>NC_136929.1:0-1200000 GCF_949752795.1 Hyperoodon ampullatus | reverse complement strand
CAGCTGTGTCCCAGCTGTGCCCCGGCTATGTCCCAGGTGTGTCTTAGGTGTGCCCCCGGTGAGTCTCAGGTGAGCCCCAGGTGTGTCCGAGGTGTCCCTCAGGTATGTCTCAGGTGTCCCCCAGGTGTGTCTCAGGTGTGCCCCTGGTGTGTCCCTGGACTCTTCGTTCCCTTCTCTCTCCTGCCTCTCTCTGTGTGGGACCTCAGCCTGGGTGTAGCTGGGGTCTCCTGCATCCCCATCCTAATTTCACCTGAACCTTTCTCTTGGCGTTTCTCCTTCACCAGCCAGCACAGCCCAGGTGAGGGCAGGGGGCTGATCCCTCGGCAAGGGCCGGGGTTACCTTAGGCCATCAGAGCCACCAGCATGACACAGCTGCTCTCAGTGTCAGGTCAGGGCAAATGTTGGTCCTCACATAGTGACCAGTCCCCTGGCCAGGGGTCTCACCCGTGGACGCCCAGAAAGCCTAGTCCTAAACTCCTGTCATCAGCTGGTTTTATCCTCACTCGCGGGTTTCCTAACGAAGAGCAGGACACATAGTGGGGAGAACACCAGCCATCTTTGTGAATTAAGGTTTCTCCTGGGCCCCCACCCTTCACCTGGGCCCCGTGTCCCCACCAGGAAACAGGCGGAGGGTCCAGCTCATCTGCTTGGGCCAGTGGGCCAGACGGGGAGGCTCGGGGCTCCTGTGCGCTGGGCCTGGGGCCAGGCGTGTCCTTCCCCGTGGGAAGGAGCCGGGCAGGGTGGCCCGTCTAATCCGTCTGCGAGCGGCTTAGGGATTGTCTTTTTCTGGCACCTGCTCCCGCCCTGCGCGTCCTCCACTCCGGCCGGGATTTCGCCTGAGCTGTGTCAGCGGGCTTCCTGGGGATCCCGGTGCCCGGCCATCCTCCTGTCCCCAGAGGGCGGGAACGGGCCACAGGCCAAGGGCAGTGGGTGAGGCCGGCTTGGGACGTGGGAGCCGGACGCAGAGGGAGGCCGGCGCCGGGATGGATTTCGGGTCCCTGGAGACGGTGGTGGCCAACTCGGCCTTCATCGCTGCCCGAGCGAGCTTCGACGCGAGCAGCGGCCCGACCTCCCGGGACAGGAAGTACCTGGCCCGGCTCAAGCTGCCCCCGCTGTCCAAGTGCGAGGCGCTCCGGGCGAGCCTGGACCTGGGCTTCGAGAGCGTGTGCTCGGAGCAGCCCATCGGCAAGCGGCTCTTCCAGCAGTTCCTGCAGGCCCACGAGCAGCACGTGCCGGCCCTGGAGCTCTGGAGGGACATCGAGGACTACGACACCGCCGATGACGACCTCCGGCCGCAGAAGGCCCAGGCCATCCGGGCCAAGTACCTGGACCCCCAGGCCAAGCTCTTCTGCGGCTTCCTGGACAAGGAGATGGCGGCGCAGGTCCGGGAGGGGCCGGCGGGGGCCGGGGACGGGCTCTTCCAGCCCCTCCTGCGGACCACCCTGGAGCACCTGAGCCAGGCCCCCTTCCAGCAGTACCTGGACAGCCTGTACTTCCAGCGCTTCCTGCAGTGGAAGTGGTTGGAGGCCCAGCCTGTGGGCGAGGACTGGTTCCTGGACTTCAGGGTCCTGGGGCGGGGAGGCTTTGGGGAGGTGTCTGCCTGCCAGATGAAGGCCACCGGGAAGATGTACGCGTGCAAAAAGCTGAACAAGAAGCGGCTGAAGAAGAGGAAGGGGTACAAGGTGGGCCGCCGAGGCACTCCGGGGAGCGGGTAGGGGCTGGGCGTCCTGGCCGGCTCACCCCGTGGTGGGCGCTCCCGCCGTGCGGCCCTGGGCGGGGTCAGTGACCCGCGCCCCTCGTCGAGTCCGCCTGTCTGCCTGGCGACCAAGCCCCTGGCTCGGAGCGGCAGGCGCCGGTGGTGCTCGGGTGCTCGGCTTGTCCAGCCGCTCTAAACCACCAGCCTCGGTGCCCGGGACGGGCGGGGAACGCCGCGTCCCTCCTTGCAGAGTGGCCTCTGCGTGGCTGGCGTGGGTCCTGTGCCACACGGCACCACGCTTCTCGGCTTGTCACCAGTGCCACGCAGTGCAGCAGCCGGTGTGAGGGAGGCTGCTTGGATGAGTCTCCAGATTCTTTACTCTGACTTTCTGGAACTTTCCCTGGCTTGTGCTGGGAGGAGGCTGCAGGGGGAGTCTCCCCGGGGCTGGCGTGGGGAGGCCCCGAAGTGCCCGCGTGCAGTGCTGTCTGGGCTGGGGGTTGGGGGTGGTGGAAGCAGCTGCTCTGAGGGGCGCCCACCCTCCCTCTGGCATCAGGCCCCGTTCGGGCGGGATCAGCCAAAGCTGCTTAATCTCCAGCCGCGCATTCTGCCTGCGTGGGCTTCCTTCCCGTTCCCGCTGCACAGAACAGATCGTGCTGGGGGCAAACAGCAGCTACCCCAGAGCACCCCACCCCGGGGTCCCTCAATGGTGCTCTGCCTGATGGCCTTTGGGGGCAGCAGTTACCCTCAGGGCCATCTATCTACCTGCAATTTGAATCCAACTGTTAGGGTATTAAGCCTCTCTTCTCCCAAGTTCAGGAAACTTATCAAACTTTTACAAAGTAAAATCCACCTAAAATCTTCCCACGCAGTGGGTAGAAAGGGCTTCTCATCATCAAGAACTCCTCCTTCAAAAGGGCTCTTTCGGGCTTCCCTGGTGGCGCAGTGGTTGAGAGTCCGCCTGCCGATGCAGGGGACACGGGTTCGTGCCCCGGTCCGGGAAGATCCCACATGCCGCTGAGCGGCTAGGCCCGTGAGCCATGGCCGCTGAGCCTGCGCGTCCGGAGCCTGTGCTCCGCAACGGGAGAGGCCACAACAGTGAGAGGCCCGCGTACCGCTAAAAAAAAGAAAGAAAAAGGCTCTTTCTCCTTACCTAGTACAGCTTTCAAAAACACATTAAATGGACTTCATGGGGTCTTAAAATAAATATAGAAAATGAACAGGGATGCGGGGTGGCTTGAAAAGGTGCTGTTCAGAGGCCTGGATGGGAGGAGAAGGGCTGGGATTGCAGCAGGAAGAGCCGGAAGGGAAGGTCAGTGCCGACAGGCTGCCTGGGGACCTGCCGGGACCCTCAGCCGCATTTCTAAGGCTGGTTGGCAGGAACCCCCTTGCTGGCGGCCCAGGAACCCCGAAGTCCTCTGCACGTGACAGGTTCCCAGGCCCTATCTTGTCTCTGTGAAACGGGGCCTGTGAGGCACGTCTCTAAGTTATTTGCAATTGCTCTGTACAGCCACTTTTAAAATATACCGGCAACTCTGATTCTGTTTTGTCGTGACATTTTCTGGTTTGTGGAACTCGGCCGTTTTGGGCGATATTACTTTCCCGCCCAACCCTGGGCGCTTACCCTGTCTTCCAGGGCGCGATGGTGGAGAAGAAGATTCTCGCCAAGGTCCACAGCAGGTTCATCGTGTCTCTGGCCTATGCCTTCGAAACCAAAACCGACCTCTGTCTGGTGATGACCATCATGAATGGAGGCGACATAAGGTACGCGCCTGTCTCTCCGGCGTGGGAGCAGGATGGGGGGACTCCCGCGGCCGAGTGTGCAGAGCGGCTCCTCTGGGGTCCCGTGGGGCTGCTTCCCACGTGCCGAGAGCGTGGTGAGAAAGGCAAGAAGCCCTGTCCCCATCTGAGTCCTCCTCTTTGTCTTCGGATTGCTGGTCCTCGAAACGATGTGTCCTCAGTCCCAGTGGAGCGCAGGAACCCCGGGGCAGGCGGCCTAAGCTCTCTAGTCACGGGCCGTCCTGTGGGCCTCGGGCTCATGCGGACGGCGGGGTGAGCAGGGTGGGCAGCAGGGCGTGTGGAGCTGCGAATCGAGTGCTAGTTGGACGGGCGGATAAAGGGGTGGGAGGGGCCTCAAGGGGGTGAGGGCCGTGCTTTAAGAGGGATGGCAAACGAAGACAAACTTCCTCAACGACGTGCTCTGGGGGTGGTGGCAGAGCGGAAGCACCGTGTGGCCGACTTCAGGAACTGCGGCTTGGCCATCCCCGCAGGGAGAGCCAGAGGGCGTCGTCGCCGTACGGGGCCTGGGTTTGCCGGAGACCTGAGGTCCCGGCCCTGGGCTCCCGGGAGAAGTCGGATCACTGGCTCTCAGAGGGGAAAAGACCCACTTGCCAGCTGGGCAACACGGCCGCTCTTGCCCCAGCGTGCTGGTCTGTAAAATGGGGACAGAGGTGAAATACTGGTGTCCCGAGGTTGCTGCGGAGGGTTAGCTAACACACCTGAGACACTTAGATGACTCACACGGCCCTCCCACGAGGGGGCCGTCGCTGCGCCTCCGTTCTCGGGCCTGGGCTCACCTGCGCCGAAACTCTGCCAGGTGAGCTTCTTGGCCCCGTTTTCCAGGCGAGGCTCTGAGGCCCTGACCGAGCCACCTGTGCAAGCTCGCGGAGGAGGAGCACAGGGTCTGGGAAGCGCAAACAGCACGAGCTGGAGAGCGGAGGGATCGTGGCGCTTAGCCCGCCTACCCCGCCCTGCGCGGTGCTGGTCCGCGCTGCTGTGCTGTGTTACACTGCGCTATGCCGTACATGCCACTATATTCCACTGCAGCATACACACTACATTGTAGCGATGCTGCACTGCCCTGCACTACAGTGTACCACGCGGCACCAGGCTGCGCTACGTTGTCCCGTCCTATACTACACGGCACCATATAGTACACTGTGCGTGATACTGGACCGCACACACTGTACTACCCCGCACTGTACTACAGGCCACTGTAGTAAGATGTACATGTAGCATAAAAGCCATTCGTGCTGTTGCTCCGGCTGCCGTGAGGGTTTCTCTCTTGTTTTCTTCAAGATTACTGGCCTGACTCTCCTCTCTCTGGTTGTTCTCTAGTTTAAATACTTTGCTTGTTA
This sequence comes from Hyperoodon ampullatus, assembly GCF_949752795.1. Classification (NCBI taxonomy): domain Eukaryota; kingdom Metazoa; phylum Chordata; class Mammalia; order Artiodactyla; family Ziphiidae; genus Hyperoodon; species Hyperoodon ampullatus. Next base: position 1,195,170 of record NC_136929.1, on the reverse strand, counting down.
GGTTTTGTGCCTCTGTACAACGTGACAGGGAAACGGGAGATAGAAGAGTCCGGGAGGCTGGGGGGAGTCCTCCGGGGGCCCACCGGGGAGTCTGTGTGTCTCTGGGGAAACGGCCCACATGCCTCCTGGGCTCTGCGTCAGCTGCTCACTTTGGATGGGGCTTGGGCTGGTCCCGCGGCCCGCCTTCGCCTCCCTCTGCCTGGCTCCTTCACTGGTGGCTGTAAAGTGGCTTTGGGGCCTGTTTCCCTGTTCCCTCCCCGTGGGCCGGGGCAGGGGAGGTGGGGTGGGGAGAGCTGCCCTGCCTTTCCCCTGTAAGAGCTGTACTGAGGGGCTGTGAGGACACAGACACCAGCGGCCGGCGGTCCAGGCTCTGCCGCGGGCCCCTAAGGCTGGACGCCGAGGCTGAAATGACGGACGCTTTGCCGACACAACGTGGGATTCGGAGGCCTCAACGCTTTCCCGAGATTTTACTTCCATGGGCACGTGGCTTCTGGTTGTGCCAGAGAAGCACAGGCTCCATGTGGTCTGCCCCCAGGTACCACATCTACAACGTGGACGAGGAGAATCCGGGCTTGCCGGAGCCGCGCGCCATCTTCTACACGGCCCAGATCGTCAGCGGCCTGGAGCACCTGCACCAGCGGGCCATCATCTACCGAGACCTCAAGCCCGAGAACGTGCTCCTGGACGACGACGGTGAGGCGGCCTCCCCTCGCGGCCTCCCCTAGCCCTGCTCACCTCTGTAGCCTGACTGGACATCGGGAGGGGAGGGACCCGCTTTGACAAACGCTCGTTACAGTTTTACGGCACCAAGACACACCTCAAGTTTGTTTACTGTTTGTTCAGCTATTTGGCGACCACATGGCATTATCCCCGAGTGGAGATTATTAATGGACTTTGGTGAAATCTGGTGCATGACTAGGCGCCCAGGGCAACAGGGAGTTAGTCCAGGATGCCGGAGTGTGTGGAACTGTTAGTAAACAGCTAACGGTTATGGCCGAGTCCCCACTCGATCCCTTTGTTTGCTGTCTTCGTGAGGAGTCTAACTGGGATTCTCATCAGGAAATATCCCCCAAGATTGAGGCTCCCGTAAGTCCCTTTAGAGCCCCCCTTCCCTCCCCATCACAGGTCAGACAGACACACTGGTGCCCCAAAGGCCATTGCTGCAGAGCTCGGGGAAAACAGAGCCACGAGGAGGCTGGCTTTAGGGGGATTATGCCCCGGATTCCAGCTGCGAGCGCTGCTGGGACCCTCGGTCCCTCCGCAGTCTGAGCGGGGAGCGGCGGCCCCTGTGTGTGCGCCACGCTTGTGCCCCTGTGTGTGCGCCATGCTTGTGCCCGTGCGTGTGTCCAGGAACCCCAGGGGCCTTTGTTTGCGGAGCCGCGTGTGACCTGAGCCCATGTTTGTTCTCCAGGCAACATCCGAATTTCTGACCTTGGGCTGGCCGTGGAGCTGAGGGAAGGGCAGACCAAGACCAAGGGCTTCGCGGGGACGCCAGGTGAGGGCCTGAGGGCCGGGGGGAGGGCACAGCCTCTGTGGGAGCAAAGGGAACGAGGCCCGGGGTCCTGGGGTCCCGTGGCCTGGGATGGGCGTCACGGTGAGGGCTGGGGCTTGTTGGGAAGATGCTCCCTCATCCCTCCCCTCTCAGGGTGAGACTGGGGGACTGGCACCCACGCAGGGACGACCCCCGACCCCCTGAACAATCACTCCTTGCTTGCCACGCGTGCCCTCTGTGACGGACGCTCCCCAGCGCCGGCCACGGGCAGAGCCTGGGGGTCTGCGCTGAGGGAAGCAGCCCAGAGGCAGGGTGGGTGGGACAGGGCCTGGCAGGTGCTCAGCTGTGAGATGGCCCCTGGACTGTGCGTGTGTGTGTGTGTGTGACTGTGCACGTGTGCATGTGTGTGCAAGGCGCCTCCTGTCCCCACCTCATCTCCTCTCACCCCCAGGCAGGTGGGCGCAGAGAAGAGGCATCTGAGCAGGAGATGGTGGCGGGGGGCGTCGGTGCTCACCGCAGGGGCCTGGGGTGACAGCCAGGCTCAGGCTCACACACAGTGCAGCAGACGCTCCGAGCACTCTGCCCTCCTGATGGCCCGGGTTTTCTGTAGGACTTCTTAGCAGATCTGCTTCTTCCCTGTTTGTCCGGCTTCGGGGAGAAAGAGCTGTTCCTGGGACTTGGGCCGTTCGGGTCTTGCTTTGTCCCTGAAGCCCCCATCCTGCGCTTTGGGCTCCTTTTGGGGTTGTGCCTGTTGCCACGGTGGGTCTGTCTTATCTGCGGCTTTATTTAGGAAGAGGTCCTGTCGTGAATTTTCTGGATCCTCTGAGGTTCCTCTCCAGGGCGTGAGCGTGTGAGCGAAATGCTGCTCTCCTATTTCTGGCTGATCAGGTCCAGGGTTGGAGTCGGTGGACCTGGGGTGTCACCGGCCCTGCTTGCACGGCGCCCCACCGGCCGCTAGAGGGCGCCCAGGCTTTGCCGCGGCCGCCGAGCGGCTCTGAGCCCTGGACGGCGTGGCTCTGCCCGCGGGCTGTGCTGACCTGTGCGTTTGGGGTCAGGCGGGCGCGGGGGCCTCAAGCAGTGGCAGCGGAGGCTGGGGTCGGTGTGAGTTAGAAGGTGGGGCGTCCAGCGAAGGCTCGGGGAGCCCTCCGTACCCTCTCCCCTGGTCCCCCCTGTTCCCTCCGGCCCAGGTCCCCAGAGCCGAGCCTCCGCCCCCGGTTCAGCCGCAGTCCACCCAAAGGGGCACATGCCGTGCCAGCACCGCGGGGCTGGGGGGTGGGGGCGAGGAGGAGCTGGCGCCTAGACGGAGGCTGCGTGCACTCACCCACTGCCTGGTCGTGCCGTCTTTCCCACGAAGGAGATTCATCATCGCCATGTGAGACCCCGGGAAGCAGACGTGTTATTGGGTCCCAGCGGGTGTAGCAGACTGGAGGGGCCAGCGGGCTATTTGCTGCAGGGATGTTGCGTCTCTGTGGTCGGCGGGCCCTCCTCTCGGGCCCGTTTTCATGGAGAAGTTGTGGTTGGTGGAACGTGTCTTTCTCCAGAGTCTGGGCCGTCTGGCCAGCACTGTAATCCCTGAAAAGAGGCTGTGTTCAGGGCCAGGGGGTTCTTTGGAACTTGGCTCCTGTAACCTCCGGGAGAATGTCCTGTGGCCACAGCAGTGTGGCCCGTGTTATCCAGCCATGTCCCTCCTGGGAACTTGCCACGAACGCAGGTAAACGCTGAAGGCCAGGCGGGGCTGGAGACAAAAGGACATGCTCAACTTTGCCTTTGGGGGGATGTCTAGTCATCCGAGCACAGAAGCCACCCTGGCGCCTAGCCTCAACGGCCTACCCAGCCCCGGGGGAATGGACCACGGGTCCCAGGTGCTGCCCGCCTACCCTTCCCACGCCCTGGGCTGGCCTCTGCACGGGGCACAAAGGGATGGAAGCCGGAGCTGGCTCTCGGGGATGTCCCCTTCAGCCTGCAGGGCCCAGCACGTGGCCCCGACTCCCCAGAAGTGGAGCGCACGGGCCACTGGGCGTCCGGACCGCTCTTAGGAGCGTCGGGGCTTCAGCCTCTCCTTTTGTGCCCTTTCGGGTCTGAGCGCCTGCCTCTGACCACAGGTCCTGCGTGAGCCTCAGACACTGGCTCTGTCCGCCATGGGCACCACAGTGGGGGTGAGACCCACCCTGGGTGGAGGGGGCTCCCACCAGGGATGGCTGTACCCAAGGGGACACTCACACCGAGGGAGCGCTCCCTAGTGGGTAGGCGCGGGGCAGCTCCGCGTGTCCCGGCGTGAGGACCCTGCTGGGTTCCGGGGAGACGGGAGGTGCGTGCCCGCGTGCTGGTCTCTGAGTCGCGCTGTGCTCCCGTCGCAGGCTTCATGGCCCCGGAGCTCTTGCGGGGTGAGGAGTACGGCTTTGCCGTGGATTACTTCTCCCTGGGGGTCACGCTGTATGAGATGATCGCGGCCAGAGGCCCCTTCCGAGCCCGCGGAGAGAAGGTAGGAGGTGGCCAGCGGTGTCCCTGCAGCTGAGCTGGCATCAGCTCCGTGTGTGTGTTGCATGTGTGTGTGTGTGTGTGTGTGTGTCATAGGAGCAGTGTCCCCGCAGGATCTGGTGACCCTCCTTGTTGGGATCACAGGAGCAGTGTCCCCCAGCTGACCTGGTGACCTTATTTTCGGGGAGCACTAGGCTTCTCATGGTGCACACGGTGGCCTCATCTCCTGGGTCTCCGTGTGCCAAGGAGTGTGTCGGGAGGAGAGGAGCCTGGACCCCCCCAGCCCCGCCCCCAGCCCCGCCCCCACGAGCGGCGCTTGCTCTGGGGGGCGTGGCTCACCCGCCGGCGGCCTCCCTGCCCTTCCCGGAGGCCAACGCGCTCGCCTCCCCGGATGTTGAGCTGCAGGCCCTGCTCCAGGCACGGCAGCTTCCCTGGACGTTCTGGGGGCAGCGGGCGACGGGGGTGGTCGTGCTGGGGCCCTGCCTCCTGTGCCCCCCGCCTCCTGTCTGCGTGGCGGCCCCGCGTCTCCCCGGGGAGCTCTGCCAGCCCAGCAGAACCACAAATATGTGTCGTTCAGAGCCGCCATCACTGTTCACAACAAAAGGAGCAAAGCAGCCTCTTCCCTGGACCCCATGCTGACTCTGCTCGGAGCTGAGGCTGTCTGTGGGGCAGACGTGAGGGGCTGAGGAGGGAGGCCTGGGGTGAACCGTACTTTAGACGTGGCCCCTCGCTCGTCCATGCCCACGGCCCCTCGGCCTGCCTGGAGGTCACAGCCATCAGTTTCTGCTGCTGGACCTCCCTGAGGGCCCCCGGCCAGTCTCCGCTCCTTTCCTGAGATAGTCGTGGGGACAGTCCGGTGTCCAGTCCCCCGAGAGTGAGAACCCCTCCGCTAACTAACGCGTAGGGTCGCTCTGTGCGTCTGCACCTCTGCCTTGGACTCCAGCAACGGGTCTCTCCCCGACCTCAGCTCGGAAGAGCAGAGTAAAGCAACACAGTGTGGGGTCCACGTTGGCCTCAGGCCACCACAGGAGCTCCACCTCAGAGCCCTGGCTGAGCCCACAGCCCTGACAGGATCCCTGTTTTCTGGTGAAAATGAGCAGGAGGCGCTTTCATGAGAAAGTGAACCGTCGTGGTCTGTCCATCCATGGTCCCTCCATTCCGTGGTCCATCCGTGGTCCCTCCATTCCATGGTCCATCCATGGTCCATCCGTGGTCCATCCATGGTCCCTCCATTCCATGGTCCATCCGTGGCCCCTTCATGCTATGGCCCGTCTCTGGGTCATGCATTCTGGGGTCCATCTTCAGTGCATCTGTGGTTCCTCCATTCTGTGGTCCACCCGAGGTCCCTGTGTTCGATGGGAAGGAACCTCGGGTACATCCATGACACGGACAGGTCTCAAACCCACCACTATGAATGAAAGAATCTGGCCCCGGAAGAGAGACTCTGGATGATCCCACTTCCGTGAAGTTTTAGGACGTTTCAGGAAGGGCAAATCTGACCGACAGGGAGAGGAAATGGGCAGTGTTTGGTTGAGGTGGGGCTGGAGACTTCCGGGCTGATTGTCGGGGAGCTCCCTGGGGATGGACCCACTGGAAGTGAATTTTGTGGGCTGGAAGTCATGCTCGGGAAAGCTGGTCTGGACTAAGGCTCCATGGACCCTGTGGGCGTCCGCCCTTAGCGAACCTCTGCCACCTCGCCGGGCAAGCTGGGGGGCGATGGTTGTGGGAGTGCAAGGTGTCCACCTTCAGGGTCTCACGCCCTGACCAGTGATACTGAGCCCTTAAGTGCTAACACGCGGGAGGGTGGCGTCAGGCACCCCTGAGAACAGGGCCGGCCGGACCCGCGGAGCTGCCGTGTCCGGAGCTGCCGTGGCAGCGGGGGCGACGCGGGTGGGCCTGGCCGGGGTGTGACTGACGTGGGCTGACGGTGCTGTGTCCGCCGTGCAGGTGGAGAACAAGGAGCTGAAGCAGCGGGTCCTGGAGGAGGTGGTCACCTACCCCGACAAGTTCAGCCAGGCCAGCAAGGACTTCTGCGAGGCACTGCTGCAGAAGGACCCCGAGAGGCGCCTGGGCTTCAGGGACGGCTCCTGTGATGGGCTCCGCGCCAGCCCCCTCTTCAGAGACATCAACTGGAGGCAGCTGGAGGCCGGTACTGTCCGCGTGTGGGAGCTGAGGCTGGGGGCCCCTAGGCGACCCTCGCTGGCTGCCCCGCCCCATTGGCGTCCGGCAGCTTAGCGTGAGGTCAGGGGGCGGGTGGCCTGGGCGGACCCCCGCCCCACCCGGAGCATCCTCTGCCCCCGATGACACCACCGTCCCTGTTCCCTGCTCATCCCAGCGCGCCCAGGACTGGATGTTCACGGGGTGGGTCTCCTGGGGACCCGAGGAGGCGGCGAGGGTTGGATGGGGTGTGTGGGAAACGCCTGTGAGCTGAAGCTCTGAAGCCGCTGTCAGGCGTTTCCTTGAAGGAGCCCGGGATCCAAGTCGAGGCGGGATTTCTCCAGCCGTCGCTCGTTCCACCAGCGTCTGCTGTCGTGTCTCGTGCAAGCTCGTGTGTGCAAGTGTGTGTGTGCACGCGTGTCTGCGGGAGAGAAGCGTGGCACCCGCCACACCCACCAGAACCCACACCCAGGAAGTGCGAGCCTGTGACCTCACGGCCCGACGCCCCAGTAGGAGAAGTTTCTTTGGTGGGGAAGGGTCAGGGCAATGGCAGCCCCGGCTGATCTGAAGGTGCTGGGCGCCAGGGAGAGCTGCCCAGACCAGCCCCAGGCCCGGGGAGGTCAGGCAGCCCGAGCGAGCGGTCAGGACCCGGGAAGCCGGAGCCGGATTGAGTCCCGTGGCCACAGGGTCTGTGCCGAGGAGGGATGGGGTGAAGGCACGGGGAGTTCAGTTTGGAGCGTGTTGTGATCGAGGTGTAGACCTGCAGATGGGGAGGCCGGCACTGGGGCTGGGGGGTCCGCAGAGACGGTGGGCACAGCGGCATCGGGGGCCGTGCAGCCAAGGGCCCGCCGACCCTCATGACGGGGCTTCTGGCCGGGGCGGAGGGGGCGCAGATGGGGGCTGGGTTCTGGCGACGTGTGTCCAGACCGGACTCTGAGCCTCCAGCCTGGCTCAGCGCCCTGTGGCGGGTGTCACTCTCCTCGTCACCGCCAGGGCCGCATGCGGGGCGGCGGCCCTGCTGGCTGAGCGCGGCGCCTCCTTCCGCTGGCTGGCCCGTCACGCCCCGCGTCTCCCGTCCTCTCACAGGGATGCTGACTCCCCCCTTCGTCCCAGACTCCAGGACTGTCTATGCAAAGAACATCCAGGACGTGGGTGCCTTTTCCACAGTCAGGGGTGTGGCCTTTGACAAAGAGGACACCGAATTCTTCCAGGAATTCGCCACCGGCACCTGCCCCGTCCCCTGGCAGGAGGAGATGATCGAGAAGGGCATCTTCGGGGACCTGAACGTGTGGCGGCCTGACGGGCAGATGCCCGACGACATGAAGGGGGTCTCCGTGCAGCAGGCGGCCCCCTCGTCCAAGTCGGGGCTGTGTCTGGTTTGCTAGACCAGCTGCAGCGCCTCGTGGGCCAGCTGAGCCCCTCCCGCCAGGCCGCCGCATGGCTGTGGCCCGGCGCTCAGGACAACAAGTAACTCCCGCGCAGGGTCAGGAGCGCCAGCAGTAGAGAGCCCACCTCGGTTGCACCCTTTCACTCACAAAGGATCCAGTGGTCCCGGGACGGAAGGCACCAGCAACGCGTGGCTCTCCAGGCCCCGGAGCGGACGTGCAAGCTGGCGGCGGCTTGGGCGGCGGGAGTGAAGACTCAGTTCTGGTTCCCTGGCACCTCAGCTGCAGCTTCGCAGGCCCTGCCTTCTCTGGGCTGGTTCACAGGTCGGCAAACCCCGGCCTGTGGGCTTGCGGGCTCCACTGAGAGGCCTGGACTGTGCGCTGGGCCTGGTTTCCCTTAGCGCCTAGCTCCTGGCCCCGCCCCTAGCCGTTGGGTCACTTCCGAGGCCGGGCTGGTCCCCGCCTGCATGTTGGGGATGCCATCGGCACGTCTGCCGGTGCTGAGTCTCCAGCGGGGTCCCCTTGCCGGCCGGGGCCCGGGGGTGACGCTGACCGCGGCAGTCACCGCCCTTGGCTTCTCCTCATCCCGAGGCCATCTCCAGTTGATGACAACTGGACACGAGCTGCCCACCCCCGGCAGGCAGGACGGGCCAGCAGCTGGCTCCCCCAGTCTGGCACCTGCTTCCCACCCCGACTCCGCCTCTTGGCCTGCAAGGCCTGGCCCTCTCCTGGTCTCCCTCCTGGGGCCAGCTTTGGGCTGGTCTTGCTGCGTGGGGTTTGCTGTCTGACGGCCGGGAGCAGTCCCCTCCCTTTCTTGAGCACCTCTGCCCTCAGGGTGTCATGCTGAGTGTGGCTAGCACCCCTGCCATCTGCTCCCCCAGCAGCCTCGGGAGAGGAGTAACCCTGAGGGGCACGACCTTGGAGGCTGCGGCTCAGCCACCTGGGACCAGTGGCCCCGCTGGCCTGGAGCCACTGCAGGAGGCTGGCCCCGGGCGGCTGTGGTCTCAGACAGCCGTCAGGTGTAAGAGGCCGGCTTGTTGGTGGGGATGTTTCAAGTGTATCTTCGGGTCCCTTGTGCACCGAGGGCATTAAAGCCCCTTTCCTGGTGAATAAACCTGCAGGACGACCCTGAAGAGCCGTCCAGTGCTTTTGGTCTGTGACCTGAAACTGCCACTTGAGCATCGCCTGGGAGGCTGAGATGGGGGCCCATGGCCAAGGGAGGCCGGACTGTCGGCAGGATCAATCGCTGTGTCGGCCCTGACGCCGGTTTTGTGTCCTAGGATGAGACACGTGGATTATCTAATGGCTGTAAATCTCACCTCACTACATTCAGGTGCAAGACACACCACTTCTGGTCTTTCTAAACCCATTTAATCTGCTCTAGGTCCCCATGGCCCTGAGCAGAGTGATTTAAACCTCAGGGGGTGGGTGTGGCCTGGCCTTTGGCCGCCGTCCCAGTGCCTGCCCGGGGCCCATGACGCCTGAAGTGTAGCCCCTCCTGTGGAACCAGCAACCCCGGCGGGGACCCCTCTGCCTTCATCTTATGCCTGGACGGCCAGAGGAGACAGGGCATCGATACAGTTGAATTTCAGATAAACAACAAGTAACTTCTTTCGTACGTGGGACATACTTAACGCTAAAAACTTATTCAACGTTTTTGGCTAAATCTGGCATAGCTGTTGCAGATGATATACTCAACCTACGAATGAGTGGTTATTCCATGAACTAGCAGGTCTGTGGGGATATAATCACAAAAGCGAGTTACGTGTGACTTCCGCTGCCTCCCTCTTGCGGTCTGCTCAGGGGTGCCCCCCGCTCCCCAGTAAAACTCAAGCCAGCCTCCTGTAGTTACACACAGGCAGCAAAAGTCGTGGAGTCACTTCACTTTTATTTTAAAACACTTTGAAACTTAAATTTTCACATAGAAACAAAAGAATTGTCAGTGCCCACACTGTGAAATGGACACTGCCCCACAGGTGCAGGAGCCTGGAAGAGCCGCTGCCCCGCTGGTCACCCCCGACCCAGAGGTGCCCTGCGGCCACTTTAGGCAGCAACCAAAGCACTAACTTAAAATGCCCCACCGGGAGAACTGCGACTCCAGTCACTCCAGTCTTCCCCAGCTGGGCTAGAGGGACGTCTCCACCCTCCCGTCCAGTCGCAGCCTTGGGGCCTGGGGGCAAGGCCGGGAGGCCGGAGGGTGCACAGGGCAGTTCCCAGCTGCTGGGTTGGTGCTTATGGTGACTCTTCATTGTGGGGTTTCTTCATGGGGCTTCAGGGGCCTCTGCTGTGGGACGTCTCGGGTGCAGACCCCCTGACCGGGCATACTCTGAGGGGTCTTGCTGTCACTCCAGCTGTCCCCCAGCTCCCCTGGGCAAGGGACATGCCATCCAGGCTGGATAACGGGGCTGCCCGGGTGCTCCCACAGGCCAGAGCTGGGGGGCCCTCTGTGGAGAAGCCTTCATCCCTGGGCCCTTTCATCCTCCGAGCACAAGCCTCGGGATCCCCGAGGGGTGCTGGGCTCAAGCACTTGGCCCTCGCCGTCGTGCCCATGCCAGGAGCCAGAGGAGATCCCACTTTTCCATCCTGCTGTGTTCCAACGTGAAATGTGGTGAGGATGTGGGCCCCCCCACAAGCGCATATTTCCTTATGGAGAATCTGCAAACAGCTTCACTGTGACTTTTCCTTTGTAAAAGACAAAAAATGCAATTTCCATCCAAGTAGAAAAGGGTAAAAATAAAAGTTTAAAAACACGGCAGACCCTCTAGATTGTGTTATGGTTCTGGTGCACGCTCTCCTTCAAAATCACATACACACATTACTCAGCCATAAAAAGAAGCGAAATTGGGTTTATTTGTAATGAGGTGGATGGACCTAGAGTCTGTCATACAGAGTGAAATAAGTCAGAAAGGGAAAAACAAATACCATATGCTAACACATATATATGGAATCTAAAAAAAATGGTTCTGACGAACTTAGGGGCAGGACAGGAATAAAGACGCAGACGTAGAGAATGGACTTGAGGACACGGGGAGGGGGAAGGGTAAGCTGGGACGAAGTGAGAGAGTGGCGTGGACATATATACACTACCAAATGTAAAATAGATAGCTAGTGGGAAGCAGCCGCATAGCACAGGGAGATCAGCTCGGTGCTTTGTGACCACCTAGAGGGGTGGGACAGGGAGGGTGGGAGGGAGACGCAAGAGGGAAGAGATATGGGAACATATGTATATATATAGCTGATTCACTTTGTTATAAAGCAGAAACTAACACACCATTGTAAAGCAATCATATTCCAATAAAGGTGTTTTTAAAAATCACATACACACGTGTGCAGATGCATACGGACACGTGCACACATGTACACACATGCATATAACACACACGGACACACGTACATAACACGTGCACACGCACACAGTGCATTCATGCGCACACATGCACTCATACATGCACACAATGCACTCATGCACACGCACACACATGCACACATGCACACATACACGTACACAACACAATGCACTCGTGCACATGCACACATGCACACATACACGTACACAACACAATGCACTCATGCACACGCACACACATGCACACATGCACACATGCACTCATGCACACATGCACTCATACATGCACACAATGCACTCATGCACACGCACACACGTGCACACATGCACACTCGTGCACACACACACGCACACACTTTGTCCTCATCTCCCTCCAGGTCCAGAGAGCTGCTGGCACAGCCCTGTGGCCCCTGGGTCTGCAGCTCCGCCCCGCTCCCCGTCCGGCCGGGTCCCGTGTGGCTTCGTTCTGCTGCTCCTGGTAGCCCGTCAGGCCCTGCTGTCTATACATATAAACCCCCTTTCTTCCACTTGTTTGAGTGGAGCTGCAGCCTGGGAGAGGCAGCCCCATGGGTTTTCTGGGGTGATTCAAGCGATATGGGCTGATTCTGGTCAACACAATAACTAACTAAACATAACTGCAAAATATCATCACCCGACCTCAGCTCAGCAAAGGCTCAGGTCACCTCCTCTAATTTCACGGTGGGCCCAGCCCCTCCTGCGAGTGTTCAGACACACTCTGTGGGCCCCAAGTGAAAATACAGTGTCCACGTTACAGGCATTTTGCTGGCTAAGAGAAGAAGAGCTTGAGAGGCCGTGGGATTAAAATAAACGTGAGACAGGCTCCCGGGCTTTACCCAGACAATGTCAAATGGAGGTAAGAAGCCTTCATCTGATTTTGTCGAAACCAAACCTCAGTCCCGCCGTGACAGTAGAACACTGCTTTTCCAGGTTCAGGCTCCTTACGTCCAAGACGAAGGGCCGAGGGGAGAAAGCTTATCAAGGTCCAGGGCCTCAGGGTGTGACGACGGGGGCGGCCAGCCTGGGGGCTCCCAGCCCCAGATCCTTGCTCAGCCCTGTGGGTCCTGGACGCTCAGGGTGCCGCCTTTCCCCGACACACCAGAATCGGTGAGGACGCGGGTGCTAGGCCAGGCCTGTGAGGGGCAAGGCCCCACTCTCAGGGCGACGGCTTGCACGTCCCAGGGGACGGCAGGCAAGCTGTGGTTGCCAATCCAAGGCCCGGAATGCACCTCCTCCTCACCGGGGAGTCAGCTGGTGGGGGGCTTCCCACTTCCCATGGGGACTGAGAGCCTGGAAAGGTGAGCCTCCCTGCTTGGGCTCACTAGGGGGGCCGGGAGATCACGGTTACAGGCCTCCCGCGAAGCCCCAGGAGTGTTTGCAATTTACACCGTTTGTGTCCCTGAGAACATCTCCCGTCTGGCTGGCCGCCTCGCTGGGCACAGGCAGGCGGGGCCCTGAGTCTCCCTGGCCTCCGGTCTGCATTATTCATTCCCGGCTCATCACAGGGTATTCAGTTACCGCAGGGCCAGACTCTCACGCGCTCCCGCAATGGACAGGGGTCCTGCCTGCGCAGGGGCCCAGGGGCCCTGGATCTGGACCCCGCCTGGCCTGTGGCCGACAAAGGAGCTTCCTGGATGGTTCCTAGGGGTCTTTTAATCCCTCTCTTTTTAGGGCGGTCCTGGTTTCAGAGGCTGCTGACCCCTATCTGCTCACACAGGCTGGGGGGAAGGGTCCTCCACCCGGGTCTCCTCGAGGGGGCCGGGCCGGGAGGTCCCCGTGGAGAGGGGTGCATCCAGCAGGGGCCCCCGCCTGGGTGGGAGCAGGTGCTGAGAGGGGTGGCGGCCATGCTTGTTCAGTCTCCATCCGTAAGGTGTTCCTGGGCGCCCGCTGTGAGCGGGACGTGGTTCTAAGCAGGGAACAAAAGAAGGGCCGTGATGAATTCAGTTTCATAACAGGACCGAGTGAGCGCCAGGGTCGCCCTGCCCACCACCCGCGCCTGCACAGGATCGAGGGCTGAGCCTCCCTTCTTGGGCAGCTGGTCATGTACTTTTATGTCACCCTGATCGTAATTTAAGAAACTAAGTTCTAGACTCCTCTTCCTCTCCCCTGTTCCAGCTGGAGCCTGTGAGATTCATCCTCGGAGGAGGGAGGCCGGGCAGGGTGGACGGGCGGAAATCCCTGGGGCACTTCCCGTCTCTGCTTTCTCCGAAGCCTAAGCCAGGTAACTGGGAGGCAGTGACCGGAGGGCGGGGGGAGGTGGGTCGGCACCCGCCAGCCTTGGCCACCAGCCCCCAAAGGCCATCTGAGCTTGGCGGGGGCCCCCGGGGGCAGGCCGTAAGGACCGACGGCCAGATGTGCCCACACCCTCACCTGCCACTGTGACAGAGTGGAGCCCAGACGGGAGCAGGGGGCCAGCCAGGTGTGTGGGCACCTGTGCCGTGCGGGGCCTGTGAGGACGCCAGGCTGATGCGGCCTGTGGGAAGATGAGTCCCTCTTCTCGCAGTGTGGGGGCCGAGCCAGCCCCTCCTGTCAGCTCCTCCGTGCTGGACAGGTCTCCAGGGGCAGCTGGGGTCATGCTGGACCTCATGCTGGGAAGAGTCCCTCCCCGCCCCGGGCATGAGGAGGATGCAGGGAGACCCCACAGTGCAGAATCCTCGGATTCACGGTGATTTCTTGCCCTCCCGACAGCCCTGCTCCTGGGCCCCTGAAAGCCTGCCCCCACTACTTAGCTCCCCGCGCAGGCAGCAGACACAGCACCGTGCATACCTCCCCCCTCCGCATCCTCTCGGCCTGAAAGCCTGCTTCCCATTCCTGCTGCTCACGGACCACCTGGGCACCTCAGACGTTCGTTTCCCTCCAGAGACCCTGGTTCGAATGTCCAGGCCCTGGGATTATTAATGGCCCCTAGGGGGTTCCGGTGCAAAGCAAGGTCACCGAGCAGGTCACCGGGGAGGCCTGGATCTCTGCAGGGGCCGGGTCACGTCCCTGGGGATCCCTGTTCCTTCTCTAGCACAGTGACTGCTCTCACCGATGCTACTGTCACCATCTGCTTTATAACATAGTAGTATGCTTTATTTCTCCTACTTCTCACTTTTAAAGCTCTTAAAGGGCAGGTCTGTATGACTTATCTTCATGGCTCTCCTAGTATCTTGCATATAGAGGAAATTCAATAAATGCTTGTTGCCTGCACGAACGAAAGATCAAATTAAATGTCTGTAGTGAAGTAAATACATGCTTTCCCGCTTGGAGGATGTGATTATGCCTTGATATCGAACTGACCTGGTTCATATCTTATTTCAGCCACTGACCAGCTACTTCACTTCAGAAAAATTATTTAAATTCTCAGTGCCTCAGTTTCCTCATCTGTGAAATGGGTAGAACATTGTACCGATTAACTAAGGCAGACATGAGCAGCGGTGATCACAGGGCGAGGCGTCTGATAGGTGTTCGACCAGTGTCAGCCTTGTCCCCGATCTCCACCTGCCCCGCCCATCTGAAGGGTGAATCCAGGTCAATTCAGGACCTCTGGGTGAGACCCTCTGAGGCGATGCGGCTGTTTCTGGGGGGAGTGGGGACTTGAGTTCAGGTGAGGGAAGTGGAGGCAGGGGACTTAGGCTACTTCAAACATATTACACTGAGCAGGAAGGAACTTGGCACTAGGGTTCATAACTGGTTTAATCAATTATCTTCTTAACATCAGTAATAATTGGTCCAGACCCTCTGCCTCTCCTCAGACCAATAGAAGACAGGTTTCCTCATCGTCTCATAATTGCCTTTGCAAGAGCTAAATTAAATTACGTTTTAAAAATACCCTGATCCCCGACTATGGCTCACTGCAGAGTTGGGCTGGATGCAGGCGTGCTCAGGCCACCGCGGGGGGATCAGGTGTCAGTCGGTGTCATCAGCCTCAGAGCCAGTGCCTCCTACGCTGTGCTTGTGCTGCTTGGCCTCCTGGTGGGGGTGTCTGGGGGTGAATTCTAAAAATGTCCGTGCCAGGTCCACACGCAGGCTTTGGAGGAGCCCCGGGTCTGCTCTAGTCACGGCGATTAGCCTCCTGGACCTCGGTTTCCTCACCTGGGCAGGGGGAGCTCGTGTGTGGGGGGTGGGCACACTAACGCCTGCCGTGCTTCTCACGATCCCCTGCTCACGGAGCCCTGAAAGAATTCCCCAAAACCTGCCCAGCTCCAGCTGGCATCTAAAATCTCCTGCGGTAAACGTATTAGTTGGAAAAGGGTATCATTTCTGGCAACACATGCACATTTTTAAAGGATATTTTCAGTGCACTTTGGAACGACACACAGGTCCAGCCCACCCAGCTGCCCTTGGGGTGCGGGCGTGAGCTCGGCCACGCACGGCTGGGTGACCCTGCTGAGTGTCACCCCCTGAGCCTCGGTGGGCCGCGGCCGGGCTGGCAGGGCCGAGTGTGGACACAGCACTTGGACCCCGTGTGGCTCTCCTTCCCAACTCACACTGGGCTCCAGTTGGCAGAGTCGGGTCTGGTTTTCAAAGCAGCCAATCGAATCAGACTTGCCTCCTGTCAGAAAATGTTATGAATTACCCTTCAATTCCGACAAACGGGCGAATAGGCGCCTCCACGACGACCGCTCACTTCTGGATTGTCTTTTACAGCCTCCTGGGCGATGCGCGATGGGGCGGGGGTCTCCTGTGAGTTTGCAGAGGTGTTTCTTACTGCTGCTGCTCTCTGCTGGTCATGGTTTCCGTCATCGCTTCTGTTTGGGCCCCGGAGGATCATCCACAGTGGGGACGGCACCACTGGGGGGGCCTCATCGGGGAGGGGAGTGACGTTCCCTCCACCCTCTGAGCTCTCGGCTCAGACCCCCACACAGAAGGCAGAGTAACAAGAGAAAGGCAGCTTATCACACAGCTTGGGGAGCGTCTCCAGGGAAAGCAGCAGATTCGGACAGACAGGGCAGGACGCAGGGGAGCAGCTGCGGCTTCCAAGGGCAGCGGGTACGGGAGGGAAGGCACCGGGTGAGGCCGGCAGATGCCGCTGGGCCGTCGCTCGGCCGGTGAGAGTCGGTCTTGGTAAAGGAGAATTCATTTCCTGTTTTTGGCAGAAGGGGGAACATTTTCTCCTCCTTTGCTCCAAATAATTTTTATGTCAAAGAGGCACATACTTCGGGGCGACGTGTTCTGGTTTCCTTCAGCCTTTCCTGTTGAAGGTGGGCTGGGGGAGGAGATGCGGCAGCCCCGAGGCCTGTTCTCAGCGGGATCTGCTGATTCCCCCTCCCCGCAGCCCAGGCCCCCCCGCCCCAACACCCTCCACGGACGGAGACTCTGGTTTAGAGCCCTTACGCCTCACACGTACCACTGTGTATTGTGGTTAAAACAACACAATTTATTCTCGTGCAATTCTGGGGCCAGAAGTCCAAACTCCGGCTCACTGGGCTGAAGTCCAGGTGTCTAGGGGGCACCCGCTGTGTGTCTGCACGGTATGAGGTTGGTGTGACCCTGTCTCACCGCCTGCTCTACACCACGGTCACTTCTCCCTGGATCCTAACCGCCTTTCCGGCCTCCTGGCTCCCATCCTGCTGCCCTACAACCCCCTCAGTGACCCTTCTGATGTGGGCTCCCCTGGGGCCCTGGCATCGCCTGCCGCCCACTGCATGCCAGGCCCGCTCCCGGTCTGCCCAGGGGCTGCTTCCCAGACGGCTGAGCGGCCCCACCTCACGCCCCCTGGGCGGGCGGGACGTCTCCTCTGGTGACCAGTGACCCGAGCCCTCCTCTCCGAGTCACTCCCTCCTGCCGCAGCAGGTGTGGCCGTCTCAGGCCCCCCCACTGAGCCCCCGCATTTTCCTCGGTGATTGTATTTATTGGCCACTGTCTCTTCTCCGAAGGGTGCCCGCTGCACCAGAACCTCTGTCCATCGGCCCTTCCCGAGTGCAGGGCACGGTGTCTAGCATGTGGGGTGGGTGCCCAGTGCAGCCCGCGGAGGGGCCACTGTGAGCGAATGGTACCGCTTTCCACGCCTGAAGCCGGTACACAGGTGGTGTTATACTCACCTCGACACCACGAACCGCGGTTTTGCTCCACGCTGTGTTCGAGTTTTTCCTGCTGGTGCGGGAAGCCTCACCACGTAGTGAACCACTGGACACGTAAATCTATCCCTCGTCCTGGTGTTCGTTGCTTTGCCGTTACACACAGAGCTGTGTTGCATATTTTGCGTGCAAACCTCACACATCAGGGTTTTTCTGCCCAATGGAGACCCTTCAGAATGACTGGGGCCCCTAACAATTACTTCACTGCCAGACATTCGGATTGGACTGGTCTGGGTTGGCTCAGGACAGCAGTAATTTTTAAAAAGAAGGTCTTTAGATGATTCTCAGGGCAGCCTGGGCCTGGAACCACAGGTCTTGGGCTTGTCCTTAAGCCGGGAATTGCTGGCTTGTAGGGACCCATCTTCGACTTTCCCAAACACTGCTGTGGTCACAGCGGGCGTCACCCCACCAGCAGCGCACGCGGGTTCCTTCCCCCAGATTCTCAATACTATTACCGTCCCACCTTTAAAGGTTTGCCAGTGCCAAGCCCGGGGCGCGGGGGGTGGTGGGTTGGAACTGGCTCTCAGTCCCCCGCTGCACCGCCTTCCCTTCCCTGGTGCTTGCGCTCCGGGAAAACCGGGAGGCGGGCAGGGGGCGGGGCGGGGGCGGGGCGAGGGGCGGGGCGCAGGTAGGAGGCGAGCGGACAGACGCTGACCGGAGGGGCGGTGCTCGGGCATCTGGTCCTCGCGGCCACCGCGCCCCACGGTCGCTGTCGCAGCGGGAGAGCAAGCAGCCCCTCCCCCCCGGAGCAGCCCCCGGGATGCAGCCGCTCCCGCCGCCGGTGCCCGGGCCCCTGGCCCTGCTGGACACGACAGGTGAGCGCACAGGTGAGCCAGGCTCCGGTCTTCCGGCGCCCGAGCTCCGCCGGGGCCCCTGGGCGCGGGCACAGGCCCTCTCCCTCCGCTTTTTCCTGAGCGTCCAGACTTGGCGCCCGTCTCTCCCGGTCTCGTTCTCCGCTGTCCTTTACTACGAGCAATAGACGACGATCCGTATAAACCTTACAACGCACTCCTTTGCCATCTCTTCCACCCCATTTCAGGCTCCAAAAATTTCTAGGAAAAGGTCATTTCGTGGGGCCAGGTGGCTTCTTCCTGCTTGAAAGTGACCAAGGCCCTTAGGGCATTCTTCGCGCGGCTGTCCGCCTCATCCGCGCCCTCCCCAGGCTTCTCCCCCTTAAATTCACGGAATCTCGAATTCGCGGATTTCCCACCAAGCCCGATGCAGCTGAAGCCAGGCGGCGGGACACAGGAAGCCGGCGCCTTTGTCTCTCTACCGGGAAGTGGCCGGGAGGGGAGTAATGGGGGTGTTTTCCTGACGGGGAGGCCGGGAAGGCTTCAAGAAAAGAGAAGGTAGTTCCACGGCGAGCGGGCTCTGACGGACGGGCGGAGGGGTGGTGATGCCTCGGGGTTCGCCGCTGCTTCACAGGGGGTCCAGTGGAGAACGCAGGGGTTTACCTCCCAGCCCTGTGTGCAGTGGCTTTGCAAAGTCTCTTTTAAAAAACCAGATTAGTGATGTTGCTTGATTTTTAAATGATAATCAAGGCATCCGGCTTCTTCCTAAAAGAGACAATTCTATACCCACCTCCCTCTAAAGCCAAATGCTCTGTGACAGACTGACCTACACGTGTTCCATCCTCCTGGAAAACAATTACTTATTATAATGACAACTAGTTGTTATGACTAGTTATTAACTACTTACAGTTATTACCATCATTATATTAGAATGAGTTGATTTCAAAAATAGCATTTTTGACTTAGAATTTTCTTCTGAGGAGGAACTTTAAATTTAAAAATACTGAGAGTTGGTTTTTTATTTAAAAATACTAAACTGGAGTGTAACTGGGACGGGATTATGGGTATTTTCTACCTTACATGTCTGCACTCATGCCCTGGGGGATGTGTTCTGTGTAAAAGCAAAATAAAAGGGAAATTGTTGGCTGAGGGCACGTCCTTGTGCCTTTGTCTGTTTCCCTGGGAGGAGGCTGGGAGGGGAGGCTGGGAGCAGGCTGGGAAGGGAGGCTGGGAGGAGGCTGGGAGGGGAGGTTGGGAGGAGGCTGGGAGGGGAGGCTGGGAGGAGGCTGGGAGGGGAGGCTGGGAGGGGAGGCTGGGAGGAGGCTGAGAGGGGAGGCTGGGAGGAGGCTGGGAGGGGAGGCTGGGAGGAGGCTGAGAGGGGAGGCTGGGAGGAGGCTGGGAGGGGAGGCTGGGAGGAGGCTGGGAGGGGAGGCTGGGAGGAGGCTGGGAGGGGAGGCTGGGAGGGGGTGCTGGGAGGAGGCTGGGAGGGGAGGCTGGGAGGAGGCTGGGAGGAGGCTGGGAGGAGAGGCTGAGAGGGGAGGCTGGGAGGAGATTGGGACGAAGCTGTGAGGGGAGGCTGGAAGGAGGTTGGGAAGAGGCTGAGAGGAGGCTGGGAGGGGAGGCGGCAGGTGCAGGGAGCTGGCGGGGCTCCTGGGGAGCGACATTCTGCACAGGCTGGAGTCAGGAGAACAGTGAGCAGGCAGGTGAGATGCAGATTTGGCCTCAGCCCCACAGCCCCAGACGTGCCCCCTCCGCTCCCAGGTGGAGAGCACCGGGTAGGAGTAAGTGCTGCTTCACCTTAACGCTAGCACCACCCGCGACCATATGTCCATTATGTGCACAGACGCGCATCTGGAATTTTCACGGATGTTCTCTCACTGCATCCTATCACAGTGAAGAGGCAGGCAAGCATGGGGTTGTCATGCCCCCGCTTTGCAGATCAGGAGACCGAGGTTCCCTCATTCGTTCAGCATGAGGAGATACAGGCTCGGGGACCGGCATCAAGCAAGATCCCCAGGGCCCCTGCTCTCAGGTCCTCCTTCTGCAGGGCTCAGAGAGGGCGGGGGGGCTGCGCGCGATCACTCAGCAGGTCTGGCAGCCCTACGACAGTTCTGGCAGCGTTCGTGTAAGTTGCCACCAGTGCTATAAGCCTAATAGTAGAGATTTTAACTAGGAGTCAGGGCACCGCTGTAAGGATGCTTCAGTTGTAACAACACACACAGTAAGACTCCTGCTCATGGGACAGGGAGGCTGAGGGAGCAGTTCAGGGAATTCTGTTTTTTTCCTTCAATGTGGACCCCGTTTTCTCCAAAACTTGACCTAAAAATGCATATGTCTTACGGCAATTAGAAAGATACCCTACCTTCTTTTCTCGAGGTTATTTCTTGTCTTATTTTTTATGCAAAACCCTCTATTTATAAAGACTATTGAAGGTTGGGACTCTTCTCTGTGTCATCCCTGTTGTACCTGGAATCAAAATATTCCAGTTTGTGTCATTGGGATGAGGTCGCTCAGAAGCATTCCTTTCCCACCTGCCTGTCTCTCCAGACCTCACGGTAAACTCGGAACTCGCAATAGGAATCCTGACAAGGAGGACAGCTTGCATCTTGTGATTTTTGTCATGTAGAAGTTTCAGAGGGAAAGTCATACTAGGGAAAGCCTGGTGAAATGGTGAAGTTATACTGAAAATGGCTCCTAGGAAGCTTTACACGGTCCCGAAGGAGATGTTTGACGTAACCTGTCAGAATGTCACTAACGGACTTGACAAGGTCCCAGCAAAACCGTTTGCCTGGTGGGGCCCCTCAGGTCCCCGCTCATCACGCGACCGACCTAAAGGGACAAATCAAAGGGGAGCCAAGAACCTTCAGAACCAGAATATCGCCACAGGGGGTCTGTCAGACGGGCCCACAGGAGCTAAGAGACAAAGCCCAGCGGCCGGAACTGTGGTTTGAAGCACGTGCTGAGACATCAATTAATTATTTTGAGCATAAATAGACGTGTAATGCATTAAATTAGGGAAAATAGCAAAAAGTCCTTTGGGGAGGAGGGCATTTGATAATTTTCTCAAATACTTAGTCCCAGAAAATTTAGTTTCAAGAGCCTTCTTGCTCTTTTTAAAATTTATTTATTTATTTATTTATTTATGGCCGTGTTGGGTCTTCGTTTCTGTGCGAGGGCTTTCTCTAGTTGTGGCAAGCGGGGGCCACTCTTCATCGCTGTGCGCAGGCCTCTCACTATCGCAGCCTCTCTTGCTGCGGAGCACAGGCTCCAGACGCGCAGGCTCAGTAGCTGTAGCTCAGGGGCTCAGTTGCTCCGCGGCATGTGGGATCCTCCCAGAGCAGGGCTCGAACCTGCGTCCCCCGCATTAGCAGGCAGACTCTCAACCACTGCGCCACCAGGGAAACCCCTGCCTTCTTGCTCTTAAAAGACATTTTACAACAGAGATGGGGACGGAACCTCAGGAAGAACAGTTGAGGAGAGCCGCTGATAAGGAGGGGTGCTGCTCTGGGTCCATCCGCAGGGGCTCGGGGGCTGGAAGGGTGGGCGGCACGCGGGAGAGGTGACCCTGAGGGGCAGGTGGGCGAGGCGGAGGCTGGAATGCCACCCCCCACGACTGCTGGACGACCCTGGCATGAGTGTCTCATCAACTTCCATGGTAACAGCTTCACTAACTTCCAAAACATAGAGGAGGGTGTGTTTTCAACTTTTGTGTCCATTGTTTTCCAATGTACCTGTCTTTCTAAAGTTAATCACCCAGAGCAGAATGTCGCCTGAGGGGAGGCTTCTTTTTTCCTCTCACGCACTCATTTTCAAAGTGGCTTTGCCATTTCTGTCCCGTTTCCCTACAGACACCCCAGATCGGCTGTAACCGCTGATCTTTCTGACTCTGGGGCAAACCAACTTGTACTTCTATCCTCGGTTTCAGGCTCTAAATACATGCAAGGAAAAATAAGTGTTTGCTGTCTGCACGCACACGACTTTGCAAGTAAGAGGCCATGAATAGTAGCGAACAAGAGAAAAGCCCACCAAGGGGACCCCAGGGCCGCTGGGTCCCAAAGGTGTAAATCGTCTCCTAGCACCTGTGACTGTGCTTCTGTAGACACTCCTATAAATGGTTCACCCTCAACAGTTCTTATATATTTGCAGTAAAAACTACGAGAAAACAGCAATGAAAGGCAGGTGAAGGGAGGTGAGGGCCTCGCAGGAAATGAAGTGACCTTCCTGAGAGCTTCGCCCTCGCCAGGCCAGTGGGTAGAAGCAGCGTTGCCGGGCTGGCCAAGTGATTCTGAGTGAGCACGTTGACTCAGAGTTGTGTGTAATTTATTTCTGAGTGCGTGACAATCCCTTTCTTGGGTGGCGTGACCTTGACCTGCCGTTAAACTTTGCTGTCGAGACTGTGTAAATCTTCAAAGGCACAGTCTGGGCGGGGGGCCTGGGGTCATCTGAGACAGTGGTTGAGGTCAAATGAGCAGCTGTTTCCCCACCAAACACACACACACACACACACACACAAACACACACACACACACGTCAATTTAAAAAACTGGTGTGGGAAGAAGCACCATGTTTTTCTTTCATCCTGTTTTGTTTTGGGGTCACAGGGATGAAGATGGTTAACCTTCCAACAAATGAAACACACCAGCATGGCTGTGTTCAGTGTGGAGTCTCGTCCTGTCCTCTGCCTGGCCTGTGTCTCTGCCTCCGTTGTGCGGTTGCTGATGACTACATAGGAACAGGCATATCTGAGATCGAATAGCTGTCATGATTATTACAATTACAGTTATTGTAAGTGAGGCTTCCTTGCCTTCCCTGAGACACACGAGAGGAAGGACGGTTCACACAAAATCCAGAAGTCAAGGCTTGAGGGAGGAAGGTGCCAGTGATGGAAGCTTTCCTTTCTTGCTTTCTTGAGTTCTGTGACAGTTAAAATTAGGTTTGGCTACAGATACCAGTACATCCAACATAGTGGTGTATAGTCTAGAGACTTAACTCTGTCACCTAATCAATGTCTGGAGGGGGACGTCCCAGGGCTGTCTGTCTGCGCTGCCACTCTGTGTGAGTGACGTCTAGTGTCAAGGTTCCCTCATGGTGCAAAGTGGCTGCAGGGGCTCCACCTTTATGTTCACATTCCAGGCAGCGGGAAGGATGAAGGGGAGAAAGGCAAAGGGACTGGCTCCTTTAAGAGATTTCCTGTAGGTCCCACCCAACATTCCCTGTTGAGATGGAGATTATTTGCTGAGAACATAATCACCCAGCTTGGGCAGAGGCTGGAAAATGCCGCCTTTCAGCTGGCGTGTTTCCACATCCAATAACTGGGGCCTGTTGACCAGGGGAGAGGGTCATGGACGTGCAGGTGGGCAGCGGCGGGCTCTGCACAATTGTATACTTTCTTTCCACCCCCTCCCGTTTGATCACCCGCGTGTTTGGCGCTGAGCCAGGTACAGGAGTGGAAGAACAGCAGGATGCCGGCCCTCCGGGGAACGGCTCGGTGTGGACACAGGGGCACAAGTGCACCCGCGGAGCGGCGTGGACGTGCTGGCCATCCCAGAGGGAAGCGTGCCCCCTCTCTGTGTGGGACCTGCTCGGCCTGGCCCAGGGCAGGGTGCAGATCTCCTCTGGGCAGTCGTGGAGTAGGGTAGGGCCCAGGGTCACGGACTTGGCCAGGCCCAGGGGTGCTTGTTAATGCAGGTAAAGTGCTCAGTAAGACCAGGCGCCGAGCAGGTGCTCCACAAGCGGCCGGCGTGGCTGCTGCCGTGTGGGGCGAAGCCAGGACGGAGGCCGTCGGGGGACTTGGAACCTGGGGAGGGCTCAGCCAGCCCCTGATATTTACTGAGAAACTGCTATGCGCAGGCACTGTCTCAGGTGGCAGGGACGCAGCGGGGAACGAGGCAGGGCCCCTGCCCGCCCTCATGGGGCTCGTCGTCCGGACGTGTGGGTGGTGACAGTCCCTGGAAACCCCTGGGTGCGGTGGGAGCCGCAGGGGAGGGCGGCCGTGCAGGGGTACCAGCGGGGTCTGGGTGCCCTGTAGGAGACGATGGTGAGTCCTCAGGGTGGGCGGAGGGGTGGCGAGGGGTCCCGCTCTGAGGACGGGGATGGGCGGGGAAGAAGCAGGCGGTGGTGGTCCCTGGGGAGTGCGTCCCAGGCTCCTGCCAGCGAGCAGCGGGGCTGCAGCAAACAGCCAGGCTGACCCGGGATGCGCTCGAGGTCCTGGGGCCTCCCTCCCCAAGCCCAGCCCCTTACCAGCTGGCTCCTTGTTTGTCCTCCCCAGAAGGGTTTGCGAGAAGAAAGAAGACTTCCCTGTGGTTTGTGGGGTCTCTGCTGGTGGTGTCCACCTCCATCCTGACCGTCGGCCTGGCTGCCACCACCAGGACGGAGAACGTGACCATGGGCGGCTACTACCCCGGGATCATTGTGAGTGGCGCGGTTCCTGGGGTCTGCCGGTCGGGGGGCCTGGGGGCCGCGGGGACACAGATGTCCGTGTGCTGCTGACACTCTCCACCCCAGTCCCCCGAGGTGGAGGTTTAGGGCGAGTATCCTGCATGCTCAGGTGGCCCAGTGGGGCACAGGGTCCTGAGAGGTGGGGGAGGGGAAGGGGAGGGGTCGGAGCCAAGAGGTGCCCAGAGTCTCCCCAGAGTGCCCGGGGAGAACCAGCCCTGTGACACCTGGATTTTAGCCCCATGAGACCAAGCTGAGCAAACCACCCCTCGGAAACTGGACTCAGAGCTTTAAAAGATGCCACGAAACCTGGATAGAAGGTGCGTTCGTGGGACCGCATGGGATCAGCAGGAAAACGAGCTGACGTGGTCCTCACTTCCGCTTCTGGGCAATAACCCCATGAGGTAAACCCACAGCCCAGCCAGACCTGGCAACAGCCACCCCCAAATCCAGAATCATCCAGACTTCTGAGCTGTGGAATTATGTCCATTTGTGGGCAGTAAAATTTGCTCCAGGCATCTGCATCGCACTCAGGGAGCGTCTGTGAAATTGCTTTTTATCGGATATGATGCCCTGCAAATGCGCCAGAGCCCTGAGGGGCTGTGTCACAAAGTGCTGAACCAAGACTTTAAAAAATGAAGCTTATTGAATCTCATTACTCTCACTAGAGGTATCGTCCAGATTAGGCCTGATGTTGAGAACATTTTTAGCAAGGATGAAAATATTTTAAAATATTTTACAAATATCATTCATTTTCTCTTTATATTTTTCTTTTTGTGTGTGTGCGGTACGTGGCCTCTCACTGCTGTGGCCTCTCCCGTTGCGGAGCACAGGCTCCGGACGCGCAGGCTCAGCGGCCATGGCTCACGGGCCCAGCCGCTCTGCGGCATGTGGGATCTTCCCGGACCGGGGCACAAACCCGTGTCCCCTGCATCGGCAGGCGGACTCTCAACCACTGCGCCACCAGGGAAGCCCTATTTTTCTTTGTTTTTATATTTTATCTGTGCTTTATAAATCTACATTATCTTCCTGTGTATACTTTCTGAGTAAACCTACATAAATAGTGTCTGTGCAGATAGTTTTCTCAGTGAACTCTTGTGAGACTCTGCTTCCCGGCCTGTGTCCTGGACAGTAGAGGAGCCGGGGATGCGGAGGCCGGCGGCTGTGAGCACGCATCCCCCCAGGTGACCTGCAGAGCAGGTCAGTCTTGAGTAGGATTTTGCAGTGTTCTCTACGCGTCACTGGTTCAGGAGTTCACCTGGAGGTCACCTTCAGAGCATCCCGGGTGTGCTCAGAGCCTCGCTCTGCAGAGAACCTGACTCCTGGGTGAGAACCAGAGTGAAATTGGCTTCAGCTCAACCGTTCTGAAAGCAAACAGTGGACATAACAGATGAGGTTTGCTCAAAGAAAATGTGGATAAGAGTCACTTCTGTGGACACACGGCATCCGACCTTGAGACTTACAGCAAGGGCGGGTCTCAGGAAGACACTGGGTGAGAAGATGCAAACACCTCAACATTTTGGAAAGAGGAATTTTTTCAAATCCAAAAAAATGCAACTTAGCGAAACTTAATAGATATATTTTTAATACATTTATGTTGGAGTGGGATTGTGATATTTTGAAGAAAATGCTCATCTTCCCTCACTCCTTGAGAATTCTTAAATTATTGGTGAAAACCACATCTGTGCATTCACGTCCGTCTCTGTCGATATAATACTTGTAGGTAAAGACATCCTTGGACATAAATAGGTCTCATTTTTGGTGCATTACATCTGGCACCATGGTTAGAGACGCCACAGCTGTGTGGGCCAGTCGCTCGGCTGTCCCCAGGCTGCTGCCCCTGCTTCGCGTGGTCACTCAGAATCTGGCGGGCCGGGCAGAGGCGAGGGTCACCCACTGGGCGGGATCCCGTGCGGGGTCTCGGGGCAGCCCTGTGCCTCTGGGAGGGGCTTGTCACCGGCTGCTTTGAGCGGTGCCTCCCCTGGCGTTGCTGGAACTCTGTTCTTCAGGCTGAGGGGAAGCTTAGGAGTTCTTCCCAGGTGGGTGGGGGGGGATGAGGCCACCGGCACCCCGGGGCACACTCGGGTGATGCAAGACGAGCACAGTTGTGGTGTTTCTCCGATGTCCCAGCGTCACCTGCACCCAGGCCGAGAGCTGAGGCCGAGGACTGGTTCTCAGGAGCCCCTGGGTGCCCTTCCTGCCTGGGCTGGAGCCCCCGTCCCACCTCTTCCTGCCCCAAGATTGCCTGTCTGCCTGCTCACCTGAGTCAAAAGCTCATTTCTAAGGGGTGTCAGCCGTGTCCGTGTCTGAAACACCCTTGGTTCCAGCTTCCTATGATCCTCCCTGAGGGGTCAGCCGTCCTCCGACTATGGCCCAGGAGAAGCTCTCAGGCGGGCCTCTCCCTGACCACCAGGCGTGGAGGATGGGTCACCATGAGGAAGTTCTGCTGTCTGGGTGGGGGACACGTGACACTCTTTTCCCGGAATCCAGAGTTAAACTGACATAGGAGTTAAAACATTTGAACACAGAAGATGAGACAGGTCTGTTTCAGCAGCTTCTATTCCGATCACTGGCTTTGATGGATCCCGAGAAGCCCACCCCAACGGGCATGAACCTACCTGCCACTTAGTGCTTCGGGCTCTGTGAGGGGGGATGGCTGGCCTTGCTTTTTGATAGGATGTCCTGAGGTGGGTGGTCACTGCTCCCTGTCGGCATTAGGCTGCCAGGCGTGTAACCTGAGCGCTTTCTCCCTTGTTTTCCTTTGGTGTCAGCTGGGCTTCGGATCTTTCTTAGGAATTATTGGCATCAACCTGGTGGAGAATAGAAAGCAAATGGTAAGAATGTGCATTGTTTCTTTCAAATGTGGTTCGTGGGGCTGTACGCGGCGGCGGGGGGGAGTGCTGCCCCTATAGCTGTGGGTGTTCCTGGGAAAGCCCCTGCCCCAATCCAGCACCCCCAGGTCAGTGCCTAGCTTCCCAGGCTGTGGACGGTACACCCCAGGACTCAGGGTTGAGTGGGTGCCATTCACATCTTAGGCTAAGTGAGCATTGCCCCTGGGATTGTAGGGTACATTCTACAACCTCATGTGGTGTCTTAGCAGCTAAGGTTGGGCCACGGGAAGAAAAATTTAGGGGATGGGGTGGGTTGGGAAAGTTGGCAATTAGTTTAAATCATGGTGTATAAGGTTCAGGCAAAAACACGCGTGTATGAACATCTGTCCTTGAGTCAGGAGCCTGGCATCTCCTCCTACGTCTGGGGTGTGACGACGGCTCTCCCAGACTGAGGAGAGAGAAGGGGTCAGTGGAAAACCAGGAGAACCGTGGTTCAGAGGTCTTTGCAGAGGGCATGTCTACAACTGTTTGTCTGTGGGACGTATGAGGGCCAACCTTGATCAGTCAGGTTACAAACCTGACTTTCATTGATCATTTCAAGTTGGAATCTGTCTTGTTGATGCAGTGCTTTGGGAAAGAGAGCTATAAGAATAGTTAATTCTTAGTTAATTCACAATAGTGAACTTTGCCAAATCATTGTGCTGCCAGTGCTGACCTCTGAGAGGGTTCAGGGGGGATGCGGTTGGACCGTATGCTGTTTCTGTCTCATCTCCAAATCGTCGTATCAGACTGTGCTGGTGTTTCGCCTCTACCTGCACCGGCCATCATCCTGATGTATCACCAGGATCACAGTGGCTGCCCTGGGCTTTCACGGGTGTGTGAAGATGTGGAGAAGGTGGAGACTTGCACACAGCTGGCGGGAATGTGAAATGATGCAGCCACTTTGAAAAACAGTCTGGCAGCTCCTCAAAATGTTACACGTAGACCTACCATGAGTAAAGTGTGTGCTATTGTCTGTTTCTACTCTGGCCATTCTGTTGGGTGTGAAGTGGGGTCTCATCGTGGATTTGTATTTCCTTGATGACTAATGATGTTGAGCTTCTTTACGTGTGCTGATTGGCTTTTTATATATTTGTTTCTGGTTGTTGTTGAGAAACATGTATTCAAGTCCTTTGCCCATTTTTATTTTTATTTTTATTTTTCTTCTTATTTTTTGCGGTATGTGGGCCTCTCACTGCTGTGGCCTCTCCCGTTGCGGAGCACAGGCTCTGGACGTGCAGGCTCAGCGGCCATGGCTCATGGGCCCAGCCGCTCCACGGCATGTGGGATCTTCCCGGGCTGGGGCATGAACCCGTGTCCCCTGCATCGGCAGGCGGACTCTCAACCACTGTGCCACCAGGGAAGCCCTTGCTTTCTCTTTATTTTAATTTTTTGCAATAGAAAAATTTAAATATATGCAGAAGTGGACAGAATAGTATAACAAACCCTCTGTATCCATCTCCCAACTTCATCCATTGTCGACTCATGACCGATCTTGAGTGGTATTTTGAAGCAAGTCCCAGACATGGTATAATTTTGCCTGTAAACATTTTACTCTCCTCAAGCTAAGGGGTGGAATCTAATCATTACAAATGGCTCCTCCACGATCTCTGCCCGTTACGGCATTAGTCTCCAGTGATGTCCAAAGAATGCCCTCAACGGAGTCAGCTTTTGATATTTTCCCATTGACAAATGAGTTCTCGCTTTCTCCTTGCCCAGACATCAGAGTCCCTGATTTCACCAACAGCTCTGCAGTCTAGCTTGGTCCCCACGGCCGGGGATGGAGAAGTTAAGGGCTTAAAGTAGCTTGTTAACTGCCGCCTCCGCCCACCCCCAGCCATATGTACGTGCATGCACACACACACACACACACACACACACGCACACACAAGAGACACATACACGGACACACACAGACACACACATACACGCACACAGAGACACACACAGACACACATATACACACACAGACACACACACAGAGATACACACACAGACGCATACACTGGAATCTTCCTGGAATATAGTTTAAAACCCCCTGAACTAGAAGGACTGATGGGATGTCACTTAGCGGTAGAAGCGCGTTTCCTACAGAGGATTAGGGTACCAGCCTCCGTCTGTTGGGCTTCTGTTCCTTCGAGTGTTGTGCTAGAGGGTCCTGGCTGTGCCCTCCGGCACCCCCTGCTCCGGGTCTTGACATCACGGGAGTCTCCTCGGCCGTTCACCTTCCTGTGTAGAAGCCAAGCTGGTCTCTGCCCCGCCCAGGACTGAGCTGGGCGGGGCTGAGACAGCAAGACCTCGAGGGCTGGGCAGGCAGACATTGGGGTGCTGGGGGATCTGAGGGCCATCGGGGAGGAAGCCTGCGAGGTCCACGGTGACCCACGTGGAGGCTGTGCAGGGGGGGCTGGGCTTTCCCCGTGAGGGCCCACTAGTGACAGGGTTCCTGGCAGGCAGGGGTGGGAGGGTGGTGGCCAGGTTCACACGCTGTCCCACCTCCAACCCCGTGCTCCACCAAAGGGCCTGCACACCCGTCCACTTCTTTCTTCACCGAACGCTTCCTGGAACAGCTGCACGATGCTGAGCTGGGGGCTGGGGCTGGGGGGTGGGGGAGGCCCTGAACTCATGGGGCTTCGACCTGTACATTGCAGCTGGGGGGCCCTTGGGGCAGACAGGGGAGAGGCAGTGAAGGCAGAGAAGGGCTGGAAGGCCTCTTCCCAGGCCGGGACAGGAAGGTGGACGCCGTCGGCAGATAAGGCCGAGCACCAAACAAGGCACATCAATTGTGTTAACAGTTTCAAAGAACCAACCTGCAGTTGCCTCGATTCTCTTTGCTGCTTTTCTGTTCTCTGTTTCTTTTATCTCTGCTTAAGCCTTTCCTGGTGCCTTTGCTTCTACTGGTTCTGGGTTAAGTTTGCTCTTCTCTTCTAGTTCTCTAAGGTGTTACCGCCTTCTCCTCGGTGTGTGTGTCCACAGCTAGCTCTCACTTTCCCTGGTCCTGGCTCAGCCGCGAAGCCTCTTGCCTGGACCCTGTGGTCGGGGATAATTGCTCCCGTCTGTCTCCACTCTCTTCCGTCCCTCTGGCTCCAGGCAGCCTCCTTCTTATCACACCCTTATCTGTTTGGTGTTTGTCTTTGAAAATCACTTTCCCCTGTTGGAATGTAGTAAACTCTGTGGGCCCAGCGGAGATTTGAAGATGACCTTCCCCCAGAAGAGATCCTGACAGGACAAGGAGACACAGTCCCAACCCTAATCTAGCGCCTTCCTTAGTTGCTAGAGTCACAGACAGATCCTGTCTGCAACATCTGTCGGGTCCGGCAGCCCTCATATTAGAGAGCGGCCTTCGGGACGTGGGCGGGTCCTTGCAGGAACGTTGCTAAACCACTAGGCTGCTTGAAGGGCAGCAAGGCCTGGAAAGGACGTGGCGGCTGTGACCGAAACCAGGACGTGCAGGCCTTGGCCGAGAGGCAGCGGCTCGTCCCGGCCCGTTTCCTATTTCCAGCCCGAAGCGTCGGAGGAGAGAACTTCCAGTGTCTTTCCCAGCACTGTCAGCTGGACCCTGGTGGTCCCCGGGCAATATCGCGCGTGCGGTCACCCCAGGGCCGAGTTTCCCACGTGTGAGGTCGTGCGCCCTGACGTTTACTGTTTCCAGGGCAGTGGGAGGACGGGCAGCCGAGCAGAGTCAGCGGAAGGTTGACGAGGACGTTCGAGTCGTGGGGACGTGTGCAAACCGGGTCAGAACACGTTTACACACCCAGCCGCGGGCAGCCCTGCGTGCTAGGAGACACTTCGGAAGTTGTGTGCTTTCTGTGGAGACCTGGATGAAATCCGGTGGAGGTGTGATGTGAGGGTCTCTCGGCCAAGACTGTGGCTGAGCCACAGTTGGGTCGGAGCCGGCCACTGGCCAGCGTGGAGCAGGCCGTCCTCTGAGGTGCTGAGTTGGTGCGTGGAAGACGCACGAGGGCACCGGGTCCGACGACGGCTTTACTCACCCGCTGGTGGTGAGAGAAGCAGCAGGGCCTCAGGGGCCACTTCTGGGAGTGTCTCAGGCGACTGCAGTGCTTAGTGGACTTCCTGAACCAGCACCCGTGCTGGAGCACACGGGGCTGGGCAGACACCCACTTCTGACGAGGTCCCGGGGACCAAGCTAGCCGCAGACCCACTGGTCCTAGGAGAGCCGTTGCTGGGGACAGCTCCACTCCTTAGGGACACTGGCAGCGGCCCTGAGGGAGGTGGGGAGGGGGAACGGTGCCATCCCAGGGGTGTCAGGCCGCAGGCTGCGTGGCTGTCTGCAGGAGCAGGTATCCCGGACCGAGTGCACGGCTGGACCCGGTGCCAGCCCGGCGTCTGGGACAAAGCAGGTGCTGGGGAACAGCTGCTGGGGGAGCAGTTTGTCTCTCCCGTTGCTTTTGTGCCCGAAAGTCGTCCTCCCTTGCTGAGGTCACAACTACTGGGGGGTCTGGGAGGGGCCGGGGCTGTGTCTGAACTTGACTGTAGCTGTGGCCTCTCCACAAGGGTTGGGTGGGAATTCCAGGTCAGAACCGGGGCTTTCCCTCCCTACGCGGCTGGGGCGTCAGGATGAGAAGGGTGCCGTGTACTGAAGGACTCGGGGCTCCAAAGCGATGCTGTTCAGGTCGCGTCTCTGTGTTGAGCCCCTCTGGCCGGAAGGAACCGCGTCCTTCCCGTCGGGCTACGGCATCCAGGGGCCTTGTGGTCAGTCACAGGAGCTGCCCTGCTCTCCGGCCGATGCTAAGACGAGACGGGGCGGCCTCGCGCTCCAGCCTCGACGAAGCATGAACCGTGGGCTGAGCGTCTCTGTGCGAAGGGCGCGAGCCCGGGGGCGGCTGGAAGGTCCGGGGAGGAAGCGGGGAGGACGCGGCGGCCAGAGTAGACGCAGGCCGTTCATTCGCTGGAGACGCGGGCCCGCCTGGCTCCCCGGGACAGCGGAAAAGTGCCTTCTGAGTCTCTTATGTGTTTTCATGTAGTTTGTCACAAGGCAGTACAAGCCTGGGAAGGCTCGGTTCGGTGTGGTTTCTGCAGTGATTTTTCCCACCACCCTTTAGCCAGCCGCGTTGCATTTATGTGCAGTAACTTCACGGGAAGGGACCACGCGGTCTTCCTCCCCCGAAATGAGGGAGGCTCTTCACTGGCCTCCCTGCTCGGCATCGAGGCCCTGCTGGGGTGGGACCCCCTCGTGTCTCAGGGCAGCTCCTGCCTCGTGGACCTAGAGCACCTGGGCGGAACGTGGGTCTGACCGGGGCTCCGCAGAGCCGCAAGGCGAGGTTGCTGCCACTGTTCAGAAGCAGGCACGGTTCTCTGCATGGCTCCCCGCAGGGGGTCCCCAAGGTCCCTTTTGTTCAATTCTCCATTACTGTCAGAAGTGTCACATGGGGGGAAGGGCCAACGGCAGCAGCCGGGCTTGTCACACCTGCATCCACACAGCACCTGCAGGGCGTGGATCCAGCGCATGGAGAAGTCAGCCACACGGCTCCTTCTCCGGATGGGGACACAGGACCAAAGGGATCAGCAGGGCAGAGACCCCTGCAAGGCTGGGCGACAGCTCTGACGTGCGGTGTCAGGGGACAGGTTTCACTTGGAAGCAACATGTGGGGCTGGGCCTCAGGCCTGTGGGCTGCGAGGAGGGAGCCCGGCCACCCTCCCCCTTGGGACAGCCTTGTGTGGCCCTCCCGCCCATTCTGTCCCTTGAGTAGCCACTGGGAGTCTCACGTCAAAACGGAAATCAAAGTTGCAGTCTGTCAAACCAGCCCGCGTTTCATGCCAATCCCTGTGCTTTGTTGAAGAAACAAATCCCTCAGGCTGATGAGGGTGGGAGGGTGAGGCAGGTCAGTAACCCCAGAGCCTGACTCGGCCATGGGGAAAGAGGCAACCAAGGAACGCGGGTGGTGGGAGGCAGCTTCTGGCCGTGTTCTCCAAGCTGAAGGCAGACGACCTGCACGCACGCATCGTGCTCTAGCTCGCAGCTTGTTGTTCACAAGGTCTGGGTTGGAAATCCCGGTTACTTTACACACCTTCTAGGACGGAGTAAATGCACTGACACCATGGCTCGTGGCTGCCACGGGGGTCCTGCCGTGGTTGTCAGGGTGGACACTCGGTGTCGCCAGCGGCAGGACATTCAGGAATTTTGGTGCCACTTTTGCTATCTGTTTTGGTAAACCTGAAATTGTTCCCCGAGAGAGAGAAAAAAGTTTAAAGAAATGGCCAACAGACGTAAGAACAGGTTCTCAGCCTTGATAATAACAGAGAAATGCACATGCAGTGACAGTGAGACTTTCTGCCGTTAGATGGCAGAACCGAGAAACGAACAGCCAGCCCTGTCCTTTGGGGCCTCAGGGGGTGGGCATCTGGCCGTGGGGTGTGGGAGCGAAACGCATGTCCCCTCAGATTCTGACGTGCAGAGACCCCCCACCTTGTCCTGTTGGCAAGCTTGGGTCCCTGTGTGTTCCAGGAGAGGGTCCTGCAGAAACACGCGCGTGTGAGCCCAGACTTTTATGTAGAATGTAGTTAGGGTCTTTGTAGCAGAGTCTGTCAAAGCAAGAGATTGCAAACTGTTTAAATACCCTGGGAGGCCCTCCGTTACCCACAAGGACGTGGTGGTGGGGGCCACAGCTCCCGCCTCCTGCCCTGTGAAGTAAACAAGGCAACCAGGATGGGCCTCGCTCAGTGGGATCGGGCCTGGGGTGCTGCCCCGGCCGTCGTGGAGGGTGTCTGGAGAGGCCGTGGTGGGAAGTGAGGACCCTGCAGAGCAACCTCGGGGGTCAGGGCAGGGGGCCTCGAGGGGGTGGGCGCTCGGGGAAGGTTTCTGACGAGACTGAGCCTCTCCTGTCTCTGCTTCCAGCTGGTGGCGGCCATCGTGTTCGTCAGCTTCGGCGTGGTGGCCGCCTTCTGCTGCGCCATCGTGGACGGCGTGTTCGCTGCGCGGCACATCGTGAGTTCTTCCCAGTCTCCCTCATTCTGTTCTCAGTTGCTCTGTGGGTTTAAGAAATCTTCAGAAGTTCAGCTTCCTCTTGCAGGACGCAGCTGGGTGACCTTCACCGTCTGACGCACACAGACTGTGTTGGCCAATCGCGGTCTCTCCTCCTGCTCCTCCCCTCGTTTCCTCCAAAACTGACCCAACACGCAGCCCCTACCCCAGCCGTCACATCATGAGAACCAAAGTCCTCAACTTCCCAGCGACACTCCTCAGGCCCCTCTTTAATCAGTAAGACGAAAGATGTCCCGGGGCCAGTGCCCCACGACTTCCCAGGCTTTTCACTCAAATACGTGTGTTGGGACCTCCTCACTGGATCCTGTGCCCATGAGGTCCCTCTGCCTCTGTCATCCTAACGGTGGGGAAGCCGGGGGAGGACAAGCCACGTCAGACACTCGTGCTTTGGAACCGTGGGGCGGTGGCCGGGACCTGCTCAGAAGGAAGGGCCGGGCGCTGCTGCTCTGTCCACCTGGCGCCCCGTCTGGGCCGGGAAGGACCCGCCGGCATTTCTCTGCGGCCCCAACGGGTCGTGTGTGAGGTGGGAATGCGACACGAGCTCAGGGCTTTACGTGCACTCATTCACGTCAATTAACACTGAACTCTGAGTGTTTTCATGCTTGTAAAGTTTCTTAGGTTATAAAAAGTGCCGGCCCTGGTGGGAATGTTAGGCTAAGCTTTACAGTCGCTATTCTTGGGACTATCTGGTCAGTTTGAAATTATTTCCAAATAAAAGGCTTACAAAGTGCTGGCCCTGGGAATCCTTACCGATTCCTCTCCAGGAGAGGTGAAGGGCCAAGGAAGGCACAGTTTCACCCTCCCAGTCAGGTTTTACAACTAAAGAGGCAGGTACGCTTGATTCCCGCAGCCTCCCTAGAGCCTCAGGTGTGATGAGCACCCCCTGTCCGGGGTGTAGGGTGTGGGGCTCCGTCCCCACGCCCCTGCGCTTTTCTTTCTTTATTCCTTAGATGGGTTTCCAGCTTCCTCTGGCTGCATGTGGCCAGTGTGCCCAGGATTGGCCGCCCCCCCAAGGCTGGGCCTCCCAATCAGGAACTTGGACGTGAACAGAGGGGCTGAGTTTCCAGGTTGAAAACACATAGCCTGAAGCTGCAGGGAGATGGCTGTGCTTAAACTATGGAGAATCAATTAAAAATGCCCTTTTCTGCAGCTTGTAACTGGCTATCGGCACTTCCCGAGATTACAGCTTTAAGATGCCAACAGCAAAAAAAAATAAATAAATAAAAATAAAAATAAAAAAAAGATGCCAACAGCTGGGATAGAAAAATGTGTGGAGGGCGCCCCCAGGGCAGGCGAGCTGTGGACGTGTCGGGTGTGACGGGGTCCCACAGGCTGGCACCCAGCAGGGCCCGGGAAGACTTCATGAGAATCCACGACGAACCCGACCCTCAGGGGCCTGTGAGCCCGTGCCCGCCGGCGTGTTGCCCTTCTGGTCGATTCCAGCCTCTGGGCTCAGTCTCTGTCTGGACCAGGCCCTCCTTTCTGCCTGTAACCAACTGACCCGAGGAGGATGAGGGCCCGCGTCTGGGAGGCAGCCTTAGGGAGCCCCGCCTTGCTGGGGGCAACGGAGGTGGGGTCTCAGCCATGTGGGCGGCTCTCTCGGGCCTCAGCACCCTCAGCCCTCCCTTCAAACGCACTGGCTTCCCGGGTGGAAGAGCCTCCCCGTCCTTCTGTAGGAGCGAGAATGGCCCTGCCTTGTTTCAGGGCTGCACAGGATGCCTGAAGTGGCACCCCTGCAGGTGAAGACTCACAGCCTGCAGGCACCCCCTTCCCAGCTCCAGAGCCAGGAGGCCCTCCCGTCAGGAGATCTGTCAGGAGTTAGCGCACCGGCTCACGCCCAGACGGAGGGGCCGCTGTGTCGCCCCCCGCTTCTATTGAGCGGCTGCTCAGGGGCAGCCACACCCGGCACAGCATCCTCTTGCCTCCAGGCAAGTCCTGTTCCTGCGTTTGTCCCTCAGCCGCTGACCAGGCCCTTCCTGTGCACCAGGGCCACTGGCCTCTCTGGAAGGGCCAGGGACTCAAATGTTAGGCTGTGGCCGCGTGGCCTGTGTCACAGCTCTACTGTCACAGCACAAAATAGCCACAGAAGACACGCAGGCAAATGTGCCAATAAGACTTTATTTACAAGACCAGGCGGGGGTCTGGGCTTGGCCCAAGGGCCGTGGTTCCCCAGCACTGCAGGAGACACACAGGATCTTCACTGAGCTTTAATGACTGCAGTCTGATGACCAGTGTGCTGACTGCCTCGGCTTTTGTTGCTGTGGCACGGTGAAGAAACACCCGTGACGAGGCCTCCCTGAGCGAGGTGCCCGCGTCCTGAGCCACAGGGGCACCCGCGTCCTGAGCCACAGGGCACCCTGCTGGGCTCTCTCCAGCCCCACAGGAGAGGAGAATTATCCCCGGAGGACAACTTCCTGTTTCATCACGAATTCAAAAACTAAGTTTGTGGGATTTCCCTAGGGCTAAAATAGGTTATAATTTTATTCAGCGCAAACTAATAAGAATTCTTTCACCCCGATCGAAGAGTAAAGATTAGACAGAAACTGAAAGCAAGCTACTGGTGCCTCTGTGTTAGGACCAGAATTCACTAAATGTCCAAGGTTTGCACCAAGTCTTCATTGCTGTGGGCGGAATGTCCCCAGGTCCATACATCGGAGCCCTAACCCCCAACGCGATGGTGTCTGGGGGTGGGGCCTCTGGGAGGTGATGAGGGTGAGCTGAGGTCACGAGGGATTCGTGTCCTGAGAACAGGAGGAGGGCAGCGAGGCAGGAGGAGCACCCCCAGGCCGGCCATGCGGCACCTTGACCCTGGACTCTGGCCTCCAGACTCTGAGAAGCGCCCTGCTGCTGTTTAAGCCGCCCCGTCCGTGGCGTCTGTTATGGCGGCCGGAGCAGATGGACCAGTGGTGACATGCTGTGGGCTCCCAGCCCCGCGGAGAGGGTGTGAGGGCGACCTCTGGGCACCGGGAACCTGGACCCTTTTGGCCGGGGGTCCCTGTAGTGTCTGAAAGGCGTGTCTGCCCGACTGCAGGCATGAGGAAGGATGGGGTGTGAACCTGAAGCTTGTCACCCGCAGGTGGGGCACCCACACGAATCACGCCCTGGGGAGCAGACGCTGACACCAAGGCCGTGTGCGGACCGGGCCGGTGAAGAGACAGGAGGGGCGGAAGCTGGCACGGCGCTGGCAGAGGGGCCGCCGCAGCGGAGCCGGCCCCGTCACGGGCCGGGCTGAGTGTGGCAGCCCCGCTGGCCTCCCCGGCGCCCCCGTCCCCGTGTCCCACAGCCCCTCCCAGCGCCCGCCACGTTCCACACGCATCTCCTACACCCTACGGAGACCCAGCTCCCTTCCCTCACTGCGGTGTCTCCCTAAAGGCCTGGCTGCTGCCTGGAGGAGGGACTGCAGGACCGTCCTCTGTTGCTGGTAGTTTTATGCTTCCTTCTCAGGTCAGAAGCAGGAATGCTTTGAGAAATGTGACGGACAGAGTAACAACACTAAATACAGTTCTCGGGACCCGGACTCATAACTTACGGATGAGGCAGCTTCATGGCCTTTCACGTGTGCCCTTGCTGTTCACTACCATGCAGATGACAAGCATGCTGCAGTTATCAGTTTATTGGTCTCTCTCCTTCACTGATCCCCTAAGGGCAGGAACTTGTCTTACCCGGTGCCCTTATGGTTTGGCACCATGTGCCCTATGAATGTCGGGGACAGACTCATGGATGGATGGTTGGATCAGCACGTAGGTGAATGTACACTCCGGTGGCTGGTGAGTGGATGGCTGCATGGAGGGAGGGGGATGGACAGATGGATGCTTGGATGGATGGATGGATGGATGGAGGGATGGGTGGATGGATGGATACATAGGTGAGTAAGTGATCAGGTGGATGACTGGCTGGTTGGATGGATGAATGGATTAGGCTGAAATCCACCTTGCTCCCTCCCTCGTGGGAAAATTGTTGTGCTTTGAGGAAAGGAGGCAGGAACCAAGGGGTGTCCTTGTTGAGACTTGTACAGGAGCATGACCACCTCCCTCAGCTGCCCTGCACTGACCGACTGGGGAAGCTATGTCCCCTGGCCGGCGGGACGGGGTGCCTGCTTCCCTGCTTCCTGGCTGCAGGAGCCCAGCTGCTCTGGGATGAGCCCTGGCATTTCCTGCTCTTTGTACTCCCCTCCTGGGAGGGGTTCGTTGGCCTTGGCCTCTCTCCTTTGGGCTCAGAGCCTGTGGCGACAGGTCTGAAATCACCTCCGGTTCCTCCTGATATGGGGGTAAAGCCGTCCCATTCCATCTGTGCTTCTTGGTCTCTAGGAGCCCAGGCCCCTCACCGCAGGAAGGTGCCAGTTTTACTCCAGTGGGGTTGGCTACCTGCACGACGTCTACCAGACGGAGGTAAGTGCCAGCGCTGGTCCCACTTGTTAACCTGTGTCCCTGGTCCAGATCTGACTGTTCTGGCCCCAGCACGCCCTCACGTCGTCCTCACCCGCACCTGGTGAGGTGCTTCACTCCGGGGTCACAGCTGCCGACTGCCTTTGATGTGGCCCCGAATCCACCGGTCCAGTCTGTGAGGTCCAGTCTGTGCGGCTTTCATGATGAGCTTTTTATTGACGTAATTAGTGCACTAAAATCTAGGATGCTACGTTTACACTGGCCCCAAACTCGCCGGCTGTCCCTGGGCCGAGGATGTCTGCAGGGTGATTTCACTTCTGTTTCTGAGAGTGGCCGGCGTCTCCTCTTGGACCATCCCAGGTGGCTGCGTGGCTCCCTCTGTCCTGCCGTCTCACTCAGCTCTGTGTAGATTTATCAGTTTAACTAAACATGGCCTCTGACACGGCGCACAAATGTCAGGAAGGAGGGGCGCAGGGCGGGCAGCGGGGAGAATGCGGGGAGCAGACGCCGTGGCTGAGGCCGCGTGGCTGGCAGCGGGGGAGAAGGGGCCTCTGCAACTGCCCCTCAACAGGGGGCGGCACACCTCGTCTCCAAAGGCCCGGCCTGTGCTCCTGCTCCTTCTCCCGGCCGGAGGGAGCCCTGGGGACTCGTCCTGTTCAGTGGGGTCACCGGGCCCTCCAGGCCCTTCCCACGGGCCCCCTGCCCCCCGCCCCAGGCTCTCGTGCTGCTCTGTCCTTCCTTCCTGCTCAGCCCAGTGTGTTCCCTGCGGTACTGGGGTCACAGAGGGGACACCTCCCAGGAGGGAGGGACACCTCCCAGCAG
This sequence comes from Hyperoodon ampullatus, assembly GCF_949752795.1. Taxonomy (NCBI): domain Eukaryota; kingdom Metazoa; phylum Chordata; class Mammalia; order Artiodactyla; family Ziphiidae; genus Hyperoodon; species Hyperoodon ampullatus. The sequence continues at coordinate 1,155,932 of NC_136929.1, read as the reverse complement.
GGGGCACCTAGGGTCAGGGTCAGGGTTAGGTCTCGCGACCTCCAGCTCGCCGCCGTGCTGTGGCTCTGACCTTCCCATGTGTGGCTGCCAGGCTCAGAGCCCGGCACTGCCCTGCCGGCTCCCCTGCCCGGCTCCGTGTCCTCCAGTTCTCGCCTGTCAGGCCGTCCGCCCAGCCCCCTTCCAGCCCTGAGTCACATGGGCTCACTTTCCTGGTTCCCAGCAGCCTGTCTCTGGTCTCCGCCCCGTCAGGACTGTTTTCCCAGATTAATCTTTCTAGGACCCCTGCTCAAGCCCTCCCGCTCCTGATGTGGGTGGCTTTCGGGAGTCACCCACAGAACCTTGAAAGAAAGGCTACATGCCCAAGGGTGGCTTGAGGTGCCGCTAAAGGGGCCGGGGCCTCAGGGAGGCCCCAAGGGCCTCTGGGGTCAGGCCCTGTCCCGGGCGCCTGGCCTCTCAGGCGACCCCGAGCCTCTGCTCGAACCTCTGTCCTCACTGGTGCACGGCCCTCCCTCCAAGTCCTCCCTCTGCAGCTGGGTGGTCTCTGCCCCACTTACCTTCCACACGGAGGTGGTTACAAAGCGCCGGGGGAAGGAGGGAAGGGCTGGCTTGGTCAGACTGGGCGGCCGGGAGCTGTCCTCTGGGAGCTCAGGAAGGGTCTCCCACCTGAGGGGTCCCCACCTGCAGGCTCCAGGGCACGTCTCCCCCTCCCTCACCTCATCCAGCAAGCTTTGGTCGCCTGGTCCTCTACCTGTCCCTGCAGGGAGGGCCCTGTCGCCCCCCAGCCCTGCTGCACCTGGACTGGGTGGAGGAAAGGGAAGGTCAAGAAACGTGGGCTCAGGAGAGGCAGCTGCCGGGCTGATGGGGCAGGGTGGTGGGTCCTTACCCCCAGGGAGGCCCCTGCCCGCTCCGGGCTGGGGACACGGGGCGCCTGACCCGACTCTCTGCTCACAGGTCACCTGCCACTCCCTGAACGGTCGGTGCCAGCTGAAGGTGAAGAGTAACACCTGCTACTGCTGCGACCTCTACGACTGCCAGAGGTGAGTGGTGGGGAGCCCGACAGCCGGGAACCCCACGTCCCTGGACGTACCTGCCCCCGCTCCGCACCCCCGTCCTTGCACGCTGCACCCACGTCTCATTCAGCCCTCAGACATTCTTGTGAGGCCAGGGCGTGGGCTCCGTTCCACAGATGAGAAGACCGAGGCTCAGGGCTGCCGGGAGGTGGGGGGGAGGGGAGGCCTCTCGGGGAGCCCTGTCCTGCTGTGGGCTGTGACCGTCACAGGTGACCCGTTTCTTCCTCCCCGGGTGCTGGTTCCCTCAGGGTCTCCACCCCGGAAGGCCGAGACCCTGTCTCTGCCTGCTGGTCTCTCCGGTCTGGGGACGGGGGCGGCAGTTTGCCCTGGGTCCCCCCACCTCCCATGGGGCCCAGAAGAGCTGCTCCATCCAGTCTGTCCAGCTTTTCACCTGTCGTTTGGACCAGTACAAGGTCCCAGCGCCTTGGGAGTCAGAACCCTCCCCACATTGTCTTTTAAATTTTGTGTTAATAGCTTCAATACCTACATTAAAGCCAACAGGAAGTTTAGTGTTTGCGTCTTGGAGACCCCTCCCTGAATAGTTGAAAAACCCAGGGGTGGAGGCTGCAACACCCTTCCCCCAGAGCAGGAATTCACCCGATTTCCAACCCAAGGCTGTGGTCCAGAGCCTGCACAGACCACGACCACGGGGCCCAGGCCACAGGGCCAAGACGAGCCCCCTCTGAGGCTCACCCCTCTGTGTTCCCTGCCAAAGCGGCCAGCAGCCGCTAAGCCCTGCCGGCTCTGAGGGGACCGGGTCGGGGCTCTGTCTGCCGGGCCCGTGTTTGGGGCAGGCTGTCCTGCTCAGAGACCTGGGCCCCCTCCCAGATGGATTCTGGGCTCCCTGGGACAGCCCTGCCCCCAGGGCCCCCCTCTGCCGCCTGAGGGGCCTGGGCCCTGCCAGCAGAGCCCCCAGCCCGTCAGTACACGGAGCGTCTGTCTGCCCCGCTGGCTCAGGCGGCGAGGTGGCCCCCCTGCAGCCGCGGGTGACGCTGAGGCCCCTCCCCACACAGCGCCGAGCACCCGCCCACCTACTACGAGTTCGTGGGCGTCCGCGGCTGCCAGGACGTGCTCCACCTGTATCGGCTGCTCTGGGCCTCGGCGGCACTGAATGTCCTAGGCCTGTTCCTGGGCATCGTCACCGCGGCCGTCCTGGGGGCCTTCAAGGACATGGTGAGTAGCGTCTGCCGCGCGCTGGGCGGACTCACCGATGGTGACATGGGCCTGTGGAGCCGCCAGCCGTGCTGACCACAGCCTGGGGGCACTTCAGTCCCTCCTCCCCGAGGCTCGCGCCACCTGAGCCGGTCCAGGGAGCGCAAGTTCAGCGGCAGAGAGGGGCACCGAGCCTGGCGCCTGACGGCCGCGTCAATCCCTTGGTGGCCCACTGAGCACGGAACCCCAACACCTCCGATCCGGTAGATCTGGGGCTCAGGCCCGTGCTTCCCAAAGTCAGGTAACTCCAAAGTGAGCCCCCGAGAACGTGCTTCAGCATCTGGGCGGTCCTGGGCAGGGACCGCACTGCAGGACCCGTGCCTGAGGCCACCCTGCAAGTCTCTCCGTGGGCAGCGTCCTCTCCAGGGGACCAGCTGTTCCAAGCCGTGTTCTCGCGCGGGGCCCAGATGGCACCTTCTGGGACCTGACACTTCATCCGTGGAGGTGCCGCACGTGAGGCCACAAATGCCAGGAAGAGCTCACAACCGCCAGGAAGAGCTCACGACCGCCAGGAAGAGCTCACGACCGCCAGGAAGAGCTCACAACCGCCAGGAAGAGCTCACGACCGCCAGGAAGAGCTCACAAATGCCAGGAAGAGCTCACAACCGCCAGGAAGAGCTCACAAATGCCAGGACGAGCTCACAACCGCCAGGAAGAGCTCACAAATGCCAGGAAGAGCTCACAACCGCCAGGAAGAGCTCACAAATGCCAGGAAGAGCTCACAACCGCCAGGAAGAGCTCACAACCGCCAGGAAGAGCTCACAAATGCCAGGAAGAGCTCACAACCGCCAGGAAGAGCTCACAACCGCCAGGAAGAGCTCACAACCGCCAGGAAGAGCTCACAAATGCCAGGAAGAGCTCACAAATGCCAGGAAGAGCTCACAACCGCCAGGAAGAGCTCACGACCGCCAGGAAGAGCTCACGACCGCCAGGGCGAGCTCACGACCGCCAGGAAGAGCTCACGACCGCCAGGAAGAGCTCACAAATGCCAGGACGAGCTCACGACCGCCAGGAAGAGCTCACGACCGCCAGGACGAGCTCACGACCGCCAGGACGAGCTCACGACCGCCAGGAAGAGCTCACGACCGCCAGGACGAGCTCACGACCGCCAGGAAGAGCTCACGACCGCCAGGACGAGCTCACGACCGCCAGGAAGAGCTCACGACCGCCAGGAAGAGCTCACGACCGCCAGGACGAGCTCACGACCGCCAGGAAGAGCTCACGACCGCCAGGACGAGCTCACGACCGCCAGGACGAGCTCACGACCGCCAGGAAGAGCTCACGACCGCCAGGAAGGGCTCACGACCGCCAGGACGAGCTCACAAATGCCAGGAAGAGCTCACAACCGCCAGGACGAGCTCACAACCGCCAGGACGAGCTCACAACCGCCAGGAAGAGCTCACAACCGCCAGGACGAGCTCACAACCGCCCACAGACCAGCAGCCACCCGCCCCTCACCTGGTTTTAACGAGGAGGCAGCGCAAATGCACGTGCAGACAACCCCGCAGGCCAGACCCCATCCACAGCTCACACTGCTGAGGGGTGCTTGTTACCTCTGCCCAGAGACTGTGGCCATTGGCCACACTTCTCAGCCTCACCTGGAGCCTCCCGAGATCAGTGACGTGTTTCCTGGAGGTTTCCTGACCCCAGACAAAGCCCGAGACACCACGGGAGACCCTGGCGACCCCCGCCCCACTCCCACTCTGGTGGTGCAGACACCAGGCCCAGCTCCTGCTCGGTCGCAAGGTGTCTTTCCGTGCGTGCACAACAAGCATCCGGCCCTTCAAGGACGAGAGATGCCTGCCCCCGGGACACCTGGGGTCTGCAGGTCCCACAGTGCGGTCTGTGGGCTCCCTCGGTGGGGCTTTCCCTGCTGTGGCCAGGTCAGAGTTTTCTCTCTTGGCAGATTCCCAAGGAGAGTGAGGTTAGACTCGATGGCTACACAGAGTGTCTTGTTCGGGTCCTGCCCCTGGGAGCCCGGGTGGAGGCTGTTGAGCTGTCCCCAGGGATGGCCGTCAGCCCGGTGGCTTTTCCAGAAGAGGCCCCTGTACTCATGAGTTTATAATAAAACTGCTGGAGCTTCTCTCGGGAACGTAGCGACGCCCCAGAAAGGCCGCTTGTCACACGGGACACAGAGTTACCTGTCAGCCCTGCTCTGGAGAGTTTCCTTTCTCATACCCAGAGCTCAGGGGTGTTGTAAGAAGCAAGCAAGGTGCTTCCTTAAAATTTTACACCTACGAGTAGATGCTCTTGTAAGGTAATGGATCTTATAATTTAAGAATTGTCTTAAGGAACGAAGACACGTCACTAGCCACCCAAAGCTCTGGGCACTCAGGGCTCCAGAGGGCCGGTCGCAGACAGCTCGTCCCGTGGGGTGCTGGGTGGGCGGGTGCGCAGAACGTGGAGTCTCGTGTCTGCAGAGGGTCTCCCGAGGTGGGGTTGCCCTGGCAACGTGGCCACGCTTACAGCCCAGCCTGGGTGCGGAAGGGTCTGCGTTGGCCTCAGGTATGAGAGCTGCAGGTGGACAGTCCTGCTGGCCCAGCTGGGGTCTCCTTGCCGTCCTGGGAGGCTCGGAGGTGAGAGGGTGCACGAGGGGTCAGGGCAAGACCAGGCAGTGCAGGCAGCCAAGGCCGGGCGAGGCGCCTAGCGGCCCCCGCAGAGTGGCCGTAGTTCCCAGAGTGAGGCCGCCTCTGGGAGACCCCTACACCTCCACCCCATCCTCCCCAGGCCCCGAAATGCTGAGCCGGGCCAGGCAGCTCCTCTCCAGCCCACGACGCCCTTTTGACGCTCGACCCACGACCCTCACCAACCCCCTTGGCCCGGATCCCCTTAGCCAGGCCTCAGGCCCGAAACACTCTCCGCAGCCCTGGGGCCCAGCTCCGGTGGTACCGGGCCATGTCGGGGCGCACACAGTCGGCCCTCAGCTGTGCTTGTTCGTGAATAAGGCATCAAGGCATCGAGGTGGCTGGGCTTGGGCCCCGTCTTGAGATTTCCGTCCTCTCCCTGCTTTCAAGCTGCCTGTTCACTCCTCGGAGTTTAACTGACTCGACGCGCAGACCAGAGCTCCTGGTAGGAAAGGGCGGAGCACTGGGCCTGCGGGATGAAGGAAGCGCGATGGCCCTCCTCCTACCTGGGCTGCCTGCGTCCCGAGGGCAGGGGCGGCGAGGCAGCTCTGGGGTGCTCTCTGCCCGCTCTGGCTGTCTCCTCTGGGGCGGAGCGCCTGGTGCACTCCTCGCTGCGTTCCCCCCTCCTCAGGACCCTGCTCTGGCACCTCCGGGGCTTGATGAGTTTTCAGATGCTCCGTCTGTGCTGCTGCCCGTGCTGTCGCAGCCCCTCCCGACTCTGCCCCATGGGTGTCAGGCGGGATCCAGGTTCTGGGCTCTTAGGGAAGCATGCACCTCTGGTCTGGGAACCCCGAGCCCCCCGTCGGGAGCGGCTGGCCTGCCTCTGGAGAAGGGTCCGTCCTACAGCCCATCCTCTCTGGGGGCAGGTGAGAGGTCAAGAATCAGGGCCCACATTCTGTTTTCCTTTGGGGAATCAGAGCCTCCCATGAGCTAAGGAAGCCGGAGTTCGAGGAGTTTGGGAAGCTCTGGTCTTGGTTGTGCTTCTCCAGAAATCCCTGCGGCCAGAGCCCTACCCCCGCCTGTGCCACCCGGAGCCCCTGTGGGGAGAGGGCCCTGCTGACTAGAGGCGGGGGCATCTTTGGAATCAGCGCCCCTCGGAGATGCCCGTGACACACGCTCCTGGAGCAGACAGATGGGGTTTCCTCACTGTTCCAAAAAAACCCAAGAGAGCCTGGGCCTAGCTGGGCCTCTCGGCAGATCCCGGAACAAACAGGAAAAGGAAAAGCAAGAAGAAACCCAGCTTTTGGGCTTTAGTTCTGGTTGGAGAGAGGCTGGTGGGAGGACTCGGAATCTCTCCCTCGGGACTCCACTTTCCTGAGCGGCTGCCGGACGGGGCTCCCCAGAGCAGGGCTCGGCTGACATGTCTCCATCCTTTGCGGCAGGTCCCGCTGCCCCACCTGGCCTACGGCCCATCCACAGCGCCTCAGGTCCTCTACAACCCCGCCCAGCAGATCCTGGCCTACACAGGCTTCTGCCCGGTGCCCCCGGCTGTCCCCACCTGCTCGTCGTACCCGCTGCCCCTGCAGGTAGGCCGAGCGTCCCCGGGCTGGAGCGGTGCTCACGTCCCAGGCAGCTGTCACCCAGGGAGTGCTGCTCGGGTGGGACACGGGGGTGGGGGCTTGGGTTGAAGGAAAAGGGGGGGTCTATGGCTCCCCCTCCCGATTTAGACAATGGGGTGATGCAGCTGGTGTGGACCAGCAAAGGGGGTGGGACGACTGAGGGATGTGGCGGGTGACCCCAGGCCCCGCACTGGACCTTCGGCATCCCCGGCGGCATTTGGGGCATCCTTTGCTCCGTGTGGCCCTGGTGACCCAGCCAGCCACGTCTTTCGGGGCCTTGAGATTTTCTGACCCCTGACCAGGTCCCACACAAGTTGGCTGCAGTTTCCTGGCCAGAGCGACCAGGGATGTGCCAGCTGCCGGGCCCCTGTGACAAGGCAGAGTCACTGACTAGAGCCGAGGGCTTGCCAGCACTCACGAGAGCGGCAAGTGCACAGGCTTCACCCGAGGACAACTCTGGTGGCCTTGGGGCTGCTGTGCAAGGGGGCACGCGGGGGTGAAGCCTGTTCAGAGAGCACCGTCCCGCCCAACGAGCTGCCACCGTGGTGACCAGGACATCCCCAGATGTTGCCCTGTGTCCTCGGGGAGCAGGGGTGAGCACCTCTGGCCCAGAGAGCCTGTCGGCCTCTGTTTTGTCAGGGGCGGGGCGGTGGCCTTGGCACGTTCTCTGGTCTGTGTCAATGACAACAGCCCCTGAGCAGTTCTGGGAAGTTCGCGGGGTCAAGGTACCGGAGGGACTGCGTGTGTGTGTGGGCAGGTGGGGTGCTGAGACCCCGGCCGTTTGCTGTGAGGTCGCACATCTTCATCTGCAGCTCGGGGTCCCAGTGCCCGAGAAGTGATGCTGACGGGATGTGAGGCCTTTTCAGGGCCAGCGGCTGTTTAGGACAGGTGTGTGTATCCACCAGCTCAGGGACAGAGGCGGCGGCCAGGCTTGAGGAGGGGCTGAGGGGAGCGTGGTGTCCCTCTCCGCGGCCCCTCATGACGCAGAGGAACGCGCAGAGTCGGCCCGGCTGGTCACCCGGGGCTGCGGCACAAGCCCGGCCAGCGAGGTCCACGGTGGCCTCCCCAGGCCCGACAGCTCATGGGGCTGGAAGCGGGTGTGGGGTCTCTGGGCCCCAGGGCGCAGTGGGTGTGGCGAGCTGAGATAGCCTGCAGCCTCCATCCTACCCAGGACAGGCCCGCTGGGCGGGGATTCAGGGACCACTCTACGTCCCCGTGGAGGCGCAAGTCCTGCCTCTCCGCACCTGGCTCCTTCCTCTTGCCACGAACATGAAGCTGGTGGCTGTGCGCCCAGGGCTCCGGGGGCCTTGGAATTCCCAGAGGAGGCTGTGCCACGGTGGCCTGGCCTGAGGGCGGTGCCACGTCTGTCTCCGAGGAGTGGTGGCCCACGGGCTGTGCCATGGGAGGCCTTCTCCTGCCCAGGAGAGCCAACCCCTTAGCCGTCCCACCAGTCCCGAGCAGGCGCCCTGGCCTCATGGGGACCTGCAAGCTGAGTCCTGAGTCTGGGAGGGGCCTGGCTCGAGAGTCTTCCCATTTCTAAGACACGGAAAGGAATTATCCAAGCGTCAGGAGATGAGCTGGTTGCCAGTAACCCCCGGTAGCGTCACTTCTCCGGGCGGGTACGTCAGCTTCCCCGACACCCAGGTGCCGTCCTCGGCAGCCCTCGTCTTCCCTGGGAGCGTCACCTGCATCCCACCTCCAGGCCACCCTCCCTGGTCCCCAGCACGGGAAGGACCACATCACCTGGGCGTGGCCCGTGTCCTGGGTGCTGTGCTGTGCCCCTCATCTTCTTAGTTTGCCGAACCCAGAACGTGAGACCCACAGCTGGAGGGAGGGCTGGACCCATGGCTGGCTGGCCACCTGTGGTCTCAAACACCAGCTTGGAAATGCACAGACGTCGAGGAACGGGCGTGCTCCACGGGCCGGCTGTCTCCAGTCCTCCCAGCGTCCCCCCCAAGACCCCACAGTCACGCCCGCACACGGGGACTCCAGGCAGCTCTGGGACGTGGCTAGGGGGCAGAGGCGATCCCCGCAGGGCCCTTCCTCCTGGCTGAGCCCCGGCGTTTGGCTGGTTTGTCACCAGCCTCCCGCAAGCTTGGCCGCAGGGAGGACCCGGAGAGGACAGCACCTCATCTGGGCGCCTGCTGCTCTGGGTCCTGACCCGAGGCACTGGCAGCCGTCCTGCTCCTGTTCCTTCGGGAGACGGGGCTGCAGGGGGCGGGCACGGTCTCCCCTCCTTACCGCTGGTGCTGGTGAACACGTGGCTCTGTTCCGGTGTCGTACTCCAGCCTCATCCACCTTCGGGCCTCTGGCTCGTCAGAAACAGCAGATGCGCCCAATTCTCCCTCCCAAGGGCGGCCTGGGCTCCCTCCACAAGGGCCTGATCAGCTTTTATCACCAGCACACGCAGGAGCGTAATTACACACACGTCAATCATCAGATTTCGAGGAGCTGACAAATCAATGATGCTATGTGTCTCGTCAGGAGGGAAACGACAGATTGATGTTTCTGACTTTGTTCCCATCAGAGGAGGAAAGGGATATTGCAAGTGTCCTGTCCAGTCCTTAGCAGCGGAAAACACTCCCACATAAGAGAGGGAGTGAGCAGCTCTTGGGGGCTGTTTGGAGCAGTTGGTCAAAAGAACAATCACCTTAGAAGAAAACCCACCTTCCTTATTCCCAGAGTCGCCTGGTCAGGAAGTGCAGGCACAAGGACACGCCAAGGATTAACTCACATCCTGTAACTAAGGACCTCGCATCCTGTAACTAAGGACCTCACATCCTGTAACTAAGGACCTTGCATCCTGTAACTAAGAGGCTTTTCGTCTGTCCCCAATGGGATTGCCTGTGTGGACAGAGCCTAGTTTCCTCCGTGATTCCTGGTGGTTTGCTCTGTGGTCCATGGTGGTTTACTCCGTGGTTCCTGGTGGTTTTCTCTGTGGTCTGTGGTGGTTTTCTCTGTGGTCTGTGGTGGTTTACTCTGTGGTTCCTGGTGGTTTTTTCTGTGGTCTGTGGTGGTTTGCTCTGTGGTCTGTGGTGGTTTTCTCCATGGTTCCTGGTGGTTTGCTATGTGGTTCCTGATGGCTTGCTCTGTGGTCTGTGGTGGTTTCCTCCGTGGTTCCTGGTGGTTTCCTCCGTGGTTCCTGGTGGTTTCCTCCGTGGTTCCTGGTGGTTTTCTCTGTGGTCTGTGGTGGTTTCCTCCGTGGTTCCTGATGGTTTACTCTGTGGTTCCTGGTGGTTTCCTCCGTGGTTCCTGGTGGTTTGCCCCATGGTTCCTGGTGGTTTACTCTGTGGTTCCTGGTGGTTTACTCTGTGGTTCCTGGTGGTTTATTCTGCAATCCTTGCTGGTTTGCTGTGTATTTCCAGCTGTCTCCTCTGTGGTTCCCACTGGTTTATTCCGTGGTTCCTGGTGGTTTACCCTGTGGTTCCTGGTGGTTTACTCTGTGGTTCCTGGTGGTTTATTCTGCAATCCTTGCTGGCTTGCCGTGTATTTCCAGCTGTCTCCTCTGTGGTTCCCACTGGTTTATTCCGTGGTCAGTGTGGTTTACTCCCTGGTTCTCTCAGCTGCTCATTTCTGGTAAAGAACTGACCACACACATGCCTGGTGGGAGCTGGGGACCCGCAGATCTGAGGGATGTTCTCTAGAGGTTTCCTTTGTCCCCTGAGGTCAGAAAGAAGTGTGAGTTTGAGAGAAAGAAAGCAATGGAGGTGCGCAGGGGCCCAGGGCCCTTGGATCCCTAGAGCCCTGACTTGTGAGGAAATTCTCTCTCAAAGCCCGAGGTCCAGGGTTCCTCCAGGGAGAGGGGGCAGGCAGGCTGGCATCCCTGGTCCCTGGGCACCTGCTGAGCAGAAAGCAAGGAACCACCTGGCCCCACCGAAGACGAGAGCCTGCACACACTCACCTGTGTCCCATCACAGAGGGGTTGCTTGCTTTATTTAATGTTGGTTTTAAGCAGGCATTTTTAACCTCTAGAAGTTCAAAAAAAGAAAGAAAGAAATTTAAGAGGTTGTTGGCAGGTGGAGGAAAACTGGAAATTTTATTAATTTAAAGTCTGTGGCATGCCCCAACATTCTCTTTGCAGAATCACTTTTTGTGTCTATGTGTATTAGTGTGGGTTCTCCAGAGAAACAGAACCAATAGCATGTGTGCACATAGTAGACACAGGTAGAGATATATTTATAGAAAGAGATGATACAAATATAGATATATAGAGGGAGAAAGTCCAAAATCTGCAGGGCAGTCCACAGGCTAGAGGTCCCAGGAAGAACAGATTTTGCAGTTTGAGTCTAGTCAGTTTGGAGGCAGAATTCCCTCTCCCTTGGGAACCTCAGTCTTTTCCTCTTCAACTGATTGGATGAGGCCCACCCACACCAGAGAGTGTGATCTGCTGGTCTACATGTTCATCATGGATACCAAACACCTTCAAAGTGACATCCAGCAGTTTGAGCAAACATCTGGGCACTGTAGTCTAGCCAAGTTGATGCATAAAATTCACCATCACACTATGTGGAAAATGTTGATGTTCTTGGTTTTTTCTGTAAAATATGAAGTGTTGAGTAAACCCAGGACCCCAGATGAGCTGGGCAGCCTTTTCCTTAGACGGCGTTTGCACGTCCGTGCATCCCGGTGTCAGGTGGTCACCAGCCACCCTCCTGAATGTCAAGACCGGTGCCCACAGGCGAGAAGGGGGCCCAGTGGGGCTGAATCGGGGCCTCCCTGCGGCCCCCTGGGAACGCACACTGATCAGGGAGCAGTTCCCACCAGGAGGGCCTGGGTCTGGGGGTTCGGGCCAGGGTGGGCTCTGAGGAGCGCCAGCAGTGCTGGGCTCCCAACGGCTGAGGAGGCTTTTTCTGTTTGGTTGCAGCCCCCTGGTGGCTTCCCGGCCTCACCTGGCTCCGACCTCTCTCTGTCCGAGGATGTGCAGCCTCCGTCCCAGCCCGGCTCCAGCTGCCGGCCCCCCCTGAATGCCCCTCCCATCTTCACCCTCACCCACTTCCTCCCCGGGGAGAAGCCTCCCCCCTACGCGCCATGATGCAGAGGGTGGAGATTGAAAACTAGTTTTTGGCTTGTTAGAAAACAGAGCAGCTTTTACGAACCCTGCTTCTGCGGCCAACCTCCTGGAGACGTCCGAGCCCTCCTCCCCTCCCTGGGCACATCTGGGCAAGGAGAGGCCAGACCGTGGCAGGGAGCCCTGGTGGTCAAGGCCACCTCACTCTGTGTGAAGCCACACACCAAGCTGTGCTAAAATGCCCGCTGGAGCCGCCTTGCTCTGGTGGCATCACTTACAAAACAGTTTCATTTTCCTCCTAATTCGTTATCACTATGATGGTCAAGGGGACTGTGGCAGGTGCCCCCGTGGGAGGGAACGTGCTGTGTTTGTATTTATATGTGTGTGTCCCTGGCGAGGGCAGGGTCGCCGCCCTCAGTGCTGCCCTCCTGGTACCCATTCACTCGAGTGAAAACTTGTCCCAGCTCAAATATACGTGTGTTTCCAAGGCCTGCGAGTGGTCTGAAGTCTGCGTGCGCTCTGTTCCAGTCGCGTCCCGCAGCTGCATGTGCCCTGTGTACGGTGTCTGGGCCCCCGACTGTCAGCCTTCGTGGAAAATCCAGGGGAGCCTGGTCTGTTCTGCGAGACACCCCGTGTGGGACCCCACCCGCAGAGCAGGTGCCCCTAAGATGCAGCCTCTCTGCTGAGAGACCCCTGGAGGGGGGGGCCTCTGCGGCCCAGCAGCCATGGCCTTGGTGAAGCCGTGCCCAGGACAGACCAATGGCTACCAACTGGGGCCCCATGTGCACCTGCCCACTGCCAGACACACCTGAGGAAGCAGGTGAGCGTGGCCTTGGAGCCAGTCAAACCCTGGTCGAGAGACAGACCGGAGTCTGTCTCAGAGTTACAGAGTTACAGTCGTGGATCATTGGGGAGAAGAGATGGCGGAGCAGGGACGGGAGGGAGGAGAGATGAGGGGAAGGGAGACGGGAGGGAGGCACGCGGTGGAGGCTAAACGAGCCGCGGTCTCCTCTCCCCCTGCTGGCTGGGAACGCAGTTGTGTCCGGCAGACAGAATACTCCCAGCCCTCACTTCCAGAAACACTTCTCACTACATTTTCTGAGCATGTGGACCGTTTCCTTAGAGAGGAGGACACGCGTGGATGCGTCTGGCCCCTTGGCCTAGGGAAGGCTATTTGTCGCAGACGAGGCAGGAAGGACCTGGTCACTGGTCGGAGCATGCAGGTTGTTGTGGTCCCTGCAGCGCCCCACGCCCCCCACCGGTACCGCAACGAGGGGAGTCACAGAATTCTTGGTTTCCCGGCACATGAAAGTGATGTTTACACCACCCTGCAGTCTGTTGCCAGTAGCATTATGGCTAAAGAAACAATGCACAGCCTTAATTAAAAACACTTCATTCCTAAAACTTACCAAAACAGTGGGGGCTTCCCTGGTGGCGCAGTGGTTGGGAGTCTGCCTGCCGATGCAGGGGACACGGGTTCGTGCCCCAGTCCGGGAAGATCCCACATGCCGCGGAGCGGCTGGGCCCGTGAGCCATGGCCGCCGAGCCTGCGCGTCCGGAGCCTGTGCTCCGCAGCGGGAGAGGCCACAGCAGTGAGAGGCCCGTGTACCTGCCCCCCAAAAAAACAAACAAACCCAAAACAGTGACAAGAGTAACATCAAAGATCACTGGTCACGAATCACCCTACAAATATAATAATAATGAAAAAGTCTGAAATATCATGAGAATTATGAAAATGTGACACAGAGACACGAAGTGAGCAAACACTACTGGGAAAATGTGCTAACAGACTTGTTTTGCACAGGGCTGCCCCAAATCTTAATTTGTAAAAAAAAAAAAAAAAAAAAAAAAGCAGTATTTGTAAAGCGAGATGTGACTGTGTTTTGTTAAACGTGGGCTCGCAAGCCCAGTGTTTCCAGGCTGGCCTGATCCGCTGGACCCAGCGTGGCCCTGGCCTCTGTGGCCTCCATGGCCTCCGTGGCCAGGGCGTGGCCCCACCTCCTGTTGTCCTGGAACTTCAGCTCTAAAAGCCACGAGCACAGCAAAGTCACTCCTCCTCAATTTGGAATTTTAGGCCAAACTCTTAAGTGGCCAATCCTCCCTAATTGTTTGACTTGCTTTGGGCATATCGTAAAAAATAACAAAACTAGCAGAATTTAGGAGGAGTAATTCCATTGGCTGAGATGGAGCCCGTGGCCACACTGAGAAGCAGCGTGAAGTTAGTTTTTGAAGCATCCTTTGTCTCCCTTTTAGCCCGATTTTGACCCCAGACTCACTAGTCTGGGTCCCAGTTCCTCACGGCTTTGCTCGGTAGCCTCTGCGGCTAAGCTCTCCCTTTCAGGGCTTCGCCGTCACAGTGGCAGGCATTTGGGGCCTGGTGGGGGGGGGTGCCTAGTGCGACCACAGGACCAACATCCCTGTGCCCAAAGCGGGCTCTTGCAGGACGAGTCCAACTCAGCTCTGCGACTTGGGGAGACCATCTTTCACCAAAGAAACCTAGTTTGAACATCATGTAAAACAATGGAGTATGAAAGGAGAATTCACGTGACTGACTGTGTTCCCTGCCTGGACTGTGCAGAGAACAGGGAAGATGGTTCTTCATTCTGAGGCTCGTAAGAACCAGATGGGTCTTGTTTTACGTAAGGAGGATGATCTCTTTCCCACGGAGGACCCTCTACAGCCCACTCGAGACCTCAGCTTTGCTAGAGGCCCATCAGGCATCCCTGCGGCCTGGGGGCCAGGCAGGGGCAGGAAGGGGCCGCCTGGACACCAGCTGGAGCCGGGTAACAGGACAAGCTCCTGTACTCCCCCTAAACACAGCCAGTCCTCATCACAAAGGCAAAGAGGCAAACTCATTACTTTACAAAAGTTACACGTATAAATTTAGGGACTTTCCATAAAATCTAAGAACTTAAGAGTCACTGAGATGCTTATTTGTGTTGAGAGTTATGTTAGGATATTAGTGTACAAACCACAAACCATCAGGTGACCAGAGTGGGGTGAGACCAGGTCCCGGCTTCCCCCCTTCCAACCTGCCTGCCGGTGCGGCAAAGCCCAGGCCTGGCTTCAGGCTCATCCAGGTGAAATCCACCAAGAGCTCCCTGTGTGGGGACTTGACGCCAAACCTGCCTTCCCAGCCTCGTCACATCATCATCTGTTCATTTTGCTGCGTCAGATAAGGTCCTGCCAGTCCCGTTTCTCCCTCGCGGCGTCTGTTGGGAGATGCGAGCTCACTGGCACAGATTTTGTCAACATTTATTGGGGACACCTGCGTGGACCCTACAGGCACTTAGGGTTCTGCATGTGAGGTGCCCAGCCCGGCCTGGTCGGGGCCAGCACCTGCCCATCCAGCCGCCTTTCCCTGCATGCCCACCCTGAATGCGTCAAAAGACGATACAAACCAAGCCGCGCGGTACTGGATGGACAAGCGTCCCTTCCAGCCAGGGAAACCTCAGCCTAGTCTGATGGGATCTATGAGAGATTTTTCCTTCTCTGGGTGACTTTCCAGTGGATCCTTGGTTTTATGTTCTTGGTGTTTTTGGTTCAGCGGGCAAAGACACGTGACATTGAAATGCCCGCAGCCGTGTTGCTTGGGAACAACCTCTGGCAGCAGGGCCGTGGCTCTGACCGTGGGCCTTGCCCTCTGCCCACAGCCAGGTCAGCCCCGCATCGCAGCCTGGAAACACCTTCACCTGTTTTATTCTTTCCACCTTTGTTGCTCCTAGAAATGTCGGTCAAGGTGGAGATACTGTCTGATCACAGCACCCCCTGCGGCCCCTGGGCTAGAGCCTCTGGGGGGAGGACGTGCCCTCCCCCGTGTCTGTGCTGGCCCTGCTGCTGCTCCGTGGGGCTTCGGCGTCCTGCCCTTCAGGGGGCATTTAACCCAGTGCAAACCGTACCAAGCAAAAGCAGGAGAGGAGAAAGGAACTGGGGCTGGGACTTGAACGGGACGTAGGGGCTGAGCCCCAGAGCTGCTCATGTGGGCACTCGGCTCGGAGCTACCAGAGGGAGGGGGCTCCATGCTTGACCAGAAGCCCTGCATCCACAAGGCTGGACCATGCTCAAGAGCAAGGAGGAAATTCTCTTTCCTCCACGTCTCTGGGCGCCCCCCCCTACGGCTTCTGCACTCAGATGCGAGCCCTGGGACTGGGGTGTCCTGGAGACAGAAACCCCTCGTCCATCAAAGGCTCGAGGTGCCCGGCCTCCGCCTTCCTCACGTGACGGCGGGGCTCGAGGCTACTGTCCGCTCGGTCCAAGGAGGGGAAACCAGACGGGGCCAGCTGGCACAAAGGGCCGACTGCACGCCCAGCCGCACCCTGAGGGTCAGGATGTCCACCGGCCCACTGACCCGCCCGGGATCCCACAGCAAGTCCCTCTTCTGCCCAGAGTTTAAGACCCATAGCGTCCAACCGAGCCAGGGGTCTGTGGTCCGAGACGTCGATCCCCTCGGTGGCTCCCGGACCCACGAGCGCCCGGGCCAGGAGGGACCTTGGCTCTGGGCTGCAGGGAGTGAAGCCGCAGCCCCTGGTCCCAGCAGGCCCATGACTGCCTTCGGAGCAAGTGGCAGGGAAGCCGGTCGCAGGCCTGGACGCGGGATGACCTGCAACCTCTGAGCACAACCCAGGGTGGGGTCTGCAGGGCCGCAGGGTTTCCCCGGACGTCCACACCCGCGTGGCCTGACCCACACTGTCTGCCCTGCCAGGTCGTTTCATCTCGCCGAGAGCCGGGAGCTGATAAAAAATATCAAACTCCAAGGCCAACAACTTTGCTCCTGCCCACAAAAATGGGGAGTGTCTTGTTATCCCTCACCCCAGCCACAAAGAATGTGAACAATTCAGTTCCCAGCCTGCTGGTGGCTTCCAGGCACCCCCATCCCCAGTCCCCGGGACCCCCCAACTCCGGCTGGCCTCAGTGTGCTCTGGGCGCCGTTCCCTGGGGACCCCTCTCTGCCATGCCCTCCCCAGAGCAGAACCCGGCCAGGCTCCGCCCGCGTCCTGACGTGTGTGAGGGAGGCCTGGCCCTGCAGCTCTGACGGGCACCACCACGGGGTGGGGATTGGTGGGGCCTCTCCCCCGGCCCCTCCCTCTGCTGAGCGGCCCTGCCTCATCCTCAATCACAGACTGAGCCTGGTGCTCCGGGGACCGGGCTGGAGGCTGGTTGGGTGGAAGGGGTCAGGGAGGCTGCTGATGGGAACAGGGTTCCCTGCTGCCGTGGTGGAATGTTCTGGAACTGACAGTGGTGATGTTGCACAGCCCTGTGAAGGTGCTGAAACCCGCTGAATTGCACGCTGTTAGGGGGTGAACATTATGGTATGTTACTGGATCTCACTGGAAAAACACTCAGGGCAGGGCCGGAGGATAGTACGTGCTTGGTTAACAAGAACGACCCTCAGCAGCAGTCTGGTCTGGTCCGAGCAGCCTGTGCTCACCCGCACTGCCCTGCCCTCCCCACTCCCGCCTTCTCAGTCCTTCTGCAGCCCGACTCCGCCACCTCTGGGTGTAGGGAGAGAACACAAAGCTGGCGGAGCAAAGGTGCCCATTGGATTAAGGGGACGTGCCCAGCCGAGCATCGTCCAGCCCAGAGGAAAGGAGCCAGGGCAGGCCTCGCTCCGTTAGCGGCTCTTGGGTGGCACCATTACAAGCCTATTTCCCTTTCCCATTTGCTAAAACTTTTTAATTATGAAATTTAATACACGTGCAGAAAGCCTGCTGGAGACCAAGGTGTAACGTGGTGGCTATTTGCAAAGCAAGGCAGTCACCCGGCCCCGGGGCTGGCCCTCCCTCCGCCCGGCGCCCACTCTCCCGCTGTACTGTCCTCTGTAGGCACAGGTGCCCAGCCTCCGCTGAGCTTCCTGCTTGTGAGATGCACGCGTGGGGTTCTGCCTCTGATCCCAGGACCCGTGACTGCCCCTTTGGCTGTGGGCAGGCCTCGGCTGATCTCGGGGCCCCTGTGTGTATGCGGGGCCCCTGGCTTGGATTTGGAGCACATGGCGGACTTTGGAGGACGACGCCCGGCCAGCGTCGGTGGGGTTGGCCCAGCTCAGTCTCAGCTGCGGACCTGGCGTCCGGTTGCTCCAACCCACCAAGATCTGGTCCTGCGCCATCCGAGAACCTTTCACAGCTGTGGGTGCAGTGGGTCCTCCTTGTAGTTTCTTCTCGTGGTGTCTGTGACCCGCATTTCCTCCTTGTTAGTGAAGCGGGGCCCCCTGGACAGACAAGTCGTCCGCTGGTGTTTCCTGTTCTGTCCAGCGCCCTCCTGGTCTTCTGCCCGTTCTTCGTTGGGTCATTACTTCCTCTCACTGATTTGCAGGAAGAACTCGTTCCCCCTCTGGGTTAACCCACGTTAGCGGGTTCATGTGGTCCCCAGTAACTTCTGTTCTGAGCTGGTCTCGTCACCCTCTTTGTGGTACCTTGGTGAACAGATGTTCTTGATGTATCTACTGATGGATATGCTTGTTTATTCTTAATAGACTTTATTTTTTATAGCAGGTTAAGTCCACAGCAGAATGGAGAGGAAGGGAGAGAGAGTTCCCGCAGGCCCCCTGACCCCGCAGGTGCAGCCTCCCCCATCATCACCATCCCCCACCCGAGGGGCCGTTCGTTACCATCCATGAACCTACACTGACAGGTCCCCGTCACCCAGAGTCCGTCGTTTATATTCGGGGTCACTCAGTGTTGTTGTACATTGTGTGGATTTGGACAAAGATTTAATGTCCCGTGTCCACCATGACTGTCTCACGTGGAGCACCTTCGCTGCCCTAAAAACCCCCCATGCTCCACGCTCTCATGCCTCCTCCCCTAACCCTTGTTAACCGCTGGTCTTTTTATTGTACTATCTCCATAGTTTTGTCTTTTCCAGAGTGTCAGATAGCTGGAATCATACACTACGTAGCCTTTTCAGATTGGCTTCTTTCACTTAGCAATATGCATTTTAAGTTTCTTCTATGTCTTTTCATGACTTGATAGCTCATTCTTTTTATCACTGACTAATGGTCCGTTGTCTGAGCATAACACAGTTTGTTTATCCATTCACCTGCTAAAGGGCATCTTAGTTGCTTCCAAGTTTTGGTAATTATGAATAAAGTTGCTATAAACATTTGTGTGTACATTTTTATGCGGACATTAGTTTTCAGTGCCTTTGGGGAAGTACCCAGGAGCACAATTGCTGAATCACGTGGCGAGAGTATGTTTAGTTTTGTAAGAAACTATCTTCCATGGTGGCTGCACCATCCTGCGTTCCTACCAGCAATGCTGAGGGTTCCTGCTTTTCCACATCCTCACCAGCACTTGGTGTTGTCTGTGTTCTGGATTCTGGCTGTTCTAATAGGTGTGCTGTGGCATCTTACTATTGTTTTAATTTGCGTTCGCCCTGACATATGAGCATGTGACATATGAGCACGTTTTCATGTGCTTATTTGCTACCTGTGTATCTTTGGTGAGGTGTCTGTTAAGGTCTTTGATCCATTTTTTAATTGGGTTGTTTATTTTCTTATAGTTGAGTTTTAAGAGTTCTTTGTATATTTGGGGTAACAGTGCTTCATCAGATATGTCTTCTGCAAATTTCTTCTTCATCTGTGGCTTGGTTTTTCATCCCCTTGATGGTGTCTTTGCGGAGCAGAAAGTTTTCATTTTAATGAAGCCCAACTTATCCATTATTTCTTTCATGGATTTTGCCTTTGGTGTTGTATCTAAAAGGTTATCCCAAATCCAAGGCCATCTAGATTTTCTCCTGTGCTATCTTCTAGGAGTTTTATAGTTTTGTGTTTTACTTTAGATCTGTGACCCATTTTAAGTTGACTTTGTGAAGGGTGTGAGGTCTGTGTCTAGATTCGTTTATTTGCACGTGGAGTCCAGGTGTTCCAGCCTCATTTGTGAAGAAACTGTCTTTGCTCCACTGTGTTACCTTTGATCCTTTGTCGAAGATCAGGTGACTCTATTTTTGTGGGTCTGTTTCTGGGCTCCCTGTTCTGTTCATTTATCTCTTTGTTTATTCTTCTGGCAACACCAGGCTGTACTGACCGATGTAGCTTCATAGCAGGACTTGAAGTCGGGTAGCTTCCTCCAGCCTTGTTTTCTTGAAGGTCTTAATTTTATGCAGCCCAAGTTTTAAATATTTTTCTTTATCATGAGAGCGTTTTGTTTTATTTTCTATTTTAAAGCAGTATTTCTTTACCCTAGTTCTTGAAAATACTCTTCTATCACAGGGGTCAGCAAAGTTTCTCTGTGGAGGAACAGATAGTACATGTTCAGGTTTTGAGGGTCCGTAGCTGTTAAGCCACTGCTCAGCCCTGCCGTTGTAGCAGGAGAGAAGCTGTAGAGAATCATAAGTTAACGGGTGTGACCGTGTGTCAATAAAGCTTTATTAACAAGAACAGGGGTGCATCACATTGGGCCCGCAGCCTACAGTTTTACATTATCTTCTAAATGCTTTATAGATTACCTTTAGAGTTAAATACATACTGTACATAGAGTTAATTTTTTGTGTCATGTGAGCTGGGGTCAAATTTCCTATTTCTTTAATGCAGAGGTTTCAATAGGGATGATTTGCTCCAGGGGACGTGTGGCAGTGTCTGGAGATGTTTTGATGTCTCAAGTGTGTGTGTCTATGTGTGTGCATTTGGGGGACTACTGGCAGCAAGGACGGAGGTGCCACCAAATGCCCTAAAGGCACAGAACAGCCCTTCACACAAAGAACCGTTATCAATCAATCGATAGTATCTGAAAAACAAACAAAAGAATTAAATACAAACAAATATTACAGCTCTTCTATTTAAAACAAAAAAAGCAACACTCTGAGATCAACGCAGACCACAAGTGTCAGCAGCATAATCCACCTGAGTTCCTCCTTCCTGGCGCAGAGTCAGACCCATCCCAGCTCCATCTCCATGGCGCACAGTCAGACCCATCCCAGCTCCATCTCCATGGTGCACAGTCAGACCCATCCCAGCTCCATCTCCATGGCACAGTCAGAAGACATGCAACTCTCCGTCTGCCCCAGCCTCGTGTGCAGTCTGGCCCGGACTGGGTAGCAGCAAGGACGCCAATCTGGCCAGTACAGCTGGGGAATGTCTTGCAGATTTTTTGGCTCTGCTCTGGCCATAAACTTTTTCTTGGCAGTAGTTAGAATAACCCCTGGCGCCCAGTGGAAGTCTATGGAAACCACAGTAGGAAACAGATGTGGCCCTCGCTCTCCCCAGAGAGAAGATGAACCCAAGGTGGTCAGAAAGCCCCTGAGAGCTGGCCTCGACTCCGTGTGTCTGTGAGGCCAGAGTTTCCAGTCCCAGAGCTCAGCATGTATCTTGTCTGTTCTCTGGCTATCCTGGCCTTTGTGAGGGGGTGGGGGCTGGCCTGGGGAGCATTCCGTAAGAACATTCCAGAGCTGCCTCCGGAGTGGATGAAAACCAGAGAGGATGGCGGGAATGCTGTGGTGACTGGGCTGAGAGCAGGCCCCAGAGTGGCTTTGGGCTCCTGAGGTCACATGGAGCCAGAGGGTGGGCAGCAGGGGGTCTCCTGGTGTTGCGGGAAGGACTGTGTGTCCCCCATTTCTCAGAGCTGTGCTCAGCGGCTCTGGGAGACCATGGGCGGCCGGTGAGACCCTTGCTCCCTGAGCTGATGGCACCCGTGCCTGGTCCTCCTGGTCAACATCAAAGTCCCCAGGAACTGGGCTCTCAAGCCCCCAACGGACAGTCTGAGGCACGTCCTACAGCTCCAGGCCCCAGCCTGACCAGTTCAGCCCACCAGGCCAGTCCCCAACCCGGAGCTGGCACAGGGGCCTGGGTTGGGGTCCACTTAGGCTGTGAGCCAGACCACACGTCCACCCCGGTCATGGATGGAGGGGAGGGCTCCACGGTGCTGTGGGAAGAGGCTGGCTGGAGGTGGACTTTTCACGAGGACCCAGGCTTGCCGAGTCCCCTGACTGACCTCCCTGCCAGCCCTTCTGTGCAAATCAGTTGAAGAACTCTCGGGCTAGTTTCCTGAAGTCCTGAGTCAGCAGAACTCTCACCCACAGCCCACTGAGGTTCAGGGTCACCTGAAGGAGCGCAGCGTGCCCACGGCTGGCCTGGCAGAGGAGGGGCCCAGACGCATACACGCGTGCTCTTGCACTCACACAGCCTCACACACACACACACACACACACACACACACACACACACACACACACACACACACACGGTTTGAGGCAGGCCGGGCAGCAGACAAGTGGGTTCAGGCTGGCAGGAGGACATGGGTGGCCATGGGAGGGGCCGACCCCGGCTGCACGTGCCAGCCCTGCTGGGCCCTGGGGCCTGAGCACCTCTGCCTCTGGGGTCCTGGGCAAGTCACCTTGTACCTTCAGGCCTCAGTCTGGTCATCTTAGGTGAGCTTGGCCTGCGGGTCCCGCCTGACGGGCATCTGTGATTGCCAACCCCTCCCCTGTGTCGTGGAGACCCCGCCCCTCCCAGGGCGCACCGGCCGCCTCTGCCCACGGCCCCCGGGGTCACTCCACTTGCCAGTCCTGCCAGGCAGAGGCCCTGCTGCCATCCTGGAGGCCAAACCTCCTCCTCCAGGATCGAGAGGGAGCTTCTCTTCCTGAGGTGCCATGGCCACTCTGCTTCCTGTGGGCTCCGCACGTGGCTGGGCTGGGGTCTTCGGGCCCTGCCCTTCCTCTCGCCCCCGCTCGTCTCTGGGCCAGGTTGTGACTGTAAACTCACGTTCAGCAGCGGGGTGGGTGGGGAGGTGGGTGGGTGCAGAGACCCCAAAGCCGCTTTGAGGGATTAAAGCCATGAAGCTGAAATGGGGCCGTGGGACCCTGGGCTGCCTGCCCTCCTGCCTGCCTCAGAACACACTTCAGGGTTTAGTATTTAAAAAGATAGAATCTCAGTCTTGGGGTGGAGGGAAGCCCAACCGGATGCTGGAAACTCCCCTGGGACCCTCTGCTGCGACAGCGCCCACAGCCCCGGATGTGTCCGCCGCAGCTGCAAACCGCGGGCTTGCTCTCCCCCATGACCTGCGCTGGCGGCGTGGTGTCGTTACTACCCCCCATGCTCCTGGAGCCAGAGTGAAAGGCCCGTGCGCTCGACCCCCGGCAGACCCGGCTCGCTCTACGACGAGCAGGTGCCTTCCGCACCGCGCACGGCCTCCCGAAACGAGAAGGCGGGAGAACCGAGGCTGCGGGTTTGCACGGGGAGCTGGCGGCGTTGACCTGTGGTGCCTGCCCTTGGCCGCGCAGGCAGGCGACTGGCACTGCCGCCTCCCGGAAAGCGGCTCATCCCCGTCTTGGGGACGCCGGGCGGCAGGCGGAAGGGATGCCGCCTGGAGTTAAAGCCGACGGGCCTGGCGGACCTCTCGGCCTCGGACCCGCGACGACTGCGCCGCTGAGCGCCAAGGGGCAGAAAGCGCCGACACAGAGCTAGGAAGGTTCCGTAAACGTTTTATTTTTCCATAGTTTTAGGTCAGAGAGAAGCATCTGGTAATAAAAATAACAGAATTCTCTTCCCGGGTCCGCTCGGGCGGTGCTGAGGTGAGTCCGCTATTTACACGTATGGTACACACGGGCAGGGAGGCCGTGAGGGGAGCTGGCGGGCGGGGGTTCAGTGTCTCGGGCGGGGGTGCGGGGGCCTCCCACCGTCCTTCCTGGTCTGGGAAGAAAGCTGTGGCCGCACGGGCGTCCGGCGGCGGCAGAAGCCTAGGCGGCCGGCTCAGCTGGGGGGCAGGAGTGGGCCGTGATGTCGCTGTGCTTGTAGGTGGCTTCGTCCAGGTCCAGAACCTTCCCGTTGACCTCCAGCGTCATGCAGCCGCGGTAGAAGGCTGTGACCGGGGCCGAGGTCACTGGCACATCTGGGCCGCGGGGGAAGAACAAACACGTCTCAGGGGGCGAGATGCCCGGCATCTGGGGCCCGGGCTCCCCGCTCTGCGTCTCCGGCCGCCTCGAGGGCACGGTTTCCCTTCCCTGTGGAACCCCTCCGTCTGGCTCAGGCACACACCCTAGGCAGGCGCCAGGCTTGACGCCGCCCCCCGGCCCCCAGGAGCGCACACAGAGAGTCAGATCAATTAAATATTATCTTCTCGGCCCGAATGAGTCATGCCCAGGGCTTCCAGGCTCTCGTCTTCTTCAAAGCTCTGCTTACTAAAACTAAAGGCACTTTTGAGTCTGGCAGCCAAGACAGAGACGCCGCCGTCTGCGGCAAGTGGACACCACCCTGAGGGGTGGGAGCGGACGGGGGCTTACGTGGGGCCCTGGCCTCGTCCTCCTGCCACCACTTTGCCCCGATTCCTGGCTCCACCTGACCAGACCTGAGCCCCGGATGCAGGAGGGGCCGGGGTCACTCTGCCTGCTGCCATGGCAACTGGACACCAGGCCTCAGGGGCGAGGCTGGCTGGGGCACTGGGGCACCTGGCCCCCAGCGTGGGCCAGTGGGCTGAACCCTCCTCACTAGCCTTGGCCGGAGCCACCGTCTGATGCCCATGGTTGGGGGTGGGGCTCCTGGAGGGTGCAGGAGCCGGGGAGGGGAAGCTTCAGGCTGCTGCTTGTCCCCGCAAGCGTGTTCTCAGCCCGGACGCCACACACAACGGCAGGCCGGGGCCGACACCCAGCAAGGCACCCGATGCAGCCATGGGCCAGCTGCTTCCCTCTTCCTTTTAGTACAGAGCAGCCCAGTTCTGCTTGGGGCGAGCAAGTTGGGGCACCCTACCTGGCAGCCCCCCGACGAAGGTGAGCACGGAGCCCTGCAGGTGCCTCCCGAGGACGGCCAGCCTCTCCTGCAGCCCTGCTGGGCTCACTTCACTCTGGCCCTTGGTGCCGTCCACCTCCAGGGTGGCCCCATCCTTGTTCACAGAGACGGTCACAACGTGCTCCTGGCCGTCGCAGACCTTGATCTCCATCAGGACCAGGGTGACGCTCTCCACGGCCAGGACGACCAGCTGCGGGGAGAAGCGTGCCTGAGCAGGGGCAGGGCAGGTGGGGTGGCGGCCAAGTGCCCGCGGGCCCTGTTGTCCTGCCCTGTCCTGCGGGCCTCCTGCGGGCACGGTCGCCTGCGGCCGGGGCGTGACAGGGACTCAGTCTCTACTCAGGTGAAGGAGGGGGCCACCTGGACCCTGTCCAACGTGATGGAGGAAGAACGAATAAAGCCACAGACCCTCGGGCGGGAGCTGGGGGGAAACACGCTCCAGAAACGGGATCGCACATGCACTGGCCTGGGCAGAGGTGACCGCAGTCACCAGCGTGTCCGTAGCCGGGACACAGGATGGGGCTGCCCCTCCACGTGGAGCTGCCACGAAGCACCACAGAGGGGTCAGGGCAGCAAAGGCACACGCCAGGCAGATCACGCCTCTGACAACGCGGGGCAGAGGCGCTGTGATGACCGACGGCCCTGCCCTCTCCTCCCTCCCTCTCCTCACCCGGGGAGGTGGTCTCAGCTGGCCGGGCCTCGGGGCCGTTTGTCCCAAGTACTGGGACGGGGGAAAGCTGGCCTGGGCAGGGCGCGGACCCGCGCCCATCAGCTTGCAGCCCCGGTAAGAGGGGAGCTGGGTGGCCCTCGCGGGCGGACTGACTTGGTGAACACACCCCTCTTAGGACAGAGGTGAGAAAATAAACCTATTTCCGCCACCTCTTAGCTGTTCTCTGAGAAAACAGTAAGTCCAGTGAGCACGGTGTTGGCGTGGTGTCGGGAGAGTCAGGAGGGGGCGCTGCATGGAGGTGACGGGCGCCGCGTCCGGGGCGTGTGCCAAGAGCTCCGCCTGCGTCCCCAGGGGGCCGCCTGACAAGGGTCTGGGGCACGTTTGCACATCTTTTTCAAAAGGAAGATCTGATCTGTGAGCAAAATCCTTTGGCTTACATACGAGCAATTAATTCAAACTGCTACACCACTGAGCGGGTGGGAAAGTCTTCCCACCGCACAACTGGCTTTCGGAACCCCAGCATCGTCCCCGAGCCATGCGTGGCTGCTCAGGCCCTGGTGAGAGACGGGGAGGGTGGGCTGGAACCTCGAGGGGCACGGTGTGGGCCGCAGCCGGGCTGGGCACTGGGCGCTGGGGGCAGCAGTTCATCCTCAGGGGTCAGGGGTCGGGTGGGGCAGTGAGTGGTACCTGCTTTTTGAGCTTCTTGGTGGAGTGGTAGTCGACCAGGGCCACAGAGAGGGCCACGGCCTGGTCATCGCCCACCAGCGCGAGCAGCATCCCCGTGTCGGTGGCGGGGCGGATCCGAGCCACGGCCTCTACTTCCCAGGTGGTCTCGGTCCCGACATCTGGCGATGTCCGAGCTGCGATGAAGGCGGCACATCACAGGGCGATCCAGACCAGAGAGACGGGGAGAGAGAGACGGGAGGAGCAGGGTGGCGAGCTCAGCTCCCCCGCGGCCCCGGGCAGCAGAGGACGCCGGGCAGCGGAGGAGGTGGGAAGCCGGTGACAGCCTCCCAGAACCCGCGGTTCGTGCCAACAGCTGGGAAGTGACGGGGGGCCAGGCTCCGGACTCAGGTCTGGGCCGCAGTCCAGATGCCCCCGGCCGCCTGAGGATGGCCACACCGCTCGCTCCCCCGAGCGCCCCTTCGCGTGACCACCGGGCCACCTAGTCCCGCCGGGACCGCAGACGCGCCACTCGGGCCGTGCTCAGCCCCCGGGCGCCCCTGACTCCCTCCCCGCAGGTCAGTTGAACGGGGTGGGCGTCTCAGCCTTTGACCCTCTGCACCTCACCTGCGGCCTTGCGCAGCCCCGCATGCTGAAGGGCCTTGAAAAGTTAAAGACACGGAGAAAACGGAAGCTTCCCCGAGCCCCACTCAACAGCACATACGATCTTACATCCTGAGCTGCACTTTTCTACCGTCACAATCGACGCCTCCGTGGGTGAGGTTTTGTTCAGGTGTGTTAGACGGGCTGCAGTAGGTACCGCGCGTGGATTATAAAGCACACGGCACGTGTCACGTATACGCCGCATCTGAATGAGTATACGTGGTGCACGCCTCTAGCACAAACTGCTCCAAAGCACTTGTGGTAGCAGGGCTGCATCCTGGTTCTCGGAGGGTGAACACCACCTCACGTTTTCTCCCGTTTGATCACCTGCTGCTGAAGACGCCAGACAACCTCCGCCCTCTCAGTTTTTAAGTGTTTCTACCTCGTGAGAATGACAGGCAGGGGCTGCATCAGCAGAAGGATGGTGAGGCCACGTCTGCGAACACTTGGGCTCGGACCTGGCCGTGGGCCGGCCTCTCCCCCCAGTGGACTGTGAGCCCCTCGAATCATGTGTGCGTCCCCATCCCAGAGGCGCCTGTTATGGTCAGTTCCCATAATTGTTCATCGAATCGAACGCACACAGAATTGGAAAAAGAAACCACCCCCCCGTCCCGGCCTTCTCGTCTGCTGCCGAACTCCCCCTGCACCCCTGCGGCAGGGGAAGTGTGTTCCCCGCTGAGTCCCCTGAAGGATGAGGCCTGCGACCTGGTTGCCAGAAGCGTGCTTAAGGCACCAACGCCTCGGCTCCCCTGGGGAAGTTTTCTCGGGTGCAGAGTTGGGTCAACCGCACGCCCCTCACCGAGGGCTTCTCAGGCTTTGAGACCCAGTGAGTCCAGATCCACTGGACCTGCTGCTGAGGACAGTATCTGTCATTTCCTAATGCGTCCTTTCTGTGTTGTAACGTGAGAACGTTGACGGTATAGTTCGAGACATATTAAAAATGCGTAGAGTTCTAACTACCATTTGGCCTTTGTTGTCGCAGAACTTGAAGCTCAAAACCATGCAGCAAACGCGGCGAGCAGACCACAGCAGGCATGGTGACGGGCACAGGGACAGCACTGCAGCCCGTGGAGACCGTGCCTGCGGTGTCTGCGTCACCACAGTGTTAGTGAGAAAAGAATTAAACGTTTATGCTCCACGATGTGATATTAAACAGCACAGGATGCTCTAGGTCTGCACGTGCACAAAAACAAACACTGAAAGGGTGACATGTGTTTTGTGTGAGGTGGTGCGATTAGGGGTCAGTGGTTCTTTTCTAAAAACCCTTCAGTGATATGGTGACGCTTTTGACAATTAAAGACAGAAAGGGGACAGTGACACAAGGTCTTGAGAGGATGGCCCAACTTGCTAAGGAGGAGGGGGGAGGCCCCACGTCCTCCAAGCTGGACGGGCCCTCCTTGAACCTGCAGGCCACCGGGGCAGTGAGGTCTGGAGGAGGCAGCAGGCCACCTGCCCTCCCGGGCTGACAAGCAGGGCCGGGGCGGGGTGGGGGTGGGGGGTCACGTGTGCGCCTTCAACCATGAAAGGCTCAGAGTCTAGGAACAGAGAGGGCTGGGGATACCCCGGGGACTCTCGCAGGGTGAGAGGGTGGAGCGGGGAGCAGAGGGGGGGCCTTGGCAGCAATGCCGGAGCCTGGCAGGAGTGGGCTACGGAGAAGGGGAGGGGGGCGACCCTGGAGCCTCCCTGGACCAGGTGTCCACCTGGGACTGCCGGGCAGCCCGGGCTCTGGACGCCTTCCCGACCCTCAGAAAGAGGCACGCGGTTCTGTGCGAGGTGTCCCTGGACCGGGACCCGGGGCTCTCCCAACATCCTCAACCCAGAAGTCACTAAGGCCTGTAAGCCCAGGCACGGCGACGCCTCAGGGCTCCAGCTGGTGCCCCCTGGGAAACAGAGGTTAACTTCCACCCTGTCTGAGGGGACGTCGGGGAAATCCCGGGTCCAGACTCAAATGGAACCGTCACCGTCCACCCCCACCCGGCCCCCGAAGTCCGCACCGTGCGGGTTGACATCCCCAGAGCAGAGGTGGCAATGGTACCGCCGAGATTTGGGACATTCACTCAGTTCACATAAAGCTGACATCTAAGTGCTCACCTATCAGCACGGGAGGATTATTTGTCTTTACTGTAGAAGTTCTCACTGATGGATGATAAAAGGGAAGAGATAGTTGTGGTTGGTTCCAGGAATGAGGGGCCCTGCTTTACAGAAGCCGAGGGGCTCTGGGTCGACCCTGTGTCCCCTGCAGCCGCACTGGCCCCCGCTGCCCACCCCGCCCGCTACGAGGCCTGCTCCTCTCTCCCCAGGTGTGAAGGAAACGCTCCTTTGCTGCCTTGCACGCCGGCTGGAAAAGCCTCGGCTCTTTGGGGCCTCTCTCCTCTTCCTTCTGAAGCTTGAGCTCAGGGACTCCTTGAAGTGTTGCCCCCTCCCCGTGGCCCACAGCGCTGTGACTGCAATGCTGGGCGCTTCCGAGTGGCTCCATCTACATCTACGTGGATGAGCCTGAGCCTGTCCTGTCTCAGAACCTTCTGTGAAGTTTCCCCTTAGAGCCCTGCATCCGCCTGGCCTGCCCGTCTCAGCCACCAAGCACCGGCACCCTCCTCCGTCCCTTTTTTTCCCAGCCCTGCGCCCTGGAAGTGGGCCTGTGCCCCGCCCTGTAGCCCGGGGGCCATGAGGCCGTCCCTCGTGCCGTCTTCCCAGGTAGGAAACTGGCTCCTGCTTCTCTGGTGTTTAGTGTATTTCGGCTTATTTTGGCTGGAAGGACAAGCACAGCCATCCCGATGCAGGAGCCAGGACTCACCATAATCCAGGCTGTAGAAGGCAAACCCGCTCCCAGGGAAGAAGGACCCTCTCTCGGTCAAGGAGAAGCACTGCATTTTCACGTTCACCTTGACCGTCTCCTGGACGGTGGTGTCCTCACCGTCCAGCCAGTGCCAACTCCTCAGGCAGCCGTCCAGACGGGGGTTCATCTGGAAAGACAGAGACCCCCGGTGGCTTCCTGGTGCCGCCCGGTCCGACGGCGCCCTCCCAGCGCAGGCACATGGAAATCCACCACAAACGTGGATGAATCCTGCGGGAGGAGGTGTTTCCACTACAGGCTCCGCGCTCATGCAGGGAATCGCTGCCCGACTCCAGGTGCAAGGCACACGCAGCAGCACACGTGGCACATCCGCGCCCCACGCAGACGAGGACAGCGTGCCCATCCTCCTCTGCCTGCACCCGGTCCCCACTTGTCTAAGAGACACAGGGCGCTGACCACCGCCTGGAAGGATGAGGGCGCGGGGACCCTTACACAGCAGCTGTGCCTGCACTCCTACCAGGCACCCAGAGCACCTGGGGTGTGTAGGGCAGGGGCTGGGGACCCGCAGCTGTGCACCCGCCGCGTGGCTCTGCGCAAATCAGGCCGCCCCAGCCTTTGTCTGTAAAACAAGGAGGCATGAGGTGCACGAACGGGCCTCTGGGGTGTGGGCCAGCCCTCCGGAGGGAAGGTGCTGCTGCCACCACCCTCTACTTGGAATCTCAGTGCGCTGGACTCACGTCTCCTGTTCAGTGTGGAAATCAGACCCGGAACACCAGGGATTCTGGCCGTGGACATCAGCACACCGGGGGAGTGGGGTGATGAGATGGGACAGGACTTTGGGAAATGGCCAACGCTAACCTCCCATTAGGTCTTGTTTCCCCTGCGGGAATCCCAGCAGGGTTAACAACCCAAATGTTCTTGGGAACGGTTCAAAAAAGGTGAGTGTTCTTTTTGTTAAAGGATAATTTCATTGTGATTTATCTCCTCTGCAAAATAGACATTTTTATCATCAATTTAGACGAAAACGCAAATGAGTTTCGTAGAGAGATGGTGAGGTACGTGATGTAGCTGCACTGCGGCTTGTTAAGGTCTAGAGACGCTCGCCTCCCTTCCGATCCTCTGCCAGGGCCCTCAGGGTTAAACCCCGTGCTCAACCACCTGGGCTCCGACCTCAGGGACTAAGGACAGTACTTACAGGCTGGACAAGGTCTTTCTCCTTGAACGGAACGCCTCCCACGGTCAGGTTCAGATGGTATAGTCCTCTGTCCAGCTGGAACAGGTCACCGGCCACGGCGATCTTCATGACAGCATCCTTGTTCACCTTGATCACCAGGCTCCGCTCGAGCTCCTCAACGGAGATCTGAAGAGCACAAGTGCTATGAGGTGGATGTGCACCTTCTGAAGGGGCGCCGAGCCTTGGGTACCAATTCCCATCACCACCCGGGGCCAAGAGACCCCCAGCCTCGGGGGGTCACGTTCCCAATCACCACCCGGGGCCAAGAGACCCCCAGCCTTGGGGGGGCCACGTTCCCAATCACCTATACTGCTTCCCTGGCATCTGTGGTGTGGCTCCGACCCTGCGGGTTTTGGCTTCCCTCCAACGCTGCTCCCTCCCCCTGGCCCGCCCCCCTCCTGCAGGTGAGCCCACCTGGAGCCCCTTCCCCATCTCTGGACCCTAAATTAAGCCTCAGTCAGGGAGCTGCCTTCTGGGGCCCTGAGGTCACTGCCCCCTTGGGTCAGCCCTGACGTCTCTGGTCCTTTGCTTCTCCTACCCCTCAGCTGAGCACTTTGAATACAAGAGAACATACATTACTTCGGAATCTCCAGCAATGGTGCCTGGCACGGACTGAATGCTGACTGAACATAGGAATTCTTTCTATAACTTGCCACTCTGCCCTGCTTTCCTTGTAGGAAAATTTAAAAATCTGTCACTCTATACACGATGCATCTTCCTAATGACCCAGAAGCCCCTCGATTTCCTTTTTGGCTCAGGTGGAGAAACACTTAGGTACTGGGTCTGAATTTGGTCAGGAGACAGCAGTGTGCACATGTGGGGAGCTCAGGGGCAGGGAGAGTGGGCAGAGGTCGTTGTGGAACTGGCCCTGCACCTCAAGGACCAGTTTGTGCCTTGGGTGGGCTGGCAGCCACGTGCATCCACTGGTCATGCCTCCTCTAGCCCCTTCCCCTTGGGCAGTGTCCCAGCCCCGCTCGGGACCCTCCTGCCCTCAACCGCGGGGCAGCGGGTTCCCACGTGTGGAGCTCCCTCAACCCCGGGACGGCTTCCCTCTAGATCGACTGTTTTATCTGTAACTTTGCGGAAGGCATCCCTCCTGCTGCTTTGGAGATGCTGCTGCTTTAAGAGTCCAGGAAAGGAGGAGCTGGACGCCACTGACAGGATGGAAATATTAGCAAACGTCTACGCTGTTTTTATTCGCAGAGACCAGGGCAAATTTTTCCATTTAATCTTCACTTCTAGAGGAAAAAAGAATGCTTTTCCCATTTCTCTTTCAAGCACTTACTTCTAAAAGCCCAGTTCCAACTAAGGGGCCTCCAAGTTTGGGGAGGGAGCCTGCGTGTCACAGGCTGCTTTGCTCCAGGCATCATGATGCAGGACAGAGCGGCAGCTCCAAAGCCACCGGCTGCAGTTCAGGCTCTGGGCGGTCAGGGCACCTCCATCAAGAGGCTGGAGGTCAGCATGAACGGAGCAGGCCAGGAAGCCAGAGCCTGGGACGGTGTCACGAGTCACGTCTGACCCTGCCCCACACCGAGAGCCGGGCACCGGGACCTTGGCCGGTTCTCAGCCTCGACGCAACTGGCGGTCTGAACCGGCGGGTCCTCGAGGTGGGGAGTCCTGAGTCCCCCTGGCCTCAATCCAGCTGCCAGGGGACCCCAATACCCCCCACAGCTGTGATAAGCAGAAGTGTCTCCAGACACAGCCAGGTGTCCTCAGAGGAGTCACCCCACTGAGAACCACGGCCGCTGCGGTGGGAGCCCTGCTCTGCTTCTGTGGGGACATAATGCCCATCTGAGCACAGGCTTTCTGGCGCGGGGCCGTCCTGCCACGGCTGCACCCACTAACTGTTGAGTGAGTTAGTGCAAGTAGATGCTGTGTCCTTGGCCCAGGAGCCCCGGGCCGGCCCAGGCAGTGCAGCGGGGGCCACGCTCACCGTCTGCCACGAGCCGTGGTTGATGATGGGCCCGCTGCTGGTGACGCGGCCCACGCCCTGGTAGCGGAGCTGCAGCTCCAGTCGGCCGGCCCGCAGGCCCAGGACGATCCAGGTGCTGTCCCGATGGCCTCCGGCGAAGAATAGGACGCCCTCAGGATCAAAGGTCCTGAAGTCGAACTCAGCCACCAGTCTGAGCGCCGGCAGAAACGAGTGGGTTACATGCAGGTCGTGGTGCGTAAGCCCTCCCGGCGAGGGCTCGCCTGGCCTCGGGAAGAGCCCAGGTGAGCAGGCCGAACGCCGCCCGCACCCCAACACCAGCAGCGAGTCCCCGGGGAGGCGTGCAGCTGGCACCAGCCCTGAGGCCCACGCGGCTGTGCTGGACTGCGGGCTCCCTGGCCGGGACGCGAGCACGGGGCTGACTTTGCCCCCCGCCGCCAGGCCCAGACGCTCGGGCCGTCCTCTCACCTCGTGGGCTGCAGCCGTTTGAAGCGCAGCCTGATCACGGGCGTCCCGCTGAACATGCGGCCCAGGTACAGCGACTTCACACTCTTGGCCACGTTGAAGGGCACGCAGGGCAGGATGTCCTGTCAGGAGCGGGGAGCTGGCCTCAGGTGGGGGCCCTCAGCCGGGCTCCTACTGGAACCCCCAGGGACCCTGCTGCCCCCAGCCCAGCCCACGATGGGGGCTCCCAGGGGAGGCTGGTCTCCGATGCTTTCAGAGGCCTCCCGCTCCCTGCTGGCAGTTTCTCCAGCACCCTCCTTCCCTGTGCATTTCCCTTCTGCTTTCATATTTTAATTATGGAATATTTCAAATGTACAGAAAAGCATGGAGAATAATAAAAACAACTATAAAATGTTGTAAAACAAGCAAAAAATGGAGACCTTGAAGTTGTTTCTAGAATGTTTCCTACTCTACAATGCAGCTTCTCCACTACCTGGAGGACCACACGGTGGGAGCCCCGGGGGGGTCACAGGGCAGCCGGGGTGGGCCTGCGCTCACGGTCAGGGGGCGCTTGCTACACATGCGTCGCAGAGCCCGGGCAGGGGCTGCGGTCACGCGTGTATGAGTGAGTCACTCTGGGGGAGCTGAGGGGGCCACAACCCAACGTCGGACGGCACGGCCACACCTCCCACCCCGCCTCTCCCCGCGGGGCCCGAGGATGCGCTCCCAGCCAACCCCACGCGGGGCCACAGTGCAGCCGGGAGGCCGGGCCGGGCGCTACCTCGCAGGTGTTCATGTCCCGGGACAGCTTGAGGCCCCCGCGCCCGTTGCAGTGGCAGGTGTAGCTCCCCGGGGAGTTGACGCAGGCCTGCTCGCAGCGCCCCTCCGCACACTCGTCCACATCTGCCGGCCACAAGGAAGCGCCTGAGCCCACTGGTGCCACCACGCACCCTGCTGCCCCATCACACCGCCATGGACGTGAGTGTCCAGCCCGAGACCCGGGAGCTCCAGGCCCGTGGCTCCCACCCAGCTGGCCGGCTCCTTCCTGGGGACGCGGGACGGAGGCTGTCAGCATGCGGCGCAGGGACGGCCTGGTGGGTGGGCAGGGCCAGACTACGCCATTCCCTCCCTGGTGGAGGGGGCAGCCGCCGGCCCCAGGCAGGAAGGCGGTGGGAGGGAGCATGGCTCTCGGCGCCCCCGGACTCGGCTGGGCTAGGCTGCACCGAGGGCAGGAGAGAAGCCCGTTGCCCAGAAGCACAGGGGCCCCGCCTGGTCGGTCTCCCTGTGTCTCTGGGGAAGAGGCCCAGGTGCACAAGAGGCACGTGCCATGTCGCATGTGTGCAGGTATGCAGAACCCACACAAGTGCTCACAGCACGCTGTGCTCCTGGGAGAGCAGTGCCCTGCGCGCGCGTGTGCGTGTGTGCGTGTCCCGTGTGGTGTCGGGGTGGGTACCTCGGCAGGACTTCTCCCGGGAGTTGAACGCATAGCCCTCTTCGCAGAGGCAGGAGTAGGAGCCCGGCAGGTTCTGGCACTGAGCCTCCCCGCAGGCGCCTGCGTCCTCACATTCATCCAAGTCTGCAGGAAAAACCAGCTGTGTTTCAGGTCCACCAGGCCTGCTGGCAGCCGGCCCGAAATGAGATGCCGCCAGCCAGGCTGGGAACCGCCGCTGAGAGGCATCCAGCTCTGCAGAGTGAGCGTAGCCTGGCCTGGCGGTGTCATCACTGCACCCCTGGGCAACGCAGCCCTCCTCCCCCATTCCCTCCCCCTTCCCCCTCCCTCCCCACTCCTCCCCTCCCCCTCCCCCTCCCCCCTCCCCTCCCCTCCCCCATTCCCTTTCCCTTCCCCCTCCCTTCCCTCCCCTCCTATCCCGTGCCCCCTCCCCCTCCCCTTTCCCCTCCCTTCCCTCCTCTCCCCTCCCCCTCCCCTTCCCCTCCCCTCCCCCCTCCCCTCCCCCATTCCCTCCCCCTTCCCCCTCTCCTCCCCTCCCCCGTCCCTCCCTTCCCTCCCCTCCTACCCTGTGCCCCCTCCCCCTCCCCTTCCCCCTCCCCTCCCTCCCCTCCTATCCCGTGCCCCCTCCCCCTCCCCTTTCCCCTCCCTTCCCTCCTCTCCCCTCCCCCTCCCCTCCCCCTCCCCCTCCCCCCTCCCCTCCCCTCCCCCTCCCCTCCCCTCCTCCCCTCCCTTCCCTCCTCTCCCCCATTCCCTTTCCCTTCCCCCTCCCCTCCCCCTCCCCACTCCTCCCCTCCCCCTCCCCCTTCCCCCTCTCCTCCCCTCCCCCCTCCCTCCCTTCCCTCCTATCCCGTGCCCCCTCCCCCTCCCCTTTCCCCTCCCTTCCCTCCTCTCCCCTCCCCCTCCCCTCCCCCTCCTTTCCCTCTCCTCCTATCCCCCTCCCCTCCCCCCTCCTCTCCAGCCTCCTCCCTTCCTTCCATCCACTGGGCTTTCCGGCCCCAGCCCAGGAGCCGGGGTGGGGGGCGGGCACTGCTGATCAGGGGCCTGGTTGAGAAGGCTGATTCGAGACACTGTACAGGGCACTGCCTGGCCGTGCTGCACACAACTGGTGCTTAATTCCAATGACTGCAGTCCAGGAAGGTAAAAAAGTAACTCCTGGGGCCCTTTGACTAGAAGTCCCAGCCTGCGCCCTGGAGCCCTGAGCTGACCACGGAGCTGACCGCTGCCTGCTAGGCCTCACTCAGGCTCCCTGGTTCCTCCCCCGTCTCCTCACACCGGGGTCTGCCCTGTGGGAAGCCAACGCCGCAGTCACTGTAACTGACAATCGAGGGTCAGTCCTGAGGTTCCATCCCCTCTGCCCCTCTGGCAAACAAGTACAGAAAGCCTGCAGTTAAGAGCTGGTTCCTAAAGTGACAAAGGGACTTTCTAGCAAGTGCAACTGTTACTTCAAATAACATCGATTCCTCAGATGGCACACAGAACCGCACGCCGCAAAGACTCGCAATTACTCGTGACTTCATTACAAGGGCAGTTGAGCAAACACAGGCCTTCAGATGTGGAAACTAAAGGGCAGTTGAGCAAACACAGGCCTTCAGATGTGGAAACTAAGATTTCGTCGTGGGAAGGAGACAACACAAAGGGCACCTGCTCCCCCCAGGGAGCCTGTAAACCTACAGGGCTCCACATCGTCAGGACGGATCTGCACAAGGACCAGACTGCAGCCGTGACACAGGCTGCACCGTCCTGAGCAGAACTGCATCTCTGGCTTCACAACTCCAAGCACTGGCCTCGAGAGAATGGGATTCACACTATTGCTCACAATAGTCTGTATCTTTGTCGGCATCAAAATAATTGCAGCTTGCTCTGCCCCTGTATGTAAGCGGACAACGAAAACCGTCAGCAAGAGACGCTACAGACCCACGTCAATGTCTTCCACTCTGAGAATTCGGCATCTATGTCAGCACGAAGAAGTTACAGAAGACGGACCTTCACCCCTAACCCCATAGAAATGGAATGATGTCTGACAGGGGGGATTCATAAGCAGCTCTCTACAGGAAACTGCCCTCAGGAAGCCCCCTTCCTTGTCACTTTAGCAGAGCCATATTGCACCTGGCTTTCAACCAGTCACCCCCATGCTCTACTCATCTCCAGCCCAAGCACACCTCTCAAATCTTTTGATCACACAATACCTCGCCTAACCTGTCTCTTCTTTCTGTAGATCAAAGGAGTAGAAATGAAGAATAATGAACAGATGACCAGATCCGCCCCCCCTAGCTTCCCCTCCAGTAATCTCCCGAACAAACTGTGTGACCAAGATCGCATCTAGAGGGAGGCCATGAGGAGTCGACATGCCTGCACACAGTGGGGGACGGCGAGGACTCTGACCCCCCATCTCAGGGATTAACTGAGATTCCTTCTGTTTCCCTTTAGAAGCTTTCATGGCCGAGCAGAATCTTCAGAGGTGGTTTCTGGGGGACACCGAGGGCACCATCTCCCCAGATCGCTGGCATTCTGATCAAAGCCACCTTTCCTTTCTGCCATTTGTGGCGCTGATTTTGTAAGCAGTGAGCAGTGGGACCCTGGGCTCCCTGCCCACCCCCCTGCCCCAGATGTCCTGGGCCCCGACTGGCACAGAAACCTCTGCAGGCTCTGTGGCCTGGAAGGAGGCCTGGCAGCCGCCTCCCAGCCTGGGACAGTAGGCATGGCCTCCCCAGCTGGGCCAGCCCTGTCCACAGGTCCTGGTGCATCAGCCCATGTCGAGGTGCTGGGGCAGCTCCCTGTGGCCGCGGACATGCCCGGGCATGTGCTGTGTCTGCAGGACGCCCACAGCCTCCAGAGCCTGAGGGACCAGCCACGCCTGCAGCCTCTCGCAGAGCAGCAAAGCGACTGTGGCTTCAGCCAACCGGCAACTTGGCAATCGCAGAAGAAAACGGGGGAGGAGGAGAGAGGAAGGCAACCAGGACCCAGGGCCTCACCGTGGCAGGTCCGGCCGTCCAGGGAGAGTGCATAGCCGCTGTAGCAGCCACACTGGAAGCTGCCTGGCTTGTTGTAGCAAATCTGGCTGCAGCTCCCGTTCTCCTGGCTGCACTCATTGACATCTGGAAACAGGACACAGGCAGAGAGAGAGCCAGAGGTGACCCACAACCCGCTTGGAGCACGTCGCAGCGTCTGCGTCTCCGACCCCATGGGATCCACCCTCAGATCCTGGGTGGGAGGGCACAGGGGCCCAGGGCTCCCACTGCAGCCAGGGGGCCGCCTGAGGGTTCTAACCAGGTCCTGGGGGGTTTCTGCAGCTTCTCTGCTGACCCTGCACACTGTAGACTCAGAGAGTCTCTTGACTCCTTTCTGATCAGCGGGGGGCCGCGCCGGGCAGGGAAGCTACAGGGCACTCCTACTGCCCACCGCAGGCCCAGACCTGCTCTCAGGAGGGGTCATCGCCCTCCCCAGTGCCCCCTCCAAGGAGGTGGCCTGGTTAGAGCACAGTTCAGGGCTCAGCATGGTGGCTTTTCAAGCTGAGTGGCGCCCTGCCCGGGGGCAGAGGCAAGACCTCCCGAGCTGTGCAAACATTCGCGCTCTTGGGAGGACCGAGGGGCTGAGGGCCCCGCCCGCCCATCCTCTCCCGGGAACTGGGAGGGGGCCGACCAGTGAGGGGCCTGGACCCCCGGACTGCCGTCCTCCCGCTTCTCCTCACTCTGCTCTCAGACGGGCCGGTGCGGCTGTGTCCCTGGCGGGGCAGGTAGGGGGCCCGGCGGGGAGAGGCGGAAGAGAGCAGGACTCAGGGCCCCACCAGCCCGGGGCCCCTCGGGTGGCCCTGCGGGGAGGGTCTGACGCCTATGCCCCCAGCCCGCCCCCAGGCCGTGGCCTTACCTCTGTTGCAGAGCCGTCCCGCCCAGCCGTCTCTGCACTGGCAGTAGAAGTTGCCCATGAGGTCCTGGCAGACTTGGGTCCCCTCCTTATCGCAGGGGTCTGGGGAGCACTGGTCAGGCAGCTCTGAGTTGAAAGGAAGGAGAAGATGTCCCTGAGCTGCTCCTGGTCAGCTGGGAGGAAACCGAGGCAGGTCTGGGGCACTAACGTCCCCTCCACTGGCCCTGGCGGGCCGCACAGGACACCCACCTCTGGGCGGGAGGGGGTCACAGACCAGGCTGGCTGGGCCACAGCCGATCCCAGGAAACCCAGGTCAGCTCGGAGGGAGTGGCCGCCCACCCCCTGGGCCCAAGGTCAGGGCCGTGGCCCCGGGGCAGCGGAGGACAGGAGTGGGCCTGGCTGGGCCCCAGGAGCTTGGACCTCCCAGGGAGCAGGTCCACAGGGCCCTGGCCAGCCCATGGGCCAGCCCAGCAGACACAGAACATTCCCTTCCCCTGGCGGCCGTGTCCACCCTGCCAGGCCAGGACCCCGGCCCACTTGACCCCTGGCCTGTGGGGTCCAGTTTGCAGAGAGGGCGCCCACAGCCTCCCCGCCCGCCCCTCGGGTGGGCCTGCTGCTTCTGCCTCTGCCTGGACACGGGCCAGACCATCTGGGCCCCGGCCTCCACTGCTCCCCTTTCTCTCCGACACGCGCCGGCCCCACGGCCTGTAGGTTTCAGCGGTGCTGGTGACCAACGGCCATCCTGTTTCTCTGGATTGTCCTGCTTTCAGCGGAGGGGAACGAGGCACATTTCCCGGGGCCCTGGAGACCACGGGGCAGCCACCCGGCCAGGTTCAGCCCTGGGCTGCCGCCTTTCTGTGTGCCAGCGGCCACTACCTTCTCATACCCGGGCGTCCACCTGCAGCACCTGAGCCAGGCACTGTCGCGCGTCTTTATTCCCCGAGCGATGGGCCCATCTGAGCGCCGGGAAGCCCAAGACAGGTGGTCACGGTGCTTCAGCCCTCCCTCTGCCCCCGCCCCGTGTGGAGCTGGGGTCACCATTCACTCCACTGCCTGGTCACTAGGAACAGGCCAAGCCAGCACGTGACCGCTGAGAGCGCCAGGCCGCTGTCTGCGCTGGTGGAGCCGGCCAGGCGGGCACTCACCCCCGACTCTTCCCTTCTTTCTCAGGACGGCTGACGTCCCCAGCCGGATGCTGGTCTGGGGACAGTGTTTCCACCGTGGACTTGCTCCTGGTCCCAGGAGGACAGTGGGCCCCTGTGTCCCCCAGCTCACCAGGCCGCGTGCCAGCCCTTGTCCTTGGCATGGACCCAACACTGTGCTTTGTCCCTCTGCGTCCCCGTGGGTCTGGGGACCCGGTCACCAGGGACCCCCTCAGGGAGGGCCCAGCATAACTGTTTGTGTACACAACCTGGAACCCACGCCTCGCACGGGGCTCTTCTCGTGGTCTTTCCACGGGACCCCTCAAAGCTTGCTTGTTCTGCACAATTACAGCCAACAAAACACTTGCAAGTGTGCCCCAAACACAGCACCTCCAGGTACTTTGGAGACACATGCACAGCTGTCTTTGGTGGACTCAGTGAGCGCCTTCCACCCCTAAGCAAGTAGGAACTGGGTCTGGCGCTCGGAGAGTGAGGAAGGGGGGTCCAGTGGTCAGCCCTGTGGCCCCCATGCCGCTGTAATGAGGGCTCCCCCGGGGGACAGGAGGGCCGGGGCGGCAGGGGTCAAGCCCAGTGCCAGGGTTGAGATGATGGACGGGTCTGCTTCCTGACACTGTCTTCGCAGGATGGGGCTCTGAGGGGGCAGGGAGACTGCAGCGGTCGGGGGGACGTGTGCTGGGGCCCGGACAGCACCCGAGCCGAGGGTCCGGCTGTTCCCCCAACAGCACTCGGCACATCAGAGGCCCTGCAGGAGGGACGGGCAAGATGGGGTGTGTCTCCACGCGACATATTTGGTGAAAGACTTAAAAAAGTTATTTCAGAAGGACACACCTGGGCTCGCTTCGTCTGGAATTTGACTAGAATGCCTACCCGCCCGCCCCCACCCCCCTTTAAAAATCAACCTCCCCTGGGGTGGGACAGCTCCAGGAGATCCCACAGGGAACCCAGCTGGAGAACTCCGCCACCCCGGCTTTCATCTGCTGCCCTGTTGGGAAGCTTATCTGTAGGGCAGAGGAAGGAGAGTGTTTGCAGGTGCCCCTGAGCTTCTAGGAATTCGGTGGACGCAGGCAGCCTGCAGAGGGGCTCTGGGCTGAGTCAGACCTGAGCCCCGACCCGGGCCCCCGACGGGCGGGAGGCGAGGGCCATGATGGCTGAGAGAGGATGGAGGGAGAAGCGGCTGCTATGCGGACAGGGACGTGAGGCCAGCAGAGGCCTGTCTCAGTGGCTTTTGCTCCCACTTGCAGAAATGCGTGGGTGTGACGAGTTATAACCTGGGAAATGCACTCAAACGCGGGCAGTCATTCTCAAGGAAGAGAAAGGCACCGAGACCCTTCCTCGTGGAGACAATCGGCCAGGACTCCGCAGAGGGCATCGCCCACGTCTTCTGGGACCCAAAGGCAAAGCCGCAGAAACCGATCCCAGACCCCCGGGGGAGGCACATCTAGAATAAATGACCACACGGAGCCCCACCTCCTCACTGCATCAGAGACGTCCGAGGCAGGTTATAAGATTAAACATGAAATATCAGACAACTTTTTATAGTCTCAGGAAAAGGATAGCCTGAAACCCAGGAAGTAAAACAATCTAATCAGTTTGAATACATAATTTAAAAAGAAGGAACTGGTATGGCAAGTTGACAACACCAAAAATCTGCTACAGGTGAAGCGTAATGACAGGAAGCTGAACTGTGTCTGCCCAAGGCCGGTGAGGTCCCACTCACCCCGAGGGGCCGAGGGCAGGGCTTGCTCACGCCAACCGGGACGTGTGGGCTCTGGTTCCCTGAGCGCACACTGGCCTCTGCCCCTCACTTGCTCTTGTGAGGCTGCTGAAGCGTCCGTGGGGAGCCGGGCCTCACAGCAGGGCCCCCGCCCTCGTTCAGTCTCTCGCTTCCTTTGTGCGCCTGGGCCGGGTTGGGGTCTGTGACCCACGGCAAGACAGGCAAGGCCAGCGGCTGGCGCGTGGGAGGCTGGGTGACTGGTCACAGCAGCCGAGCCCTGCCCACCAGGCCCTGGTCCTCCACCCGCCCTGGGCGACCCTGCAGTGCAGGCCCGTGTGCAGCGCAGGTCTCCCTGTGCAGGGCTGGCTGTGCGCTCAGAGACCATTTCCTCACTGGTGGAGCCGGTGCAATAAAGCAGGTAACATCTGGGCTTGGCGGGGACGAAGTGGCCACATCGTGGAACCCCTATGCAGGGCTGTCTGTGCGCTTAGAGCCCGTTCCCTCACCGGTGGAGCTGGTGCGATAAAGCAGCTAACATCTGGGCTTGGCGGGGACTAAGTGGCCACATCACAGAGCTCTCTGGCCACAGCCAGGCCTGGAGTCAGGCTCAGCTGAGACGGGTCTATGGGTCTACGTGTGGATTAAAGTTCGTGCAAAATGTCAGTGTTACGTATGATAATTTAAAATAATAATAATAAAGATGCATGATGAGCTGAAGAAAAATTTTGCTACCTTTAGTACAAATGGCTAATTTGCAAAATATATCAACAGCTCCCACAAATTGAGACAAGTAGGCAAAGACTGTGAACAAACTATCCACAGAAAAAGAAACACAAGGTTCCTCAACATATGAAGCTCCGCTTTACTTATGAGTAAGAAAAAAATAAACTGAATTGACTGGGGGTCTTTTTTCACTTTTTCTACTGAAAGATATAAAAAAGTAAGAAGCAATACACTGGGCTGCTGCAGGTATTGGGAGAGGCACTCCCGCCCTCCACCGGGCGGGTAACGGGGCTGGGTCTGCATCAGAATTGAAAAAGAACACAGCTTTCCCACTGCAAGTCCACTCTATTCTGCAGATCTATTCAGACAAGGAGGTCACTCTGGCTTTGCTTGTTACAGTATAAAACTGGAAACGGCCCAGGTGTCCACCAGTGCATGCTGGTTAACAAGCATGCTGCCCACCAAGCGCGAGTGTGGACGCAGCCCCGCGTGCTGGCCTGGCTCGTGCTGACACAGGAAGCGCCTGCAAAACGTGGAGGGGAAAGGGCGGTGGGGTCATGGGTTCAGGAAGCTGCCACCTGTGTGGAAATAAGAGACTCCGGGTACATTCCTACGGGGCTGGGAATATTCTTAGAACCGGTGGCCGTGGTGAAAGGGCCCCTGACTGACCAGGAGGCAGGGCCGGATGCACCTTCTCTCCACCTGTGAAAGGTTTACACTTCATACCGTGTGAATTTCCTGCCTGTTCGAAAAGCCAACACGTACTCGCTTAGAAAAGGAAGCTCAGGGCAACGGAGCGGACCTCAGGCAGGTGCCGTGGCTCCAGAGACAATGGAAACACAGCAAAGCCCCAAGACCCCGAACGCAGGGGCTTCGAGGAAGGAGACAGACTTACTCTGCACGCAGGTGATGAAATCTGTGTTCTTTTTGTACGGAGATCCATGTTTACTGATGCATTCTGCAAAACAGGGAGGGCAGGGCGTCACCCTCCGGCACGGGGCCAGCAGACGTGACACTCTGGAGGGAGACTAGTCACACTGACACGGAACATGGAACACCGTCAGACGAGAAGACGTCTCCACCCATGGGCAGGGCTCGGTCTCCAAGGAGCCTTGGGCCCCCGCAGCCTCCTGGTGGGGTTCTTTCTGTCGTACAGAAGGCTCGCCGCTGGCACTCAGGAAGCTTCTGACCGTGGTCAGAGAGCTGGCCTCCATTTCAACCTGAGCCCCGCTTGGAAGCGGCGCCCTTGGTCTGATGGTCGATCTCTTTGGAGAACCAGCCCCCCCCCTTCCTCTGTGCTGTCGGACTGGGTGCTCCACATGGAGGCCGGGGTGGCAGGGACCACAGGCATCTGGATGGTCTGAACTTGAGCTTGGGCATAATGGGTGTTGGTTGGGCCACGTCGCTGGCCCTGTTGCGGGTCGCTGCGGCTCATCCACGCCTCGGAGGACGTGGGCACAGGCGGTGGACAGCACTGGAGGTGGCCCAGGGGGCCACCGTTGCCTTTGCCTCAGGAAACAAAGCCATACACCCGGGAGCAAGGCCGGCAGGGAGCCCGGATGGGGCTTCTCAAGGCCAATCACAGGTCCACTACGCTTGTTGCCAGATACACACCCAGAGAAGGTACCTCTAAGACGCTATAAGGCCAATGGAACATTTACCAAAATGCACTTCACACAATTAAAGAGGAAAGCCCTGGAATACTTCTCTCTCATTATAAGCAGAGACATAAAAGAACCCTTAAAACAGTATTGATTAAGGAGCAGTTCGCAGGGGAACTTTCAGGTCGTCCTGAAAACATGGGACCGCCTTTGCCTTTTTCCTCTCACTCTCCCCACAGTGTTCAGTGGGGCTTTCCAGGCACCCCCCGCCTCCATACATAGACATGACTGCTTGACGGCTAAGGCTGTTAGCCTGTACGTTCCTGTTGTCCAAGTTAAACAAAAGCATTTTTTAATGTTCTCTTTAATTAATAATATGGTATCTATAACCAGAGTCCGCATAAGCAAAAGCTCTTTGGGGTCTTCAGTAATTTCACAAGGGCAGAGTCCTCAG
Source organism: Hyperoodon ampullatus (assembly GCF_949752795.1). Taxonomy (NCBI): domain Eukaryota; kingdom Metazoa; phylum Chordata; class Mammalia; order Artiodactyla; family Ziphiidae; genus Hyperoodon; species Hyperoodon ampullatus. The sequence goes on along the minus strand of NC_136929.1, from coordinate 1,112,389 downwards.
ACCAAAAAGCCCGAGAACCACTAAAGCAATCATATTTCCAATTAATGAGCTAAGCCTGGAATCAGAGTGGGGCAGAGGTCTGCAAACAATGGCACTGCCTGGAGGTGACACTACCGCGGTCACTATGGTATAAAAGACACAGACTCGGGCTTTGCCCCGTGAGCCCTGGAGAGCTCCCACCTCACTGTGCGATGAAGCATGGTCCTTCCAGGAACAACTCGGTGATGAGGTGTGAGTCCCCAAACAAAAGGAGGAAATGAGTCCAACTTACCTAAGTACCTTGGATAAAAGTACTCCTGCGGAAAAAGAAAAAGAAAAGGCAGCGGTTAACCGGCAGAGTGCCTGGCGTCTGGGCACCACCCCCTGGCAGCTGGTCCACCAAACCTCACCCTTCTCCCCCCACAGGAACGGCCCGGCCCGGGGGGCAGGTGCTTGAGGGAGGACAGCAGCCCAGAAAGCCACTTTCTGCCCTTGAGAGGGCTGGGGGAGGGGACGGAGGGAGGGGGCATCCCTGGGGCCATGCAGCTTCTGCAGAGTGAAGTCTGCACACTGAGACCAGACCTGCGGTAACCAGCAATGCTGTGCGGGCGAAGCATCTTTCAGGAAGACAAGAAACATGCTAAGAAAAAACCAAGCCTTGGACCCCGGTGGGTGGTCGCAGGGGCCCCTTGGGAGATGGGAGGCCTCTGTAGGTCTCCCAGCAGCTACTGTACTTATAAAACAAACAGCTGGATGAGGGATGGAGGGTGTAAACGGGGAGTGCTTTTATCCATGACTGCAAATTAAGAGATGGGCGCTGGGCAGTGAATGTCAGGTGAGAGAACACCTGCCTGTGCCCGTCCCGGCAGCAGCTCCGGGGATGGGGCAGTCACAGCAGTCCTGACCCCACACGCTCTGATGTCCCGCTCAGGGCTGATCGCTCAGGGTCGATCGCGGAGCAGTTTGGCCCTGTATCCCCTCCCTGACGGAACCAAGGCGCCGGATGTTGGGTGTCACCTGCTTGCTCACGACCACCCTCCCAGGAGGGTCTTGCTAATCAGCCCCATTATCACAGATGAGTAAACTGAGGCTCCAGGCGGCTGTGGAGTCTGAGTCCCGTCCCAGGGAGGGCAGGGGTGCCGGACCCCACGGGGCCCGTGCTTCACGCCCGCTGGTCCTCCACCGCCTCACTTGTCCCCTCCGCTCGTGCTTGGCCAGGGCGTCCCGCGAAGACGCGTTCAGATGTGCTTTTATAAAGTAACGTTCTGGTAAAGATGCTTCTTGTAAAACTCAACTTCTTTAAAAGAAAAGTAAGGATCAGAGCAAGCTTGGGACTCATGCAACACTTGCGAAGGTGACATTCATGCAAATGTGACAGAGAGACAGGCGGGAGGGGACTGCCCTCCTCTCCGCTCCCAGGCCCCCGACAAGCCTGGCTGCGTTTCTTTCTCCTGCTTTCAGCGCCACACCAGCTGGCGCTGGGGACAGAGAGACAGACAAGTCTGGGGCCCTGTGACGAGAGCTCTCAGGGTCCCGGGGGTTGTGGCATCTTTCGGGGTTAGAGGGAGAACAGAGGCCACTGGGCTTTGCAAAAGGAGGGGATTTGGTTCTGAAATAAAAGATTCAGGATGGACGCAGGAAGTGCCCGCTCAGGCTTAGGAAGCCAGGGATTAGACTAGGGTTGAACATGATGAAGAACTGCGGGGCAAGCACCTGATCACACACACGTTTACACACTGCAGCTTTCCGGAAAGGCGGATTCTATTCTTCAGAATCGTGACTAGTTACTAATAACGTGTAATATGTTTTAATACCGAGCCCTACTGTTGTGAAAAGTCAGGCTCCTCAGCCCTCCATGCTGCCGTGCTCCCCGCAGGTCTGTAAACATGGGAACGTGCGGCCCGAAGCCCCTTCAAGGAGCTGAGCCCAAGGGCAGCTGGGTCCACCTGGGTCTGCAGTGAGGCTGCATGTGCTCTGGAGCTACAGGAAAAACTTCCCTGTGAGCCACCTCCTCTGTCTCTGCTACTTGCGATCTGCCCCCCAAGCAGGAAAGGAGAGCAAACCTGCTTTACCCCCGAGCTCCTCAGAGGCCGGCCACGTCCCTGCGGGGCCCAGGTGAGGCGCGGGAATCCAGCCCTGATGCTGTCCCACTGTTCACCCGATGGCCTCACTTCCTGGCCCTGCGCATAGATGGGCCAGGGGACGCCCGCTCCCGGCTCTGCTGACCGGCGCGGACGCCACCTTGCAGACACACCAGTGTCGGTGGTGCATGAATCTTTTTGTCGTGGAATATCTGGGACTTTTACCTGGATTACACAACATGACAGGAGTCACACATCACACTACCACAGTGTGGTTACTTCTCAAACAGTAAACTGAGAATTTATTACTTCCTTTAATACATAACTGCCCTAAGTTGTTTCCAAAAATCTCTACTCTTTGACAAAGTAGGCTGGGACTTGGGTGTCAGGACAACTTTGCTTACTGACATGAAACGTGTAGGTGTTTTCCCTGGGGAACAGTCGGGAGGGTTGACCAATCCTCTGGCCACAGCCTTGCTAGCAAATCTGTCTTCTGGCAGGAGACTGTCAAGGTCACGGCAGCCTGGACTGCCCTTGCCGCGGCTTCGGCTTCCTAAGAGCGTGAAGCTCACAGCGGCCCCTGAAGACGCCTTCCTGCAGGTGGGTGCCCAGGCTCCACTGGTCCCGCCCGGGGACCCAGAAGGGCTCCTAACCCCTGGGGCTGGCGTTGAACGGCTCCCCACGTGTTCTCCTAGCACGGTTCATACAAAACCCTTTTTTCCTTCCTTTCTCCCGAATTCAGCTCCTAAGATTCTCCAAACCAGGTGCAAGAGACTCCACAAGACTGAAGGAACACAGACACCACTTCTCAGGACATGGACCTCTGGGACCCCCAGGCCCTACCCCACCCAGAGAACCCCGGGCGGACCCTGCAAGGGGGGCAGCCCCCAGAGACACCCCGCGAGGGCACTGGGTCCTCTCCTTCCTCAGACACTGAAGCGCACGTTGCAGGGAGGTCCTGGAACAAAGTCCTGGGTATGACCACCCAGTGGCAGGGGTGACGCTGGGATCAGCCCCGGCCCTGACCCTGGGGCCCTGCTGCAGCTCTGCACGTCTGTGTGTGTGGTTCCCTTGGCTGTACGTACCCCCTCCATCCCCATGGCTGTCCCCTCCCACCCAACCTGCACCCATGTGACAGGGACAGGGGCCCGAGCGGGGGGGCCCTCGAGAGCAGCTACGCCCACCGGGAAGCCCAGTTCTCCAGGTCCTCTTCACATCAGTTTTAGGATGATACGCACTGCTCTGGATGCTCAGAGCCCTGGTACAGGCGGCAGCGGCTCTCGGGGGCATGGAGACCCTGGTCCCCTTACCACTGGCCCCTCCCTTACTGAGCACTTCCCTGCAACCTGCACCTGCCCACGGCACATCCCTTTGCACGTGCTTCCCACCTGCTCTGGGCACCCGCTGCAGCCCAGCTGCTGGCAGAGCACGTGCACACAGGCCCCGGGCACCCCCCACCCCGCCAGGGTCAGCAGGGCCCCAAGGCAGGGGGTGGCAGCCTCCGCTCACCACTCAGCTGCGGGCTGACAGGCTCAGGTGGCCGGGCGACTGCTGAGGCCCAGTGTGGAGCAAGAACCCGGGCAGCAGAGGGGGGCCGGTCCCTCCAAGCACATGTCGTATGAGTGCAGCTAAAGAGACCCATGTGAGAGGCGTGTTGTGCAAAAACCCTCTGACATGGCTAAGTACAGTGTCTACTGCCAGGCATGAAAATACGCTTGGAAATGAACCTCGTAAAACAGGTTTGCTTCCAAACACCTCTCCCCCACAGCAGAGATTTGCAGTTGCCATCCAGCATCCGCAATCCTCCCTTCAGCCTCAGTAAGAGAACTCTGGATTTAGTTAGGGCTGCAATGCACCCAGCTACAGGACTGCACTTCCCAGCCTCCCTTGCAACTAGGGGTGGGCATGCGACTAAATTCTGGCCAATGAGATACACACAGAGAGTGGAACTGAGTAAAGAGAGTGGAGTACTTTGGTTCTCTGGCCTCCTTGCTGGAATGTAGATGTGATGGCTGGTACTCCAGCATCTTGCCCAGTGTGTGAGGAGGCCTGGAAGACAAAAGCCATGCACCAGTACAGTGGAGCACAAATAGGTCATGGAAGCCCCTGGGCCCCCACGATGGAGCAGCCCCAGGCAGCCTGCCTCCCACCTTTTACATGAGAGATAAATAAAACTGTCTTGTTTAAACCACTGTTGCTTGCATTTGCCAAATTTATGAGGCAAAAATACCAGGCTAGCTGAATTGGAAAAGTGAGTGCAATTTTCAGATTTGTAATGACCTGCAAAGTAATGTTATAAATCTACCATGAGTCAAGATTTCATGAGTCGGTGAGAATGTTTTGGGAAATAACCAATGCAAAGGCACTGATAAATCAGGGTTTAGGCCAGTTAACAATGACAGAAGAGAAAGTTTGCAAGTATCATAGAATGACTGCTTCAAGACAGAATAACCTGATTATCCAGGATTAACAAAGGCTCATGGGACTATGGATGAAGTTGCCAAACACTTTTTGCAAAAATGTCTCCATTTATGGTAAGGAGAATGTAGGCTTTCTAAAAATCATTATTATTTCGAAAAAATATGCCCTGCCTCCCCCCAAAATCTTTTTTTTTTTTTTTTTTTGAAAGTTTTTTTTTTTATTTTTATTTTTTTTTTATTTTTTAATTTTTTTAATTTTTTTTATTAGTTTCTGCTTTATAACAAAGTGAATCAGTCATACATATACATCTGTTCCCACTCCCCCCAAAATCTTACTTCAATCTTTCTTTGTTCTGAAAATTTAGTGCCTATTTACCTTTATAATCCAATTTTATAAAGCGTGAAATGGAATAAATTTGTTTTTATAATTTACGGTTTCATTCCTCAAGATTGATTGATGCACTCACTGTGTAACCTGATCCGTTTTCAGTGGCTCACTCGAAGTGGCCTTTCTTCCCGTCTATTGTGCTCTCCTGGCGGAGGCTTCCTGGGGCTGCTGGGCTCTCACCTTCACAGCACTGGCTGATCATCCACAGCTTTGCTCGGAAACCCCTTTGTTTTCAAGGCCAAATGCAGCGATGTTGCTCACTTGAGTGGCTGGGGTGCTCACAGGCAGGAAACAACTAAGCCACACTGGATACTACTAGGCCTCACCACATACTAGGCCTCACCACATACTAAGCCTCACCGGGTGCTATGTCTCACCGGGTACTAAGCCATACTGGACACTACTAAGCCTCACCACATACTGGCCTCACCGGGTGCTATGTCTCACCGGGTACTAAGCCTGACCAGGTGCTAAGCCTTCCCTGCCAGGCCTGCCACGTTCTCTCTGGGAAATGTGATTCACGAAGGTGAACCAGCAAAACTTTATTCAAACCACGGCTATGCTGCACTGAGCGGTTTCTAAGCACCAGACCCCATGCTCAGTCCTTCCTACAACCTTGTGGTGGCACAACAATGACCCCAAAGACGTCCAGGTCCTCCTCCCGGCAGCTGTGAATATGGTGGGCTCCACAGCGAAGGTCAGTGAGGTTGCTGATCGGCTGACCTTGGGAGGAGGTGATTCCCCGGGCCATCGGGGGCTCAGGGGACCACAGGGTGTGCAAACACGGAAGAGCAAGGCAGCAACACATCCAGAAATGGCAACGTAGAAAGAACGCCGACCTGCCGGCCAGGAGGATGGAGGAGGGGCCCGAGCCAGGGATGCGGCGCCTCCAGAAGCTGGAAAAGGCAGGCGTGGGTTCCCTCCTGGGGCCTCCAGAAGGTTAAGTTTCTGCTGAAGTGTTACAGCAGTGAGGAAACGACACATCTTCCCTGGAGTCAGGCAGGGACGCTCCTGTCCCCGCCGACCTGTCCCTGCCGACACGTGGCAGCTGGCCTTGCGGAGCTCAGGCAGTGCAGGACCAGGCGGAGGGATAACGTTGTCTGCCTCCTGCCCACAAAGACATGCCCACCAGCCCCTAGCGGGATGCCAGCCCCTAGCAGGGAGCCAGCGAGTAGAATGTGTCCCCCAGGAGCTTGTGGACCAAAGGGGCGGAGCGGGCACCAGGGGGCTCTGGGCAGGGACACGGCCCTCGCGGTCTCCAGCGCCAGGAGGGGGCTTGGTGGGCAGCCGGGCTGGGGGCTCAGGCGTCATCCCAAAGCCACAGGGAGAGACCGTACGCGGCTGCTTGGCAGTGTGAACGGGGACCGAGGCCCAGCAGGTGGGACGGAACGTCGGCCTGTCCTGGGAGGACCCCGAGGAGGCAGAAGTGGTAGCACCAGAGATGCTCCATGGAGGCTGCAGGACGCGTGCTGGGGGGTGGGGGGAGCGGGGGCCGCAGGCTTTGTCCTGAGGCTGAGAGGCCACAGCGGCACCGACAGGAGTGGGGAAGGAGGTGAGAAGCCGGAGAGAGCGAGTGGGAGAGAAGAGAAGAGGGAAGAGGACGTCGGGGATCAGGGCGGAGCCGGCGACCACCCGTCCCTCTGCAGGGACCCACACAGGCGGGGCTGCAGAGGACTGGTGCTGCTGCGGGTGAGACGGGCAGGCGAGGACGGCACGGTCAGGTCAGTCAGGTCAGCCACGTCAGAAACGCAATGCTACGCTTCCCTGTTCACGTTAATTCGGGAAAAACAAAACGATGTATTTTCCCATCATGCAAAACCCCCAAATAAAATGCTGGACAGAGTACAGGGTGACAAGTTACCAGGGCAAACAGCACAGCTCTAACACAGCCTTTGCGCAAAGGTAGTGTGTCCAGGAGGCCCTGAGAGCGGGCTGTGCAGACGGGACCCAGGCTCGCCCTGGAGGCCGCAGTCACTTGGGCTCACGGGTCAGCCCTGAGTTCCCTCTGGTCCTCCCACTAATGACCTGACTCCCTTGAGTCAGTCAATTCCCGGGCCGCAGCTCAGGGGCGCCTCCATGGGCTGGCTCAGACTCGCCCGAAGCAGCATTCTGCGATCCCGTGACAGATTCTGTGACTGCACAGCTCCAGTCCGTTCCTGGCGTCTGGAAGGGGATGGAAGGGCACCTCGGCACCTTTCGGGTCCCTGCTGAACCACAGCCCCGCACACGTGAGCGTTCAATTCTGAGCAGCACAGGATGGGCTGGTGTGAACGAGGAGAGACTCAGAGGATGCATGTGGTGGGTGCAGACCTGGGTCAGGGGTCAGGGGTCAGGGTCTGCCACACCCCACGGGAGAAGGTGCCCTGCCCCCGACAACTGCCAACAGCCATCTAACACGTTTTCCATTTCAACCTGAAGCATCGCACTAAAGAAACATGTGTTCAAACCAGAGGCCCCTGGGGGCTGTACCTGTGGCCGCCAGTCATGCCACGTGCTGGGCAGGCGGCCCCAGCCTGGCCTCCAGCCCCGTAGCTGCAGCAGTGACCTTCCCGGATGCCCTGGGAGTTGGCCCAGCCCAGCTGTGGGGTTTCCACAGGGCACAGTGTACCAAGAAGAGGTCCTCAGAGAACTGGGTTTAGATAGCAGGGTTTGGGGACAGATGTGGAAAAGAATGTATTTTATTATCATGGGCACTAACTGGAAGGAAACAAATTTCACCTAGAATTTGGGGAAAAAAAAAAAGTCCAAGAAAATAATAAGTATGATGGCAACACATCACTACCTCCTTTGAATGACGTGTTTTTAATTGGTGCAAAGTGCCTTTCTCAGAGGCAGATAAAGAACTCCGTCCACTTCCAACACCTCCTTAAAACTTACTTTAAAACTTAATAAACTGCACTCTCTCAGGGTCACAATTTACTGTGTCCGCACCAGGATCGCAACGAAATCACTGGACTAAAACCACCACCAAAGGGGCAGAGTATTCCCGACATCAAATATTAACCCTCAAACCACAGCACAGTCCGCATCACAGAAGCAGCAGCACCAAGACGCCAGACAGCTGCCAGTGCAGCCAGAGCAAAGTAACAGCCTGGCCGGGTTCGCAATGTCCCGGCCCAGCACCTCAGAATCTCGAGAAACAGGCATCAGCTTCTTAAAGGGTGTGTTCTTCCTAAGTCCCATAGGCAGACCTGAGGTGACTTTCAAAATGTCTTTAATTGGTTTTCCATAGACGTTAAGCCCGCAGGCTGGGACGAGGTGTCATTTAGGGGGCTGCCCTGTCATTACACTGCAGGGCCCAGCTCCGGGCCGGGCAGACCCCTGGGACTAAAACAAGCACGTCTGTAGGCACAGGGGCAGCAAAGGGGGGCCAGACAGAGCCTGTCTCTCCCTCAAGGCCACCAGGGGAGTGGCAGGCCCAGCGCTGGGGGCCTGAATGCCGGCCTGTCTAACCAGCCGTCCGCAGGCCTCTGAGCCGTGCGGAGCCAGCTCTGGAGAAAACATGATGACTCGGAGACCCTGCCCTGCCCTGCCAGCTTCCTTGGGCCTCCAGGGGAGGAAGCCCTGGAGGGACGGGGCCCAGTGGGGAGGCCTCGGCGGCCCCGGGGGCAAGGGGCCGCCCAGGCAGACAGGAGCTGGGGCTGGATCTGCACAGGGAGGGCGCCTGGTCACACTCCTCGATGGACCCCCGTGTGGCACGGAGGAGCGGGGTGTGCAAGTGCGTGTCTGAGCGTCCAAGTGAGTGTTCAGGGCTGCTGTCCAGGCGTGGGGGGCAGGGGGCCCGAGGCTGTCCTGGAGGCCACTGGGGGTGACGAGGGCCCCTCCCCCTCCTGCTGGGCCCCCTGAGACCCCTTAGGCCATCCCAACAGGGGAGACTTGAGGGAGGGGCTTCCACCTCCCTCGGGGGTGCCCCTCCCCAAGCTGTCCCCAGAGACCCTGGGGTCTCAGGAAGACAGGTGTCCCTGGAGGGCAGACGCAGTTCAAGACAAGGGGGCAGCCCTGCAGGGCTATGAAACTGACTGCACCCCGAAAACCCTCCTGGGTAGGGAAGTATCACCACCACTGGGCCCCCATGTCTGAGACAGCGGGGGTGGGGTGGGGTGGGGGGGGAGAGACAGAGACAGACAGAGAGACAGACAGACACTGCCAGAGAGAGACACAGGGTGCGGGGTGAACACGCGAGGTCAGAGGCCAGGCTTGGGCTGCACGGGAGGCAGAGGGGCCCTGTGGGTGGGATGCCGCCGGAGCTGTGAGCGCTGTGAATATTGTTGTTTGCATCTCAAACTAACCAAGGTGATGGGGTCAAGGCCCAGGACCTGGAATTCCTCCCGACACGCAGGCCTCGGGCGGCACTGGTGCTGGGAGGTTGTGAACCATGCCGGGCCGCAGGTCGGGCTGGGTAAGTCTTTCGTCCAGAATCCTTTCTGGAGGCCAAGGGCAATGGTATCGCTGTCTGGAATCCACTGGCCTTAAAGGACTTAAGCGGGAAGGTGGCTGCTGGGCTGGCCTGGTGAGCTTTGGGGAGAGCTCAGGGGACCCAGCAGGGGTGCCTGGGGGCCTGGCACCCAGAGTCCTCTTGACAAGAGGCCAGAACGAGGGAAATGCCAGGAAGAGAGGGTAACAATGTGAAAGGAAAACAAGATAAGGAGGGAATCTAATCGCCGGCTCTGGGTGGAGGGCAGGGCGGGGACTCCCCCCCACCCAGGCCCGAAAGAATGTGGAGGAGACCATGGTCAGCAGGAGGGAAGCAGGCGACACCTGCATCAGGAGGGCCCCCAGGCTCCCTTAACCCCAGGAATCGGGAAGGCGCCCATAGCTACCTGCTCAAAGGAGAGCTCTATCCGTCAGGCGCCTCCATCCCCAAAGAGGAAGATGGCCCAGGCCCAGGGTGGAACAACCAGCCCTGGCAGGAAGAGCCTAGAACACACCCAGCACAGAGGGCACAGCCTCCGGATTCCAGGAGCGGCTTGCCGCCCAGAGGGCCGGCTCCAGGCGCCCCAGCCCCCCGCTCAGGGCGCAGGCCGTCCTCCCCCATCCCCCCTCTCCGGCCCCCAGAGCCCCAGGAACTGAACGGGGAAGGCAGCGCGGCCTCCCTGCTCCGCCAGGTGTGTGTGGCTGCAACGGCCAGACACGCAGAGGACAGGCCAGCCCCAGAGGTGACCCTGGCAGGTAAGGACTGGCTTTTCCTACGAGCACCCCCTTGAGCAGGCGAGCGGATCACAGCCCAGTGGATGCTGGTTCTGCGGCCTCTCCTGTCACACATCAGGACGCTGGCGGGAGGTCCCGTGACGGTCACAGAACCAGGTCTTGGTGACTTTTTGAACTAAGGTCAGGGCGCTCATCCTGGGTCACCCCCGCAAACTCACAAGGAACAACATCTGAAGGCGAGGAATTGATGTTTCTCAAGAGAGCCCCAAACTGTGTGGGGCAGAGGGGCCCACTGGTAATGTCGTAGGACGGCCTCGTTCACAAGTGCTGTTTCTCCAAAGGCGCATTAGCAGTGAGGTGTGTTTGGAGGGTTCCCCAGGGATCCCAGGTCCCTGGAATCTGGGGCCTCCCCAAAGTGAGGGAAAGGACGGTGTGGACACCTGGAGGGGCAGCTGGTCGACCAGAGCAGGAGCCCCTCAGCACCAACCTCAGCCCACGACCCTAGCTGGGCTCCTCCCAGCCTTCCACAGCACCACCTGAGGAAAAGGACAACAAACCAAGGGCCAGACCTAGACAGAGCACAAGCAGTCTGCACAGCGCTCTACACAGCATGCGAGGTGCGGGTTGAGATGAGGGGTTTTTGCATTGACTGCAAGGGAAGGCACAAAAGGAGCCGGTCCACCCTGGGAAGCTGGTAAATAAAGGGAAAGCTGTGATTATGACTTGGGGATGGGGGTCAGAAAGGAGCACAGAATTCTGGAAAATTACAGATGGCTTTGATATGAAAGGAGTTCACACATTCCCGATGGGTGGATGGGGTGGGTGTGAGAGAGGATGCCCCCAGTGTCATAGCAACTCCACCTCAGCAGGGAGGGAAGTCAGGACGCTATAGGAAGTACAAAGTCCCTGCACAGAAACGGTGGTCTCGTTAAAGTCATGGGCTGTGAGCACTGCTTTCCTTGTCTTCATTTCATCCATTGTAGACAAAGTTATCATTAAAACGTAAAAGCAGTTAAAGTCAGAGGGGGGATGGCTCTGGGAAGGGTGGCACAGCAATTAGTGTGCAGTGTGCCCAGGCCCAAGGCCTTTCCATCCTGGAAAGCAGGGACTGGGGCAGGGCAGGGGCAGGCTGGAGTGGGTGGTGGCCTTGTTGCCCTCAAGTCTTGTCACCCGCAAGCCCGTCCCACACTCTGTACAAGCCAGCGCTCCAGGCTGGGCCTGGGGCTGGCGGGACTGCAGCCGGCACACAATCCCGCAGCAGGGCAGGGACACAGCCCACCGCGGGACCTTCAGAACTCCTCCGCAGGTGCCAGCTCCTCTGGGCCACCGGGACTCACCATTAGAGAAACGGGCAAACAGGCCAGAAGAGACCGGTGGCAAAACAAACCGCGTTGCTGCGGACACTGAGGGCAGAGTCGCGGCAGAAGCACCTGTCACAGCTCAGCCGCCGCCGCCGCCGCGGGCTGGGCCATCACTGTAAAGCTTGTTTCGGAAAGGGGACTGAAGGGATGGTCAAACCAACCGGTCAGAAACGGGAGTCAAAGTAAAAGCCCACGGGCCTCACAGCCATTTGTTTATAACACGAGACATTTATTTCATCCCAGAAGAATCCTTTAAAAGAAAAATTCCCGTAAGGCCAAAACGAGCTGTGAAATCACCCTGACCTCGCGGTGTGCAGCGACGCAGTGTGAGTCCACCCCATCTCCATCAGTCCTGCGTCCCAAAGACGCGCACCAGGTCCCCCAGGGCACCGCCACCACCTCTCCCCTCCCCGAAGATGACACAGCTCCTGCGCTGACGCGGAGGCCACACCGGGGCTGCTCCCTGCGGTCGGATGCCCAGCCACCCCACATTCTCCGAGGACATTATTAATAGAAATCTGTCCTGAGCCAGCCCATCGGGCTCCTGAAGTCACCAGCTGCTTCGGCGAGTGCACCTTTCCGCAGGGGCTGCGCACCGGCGGCGGGACCTGGGCCCGCCCCTGCTGTCCACTCGGACCGCCCCCGACCCCTCCACGGTACGTGTTCCAGCTGTACTCCCGTCCTCCTGCCGAGGGACCCGCTGCTGCCAGCAATTCCAGCCCTCACGCCTTTGAAGCTAATGCTCCATCCCTCCTGATGCGGATCAGGGCGCTGTGAACAGCTCCCCCCCACCACCACCCCCGCCCCCTCCAGTCTAGCTAAGGGGGCGGGGAGGTAGGAAACTGATCTGGTTTTTAAACCATTTATTTCTTTTACATTTTAAAACGGACCCTGCGGCATCCCGGTTGAGCTGTCATATAACTGCACGGTTCTTTCAAAGCGGCTGCTTTCACAGGCTTACCGAGGGAAGAGGACTGCAGGGCGTCCGCAGGACCCCCCGCCGACATCCGCCACCCCCCTCCAGCTAAGGCGGCACCTGGCGTCACCAGCAGAACTGGGCCTCAGAAGGAGGAGGCTTGAGGGTGGGCCCGGGTCCCGGCGCCTAAGACCTTGCCCTTCCGCCGCGCCGACCGCCCCCCTAATAAGGGTCTGGGTGTGCCCTGCAGCCGAAGGACTTGCCTCGGACGCCGGGGCTCCCAGCCGTGCGCGCACGGACGGTGTCCCCGGAAATGCGGCGCCGCAGGGACGGCGCTCGAGGGGACCCGGCTGCCCTGCTCCACCTCGCGGTCCCAGGCGCCGGGCGCACACCTCCCCGGCCCGCGCGCTCACCGTCTCGGGGTCGTTCTCGAACACTTCCCGGGCCTCCTCCTGGCTGCACAGCTCCTCGATGCACTCCCTCTCCAGGTGGCCCTGCTTGGCCTCCTCGAAGACCTGGTAGGCGCGGCGCTGCCTGGGCCTCAGGAACTGCGCCGCCTCGCGCGCCCGCAGGATCACGGCTTCCCGGGCACGGGCGGGAGGAGCGGGGAGAGAGCGGGGACACGCCGTCAGCGCGGCGGGGCCGAGGCGCACGGGGTCGGCGCGCACGGGGCCGGGTCTGGGCGCGGGCACCGGGGCTCCCCTCGCCCCCGGGGTGGCGGGGTGTTGGGACGGGTCCCCAGGCCCAGCCCGCGCCGCGGCCCCGCGCGGTACTCACTGTGCGCGGACTCGGAGGCCAGCAGCAGCAGCAGCAGCGCAGTGCCCAGGGTGGCGGCGGGCCCGGGCGGCATGGCGGGCGGGGACGGGGACGACGGCCGGGACTGAGACCGGGGCCGGCAGCCGGGCGCGCGCGGTCAGAGCGCCCGCGGGGCCGTGGCGAGGCGCGGGCGCCGCGGGGCGATGGCTCCGGTCATCCCGTGCGGGCGGCTCTGAAGGTCACATCCCGGCGGCTGCACCGCGGCGCTCGCGCGGGGCTGGGCGGGGGCGGCGGCGGGGGCGGGGCGCGCGGGCAGGACCGGCCTCCGGGCCGCGCGGGGCGGGCGGGGCACGCGGGCCGCCGCCGCCGCCGCCGCCGGGCCGAGCCGGTTTTCTCCGGGAAGATCAAAGCCCGAAGGGGAAGCGGGTCGTCAGGACGAGGGAGGGGACCCGCCCCCGCCCCCGCCCCCGCCCCCGCCCCCGCCGCCGCCGCCCTCGTGCAGGAGCCTCTCCCCAGTCGGCGGTTAAGTGTCTGTAATCGGGATGTAAACGCGACGAAGAAGTCACACGGTTCCAACCTGACAGGTACAGTTTGACCATTTACCGGATTCAAACCTCTTTCCACCGCCCCCCCCCCGACCCCACCCCAAATCTCCTGCATCCTTTTTGGAGTCCTCATTCTGGGGCACATTTTCTCAAGACTTAAAACCCACCAAAGAAAAGATGAACTGAAGTCAAACCGAGTCCCAGTGGGGTCCAGAGAGCCAGATTAAATGATGGCCATTTGTAATCTCTGTTTTCATAGTGATGACATTGGAAACCTTGAGGGTTCCCAGTAGATATTTCAGCCGAAAGCAGCGTTCTGTTAGTTCTCGGAGACCAAGACTTTCTGTCTCTCGTCCCAGAACATTTCGCAAAGTCACAGGCAAAAAAAACCACACACACAAACAAGCAAAACCAAAACATAGCGGACCACTCAGGGGACCGAAGCGGACAGCGAGCCCGGCACCGCGGGGAGGGGGCCTGCGCCACCCCCTGGGGAATCCTACCCCGGAAACCGCGCCCCAAGGGGAAGGTGAAAGGGCAGCCACCCCCAGCTGGGCGGTCGGTTTCCTCGGTGGGCTCAGCACCGGGTCCGCACCTGTTCTTCCCGCCGTCCCTTGTGGGAGGATGAACCGGCGCTGCTGGTAGATGCTTTGAGGTCACGGGTTTGAAGGTGGGGTAGTGAGCATTAATACGTTAAATTCAAGGAAAAGGATGTTCTCCAGAAGGCTCTACAAAGAGAATTAACAATTTAATAGCTAGGTCGTCTGCACCTGTGCCTGAACTAGTTCCGGGGCCTCCCTTGACAGCCGGCGATTCCAACGCCCAGTGACTCAAAGGCTACCGCAAACATGGAGGTGCTTACACAGAGTATCGACCACATTAATCTTCCTGCTTGTCCTTCTTAAAGACAAGCATTGGCTTCGGAAATCTGGGTGGGGTGAAAAATTCTTTAGTAGGGATTTACACCAGATCTTTAATTAATTAGCGGCACTTCTGTTGTTGGAGGTCATTGAGCTGCTTGGATCTGTGAATTGACAGTTTTCATCAAATTTGGAAAAAAAATTGGCCATTTTTTTTTTCAAATATTGCTTTATGTCTCTCAGACCTTTCCTCTCTTTTGGGAACTCCAGTGGCCCCTGCATACAGCTACTTGAAGTTTTCCCAGAGCTCACTAAATGCTCCTGTTTACATTTTTACATCTTTTTTCTCCCTCTGTATTATTTTGATAGTTTCTATTGTTATGCTTTCTTTTGCAGTGTCATATCTGTTCATCCATCCGGGGTATTCTTCATCTCAGATATTTATTTTGATCTCTAGAGGTTTGCCTGAAACCTTTTTGGGCAGAAGCAGAGTGAAATGGTTTCAGCTCAGGGCTGAAGTTCCACGGCAGAGTCCTTGGACAGTTTCCCCAAAGCCCATGAGTGTAAGATTCCGCTCTGGCGGAAGAGACTGCAACTGTTCCCGGGCCCATGAGAACCGCGGGGTTGGTCCCTCTAACCATTTCCCAGCCTTGGGAGTCTCTGCCCAAGATTGTGATCATTCAGCTGAAGAGCTGAGGGGCCCTCCGCAGATCCCAGAAGTCCCTTCTCGGGCAGCACTCTCCTCTCATGCTCTCCAGGGAGTCAGCAGACTGGGGTCCCCTCCACCCAAGGTAGCCTCAGCGGGAGAGATCCCGTGGGAGCCGGGCAGTGCTAGGGCCCACCTTCACCTGTGTCCTGTCCCTCAGGGTCGCTCTCTGTTGCCTGATGTCACTGTCTGGAATCCTGTCATTTCATAGATCTGTCTGGTTTTTTAGTTGTTTCTGACTCGGCCTGGTAAATCAGACAGGAAGTTGAATCTGGGCCGTGTGACTCTGTCTTGTCCAGAAGCAGAAGCCTCCAGTCATATTTTAATGAAGTTTTTTTTTTTTCAAACCATGTTTTGTACCCACTGGTAGGTACTTAGTATTTTGTTAACCTGCAGTTTTTAATGATGCAGGATAGAGGGTAGCAGAGTTTTATCGGATGGGAGTTCTTATTTCCACTGTAGTTCTCTGAGTACACACTGGATCATGGTGTAAAATGTATTCATTACTGTGGCTTATGGTCTGAAAGTTTGAGAAACACTGCTTACCACCGTGAATCAAGGTGGTCAGACCCCACTGAGGTGAAAGTTCTTTTGTGGAAAAGTCCTTCAGGGCCTTCCGGGGTGGGGGGGAACCAACTTGTCCCGGTTTTCTAGGGATGTTCCCAGTTTAGCCCTGGGTCCCAGGACCCCCCTCAGCCCAGAGCAGATCAGGGTGGTCACTCCCCCTCCTCTGCCCGGTTGGGGGCCCCTTGGCGGCCTGTGACTTACAAGCGTTTTTCTGCCAAATGTCCACGTGTAAGTGGTTTTGTGGAATGCTCTAGGGGCCTTGCTGTAGAAGCAACACCCATCTCCAGGCAGGGCTGCCTACCTAGCCTGGTTAAGCCCTCCTTGTCTGAAACGTAGAGCCTCAGCCTAGCCTGAGGCCTGGGTACCAGTCCTGGGCCCGGTGGCGTTGCAGAGCAGAGATGCGGTTCACTGCCCCCAGGTGGCGTGGCCTTTGGCAGCCACCTTTCTCCATGCCCAGGTTCCTAATCTATGACGTAGTGCCACCCAGGCCCTGCCTCCTGGTATGTGGGACAATGAGACGAGGTGGTGACTGGGGACTCCGTGGAGGCACAAAGAGAGCGTGGCTGTGGCTTCCAACACTGTCTTTGTCGGGCGTGTCTGTTGCTGGAGGGGCTTCCCCTGACCAGGTATTGGTTCAATCCGGAAACATCCCCACACTCAGGCCTAGCTCAGGAGGGGCCTCTGGGGCTGAGAGTCATGCAGAGGCTGGGGCTCTTGGACGATGGCCCCGTGCCTGGGACGGGGTCAGCTCCCTGATCTGCGGGGCTGGGGGCCGAGACAGGGGTGACAGCATAGCGGGCTAGAGCACGGTTGCTTTGCACCTGCATTTGGGACGCAGTGTGAGCCCTGGGGCGTCTCCCGGGGTAACTGCTGGGACACTTGTGGATTTCAGAGGTGTGTCCATCTGGGCCAGTGTGGCTGCACGTGGATCCCATTGGTCCAGGCCTGCGCTGACCTCAGGGCTCCGGCAATGCCGGGACTCGCTAGCTTTCCCGCAGGTAACATGTCCTCCGGCAGTGGTGGGGGTGGCACAGCTGCTCCAGGCTCGTGCTGTCCCTGCATCCAGAGGACTCCACGCGTGTTTCTGCAGGGCCCCTGCTGGAATTCCAGGGATGAGTCCGGTCAGCCCGGCGTGGGCGGCGCTCGCACCCTGGAGCTGGGGCCACGTGCACACCCGCCCGGCTGCACAGTCTGCTCAGCAGCCCTGCGGCAAGGCAGCGCCCCCTCCAAAAAGGGAAAGTTGCTGGGCAGACAAAATGCAACAGATGCTCGTTATCTAGAAGAACTTTGGTCCTGGAGGTGTAGATAAACGTACCACGATAGGAAAGTTTACATTTTTAGAATTTCCAGATCAGTAGCTTTTTTTCAGAACATTTTTTCCCTTCTGGCTGATAAAATGTTTGTTAGAAGACTATGTAAGTTGGCTTAGACTATATTCTAAAGATCTAAACCCTGACTCGATTTGCAGGGTTTGGTCTCCTTTGGCTGCAGCGACCTTCAGATGGGGTCACAGTTCATGGGGCCTCTCCTCCTCCAGTGCCAGACACGACCTCTGGTGCCAAGAGATGTGGGACTCGGGGGTCAGGGCAGATCCCTGCTCATCGCCCCACAAAGCTCCAGGCGGACTTTCAACTTTATCATTGTGACAAAGATAGGGCTTTTGCAAAGCCTGATAGAAAATGTCTTTTTTGTATCTACTAGCCTCCCGAGCAAATTTTGTTCCAGGTCTGAACACACTCGAAGCAGATTTTAAGTTGAGGCAAAATAACCATGAAAGGATTGTTCCGGGTCCTCATCAGCCTGGCTTCCGGGAGGGTCGGTGGTGTCTTCCCTCCAGTGAGAGGCAGCCCGGCGGGGAGGGCCTGGGCCTCGGCAGGAGGGGGCCGCAGGAAACCGGGCGGTGGGCCCGGGAGCCGTGGCAGCGTTGGCAGGCGTGTGGCGGCCAGAGCAGGGCTGGGCGCTGGCACCCCAAAGGATCCAGCAGAGCCTGCGGATGAATAGCCTCGTCCATCAGCGCTGAGTCGACAGCACTGACGGTGCCCTGGGACCCTCTCCCCGTACGTGTGGGAATTCCTCCTCACCTTCAGTCTCCCACTGTGTTTGTGGTTCCCATACCTCAGTGTGGTACTGACCATCTGTTCACTTGCCATTTGCCGAGATCTCGAAGTTTTCAGGACTTTTCATTGTGCTGGGAAATGGGACTTGAAGGTGGTGGCATCCTAGAACGTGGGAGATGCATGACCTCTGCTTCCTGCCCCAGATCCCCGGACGCACCCACGGATCCACGGCTGCCTGAGAGCCCGCCTTTGCGGGATGCAGCCTCCGCGCGGTCCGTGGGCTGTCACAGGTGTCTGGGGACACGCTGTTGACAGTGGCTACCTGTGGAAAGGGGAGGCGATGGTCCCTTTTTACTGTATTGTTGCATCTCTGCACCTGTTCCGTCTTTTACAACGAGCGTGTGTTACTGATATAACAAGTCCACGAACACTGGATGTCGGCAAGCCCCTCCGAGGGGGCGCGCCCTGTTGCAAAGAGAGGGCCTTTTATAGCAGCTCGGAGGGAAGCTCTGAGCAGGTGACAGAGGACAGGCCAGCGGTGAGCCTGGGCCCCTCCGCTGGCACCAGGCTTTGCACGTGGACGAAGCACCTTCCCCGGAGCCTCTCCTGGCATCGGGGAGGCCGAGGGTGTGTGGTACGGCGTGAGCGGATGTCTGGGGCCAGACAGGCCTCGTCTCAAAGGTGATTAAGGCTGCTTGTTTGCTGGGCTGAATTATTGGATGACTTCTATCTGTAACAGCCATCAGGATCTTTGAAAAGTCATATAACTTAGTTTATTCATTTAGAAAACTATGCCGACGACCGTCTCGCCTGGCAGACCGTCTCTGAAGGCTGAGACGGCTCATTTAATTCCACACAAGGAGTTAGGAGAAGATTCAGGTTTCTCTGGGGAAAGCAGTGCGTGAGCACACAGCCAGGTGCATCAGGGGGCCCAGGGGGGCTGGAGGGGGGTCGTCACCTCCGAGGGTCTCCAGGGAGAGCAGGGCTTCCGCTGTGCCCTGGCCTGGGCCGCTGAGACAGGGGTGGGCGCCTGGTGGGCTACCAGGCCCGGGAGGCCTGCTGTGTCATTTGTGGCTCAGCTGACGAAGGACGAAAGTCATGACGCCGAGGCAGCTGTGAAGTCCCTGAGGCTCACCCTCTTTGGTGACGGGGGCACACGTGTCAGGGACCAGGCAGATGGGCCTGGGCCTCCTGCATGCGTCACCCCAGCTGCTCTTCTCATGGGGTTCCGGGCCCGTCCTTCTGCGGACCAGGATTTGGTGCGTCCCTGCAGGGCAGAAGTGAGAGTGGCGCGCCAGCACCTTGGTCTGATCTGCCTTCCGAGGCTGGTCTCACACAGCGGGATGGGGAAGGCGGTCTGAGGACGGCGGAGTCGTGCGCAGCCTCAGGTTTGAACCCACCCACCCGCCGACAGAAACTGAATCTGAGATTATGAACTCCGGTGAAATGTAGACAAATTATCATCTCGTAGAAGTGCTGGTCTGAGCCCTGACCTTTAAATGAACTGATGAGCTTTGCTTTAGTTAATGAAAAAAAACCTGGTTCGGCATGAGCTTGAAGAGGTCTAGAAATATTCCTTTGGGGGAGGATCCAAAACATTTACAGCAGCTGCAGGAGCCTGTGGAGTCGACCCAGCTATTTTAACACACACCGAGTTGGTTTTTAACCTTCAAGGACAGGCCAGGTGAGAGGTGACGGTCACAGTGCCCTCGGGAGACCTGCTAGGCCGTCTCAGCACAGCCGAGACTGCGACACATGACCTTGGGGTACATTTCCTGAGGCCCACAGAGCCGGGCGGACTGTCTTCCCCAGGCTCCTGCCCGGAGCTGCCTTAAGTGATGGTCTGTCCTTCTGTCTGTGGGTGTGACAAAGTGTAGTTTTTAAAATTTCAAAACCTGACTCTCGTGCAGATATAGAATGAACAAGTGTCAAATAGTTATTAGCTGATTAACAAGTGAACCAGGAAGTTAAGTTGGTTCAAAGAGCATCTTAAGGATCTGGGTGTCCACAGCCATCGAGGGATGTGCGCAGGGCCGCTGGGGTGGATGCAAAACTGGTGAATGTCCTTCAAGGTCACTAGTATATGTAATTGCGTACTGTCTATAGAACACGTCATTAAAATGTGCGTACAGGTTCTGAACTGACCCTTTCTTGTGGGAGGAAATCGTGTGCCCCTTCGCCTGGAAAGACCTGAGTTCACATGTAACCCTGGAGCCCGACTCTGTAATCCACAAGATGCTGGGCTCGGGTGCAGAAGCCGGCCTGGTGGGCTGGGAAAGGGGACAGAGGTCGGGATGCTCTGGGGTCAGGATGAGCTAATGATGTCCAGGGGTTTAACGAAACAGATGACCTGTTGCACTTATGCTCAGTGCACGTGTGGTTCGCCAAGTGTGACGCAGGCAGCCCTGGGAGCAGCTGCGATGTGGGGGCAGGCGGGGGGCTGCTGCCCTCCAGGCCCCGGCTGAGCCCAGCTCCCCTCCCGCCGACCAGAAAGCTCATCACGAGGGGCTGACACCCCTGCTTCCTGCCCATTTGTCGAGGACCACGGCAACGCAGAGGGATTTTACAGGTAAACGGCACAGATGAGCTGCAGAACTCTGCATGTAAATCAAGTGCGTCTTTGTAAAATAGGGGAGCTCCAAGCTCTGTACATTGCTCTAATTTTTTATGAAACTCAGGCCGAAGACGTTGTCTAGTTGTTACTGTCACTGCCATTCACATGTAAGAACCCAGTCAATGCATTTCTGTGTAGAGTCAGAAAAAAATTTTTTTTGCAGAGGAAAATCTTTGAGGACTTAACTAAGCACCAAGCATCGTGTAGGTGCTGGAAACCCAAGATCCGTGGGTGTCTGAGGACTGCGGTGTCACTGACAGAGGTGGTGGGACACAGCTACCTCTTAAGAGTCGATTGCATTTTGAGCACTTTCATTACATTATTTTGCTTTTATTCCCATTTTACAGACGAGGGGCGTGAGGCTCAGAGAGGGTAAGCATCTTGCCTGGTGTCAGAGGCAGAAGTGGTTGAACTGAGTTTGAATCCAGGTCTGTGGGGTTCAGTGCGTCTGCGGCCTTCCAGTGACTCCAGGCCTTCCTGCCGTCCATGGAAGGTGGGGATGCTGCTGTCATCTTTCACGTTAAGAGACATCTCCACGTCACCGCTGGGAAACACGTCCTATCTGACTGATCCAGGTCATCCCATCAGTGTTAACTTCATTCATTCTTTGTGTCATTAACTTCATTCATTCTCACATTCTCTGTGTCATTCTCACACCTTTAGGAAAAGAATCATTCATTGAGGTGAAATTCACAAGAACTTAGGCATTTCAGTGTGGTGTGTAGTGAATTCATAGTGTTGCACCACCACCACCTCTGTGCAGTTCTAGGACATCCCATCACTACAGGGAAACCCTTCCCCAGCCCCTGGCAACCACAACCTTCGTTCCGTCCCCATGGATTGGCCCCTCTGGAGGTTCCACGTAGCATGAGCGTGCGACCTGTGTCTTGTGTGATGGGCCTCTTAACACTCAGCTGGCGTTTCCAAGGTTCATCCCACTTCGGCGCATGCTGGAGCTTCGATGTTTTTTTTGGCTGCAGAATATTCCATTGTGTGGATGGACCACATTTTGTTTGTCTCTTCATCAGTTGAGAGACTTTTGGGTTGTTTCCACTTTTTGGCTGCTGTGAACACCGGTGTGTGTTCACTGTATTTTCTTATATTTCCATACGTGTCCCCATACACATGGCTTTGTCTTTTTTCAGTTAACGGTTAATTTTTTTTTCAGAAGTGCATTTTGAAAATATTATCAATGTCTTTATTTCCATTCCATTAAATCCAATAAAGTTAAATTATAATAAATATTCCTTTTGGTATAAATAAAATATTTAAACTTAACATTGTGTGTTTTAATGTGCCTACTTTTCAATTTTTCAACATCTTTCTCAAATACTTTTAATGTTCCAGAAAAGCTATTAAAAACACCCATAAACACGTGTATCCAGAGGTGTATATTTTTCCTTTTGTCTCAGGCCCCTGTGTGGCTCGGCTGGCGCTGGGCACTGCCTGGTGCTGGGGGCACCAGGGGGGGTTTGGAGGAAGTAAAAAGTCATCGTCACCATCGTAATTGATAATAATCGGTGTCTGCTAAGGACACCGGTGTTTTCTCAATCCTGAATGAAGCACCTGCAGGAAGCTTCGCTGCTCGAATGCGGTGCCCGCTGGCCCAGCGGCTTTAAGCTGACGCCACGACAATGCCCGTTTTCTGCCTCTTTCATCTCCTCCCTCCTCAGGGCATGTGCTCCACCCACGCCTTCCGGCCAAGTTTTCAGCATGGCCCCAGGCCTCACACACCTTCGACCGCCTCCCGGCCGGGCTGGTACCCTCCCCACATACAGAACCCTGGGAAGTGGTGGGTCCCTGTCCCCTGCTGGCCTCTGTGCATGTTGGCCTCCCCACTGCAGCTCAGCCTGAACGCCAGACCACACGGTGACATCGAGGTCCATGATCTCTGGCGGTGGGGACCTCAGCAGCTCCCAGGCTGCCCACATGGGCACGTGGCCTCCATCCCCGTCAAGAGCCCTGGCCCACGTCCAGCCACGTCTCAGGCGATCATGGCCCCTCCGGTCTCCTAGGCCCTGCGCCTCTCACCAGCCTCAACCCTGGGCCGACCTCACAGCTTAGAGGCTCTGTTTGGGGAGCCGCTGTTGGTGTTTATCTGAGGTCATGCCCGCCGCCTGGGGCTGCAGAAGTCAGGGTGCCTACCTCACCTAAGTCTCTACTTGATGCTTCTGGTGTCTGTTTCTGAGATTTGGACCAAAGGCAACAGAGCCAGTGGATAAAGGGACCGTTTGACCTTTGCTGACACTTCGGGGACTTGGGAGAGGAAACGTTGCAATGGTGTTCAGAGCCAGGAAAATGGCTGCAAAGTCTCTCGGCCTGTCTGGCATGTGGCTGCTTCTCCTGATGGTGATGGAGCCCCCGGACCGTCACAGGCCTCCGGTGCAGCCTCTGACGCTTCGAGGTCGCCCTAGGCTCCCCTAACCTTTCCAAAACGAGACCAGGCTCCTGGGCCTGGAATGCGGCAACGGAAACGCTTTTGTCCAGCCCAGCTTATCTGATTTCCCAGCTTGTAGCTCTGTCGTATCAAAACAGGCTGCTTCCTGTGTTACACAAGGCGGGGAGGCAGTGAGCGTGGCGGCTGCCAGCTTTAGCAAAAGCCCGGTGTCGGTGGAGGTGACCCTCTGTCCCTGGCGTGGCCCTGGATTTGGGTTGTGAAGACTCCACACGAGGGACACAGGTGAGCCAGGCGAATGGAGGCCTTCCACTAGCTGGCCTGTCCCCTCCGAGTCGTTTGAGGTACGCTGTGCCCCTTTGCTTGCTCCTAAGCCCCCCAGCGGGAAGGCAGTCCTGGAGAAGGAAAGCGAAGGAAGATGGAGGCAAGGCTGGGACAGTCGTGGAGAAGACCCCCGACACGTGTGTCCATGAGGCCCGAGGGGTGGACGGCAGATCATTGCAAGTGAGATGCCCCGCGGGGCCCCTTGTTCTCCACTTGGTGGAGGGTGTGCACCCAGCCCAGCCTCTTGGCTCAGGGGTCAGAGAGGGCCCTGCGGGGGAAGGTAAGGCAGGAGCAGTTCACGCTCATTGTGGGAGTTTCTCACGCTCGTCAGGGACAGTGCACAACCAGCCCCCGGCCCGTCACCACCACCGCAAGGATCCAGCCCACGGCCGGCCTTGTTTTGTCTACACCCCACCCATTTCCTCATGGGGCTATTTTAAGCCAGTCCCAGACGTCATATTATTTTATCCATAAATTTTTCAGAAAGTATTTCTAAAAGTTAGATAAGAACTAAAAAAATCCTTATGAAACCACAATTCCATATTTACAATGAAAATAATTGACAGCGATTCCTTAAAATCATCAGATATCGTTGTTCAGATTTCCCTGGCGCGGCTTCTCCCTATTTAAAGCAGCTGTTTTTTGTCATGATCTGGTCTCCGGGCCAGCCTCTGGACTGGGCACACAAGACATAGGTGGCACAATCCTGCTATGTGGGGCTGGAGTACAGGCGCCCAAGGGCAGCCCCAAACCGCCAGGAACTTGTTCACCCTCCAAGTGAGTGCCCGGAGGGGTCTGTGCACCCAGGAGTTGAGGTGGGGAGTGGAGAGGGCGCGGAGGCCAGGGGGAGAGGTGGGCTGAGACCCACACGGGGGCGGTGCCCGCTCTGCTGGAATTCCGACTTGATTGAGCCACAGGCATGTGAAGTGTTCTGATGGGAGCTGGCCGCCCAGAAGCCCTCCTTCCCCAGGGTCTGCATGAGCACCAACACACCCCTCCCCCACAGCGCCGGCCCCTCGGCCCAACCTGCTAGAGCAAGCGTCTTGGGTCGGCAAGAAGGAAGCGCACAGCAAGGTCTGAAAGTGTGTGCCCGGCTGTGACCTCCACTCCGGGCGCCGAGTTCCCCCGCCAAGCCCAGCTCCGGCCGGGCACGCAGTCCTCGTTCAGGATGGACTAGCCTTTGCAGGGTGGGGTACTTCCTGCGGCTCTGGAGGTCAGAGTCTACCGTAGGTAAAGGTGTCCCAGGCGCATCCGTCCGGGCTCCTTCCCCGCCTGCACCCCCCCCACCCCCCGGGGTCTCTCTGACTCAGACCCTCCTGCTTCCCTCCTTCCCTTATCAGGACTGGCGATGGGGACCATCAACCATCTCAAAATCCTCCACTTCTTCTCGTCCGCAGAGTCCCCGCTGCCACGAGGGGACACATTCCCGATCCTGGGGGTCAATGTGAGGGTCCCTGGAGACGCGATCCCTCAACCACACGAACCCTGTACAGCTTTGCACCAGGTGAGCAGAGACACGTCCCCAAGGTGCCCGCGGGTTCAGGGCCCTCCCAGGCCTTTCTCCCGTCAGACGGCTTTGCTGGGATTCTGTGCCAGATGAGCGTCCAGATAGACCACTGCGTCACCAACCACAGATAAGATCTAGAGTAATGAACCCTACAAGTCCCTGTGAGAAGCGGCTTTTTAGACACAGACATGTGGGCGCTGGGGCTGCCTCGGCGTCTGTGGTCTGTCTCTCCAGAAACGGCGCTTTGCTGCAGTTCCTCAGGCCTGGGCCCGGGGAGCCGCCCAGGGTGGGGGGACTTCGGGGCTCAGGGTCACAGCGCGGCTGCCATCACTGCTCCCTGAGGGCGGGGAACACGAGTGAGAGAGTCTCCCCGTCAGCTGTGCACCGCGCTGCCCCTCCCCCTCCCCCGTTCCCCCGTTCCCCCCGCTTCTCGCATTCATTTGTTGATTTTTTTTAACATCTTTATTGGAGTCTAATTGCTTTACAATGGTGTGTTAGTTTCTGCTTTATAACAAAGTGAATCAGTTATACATATACATATGTTCCCATATCTCCTCCCTCTTGCGTCTCCCTCCCTCCCACCCTCCCTGTCCCACCCCTCTAGGTGGTCACAAAGCACCGAGCTGATCTCCCTGTGCTACGCGGCTGCTTCCCACTAGCTATCTATTTTACGTTTGGTAGTGTATGTATGTCCATGCCTCTCTCTCACTTTGTCACAGCTTACCCTTCCCCCTTCCCATATCCTCAAGTCCATTATCTAGTAGGTCTGTGTCTTTATTCCCGTCTTACCCCTAGGTTCTTCAAGACCTTTTTTTTTCCCTTAGATTCCATATATATTTTCTTAGATTCCATATTCTTAGATTCCATATTCTTTTTACGGCTGAGTAATATGCCATTGTATATATGTGCCACATCTTCTTTACCCATTCATCCGATGATGGACACTTAGGTTGCTTCCATGTCCTGGCTATTGTAAATAGAGCTGCAATGAACATTTTGGTACATGACTCTTTTTTTTTTTTTTTTGCAGAAAAGCTAGTTTTTATTTAGAAAAGTCTGAACTTGGTTCCACTGTGGGCCTGATGATAGTCGTGGGGCAGCTGTCACCAGTTCTTCAGAACTTCAGGAAGTCCTTACTGGCCAGGAACACTGCCACTGCTATAGCCATCAGTGCCATCAGCATCAGGAACTTCGGCCACATTGCCTCCTTTTCCTTGGCCAGGGGCTGCAAAGTTTTCTTTTGGAGCTGGTCTCTGAAATTCCAGTCCTTCTTCCCTGGACCCTCAGGCTCCACTTCGTTATGGGAGGGCTTTGGACTCTACCCAGGCAAAGCTTGATTCTGCAACTGCTGTACTTTGGTCACCAGGGCAAGTTTCTCCTCCTCTGACCTCTTTAGTTGATCTTGTAGGTGCTGGGTATCCGAGTTGCACAGGTCTCTGTCCCCCTGCAGGTGTTCACTCTTGGCCTGCAGCTCCTGGCACTCATTCTCCAGAAGCCGTAGGGCCTGGTTCATCTGTAAGTCTCTAATGTCTGCTCCCTGCAGTTTGGACTGAAGCACGTGGAGCTGGCTCTCCAGCTCCCTATTCTGGGTCCCCAGGGTCTTGCAGTCCTCCTTCAGAGCCTCGTACTGGCTCTTCCACTCTTCACACTTCTGCTCGGCCAGAGCCAGGGACCGCTGTTTGCTCTGCAGTTGCCGTTCTGCACTCATTTTCTCCTCCAGCACTTTTTGCAGTGTCTCCTTGGCCTTCTGCTCATAGCTGTTTTTCTGGTCTTCCATCTGGGTACAGGTGTACAGCTGGTTTTCCAAAGATCTCAGTTTGCCCTTCAATTTGTCTTCATTAAGCTGGCCCTGGGGAAGCCCGAAGCCTCCCGGCCTGCCTTCCTTACGGGGCTCCCATGACTCTTTTTGAATTATGGTTTTCTCAGGGTATATGCCCAGTAATGGGATTGCTGGGTCGTATGGTAGTTCTATTTGTAGTTTTTTAAGGAACCTCCATAATGTTCTCCATAGGGGCTGTATCAATTTACATCCCCACCAACAGTGCAAGAGGGTTCCCCTTTCTCCACATCCTCTCCAGCATTTATTGTTTCTAGATTTTTTGATGATGGCCATTCTGACCAGTGTGAGATGATATCTCATTGTAGTTTTGATTTGCATTTCTCTAATGATTAATGATGTTGAGCATTCTTTCATGAGTTTGTTGGCAATCTGTATATCTTCTTTGGAGAAATGTCTATTTAGGTCTTCTGCCCATTTTTGGATTGGGTTGTTTGTTTTTTTTTGTTATTGAGCTGCATGAGCTGCTTGTAAATCTTGGAGATTAATCCTTTGTCAGCTGCTTCATTTGCAAATATTTTCTCCCATTCTGAGGGTTGTCTTTTGGTCTTGCTTATGGTTTCCTTTGCTGTGCAAAAGCTTTTAAGTTTCATTAGGACCCATTTGTTTATTTTTATTTTTATTTCCATTTCTCTAGGACGTGAGTCAAAAAGGATCTTGCTGTGATTTATGTCATAGAGTGTTCTGCCTATGTTTTCCTCTAAGAGTTTGATGGTGTCTGGCCTTACATATAGGTCTTTAATCCATTTTCAGTTTATTTTTGCGTATGGTGTTAGGGAGTTTTCTAATTTCATACTTTTACATGTACCTGTCCAGTTTTCCCAGCACCACTTATTGAAAAGGCTGTCTTTTCTCCACTGTATATTCTTGCCTCCTTTATCAAAGATAAGGTGACCATATGTGCGTGGGTTTATCTCTGGGCTTTCTATCCTGTTCTATTGATCTATCTTTCTGTTTTTGTGCCAGTACCATACTGTCTTGATTACTGTAGCTTTGTAGTATAGTCTGAACTCTGGGAACCTGATTCCTCCAGCTCCATTTTTCGTTCTCAAGATTGCTTTGGCTATTCGGGGTCTTTTGTGTTTCCATACAAATTGTGAGGTTTTTTGTTCTAGTTCTGTGAAAAATGCCAGTGGTAGTTTGACAGGGATTGCATTGAATCTGTAGATTGCTTTGGGTAGTAGAGTCATTTTCACAATGTTGATTCTTCCAATCCAAGAACATGGTATATCTCTCCATCTAGTTGTATCATCTTTAATTTCTTTCATCAGTGTCTTATAATTTTCTGCATACAGGTCTTTTGTCTCATTAGGTAGGTTTATTCCTAGATATTTTATTCTTTTTCTTGCAGTGGTAAATGCGAGTGTTTTCTTAATTTCACTTTCAGATGTTTCATCATAAGTGTATAGGAATGTCAGAGATTTCTGTGCATTAATTTTGTATCCTGCTACTTTACCAAATTCATTGATTAGCTCTAGTAGTTTTCTGGTAGCATCTTTAGGATTCTCTATGTAGAGTATCATGTCATCTGCAAACAGTGACAGCTTTACTTCTTTTCCAATTTGGATTTCTTTTATTTCTTTTTCTTCTCTGATTGCTGTGGCTAAAACCTCCAAAACTCTGTTGAATAATAGTGGTGAGAGTGGGCAACCTTGTCTTGTTCCTGATCTTAGTGGAAGTGGTTTCAGTTTTTCACCATTGAGGATGATGTTAGCTGTGGGTTTGTCATATATGGCCTTTATTATGTTGAGGAAAGTTCCCTCTGTGCCTACTTTCTGCAGGGTTTTTATCATAAATGGGTGTTGAATTTTGTCGAAAGCTTTTTCTGTATCTATTGAGAAGATCATATGGTTTTTCTCCTTCAATTTGTTAATATGGTGTAACACGTTGATTGATTTGCGTATATTGAGGAATCCTTTCATTCCTGGAATAAACCCCACTTGATCATGGTGTATGATCCTTTTAATGTGCTGTTGGATTCTGTTTGCTCGTATTTTGTTGAGGATTTTTGCATCTATGTTCATCAGTGATATTGGCCTGTAGTTTTCTTTCTTTGTGCCATCTTTATCTGGTTTTGGTATCAGGGTGATGGTGGCCTCGTAGAATGAGTTTGGGAGTGTTCCTCCCTCTGCTATATTTTGGAAGAGTTTGAGAAGGATAGGTGTTAGCTCTTCTCTAAGTGTTTGACAGAATTCGCCTGTGAAGCCATCTGGTCCTGGGCTTTTGTTTTTTTGTTTTTTGTTTCTTTTTTAATTAATTAATTAATTAATTTATTTATTTATTTATTTATTTATTTATGCTGTGTTGGGTCTTCGTTTCTGTATGAGGGCTCTCTCTAGTTGCGGCGAGTGGGGGCCACTCTTCATCGAGGTGCATGGGTCTCTCACTGTCACGGCCTCTCTTGTTGTGGAGCACAGGCTCCAGACGTGCAGGCCCAGTAGTTGTGGCTCACGGGCTCAGTTGCTCCACAGCATGTGGGATCTTCCCGGACCAGGGCTCGAACCCGTGTCCCCTGCATTGGCAGGCAGATTCTCAACCACTGCGCCACCAGGGAAGCCTGGGCTTTTGTTTGTTAGAAGATTTTTAATCACAGTTTCAACTTCAGTGCTTCTGATTGGTCTGTTCATATTTTCTATTTCTTCCTGATTCAGTCTCGTCAGGTTGTGCATTTCTAAGAATTTGTCCATTTCTTCCAGGTTGTCCATTTTATTGGCATAGAGTTGCTTGTAGTAATCTCTCATGATCTTTTGTATTTCTGCAGTGTCAGTTGTTACTTCTCCTTTTTCATTTCTAATTCTATTGATTTGAGTCTTCTCCCTTTTTTTCTTGATGAGTCTGGCTAATGGTTTATCAATTTTGTTTATCTTCTCAAAGAACCAGCTTTTAGTTTTGTTGGTCTTTGCTATCGTTTCCTTCATTTCTTTTTCATTTATTTCTGATCTGATCTTTATGATTTCTTTCCTTCTGCTAATTTTAGGGTTTTTTGTTCTTCTTTCTCTAATTGCTTTAGGTGCAAGGTTAGGTTGCTTATTTGAGATGTTTCCTGTTTCTTAAGGTAGGATTGTATTGCTATAAACTTCCCTCTCAGAACTGCTTTTGCTGCATCCCATAGGTTTTGGGTCGTCGTGTCTCCATTGTCATTTGTTTCTAGGTATTTTTTGATTTCCTCTTTGATTTCTTCAGTGATCACTTCGTTATTAAGTAGTGTATTGTTTAGGCTCCATGTGCTTGTATTTTTTACAGAACTTTTCCTGTAATTGAATATCTTTTTCCATCCCCTCACTTTCAGTCTGTATGTGTCCCTAGGTCTGAAGTGTGTCTCTTGTAGACTGCATATATAGGGGTCTTGTTTTTGTATCCATTCAGCCAGTCTGTATCTTTTGGTGGGAGCATTTAATCCATTTACATTTAAGGTAATTATCGATATGTATGTTCTGATTCCCATTGTCTTAATTGTTTTGGGTTTGTTATTGTAGGTCTTTTCCTTCTCTTGTGTTTCTTGCCTAGAGAAGATCCTTTAGCATTTGTTGTAAAGCTGGTTTGGTGATGCTGAACTCTCTCAGCTTTTGCTTGTCTGTAAAGGTTTTAATTTCTCCATCAAATCTGAATGAGATCCTTGCTGGGTAGAGTAATCTTGGTTGCAGGTTTTTCTCCTTCATCACTTTAAATATGTCCTGCCAGTCCCTTCTGGCTTGCAGAGTTCCTGCCGGAAGATCAGCTGTTAACCTTATGGGGATTCCCTTGTGTGTTATTTTTCCCTTGTTTCTTTTAATACGTTTTCTTTGTATTTAATTTTTGATAGTTTGATTAATATGTGTCTTGGCATGTTTCTCCTTGGATTTATCCTGTATGGGACTCTCTGTGCTTCCTGGACTTGATTAACTATTTCCTTTCCCATATTAGGGAAGTTTTCAACTATAATCTCTTCAAATATTTTCTCAGTCCCTTTCTTTTTCTCTTCTTCTTCTGGGACCCCTATAATTCGAATGTTGTACGTTTAATGTTGTCCCAGAGGTCTCTGAGACTCTCCTCAGTTCTTTTCATTCTTTTTTCTTTCTTCTGCTCTGCAGTAGTTATTTCCACTATTTTATCTTCCAGGTCACTTATCCGTTCTTCTGCCTCAGTTATTCTGCCATTGATCCCTTATAGAGTATTTTTAATTTTATTCATTGTGCTGTTCATCATTGCTTGTTTCCTCTTTAGTTCTTCTAGGTCCTTGTTAAATGTTTCTTGCATTTTCTCTATTCTATTTCCAAGATTTTGGATCATCTTTACTATCATTATTCTGAATTCTTTTTCAGGTAGCCTGCCTATTTCCTCTTCATTTGTTAGGTCTGGTGGGTTTTTATCTTGCTCCTTCATCTGCTGTCTGTTTTTCTGTCTTCTCATTTTGCTTATCTTACTGTGTTTGGGGTCTCCTTTTTGCAGGCTGCAGGTTCGTAGTTCCCATTGTTTTTCGTGTCTGTCCGCAGTGGCTAAGATTGGTTCAGTGGGTTGTGTAGGCTTCCTGGTGGAGGGGAGTTGTGCCTGTGTTCTGGTGGATGAGGCTGGATCTTGTCTTTCTGGTGGGCAGGTCCACGTCTGGTGGTGTGTTTTGGGGTGTCTGTGGCCTTATTATGATTTTAGGCAGCCTCTCTGCTAATGGGTGGCGTTGTGTTCCTGTCTTGCTAGTTGTTTGGCATAGGGTGTCCAGCACTGTAGCTTGCTGGTCGTGGTGTGAAGCTGGGTGCTGGTGTTGAGATGGAGATCTCTGGGAGATTTTCACCGTTTGATATTCCGTGGAGCTGGCAGGTCTCTTGTGGACCAGTGTCCTGAAGTTGGCTCTCCCACCTCAGAGGCACAGCACTGACTCCTGGCTGCAGCACCAAGAGCCTTTCATCCACACGGCTCAGAATTAAAGGGAGTAAAAATAGAAAGAAAGAAAGAAAAGAAAAGAAAGAAAGAAAGAGGATAAAATAAAATAAAGTAAGATAAATAAAGTTATTAAAATAAAAAATAATTATTAAGAAAAAAAAATTTTTTTAAGTAAAAAAAACCAAACAGGAACAAAACAAAAAAAACGGATGGACAGAGCCCTAGGACAAATGGTGAAAGCAAAGCTATGCAGACAAAATCTCACACAGAAGCATACACATAAACAAAAAGAGGAAAAGGGGAAAAAGTAATGTCTTTGCTCCCAAAGTCCACCTCCTCAGTTTGGGATGATTCGTTATCTATTCAGGTATTCCACAGATGCAGGGTACATCAAGTTGACTGTGGAGCTTTAATCCGCTGCTCCTGAGGCTTCTGGGAGAGATTTCCCTTTCTCTTCTTTGTTCGCACAGCTCCCGGGGTTCAGCTTTGGATTTGGCCCTGCCTCTGCGTGTAGGTCGCCTGAGGGTGTCTGTTCTTCGCTCAGACAGGACGGGGTTAAGGAAGCAGCTGATTCGGGGGCTCTGGCTCACTCAGGCCGGGGGGAGGGAGGGGTATGGATGCAGGGCAAGCCTGCGGCGGCAGAGGCCAGCGTGACGTTGCACCAGCACGAGGCGCTCCCGTGCGTTCTCCCGGGGATGTTGTCCCTGGATCCCGGGACCTGGCAGTGGCGGGCTGCACAGGCTCCCAGGAGGGGAGGTGTGGAGAGTGACCTGCGCTCGCACACAGGCTTCTTGGTGGCGGCAGCAGCAGCCCCAGCGTCCCACGCCCGTCTCTGGGGTCCGCGCTTTCAGCCGCGCCTCGCGCCCGTCTCTGGAGCCTCCTTTCAGCAGCGCTCCGAATCCCCTCTCCTCACGCACCAGGAAACAAAGAGGGAAGGAAAAGCCTCTTGCCTCTTCGGCAGCTCCAGACTTTTCCCGGACTCCCTCCCGGCCAGCCGTGGCGCACTAACTCCCTTCAGCCTGTGTTCACGCCGCCAGCGCTCTGACCGAAGCCCGAGCCTCAGCTCCCAGCCCCGCCCGCCCCGGCGGGTGAGCAGACAAGCCTCTCGGGCTGGTGAGTGGCGGTCGGCACCGATCCTCTGTGCGGGAATCTCTCTGCTTTGCCCTCCGTACCCCTGTGGCTGCGGTCTCCTCCGCGGCTCCGAAGCTTTCCCCCTCCGCCACCCGCATGCAGTCTCCGCCCGCGAAGGGGCTCCTAGTGTGTGGAAACCTTTCCTCCTTCACGGCTCCCTCCCACTGGTGCAGGCCCCGGCCCTATCCTTTTGTCTCTGTTTATTCTGTTTTCTTTTGCCCTACCCAGGTACGTGGGGAGTTTCTTGCCTTTTGGGAGGTCTGAGGT
This sequence comes from Hyperoodon ampullatus, assembly GCF_949752795.1. Taxonomy (NCBI): domain Eukaryota; kingdom Metazoa; phylum Chordata; class Mammalia; order Artiodactyla; family Ziphiidae; genus Hyperoodon; species Hyperoodon ampullatus. The sequence continues at coordinate 1,079,676 of NC_136929.1, read as the reverse complement.
CTTCTGCCAGCGTTCAGTAGGTGTTCTGTAGGGGTTGTTCCACGTGTAGATGTATTTCTGGTGTATCTGTGGGGAGGAAGGTGATCTCCGCGTCTTACTCTTCCGCCACCTTCTCCGACTCCCATTCGTTGATTTGCTGATTATTTACCAAGTCCACATTATCCCCCAGGAACCGTGGAGATGAGGGGCACACAATAAATTAAAAATGTACACATAGTTCCTTTCTCAAAGAGCTTACCTTCTTTAATGGGGCAAATCTTAACCAATAAGTTGTACAAATAAACGTAAAGGCACAGCTGGAATGCAGGCCCTGACGGTGGTGCGAGAATCTGCACTCAGGGAGGGGTCCTTCCTCCCACTGGGGGGGGGGGGGGGGGCGGGGCGGGGGGAAGATCCTGGGGAAGGAGGGCCTCCAACCTGTGTACGCGGGGGAGGGCGAGTGGGGTGAGGGCCTGTGCGCCGCCGCCCGCGTGGGAACCGAGCCCCGGGGAGGCACGTGGGCCCCGGGACGTGCTTCCTGCCCCGCAGCAGAGGGAGGCCCCTGGGCGCTGCGTGTGTGAGCGGGGAGTGGAGGGCCCCCCAGCGGGGTGGGGAGCGGGCCTCGGCTGCATGGGTGGGGGATGGACTTGGGGGTGGCGCTGGCCGCGGGCGGGGCCACACAGCTTCAAGGCCACCTGGGGGGTAAAACCCTCGCGGTCGGTGGGGTGGAGTCCGCGAGAAGCAGGAGGGACTCCGGCCTGAGCGAGGGGAGGCAGGTTGGGGGGAGGACCAGGGAGGTTCGCGTGTGCTCATTCTGATGGGCGTCGGTGCTCATCGTGTTCGGGGAGGGTCCTTTAAGCCCCGGGGAGGCGTTGAGGGAGCCCTCTGGTCCGGGGGCGTAGAGGCGGGGGTCACCACGCGCCTGCCGCTGCTGAGCACTAGGGCGCAAACAAAACCCACTCTTGAGCTTCTGGACTCGGTGGGAGCTCAACATCACGGCCTGGATGTTTTTGACCTCCCCCCGCCGCAGTCATATGTTGAAGCCCTTCCCCTCCCCGTGTGAAGCGTCAGGAGGGGGCCTTTGGGAGGGGACTAGGATTACCTGAGGACATGAGGGCGGGGCCCCCCAGGGTGGGATCGGTGCCCTCAGAGAGAGCTTGCTTCGCCTCCTGCTCTCTGCCTTGTACGGACACCAGGAGGGGGTCCCCACCAGAGCCCAGCCCTGCTGGCTCCCTGACCTCAGGCTTCCAGCCCCCGAGACGGTGAGAAACAAATGTCTTGTCTGTAAGCCACCCAGTCTGTGGTGTTCAGCTACAGCAGCCCAGGCATCTCCAAAGTGACTCAGCCCAAACGAGGACCCCAAGGTCCTGTGTCTGAGCTGCTCACACTGGTGAGCGGCAGACCCCCAGCCACGGCCCGAGGACGCTCCTCTCATGTGGTTGAAGTAAAGGCAGCAGTGGACGACGGTCTCCTGGGCCTGAGGGCTTCAGCGGAGGACAAGGGGTGTGTCGGCAGGGCAAGCTTGCTGCCGGCCACTAACCAAAGGGCTAAGTTGGCATATGGGGAGCTCTGCCCAACGAATCCTTTTACATTGTGGGGGAAAAGCACATGGAGGAAGAGTGTCCACCCGCATTCTTCTGGCTCCAGGGAGGCCATGTTCGCCTTCTGCCCCCCTCACTATCTGTCTTTTCTACAGCCAATGTTTATTTATTATTATGATTATGGATACAATTATTTTTACCTTTGAGTTGGTAACATACTCACATGTTTCAGGGTTCAAAAACTAAGACAACATAAAACCTCCACTTTTGGTCCCGTCTGCTCTGTTAGCTTCCAACCACTTTTATTATCATCAAGGATCTTTCTAAATTCTTTTATGCAGACAGATGTGAATACATATTAGTTTCCACCTGTCTTACATTAAATGCAGCTTACTGAACACATTGTTCAGTACGACATCTCTTCATAACAGCACCTAAAGAGTTCTTCACTTTTTGAAAGATTGATTTCTTTTTCAATCAATTTTTGAAAGAAAATTCAATTTCTTTCAATAGAGCTTTGTAGTTTTCCTCATATAGATGTTATACATCTATATATTTTGTTTACATCTTTATATTTTGTTAGATTGTACCTACATATGTCTCCCTTTTATTGGTGCTAATGTAAGTAGTTTTTTTTTTTTTAATTAATAAATTATTATTTTTTTTTTTTTCGGTACGCGGGCCTCTCACTGTTGTGGCCTCTCCCGTTGCGGAGCACAGGCTCCAGACGCGCAGGCTCAGCGGCCATGGCTCACGGGCCCAGCCGCTCTGTGCCATGTGGGATCCTCCGGACCGGGGCACGAACCCACATCCCCTGCATCGGCAGGTGGACTCTCAACCACTGCGCCACCAGGGGAGCCCTAATTAATTAATTTTATTTTTGGCTGCATGGGGTCTTTTTTGCTGCATGCGGGCTTTCTCTAGCTGTAGCGACTGGGGGCTGCTCTTCATTGCAGTGTGTGGGCTTCTCATTGTGGTGGCTTCTCTTGTTGCAGAACACGGGCTCTAGGCACATGGGCTTCATTCAGTAGTTGTGGCAGGTGGGCTCAGTAGTTGTGGCTCATGGGCTCTAGAGTGCAGGCTCGGTAGTTGTGGCGCACAGGCTTAGTTGCTCTGTGGCATGTGGGATCTTCCTGGAGCCGGGACTGAACCTGTGTCCCCTGCACTGGCAGGTGGATTCTTAACCACTGTGCCACCAGGGAAGTCCCAAGTAGTGTGTTTTAAATTTCAAATTTCAATTGTTCATTGATGGTATATAGGAAAGCAATGGACATTTTATTAACATAGCTTGTACTCTGCAGCCTTGCTAAGGTAACTTATCAGTCCCAGGATTTGATGTTGTTGATTCTTTGGGATTTTCTACATAGACAATCATGTCGTCTGCAAAAAAGGATAGTTTTATATCTTCCTTCCCAGTTTGTATAATTTTTATTTCCTTTTCTTGTCTTGTTGCATTAGCTAGGACTTCCAATACAATGTTAAATAGGAGTGGTGAGAGAGGACACACTTGCCTTTTTCCTGGTCTTAGGAGGAAAGAGTCTAGTTTCTCATGATGAAGTATAATGTTAACTGTGGGTTTTTGTAGATGATCTTTATCAAGTTGAGGAAGTTCCCCTCTATTTCTAGTTTGCTGAGAGTTTTAATTATGAATAGGTGTTGAATTTTTATATTGTGCTCTTTCTGCATCTACTGATATGATTATGTGACTTTTCCTCTTTAGCCTGTTGATGTGACAATTACATTAATTGATTTTCAAATGTTGAACAACGCCCTTGCATACCTGGGATAAATCCTGCTTGGTTATGGTATATAATTCTTTTTATACATTTTTGGTTTGATTTGCTAATATTTTGTTGAGGATTTTTGCATCTAGGTTCATGAGAGATTGTGGTATTTAGGTTTTCCTCTTTTGTGATGTCTTCATCTGGATTTTATGTTAGGGTAATATTAGCTTTATAGAACAAGTTAGAAAGTATTCCCTCTGCTTATATTTTCTGTAATAGATTGTAGCAAATAGGTATGATTTCTTCCTTAAGTGATTCTTAGAACTCACCATGAATGTATCTGGGTCTGGTGCTTTCTCTTTTGGAAGATTATTAATTATTGATTCAATTTCTTTAATAGATACGGGCCTATTCAGATGATCTATTATTTCTCCTTGTGTGTGTTTTGGTGGACTGTGTCTTTCAAAGAATTGGTGCATTTCATCCAGGTTATCAAATGGATGGGAGCTATGCTAATGACCCTCTTTCCTTTCTGATGCTAGTAATTTGTGTCTTCTCTCTCTCTTTTTTTTTCCCTTCATTGGCTTAGGTAGAGATTTATCAATTTTATTAATCTTTTTAAATAATTAGCTTTTGGTTTTATTGATTTTCTCTATTGTTCCCTGTTTTACATTCCATTAATTTATTACTTTCTCCTTCTTACTCTGAATTAAATTTGTTCATCTTTTTCTAGTTTCATAAGGTGAAAGTTTAGATCATTGATTTTAGATCTCTCTTCTCATATGTGCAGTCACTGCTGTAAATTTCCCTTTAAGCACTGTTTTCACTGCCTCCCACAAATTTTGATAAGTTGTATTTTCATTTTCATTTAGGTCAAAATACTTTTAAATTTCTCTGGAGGCTTCTTCTTTTACCCATGTGTTATTTAGAAGTATGCTGTTTAATCTCCAAATACTTGGGATGTATCTTCAAACTCATTGAGTCTTCCTTCATCCATCAACTAGTGAACCCATCAAGGTATTCTTTATTTCTGTTATGGTGGTTTTTATTTCTTGCATTTGCTTTTTATTCTTTTAGAGTTTCCATCTCTCTAGTACCTTAGCCCTCCATTGTTGCATTTTGTCCATTTTCCCTATTAGAGCCTTTAACTTATTAATTGTAGTTATTTAAAATTCCTGGCCTGATAATTCCAAACTCTCAGCCATATCTGAGTTGGTTCTGATGCTTGTTTATCTGTTCAGACAGTGTTTTTTGCCTTTTGTCTGCCTTGTGACTTTTAGTGACAGCTGGATATGATGTGTCAGCTTAAGGAGCTGAGATAAACAGACCATTAGCCTTTATTGTGAGGTGATATGTTTATTATCTTTCTTGTCATATTGCACTGGCTACTACCTCCACCACATGCTGGGAAATGGTGGGAGCAGTCATTCTTACTTTGTTTTCCATCTTAAGAGAAAACTGTTTGCTATTTCACTATTAATCATTATATTAACTGTAAATTTTTTTTTAATGCCCTTAATCAGACTGAGGAAATTATGCTCTATCTTGCTGTGTTCTTCTAGTTTGGGTTCACCTAGTTTGCTGTTTTGTTTTTTTTTATCATGAATATTTGTTGAATTTTGTCAGTGCTTTCTATACATATGTTGAGATGATCATATGAATTAAGCTTTTATTCTGTAATCCTGTAAATGACAAAAATTGATTTTTAATTAAATTTCTTTTGAGATAATTGAAGATTCACACTCAGTTGTAAAAAGTAAAGCAGAGAGATTCCTGTACCCTTTAACCAGTTTCCCTCCAATGGTAAAACTACGGAGCAATGTCGCAGCTAGGATACAGAGATCAGCACAGCCAGAATACGGAACCTCCATCATCATGAGGATCCCAGCCTTTCCCTGCTTTTAGTCACACTCTGGTACCTTCAAATAGTAGTTTTTTATGTTGTGTTCAGAATTTATACTTGTTATCTTTGGAAAGATTGGTTCATGGGGAGCTATTGCCATGAAGGGGAGCCTGCTCTTTTCTGTGTCTTTTGTATGTTATGGGAATTCCCGCTTTGTCAAGTGTACAGAAAACTTTCCTCAATTTTTCTTTATTTGTTATGTTTATTTCAAAAACCATTTGCACGGGAGAATGTTCTGTTCCTACGTACAATACCAAACGCAAATCATTATTGTTGGGCTATAAGGATATCATCTGACAAATAGAGTTTAAAAAGCATTATACTGTTAATTTTATCAGTCTTTTTCTCAGTCCTCTGGATTTTGCATCCAGAAAGGTGACCAGATTTTCCTTAGAGCAGTCTTTTTCATTTCAAGATTGTAAACTTGTAAAAATATGTAACAACAGAAAAATCTTGTTTTCACCTATTGCTTTTCTTCCTTCGATCCTTCCTTCCTTCCCTCCTCCCTCCCTCTCTTTCTTTCTTTCTTCCTTCCTTCCTTCCTTCCTTCCTTTTTTCTTTCAAATTTAAATATGTGCTTCATCTGAAGTGTATTTTAATACATGGGATGAAGAATAAAGACTAGGAATTTTGTTTTACTCAAATGGATAGTTGGTTGTCTTAATATCATTTATTGAATAATTTATCACTTAAATATTTTATTTTGACTTTTCACTGTTAACTGTTATTTGTAAGTGTTGCTATACTTATTTCACAGATGCAGTATCTGAGATCAAGTTAAGTAAGTTATTCAAGGTTGCAGGGCTAAACTTTGTGAAGCCTGAGTCCAATCAGGTTTGCAGGCTCCAGGGGCCATCCTCTTCCCCGTTTCCGGCTAAAAACCCCCATCTGATGTCAGAGCTCCGAGGGTCCTTGGGAACCATGTCTCCCAGGTGACTGTGATTTAGAGGAGCTGCCGGCAGCACAGTCTTTGGTTTGGGGCCTAGAGCTGCCTTGTAGGGGGCATTACTCTTATAGGAGTGTCCTCGCGGCACCAAGACAGCTCAACTCCCTTGGATGATCTAAGGCAGCTCAACCTACACCAAATTTAGCTTCAGGCCACACTGACGAGAGTCTGTTGTTAATTTTGGAATCATGTGTTGCTATTTGGGATGCACCAATTGGATTCAGATGGGAAAAGTTGGAGGAAATAGGAAGATTTCTGCTTCAGAGAGAGGAGAGATGGAGTTGGCTGGAGAGATGGAGTTCCTCTCCTTTATCCCGCACTTTTGTGGTGGGAAAAGTATGCTTTGCTGAGAGGTGAGAAGGAGTGAAAGCAGCCCATTTGGCAGGTGGACCGGGAGGGATTCCTCCCCACTGAGCCCGGAGGGAAGTCTGCTCCGCACGCCGCCCGTCACGTCCACAGAGCGGCCGGCAGGGAAGTGTGATGTCGCGTCCACGTCTACGGGCAGCTGACCGACTGTGGTTCCTGACCCGTGCACAGAGCATGTAGTTAACTGGGAGGTGCAGGCGGTCACAGTGCAGGACCCACCGCCCGCCGCACGGGGAGCAGTCAGCCCCCAGCCCCCTCATGGGTCCCAACACGGCTGAGGCGGGAATGGCCGGGCTGTGATGTGGAATCCATTGGTGTCCATTCAGCGAAGGACCCGCAAAGATGACACTAGTGGGTCTTTGCTGTGCGGGAGATGAGCCTGTCGGTTCAGTGGAGCTGGGGGTTCCAGGCTGCTGGGGCCTCTCTGCTGGGACAAAGCCAAATGGGGTCCCAGCAGGACACAAACACCCCCACCCCAGTGGGCCCTGCAGGGTCCTCGCCACCAAGAGATTGTCTTCAAACAAGCAAACAACAACACTTGAAGGGTTAGAGATTTATTTGCCTGGAAAAGTTTTTTGTTTTTTTTTTTTGTTTTTTTTTTTTTTTGCGGTACGCGGGCCTCTCACTGCTGTGGCCTCTCCCATTGCGGAGCACAGGCTCCGGACGCGCAGGCTCAGCGGCCATGGCTCACGGGCCCAGCCGCTCCGCGGCATATGGGATCTTCCTGGACTGGGGCACGAACCCGCGTCCCCTGCATCGGCAGGCGGACTCTCAACCACTGCGCCACCAAGGAAGCCCTGGAAAAGTTATTTTTGAGGTTGTCAGACATTTCAATTATTAAGAGCTGGGGCTAAGTAAACCTCAGAGGAGGAGGAGGAAAGCTGTGTGGAGGGAAATCGCCCGAAGAATAACTCTGACAATTCAGAGCTTTAAGCAGAAGCTAGTTTTGGATGAGAGAAGCCAACACCAGAGAAGAGAGTCTAGAGACCTTAGCAGGGTCCTCCTGGTGGTTTGGTTAAACCCCGCCACAGTCCCACTCCTGGACCATCCGTCCTGATGGGCGTGGGGATTTGGGAGGTAAAACTTACATGTAATGGATTATAAGGTGTTGATAAACTGAGCGTCCTATGTAACCTTCACCCCCTTTTCAATGACTGCCTACTGCCCACTGGGGAGCCAGCGTTCTGATGCCTCCTTCGCCCGTATGGGGTCTGCCCTCGAACCTGCTGGGCGTGGACGCATGCTGCGCGAGCACCCCTGTCTGTGGGGCCATCCTCATTCTGTCTCAGGAGGGAGGGTGGCCCCATCAGGTTGCTGAGTCACTGTCCTCTCATTTCAGAGCATCTGGAAGGAGATGCTGTGCTTCTGCTGTTTGGCCACGTGTGGATGAATTCCTGATTCCCTGGGAAGGGGCTGGCGTTGGGGGTGGGAGACCCCAGCAGTGCTTGCAGAAAGGGCCACCGGGAGGTTCCCAACAAATGCAGGACACGCAGGAGCCTGAAGCTTGTTCATGAGGTCCGCCTGCGGCTGGTGCTGACCAGTGCTGAGCCACTAGATTCACCTTAACAGAAAGGCGGGGGGGCTGGTGGTGGTATCAGTGCTGGGACATCTCCAGAAATAAACAGCAGGATGTTCAGAATTCTCTTACACATTGTAGAAATAGATTCTTGTTGCTGAGATGTCGTTTTCCCTACAAGAAAGCAGGAATTTAGATGCTCTGAACTGTCAACAGACCGAAGGCTTTTGGCTCCTGGGGGCCTTAGGTTCTTATTTCAAACTTGAAAGGGTCTGGAATAAGAGTACATCATCGCTAATTGGACCTTGGGCTCCAACATGGCAAAAATAAGCTTTACCCTAACCACCCACAGGCTGGAGGAAGATGAAAGCCGTTGCTCTGAGATGAGGGACCACAGGCGAAGCTGCACCCCTCCTGCAGCCGAATGGGCCCTGAGGGTCTCAGCATCTCCGGTGACGGTGATGCTGCTGGGAGCGCTTGTGCCAGGTCGCCGCCACCACCTTGCACCCACACCCTCGTCTGCAGCGCCTCCCTTTTCTCCTCTTGTGGAGCCTGCAGGGTCGTTTCAGGAAACGAAATACATCAAGCTGTCCTGGAAGCAATGAAAAACCGAAAATTGGAGACAAGCTTCCAAGAAAGAGATGAGAACGTTGTCACATGTCCTGCGAGTGCTTTGTTTTCTAGGCAGCGTGCGCTTTTCCTGCCCTGGGACCTTGAGCTTACAGGTCCCCCCACCTCCCCACCCAGCAGGTGCCTCCTCGGGATGGATGCCCTCCTCCCTCATCACCGGCCAGGACTTCCTGGAGGGGACTTCACGCTCGCTGAGGATTCGGAGCCTTCTGTGCATATGTTCCAGCACCCAGTACGTTGGCTGCAAATAATGGGTGCTCCATAAATATAGGGAAAAATTGTAACTCTCACGGTGGACTCTTCTTAAACATTAAGTAACTGTTTAACATTTTTTGCACAGCTCTTCAGGGTAGAAAAGCAAACTCCCAGAACTCTCCAGCAAAATGGCAATGTTTCAGTATTTTTTTTTTTTTTTTTTTTTTTTGCGGTACGCGGGCCTCTCACTGTTGTGGCCTCTCCCGCTGCGGAGCACAGGCTCCGTACGCGCAGGCTCAGCAGCCGTGGCTCACGGGCCCAGCAGCTCCGTGGCATGTGGGATCTTCCTGGACTGGGGCACGAACCCGCGTCCCCTGCATTGGCAGGTGGACTCTCAACCACTGCGCCACCAGGGAAGCCCAATGTTTCAGTATTGGAGTATATTTTATTTAATTAAAAGCACCAGCTTGGTGTAAGGTCAGCCAGGTAAGACACCCAAAGTCTTGAAGACATTCATTGCCCTTGTTACAATATTCTACTTTTGGGAGTTTGTCCAAAGGAAAGAATTCAAAATATGGAAAAATCTTTATGCCCCAAAATATTCATTATAGGATAGCATTATCTGTAATAGTGAAAAAGTAAACAACTCAATTGTCCAAAAGGGAGGTTATTAGGTGGACTACGGTGGGTTCTCTTTCTTTTTTAAAAAAATAAATTTATTTATTTATTTATTTGTTTTTGGCTGTGTTGGGTTTTCGTTGCTGTGCATGGGCTTTCTCTAGTTGCAGTGAGCGGGGGCTACTCTTCGTTGTGGTGCAGGGGCTTCTCATTGCGGTGGCTTCTCTTGTTGCAGAGCACGGCTTCTAGGCACCTGGGCTCAGTAGTTGTGGCTTGCGGGCTCTAGAGTGCAGGCTCAGTGGTTGTGGCTCACGGGCTTAGTTGCTCCACGGCATGTGGGATCTTCCTGGACCAGGGCTCGAACCCATGTTCCCTGCATTGGCAGGAAGATTCTCAACCATTGCGCCACCAGGGAAGTCCCATGGTGGGTTCTTTTAATGGATGATGGTAAAGCACTGAACACTGATGCTTATCAAGAGTTAACGACCTGTGTTCATACATCCATGAGTGATGGTCAAGTGCTCTGTGTAATAAGATCACACATATGATGTGTGGGAACAACTAATTTTTTCTTGAACTACAATATAAAAGTTCTTCAAAGAAAATGTGGCAAAAAGGTTCACTGCGGTTTTCTCCGGGTGATGGGACTCTAAGTGATTTTTTTCTTTTTTCATTTGTTTTTTTTTTTTACTTTCCAACTTTCCTGGGATGAGCATTTTACAACAACAAATCACCCCAAAGATACTGGCTTCACGTTGTGTGTGTATTTTCTGCTCGTGTATACGTGATTTCTGTTGTTCTGGTGCCTTTTCCGCTGCACGGGAAATTCCTGGAACAAATGCAGGGCCGGGGGACCTGGAGTCCAGGGCACCTGGAGGGGCTTGTGAGCAGGGAGGCCCCACCCAGGTCTCCAGAGCCCCGACCCCCATGCAGATGAGGAAACAGACGGAGAAGGCACACAGCCCTGGCAGGTTGCTCCATCCCAGCGCAACCTTCACGGGGGAATTAATGTCTATTCATGTCGTTCCTGGAAACCATGTGAATCATTCCCAAACACCCTCATTGTTTCAGCGCATACTTTCCCTGGGAGGCTGGCCCCGCAGGCCGCAGGCCACAGCCAAGGCCTCAGTCAGGAACCCTCAGCGAATCCCCCCCCACCCCCCCCACCGAGCGTCTGCCTCTCTGCAGAGGCAGAGGCGGAGCGTGGTCATGGCCTTGCACTCACTTTCTTCCAAATATGCGTCTTGTCAAAGACAGAGGAACTGTTGTTGATTCTGATTATCAAGGCCTTATTGAGGGGAGCAGGCCACTTTGGTAGCATTTAAGAGAGAAACAGACTTCCAGAAAAATGGCCTATCTTTCTGGGCCATTTTTTGAGCATTTAGCTCAAGAAAAAGATAGCTTTTCCTGGGCTAAATGCTCAAAGCCAGTGTATACCCCAAATAAAGAGCAACAAAAGCCTAGCACGGGACTCTCCCAAAATAATGAGGAATTTGGAGAAAAAGGCCATCCTTGGTTCAATTACCAAGAAGTGTTCTGGTGGCAGGGGGCGCGGAGGGACGAGGGAGAGAACTGACGGGAGAGGCCGCATGATGGGCAGGAGGCCTCCAAACGCACACTGTAGCTCAAGCTCAGCTGAACAGACACTATTTTAAAGAGAGAGAGAAAAGTCAATGTTTGTAAACATGTGGCAGGTCACTGGTATTCAAATACTATGCTCATAATCATAATGAATATTTTAAGAGATCAAGCAAAGATGCAGTATTGATAATATTCCAAAAGCACCACAGAAGCACAGAAAGATGTTGATACCCAAGGACCTGGTAGAATCAGATTAAGTTTTCACTTGTAAATATGAGGGTAATCGCGGTGGTGGGCATCGTAATAAGAAAAATGATCATGATAGTTATGCCGTCTAGGGGTCGTGATACACGTGCTGTCTTGTTTAAATCCACAGCAGCCCCTCAGGGCAGCTTCTTGTATCAAGTGTACAAATAAGGAAACCGAGGCTCCCAGAGACTGTGTGTCTTGCACAAGATCAGATTGTTAATAACCAGGCAGGGCCACGTGGCAACCCAGACACGACTTTCAAGCCCTTACCAGCAATGTGCAAATGAATTCAGAAGTTCATTCCAGAAACTTTCCTGACTGAAAGTGAATTGTGGCATTGATATTACAGCCAGCCTTGCCCAAAAGCAATTTTAAAAGAAAGACTCCACCCCCATCTCCAACCCCAGGCACCTACTTGTTAAGTTTTATATTTGAAGAAAGGAGAAAGGATCACAGAGACACCCACGAAGAAATAAGAGGGGCTATGTGAGTATTTCAGAAATCACTCCTTTAGACTTCTGAGATGAGAGTACTTTGCGGGGAGAGGTTAAACAAGTAGCTTCAGCACACACCTCTCTGCTGCTGTCCCCAGGAGGAGATTCAAAGGCAGCACGCCTACAGCATCGCTCTGATTCTCCCCTGCAGACGGTCCTGGACCCTAACCTTCTCCGCTTCCGCCCAGAAAACTCCACCGACCCAGGTGCCCAGTTTCTCCTGGTCCAGTCTGTCTGGATCAGGTAACAAAAAGTTATCAGGAATTTCTGACCTGAAGTCCCAGTAACCACAAGAGTTGTCCCCTTCGATACGAAGCCAGGTGGACCGTCACCAGGAGGGGGCATCTGGTCGGGTGTGGCCAGAGGCTTGTCCGGGCTTGTCCTGATCACTCAGCCGAGCAGAAACGTAATCCACAGTCTGCCCGTCTGGATTCTCTGGAACCCACCTGTGTTGTGAGGTGGCGTTTTATTCTATTTCAAAATTGTAATAATTAGAAGGTGATTATAATTGGTTCTAGGCAGTAAAGATGCATTTAATAAATTCTGTAAAACTTCAGGCGATCGTATTGCAATAACATTGAAACCAGCTAATGAAAAGAAGGAGAAAAAATACCATAGCAGAGGGAAATTAAGACTATTTTCTACATGAAACGGAGGTGGTGCATATATAGAAAGCACTATGAAAGGTATTTGCAAGCAATGAAAACACCCATACAACATACGGCATTTATAACATGAGGCCCAAGCATTATTTCATACATCAGTGTTTCCCAAGTTTCAGCCTTTTGCATGCTAGTTTTAAAGTTTTGCCATATCTATACATCTGAATTTTTATTACTTACTTACAGATTTGTGGTACTGGCTGTAATTTTTTCTGCAGTACACTGAAATAAATTAAAAACTTTAAAAATAAAAAGTATCCATCTATGTACCACCTAAAACTCTTCATATAATCCCTCCATGCTTTGGGACCTAAGGAAACATAAAGTTACCTTCCCCTATGAAAGCATGTGTAGCACAGTACATAAAGAGCATAGATAGATGGATAAGGGCAGTCAAAATGGAGAACCCCACCACCACCACCACCAAAAAGTCACCTGACACACATACAAAAGCCGTTCTGCAGCGTCACCACCTGTGTGTCATCCTGCTCATTCTGGTAGGGAAATCCTCAATCAAAGCAATACAGGCAAGCCCCACTTAAAATCCTGGGAAGGAAAGCTGGATGTGACAGGTAATTTCCTATCCCAAGTAAATTCTTACAGTAATAGGACTTCTCCTGATAGGGCAGATCTAATACACGGAAAGGTGGCACCATAATCTGTGTTAACACGGAAAAATGTAAGAATAGCATAAATATCTGAACAGTTACCAAGAAGGCATTCTGAAATTCAAACAATTTTTTAACCATTATTTTTTTACTAGCTATAAAAGTAATTCATGTGTACTGCACATCATTTGAAAAACGCAAGAAAAACACAAATAAGGAAATAAAATCATCCAGAGATAACCACTGTTAAGACTTTCACACATTCTTGATACCTTAATATGTATGTAAAGGCATAAATATACATGTTACATCAACATAGATCCATAGTTTCGCAAAAATGTGTTCCTGCTGTCCACTCAGTTATGTCCCTTAGTGAAGTTTTGTGTTTTCATCGGCTTTACAAATGTGTATGCTGTGGGGTTTATATATTTTATATTTTTTTATGCACTCAGACCTACCAGTCTTCCCATCTCTGGTTCTGTTTTTGATATCATGTTTACATCTCTCAGTTTGCTCAGGTTTTTCCTAGAGTCCCTTAGAAAATTTGTTGTTTCCTCAATATAAATGTCGTCTACATTTCCTGACCTAACTAATCCTAGAGCTGGTGTTGCTATTTTGAATGGGTCCTCTACCCTCACCGTTGTTGGCTAATTGGTCATTACTAGCATCTGGAAATACTATTGGCTTTGTATATTAATTTTATTATACATCATTGTAATTTCCTCTCTCAGTTTTACTAATTTTGAGTCCACTCTTTTGGGTGTTTGGGGAAGTTTTGTGGCTCAAAACGGATTCTGGAATCAACCAGACCTGTGTTTACATTTTAGACACACCATTTGCTGGATCCAGTCTTGGGCAAGTCCTGTATTCTCTTTTTTCCCCAGCTCTATTGATATAACTGGCATGTAACATTGTGTATGTTTAAGGTGTACAACTTGATGATTTGGTACATGTATCTACTGTAAAATGATCACCATTAAGGTATGTTAACACATGTATCAACCTCACATAGTTACTACATTGTTTTGAGCGTGGTGAGAACATTTCAGATCTACTCTCTCAGCAAACTTCAAGTATTTAATACAGTGTTCACTCAGTCACCAGGCTTGTTCATCTTTTAACTGAAAGTTTATATCCTTTGACCAATATCTCCCCAAATCCCCCAGCCTCCAGCAGCCACCATTCTACTCTCTGTTTCTATGAGTTGGATATTTTATTTTATTTTATTTTTTGAGTTGGACATTTTAGATTCCACACAGAAGTGAGATCACTCATACAAGTGTGTTTGTCTTCCTCTGTCTGATTATTTCACTTGGCAATAATGCTCTCAGTGTTCATGCATGTTGTGGGAAATGGCAGGATTTCCTTCTTCTTCTTTTTTTTTTTTTTTTTTTTTTTTTTTTGCAATACGCGGGCCTCTCACTGCTGTGGCCTCTCCCGTTGCGGAGCACAGGCTCCGGACGCGCAGGCTCAGCGGCCATGGCTCATGGGCCCAGCTGCTCTGCGGCATGTGGGATCTTCCCGGACCGGGGCACAAACCCGTGTGCCCTGCATCAGCAGGCGGACTCTCAACCACTGCGCCACCAGGGAAGCCCCTCCTTCTTCTTTTATGGCTGAATAATTATCCATTTTACATATGTGCATAATTATCCAATATATGTATGTATGTATAGAAGTGTGTATCTATGATAATTATGGATGAATGGATAAAGAAAATGTGATTTATATATATCCATAAATGTGCTAGTCATCTGTCATCAGATACTTAAATTGTTTCCATATCTTGGCTCTTGTGAACAATGCTGCAAATGAACATGAAGCTGCAGATATCTCTTAAAGATAGTGATTTAACTTCCTTTGATTATATACCCAGTAGTGGGATTGCTGGATGATATGGTAGTTCTATTTTTAATTTTTTACTATTTTCCACAGTGGCTGCATCGATTTACATTCCCCCCAACAGTGCAGGAGGGCTCCCTTTTCTCCACACCCTCACCAACACTTGTTACTTGTCTCTAGCATAACAACCATTCTGATAAGTGTGAGGTGACATCTCATTGTGGTTTTGATGTGCATTTCTCTGATGATGAGTGATGTTGAGCAGCTTTTCATGTGCCTCTTGGCCATCTGGATGTTGTCTTTGGAGAAATGTCTGTTTAGGTCCTTCGCCCATATTTTAATTGGATTATTTGCTTTGCTACTGAGTTGTACGAGTTCCTTACAGATATATCCCATCCCAGATATGTAATTTGCAAATATTTCCCCTCCATTCATTTTTTAAATTATTTCTTCTGCTGTGCAGAAGCTTTTTAGTTTGACGTAGTCTCACTTTATTTTTTGCTTTTGTCACTCATGCTTTAAGTGTCAAATCCAAAAAACTTTGCCAACATCAGTGTCCAGGAGTTTTCCCCTGTGTTTTCTTCTAGGAGTTTTACAGTTTCAGGTTTTACATTTAAGTCTTTAATCCAATTCGAGTTAATTTTTGTGTATGATATAAGACAGGGGTTCAGTTTCATGCTTTTGCATGTGGATATTCAGTTTTCCCAACATTATTCAGTACCTTCTGAAAGCCTTGGTTCCTCTTCTGTAAAATGTATGCGGTAAGACCTACCTCACAGGACTAGTGTGCAGTGAAACAGGACAATGTGTGTAGAACACGGATTACAGATATTCTTGGACACAGATATTCTTAGAGACATCATGTGTGAAGAGTGATAGTTTCTTGTTCTCATCCCACCCACCCCACCCTTCTTCTGGAGGGTGTAGCTCTTCTTTGTTTCTTTTTTGGTCTTACTGAATCGGGTTGGACTTCTAGATTGCTGAGTACAGTGGAGATGGAGGGGCTTCTTGCTGTGGCCCTGATGAAGCTAGGAAAGCCGGGTGCTTCAGTCCCAGGGATTCTGTTGCCCACCAGCCCTGCTTCATGCTCCTTGTCAGGGTTCCTCTGAATTCAGCTTCACAGCCACCTCCTGTTCTAGATCTGGGCGCCTGAGCTGTCTCCACGACTGACACAGTCCGGGAGCATGACCCGGGCTCAGTGCCGCATGGATCAGGTGTTCAGTTGTAAGCACCTTACCGTGACCTTGCTTGGCGCAAGCCCAGGGTGGTCTCTAGGACCAGCTGGGCTCAGGGTCCGGGAGCCCTGTCTGACTCCATCACATGAGAGCTGCCACTCTGCCTGAGGGTCTCCACCCTGCCGCCCCTCTGCCACAGCGGAAAGATTTGCTCTGGGCAGCTGGCCCAATAATACAGTAAGAGTTTCCTCCCCCACCCCCAACTTCTCTTTGCTTTTCTCTGAGTCTACAGAAATGTTGAAATGTGTTGGGCAAAAACATCTGGGCAGCTTCCAGGTAGAGGAAGGCTACTTCCTTTTTGTTTCCTTCAAAAGCAAAAGTTTTAAATTTTGGTGAAGTCCAATTCATCAAGTTTCTTCCATGG
This sequence comes from Hyperoodon ampullatus, assembly GCF_949752795.1. Lineage (NCBI taxonomy): Eukaryota > Metazoa > Chordata > Mammalia > Artiodactyla > Ziphiidae > Hyperoodon > Hyperoodon ampullatus. The sequence continues at coordinate 1,063,226 of NC_136929.1, read as the reverse complement.
TTCATGCTTTTTGTATCCTATCTAAGAAATCTTTGCCTACTCTAAAGTTGCATATTTTTCTCCTAGAAGTCCTACAGTTTTTTTTACTTAACATTTAGGGCTATGAGCCATTTTGAGTTTATTCCGTGTATAGTGTGAGTTAAGGGTCAATGTTGATTTTTTTTTTCTCCACGTGAATGTCCAGCTGTCTTAGCATCATTTGCTGCAAAGATATTCCTTTCTTCATTGCGTTATCTTGGCAGCTTTGTTGAACATGAATTGACCATATACATGTAGGTGTATTTCCACTGATATGTAAAAAAGACACAGTTGATTTTTTATGTTGCATTTCACTCCTGCCACACTGCCAAATTTATTGTTATTTCATGTTATTACTCCTGGTACTTGTCTTATCATGCATGAATAGCTGTTGATTTTTGTCAAATGTTTTTTTTCGTGTGTGCTACACTGATAGGATCATGTAATTTTTCTTCTTTGGTCCATTAATATGGTGAATCACACTGGAAGATTTTAAAATATTGAAACAGCTTTGCATCCCTGGAATGAAGTTCACTTGTTCCTTGTATAAATGTTTTTATATATATGTTGCTGAATTCCATGTACTAATGCTTTGTTAAGGATTTCTGCATCTCTATCTCTGAGAAATATTCGTCTGTAGTTTACTATTTTTGTATTGTCTTTGCCTGGTCTTAGTATATGGTTAATATGAGCTTCATAAAATGTTCCCTCCTCTTCTATTTTCTAGAAGAGATTGTGTAAAATTGGGGTTAATTACTAAACATTTGTTAGCATTCTCCATTGAAACCATCTGGGCCTGGAGATTTCTTTTTTTGGCAGTTTTAAAATTACAAATTCAGTGTCCTTCATAGTTAAAAAGCTACTCAAATGCTCTATTTCATATTGGTTGAGTTGTGGTAGTTTGTGGTTTTTGAGGATTTGGTCAATTTCATCTAAGAGATCATACTTTTGTAGAGTTGTTCATAGTGTTCCTTTAATACCCTTTTGGTGTCTGCAGGGTCTGTGGAGATAGCCCCTGTTCATTTCTGGTATTGGTAATCTGTGTTCCCTCGTCCCTCTCTGTGTCAACCTTGTTGGAGGTTTGCCTATCTTATGGATCTTTTCAAAGAACTAGTTCTTTGTTACATTGCTTGCCTCTTGTTTTTCTGTTTTCAGTTTCATTGATTTCTGTTCTCTCCTTTATCATTTCTTTCATTCTGTTTGTTTTGGGTTTATTTTGCTCTTCCTTTTCTGGTTCCTTGAGATGACAGCTTAGATTATTGATTGGAGACATTTCTTCTTTGCTAACATATGCATTTAGGAGCCTAAACATCTTTGTCAGAACTGCTTTAGTTTCTCTCTCTCAAATTTTGACATGCATTTTCATTTTCATTCATTTCGATATACTTTTAAAATTTCTCTTGAGAGTTCCTCTGTGACCGAGGGATTATTTACAAGTTTATTTTATTTTCAAGTATTTGGAGATTTTCCTGTTGTCTTTCTGTTATTGATTTCTGACTCAATTCCACTGTGTTACAGAACACATTGGGTGTGATTTCAATTCCTTCAGATCTGTTGAGGTTTGTTTTATTGCCCAGGATAAGACCCATCTTAGTTTATGTTCCATGCGCCCTTGGAAGAAAGTGTATCCTGGTGTTCTGGGTGGGATGTTTGCTGGATGTGGATTAGATCCTATTGGTGGTGGGGGTGATCTGTCTATCAGTTACTGAGAGAGGCACGTCAAGGTCTCCAACCAGAATTGTGGGTCCGTCTTTTTCTCCTTTCAGTCCCATCAGATTTTGCTTCGCATATTTTGTAGCTCTGTTGTCTGACGCATATGCACTCAGGGTTCCTGGGTCTGCTGGTGGACTGACGCGTTTACCATTACACAACGTCCCTTTGTCTCCCGCAATTTTCTTTGCTCTGAAGTCTGTTTCATCTGATGGAATGTAGTCACTTCTGCATCTTTTGAATGTTTCCATGGTATATTTATTCCACTCTTTAACTTTCAACCTGCCTGTACCGTTATATTTGAAGTGAGTCTCGTGTCACAGTTTTTAATCCATTCTGCCAATTTTTAGTGCCTTTAGCGTTCTCAGGCCCTCTACGTCCAGTGAAATATTGATGTGCGAGGGCTGGCGTCTGCGCGTCTGTCATCTTACTTTTGCTTTTTCTCTCTGTTTTTCAGTTCTCTGTTTTCTTTTTCCTGACTGCCTGTGGATTACTTGGACAGTTTCTAGAATTCTGATTTATCTTTAAGTTTTCGATCATATTTCTTAGTATAGCATTTTTAGTAGTTTCCCCAGATATTACTTTATATACAAATGGTTTATTGCAGTGTACGGATGTCACCGTTGTACCAGTTCAGGTGAAGAATAGGCCCCTCACCTCCCTGTATGTCTTTTTACCCTCTTCTGTCTCTGGTATAACTATCTTATTTCCTCCAAGTCAGACTGTGAGATAATTTTTCTTCGATTGTCAAGCACAATTTAGAAAACTCAGGAGAAGAAAGACTGATTGCGTTTACACCATTTTGTTCACCATTTCTTTCTTCCTTCCTGACATTCAAGTCCCCCCCTTTAGGTCCGAGGAAATCCCTTTAACCATTCTTCTAGCGTAGGTGTGCTGGTGACACATTTTCTTAGTTTTCCTTCAAATGAGGTGCTTTGATTTCACCCTTCAATCCTGAAGGCTATTTTTGCAGGATACAGGCTTCTAGGTTGACACTTCTTTTAGCATCTGAAAAATGTAGGGTGACTTCCTTCTGGCTTCCATGCTTTCTGATGAGAAATCTGCTGTGATTTGAATTGTTTCTGATCTGTTGGTGATCTGAATGAGTAAAATGCCATTTTATTTTGTCTTTAGTTGTCAGAAGTTTGAGTCTCCTGGGTGTTGATGTGGATTTATCTTGTTTGGGAATTTTTCTCAGCTTAGTTTTGTAGGTTTATGCCTTTTGGAAAATTTGAGAAGCTTTCATCCTTTATTTACTTGTTCATTTGTATTTTTTCAACCCCATCTTCTTTCTCGTATCCTTCCAGGATACACAGTGAGATCTTTTGTTATAACCCCACAGTCCCTAACGTTCTGAGTGGTTTTGTTTTCAGGCCTATTTTCTCTCCGTTGTTCAGCTTGGGTGATGTTTACTGGTCCACTTTCAGTTCACTGATTCTCTCCTCTGGCTCCTCTGTTTGTCTGAGCCAGTCCATTAAGGTTTTTTATTTCTGTTCTTTCTTCCAGCAGAGCCACCTGCCTGGCTGGTCTGTGGGGCTGCTGGGTGTCATCTCTCTGGGCACAAATTGGAGACCCAGAGACTTGAGCAGCTGCAGCAGGTCTCAGGACCCAGTGTGTCTGGTTAGGTGTTGGGAGGGCAGGCCCGACTCTGGCCAGGCCACTCCAGCGCCAGAACCAAGTGGGCGTTCAGAGGGGACTGAAGGCTCTGGACGCCCCTTCTGTTTTCTGGTCCTTGGTCACCAGCGGTGGGCGCAGCTTCCCACATGGGCCTCAGACACGTTGTGATGCCCGTGGAGCCCACCCAGCCCCGCCCCACCCTCCTCTGCTTCCCAAGACGCAGACAGGCCACTGGGCCAGTGCTGGGTGTGGTTGTCAGGCCCCTGACGGCCTGCTCTGCTCAGTTTTTCTCCATGTTGTCTCCTTTCTTGATGCAGGATCTTCCTGTGATGATGGTGACACACACAGTGGCGGTGACGGCACAGACGCATCCTGTTGACACGGTTCCCGGTGCCTTGGGCGAGCCAGCGCGTGTTCTGCCCGGGCGCATGCGTGGTCATTTCCCTCTTCTATGGATGAGGAAACGCACCCACAGGCTCTGCGGCGGCCTCACCTGGGCTCACGTCCTGGCAAGAGCCCAGGATCGCACAGGCCCAGTGTGACTCACAGCCGCCCAGCCCTGCAGCCGCTCTGCTCTGCACCGACCGGTCAGCGAAGGCCTCGAGGCCCCGGGCAGAGCCCTGCCCCTGGCACCCACCCCGGTGGCAGGGCGAACCCGCCGTCCACGGGCAGCTCGTGAGCGAGACTGCAGGTTCAGCCTTCCTTTCCCGCCAGCATTTGGACCCTTGGCACACAAAGGGTTAAAGGCATCCACTTTGGGATCCGCAAAATAAGTACAGCATATTTTCTTAATCCCGTTCACCGTGTCTGTACACGGTTTTGTGGGCTGTGTTTAATGGAAGGAGACCTCATGCTTGGTTCAAACAAATCCGGAAGCTGGAAAGAATGCTCTCCCGCGGTGGGAGAAGAAGGCAGGGCGAAGGCTGGGGGTGGGCAGCGGCGGGGCCAGAGGGGCTGGCTGCCCGCAGGACCTGCCAGCGCAGACGGAGGGCCGACCTCGTGTCCTGGCACCCGGCAGAACCAGCAGCGTCTGGAGCGTGCTACGTGGATGCACCGTGGGCATTTACTTCTTGGCCGATTATAAGCCAGTTACTTATTATGGTTGCGTTTCAGGAGCCGCCCGAGTCCCCGCTCAATCTGAGTCCCCGCTCCCTGGAAAGCGCAGTTCAGAACATCTCTGGCTCAAAGTGGGTCCAGCGTGTCCTAATTACATTCTCAGTCAAGGTGCTGCTGGTGGTTCAGAGTGACAAGTAATGAAGTCCCCTACCAGTTTTGTCTTTCTCACACTGTTTGGAAGGCCGCTGAGTTTTTGGCCCGTGGCTTGGTCGTAGAAAACTACAAAAGGATTTTAGAAGAGCAGCATGTCCTTGGCAAGCAAGTTAGATAATCCTGCTGTGTTTCTGTGACTTTCCTCTGCAACTGTAGTTCCAAATCGTAAAGAGTGGTTTCCTAGGAAATAAAAACCAAGGAGAGAGAAGACCATGGGGGCCGTCGGCGGGACGATGTGGGTGGACACTCCACCTGGAAGGTTCAGGGCGTGTGTCGAGGCTCCTGCTGGAGTCGCGAGGCCACACTCTCTGAGGCAGTTACTGGAGGGGTGGCAGTAGCCACACGGCCAGCTCTTTCAACACCCTATTTACGGCCCGGAGAAAGAGCTTGTAAAATCCGGACACTTCATGGCAGAGCTTCCAAACGTCTTGGTGATGCCCAGAAAGTCTCTGGTGAGCAGAGCCCAGCTGACAGCAGGATTCAATTACCCAACAGAGGACTCAAGGACAGTCACACCAGAGGCCAACCGAGCTCGGTGAACTACGCACATGGAGGTTTCGTATTCAGTCTTCGTTTCCTCTTCCTCTGGACGCAGTTGTCGAAAATCGTCTCAATTAGCACTTAGTGGGCACAGTGGCCCCCGGACCCTGTCGCTCCTGAGAGGGGACACACAAGAGGCTGCTGCTTTCCAACTTGAGGGCAGGGCAGGAAGCTTCTTAATCTGTTGCCTCTGGACATGTCGAGGCCCAGGCCGGGCATTTATCGGTCTCTCCTCCCCGCTGCACCAAGAAACCAGACGGCCGAGTGGAAGCCTCACCCTACAGTGACATCACCAGAGTGCGGGGTGAATGAGGAAGGGGAGAAAAGTGGGCACAAGGGGACTCAAGACAGGAGGGACACCATCGGGCCCAGGGCGCCTGGTCTGGCTGGGTGTCGTCCTGCTACCTGGATGGAGGGCAGGGGGTTCACACCTCGGGGTGGGGGTCACAGGGGCTGGAACCCTGCGGGGGAGGAGGGAGGTTCTCTCCGAGGAAGCACCTGGGCCCAGCACAGCAGCCGCCAGCCTGCTCGGCAGAAGCCACCGTGGACGGCGCTGGGGATTTAATGACCTGGACGGCCCTGAGGCCAGGACGGGGCTGAGGGAGGGTCCCGTCGACACAGCTCGGATTCAGGCACTAAGCAGGCTCTGGGAAAGCAGGAGGGTCCCGGAATCACGGTGATGAAAACCCTGCATTGGCAGAGTGCGTGTCCGTGTGGTATCAGTGTCAGAGTGAGAGGAAATGCAGTGGCAGCAGGCGTCCAGCCCCTCAGAAGTGCGGCCTCACCATCTCCCCACCAATCCCGGGGGGCCAGCTGACCGGGGGAAAGTTAGAGAACAGGGTCTCCCAGCGCAGGAGGCAGCTTGCTTACCGTTCAGGACTCGCTGCCCCCCACAGCCCCCTGACACCGGCACGCTTGAGTCACTGAGATGCCAGTCCCATCTGAGCAGAGCTTGCGGGCCACCCCCTGCCCGCCTGCCCCTGTCTCTGGCCTGGGGTGTCCACGTCCCCTGCGGTGGGGTGGTCCTTCAGCCTGGGCCCCAGCATGGAGCAGACTGGGCCGGGCCCAGCTGACCCATCACACACGCATGCACGCATGCACACACGCACGTGCGTGTACACAGCTACATGGAGGAACTAGTGTGCTACCACTGGGTCACCTTTGTCACCCTCAGCCTCCAGCAGGAGGGCAGAGGGGACGGTGCCCTGGGGCTGGTCACAGAGGATCCCAGCTGTGGCTCCTGGACACAGCTTCTTCAGCTCAAGCTTCTCTGTGTAGAGACCCTGATCCTCTGCTAAGCCCGGGCTCCGGGGGAGGGAAGGCATTCAGGAGCCGCGGTAATAACTAGCCGTCAAGGACATCGAGGTTAACACCTGCGTCCTGCTTGATGGAAGCTCTGCAGAAATCCATCCTGGAAACAATGCGTGGACGTATGGTTCTTGGCACAGGGTTGAGAGTGTGGCTTCTACCCAGACTTGGAGGTCCAGCTGCCTGCTGGGGCCGCAGCACGTGGCTGGCATCTGCCCATCACCAGTACCTGGATGGGCACTTCCCCCGAAGTGTGTGCCCGGGCGCCGAGGAGCCCCAAGGCTCTTCGCTGGCGGTCGTTGGTTTCGGTGCGTCATCACTTAAACCTCACAAGGAACTTAGAGGAGCGTCCCGATGTCCATCCCCGTGCCTGAGTTCGCCTCCTTCTCTTCTCCTGATGGGTGGCCTGAGGGCCCTAAGAGGTGACGGTCCCCAAGGCCACCTCGGTCACCACCTGGGCCCCTGTTGCAGCCCCCGTGGCCAACACTGCTCCCTCCTCCAGCCCTGCTGCAGGGCTGCGGCTTGCGGGGTGGGCCTGGGGAGAGGCCCTGGGCTCTCAGCTCACCCTTTCGTGACCAGGGCCGGCTGGGGGACTCGACCTAACTTCCTGAGCATTGCAGGGTGGTCGAGGTCCTGGCGGAGCAGCGTGTGGAATGTGCTTATTTAGTTCCTGGCTCTTAACAAGTGCTCAATAAATTTCAGAGATCGTCCCAGATATTTCTGTCACTGCTGACGCTGAGTATTTAAAAGTGCATCTGGTTCATATTAGCGCATCTGCAACAAAACCCACCCCCACCTTGGTTTTAAACTCAGGCCTGTGAGCCGACCCCCGAGGGGTCTCCTGTAGGACGAGGCGTGAATCCCTTCTCCACTCCAGCGTAGGGGAGGCCTGGGGTCTTCCGGTGGAGCCGCAAGCAGCTCCAAGTGGTGGCTGGGCGCCCAGACTGAAGCTGCAGAGCTAGTGAGCGCCGGCGTCCAAGCCTCGACTGAGGCCGTCCCAGCGCCAGAATGCAGGCGTGACTGTGTCCTCCCGCCAGGAAACTGTGTCGCAACATCCCTCAGCTCTTCTTTTCTGGCCCTGCAGCCCCCGGCCAGTTAGCTCCAGGTAAATAGTCAGGTTGGAGGCCTGTGCTTTTGCTCGTTCAGAAGCCCTGCCCGCCGCTCCCCACAGGGCCCTGCGCCCTGTATCCCTGCAGCTCCATCAGCACTCCCACTTCCCCGTCTCCCCTGCGTTGCCGCCTGCCCACTCCCGGCTCCAGAAGCGCAAAGCTGTGTACCAAGGCGGCTTAGGAAAACGCTGTATCTAATTAAACTTTAAATTATGGACATGAGAGGTTTCCTCCTTTAGTTTTCACTGCTTTTTGAAGAAACCCACACCGTTTTCCAAATGCAGTGTGAACCTCCCTCCACCCCCTTGCGGGATCCTCCTGCAACCCTGCCGGGACAGCCCGCTGCTCGGCCGCCATCTGTGGGGGTCCCTGTGTGGCCACTTTTGTGGGACCACCGCCAATCGGGTCCAGCAGTCAGCCAGCCTGCAGATGGAGCTCACTGAGAGAGGACCAGCTTAGGGAGGAAAATCCACGTTAAATTTTGTTGCTGTCCTTATTCGTGGGTCGATGTGGAATTTCACCCAACAGATACGTACTAACCAACTACTAGGTGGTGGGAAGGTGCTGGGTTTCTCCCCATGGAAAGGAGATGTGGGGTGATGCAGGTGTGGAGCCCGAGGGAGACAGAGGAAGGAATGGGGACCGCAGGCTGGAGGCCACAACCCCTGTCCACCCCCGTCCACCTCCTGTCCATCCACCTGTCCACCCCCATCCATGTCCTGTCCACCCACCTGTCCATCCACCTGTCCACCCCCGTTCACTTCTGTCCATCCACCTGTCCACATGTCCATTCCTGTCCGTCCCATCCACCCACCTGTCCATCTACCTGTCCACCCCGTTCACTCCTGTCCGCCCACCTGTCCAATCCCCTGTTCTTGGGGTGTGACCCCGCTGCAAAGAGGGGACAAGGGCAGGGGAAGGCCCCGTGGTTAGAAGAGACCCCCATCTGCAGGCCCCCTCCACTGCCCCCACCCCGCCCCCGTCCCAACCCAGAGGGTGACACAGTTAAAGTCCAGTTTTTGATGCAGGAGGTGACATTTTATGACAACTGTTAAGAGTGGGTGAGGCTTTAATGAGCAGGAACATAAAACTCCAGAGGCAGAAACCTGATCTCAGCTGAGGAGGCTGGAGGTGGCTGTGTTTTCTGGGCTTGGTGAGCTGGGCAGGCATTGAGTCACAGCTGTGAATTTTCACTATGGCTCAGTCATTTGCGGTCTGAGCCACATGCTTCCCCTTCTAAAAAATGGGGTTATTGACAAGATGAATGAACTGTCAGCTTTAACCTTCTACAAGTCAATAAACAAGATAATTTTATTTTATTATTCAAATACTGAAAGACAGCATGTTGCTTTTTTTTTAACCAGCCTTACATATTTTGAGTTCTCCTTGTTTCTTGCACATTTAATCATATGTACACATATATTTACACAATTTCAATATTGCTCATACACTAGTGTTCTGATTTTCTTCAGATAAGGTATTTTTTAAGTATAATATCTTTACAAATGTACATGTTACCAGTTGTCAATGATCATAAGCCATAAAATAGATATGCCTTGATTTACTGAATTGTCTATTGGTAGCCATTTTGGATTGTTTTCTGTTTACACACGTATAGCTTTATAATTTGTCCTTTAAGTTAGTTCCCTATGGGTTTGATGGGTCAAAAGGCACGAATCTTTTGTATTCCTCTGTACATCTTGTCAACCTGCTTTCCCAGACCGGGAAGGAGACTCACTTTCCCGTCATCTCCTGCTTCACTTTGCACCTCAGTTCCTGGCCCTGAGTTCACACTTTAAATCACTGAATGGAAGTTGAGCAGCGCCTGGTTTTACTTGCATTTCCTCGGTCGCTGGCGACAATCTCGTGCTCATCGTGTGATTCGTTTGTAGGCCCTGGTTCTCCCATGCAGGCCCGCTGCGTGTGCCACGGTGATTTTGCACATAAGTCCTTTAGTAGAGGTGACATCTGTAATATAGCTATGAGTCTTTTGTGTCATATTTTTTGCAAATATGTGCTGATTTCTGGTTTCCTTTGTGATTTTGGATGACCTGTGTAGGGCCCCTCCCTCCTCTTCCGCACGGACTTGCCAGGTGGGCATTGTGTTTTCATTAAAGTCATTGTATATACAGAACACAATCACAGTGTAAAGTAAAACAGGACCAAAACGCTTACCTGGAACTGACAGTTCTATCACTAAATCATATGCTTCCATTTTTATTTCTTGATTTGTCACTTTTAGACAAGATCTGCTTGTTTTCTGCTGTGATAATGTTTTAGCTCTACCGCTCCCACTCCCATACTCCCACTATAATTATATTGATATTGTTAGTTAAGTCCATAAATAGCATTTACATTTTCATGACAATGTAAATATTTTCTGCTGAGCCAAGAAGCACTGGGATTATTTTTCCTTCTGTAAACACTGTCCACCTGCTTTGTCCACCCTAATGGTTTTAACATTTTTTTCTTAAAATGTATTCTCATGTTTCTTCATATTCCTTTAATATAGCTTTTATTCTCCTTCATCACTATGTCAAGTGACCCTTAGTTCTTTCCCTCTGGAGCCAGATGTTGTTCTGCTCCATCAGAGCTGGTTGTTCTCTTGACCTGAGCACAGTTGTCATTTTCAAACTTCCCTTCACAGTTTTTCTGAGTTGGAGCCACTATTCTGTGGACCCCAAGCCTTTCTCTTTCTTTATTTTTTCCTTCATTTTTCTGGAGCACATCCTCAAGTAACTTTCTTTTAAAAAAAGGGTTGGGCTTCCCTGGTGGCGCAGTGGTTGAGAGTCTGCCTGCCAATGCAGGGGACACGGGTTCATGCCCCGGTCTGGGAGGATCCCACATGCCGCGGAGCAGCTAGGCCCGTGAGCCATGGCCGCTGAGCCTGCGTGTCCGGAGCCTGTGCTCCGCAACGGGAGGGGCCACAACAGTGAGACGCCCACGTACCGCGCAAAAAAAAAAAAAAAAAAGTGTTGGGCAGAAGTAAGTATTCTGAAAACTTGAATGCCAGAAAACACCTTTACTTTCTCTTCACAACTTGACTCATAATTTCAAAGTTTGAAGTTCAAAGAACTGATTTCAATGTCAAAAGTAATCTTTCAGGAGCTAGGAATTGAGCCCAATCTGTCTGACTCAATAAACTTGACATACCTGCTGGCTGAGAAAGCATGTCCACCATCATCGCCATCATCAGCAAGCAGCTTGAGGGAAATCCTTTGAAAAGTAGTCTTCGATTCATAACCAAAATAGTGTTTCTCTCTTTTTTTTTTAAACAAATTACTTACTCTTAGGAAGTTCTAATTTCTCCATTTGTAAAGTGGGAATCCTCTCTCAGTTATTTGTTTTATTTCTTAGTCTGGCATTTTTGGAAAGCTATAAGTGAAATTTGGCTGAGAACTGTACGATGGGTCATTTTACTGAGCGCCCTCCATCCAGAGGTCATGAAGCACTGGGTCCTGACTCTGGTTCTCTCCATGCATTTGGCTTAATCGGATCCCACTTGTGCTGGGACAGGGACTTGCATGACCCTCTGAGGGCAGTGACACCACACATACCACTCAGGGGTTAGCAAGGGTCTAGGGCAGCTTGGGCTGTGTAACAGGGCGCCCCCCAACCCCTGCTGGGGGGAGGCTGGATGTCCAAGATCCAGGGGCTGGCAGATTTGGTTCCTCCGAGGGCCTCTTCCCGTGTCCTCATCTGGGAGAGAGCGTGAGCTCTGGTCTCCTCCTCTTCCCGTCAAGGACTAATCCCGTCATGGGGGCTCCAGCCTCACGACCTTATCTAATCACCTCCAAATCCCATCACATTGTGGGCCAGGGCTTCCGTGTATGAACTTGGGGGACACAATTCAGTCCACAGCAGCAACTTGCAAAAGTGGTTGTGTGTTTTCTTTCACTCTTTCCTGGATAAGGTTTTGAGTCAGTCTCACAGCTGGTCCAAGTGGGAGACCCATCCCAGGGCCTGCATGACTCCTGGCCCAGGGACAAGTCGGTGAGAGCAGGTGCAGATCCCTGTGCCTGGGGCACTGTGCCCCAGGCCCTACAGAGGTGTGTCCGTGTGTGTTGTCGAGTTCTCACCTGTCACCACCTGGCTTCCGTACACAGAGGCACGTCCAGCAGATTTCCTTCTAAAGGTCTTAAAATGGGCTTAGAGGCTTTTCTTAAGATTCGTCATGAAATAAGTATGTAATTTCAGCCTATATTCTCCAGTCAAGTTCAGAACATCTTATCGAACTTGCTCTGAAGATCAGTAACTGGGTTCTCCAGAGGCAAGTTACTAATCTGTGGGAAACAAATGAATTCTTTCACAGCCTCTGGTGTCCACTCCTGGGAGCAGTGAAAGGGCTGATTTCCTAAATGGATGCTGGCAGGATTAACACCCCTAATTCCTTCAGGGACACCGGGCTTTTTGTTCCTGGGGGTCTTCTGCTGTCATTACTCACCCACCCTGACTCTAAGTGGCTCTGCAGTTACAACCCCCCATTTGTCCAAGCGCACGTCTCCATCCACACGACGAAGGTGCTCGCTGACCGTGAAGCAGGTGCGGCCAGGACTTGGAGGCCCGTGACTTGCTGCCCTCACCCCTGCCGGTGGGGGGTGGGGAACTAAAGATGGGCCCAGCTGTGAAGCAGGGAGATCGGAGAGCCAAGGAGACCGAGCAGCAGTGCGTCCAAGGAATGGCAGAGGGGGTCCCCGAGTTTGCGGAGAGCCCCTTGGAGGACACGCGTGCCAGCTGTGCTTCCACTTCTGCCGAGTGTGACAGCCCTGCCGCCCGCCCACAGCCCCAGCCGTCTTGAGTCCAGAGCGGGCAGCTCTGATCCGGGACAAGCCTGCTGTCCCCAGGAAGCCTGCAGTCATCCGGAACCGCTTCCGGGGTTTTCTTTGTCTCTCGCCCTGGGAAGATGCTGACTGGCCAAGAGCAAGTGGGAGCAGCTGGGGCTTGGGCCACGCTTTCTGTCCCCCTCGGCTGCCTTTCCCTGTGCAGCTGGCACACCCCACGCACTGTCTCCTTCTTACCGGTGCGGAGGCCATCCTCGTCCTCAGCCGAATCTGCTCATGGCCAAATAAATGATACCCCACTTGGGTCTGAAAGTTCTTTAAGCTCGCAGTGTGCTAGTTAGCGACAGCTCTCTTTACAGCACTTGGGATCTCATGCCTTGTTGTATGGTTACCGGTAGACAGGTCTCCTCTGCCCGACTAGCCTGAGCAATAGGTCATCCATTTTTATACTTCCTGCACAATATATTGTGGGCAAAAACAGGTATTGCTACATAAATGAATCAATAGTTGGTCTCTGAATGTTGCATTGACCATACCTGGAACTCACTGTGAATTCATTTACTGGGTTGGTAACTATTTGATGAACAAACATTTATTAAATAGATGAAAAAGAGTATTATTTCCTCACTTTCAGAAATAGAACATCGAAAAAGGATCAAGAAGGAAATAGAGGACTTCAACCACACTGTAAACCAGTTAGACCAGACTATAAAGAACACTCAGAAAACCAGCAGAACACACATTCTGCACGTGAAATAGTTAGTCCTCAGGGAAGACCGCACATTAGGCCACGAAACAATTCTCAGTACAGTTTTTTAAAAATTGAACTCATACACACTATCTTCTCTCATCACAACAGAATGAAACTACAAATCAATATCAGAAGGAAAATAGGAATATTTGCAAGTACATAGAACTAACATACTCAAACAAACAGTGGATCAAAGAAGAAATCACTACGGAAATTAGAAAATTTATCTAAGAAAATACTTAGAGAAGAATGAAAATGGAAACACAATATAGCAAAACTTATGGTATGCAGCAAAAACAGTGCTCAGAGAGAAATTTATAGCTGTAAATACCTACATTTAAAAAATAAAATTAATTTGAAAGAGACACCATGTTCATCACAGCATATTTAAAATAGCCAATACGTGAAAACAACCTAAATGTCCATCAATAGATGAATGGATAAAGAAATGCAGTGTGTATATGTGTGTGTGTGTGTGTGTGTGTGTGTGTATTTATACACACACAGCTCTTCCTCGACTTACAATGGGGGTTATGTCCCAATAAACCCATCCTGAGTTGAAAATATTGTAAGTCGAAAATGCATTTAATACACCTAACTACACCATAGCTTAGCCTGGCCTACCTTAAACATGGTCAGAACACTTACATTAGCCTACAGTTGGGCAAAATCATCTAACACAAAGCCTATTTTATAATCAAGTGTTGAATATCTCGTATAATTTATTGAATACTGTACTGAAAGTGAAAAACAGAATGGTTGTAAGTGTATATCAGTTGTTCACCCTCGTGCCCTTGGGGCTGACTGGGAGCTGTGGCTGCCACCCCTGCCCAGCACCACGAGAGCCTCATCGCCAGCCCAGGGAAAGATCAAAATCCAAAGTGCGAAGCACAGTTTCTACTGAATGTGCGTGGTTTTCACACCATCATAAGGTAGAAAAATCGTACGTTGAACCATTGTTAAATCAGGGACCCTCTGTACAATGGAATATTATTGAGCCATGAAAAGAATGAGAACTTATCATCTGCAACAACATAGATGGACCTTGAGGTGTTATGTCCAAGTGAAAGAAGTCAGACAAACACCATCTGATCTCACTCGTACGCGGAATCTTAAGAAAAAGAAGCTGCGGATACAGAGGTGGGGTGGGCAAACTGTGTGAAGGGGGCCAACAGTTACCAACTTCCAGTTATAAACTACGTAAGCCGTGGGGATGCATGTACAGCATGGTGACTGTAGTTAATAATGCTGTATTGCATATTTGAAAGTTGCTAAGGGAGTGAAACTTAAAAGTTCTCATCACAAGAAAAAAAACTGTGCAACTATGTTTGGTGATGAATGTTAACTAGGCTTATGGTGGTGACCAGTTCTCAATATATACAAATGTTGACTCACGTTATACACCTGAAACCAATATAATGTTATATGTCAATTATAACTCAATAACATTTTGTTACCAAACAAATAGATCTCAAAACAACAACTGAACTGTACACCTTAAGGAACTAGAAAGAAAAGAGCTAACTAAACCCAGAGCCAGCAGAAAGGAGGAGATAATGAAATAATTAGAGCAGAGATGAATGAAGTAAGAGTACAAAACAACAGAATCAACAAAACTAAAGTTGGTTCTTTGAAAAGATCAACAAAAGTGATAAGCTCTGACCAAGAGTCCAGAAGTTAGCTCTACCGTCTAAGAACAAACGAGAGAATACACAAATTACTAAAAACAGAAATGAAAGTGGGTACTTTACTACTAACCTTACAGAAGGTAAAAGAATTATAAGAGAATAATACTAGGAGTAACAGTATACTGACGAAGGTGATAATCCAGATGAAAAAGACAAATTCTGGAAACACAAATTACCAACATTGACTAAAGAATAGAAAATCTCAACAGACCTATACAAAGTCAAGAGATAGAATCAGTAACCAGAGACCTCCCGACAAAGAAAAGCACAGGGCCAGATGTTCAGTGGCAAATTGTACACCTTGTATGAACCCGGAAAACATGCTCAGTGAAAGACGTTAGACACGAAAGGTCACAGACTGTAGGCTTCCTTTTACATGAAATGTCCAGGGGAGGCAAATCCTTAGAGACAGGATGCAGACCGGTGGTTGCCCGGGTCTGGCAAGTGGCGGGGTGCAGGGATTACTTAATGCTTTGGGGGTATTTTTCTGGGGTGAGTGTTTTGAAACATTTTTAGAACTAGGGAGAAGTGGTGCTTACAGACATTGTGCACTAAATGGCACTGGATTGTACACTTTAAAATAGTTCCATTTATGAGTGACCCCATCTTTCCATCGTGATGGTAGGTTATTGAGATTATTTCAGTTTATAGATCAAACCACTTTACACTTGCTTCCCCTTTCAGCCCCTGTTCCTGTTTTGCTGCCGCATCAGGGCCCTCAGGGACCAGATCGGCCCCAGAGGTCGAGGTTGTTGCAGATACTGCCTTCTGAGTCTGTCCCCGGATCTGAAGAGCACTGGCCGTCTGTACCCGACGGCCTTCGACCTTGGGGCCGGGCAGAGCTTAACTCTTGTGTCACACTCGGCAAAACACCACCCCGTCCACCTGTGGGGTAAAGTGCCTCCGGGGGCCTCACTCCACAAGGAGGCCATTGAGCCCTTGACTGGGCCAAGGAGGCAGCTGCTGGCTGCCCGCTGTCAAAGCTGAGAGATGGAAGGGGGGCTCCGGCTGACAACCCCACGGCCAGGCCCACGGGACAGAGCAGCACCCCCTGGCTGGACCAACCCCGAGGCCTGGAGGGCAGGAGACCACAGCCGCCCCCGGCCGTGCTTCCCCCAGACCTGCCTCCCCGCTCCACCCTCCTTCCCTTCCTGGGTCCGGATTGCTTAAGTCTGGGACTTAGACTCCGGGACAAGCACTGGGCCTTCTCCCCATCCCTCCCTCCACCCCCCACCCCCGGGAGACCTGCCTGGGAGGAAGCCCTCCACCCGTCCCTCACCCCCAGGTGGCCCTCCTGAGGCAGGATGGTCACCCAGCTTTCGGGAGAGCACGCGTACCCAGCGGCCATTCCTGCTCCAGGGAGACACGCAGTAATGACCGCGATGACTCAGAAGATTTGGTCACATCTGCATTTGCCCGGAGTTTCCAGTCCCTGAGGCCAAGCCCAGCACCACACGCTGACACCAGCCAACAGCCCCGTGGGCACCGGCCCTCGGCCCTTGCTTCGTGGTGAGTGGTGCTCCATGGCCTCGGTGCTCGGACCACTTCCACGTCCAGCTTTGTCAGCTTCCTGGGCTGAGTCCCCAGCGAGTGTCCCAGAGCCCGCGTCCTGGCCTGGGAGACTCCCCTGCCGTCGTGTTCACACAGACCTGTTTTCCTGGTAAAAGGATGCTCAACTCTGCGGTAAAACCCACAAAACTCTGGAGGTTCCTGGAACAGGAAGCACCGTGTTCCTCCAGATGTTGTGAAACCTTCACTCCAGACGTGGCCCCGAGCAGTGAACAGGGAATTGGAATTTCTGTTTATCCTTTTAAGTGCTGACTGTGTGTCACGTCTTCCCAGCCAGAAGGATGCTTGGAGCAGGGGTCCTGGCCAGACCACAGGGAGCGTGATCGTACCCCTCACCTGTGGGGGACGGGGGGCTGTTTCCAAGGGCTCCTTCAGGGGGCTGAGCCAGGGAAGGAGGTTTGTCAGGGGGAGCGGCCGGGGTGAGACCTGAGGCTGGAGCGGAGGCCCCTGGCGCTGGGGAGGGAGGAGGCCAGGGAGAGCGCAGCGGGCTCTGGGCCTCCGCACCTGTGAAGGGGAACCAGAGGGCTGCCCCCATCCCGGCAGGGTCGCCATCCCAAGAAGCACTTGTGAGCTCCCGTCAGCCGCGTGCCAGGAACACTCTTCCCTCAGGAGCCCTAACACCTCGCTGCCCATGAGAGGTCCTGGTCCACTTCACTCCACGACCTCTGATGCTGATGTTGAATGTCATACTCCCCAGGTCACCATCCCCACCACCCCGCCCCCGTTTGCTCCAGGACAGGAAAGGGCCGCATGCCAAGGAGAAGGCAGTGTTTGGTTATGGAGGAGTCCAGGGCCCTACCTTGGGAGGCTGGGATTTAGGCCGAGGTCAGAGGAATCTAAGCCCTGGCAGTACTAGCAGGATGGAAGAGCTCCAACCACCAGACGGAGCCTCTGGCTCAGCCAAGTGAGAGGGTTCAAGTCCCCCCCACAGCCGGTCCGCAGAGCTGCTGGGGCCTCCAGGCCCTCGGGCTCCGCTCCCCCGCCCTCCCCTGGCTACCTGCCACTTCCGTCCCCGTAGCTGCCCCTCCCCCCGGCAGGAGCCCAGGGAGGTGGACGGGCTGTGTCCTCGGGAAGGGGTCCCGCCTGCCCCTCCCTCCCTGCTCCCTCGTCTGGGGCCAGCACCACCCCCGGTAGAGGGCAGCTCACAGCTCCGGCTGCCCCTGTGCCCCAGGCTGTGACCCTGGGAGGGGGCAAAGCGAGGTGGGGTCTGCCTGAGGCCCCGCCAGAGGCCCGTCTGGGAGCAGCACAGCCCGGTGGGCGGAGGTGGGCTGCTCCTGCCAGGCTGGGGCGTCGTGTCAGCAAAATGGATTTACAGGACCGACTGTCAGGCCGAAAAGGAATCCTTGGCTGTCCTGAGCCTTCACAAGGATGGAATCAAACTGCATTCCTTGAAGAACATTCAAGGGAAAAGTAATGTTCAAGGGAAAAGTCTGGCTTTTCCCTTGAGCATTATGTCTGTGAGACTCAGTTTGTAACGTCGATGAGGAAAACTAATCAGTAGCCAATCTAAAAAAGAAATGGAAAAATTTATCCGAGCAACCTGAGGATTATAACCCAGGAGACAGTCTTTCAGAAGCTCTGAGGACTGTTCTGCCTGGTTGAGGTCAAAGCACAGTTAGATAAGTTTCTGAGACGAAGGGTCTTACGTCAAAGTCACATATTGACAGTGTACATCGTCTAACAAGGCGAGCAGTGGGTCACCGTGGCCCTTACAGGATTGAGAAAGGAATGTTATCTCCTAAGGAGTCACCTTGCTGGCGCCAGGAGGAACTTGCTCTTTTTTTTGGAGAGCAGGCATTCCTGCGTCTTCTAAGGGGCTCTAACGAGTGTGCAATGCGCGTGTGCAATGCACACTGAAGGGCAGGGCCAGTGGCTCAAGGGCAGGGAAACTTCTGTGTTAAATTTACTTGTCCTGCCTTAACAATAATTTTATTCCATCAGTAGCTCCTGTGCTGGACAGAAATCCATTGTGCGGGTGGAATGCAGTTTGTGGCCTGAAGTTGTCCAGGTGAGGCTGGGTGAGGACCCTGTTCTGGGAGGGATGGTGGATGGGAGGAGGAGCCGCTCAGGAGGGAGATGCCAGGAACCCCTTAGGTCGGGAGAGGAATCTTCTTTGTAAACTGCAGAGCGCTCCAAGATGAGAGATCGCAGCTGTTGTTATTTTTATGTCATTTCCCAGGAGTAACTCACGGGTCACCGGTGTGACCGGCATCCGCTCCTGTCCTCCAATGGCACCCGAGCAGGACTCACGGAGTGTGGTTGTGTCATTGTCCCCAGAGACCCACGGCCTCTACTGAAGGATTCTTCCTTCTACTGACCTAAATCCCTCCCATCACGACTGGACGCCATTCGTTGTGGGTTTCTGTTCACTTTTCAGCTTTTTTGAGCTATATTTGACATAAAATGCACATATGTAAGATGCACACCTTGGTAAGTTTTGACATCCAGACACACCCGTAAAATCATCACCGTAATCAAGACAATCATGAACGCATCTGTCACGCCGGAGTCCCCCCCGCCCTTCCTGCTTCTCTTGCCGGGGGATCACTGACCTTTCCGTCACTATAGATTAATTTGCATGCTTTGGATTTTTCTATGAATGGAATTATACGTATGTATGTAGTTATGGCCTGACCTTGTTCACGCTGAGCACCCAGTCTATCACTCCTTGCTAGTGCTGGGTAGCTTTCCACTGTGTGGATGTCTTAATTTATCCACTCACCCTGTAGTGGACAAGTGGGTGGCTTCCAGATTTTGGCTATTAAAAGCTGTAATGGACATTCATGCACCAGTCTTTGTGTGGACAAACCTAGAAATGGAATGTCTGGGTTTAATTTTTTTAAGAAACTGCCCAACTATTTTCCAAGAGAGTTTTCCTGTCTTACACCCCTGCCTGCTGTCTACAGAGCCCAGGCGTCCCACGCCCTCACCTCCGCTTGGCTGTCAGTCTTTTTAATTTTCATCATCCTAGTGGGTTTGTAGTGGTGTTTAGTTATGGTTTTAATTTGCATTTCTCCAAAGACGTTCGGTGTCTTTTTTGTGCTTCTTTGCCTTCCATATATCTTCTTTGGTGAAGTGTTTGTTCAAATCTTTTGCCCATATATAAATTGGATTGTTTGTCTTCTTATTATTGAGTTGTAAGACTGCTATATATGTTGTAGATAAAAGCCTTTTGTTGGATATATGTTTTGCAAATATTTTCTCCCACTCTATTGCCTGCCTTTTCATTTTCTTTGGTGCCTTTTGAAGGGAAAAATTCAACATTGATGAAATTTATTTATTGATAATTTCCACATAGTTTAAACTTTTGTGTCATATTTAAGAAATCTTTCCCAAAGGAGAGGTCACTATGACTTTGTCATATATTTCTTCTAGAAGTTTCATTGTTTTAGCTCATAAATTTAGGTCTAAGATCTCTTTTATGTTAATTTTTGAAATTTGTTAATTTCAGGTGAATTTTGTATAATTTTTTTGGAGTGAGCCAAGGGTTTTGAGGGGTTTTCTTTGCTTTGTTCTGTTGCACATGAATGTCCAGATGATCCAGTGTCATTTTTGGAAAGATTATTATTTTCCCGTGAATTGCCTCAGCACCTTGTCAAAGTCAACTGACTGCATCTGAGTAGGTTTGTTTCTGGAATCTGTTTTGTCCTGATGATCTGTTGGTCTGTTATAACCATGACAAGTCAGTCTTGATTACTGTTGCTTAAAATAATCTTGGGATCACGTAATATAAATTCTCCAACCTTGTTCTTTTTCATGCTTGCTCTGGTTACTTTAAGTCCTGTGCATTTCTATACAAATTTTAGAATTAGCTTGAATCTGAATTTCTACCGAAAAACCTGCTAGGATTTTGATTGGGATTGTGTTGATTCTACAGATTAATTTGGGGAGATTGTCATCTTGATGATTCTAATAGTATTGCATCTTCCACTCCATGAACTCAGTGTTTCTTTATTTACTTAGGTCTTCTTTAATTTCTCTCAGCAATGTTTTTGCATTCTCAGTGTATGGGTCATGTGTGTATCTTTTGTCAAATTTATTTCTAAGTATTTGTATTTCTAACTTTGTCTTTTGAATGAATTACAGCTTCACAAGAAGTTGCAAAACAGTACCGAGAGGTCCCACATACCCACCCCTGGGAGTCTCCAAGTGGTGGAAACTTACATAATGATCGTAAATCATCAAAACCAGGAGCTGGATGTTGGCACAGCACAGTTAACTAGACTATGGAGCTCCCTCGGTTGGGCTGATTTTTGCAGGTTCACATTTTCCTTCGGGTGTGTCCTCATGCAGAGATTCTGTGACATGTAGATTCCACAACCACATTCAGGACACAAAACTCCTTGGTCCCCACAGAGGACTCCTTTGTGCTGTTCTTCCCCAACCCCTGGTTTCTTCTCCATCATGATAATTTGTCATTTCAGGAGCATTGTGTAATTGGAATACGCTTCCTTCCAGGATGGATGAAGGTTCTTTTAACCTGAAAGGACGCTTGGGTGTTTCCAGGCTTTAGCTAAGACAGTAAGCTGCTGTGAACATTTCTGTACAGGTTTTGTGTGAATGTAAATTTCTATTTCTCCAGGATAACCCAGGAGTGCAATTGCTGAGTCATGAGGCAGATCTATGTTTAACTTTTTAGGAAACTTCGAGGCAAACAATGGATGGAGGTGAGTCAAATGTGGGGAGTGGTAGGACATGGACCAAATTTAGAAGAAAGAGTCTCGAATTTTCCTTCCAAAAATCTGCTTTTAAAAAGAAATAGACCTACCATATATGGTAAATCAATTTTCAACAAAAGTGCCAAGACGACTCAATGGGAAAAGAAAGTTTTTCTAACAAATAGTGTTGGATCCGCTGAATATCCTTATGGGGAGAAAAACATTGACCCTTATCACATACAACACACACGCACACAAAAAATTCAAAATTTAAAATTTTGATTCGAAATTTATTGGTAAATGTAAATTCTAAAACTATAAAACTTCTGCAAGGAAACACAGGAGAAAGATCTTTTGCTTGGGGTAGGCAAAGATTTCTTAGAACACAAAAAGCACGAAACAATTTTTAAAATGGATCAGTTGGACTTCATTGAAATTAAAAACTCCTGCTCTTTAAAAGACACCATTAAGGGACTTCCCTGGTGGCGCAGTGGTTGAGAGTCTGCCTGCCGATGCAGGGGACATGGGTTCATGCACCGGTCCGGGAAGATCCCACATGCCGCGGAGCGGCTGGGCCTGTGAGCCATGGCTGCTGAGCCTGCGCGTCCGGAGCCTGTGCTCCACAGCGGGAGAGGCCACAGCAGTGAGAGGCCCACGTACCGCAAAAAAAAAAAAAGACACCATTAAGAAAAAGAAAAGATAAATCACAGAAACATACACAACTCTACAACCATCCCACCCCGAGATGTTTACCCAAGAAAAAAAAACATATGTCCACACCAAGGTGTGAACATGAAGCTTCCTTTGGAATCACTAAAACCATGAACAAACCACATGTCTGTCACCTGGTGAACACACACAGATCATGGTACCATACAACTCAGGGCTATTCAGCAATAAAAAGAAGAAAATAAGTGTGATGACGGATGTGTCTCAAAATCATGACGCTGAGTGAAAGGAGCCCACGTGTGTGGTTCCGATCCTATAAAATTCATAACCTGAAAACTAGTCTGTTTTGCCCAGAGGTGGATGGCTGGCTTCTGGGGAGGGGCTGGAGGGGCTGAGCCGCCACCCTTCTGGGTGATGGAAACGGTGACGGCTTCTGGGCCCAAACACACGCCCAAACCTATCAAATTACACACTTCAGGTACATACAGTTTATGCACTTTAACTTTAATTCAGTAAAGTTATACTCAAGGAAGAAATACTTTTAAAAACATAATTAGGGGAATTTCCTGGCGGTCCATTGGTTAGGACTCTGTGCTTCCACTACAGGGGGCGCAGGTTCAATCCCTTGTTGGGGAACTAAGATCCCATAAGTTTTGTGGCACAGCCAAAACCAAACCAAACCAAACCTAAAAAACTAAAAAAAATGAAAAACAAAAAAATGTGACTAGACGGCCCAGGGCCAGAGCCTCCTGCCCATCTGGTTCTGGGGTCTGCCTGGGAAGGCCAGTGTGCCCCCCGGAGCCGCAGGCTGGGTGCCCGGGACATGCGACGGGCTCTGCCTTCAGATGTTTTCAGCCGCCGCCCCGTCCAGTGCTCCCCACGGCTGGCGGGAGGCTCCCGCCCGCTTGTCTGGAAGCCGGGGCCAGCCTGGCGTTCCAGCCAAATCTCCGTCCGCTCCCTGGGCAGCCCCGAGCACGTCCAGCACCACGTCCTTGGGCCTCGCTGACCTGGCCCGCCTCTGGCTGCAGTGCCCGGGTCTGGACCCGACCTCCTGTCACAGCCTCTGGGCCCACTTGTCACAAGACCCTGGCCGTGGGCCTGCCCGCTCTGCATAGCGCCCCTGCCTCAGGTGACGCACTCAAGCTCACGGCTCCTGACAGGTCACTCGGAAAGTACTGACCAGTTGGTGACGTGGTTGAAGGTCTCCTGCAGCCACCAGGAGGGAATGTACGAGAAGGGGACCCACATCCTACAGTGGGACGTGGGTCACCCGGCCCTGGGCTGAGTGAGGGGCGGTGCGGCCCAGGGCAGCAGCCCAGGCTGCGGGGAAGTGGCCTGGGGGCAGGCCTGGAGCCCAGCTCGCCCGTTCTCCTCTCCCCCGCTCAAAGGAGCCAGCGGTTCTTCCCTCTCCTTTTGACCTGAAAGCCCCTCTCAGTCTCACCCAAGATCCTGGGCACGAGGGCGGGGGCCCTGTCCTTCTTGCCTCCCTGGGGTCTCGACTCCTGGGTCAGGACCTGGTCCCCCAGGCGTGATGCCCCGTGAGGCCTTCGCCCCAGGACCTACAGCTGCTTGGAGGAAAAGTGGAAAACAGCTCCCCAAAGCCTCCTTTGGCCCCAGGCCATTGTTTTTTCTCCTAGCAGACTTGGCCCCCATGTGCTATTTAACCAATAAAAGTTTGGCCGCTGTCCCCCTGCTGTGAAGTGGGGCCCTGGCTGAGGCCAGAACAAACAGAGCCTTGGGTGGCTGGCCTTCGGCCCAGCTGCCGCCTGATTCCCCAGCCCTTGCTTTTGTTGGATTGTCCTCTTAAATCTCTCAGAAAATCCAGCTTCTTCCTCTTTAGAGGGGAAAAGGATTGATAGCCTGGTCCCCCTGACAGCTGTCTCTCAGCAGCCAAACTGGGGGCTGTCGGCCACTGGGCATCCTGTGCTCTGTTGCTGTGGCAACCACTGTTTGGTGTAAACTGCGTTGTAAGCTCCGGGGCTCCTGGTTGGGCTGTGAGCTGCTGGAGGCCGGGGTGTGTGTTTTCCCAACCCCCTCATCCCCCCGGGCCCTGGAGAAACGCCGGGAACAGTGGGGGCTGCACCGATGCTTTGTGAGAGGGGAAACAGCCATGGGCCTCCGCCACGCCAGGCCCAGCGCCACAGGTCGGCTAAAACCCAGCAACTTCGCAAACTGTGATCACAGTTGAAAACGCCTGGTGCTGCAGGAAATATGCACAAATGAATAGCATCTTAAAATCCAGCAGGGCTGTGTAGGACCGAGCTGGTGAGAGGCAGGATTCTGGCCAGCGTGAAGTTCCTCAGTACTGGCAGAAAAGACGTCCACGCACAATAGGTTTTCATCCAGTTCAAAGGGTTTTTCAAGAGCCCAGCGTTAGAAAAGACAGACATGACTTAAGTGCCAGGAAGTGCAGGCCCGTCAGGGACCGGTTGGGGGCGATTGCGGATTCCGAGCAGCAAGGGTCGGGGGGTGATACGGACCCCCTGTCCTGGGCTCCGGCCCTGCTGCCCGCTGAGCCCGTGCATGTCCAGGCCGAGGCCAGATGTCTGCGTGTCACAGCCCTGAGCCGCCGGGCAGGCTGCAGGGTCCTCCGCGCGGACTCCTCGTAAACAAGCGGGTCCCAAGGTGACTGCAGCAGCCCCGGGCGAGAGGCCTCTGGCTGCTCAATAAATGACCACAGGCTTCGCAGTTCAAGATTCTGCAGACTCAGCGCCTTCCCACCTGGAGCTGGGGGTCAGCCGTGGCCTCACTGGCCCCGCGGGCTGCAAGGCTGTGTCCACCAGAGGCTCCGTGAAGGCCGGCCTCTCCTGCCAGCATCGGAGGCCAGGCCTCCGAGTCCAAATCCAGCAGTGCAGCATCTCCCAGCCTCGCCTGTCTCTGGCCCCCAACCTCCCTCTGACCAGGACCCGGTGTGTAGACCGGGCCCACCTGGATACCCTGGGACAGTCTCCTGTCGCAGGAGCCCCACCTTAATCCCACTTGCCAAGTCCTCTTCACCAGCGAGGCGACGTACCCACCAGTCCCGGGGTTCGGGGCAGGGGGTCACTGCCAGACAGGGTATCTGCGTGGCCCACCCTGAACCTTGTGTTCTCTTCTCCGTCTCCACACCTCAGCTCAGCCGTCCCCCCTGCTCAGCACCCCTCACAAACGGCCCTCACCTGCTGCCCCCTTCCCTTGTGGAAACTCAGCTTACAGCGGGGCCTTCCTGAACCCGGGGCGGGGGCAGCCCCTGCCCTGTGCTCGTGGTCCCCGTGACAGGGTGAAACGCCCAGAACGGGGGTGGGGACACACCTGTGGGCGTGCCAGACCAGGGCCTCCGTAGCCCCTCGGTGAGAAGCCTTGAGGCTGCCTCAGTTTCCCCAGGTGTGAATCGGGAACAAGCACAAGCCCTAGCCCCTACAGGAAGGCAGTGGTCAGGCCCTGACCGACCTCTCAGTCTGGAGTCCAGGTTGCCTTATATGTGCTGTGTGGCCCGGGCCAGTGTGCTGACCTCTCTGTGACCCACGCTGTCATCTGCAAAGCAGAGCTAATGGCAGTCCCTTTTCGAGACGTTTTACGTGAGGACCAAATGGATCATCCATCTGAGGTGCTCATAAGTGTTCCTCCTTGTCAGGGGAAGGAGCCCGGGTCTCAAGGAGCTGGTGTCGGGCAGGGGAGGTCAGCCAGGCGTTCCTCAGGAGGGACGTTTTCACACCCCCAGCGTCAGGGTCTCCTTTCAGGCAAGTGGCTGTGTGCTCCCGACTCACCCAGGGCACACGTGAGCCGAGGGTGCCCCAGACTCTGGGAGCAGGCCCCGCCTTGCCCCCCGGGCCGTGGGGATGGCCGTGGGGATGGCCGTGGGCCCGCGGGGCCTGCTGGAGCCTGTGGGCTGCCTGCCCCTTCCTTCTGCAGGGCCACACCCTCCCCTCAGGCCGCAGTGGAGTCCCCGCAGAGGTGGCCGGGGGCGCACGCATGGTCCCCAACCTCGACCAGCCTCTGCCCGGCCAGCTGGCTTGCAGGACCCCCCGGCAGCAACCTGGGTGGAGAGGTTGCCCTTGGGCTCGACCAGCGTGTCAATTTTCCTATTAGAACGTCCTTTCAGCGTTTCCAATTACGCCTTTAATCTCCCCTTTGAGTGGGGCCTAGGTCCTCGGAGGAGCGGCTGATTCACCACTGCGCAGGGGCAGGGAAAACAGTGAGATGAGCCCGGAACATCTAGTGGGGCCAGAAAGCCAGGAAACGCTCCCGGATTTAGTTAATTAGAGAAGTAAGAGCGTGTCACAGACACAGGGCACACCCTGGAGGCGCTGCTGGTGGCCACAGATGGGATCCTGTGAGCAGCGAATACGTGGTGATGGGTCCTAACCCACAGAGTAACGTGTGTGAGAGCCGTGCCGATGGAAATGGCCGCCTGGATAAACAAGTGAGCAGGGACAGGACGGCCCTCCTTTCGGGAGACCTTCCATCGGTAAGTAACTGGGAAAGAGGGCTACAGAAAATTAGCCGGGCGAACTCACACCAGCCGACGAGAGAGCTCAGGGGCGTGAGGACGGACACCCCTTTGGAATCGCTTATGGGATCGGCGTGGCTCCCATGGCTAGTCCTCAAGTCCACAGTGCAGCCGGGTCGTTCTCTAAGGTGGGCGTCCGAGCATGGGGGGGTGATGGACAGACAGCACCCCTGTGGCAAGCAGAACCCTCACCGAGGGAGCCACTGGTTTAGAGGAGCTGGGCAGGTGGTCAGCTGAGCAGGTACTGAGCTGGGTGGGTAGTCAGCTGGGCAGGTAGTCAACTGGGCAGGTAGTCAGATGGGCAGGTAGTCAGATAGGCAGGTAGCCAGATGGGCGGGTAGTCAGATGGGTAGGTAGTCAGCTGGGCAGGTAGTCAACTGGGCAGGTAGTCAGATGTGTAGGTAGCCAGATGGGCAGGTAGTCAGATGGGCAGGTAGTCAGATGGGTAGGTAGTCAGTTGGGCAGGTAGTCAGATGGGCAGGTAGTGAGATGGGTAGGTAGTCAGGTGGGCAGGTAGTCAGATGGGTGGGTAGTCAGATGGTTAGGTAGTTAGCAGGGTAGGTAGACAGATGGGTAGGTATCAGCTGGGCAGGTGGTCAGCTGGAAAGGTAGTGAGCTGGGTGGGAAGTCAGATGGGTAGGTAGTCATCTGGGATAAGTAGTCAACTGGGTAAGTGGTCAGATGGATAGGTAGTTAGCTGGGCAGATAGTGAGCTGGATCCGTAGTCAACTGGTTTAAGTAGTTAGCTGGGTTAGGTAGTAGCTAACAAATGTGGTCAGCTGGGTTAGATAGTTAGTTGGGCTAAGTAGTAAGGTGGGTTAAGCAGTGAAGGGGGTTAGGTAGTCAGCTGGTTGTGTAGTAAACTGGGCTAGGTTATTAGCTGAGTTAGTTAGCTCCATGTTAACTGAGCACCCCTGCAGGGACAGCCGGTGTCTGAGCTGTTCTCTTTGTCCTGTCCTGTCAGGGCAGAGGTTTAAACCGGAGGCTTTAGCAGGAGGGCCACTGGGAAGGGTAGCATGTGTCAGCAGCTGGGGCTGTGCAGGCCATCCTGGGACTAGTCAGATGAGACACCCAGTGCCCCCTCGCCGCCTGGCTGCTTGGTGACCTCAGTAACACCAGGGCTGCCTCTGTAACACCTTGAACTATTTTGGGGAAAACAGAGAAGCCAGGGTTGGCGCTCCAGGCCAGGTCAGCCCCTGGTTTGGAGGGAGGCAGGTGGGACAGGCTGGAGGTCCTGAGGCGGGTGGACGCAGCCCAGGGCTCTACACGAGTTCACTATATACACGTAGAATATACACACATGAGGAAGCCGTGGGAAGCGAGGTCAGAGTTCCTTGCTTGGAGGAGGGTCTGTGTGAACCCTAACACCGAGGGCGTCCTCGCTCTGGACAGGCGAGAGGCAGGCTTGCTTGTAGGGCTGGGACCGGTGACCCCGGGGCACAGACCGGGGCTTGCTTACGGGCTCCTGCCTGGTGGGCGGGGGTGGTGGTCAGTGGTGCAGCCCCCAGGGCCCCCAACAAACCCAGAGCCCGCAGCCAGACGGGGCCAGGGAGGTGGGTACCACCGGCCGTCTCAAGAAGCAGGAGGTGTTATTCCTGCCCCGTGCGGTCACCAGGCACCAGGCAGATGGCTCCTCAGGAAGCAGGGAGCCCAGGTTTGATGGTCTGTTCCTTCACCGAAGCTGATGGAGTCCAGGACGAGTGAGCGCTTGGACAGATGTGAGGGTAGCTGACAGTAGCCTGGGCAGGGCTTGAAGGAGCGTGCAGGGGTTGGGCTCCCGAAGGACCTGCTGGAGGCCAGGCGCTCCCCGGCCCAAGCACCCGCACACACGTGGGCTCAAGGATGTCCCGTGTCTCCCGCTGGCTGCACCCTGGCGTCCACGTCTGAGTCTCCAGCTTCTACATCACAGCCCCGCGGAGGGTGTCTGTGGCTGACAAGAGCAGGCCCCAAACACAGAGTCAAGCAGATGAGCGGGGCGTGGGGGGTGGGGGTGGGGGTGGGGTGTCCTCCGCGGCTCTGCTACCCTGGGGGTCCTGAGTCCTTCCCCGCCACCACAGTCCCTCGGGGGCAGCGCTGCTCCATGCTGGCTCCGTGCCTGGGGAGGGACAGCCCAGAGCCCCGGGCGGGGGATGATTTGTGCTTTCCCGGCTCGCTCCCTGCTCCATAAGTCTGGGCTGTCAGCACTGACGGCTCTTCCTGCCCTTCCCAGGAACCAGCGTCAGGTCTTGGGATGCTGGACGCCCCAGAGAGCAGCATCAGCCCCAGCCGGGCTCAGGATGCTCTGCTGTGGGGTCTGGGGGTACCACTTACTCCCGAGAACTGGCGTGAAGTTCTCAAAAACCTGTCCAGATACAGTCATAGCTGGAATACCAGGCAGCCCCTCACACTGACCCCAAGAGCAGGCGAAACTTGTGGGTGGCAGGGCTGTCTGGGCCCCCTGGGTGGGATGTGCCCTGACACCGGCCAGGGCTCCCGCCTGTGGGACAGGACGACTGCCCGGCACCCTTGGAACCTCCATCCCTGCCTCTGTGAGCCTCAGTGCTCCTGTCTGTAGAATGGGATCACTCCCTGGCTTGTCTCAGGCTCCATCAGAGTGGAATCCATCTAAGTGCTGCTGTTGTCCCCGAGGGCGTGCTCCCGGCTTCCGAACACCCTGCTCCACACAGAAGATCTTGATCCACAGTCATGCTTATCAGGACCGGAAAGACCTTTGCCCACAGACTGTCACAGCGGGCTGGGTCCATGGAGGAAACGTCCTGTGTTGTGAGCATCACACTCCTCTGAAGACCCATCCCAAGTCCATGCAGATGGAGGGGGACAGAGGGGGAGTCTAGCCAGACCTCGCTGGGCAAAACCTCTGCGTGTTGCTCTGGTGAGCCTCTCACCTCCAAAGGCCTTAGCAAGTGCCCCCCAACCCCCGGCGGCCAGGCCGTCCTTACTCAGTTCCATCCTCCTACAAGTGGGCCCTCCATGCCGGATGTCACTAGGGACACCAGGGAGTCCAGAGAGACTCAGGGCACCTGGGGACATGGGCACCTGGGGACACGAGGGCACCTGGGGACATGGGGACACTGGGGGACATGAGAACCTGGGGACACAGGGCAACCTGGGGACATGGGGACACTGGAGGGATACTGGGCACAGGGGCCTCAGGATGCTGCCGTGTGAGTGACCTTCGTGTTTGTGTTTTGCTGTGTGAAGTATGTCAGGGCATCACGGGAAGCATCTATTTGGCGGGTGGGTTTCCACATGGGCCAAGTGTCGTCCACCCTCGGAGGCGCTCAGGACTCTAGACAGAGGTGCAGGTCTGTCTGTCCTACAGAGCTCGTGGGGTCATGGGTCGCGAGGTCATGGTGCGGGGAGGGCCAGTGGCCAAGACACTTGACCGCCGGGCTGCATGTAAGCTACATGCCTTGGACTGGAGGGCGCAGCGGCCGTGCACACGGGGCCTGGGTCAGGCCTCACTGTGCCCGACAACAGACGGCCACCACCGCATTCACATTCTGGCTGCTTCTTCAGTGAGTAGACTAGAGTTAACATCTCTAACGGTGATGAAGCATCAGGCCACGGCCGCCTCCTGGTGAAAGGTCTGGGAGGATGACTTCCCCACTGAAAAACAGAGAGGCTGTGAGGGCGCCATCCCGCCACCAGGGGGCGTGCGGGGGCAAGCGCGGCTGCCGTTCTAGGCGGGATCAGGGAGGGCGGGGACGCCTCCCTTTCCCGTCCAAGTCCTTGGAGCAGCAGGAAAAGACTAGGAATCGACGGCGGCAGCAGCAGCAACAGCATACGTCGGTTGGCGCGTGGGCACGGCGGCCTCTGAGGGCAGCAGCCGGTGGGAGGAGCCATGCTAGGGACCCTTCCCCACACAAAACACCCGGCCTTCCTGCTGCCAAATCGGGACGATAATAGGGCCCACCTTGTAGAATCAGTGAAGCGAGACACGCCAAACGTCTCGAGGTGTCACGTGGTCACCGCTGCTCGCCGCACGCTCCCCGAGCCCCCTCCTCGCCCAGCCAGCCATCCACGTCTCACATTACTCTGCGTGCTCATAAGCAGGTGTGCCCCGTGCCCTGGGAGGTGTGGCCCTGCAGCATCACTTATCAGATGATGGAGCTCATTTTTGTGGGGCTGCCTGCAGATAAAGCAAGACGCACTGGACGCCCACTCTCGCTTCCCCCTTGGAATGGAAGCTCCGCGAGGCCAGGGTTCGTTCGTTCAACCATAGCCATGTCCCCAGCACTTGGTACGGTGCCTGGCACGTGGTAGGCTGTCAGCAAACATTTACGATGATATTGGGGAAAGGGCTTATGACGTAAGGAAAACTTGTAAAACAAACAAAAAAACTGGTGCAGTGTGATGCCAATTTTGTAAAAAAGCTTTATTTACCCATCTCCATATATAGCTCTGGGTACACATCAAGAGAGAGAGGAAACGAGAAATAGATGGAAATTCTAACAGTGATAATCTGAAGGTAATCTGACGAGATGACAGGCTAAATGCTTTTTGCTGGTTCCAACATTTCCCACAGTGAAAACGCATATGTGACTTGGGGGAGAATACTAATATTGGGAGAAGCAAGCAGGAGGCACTGGCGTGGTGCTCTGGGGCCCAGACAGGACGGGCGCCAGCGTGCGGCTAGTGTCCACCAGAGGCGTCGGGGCCGTCCCTGCCCCGGGTTGGGGGGGGCCCTGCAGCCTCTCATTCACTGGTGTCTGAGTAGCTGGGGGGCCAGCGGGGACGGAGGAGGAAGCTGGGTCAGGCGACAGGGGGCCCAGCCTCTGGTAAGCTTGCATAGGCGCCCCTGCAGGCTGAGTCGGGGGACCCTGAGGACTGGGGCCTCCAAGCAGGGGGAGGCTGCGGGGCAACCCTCCCTAAATGTAAACACCCGTCTTCTGCTTGCAGGCCACAAAGGCCAGGCTGGCCCCATGCCGAGCTCCAAGCACCACGATGGGCAGAAGCAGCTCCAACGGCCACCAGGGCGCCTCAGGCGGGAGACTCCGGCTTCCCTCCTGGTGTGACGTGAGCGCACTGAGTTGCCAGCGGCGAGCTAGGTCATACAGCTTCCCTCCAGGTCGTGGCTCTTTTTAAATCCGCAAGGCCCGCGTCACGCCCTCGTCACGCCCTCGTCACCCCTGGGACTGGCGTGCTCCCTGGCAGGATGCAGAGCTGGGCGACGCAGGGCTGTGGTTGGGCTCCACGGGTAGCACCCGCTCTATGGGCCCCGGCGGGCCTGGGGGCGCCAGAGCGGAGGCCCCCAGGGCCGCGTCCACCTGCCGGGCTGGAGCTTGGCCCGTGAGCAGGGGACAGGAGCCACCACGTCCACACCTGCGGCCGGCCCTGCAGGTTCCCACAGCGCCGCCCGGACCGGCTCCCCGCAGGCACCTCAGCCAACACGGGAGGTGAAAGGTCTCTGCCAAGCCAGCCGGGTTGTGCACACGTGTGAGGCCGCCCTGCCCCCCCGGGGGCCCTCCATGGCCAGACAGGCGGCACGTGGCTCTGACCGAGGCCAGCTGTCCGCGGCGGCCAGAGGTGGACGCGGACAGACGAAGGGTGAGGGCCGGCCGGGGGCCTGTTGTGGCTGAGCCCCGGGAGCAGAGGGACCAGTAAAATGACCACAGCCCAGACAGCCTCCTCCGGCGGACTCTCCAGAAGCTCCTCTTGGTGCCCTACTCGGGGGCCAGGTGCCGGAGCCAGGAGCTGCCACCCCGCGGGCAGGGACAGGGGGCACTTGCTCAGGAGGGTGTGCCTGGTGAGAACGCGCAAGTGTGCCTGCTGCTGGGGACCCGTGGGCCACCGCGTCCTTAGTCTTGGGCTGAAACACAGGAATGGCCTGGGACAGGCTGCTGAGCCTCAGCTGGTTGAACAGAGGAGCCTCGAAGCCTCGGGTCTCCCTGGTGCGGCTCCCTGACCCCTGACGCCCCTCTCCACTCCCGCAAGCAGCACCTCCCTGCGGCTTCATCTCCTCCACGTGGCCCTTGGGGCTCCCAGTCCCAGCTGCAAGGACGCCCGCCCACGGTGCTTGGGGACCAATGCCTGGGGTCCCTCCGTGCCCTGGTGGCAGCCCTCGTTGGGGCTGAGTGCAGGGCTGCGCGACCACTGACCTGGGAGGTGCGGCCACCTGTGCCGTCCATCCCTGGACTGCATCTCCCCCACAACTTACATTTCACGGGACAGGGTGCGTGGAAAGAAGGGACGGGGCCCCTGGAGAGGGACAACGTTTTCTGTTTGCGCTTTACTGAGCCCTTTTTAAAGGTGGCGTCATCACTTCGTGATGGTGGGGACGTCACACGTTGGGTGGTCACGGCACCAGGTCTCCGTGGCGTCTCTCAGGGCTGCTGGCTTTGTCCCTCGCCCCTCCCGGCGTCGCCGACCCTAGGAGACAAGTGGAGACCTCGGTTAGACCCCTGGCCACAGGGGGCGGGGCTAGAGTGGGACCCACAAGGCGGCCTGGCCCCGCCCCCTTTCTACTTCCTGCCCCTCCAGGCACCCGCTTCGGCCCCAGCCCATCTCTGAGCGTGAACTACCTTCTCCACCTTCTTCCTGGTGGAGTACAAGATGCAGCACAGCCAGCTGGTCCCGATCCTGGAGACGGAGAGGGGCGGGGTGGGTGGGGGAGACAGCTGCCCCCGCCCCATCCTGCCAAGGCCAGGGGCGTTCCCGGCCGGTGCAGAGCCAGACTTTGCCCTCCCACCCCCACCCTCGTGTCTCCAGCCCAGGAGCGACCCCTTGAGCACAGCAGACCCTGAAGGTCAGCGGAGCCGAGCCGCCCTCCCTCCCCTGCCCGGCTGCGAAGAGGCGTTGCAGGTGGACGGTGCCCAGCCCAGCGTTTCCCGAGCATCGCAGCCCGTGCCTGTCCCTGTGCATGGGCTCTGGGGGTTCCACTTCCAACCGAGGCTCTGGGACGAGGTGGCCCCCTTCCCTTCGCAGGGACCTCCACGGCTCACTGCCAAAGCCCCCCAGCGGGCGGCTAGTGGGCTGCTAGTGCCTGGGTGCCCTAGGGGGCTGGCTGGATAGAGGCGGCTTAGCTCTGAGGGAAACTGAGGCTGCAGGTGAGCAGGGCAGACAGGTGGCCCCGCCCGGCAAATGTCCAGGCCAGGCCCCTGTGGAGCAGACCCTGTCCTGCTGGCCAAGCAGCCTCCAGCAGCTGAGGCTTGGTTCCTGGGCACGGCCCGTCTGCAGGTTCTCTGGGGCAACTGAGCACAGGGGGTGGGGAGCCGGACTCTTAAGAGGCCGAGAGGGTGGGCCTGGGCCCGCCTGGCCTGGGGCAGAAAAGGAGCTGCCAGGCTGTGTCCGGTGTGGCCGAATCCATCACTACGTCCATCAAGAATTGATGAGAAAAACAGACGTCTGCTTAGGAAAGACCTTCCCATGTCAAGCATAGATTTGGTTTAATTTTTTTTTTAATTTTTAAATTAAAAAAAAATTTATTTTGGGCCATGCCACACAGCTTGCAGGATCTTAGTTCCCCAACCAGGTATTGAACCTGAGCCCTTGGCAGTGAAAGCGCGGATACCTAACAGCTGGACCACCAGGGAATTCCCCAAGCACAGATTTGGCAGCGTGCCGGGCAGTCCTGACATCTTGGTGAAAGCCACACGGCTGGCTGTGTGAGCAGAGGTCAGGAGAGACGTGGGGGGACACTTCCTAACAGGAACGCTCTCCCCCAAAACACACAACCTGGGGAAAGGCAGTAACAGCAACTGCCAAATAAGCAAAGGGCTGTAATGCTATAAACATTCACAGCTGGCGACCCAGGAAAATGGCCCGAAGAAGGCCCTGTTCTCCCGATGTCCGGCCTCTGCTCCGGATCTTCCTTTGGGGCCATGTGCTCCCGTGAAGTCCCCACTGTTTCCGAGAGGTGGCACTTGCAGATTTAAAAGTTTTCCTCTGGGGCTTCCCTGGTGGCGCAGTGGTTGAGAGTCCACCTGCCGATGCAGGGGACACGGGTTCGTGCCCCGGTCCGGGAAGGTCCCGCATGCCGCGGAGCGGCTGGGCCCGTGAGCCACGGCCGCTGAGCCTGCGCGTCCAGAGCCTGTGCTCCGCAGCGGGAGAGGCCACAGCAGTGAGAGGCCCGCGTACCGCAAAAAAAAAAAAAAAAAAAAAAAAGTTTTCCTCTGTGTTGTGCTATCTCACATTGTTTCATTTATTTTAAATGACTGCGTATCGGTTTTACAAAGTAAATAGAGAAATTTTTCTTTTAAAAACCGTGCAAGCAAATTAGCCAAGACATTAATGTGGTTGTTCATTCAGAGTGGGGGAAAGTGGATACATTGCTATTTTCTCGTTTGTGTTTCTCTGTATTGTTTAAAATACCATAGATCCACGGCCCTGGGCGAGCGTCTCACCTGTTCCCAGGTGGCTCACAGCCTCACAATCTCTACCCATAGGGTGGAGGCGGTCAGGACAAACGTCTCCCGCCCCAGCCCCCAGGTCCCTCTGCCCTGCTGAGCCAGCAGCCACGTGGGACGGGTCCCCCCACTGCCTGCGGGACCAAGGGCTGCGACCTCGGCAGCCCAAACCCCGAGCTGCACGGAGAGGAGACCCTCCCACTCTCTCCTCCTCTTCTTCTTCCCACCTGTCCCTCCCTCCTACTCTGGCCCTTCTGTTGGCTGACAGGGTGGGGAGAGGGGTCTAGCTAGGGGGGAGGTGGGGCTCACGGGGATCCTGCCGCACCCCTCCAGCCGCAGTACACGCCTGGGGCTCTGCGTGCGCCCAGGAGGAACCAGAAACCCTGCGGGAGGAAAAGACCCCCACCTCCCCGAGTGCGACCTCCTCACTCACTCGTCCTCTGAAAAATCCCCCATGTCCATCTGGAACCACTCCTCTTCGTTCATGGCACATGTGATCACCTGTGGGATGTGGTGGCAGTAGTTGAGGGGACAGGCGAGGAGGTCATGACAGGGGCC
Organism: Hyperoodon ampullatus; assembly: GCF_949752795.1. Taxonomy (NCBI): domain Eukaryota; kingdom Metazoa; phylum Chordata; class Mammalia; order Artiodactyla; family Ziphiidae; genus Hyperoodon; species Hyperoodon ampullatus. Next base: position 1,028,144 of record NC_136929.1, on the reverse strand, counting down.
GAGGCCGGACCCGCTGATCCTGCCCAAGGACGAGATGGGGCGTGGAGACTGCACTGAGTATCCTCCCACGAGACGGGGCACCGTCAAGTGGAAGTTTCTAACTAGGGGACCCTGGCCAAGGCACTGTGCCCTTGATGTGAGCTACCATGACCCCTGGACTGTGGGTCAGAAGACCTGGGCCCTAAGTCCCAGCTCTGCCCCTGACTGATTCTTCTTAAGTCCTTGAAGCCTGTGGTGCCCCGTGGTAGCCTTGTGTGTGGAGGCGGTCAATAAACAGCTCTCTTCATCGTACAGCATGTTCTGAGGGCAGATTTAGATGGTGCAATCTGGAAAAAAGCAACCCCCAGGTAGGGGCTTACATTTGCCAGGAGAGAATTTCAAAAAACTTCCAAAGAGATGGCTGCTCACTATAGCAGAGAAATGGAGAATATATGTGTTGGAAGGGCCCAGTCAGGCCATGGGGTTAACCACTTCCTTTTACAGAAAATGGTGATGATGATGATGATGATGTGACAATGGTGATGGTGATAATGGTGATGATGATGGTGATGGTGGTGTAGGTGGTGACAGTGGTGATGATGATGGTGAAGACGTGATGATGGTGATGATGATGGTGGTGATGTGATGATGTGATGATGATGGTGGTGATGGTGGTGATGATGGTGAAGATGTGATGATGGTGGTGATGATGGTGAAGATGTGATGATGGTGGTGATGATGTGATGATGATGGTAATGATGGTGATGATGCTGGTGAAGAAGTGATGAAGGTGGTGATGATAGTGATGATGACTGTGGTGGTGCAGGTGATGACGATAGTGATGAAGATTATGGAGATAGTGATGCTGATGGCGATGAAGATGATGATTGGGGTGGTGGTTTTGATGATGTTGATGGTGATGAAGATAGTGATGATGGTGGTGGTGGTGTAGGTGGTGAAGATGATATCTAATGCTGGGACTTTCTGGGTACCAGGCAGTGTTCTGAGGGTGTCACAAAACAATGCCGGGCTGTGGGTGCTACTAAGATCCCCATTTTGCAGATGAGAAAACTGAGGCATGGAGAGGTATGGTGACTTGTTTGAGCATTCCCTGGAGAGCTGTGGAGGCTGGGTCTCCCAGCTCCTCAGCTTGTGCCCTTTCACCACCCCAGCACAATCTCACAAGAGGTTCTCAGGGCCCCTGGGTACCTCGAGGGATGACCCAGGCCCTGGAATCTATGGAGGTGCAGGAATGTGTGTCGGTTGGCGTGAGGGAAAATGAGAAAGAAGCAAGGTGCTCTCTGGCCCCCTGGCCAGTCTCCAACCCCCAGGGCCCCATCTCTGCCTCAGCCTCCAGCACACCCATGCCCGGGGCAAGCTTCTGGGAATGCCGCATGGCTCCAAGCAAGGCGTTTCCCGGTGGGTGGTTTGGCTTTGTGAACTTTGGGTTTTTTTACCTCCTCTGCTCGGTCTCCCAGATCAACCTCCACAAACACAGATGATTTCTGTGGATAGAAACCAAAGAGGCGTGTATGGTGGGCTTGGGTGAGCCAGGGAGGCACACAGATTCCTGAGGTGGTGCCCAGGGTCTGGGTGTTACACTGAGCCCACCAGACACTGGCCGTGTGTGGTGGGACCTGCTGACAGTGTGGTTGGTAAGGTGCCCTCTGGCAGAGGGAGAGGAGGGATGTGGCCTCCCAACCCTCCCTGCTCACCTCCCATCAGGTCCCTGAGAACTCAGAGGGTGTCCCCCAGCTTTGCCCCCTGAGAATCAGGGCTGGTGATGCCCAGAGCGGGGTGGACCCTCCAGGTCCACTGCAGGCCTGCTCACCTGGGCAGCGCCCGAGCTGCAGAGACACACAGTGAGCTGGGAAGGCCTGGGGGGCTCAGGTGCAGCGGCCCCCAGGTCTCTGACCAGGCACCTTGGCTTAGCCCAGTGGTAGCAGTTTAGTCAACACCGGGAGAAGTGTTTTGGGGAGTGGAGGGGACCCCAGGGGCCCTGGACGCAGGCCAAGCCCAGCTCCCCTCCCGCCCCGCATGCGGATCGGGAAGGGGAAGGAAAGCCTCTCTCGGACAGGGTCCTGTGAGCACCGCTGCCCCCGGGCTGCGATGGGCCGGAGCTGGGGCTCCCTGACAAGGGCAAGCTGAGGGTCACTTCCTGTCTGGGCCCCCGCTTCCTCAGCAGCTGTGCTGTTTGGCAAGCCGGGGTTAAGGTGCCCCAGCGCCAGCCAGGAGCACAGACTGGGCGCTGAGGCAGCTCAGGCGGGGCCTGGTCCAGCCCGCGCGTCCTCGGCAGGACTGTGCCTGACAGGCCTCCCCTTCTGACTCTGTTACTGAAGTGAAAAGCTCTTGCCTCTGTTTCCAGAAGGGCACCCAGCTGTACGGACTCTCGCTCTCCTTCCTGTAAGAAGACACCAAACAGATAAACTGAGGCAGGACTCCCACACGCAGGGCCGGCAGCGCGTGCACATTAAAGGACCACTCCTGACCTTGGCCTCCAGGGCGCGCTTGTCTGCGCGCTCCCTGCCGCCCGGCTCCTCCTGGCCGCTGGCCTCGGGCTCCGCCTCCTTCCAATGCCCCTGCACCTGCCCAGCGGCGTCCTGGCGCTGCTCCTCCGGGCTCGCCTGGCTGCAGCGGGTGCAAGCAGGGCTTTGGAGACGACACCTTCCTCCCTCCTGGGCACTGGCGCCCCTGGGTCAGCAGGGCGGGGCTGGCGGGCAGTGGGCGAGGCAGACCCAGGTAGAGGGGTGGGCAGAGCGGAGAAGGACGCGGCAGGGCTGCTGAGCTGACCTCCCTGAGGAGCCGTCACCCCGACCTGCCCCAACACGAGGGACGCCGGCAGCCCCGGCAGGCTCTCGGGTGAGATGCCTTCTGCCCGGGGATCCGAGGGGAGATGCCTTCTGCCCGGGGATCCGAGGGGGAAGGTCTGCAGTGATAGGCGCCGGCCCCAAGATGCTGGGCTGGGGGGATGCCGGTGGGGGGCTGCTTGAGGCCCTGCGAGCCCCCTGGGTCACCGGCCCCCGACCCTCCCGTCTGAGCCTCGAGGTCTTCTCCGGACGCCCTGGCCTCCCTCGAGCCACCCCTCACCCGCCAGGTCTTTAACCTGGCGCCCACTCCCACCCCGGCCTGCCGTGTCCTCCCCACGTCTCTGCACAGCTGCCTCCGCTGGACCAAGGCCACTCACCAGCGGGCATCTTCCATGTCGCTTCTGAGGTCCTTCCCCTGATCTTCAGGCTCTGAGGAGGAAGCAGCGGGTCTGTCGTCAGCCTGCGAGGATGCTGACGGGCCACCCGCGGGGTGTCGGCACCGCCGCCCCAGTTCTGACCGGCGTTCTCGCGCATCCCCGGCCCAGGAGGCTGCCCGCCCCGACCCTTCACATCAGCCCTCTGCAGGCCGGTGCAGGGCGTCGAAGGCCCCCTGCCCCCCACAGGGTCCCCGCAGGGCCTCTGCCCGCTCTGTGGCACGCGGCGGGAGGCCTTGGCGTTGCCTCTACTGTCACTGTGCCAGGCACAGGGACCCCTTGCGTCCTCCTGGTGGCAGCAGGTTGGAAGCAGCAGGAGCTGAGGGCCAGGGCGGGGGGGGCGGGCCTCAGCCTGCGGCCAGTGGAGGGGGGGGGGCGACCCAGCCCTGGAGGTGAGATCTGAGCCACACCATCCCCTCCAGGACGCTCCTCCTGGCCCCTCTGAGGGGCGTTGCTGGCGGTGGGAGTCCTCTGGCTGGGAAAGGTCTCTGTCCGGTGAGGAGAAAGGGGCACAGGATCCAGCCCCGGCCTCATGCATGGAGCGGGTGTCAGTGAACAATTACGGGGAAGCTGCATTTTGGTGACCGCGGCAAGACAGCGTGAGCCTCGTGAGCTGTGAGCTCTGAGCAAGACACCGGGGTTTCCTGGTGAAACGCAGGCTTCTGCTTCTCGTAGGTTGCAGACCTCAAGGGGGTTTCCTACCCCCTTTGGGACCTAAGAGAAAGCCCCCGAGGGAGGGGTCTCGAGGTCGCAGACGCTCCAGGTCCCGTTTCTGTGCAGTCACCTCTGAGCCCAAGATGCCTGAGATGACAGTCCCCGTAGCTGCTCCAGACTCTCCCCAGAGTGGCCTGCTTTCCACCCCCCAGCCTGACACACAGCCTGGACTCCTGGCCCCGACGGAAACACCGCCCCAGGGAGACTCCAAGCTTTAAATAATGTTTTTGACAGGAGACACAGCAGGATGCCTCTGCAAGCCTCTATCCCGGAGGACTTCCTACAGAATTTGGTGGCCAGATCAGCTACTCGGGATCCTTTCAGCTCACAGGCCTCGGGGCCGGGGATACCTGCAGGACAGAGGGGGTGAGGGCCTGGCTCTGGCAGGTGCCCTGCTTTCTGTTCCTGCTTTGTCGCTGGTCCTCGCTGTCTTGCATGCTGTCCCTCCCCTGGACCGTGTCCCCCCCCCCGGACCGTGTCCCCCGACCCCTGCCATCCTCCAGCGCCATCCTTCATGGGGACCTGGGCCCCCTGCCCAGTGTTAAGCGACCTTCCTTGGAGGCAGCTTTCCGTCACGCCCATCCTCCCTGGCACTCGGCACCGGCCCTGGGCTGGGTCGTCCGCGCACGTTCCTTGTCTCTGGTCTGAGTTCCCTGTGGGTGAGAACTAGGTGCTGTGCATCCTCCTCAATCCACGGTTCGCACACCGGCTCCGGGACGTCTGCTGACCTACGGCTGTGCTGCCATCCCCAGGCCGGCCCTGGCCACCTAGAAACAAAGCCCTGAAGGCCAAGGGTGGGGCGACCTTGGGTCTTCAGAGAGTATTTCAGAACTTCGCAGCTCTCAGCGGGAAAGGCGCTGCATCGACCTCAGATGGAAGGGCCCGAATGGTTCGGCTCAGTGGTTTTCTGGCAGGGATCTACGGTGGACTTCTTCCGGAAAATCTTCAGCAGCCCCTAGCCCGTGGGTGCACACGTGTGTGCTTGTGCATGTCTGTGTATGTGTGCAAGTGTGTCCGTTTTTAGAAGACACAGGGCTGAACCAGATAGATCTTCAAACCTGCTCCTTCCTGTAACGTGTATTCAGCAGGAAGGAAAGAATCAGTAAAAAGAGAGCCTGGTTTTTCTTTGCTCCAAAGCAGCTGTGGAACGAGAAACACACACCTGCCCCCAGTGCCTCGTTATCATAAAGTAAAAATATCAGCGTGTTCGTGGGTTCCCCCTTTGTCCGCTTTCTAAGAAAGGCCCTGCTTTTTTCGCGGTTCTGGGCGCACCAGCAGGGCTCAGCAGGTAAGGCTCCAGGCGGGGCGCGAGGGCACTGCTCCGGCTGGGCCTCGTGCGTGGCTCGGGGAGGAGTGGCAGGCCGGGCAGAAGCTCTGCCCCCGCACGCGAACAGACTATTTCCTTTGCTTCCTTTCTTCAGCTGGCCTCTAAGTGATCGCCAAACCACTTACAGGTCACTGTCTGGACCGCGAGCCGCCCCCGGAAGTCGGGGTTCGCGCCGGTGGGAGCGGGGGGCGGGACAGGCGCGGGCCAGGGCGGGGCCGACACTGGCATGAACCCTCTGCACGAGCGGCCGGACGCCACCTCGCGGCCAGGGCGCCCCTCGCTCCCTTCGCGACCGAGAGCTGCCTCCACCTTGCGGATTTCAGCAGGCCCTGCTGGCCGAGGCCTGGAGCCCCTCCGGGGAACAGCCCCCTCCTTGCCCGGGACGCGTCGTTGGGGCGCCTGGCCCGGAGGCTCCGCGGCAGTGAGGCCGGCGGCTGCGGCCTGGCGTCCCAGGCAAAGGCTCAGGGCCCGGGCGCGAGCTCAGCCGTGGATCCGCGGGTTCGCGTGGCCCCTCCGTGCGCGGACTCCTCTCCCGCCCGGCTGGGGGGCGTGTCCCACAGGCGCTCGGCCCCGCCTCCTGCGTCCACGTCACCTTGGCACTTGCGGGCCCTGCGGCACCAGCCTCCTGGCTATTGCTTCCAAGTGTGAGCGCCCAGGCCTGGCGGGTGCCCCGCCCTCACCCGGGGGGCCGCTGGACAGCGAGCAGTGCTCCGCGTGGCTCCGGCTCCGGGCGGCTCATCCCCTCCATGCCCCTCCCTGCTGTCCGGGAGCCCCACCGGGCCTGGCGCCTGGGGCGGGTGTGTGCACGGCGCTCGGTGCGTCCCTGCCATCCATCCTGTCTCGGCAATCCCAGTGGTGCTGTGGCTACTTGCAGTATTTCCTGAGCAGGTTATAGGTTGGTTTCCTCTCTGGGGAGCTCGGCCCTCCCGAGAGCCTGAGAAGGAGCGGCTGTAATCGGACTTTTTTTTTTTTTTTTTTTTTTTTTTTCGGTACGCGGGCCTCTCACTGCTGTGGCCTCTCCCGTTGCGGAGCACAGGCTCCGGACGCGCAGGCTCAGCGGCCACAGCTCACGGGCCCAGCCGCTCTGCGGCATGTGGGATCTTCCCAGACCGGGGCACGAACCCGTGTCCCCTGCATCGGCAGGCGGACTCTCAACCACTGCGCCACCAGGGAAGCCCTGTGCTCGGACTTTCATCGGTCGGAGGTAGTGGAGATGCAGCGGCCCCTGTGCTGTGACCGCCGGCCCCCACTTCCCCTCCTCCTCCAGAGATAACACAGCTTTGGACTTTTAAGCTGAGAGAAGAACAAATATTTTTATACAATGACCTCTTAAAATCGCCCCTAGGGCTTGAACAAGCAAACCGCATTTCCCGCTTACTGAGTTTTGTTTCCTAACAGAGTCATTTAGACTTCCTACACGACAGTCTCAGCAAAGGGCACTTGCTGGTGTGAACCACAACTGCTGGGGTCCTGCCGACGACTGGCAGTCACCCCGTCTCTCCGCCACCTCGGGCCCGCTGCCCTGGGGTAGCTGACCTTCCAGGGGCAGGTCCACGTAAGGACCAGGGCATTTAGGGTACCCGTCCCCACTTCGGCCACACCATGGCCCACTCGCAGGGTTAGAAACATGCCGGAGTGGGACACGTGGCTGACACAGGGTATAAGTGCTCACACTTTACAATGTAAAGGCCACACTAGTGACGAGCAGACGGGCGGCCCCCAGCCCGTGGGTTCACTGCTGCCCCTGGCCGTGAGGGCCCTGCTCCGGCAGCGGGACTGGGGCTCACCCCAGGGCCTCCTCATAAACCTGAGACACTTCCCATGCTGGCCCTCACGTGCCAACGGTCTTCCCAACGTCCCCAGAGCCTTCACAGGCCACGGGGCCCAGGTCTCTGTCCTCACCCCGTCCTCCTGCCCTCGACAGGGCTTCCAGCTGCCCCCCTGCAGCCCCAGACTGGCCCTCCGGCGGGCCCCCAGGATGTCCCCACACAGTCCCAGGCTGGCCCTGCCCCTCAGGCCCCAGTGCCCGACACGTCCCACCCTGGCCTTTAGGATCTTAGGCAGGGGCAGTGGGTCCGGGGCGGGGGTGGGTGTGTGGCCCTCGCTGGCCCAGGGAGAGCGGTCTGCCCCGTCCCGCCCGCAGCCCTACCTAGCTCCTTGCACAGCGTCTTGATGCAGCTCGGGGGGTCCCCCTTCCGGTGCAGGCAGCCCACACTCTGGCTCCTCTGGAGCTCAGCCATCCTGCTGGCCGCCTTGAGGTGTCCGGGGCTCACGGCCGAGGGAGGGGCCCCGGGGCCCGGCCGGTGCCTCCTGTGTGCGGCCACGGGAAAGAAGGAGGACCGGCTCTCACGCAGCCCTCAGACGGAGCGTATGGCTTCCACCCCCTCCACGGGGAGCTGCCCTTGTGTGCCCGGGCCCCGTTGCTAGGTGGCCCCTGTGACATCACTGCAGAGGCAGAGCAGCGGCCCCTCCCGCGGCCCTGGGTCAGAGGGGCCTCCTCCCAGGGCCGCCTGCCTCTCAGCAGAGACGGCAAAGGGCCAGGTGGCCGGGGGCCTTCATGCGGCTCTGCAGGCGCTTCTGGTGTTGGGTCTGCTGAGCCTTCAGGTGAATCTCTTGATTCCTAGCAGGGACGAAGGACTCGGAGGTCACGGCGGGGACTCCACTTGGCGGCCTGGGCCCTGGGTGGCGTCCTGCGTCCTCCCCCCTCCAGACGAGGGGAGATTCACGCAAACGCAGCTTCGGAGGGCAGCCGTCTGCGGACAGGTACCTCTGAACTGTGCCGAGGAAACCCTCCTCTGCGTTTTCAGTCGAGCTGTTTGCTGACACTGCCGTGACCAAAGGCTCGCTTGGGCGGCTTCCATAGTAGACATTCGCTTTCTGGGTCAGGAGCCCGGAGGTCTGAAGTCCAGGCGTGGGCAGGGCTGGCCTCCTGAGGCTTCTCTCCTCAGCATGTAGATGCCCGTCTCCTCCCTGTGTCCTCACGGGGTCGTTCTCTGTGCGTGTCTGTGTCCTGACCTCCTCTTCTTAAAAGGACACCAGTCAGACTGGATCAGGGCCACCCTAGTGACCTCATGTAACCTTAATCACCTCTTTAAAGGCCCAGCTCCAAAGGCAGTCACTTTCTGAGGTCCTGGGGACCAGGACTTCACACATGAATTTTGGGGTGTCACAGTTCAGCCTATAACACAGCCTGACAGAAAGTTGCTGACAATCTATTCAACACAAGTTTTTCTTCTCATCTGGGACCACGGGGGACAAATCATAGCAGGTGTTTCCTGGGCACCCAGCCGACAGCACTAGGTGTGTCATAAATGTGCAGAACGAAGTAAAAGTGACTGACTCCCTTTTTCCACGTGCACTTCCGTTCCCTAAACAAGCTCCCAGCATCTTAGCTCCCAGGAGGCCTCGGCTCCGCCAGCCAGGGGCCGGTTCAGGTGCCGCCGTGGATGCTGCTCAGAGGCTGTCTCGGGGGGGAGACAGATGAAGCCAGGACGGCGGGCAGCTGAACCAGCTCCCTCTTGAGGTAACAGGTGGTCTGGAGAAAGTCAGTGGGCACAGATTGGGGCGCAAAAGATTGGGGTCCTAGGAGTGGGGCTCTGGGTCCTCATTCTCCCAGGTTTTCTCTTTTCAGTCCTCCCACATACCCCAACGTGGGCAGGGCTCGTTACCCGCCCCCGCCAGCCCCAACTCTCTCCGCCGGGCCTGGGCCTGCGTGTGAATCTGAGTTGCCCAGGCCCCTGGCAGCTGCCCTGCGGCCCTGCCGTGGACGCTCGTGTTTGGGGCATCTGAACCTCTTGGCCCCCACCCAGAGCAGACAGGAGGAGCTGGAGAGCAGCAGGACAGCACTTTCCTCCCCAAGTCCACATGCACCTGGGAAGGAGGCTCATCACCACTGTCCTCGGTTCAGGGCTGCGGCACCCCTGAAGGCCTGACCCGGCTTCCCCAGAGCCAGATCCCACCACCCTCCCCCCACGACTCTCTCATACCAGGCGACCGACCAGGGCTGGACTTAAAAAGACAACTGAGTGGAAACCAAATGGAGAAAAGACAGGAAAAAGGAGATGAGAAGAGGCATGTTTCCCCGGGAGGGGGAGGGTGGGTCCCCCATATTGTGCATCCAGTCCTCCCCTCCGCCTTTCGAAGGGGTGCAGCCATATCTGCTCAACGGCACTGAGCTCCCTCTGTCTCCCCTCAGGCCACCAGCCTCCTGTTCCCCCTCCCTCGGGACACTGATCTGTGTCTGGCCCTCGAGCACACGCCCCCCTGCTGAGTGCTCGGAGACATGAGGGACCCTGCCTTTCCCACCCTCCTTGAGCTTGACGCCATCTCTGTCCGCCCTGAGGTCCCCATGGCCCTCACAGGGCCGCACTCCACACCTTTCCATCCCAGAAGCATTGTGGTTTCCAGCACAACCCAAAGCCCCACAACTGGACCTCACCTGTCACCAGAGGGACCTCACCTGTCATCAAAGGGACCTCACCTGTCGGGGGACCACACCTGTTGTCAAGGGGATCCCATCAGGTGTCAAAGGGACCTCACCTGTCATCAGGGGGACCACACCTGTCATCAGAGGGACCTCACCTGTCATCAGAGGGACCTCACCTATTGTCAGGGGAATCTTACCTGTTGTCAGGGGACCAAACCTGTTGTCAGGTGGATCCCACATGTCGTCAAAGGGACCTCACCTATCGTCAGGGTGATCACACCTGTCGCTAGGGGGACCTCACCTGTCACCATGGGTACCACATCTGTCGTCGGGATCACACCTGTCGCTAGGGGGAACCACACCTGTTGCTAAGGGGACCTCACCTGTCATCAGGGGGCTCACACTTGTTGTAAGGGGGACCTATCATCAGGGGGACACCCTCTATCGTCAGAGGGACCACATTTGTTGTCAAGGCACCTCGCCTGTCATCACAGGTATGTCGTCCCTCCTGCCCCACTCCACCACACCCCCCATCTCCACGTGTGCAGTATCAGTGGATGCTCATGTGAAACCAAGCCAGTCTCAGAAAGAATAAAAGGTCTGTTTTAATTGGCCAGTAAAATACATCACAAATCATTAGTATCTTATAAACAGAAACATTAAATTACAAATCCATATTAAAAACTGCAGTTTGGAGCAGCCTAATAGCTGCGTATATGGAGCTTTTTATTTTTGCAACATTTTCCTCCACCATTTTTGTGACAACAGGCAATGTTACTATCTGCCATCTAGATCTCGAGTCTGAACAGACGGGCACGTGGCACCTGGTCCTATGGGTCTGAAAGGGCCTTTCCAAAGCCAGGCTGCAGCCGAGGCTTTCGGGGGAGTCAGCAGAAGCTCATCAGGACCCCCAACCCCCAAAGCACAGCAGCCCTGGCAGCCCCCAGGGCCTCAGAGACAGCGAGCACTGCCCCTGGCCCGGTGTCCACTCCCGAGCCTCCCAGTGCGGGCCCAGGTTTCTCCCTGCCTCCCTCCCTGTTTTCTCTCGGGGACCTTTACTTGGCTGCCATGAGACACAACCACTCCCTTTTCTGTCCTATGGAGGCACATACAGGCCTGGATGTTCTGAGTTACTTTATATCAAAGAGCTAGTTAAAAACAGTCCTTTAAAAACATTAAGAAAAACAGCTTGAAAATAATGCACATTTCTATTTTTACAACCTTCCCCAAACTCCCACCAGGGTGGCAAACGTGGATTCTACTTTTAGCCCCACTGACAGCAAACAACACAACTTTGCTTGATGTGGCGGCTGCGTGGACGCGTATCAGCAGCAGGCAGCGGGGCTCCCACCTCGGGAATGAAGGCTGGGACCCCTAGGAAATCTCTCTGCAAAAGGACCCCATGTCCCCAGAGAGCGAGGGCATCCTCAAACTGGGATCTCCGTGCGGTTCCGACCCTCTGGCCAGGACCGATAGAAACGTCAAAAGCTGAAACCAGGAGGCCTCGTGCTGGTGGCCGCCCACGGCTGGCTCATAGGAAAAGAATAACGCTCACAACATCCCCGCTGAGTCGAAGCAGAACGTTAGTGCCGGAAGGCTCCACGGTGCGGGCGCCACAGACCAGCGGAGACAAACGTGCACGCAGCACAGGGCACACGCCCTGCAGGCCGCGGTGTCGCTGGCACCCTGTTCCCGAAATGCCAGCTCAGGTTGCCTGCCACTGGCGTGATCAAGTGCACAGCCACCCAGAAATGGCCCGGGAGCCTCAGAAGTTCACAAGCTCGACCCCTGTCGGCTTGCAAGCTGAGGAGCTGCCCTCTGGTCTGGTGTTCTCTCCTTCCTGGACATGGGCTCACCCGGCGCAGCGCAGGGCACCATCCTGGGACAGGGGGTCCCGCGGGCTTCACATGGAATGGGCGGGCGTCTCAGACTGCTGCCTGATGTAGCTTTGGAAGCTCTTGTCTCCGATGGGGTGCTCCCTGCGGGGGTGTAGGGAGAGCAACGTGAGCGTGCGCCGCCCTGTGGCTGGTGCGCCTCTGAACTGCCATCGCCTGTTTATTTATTTATTTATTTATTTTATTGGGGGGGTAGAACTGCTTTACAATGGTGTGTTAGTTGCTGCTGTATAACAAAGTGAATCAGCTGTATGTATACATATATCCCCATAGCCCATCCCTCTTGCATCTCCCTCCCTCCCACCCTCCCTGTCCCACCCCTCTAGGTGGTCACAAAGCACCGAGCTGATCTCCCTGTGCTATGCGGCTGCTTCCCACTAGCTATCGATGTTACATTTGGGAGTGTGTATATGTCCATGCCACTCTCTCACTTCGTCCCAGCTTACCCTTTCCTCTCCCCGTGTCCTCAAGTCCATTCTCCACGTCTGCGTCTTTATTCCTCTCCTGCCCCTAGGTTCTTTAGAACCGTTTTTTGTTTTAGATTCCATGTATATGTGTTAGCATACAGTATTGTTTTTCTCTTTCTGACTTACTTCACTCTGTATGAAAGACTCTAGGTCCACCCACCTCACTACAAATAACTCAGTTTTGTTTCTTTTTATGGCTGAGTAATACTCCATTGTATATATGTGCCACATCTTCTTTACCCATTCATCTGTCGATGGACACTTAGGTTGCTTCCATGTCCTGGCTGTTGTAAATAGAGCTGCAATGAACATTTTGGTACATGACTCTTTTTGAATTATGGTTTTCTCAGGGTATATGCCTAGTAGTGGGATTGCTGGGTCATATGGTAATTCTATTTTTAGTTTTTTAAGGAACCTCCATACTGTTCTCCATAGTGGCTGTATCAATTTACATTCCCACCAACAGTGCAGGAGGGTTCCCTTTTCTCCACACCCTCTCCAGCACGTATTGTTTGTAGATTTTTTGATGATGGCCATTCTGGCCAGTGTGAGGTGATATCTCACTGTAGTTTTGATTTACGTTTCTTTAATGATTAGTGATGCTGAGCATCCTTTCACGTGTATGTAGTTGTCATCACCTTTTCCTACCTTTGCTTGTGATGCGTGTTCATCGTAATAAATATGAGAAGGATGGACTAGCAAAGGAAGAAGTTAGCCCAAAACTGCCTGCGGAAGCACAGCCCGTGACCCCGGTCTCAACGTGCAGGGCACATGTGTTCATGCGTGGGGAGACCATGGCCTCCTGCAGTGAGCACGTGGCGCTGTGCCCTGTTAGCTGACAGATGCTGGCGCAGCCGTGAGTCACGGGCTCTGCCGTGTTTTAAAAAAGGCATTTTTAGACGGTTGACGTGGGATCTGACAGAGGGTGTTAAAGGGTCTAGAATGTGATGTGAACGTCTGTGGAGCCGGCAGCAGGCACGGTCGGCGTCCCCAGAGGTGCTGGGCGCCCTCGCAGCCTGGCCAGAGTCAGGGTCTCTCCCAGAGCCCCCCTTCCCTTCCCAGACCCAAGCCATGTCTTCCCTGGAAGGAAGCAGCCAGCAGGGAGGGGGCTGGGCCCACGCAGGGCTCCTGCCTCAGGTGTTGGGGCGGGCTCTGCCGCGGGTCCATGGGCTCCAAGTGCTCATAGGCTCTCGTCACCCACACGCTTCGAGCAGGAGGAGGGCGCCGCCTGGTTGCCTGCCCAGAGCTGGAGCTGCAGCCCCTGGCACAGAGTGCGGGGGGCCCGGCTGCGCCTGCCCCTCTGCGGCCGACCCCTCCCTCCCAGGACGCGGTGGTGGTGGGGGTGCCGGGGTCCAGAGCCAGCCCGGAGAGGCAAAAGGTGCTTCCCAGGGGCAGGGCCGCTGGCCCACGATGGAAGCCTAATTTCAGAAGCACATGGGTCGCGAGGCGGGGGCAGGAGGCGCCTCCGGGGACCCGGTGCAGAGGGCGCTGGGGGTGAAGCCAGACAGGGGGCCCGCCGCGCCCCACAGGCAGGCGGCCCGAGGCGGCCCCTCCCCGGCTCCCCATGCCTCCAAGACCCCAGACTCACTGGCTCCCGTACTTGGTCCTCTTGAACTTGTCCCTTCTGTGCTGGGCGTGCTCCAGCTCCAGGGCCCCGACCCCGGCGATGACCTGCTTCAGCGTCTTGTAGGTCTCCTGGGGGTCGTCGATGACGAACGTGGAGTACTCCTCCCGCTCTGGGCCGTCGTACACAGACCTGCTCCCACAGGCCTCTGCAGCGTCGGGGGCAGGGGCCGAGGTCAGTTTGGGGCGAGCGGACAGGCTGCCCTCCGAGCACACGGGGAAGGGCCGACCGCTCACGCAAACGCACACGAAACAGGAGCCGCTAAGAGTGGGGCCAACCCTGAACCCCGGAGAAGCCTGCAGCGCCGGAACCGCAGCCCCGAGGGTTCAAGGCTGAGCACCAGGGCCCAACCCCTCTCCAGAGTGACCGGGCTCTGTGCAGCCTGGCCCAGGATCCCAGACGGCTGCTCCTGGAGCCTGAGCCAGGCTGGTTCAAGGACCGGTGGGCTCACCCAGGGTCAGTCTGGGGAGATGCGTTCGAGAAGCCCCACCCTAGAAAGGTGTGCCGGGCTCCACCCCACATTTACAAGGACGCGCCACGGCAGGGACCTGCAGGGCGCAGGGTGGACAAGAAGCCATCCTCTCAGCCGTCACCTGTCGGCCAGTCTGTGCTAGCAGCTTCTGAGGGCCTCCATCGCCCCACCTGCTCAACAGGTACCTTTCTCATCTGACCACCTCACTCCTGCTGAAGACCACGCTGTGGCCTTCGGGCCCCTCACCTGCCTACAAACACCCGAGCTGAGTCCTGCACTCCAGGGCCACAGAGAGACCAGGTGCCCGGCCCAGGTGAGCTGGCATCAGGCCCCTTCAGCACGGCCTGTGACGTGCTGCTGATTCACCGTCACAGAAAGCTTTACTGCCTTCACTTCCAACTCAAGGGAAACCTCGTAATTCTTACTGAAAAATCACAAGTCTGTGCCAAGGGAACCTGGGAAGATTCAAAATTTCAAGGAAATGGGAACATGACGTGAGAAAGATAAGGGCTCCACACGCGAGGGATAAAGGCACAGAGACCGGGGCGGGAGCACCCAGGGCGAGGGTGAGCCACACCGGTGACGCCCCTGGAGCCCGGCTGCCTGCATGTCCTCCCCAAATCCCCTCTGGCTGTAACTGCTTGGCCTTGAGCGAGTCCTTCAAGCTCCCGAGCCTCAGTGAACCCTCCTGGGAAACAGGGCAGCTGCGGAGCAGGATGGGAATCACCGAAGGACCGCGATCCCACGCGGGGGGACGGGCAGCGGCGGGGTCGGGACACAGGCAGGGACGCCCGGCCGCCTAAGCTCAGGGGCTGCGTGAACCGCTTCACAGGGGTTGTTCCACGCGGCCCCTGGGCCAGCCTGGCGGGTGGGGCCCGTCGCTGCCGTTTCCCAGAGGAGGGGGCCGTGTGCCCAGTTGGTCTCGCAGCGGATGCCCTGAGGCCTGTGCGTCGCGGGGAATCCCATGCTAGGGCGCCAAGGAGCGTGGCCGCGGGGGCGGGAGCCAGGACAGGCCCGGGAGGAGGTCCCAGGACCAGGCTGGGGAGCAGGTTTTAATTCTGGGCCCAACGTCAGACGCAAGATTCGTGCCTGGACCCAAAACAGACCCGGAGCGTCCGCTGGGCCGGGCGGCAAGCTCACCCTGTACTCCTCGTTAACGGGGTTCCCCAAACCAAGCCTGGGCAACGCTGGAGCGCGTGCTGGTGCCAGCTGGCGGCGGGTGCACGTTTCTAAAACAGCCCTGGGAACGAGGAAGAGCACAGGGCAGACGCGGGACAGTCCAAAGGCGGACTTGCTGACCGACACGCCGCGTCCCAAGGACTGGAGGACAGCGAGCGTGGCCCCTGCCGGCGACACTGGGGAGCAGATATCAAAGTCGGGAGGACACCCAATGGCCGGGTGACACAGGACACAGAGGCCCTGACAGTGAGCCCAATGTCCGTGCCCTGAGATGGGAAGGGCAAGACTAAAAGCGCGTCTTGCTCCCTGCTAAGGGCAGACGGTGGCCCTTGGCTGATGAGCTGCACCGAGGTGCTGGCTGAGCCGCGGGGGGAGGGTGACAAGGCTTCACGCTGATTTAACGGTCACGCGTGCAGCACGGCTCCGTGTCTGTGAAAGTCACCCCGAGACCTTCCCAGGCCCCCTGATCATGCCTGTGGGAAGTTGTGGGTGCAGGCTGCCTTCCAGGGCACAGACAAGGCGGCTGGCTGCCATCACCAGGATCTTGGCCACATGATCTCGGTCCAGCAGCCCAGGCCCCACGGCAGCCCTTCAGCACACGATCCCACCCAGCCCTGCACTGGCCCTGCGCCACCTGAAGCACTGGGCACTAAACTTCAGGGGGACACTGAGTGGGTGTCCCTGCCGTGAGGGAGGTGGGGGGACAGACTCACAGGCGACCGGAACACAACCGTCTCCAAGCACGGAAAGGCTGCTGTGCCCGGAGGAGGGGCCTTGGTATGTCGTCAGCCCACGGGCTGAGTGCTCAGGGCAGTTTGGCCGACATAAACGAGGGTCTCAAGGAGATGAGAGCCCCTGACAGCAGAGTATCCGCCTCAAGAAAGCCCTGAGGTTCCAGGCAGAGGCCTGAAGACTGTGGAAAGTGACTCAGCGCTTTGGTGCCTCCATGAACTGAGCGGTAAGGTCTCCAATCCTGCTGACTTTCTGTGAACCCTGTTGTCAAGATCACTGCTATCCTGGGAGGGAGGCTGGGTGTTCAAGACCCCTTTCCATTTGACTGTCCATCCACCCACCCATCCACCCATCCATCCACGCATCCAGCAAACAGGTACTGAGTCCCTCCTGTGTGCCAGGCACCGGGATGAATGACACCAGCCTCTCCTCTCAAGGTCATGTGTGTCGCTGGTGAACAGATCTGAGAGGGTATCATCGCAATGACAGAGATCAGCACAGGCTGTCCGCGCGGGGGCAGGATAAGCTCAGGAGGGGCCCCCACAGGACACACGGTGTTAGCCAGACGAGGGGCGCATCAGGGGCAAAGGCACAGGGGTCTGCCGCGTGGTGCTGGGGCAGAGAGGGAGGTGGGGGGTCTGGAGAACATGGGCGGGCGGCTGCATGCTCACCAAGGCATGGCTAAAGTGCCCTCCAGGCTGTGGCCCACAACTGACCAGGAGACGAAAAGGAAAAGAGTCCAACAGGCTTATTTCCAGGCACCTTCTGAGGGGGCTGCAGGGCCCAGCACAGAATCTCTACCAGCAGCTCTGGGAAGCGCCAGCCCCAGTGCAGGGTCAAGCAGCTCCCCGCCCCCCAGCTCGCCTTGCATCTGCCCCTCCTGCTACGGCCCAGGTGCCCCCCTGGTCTCCTGACTTGCGTCACCTACACTGCTTCATTCTGCAGGGCAGGGAGAGCAACGAAATGCAGGAAAACAAAGTTGCACAGATACGCCTGGAGCTGCTGGGCAGGCACAGACACACGCGCACTCACACACGGGTCCACACATCCCTCCGGAAAACACAGAAGAATGAAACTCCTTGTTTGGAGGCGTGGGAGGTTATTAAGACATAGGATCTTCTCAAGAATCTGGCAGCTCAGAGGTTGCAAGCTAACTGCCATCTTAAAATGACCCATGGAGCCTGTTATCAAAGTAGCTGCCCCCAAGATAGCCACTCAACCCGCAGAAACGTTTTCCCCATCAGCGCTATAAATGACGACACCGCGCGCAGCCCTTGGCGGCCCCCAGGGCTCACCCCCGCCCGCCCCGCCTCACCTTGCATCTTCTCGAGTTTGCTCATGTACGAGCTGAAGAGAGAGTAGATGCGCTCAGTCTCTCGGTCCCCGTCGATGTCCAGCTGGATGTTTGCTGGGAGGCCGCTGCCCAGACACCGCGAGAGGCGGAGGGGGGGAGGGGTCAGTTGTGGCGCTGGTTATCTAAAGGTCACTGAAGACGGGGGACCCAGCCCCGCACTTATCCCCGCCCGGGGCTGCGGTGCCAGTCACAGCCTACCTGGTGCAGGGGGAGCAGCCGGCGGCCGTGTCTGAGGAGGCCCTGCAGCACAGCCAGTGGCCGTTCAGGTAGGCGGACGGGTGGTAGACAGCCAGGCGCTTCTGGTTGCACTGGCTCACCTTGGTGAGGATGTCGATCCAGGCCTTGGCCTCCACGCAGTTGTTGGCCTGGATGTACAGTGCCCGCTCGGGCTGGATGACCTGGAACATCTGAGGGGCAAGAGCGGGCTCAGGGGGCCCCGTGGCAGGGCCTCCTGCCTGAACTGCGAGGGCCACTCTTGTCCACGCCAACCAGCCTGGGGCCGAGTGGGAGCAAAGGGGGGACACAGGAGGCTGCGTGGCTCGGCTGGGTCAGCCCTGGTCACCCGGGCCAGGGCGCTGCCTTTCGGGGGTCTTGGGGTCCCCCTGGAAAAGCAAAGGCACTGTACCACCTGCCTCCCCCAGGACACCTGAAGTGGGACGTGGCTGTCACACAGACGCGTTGGCTCCTCTGGGCCTCCTCCTTCTTTGGGCGGGATGGGCTTTGTACAAGACGCCATAGCACGCCCTGCCCACTCTCCCGTCCGCATCCCCAGACTGGCCTCGGGGCCTTTGCATGTGCTGTTGTCCATCTGAAATGCACCCCCCCACACAGCCTGACCACTCCAGGGACCCCTCCTCCTCCTTCCAGGCAGATGTTACTTCCCCCGTGAGGCTTCTCGGAGCCTCCACTGCCTTTCCTGTTTATTATTCACTCAACAAACATTCCTGAGTACCAGGCACTGTCCTAGGTTCTGGGGACACAGTGGCCCAGACAGAGTTTCTGCTCTCATGAGCTCCCAGCCAGCAAGAAAGACAAGAGTGAACACAAAGCACAGGGGCTGTGTGAGGGAGGAGGCCAAAGGGAGGGTCAGGAGAGAGCCCTCGAGATAAACGATCCTCCAGTTGCGATCAGACGGGCGACCCAGAGTTAATTAAGCTCAGTGGGGAAAGCAGGGAGGTAAAGCAGGCAGCAGGGGACAGTAGGTGCAAAGGCCCTGGGGGTCAGGTGCTCCGAGCAGACGCAGGCCCGCAGCCCTGAGCCCTGGGAGGCTGTCAGGCTGGACTTGTCAGAGGGCATGTGGGAGGCCAGGAGTCGGGACGTCCAAGTCCACGGTGGCCTTTTGCAAGGTGGGGTGGTGTGCCCGGGAGGAGGAACAGGATTCGAAGGATTCTGGGAGGGGTCTGGGTCCAAGTTCCTGAGTGAATAGCCAAGGCTCCCCCCAGCCCCGCCCTACCCACACATGCACCGTCGCACAGGCCTCAGACTGCACGATTTGTACGTGGCTGTGATCCCCGACGGAGGGGAGGCCCTGGAGGGAGCGCGCTGCTCCGATCGTCCTCACAGGCTGGCCCCTCCCCCAGGGCCCGGCACAGCACAGGCCTTCGAAGACGTCTCACAAATGGAAGAGGACGCTGGCCTGGCAGTTAGTGCGTGGAAGCCGCCTCTGGGGACGGCAGCGCGAAAACACAGGCCGATGAGAAAAGGATCCTGAAATGAGGGAAGCACTGTAACCCTGACGGGACGGAGCAGCTCACGGCGGCTTCTAGGGTATTTTCCACACTCTGTCCCTCTGTGGTCGTCGGGAACGCCACCGGCTGAGAGCACAGCGTCCCCAGCCCCATCCGGGGAAGGGGTGGGAGGTGCCGTGCAGACACATGCGGCAGGACGCGGCCCACCAAGGGGGCAGGACGAGGGTGCTAACCTCCCTCAGGTCCGGAAACCCGCCCACACCTGCCACGGGGCCATCTGCCGGCCCAAAACGTGGCCTCAAATTGTCCTGGGGCGGGACCAGGAGCCAAGGTTGGGAGCCAGCGCGGGGCGAGCGCAGCTGCCGTCTCCAACCATCCGTCCAGCGAGCATCCTAACCCTCTGAGGCCGTGGGGCCGGCCTCAGACCCATGGCTCCGCCCACGGACCCTGGGTGTGGAGCCCACGCCGCCAGTCACCCTTGGGCCCAGTCACAGGTTGGGTCTCTTTAAAGCTGGAAGACTCGGGAATAATTTGGAGGATTTGAAGTTTTAACTCTTAGTTATTATGTACAGCCCCACCTTCCTTCAGAAAAGACTGCAGGCGACTTATACAAAATATATCTAACGAAACTGAAAAATATAAAAAATATTTAGAAAATTAGGAACAGAGAAAGAGAAATGGGAACAGACTTGGGAGAAACAGGACCTAAGCGCACAGATTTTCTAATGAAAACAGACAACCCAGAAAAGCCCTCAGATCGGCTCCGGGCTGGCGGCCTGGGGAGGTGGGACGCAAGGCCATCGTCCCCCAGTGGCCACGCGAGGCTGCAGGGGACTTCCCCACGAGACCACCCCTTGGAGAGCAGAGTCGTCCTGCCACCCGGTGGGAACCCCGTGCTCCCCCTCGCAGGGGACAGGAGGGGACACGGCGGTGATGGCGGGGGGTGGGCAGCAGTGCTTTCTCCTCCCCACTGTGCGGAGGTGCTCGGTGACGAGAACTCAGGCACCGTCCCCCCAGCCCCCTTCTACTATGGTGCCCACAGTGTCGGGAAGTGAACGCAAAGCAGGGGTTCCCCAAGCTGTCTGCAAGCATCTGGACGGTCAGCAGAGGCGGACCTGATGGGAGGGTCCCCCAGAGCCTCCGCCCAAAGTCTGACTTTGAAATGACCAAGCCGATTGGCAGCTGCTCATTCCTGCCGGTCAGGCCACACGTGGGCTCCTGCAGACGCGGACACCTCCGTGGGGCCCGACTGCGTGGACGGCGTGTGCCCGGAGGGGGGAGCTACAGGGGCAGCAAAAACCGTGCCGTTCCCACGGCCAGATCCGGGCCACGTGAGCACCCACGTGGTCTCACCAATGAGGGGCTCCTCCCTGAATGAAACGGGGCCCTGCGGGGCCTCACAGCCCAAAAAACACCAGGGAGAGAGAAAGGCTCTCGGCAGGAGGAAGCGACAAGATGCAGCGAAGGGACGAGAGGCAAAAAGCGTGTGGCCAAGAAAGACGGGGCAGAGCTGATGCATCCAGTGGGGCCACATGTCCCCGACCGACCCCCAGCCATGGGCCCCCGGCCGACCCCGGGCCACATGTCCCTGACTCACCCTGGGTCACATGTCCCCAACAGACCCCAGGCCACATGTCCTTGACTCACCCTGGGCCACGTGTCCCTGACAGACCCCGGGCCACGGGTCCCTGATACAAGTCACCAGCGCTTGTGCCACATCCGAGGGAGTCCCTACAAAATGCATCACTTGAAGCTGCCACACTGACCCCGACACACCCAAACCAAGGGCCGTCTCCAAACACTGGCCTTTCTGCTTCAAAAATGCCGAGGCCACAAAACACAGAGAAAGGCTGAGGAATGTCCCAGATTAAGGAGACAGCAGAGAACCAAGTACCAGGTGTTGGCCTGGGACAAACAACGGCTTAGAGAATGTCACTGGACAGCTGGATGGTGGCTCAGTAGTAACGCTGCGTGCGGGTTGGGTGTCCTGATTCTGGCAGCTGCACAGAGTTATATAAAGGATGTCCTTGTTTTTAAGAAATACACTGAAGATACACATGGTTCAGAAGACATATGCACATCTACACGGAGAGAGATGGGAGGAGGCCGGGGACTCAACTCAGCAAACAGGACAAGTGCAAACGACCAACCGCTCGCGGTGAGGGGCTGCAGCCCTTGCTCTGTATTTGGAGCTTGTAGATGCAAGACTCAATCTAAATCAAAAGTCT
Organism: Hyperoodon ampullatus; assembly: GCF_949752795.1. Taxonomy (NCBI): domain Eukaryota; kingdom Metazoa; phylum Chordata; class Mammalia; order Artiodactyla; family Ziphiidae; genus Hyperoodon; species Hyperoodon ampullatus. The sequence goes on along the minus strand of NC_136929.1, from coordinate 1,006,818 downwards.
TAGAGAAGCCCCTCGGGTCCTGCCAACCCAGCAGGCAGGGTCGGGCTCTCTGCCCCGTGGCAGCACCTGTGGCTGCCGGCCCACAAGGGTCTGGGAGCAGGTGCAGGACGCGGGGCGGCAGCGAGGTCGAGTGGGGACGGGGTAGTAGTACTCACGTTCTTCATCTTGAAGGACTCCTCTTCCAGCGGCTCCACGGCCAGGATATTCTCGATGGGGATGCTGTAGAGAGGCGGGTCCCCTGTGGCAGAGTGTGCCTGTGAGTCGCCAGGAGGGGCCAGTCTCCCCTCGAAGGCAGGGGACGCTGGCCTCACGCGCTCACCCCCAACAGGACCCGGGTCCTGAGAAGCCAACCGGTTTCTATGGGAACATACTGTGATCTAGATCATAGCCACCCACACAGGACAAGAGCGTCCACCCCGAGGCCCTGCTCCCCGCACCCACCCCGGAGGTGCCGACGCTGCTCGCCACGATGCCCAGGACACCCTCTCGGTGCCCCCTTCCCGGGTAAGGACCCGCCCGCCCCAGAAAAGCGACCAGTGCCGCCACAGGGGCCGAGGCAAGGCTCTGGTCTCTCGGGATGCAATACGTGAGAACGAATAAAAAGCGAACTATTCTTGTTACCTTTGCTTTTCTGGTAGGTAAATTCATGGTTTGTCAGGCGAAACCATCTTTTCTTAAAATTCTTCATCCCAAAGCGTTTTCGCCCCTGTGCCCTCTTAATCATGAACCTGTCGTGAACGGCACAGGCTGGTGGGTGAGCAGCTTAGGGCTGGGCGCATGGCCCCCCTGCCCGCCAGCTCCGGCAGCCCAAGTCACAAAATCAAAGCCTGCAGAATCACAACAGGTCGCCACTGCCGTACCTGTGATACTCGAAGCAGACTGTGGGATTTCAGTATCTTATAATTTTATTTCCAAGTGACAGGATTTAAAAATCAAAAGGCAAAGGTCTCTACTTTTGAAAAGTTTGGCTCCTGTGCGGGTGTCAACTTCAAGTCACGAGTTGGTGATGACCGTGGGTCTATCTAAGCTCCAACAAAGGGCACCTCCCTCACCTCCCACCCTGAAAACACGGACAAGAGATGCTCCCAAAGAAAGTGCCGGCGGCAGGCTCCCAGCCCCACAGGTGTGCTCTGCAAGCAAAGACAGGAGGTGAGAGGTAGCTGCTCTCTGCCACGTCCTGTGTTCTGAGCCCCTGACGAGGGACACTTCTGAGCGAGGGGTTGACGGAGGGCAGGGGGGCCTTGGACTCGGGTGAGGGAGCCACCCGGGCAGAAGCCTCTGACTATTTGGGGGCCGTTCAGTCTCCCCGGCCTTCAAACTCTGCTCCCACATGGGCATCCCTCCACTCGCAGCCTCAGCAGAAAACAGGCACAGGAGTGAAAACTCGCCATGGCGCAGCCCTGGGGCATCTCTTCCAGACGGACCAAGGCCCCAGACGGGTCTGGACGCCCTCCGGCCCCGCGGGCAGGGATGCCCGCTTGGCGCCGAGCCAGCCTGGGAGCCCCACCCTGCCTCTCTCCCGCCAGCCCTACCCTTCCTTAAGCAGGATGGGCTGCTGCACACTCTTGGGGTCTCTTCTCCCGGAGGACGAGATCAAATCTAAGAACTGAAGTGGGAAAGAAACCGGATGGTTAAAAGGCGAACCTTCGTAGGAACAGCGCCTGGGTGCCCTGCATCTCCTTCTGGAACCAGAGGAGAGAGGAGACTCTTGAGAAGCAAGTTGTCGGGCGGGGGTCCCTCTGAGAGGACCATGGGGTCTTGTCTCTGCTGAGACTGAGACACTTCCAGCCCTAGCTGAACCCCCGGCCCCTCCCGGGAAGGGCTGGCAGCACCCACAGCTGTTACCGCTCCTGAGAGGCTGCCAGGCCTCAGGTTAACACCTGGAGGTCCACCTGCTCCCCCCGTGGAGCTGGAAGCCATCCCGGCTCCCCTCCCTGGCCCCCCTCCAGGTTTTGCCCCCACAGGGCCCCCCTGCTCAGTTCAACCACCCACCACCGTCTGGATCCCTCCCACCGAGTCAGCTGCCTCTGCTTCCCTGAGTCTGCGTTAATCGCTGCCGATACTTACATTTTTCACTGCATCAGCGTACTTCTGCTCGTTGAAAAATTCATAGAAGGCAGCCATGTAGGATTCCTTAAAACTGGCCTAAAATGAAACAGGTCACTTAATGAAGGCCTAAGGTCTCCTGGCCCGAACCCGAAAGATCTAGAGTGCGGTCACGGGCGCTGAACAGCAAAACACACAGGGGTGGATGCTGTCCGGGGCGCTGAGTACCCCAACCCCAGCCGCAGGGAGGGGCTTGCCAAACTCTGCAGGGTGGATTCCACTCAAACCGTGTTCAAAAAGCAAACCACACGGGGTCCTTGGTGAGATCTTTGTCGTGCATGACTCAACACCTTTCGCGGGCTGTGGCTCCCAGACGCGGTTGCTGGGACGGGAGGGGTCCTCACCTCCAGGAGCTGGGGCAACAGCAAGAGGGACCCGGGGGGACCTGTGTCCGCATGAGGGCACTTTGCTACCCTGGGTGTGAAAACGAGCGAGTCTGTGCAGACCTCAGCCCAGCAGGTGCCTGTTTATCTGGGCTTCCAGCCGACAAACGCTGGGGCTGACGGATGCAGGAGAGCGTGGGCGCACGGCTTCGTGTCCCTCGGATTCAGAGAAAGCCGAGCGTTTGCCCTGCAGGGGGCTGCTTGTCTGCAGTGCTGAGAGCCTGGGTCACTCCGCCCCACAGAGAACAGAATGGGGAGGGCTGGGGTGATCCTGTAGGTCATGGCTCAACCCTTTCCAGACAGAGCCTGACAGGCCCGTCCCTGAGGAACAGGCCACGTCACTGCCTGTGTGCGGGGTACCCGGAGCCCACACCGCTGCTGCTGTCATGGGGTGGACGCTCGGGGCCCTGGCACATCATCAGTCTCCAGGAAGCCCCCGTAAAGGGGAGACGCAGATTTGTCACCAAAAGGGGTAAAACGAGCTCAGACCCAGGGAAAGGGGGGGCTATCGCTGGCTCCATGTAGACGAGCCCTCGGTCACCAGGCAGCACCCCGACTTCCTTAAGGTGCTCAGGCCGAGGACGCCCGGCTGTGTGGCAGGGCTAGGCAGTCCCTACAGCCAAGGGGACACGGTTTGCGGATCCATACATGGCAGCGGGAGTGTTAGCTGCCCACGGGGGACGCACAGGGGACGGTCACTGACGTCAGGGGACATCACCGCCCACAGGGGATGTCTCCACCCACAGGGGACGGTCACTGCCCACAGGGACAGTCACTGACCACAGGGGACATCTCCACCCACAGAGGACAGTCACTGCCCACTGGGACGGTCATCGCCCACAGGGGACATCTCTGCCCACAGGGGACGGTCATCGCCCACAGGGGACGGTCACCGCCCACAGGGGATATCTCTGCCCATGGGACGGTCACCGCCCACAGGGGACGGTCATCACCCACAGGGGAAACCTCTGCCCACGGGATGGTCACCGCCCACAGGGGATGGTCATCACCCACAGGGGACGGTCATCACCCACAGGGGACATCTCTGCCCATGGGACGGTCACCGCCCACGGGGGACGGTCATCACCCACAGGGGACATCTCTGCCCACAGGGGACGGTCACCGCCCACAGGGGACGGTCATCACCCACAGGGGACATCTCTGCCCACAGGACGGTCACCACCCACAGGGGACGGTCATCACCCACAGGGGACATCTCTGCCCACAGGGGACGGTCATCACCCACAGGCGACGGTCATCACCCACAGGGAACATCTTTGCCCACAGGGGACGGTCACCGCCCACAGGGGATGGTCATCACCCACAGGGGACGGTCACCGCCCACAGGGGACGGTCACCGCCCACAGGGCACACCTCCACCCAGTGCGGCCGGGCTGTCCCCCCCAGGCCGCCCTCACGGCCCCTCGCGGGGAGACTCTGGGCAGCGCCTGCTCCTGTCCTACTACCCCTTCCTCCTTCGTGTGGAAAAGAGAACTCAAGTCAGCGACTCACAGACTTGGACTTGGACAGGCTGCCGAGAGTCTGAATGGTCTTCGAGACAAGCGTCAGCGTCCTCGACGTCTGCGGGTCCTGCCAGAGACGGGAAGGGGACGGTCTCACAGAAGAGTCGTGAATGAGCCCAGGACTGCCTCCGACAAAACGAACGACACCCCTAAAAGCTGCCCAGAGCGAGCGCCGTCCGTGAGTGAGCAGATGAACTCGCCAACGCTGGATTCGGAGGTCCCTGTGGACCCTCCAACCCGGGTGGTCTGCGAGCTGCTGAAATGCAGGCTCTCAGGCCACCCCTGACCCCAGACCCCACGTTTCCAGCAAAGGATCGGATCCCCCCAGCGACCCTGGGTCTGAGTCTCCCGGGGACCCAGCCTGGGGGCCTCTCACCCTCCACACGGTTCGCAGGCTTAATTTAAAACCAGCAAAACCAGGAACGGGCCCATCACCCTGGGCTTTCCGCCTAGCACTGTGGCCCCCTGGCACGCTCTCTGCAAGGGCTCGGGCCTCGGGCCTTGCTCACGGTGGGAGCTCAAAAACCATCTGCTGACCACGTGGCCCGAATGATGACTGAGTATCCACGCTCCATCTTCCTGTGTGTGGGCAGGGGGTAACGTCAAAACAAAAGCCCCCAGACGAAGCCCTGGTCACACCATCCAGCGGTTTTAACAACACAACTTTGATTAAAACGTCTTGAAACCTTCCTGAGACAAAGACGTAAGGGCATGTGGCACGTTCACGACCCAGTCACCACCTGGGGCTACCTCTGCACCTCCCCGGCTCGGCTCGCGGGAACTGCCCGGGCCACCTGCTGGTCCAGGGGGCCGGATGGTCAGGAGGTCTGGTTGACTAGCTTACAGGACAGGTGCTCACTTACTGTGTGGTGGGGCGTGAGCTGGAAGAGGTTGGGGGACAGGATGGCTGGAGCGAAGAACCTCAGGAAGATGAAGCTGCTCACGGCCGTGTACCTCACGTCCAGGTCATCTGTGGCCAGGACACAGAGACAGCCGACTCACCGGGGCTTCTGGAGCCGCAGGGAATAACCGGGGGCCGGGAAGAAACTGGGAACCACTGGGACAAAGCTCGGCTGTGGCCTCCGGGTGGGGCTGGGGCCCAACTCACACAGGGGCGAGTGCAGACAGGAGCGGGGGGCTCTGCCCGCTCGTGCCTGACCCTGCCCACTGGCTACGGGGTCAGAACCCTCGTTATAGGGCCCTGAACGTCCATTCTCTGCCTGGAGGCCTCGTCCAGAGAGGGGTGTGGGCGTCCCCATGGTGTGAGCGCCACAAGCACTCACCTTGGAAGCGCTTGGCGGCCGCTTCTCGCAGGGAGAAGAAGATGTCACACATGACGGTGGGGCAGCTCACCCCCGACTTGGTGATGACGCTGAAGACGCGGTCCACGTACTGCCGCAGGTTCTCCTGCAAAGGTGGGGCTCAGTGCCGTCTGCTCCGGACTCCCCTGGGCTGCCGTGCCCCACGGCCGCCAGGAGGGACGAGGGCGGGGCTGGGGCCCCAGAGCAGCAAAGACAGACTTCCTGTCGCGCGTCAGGAGCAGCGCGCTGCAATCACAGTGACGCATGCAACCAACCGGGGATGCGGGTGGAGGGAGCACGCTGTGTCCCCCACATCGACCGACAGCCTAGAGGCAGCGCCCGCAGCGATGTGACCTCCCGAATGCCAGGACCGGTCTCTGCTCTTTAGAGGCAAAGACTTGGCACGATTCACGTGAAGAAACCACACGGAAAGATGAAAACAGGGACTTGGCTGTTTTAAAAATTGCGGCAGAGCTCCAGGAGCAGCCAGAGGTGGCCCAGGTTGGGGACCCGTGTTTGCTGAGCTGAGGGAGACGCCCCCAACCCATGGGAGCCTCCCGGTTATGGGTGGGGGGAGGCGCAGGCCGGGCACAGAGCAGGGGAGGTGGTGGCTGGCGCTGGGCGCCGGGGGCGGGGGGTGGTCCCCTGAGGCCGCTGCAGCTCAGGCGCCTGCCACCACCCACCATCCCGGGGGTCGCAGCGCCTTGCTGGAGGGCGAGCCGGGCCTCACCGTGTTGCTCTCCAGGCTCTCACCGTCCTTCAGCCTCACGGGGTCGATCTCACAGGACTTGTGACTCTGGCAAATCTGCGGAGAGCGTTGAGGACACGCAGTGCGTGAGCCGAGCCCGGAGCCCAGGTGGGCGGGGTCCCGGCGGGCGAGGCGGGCCTGGTCCAGGAGGGGCGGTCCTTCTCGAGACTGCAGCGCGGCGGCTGACACGGGATGAGGCTTCACCAGTTTATTAACGTTTTACCTCAAAGTGCTCTCAGGGTCTGGCTCACAGATCAAACCAGAATCTATTCTCAATTCCCTCAAAGCACCGCAAGGACCGCAAAGGACCTGTTTTTTGGTGAAACTGTTCTGGGGGAAACACCCCCTCCCAGGAAGGGGTCAGTAAGAGATGGAGGGTCACTCCTCGCAGGGTGTCTGACCCGGGGCAGGGGTTTGGGGTGGGGGGGAACAGCAGCAGGGCTGTCTCTCTGGCCTCGCGGATTTGGGGAAGGAGGCGTCCTCGGAAGAACCAGTTTTTCTCTTGTGTGTCATTCTGTCTTAGTGGAATGATGGACTTGCTTAAGTATTTTTCTAATTTGAGAAAAGGAAGATTCTGGGATGCTCAGAAGGTCCCCTTGGGAAGCCGGGGAGAAGCTGACGTGGAAGCCACAGTTCTGGGCTTAGGCGGGGCCCGGGGCTGCGGGCTCTGTGTCGCCTGTCCTCCCCTCGGGACTCTGGCCCGCCAGCAGCGCCTCCCTCACCTCCTCTATGGTGGGCTTCAGGGTGACGTGCAGGTAGTGCATCCCCGCCAGCTTCATCGTCTCGTCAATGCACTTGGACGTTAGCGAGTTTCCTCGGAAGATGGTATTGGGATCCCTGGAAAACAGTGTCGGATAGGGAGGCATCCAGGGGGCAGGGAGGCCACCTGACCGACGCCTCGCAGTGGGGGCCTGAGCCCTGGGCCTGCCTGCCGTGTAACAAACCCACCGCGGCCACCGCCGGGTCCGTGGGGCGCGGCAGCCGTGCGCCCCCCGCCCTGCGCTTCGAGGGCCTCCTGTGCTCCTCAGGGCCTGGGGTCAGCACGGGAAGCAGAGCCCAACCTCACGGCGCGTCCGGCAGGGCGCGCTCTGGATCCTTCTGAGCCAACGGTCCCAGGGCGCCACTCCCAGCAGAACCCACCTCCCCGGAAGGCCCGCGGCCCAGCCTCAGGAACGGAGCCGCCCCCGAGGCACCCGGTGCCCCGCTCACCGCTCCGTGCCACGTGCCTCCCAGTTCCCAGGAGAAAAGGCGCATTTTTAAAAGAGCAAGTGTGTCTCTGAAGGAACCCTGGCCCGTGTGGCTTCCTCTGGCCGCCCGGACCCCCGTCCAGCCCCTCACCAGGCCGGACCCCCGGAGGGTCTCGGGGCACTCTCGGCACTCACTGGGTCCTCCGGACCTCGGCGCTGGCGATGGCACTGATGAAGGGCACCACCCGGCCGTAGTGCAGGAAGAGCCGCACCAGCGGGACGGCCGCCTCCTGCTTCTCCCTGCAGACCTCGCCCAGGATGTGGGCCGCGGACGCCGAGACGGGCTGGGGAGACAGGGCGTGAAGGAGGTGAGCCCCGGGCCCAGCCCCTGCTTTGCGCGTGCCCGGCGGGTCTGCGCCTCCCCCACAACCACACACAGCACCGGGCCGGTGAGCAGAGGGCCACGACCCTGGGGTCACAGTCAGACAGAGCGCCAGGCGTGGGCCACGCCAGGTCCTGTGGCTCTCGCTGCGGGGGGCGTGAGGGCTCCCATCCCCAGCAGAGGGAGACCCAGAGGGTCCCGAATACACGGCAGGCCCAAGGTGGGGGCTACGGTGTGCGAGCCACGCAGGTACCTCCACGTCCGCCGACCGCAGAAGCAGGTCCCGCAGGGGGCTGTAGTAGTCGGAGGAGAAGACGTGGTCTTCCGTGTAAACCACGTTCAAACGCAGGGACCCCAGGTCTTCCGGCTTCAGGCTCTTACTGCCATTGTCCCGGGGCTGAAGGAAGTACCTGGTGCAGGACACACGGACAAACAAGGCAGTTTGAGGCAGCAGCTCCCCCAGGGACCCCGCTTGGGTGGTCCTCCCGTCACAGGCTGTGTCGGGGTCTGAGGCAAGGGGACTCGGGAGATTCTGCAGGACACCGCGCTTAGGTCCCTCTGCCTCAGTGGCCCCAACCTGACACCCCCGCAGATGCGGGCACCTGTGGGGTCCGCCACCTGACACCCCCGCAGAGTCCGGGCACCTGTGGGGTCCCCCACCTGAAACCCCCGCAGGGTCCCTGCACCTGGGGGGTCCCCCCACCTGAAACCCCCGCAGGGTCCCTGTGCCTGAGGGTCCCCCATCTGATACCTCTGCAGGGTTCCTGCACCTGGGAGGTCCCCCACCTGATATCCCCGCAGGGTCCCTGCACCTGGGGGGTCCCCCACCTGATACCTCCCGCAGGGTCCGGGCACCTGGGGCGTCCCCCATCTGACACCCCCGCAGCATCCGCATGGGCATCCCCCACACTGTGTACTTGGTGCTGATCAAACAGAGCCACAGACTCAGACGCTGGGGTGGGGAAGCGGGAGGGCGGGAGGAACAGGTAGGACAGGGGAAGGGGTCATGAGCAGTTTAGGAAACTGCAGTAAAACAATTTACCCCTGAAGACTGACACCCGACAGCGGCCAGCCCTGAGCAGAGCCCAGGTGGAATCACCCTCATAAGTGCACGCCGGGGGGTGGGCTTGTGCTGCAGGGCGGGTGGCCCCGGGCACACGGGCACCCGGCGGTCCTCCTGACAGACACTCTACCTCTCCCGGCCCAGCCGGCGGCCTTGCAGGCACCCGGCTGCTCTGAGCGCACGTGCCGGGCGGCGCGCCCTGGGCTGAGGCACTGGCCACCGGGGGCCGCCCGTCACAGCCCTGTCACGAGGCCGGGCTGCTGGCTGAGCAGGGTCGCCTGGGGCACTGAATCAGGAATTCCAGTTTCCCCAGGGCACAACCCAAATTTTACCCACCCAGGTCTGCAGGCGTGCAGGGCTCTGGTGTGTGGCGTGGGGTGCGTGCACCTGCCCCCGCCCAAGCGTCTGTTGCGGGGATGTGGGGAGTGAAGCCAGTCTGGGGCCGGAGCGGCCGAGACTGGCATCTGCTCCCTGTCACGTGATGTGACCTGGAAGCCCTGGTGAAAGGGAACCAGGTGCCCTGGAGATGAGAGAGGGAGATGGGGCGCAGGACAGTGGTCTCCGGGACACGCGAGGGTTTTGAGTGTGGCGGGGCACGGCTGGCACGGCCCCCTTCCGTGCGGAGGCCGCTGCGGGGCCCCGGGTGCCCTCACCAGGCCTCGTGGGGGCTGGACTGCCGCAGCACCTTCAGCGGGACCCTCAGCTCCCCCAGAAACTCGTCCCCAAACTTCAGGTTGCTGGCGTTCCAGAGGTCCACCCTGGAAAACAGCAGTTGTGCGGGACCTTTTACCGGGCGGCGAGGCGGGGCGGGGTCCCTGCGCCCCCGAGCTCTCCCCAGAGAACCCGGGGCAGGACAGGATGGGGCCTGAAGGCCACACTGAGCACGGCTGGAGCGTGAGGTTGGGCAGTTCAGGCCCTTGGAGGGACAAGCCCGGCTGCCAGGAGCCCCACACCCCCATGGCTTGTCACTGCTTGAGGCCGGGTTCGTGGGAGGGACCCGATTCTGGCCCCTCTGAGCTTCCGAACCTCAGGTGCCTCGGGAAACCCTGACCCACAGGAAAGCAGATTTTAAGTGATGTCAAATCTGGAGAATCCCCACGGTTCTCGTGAGCGGGGCCCATTGGACCTAATGCGGTCACCCCAGCCCCAGGCTTATGATCTGCCCCCTGACGCGGGGGAGGTGCTGTGGCCGGCGTGGCAGGAGGGCTGGCGAGTCCCCCAGCGGACGCTGCGACCTGGCACAGCGGGGGCCCCGCAGCAGCGGGACCGCGGCCAGGCCGGGCCTTGCACACGCAGAGGGGCTCGAAGCCTTCGCCCTTCAGCCCGGCGGAAGATACTGCAAAGCGAACACACACCACCTTTGCCCTTTCGCCATCACCCAACAGCCTCACATTAAAATAATCCAGAAAACTGAAGCTCCTTTCTATCCATTCCCCAATGTTTAAAGACAAAGCAAAAAGCAAGCAGGAGAGAGGAAATCAGGCCGCCCCGCCGAGCCAGCAACTCGACCCCGAGCGCCTCCCGCTCACCGGATTTCCAGCTTGTCCACGTCCTCGTCCTCGAAGTCGAAGTGGGACTTGCGGTTGTAGCTGCAGGGCCTGGTCACCTGGGGGATGGAGGGAGACCGTCAGGCCTCTGCTGCCCCTGGCTGCCCACTCTCCCTGCACTGGGAGCAAGGCCCCCTTGTGCTCATCTGTGCTGTGGCCCTTGTGGGGGAAGAACGGCCACCTGCGCGTCCCCGGGGCCGAGGCCATGGAGCCAGCGGCTGGCCGTTCTGCTCCAGCCTCGGCCCCCAGCCGCCGTCCTGCTGGTGGTTCACGTTCTGAGGGGCAGTCGGGGGCTCTCATCTGAATGCACTTCCTCTTCTGCCTCAAGACCCTCACTACTTCTGGTGAAACAAGCCTCCCTCCACTGCTCAGGGAAGACTGGGTGGGGCAGGCAAAAACCAGGAACCCCCAAACCAACCAAACCAAACCACAAACAAAATCAATGTCTTGATAATTTGGCAAGTATTAATTTGTCAGCATTCAACTCAAAACCGGGTCATGCTGGAAGCAACAAACAGCCTTTCTGCCCAGGGAAGGAAGAACAGGTCCTAGGAATTCGAGCTGCAGGGCAGGACGGGGTCTTCACGTGGGGGCACAGCACCCCAGAATTCTCAGAAGTAAGCGACTGAGGGTCTTTCTGCCAAAGACCCTGGGGTGTGCTTTTCAACTGCATTTGTGCCACTGAAACACCAACCTCAAAGTAAAACACTTCGTCAAACTGGGGGTTGTTGGTCTTCTTTTTCACTTTTGTCTTCTTTGCTTCCGACCTGTAATCGAGGGGGGAAGATCAGGATGGAAAACAAACACTGTTGATGCCGAATCTCTTGGCTGAGGCTGGGCCATCCAGCACGCACGTCACCGTGGCCTACGGGCGTGTCTGTCTCTAACCCCAGATGGTATGCAAATCGGGGCCCTTTACTGAGCCAAAGATACCCAACGTGAAGATCAGAAAGGCTCTCTTTTTTACAAAGCAACTCTAGTGCAATAAAGGAAACAAAAGGAAGTTAAAGTTGCACACCCTCGTCTGGTTCACCTGCTTTCCCGAGCGGGAAATCCGACCTCGCCGCCCCCCCAGCCGAGGCTGTACTTGCCTGCACGGTCCTGCCAGGGTCACCGTGGCGTAGGGGTCACACTGTCCGTTCACGATGGGGAGGCCCTGGCACTCGAGGATGCTGAGGAAAGATGTGGGAAGTCAGGAGGGGACCCGGGGCCAGCGGGCCATCTGTCAAGGCCACCCGGGGGTCCGGGAGGGCAGCTGTCTCAACAGCTCTCAGGCCAAGAGCTCCGAGTCCCTGCAAAGTGCTTCCCAGGGGCTCCTGTCTAATAGACAGAGATGGACGCGCTGGTCAGCAGTCATAAGACATCTGGAGGCAGGAGAAGGTGCGCGTGCATCCAGGGAAAAGGGAAAAGCAGCCCGGCTGCGGAGGACAGGTTGCTGGTGTCGACTGCAAAAAAAACGCATAACAAATACTATTGAGAATTGTTTTATTTGGTGGACTTTCTGAGGACTTGAGCCGGGGCCGCAGCCTCTCAGAAGGCTCGGAGGGACCCCTCTGAAGAGGTCAGGGGGGAGCCAGGATATGCAGGAGTTTCTGCAACAAAGACCAGGTAGTCGGAACATCAGAAAATTACTGTTCATGAAAGAAAACCAGACATCTCCAGTTAAGGAATGTAGCACTTCTCCATGTGTGGTGAGGCACGGGAGTCGGGGCTCACTGGAATCGTCCCTTTGATCTGCACCTCAGCTCTCTGGGGCCAGCGTCCTGTGCTTTCCCACCCGGTGTCCCCTCAGGGGCGCCGTGGGGGCAGCTGCAGGGGCCGCAACACCCTTTGTCTACAGATACAGCAGCTGACGTTCTTCGTCCACAGTGGAGATTTCCCTGAGCGAAGCCCCCGCCCTCCCTTCCTAGGAGCTTGAGAGAGATCCGCCCGGCCCGGCCTGCCAGGTAGGAACTGTGGTGAAGTCCGTGTTATCGGTGGGGACCTGAGGGCCCGGCACCCCAGGGACTTAGAGCCCTAGGCCGGGCGTTGCCTGCAACGCACCTCTCTCGGGCTTCACTCTGCCGACCACCCCGGCGCCTGGCCCCCTTTGGGCTCTGGACCGCCCTGGTCACTCCTGCGCCTGTCACCCTGGCTGTCGCTGGACAGCTCCTGCTCCTGCTTCTGGCGGGACGCTGGGCGCTGTGAACTTCACGTCGCTGGTGCCCGGATTCTGGGCTCATCCGCGCTGTCAGTGGTTGGGGTCTCTTGTCTGGAGAGCGATTCTCGTCTGCGGCTCTGTCCGGGAGGTGCCAGCAGCCTTGTTCGGGGACAGCGCGGCCCCACCGCCCGGTGTGGCCCCTGGAGTCCATGCTGCGGGTCGGAGTGAGCGCAGGCTCTCCACTGGGCTTGGTGGGGACTCGGATGGCCCCCAGCTCCATGGCCCCATCGCCCCCCCGGCCCCTCGCCTGCCCGGCCCTGAGGGACTCCACCTTGCCCGTTGGCGCAGGTCTGGGGAGTGCCACGAGGTCCCCTGCCCTGCAGAACATGCCCACGGTGGCCTTGACACTCCAGCTCCCATCTGTCGCCTCACCCGCCTTGGGCTCTGCTGGGGACGCCTTGCTGGCCACGTTGCCGACGCACCTCCAGGACGAAAGCTGGCCTGCGGCGACCTTGTCTGTTTCCCCACTTGGGGGCCGATCGCCCTCCGCCTGCACGGCTGGCTCGCACGGCGTCAGCTCCTTAGTCCTTTGTGGTGGGAGCCTGGCCGGAAGCAGAGCCCTAACCCCGTGCTCGACGCCGTGGCTCTGGGCGCCCTGCCTCCTCGCTCACTCCTCCACGCCGGGTGGCCTGGGTGGCTGCTGCGCCTCTCGGGAGCCCGGTGGTCCTGACGCGTTACGGGACCTCTTCCCTCGGGGCGAGGGCCCGTCCCCTCCGTTCCTGCTCCCTGGAGCGTGTGGCCCCGTCTCTCTCCATTTCTCCACCACTGCGTTCCGCCCCGCTAGACAGGCTGGCCCTCAGGGACTTTAGTGAATCTTTTCAACTCTTTCTCTTTTCACTCTTCTTCTGGAATTTCTGCACTTCTCTCCCTGCTACTAACCTGGTCTTGGGTCATCTTCCTCCCTCTGTGAACTAACTAACTCGTCACTAAACAAGTATCTTCAGGTACATTTCCAGGGACAGGCACAGAACCCTGAGCCAGCCAAGAGCTTGTGCAAGGGGCTGACACCCTGAGAAGCCCCCGGGGGCTCGGGGTCCCGGCAGCCACAGGGACAGCGGGTGGGTCACGCATGCGAGGAACACACAGGGCGACCCGTCGGGTGGGCGGGTGGGAGGAGGTCTCAGGACAAGACCGACCCTCCCTCAGTCGGGGGGCTGCTACCTCTGGGGCTGGAAGCACGAGAAGGGGCTCACTCGCCCCCTCCCTCTGCCAAAGCCCAGAGTTCAAGGCAAACGTATTTTGATCACATTCAGTTGCTGAACAGGAAGGTTGGGACAGTGGTGCATTTTGGATCTGCAGAGGTAACGGTTTTCCCGGCAGCAGCTCAGACAGGGAGAGCAGTTCTTCCCACAGCTGGCGTCTTGGAGAAGCGCTGCCAGATGCAGCACAGCAGCCGCCCGTCAGTGTCACTGCCGCCCCTCACAGACCACCGTGAAGAAGGCGCTAACCAACACGCTGCCTGGCCCCAACGGCAGTTACACATCCCGGAGAAAAAGAAAAACCGACACGCTGACACCTGGATGCAAGACGCACAACAGGAAAACAGGTGTCATGGGCACATTGCACCCTCCTCCCTCAGATATCACCTCACCAGCTGCATAACCTGGGGGTCACGGCTCAGCTGTACAGCCTGGGGGTCACGGCTCAGCTGTACAACCTGGGGGTCACGGCTCAGCTGTACAACCTGGGGGGTCACGGCTCAGCTGTACAACCTGGGGGGTCACGGCTCAGCTGTACAGCCTGGGGGTCACGGCTCAGCTGTACAACCTGGGGGGTCACGGCTCAGCTGTACAACCTGGGGGTCACGGCTCAGCTGTACAGCCTGGGGGTCACGGCTCAGCTGTACAGCCTGGGGGTCACGGCTCAGCTGTACAACCTGGGGGGTCACGGCTCAGCTGTACAACCTGGGGGTCACGGCTCAGCTGTACAGCCTGGGGGTCACGGCTCAGCTGTACAACCTGGGGGTCACGGCTCAGCTGTACAACCTGGGGGGTCACGGCTCAGCTGTACAACCTGGGGGTCACGGCTCAGCTGTACAGCCTGGGGGTCACGGCTCAGCTGTACAACCTGGGGGTCACGGCTCAGCTGTGTAACTTGGGGGTCACGGCTCTGCTGTACAACCTGAGGGTCACGGCTCAGCTGTACAGCCTGGGGGTCACGGCTCAGCTGTATAACCTGGGGGTCACGGCTGCTTGCATCACATCCAACCAGAGCCTATTTCACTGCAAAAGGTATATTCACACCCCAGGCATTTGTCTAAGCCGATCCCATACACACATGTGCACACTCACACGTACACACCTGCACTCTCACACTCACACCTGCACACACTCACACTGCACACTCATCAAGCATACAGGGTAGGAGGAGCTCCGATTTCGGGTCGAGGCCTGAGGTCAGGCCCCAGCTCCGCCCCCACCTCACTGTCTCCACAACCCCAGCCTCTTTGCCTAAACGTCGCCCTGAGTAACTGGTTATTTGCAAAAGCCGAACGCGTCACCTCCAGGGTGAGCAAGGATGTTAAGAAAGTCATCTGGGGAATGCCCAAGTCTGGGAATCCTGAGTCATTTGTTTAAAAAACATGAGCCACCGCACTCCCTGGGGGTGAGACTTAGTCCTGGGCAGACAGGCCGTGGCGGCCGTCCCGTGACTTACCGCGTGGCTAGCTTGTGGCAGACGACACCCGAGTCGGTGATGACCTCACTCAGCCTCAGCTCCAGGTGGACCTTGCCCTGAAAGTGACAATGACAGGGGGTCACAGGGGGGCCACAAGCAGCGGGAGCTCTTGGGCTCTGATCACAGACTGGTGACACATGACCCTGCGTGGCATCCACGCGCGTCCAGCCACCCGGCTCAGATCCCAGAGAGTTAAAGAAGCTTGCAGCCCATCGGGCACGACGCTGACAGCAGGCACTGTTTCAGAAGAAAGAAAAGGAAAAGGTCCTGGAGGCAGCAGTGTCCCAAATGGGCCTGACTGTCCACTCTGGGCTGTGTCCACTCATGCGCCGCAGGCCCCAGGCAGGCGTGGGCAGCTCTGCCCAGGCGTCTCGGTGCTTCTGCGTCTGCGACAGGCAGGGTCGGAGGCCAGGAACCTCAGCCCTGCCCTTTAGGAAGGAAGCGGACGCTCACGCGCGCCCTGGGAGGAGCAGCAGAGCAGCCGAGGCTGTGCTTCCACCCGTCCGCCTGTGCAAAGGGCGCCGGCTGAGGACGGCGGGTGGGCGGGGCGGACACGGCCAGGGCATCGTCAGGGCCACGAAGAGAAGGGGGGAGACGAGCTCCCGAAAAGTCCAACGGGAGGAGGCATGATGCTCGTGTTTCCGTGAGCGAGCGTTCGGTTAAATTAAACTGACTTTCCTTAGACACGGAGTGAACTGCATCCATTGTCTCCAAGGTCGTTTCCGACTGAAACCCCTGGACCCTGCAGCCTGGGGAGAGCCTGTGAGGGCTGCCACGTCTCAGGAGAACCCAGGACGCGGTGGGGATTGCTCACCAGCTGGGGGGTCGATGAGGGGCGCTCAGCCCCGCACGCTCCCGTCACAGCCCCGACAGTCGCCCACTGCAGCGCGGGACCCCGACCCCACGCGGGAGCATCCAGCACTCCGGCCCGGGCCGTCTGCACGGGGCGTGTGCTGACCTGGCCAGCGGCTCCTGGGCCCGGGATGCTTGCTGTTCCTCTTCTGCCCCAGGGAAGCTCCAACAGCGGCCAGACCTTCCCACCTGCTGCTTCTAAGCTTGACCTGAGCCACCACAGAAGTGTTTCGACAAAATGCCAGCAGCACCGATTATGAGAAAGGGAGAGGCTGGACCCGGACACGCAGCCTGAGGATGGGGGGTGCGGGGAGCACCCCCAGCTAGAGCCCCGCCCTCCAGACAAGAGAAAATAAACAAGAAACCAGGGTCTGGACATGAGAAGGGTCAAGAGCGATACCTCCATCACCCCAGGCCCTCTTTCCTACACACCTCTCGGGCCCCGCACTGGTAGGTGACACGAGCTCCCCATGATAGCGTCTCCCACTCAGAGCAAACCAGCTCCGGGATCGCGAGCCTGGAAGCGAGCAGGTGCCCCGGGCCGCAGCATGGGGGGTGGGGCGGCCTCACGCACCAGACACCTCACCCACGACACTGACACGGGCTCCCGATGACACGGATGCCTCCCCGTGGGGAGCCCAGGCCGCAGGCGGTGCTCACAGCCGCAGATGCGTCCAGGCCCCCCAGCCGCGGGCAGGGCTGGGTCCCGGCCTTGCCCTCACCTGCGGGCAGGCAACCCGCGACAAGTCCCGCGAGGTGGGACCAGCCCGCAGGCGTCACAGCCGCGCGGCCCGGGCAACACCAGCATCCCGACCCGGAGTCACATCTGTTACCTGCGGAGGCTCTGACGGGGCCTGCCCCTCGCGGGGACGCACTCGCCTAGAGCAGTGGCTCTTCCCACAGTGGCTCGGGGCGTCCGCCCGAGCGCCCTTCACCCGCCAGGCGCGGACACAGGGTCCACTGCGCACCACAACCCTGGCGCGCGGCAGGCTGGTCCGACAGTGAATCCTTGGGGCCGGTAACTGGGGCGGGAGTGGCGGGGGGTGGGGGCGCGGCCTCCCTGTGCGGGTGGAAAAAACAAAGTCCCCAAAGGCCAGTGGCTCATCCTGAGCCACCCGATCCTCAGCACTGTCCCCGGAGCGGGCACTGCCGTCCTTACAGTGAAACAAGCACGCATAGACTGACGGCCTGGAAACCAGCCCAGCAGAAGCTCAGCTGTCACTGGTGGCCCAGTCAGCCTGGTGTCCTTCGTCGCACCCCAGGTGCACGGGCGCCCGCTCTGAGGCAGACGGTGGACGGTGGCCCCTCGGACCGACACGTCCGCAGCTATGCGCGACCGGCTTCCGAGAAGTGGGGCCCCAGCCTCGGGCGCCGGGCGCTGGGCTGGGCTGGGGAGCCGCCGGCCGTCCGGACCTCTGCTCCCCAGTGGAGGGTGGATGTGGACTGTGACCGCTCACTCCTCTCCTGGGGCAGCGCGTCCTCCAGGAGGCGGCAGATGTTGTCAGCTGATTCGTGCTGTTACATTTCGGGGGGTTTGGGGGAGGGTGGTATGAGGTAAATAAAACACAAACACACACATCTCGGAGAGAAACCCCTGCAGAACAACCCAGGACCTGCAGCTCAGAAGTTCACACCCATCCTCACTGCACAAACAGTCCCACCGCAAACACCAACGCCCCAGGGTGGCGCGGGCCACACCCTGCACAGGGCAGGCAGGAAGTGTGGTTTCCCAGGCTCGGCCTCTGCAGGGCACGCGACCTTCCATGGATGCATAGCTACACACAAAACTGTCCCCTCCGCTTGTTTTGGCCCCAGCGGGAGCCCTCTCCCCAGGGAGGCAGTCACAGGCCCACCTGCCAGGCTGAGGGCAGAGGTGGCCACGCCTCCCACAGGGGCCAGAACCCCGGAGGGGGTCCAGCTGAATGGTGCTTGTTAACAATTAGCCCAAGCAGGACGTACTGATACTTGGCCGGTGTCCTCGCATTTATGTTGGTGTGTGAGAAGAGAAAGCTTCGGACAGAGCATTGAGAATGCTGGTTTCATAGTCGTTCCCAGTCTCATTTAAGGAGAATAATGAGAAGAAGTCGTTTAAAAAAAGAGCTGGGACTGAGCAGCATCACCCACCCCCACGGAACATCCACTGGGAGAGACCAACCTGGCCTTCAACACGTCAGCAAGTCTAGGAGAGTAAAAATCACATCACAGCTGCTCTCAGACCACAGTGGAAATTAAACTAGAGCTCAGTGACAGAAAGATAGCTAGAAAATCCCCAAACACGTGGAGGTTAAAGAACACACTTCCAAATAACAAGCAGCCCAAAGAAGAAGTTTCAGGAGAAACTGAAAAATACTTTGAATTCATTTCTTTTCACAAGTGAAAATGAAATCAAACATCAAAATGTGTGAAATGCAGCAAAAGCAATGCTTAGAGGGAAATTTAAAGCAGTGAATGCAGATACTGGAAAAGACGAAAGGCAAAAATCAATAATGTAAGTTTCTAACCTTAGGAAACTAGAAAAAGAAGAGCAAATTAAATCCAAAGTGAGCAGAAAAGAAATAATAAAAATTAGAGCAGAAATCAACGAAAATGAAAACTGGAAATCAATACAGAAAATAAACAAACCAAAGCTGTTTTTTTGAAAAGATCAATAAAATTGGTAAAGTTCTAGCCCCGCTAAGAAAAAACAGAAATGAAAGCAGGGCCGTCACTCCTGGCTGCAGAAAACCAGCAGTGGTTCCGACAGGGGATCCAAGACGTCACCCACCTGTCAGCCAGGGGGGCCCAGAGCCCAAGGTGAACCCCACTGTAAGCCGGGGGCTTCAGCGAATATAAGGCGTCAGCCATAGCAAATGCACCCAGGACGCTAGCAATGCCTGGGGGAGGAGTACACGGGGTTCTTCATACACTCCCCTCAACTTTTCTGCAAAGACAAAACTGCTCAAAAAACAAAGTTTATTAATTAAGAGAGAAAAGCACCGGTGGTTCCTGTGCAATTTTCTCAGGAAGGCATCGGTCCCTGATCTGCAGGGCCCGTGGCCGCAGGCAGGGGCCCAGCAGCACATGAGCCATCACTGCCCTGTCCTCCTTCTGCACAGGACCTGCAAGGCCAGGCGGAGGTCAGCGCAGAGCAAACCCAGGCGCAGGCGACTGAGTGCTGGACCTGCAGCCCCGCCGAGCTGAGAGCATCGGGAGGGGGCAGGGACGTGAGGGCGACCAAGAGCAGCAGCCACGTCCTCGAGGGGAGGCGAAGGCCACGTCCTCGAGGGGAGGCGAAGGCCACGTCCTTGAGGGGAGGCGAAGGCCACGTCCTCGAGGGGAGGCGAAGGCCACGTCCTCGAGGGGAGGCGAAGGCCACGTCCTCGAGGGGAGGCGAAGGCCACCCCCTCCTCTCCTTCGGACGCCCCCCAGCCTTAGAAAGACTCTCAGGTCCTTGCAGGTGTATGGCTGCAGGCGCTGATTGTTGGGGAAATCCTCAGACAGGACGGCAGACACACAGAGGACGTTCCCAGGGCGTCCACTATGAGGCCAAGGTTACTGCCCTGTCGCTACAGGTGCAAGAAGAGGCCACAGGCTGGGGGGCTGCGGCTCTGCTGGGGCGGCCCTCCTGCCTCTGCCTTTTCGGAACACGTGCTCCAAGAACAAGTTTCACAGAAGCCGCTCAACGCAGAGCTTGCGGCTGCCGGTGTCCTTGGAGGATCGGCAGGGGCCCTCGCGGACGTGAGCATGCATTCTGGCCACCGCTGCCCGGCGCGGACCACGGGTAGGGCCGTCCCTGCCGACTGCCTCATCCAGAAGGTGCCCAGCCGGGGACAGGGAAGGAGGAGAAGCGACGGGCTCTTTTTTTTTTTTTTTTTTTTTTTTTTGCGGTACGTGGGCCTCTCACTGTTGTGGCCTCTCCCGTTGCGGAGCACAGGCTCCAGACGCGCAGGCTCAGCAGCCATGGCTCACGGGCCTAGCCGCTCCGCGGCATGTGGGATCTTCCCGGACCGGGGCACGAACCCATGTGCCCTGCATCGGCAGGCGGATTCTTAACCACTGCGCCACCAGGGAAGCCCCTAACGGGCTCTTTTTAATAAAGCGATTGAGCAGAGACCTTCACAGACATCAGTTCCAGAGGGAAGCCAGGCGTTCCCCCACTCCTCTTCTTCCCCCAATTCCATGACTTGCTGGTCTCTCGTGGGCCCTGGCTTTGCGACACTCCCTTTCTGCTGCCTTTGTGAATCGCTGAGCAGATAGTTAGAGAAATCGTATGTGTCCCCTGACCTTCGTGGCTGCAGGGAAGTTGCGTAACTGACCCTTTAAAGGCTGCTGCCCGTGGCACCTGACGGGTCCCCTCTGGAGAGCACTTGCTCGGTGCCTGGAACTCAGCGGCCGCCACCGCCCACAGTCCCGCTTCCGTGGAATCACCAGTGGGTCGGGACCCACGTCACAGGGACCATCAGGGAATGGCCTGGGCGTCCTCAGGCTGCAGGTGGACACACGCGTCACGTTCCCAAGGCTGCGGTGACCCAGCGGCTCCGGATCTGGACAGTGGTGGTTACACAGCCACACGCGTGAGACGCACCCACGGGGACATGCAGGCACACGCGGGGCTGGTGAGACCTGAATGGGGTCGGGGACCCTGTACCAGTTATGCGGATGTCACTGTGCGGGGCCCGGGAAGGGACGTGGCCCTGCTTCCTATTTTCAGTCTTTGAGTGTCAACAGGAGAACACACAGCTTGCTAACCCTTACTCCCTGTGCAGTACTTCCTGTGGCTTCCTGTGACTCTGTAACCATTTCAAAATTAAAAGTTGGTTTTTTTGAAAAGGCAAGAAAAAGGAAAAGCTACACTTGCCAACAAAACAGAACTTAAATCTGGGGACTAAACAGCAGGCTCATCGAGGCCACAGGCGGAATCTCTCAAGAACGACAGTGACGGAGGCAGGCCGGGCCCAGGTGTAAAGCACACACGGCACAGGGGTCCGGAAACTTCTTCCTAAGGAGGTGATTTCCTGGTCACCTGAGCAGCAGTGGCCGCAGTCCTCCTGGACTTGGGGTTCCGTGACTAGTTCTGAGCAGTCACAGGGCCCCCAATTTCCACAGCACGTGTGGGCCCCTCAGTCAGAATTAACTGAGCGTGAAGCACCCTCACGATGTCCCTTGGGCTAGGCTTCTCAAGGCGTCCCTCTGGCTGCCTCTTTGTCAAAGTTTGAGCATCGGCCCCGGCGGCCACCAGGGGCCTCGGCAGTGGACACCCTGAGCCGCCGGTGTGCAGTTCCAAGCTCGGCCAAGGCCCCAGGTCCACGAGGAGGCATGCTGACGCTGGGCCAGGAGCCCGGGGAAGGCCTCGCGAGGCGCCCACTTGGGGATTTTGTCCGTGACACCTGCTGTTTGACCCTGCTGTTCACAAAACCCCGCTTTACAGGAGAGGAAACCGAGGCTCAGAGAGCATCAGAGCCACGCACTCTGCTGAGCTCAGAGCAGGCCCAGCTCGGTGCTGGCCCCGGAATTCAGGCATGGCCGGGGCTCGGGGACGGGCTTGACCGGAAACTCATGCCAGGGTCACCAGAGAAGAGAAGATGCAGGCGGCCCCCATGACGGGCATCTCCTGGACCCTGGGCATGGGGAGCGGCCCAGCTGGGGGAGAAACCCCCAGTCCCGGGGTGGGTGCACCTTGCACTGGTCAAGGGGTCAGTCCCAGTTAACACATCGCCAGGGCGCTGGGCGAGCCCCAGGGACGCTCAGGCCACAGGGACTTCATCCCTCCGGTCACTCCCTTCAGCTCCAGCCCCGCCTTGCTGAGGGCAGGGAGCCCGGAACACACACGGGCACCTCCAATGGGCAACGCCCACAGCCTTACGTTTTCTCACCTATTCTCTCTTTACCTTCAGGTATGCGTTGCATTCTTTCGCACGTTACATTTTTTAAGCTGCACGACTAAGTCCGACAGTAACCAATGGAACAAACCAAATGCACAAGCCCAGGAGGACGTGCGCAGGGGACAGCTTGCTGAGCCTTGTCCCTCTGAAGGCCAGAGTCCAGCGTCTCTGTCTCTAACCACAATCAGGCCTCCTCTGCCAAGGCCCCCATGTCCCGTGGGCCCCGCGAGGCCTCACCTGCACCTCGGAGTCGGCGTCCACGTGCTGCAGCTGGAACCACGTGTCCCGGTTGTGGTACTTCTGCAGGTCTTCCTTCCGGATGGCCACCTTCCCTGGAAGATCAATGCAGAGGAGACCGGTCACGAAGGCACCAACCTTCCCACCCAGCAGGGCTGGGAGCAGTCTCCACTACCTCTGCCAGTCACTCCAAATGGGAAATACAGAACAGATCATCGGGCAAGAGACGACGCAGTTAGAGCAACAGATGCCACTCTGCATCTCGGAGGTGCCACGTCCACCCTGAGCACAGCCCATCTCGAGGTCACTTCCACGGTGTCCACAGCCTGGGCACGGATGGGAGCCTCTCCCCCACCACCCAGGCTGCGGGAGATGGGTGCACCCGGCGCAGATCTTACAGATCGGGGGGCGGCTACGCCAGGTGCACTGCTCAGGGCCCGGAGGGCGGCGTGTGGGATGGGGTGAGCAGCAGGCACCCCGGGCAGCCACGTCCCGGGCAGCCACGTCCCGGCCATCCCCTGCCCCGATGCCCGAGCTGCAGAGCAAGGCAGGACGGCGTCTGCCGGGAGGGCTTTGCTGCAGAGTCCCTGGAAGTGCGTGTCTGCCCGCATGAGCTGTGGCTTAGAATTCATGTGTGTGCACATCTAGCTCACAGGCAACGTCCACAGTTGGCTCACAGAGTGTGCACACGTGTGTGCACATCTAGCTTATGTAGCACGTGTGCACACGTGTTCCTGTCGGGCCCGTGGAATGAGCCGGGTTATCGCCCGCCTGGGTCTATGAATCAGTGTCTCTCAAAGTGTAATCACAGGCCACCTGCATCAAAACAGCTGGAGAGTTTCCTAAATGCAAGTTCCCCAGCCCCATCCTGCGTGAGAAAACAATCTCTGGGGTGGGGCCCTGCAATCTTCATTTTCACGAGGTCCCCAGAGAACTTCTGTGGGTCCCAAAGTTTAAGGACGTCTGCTCTCAACAGTTTTACATTCCTGACATAGGCTTGGTACTTAGGAGCTAGAATGTCAACGAAAATACACACGTAAATATACGTGTGTGATGACATTACCTGACACAGATGTATGGTATTTAAATATCCATCTACCACCGTCATGCATTGTTCATTCACCTTATTTATTCGAAAGACGTACGTGGCAGCTAGCAAGCACACACCCCACAGCTTGGGAGGACAGAGGGCACCGGGCACTGGGCTGTCCTCCTATCCCCACATCCCGTGGCCTCGGGCACGGGGACCACGGGGAGTTGGATGCTTGCCCACGTGAGCATCCCTGAGTACACATGTATATGCATGCAGTACACACGTACACTGTAAATCACACACGGAAATAGGAACGATAAAGGACAACATAAAAGTCAACATTTTTTCAGTTCAGTTGTTTCTGGCGAACAGCCCAGGACACACTGCCTAACTCAGGATCGCAGTCCAGTTACCAAAGGACACGTTTTGGGCCCCTGGCGCCATTTCACCCCGCGTCATCTGCTACTTGGGACGCTCCCCAGGCCCCTGTGGCCACCCTGCAGAGCCCCGAGCTGGCTGGCCCACCCTGCCCTCACCCAGGACACAGAGTCCTCTCCGCAAAGGGACTGCCCTCCGTTCCCTGTTTCTTCAAAGACTTGTGCTTCTGAGCAGAAGCACCCGGCGGCCTCACAGCGGGGCCGGACGCCCCAGCTGATCCTCTGGTTGCCCACACATGCTGCCCGCCAGCCCCTCGCACTCTCCCCTCACGTCGCCCTGCAGCAACCCCGGCGCGAGGCAGGAGGTGCTGGTCACAGACGTGGCAGACGTCCCGCCCACAGGCTTTGGGCCTCGTCGCTGCGGCTCTGCCCTCCGTGCTTCTCCTACCACTTCTTCTCCCCAAACGCCCCCATCCCACGAGGCCCTCCTGCGATGTCACCTCCTCTCTGGCCTCCCCTGGGGCCCACAGGGCAGCCTCTGCTCTGCTCTCAGAGGCTCACACGAGGCCTCGCTGGGGCCCAGCCACCTGCTGGTTGGTAGGCTTAAGGGAAAGGACACTCTGCAGGTGGCTCCTGGGGGAGCTCAGAATGTCACCCAACGTACACGTGGCGCGTCTCAGAGCGAGAGGCGAGGGCGGCTCGGCCGTGAGGAGGGGGCGTCGGCCCAGAGGCCCGTGCACACACCCCGCCAGGCAGCCTGCACGGTTCCTTCCAGCGCTCGGCGCCCCAGGAGCCCGCACCCCCCTCCTCTGGCTTGTGCCTCCTCTGAACGTGCTGTCCCTTTGCTAAGATGCACTGCGGGCCCACGTGTTGCCAGCTCCCAGCTACTCGACGCTGAGGTTCCTCCCAAGACGTGCGCTTGGAAGGCGTTAGAAAATGCTTGCTTCTCTCTTGTTAGCCCATCTTCCATCTAGTTTTGTAGGGGTCCAGCCGGGGAACCCAGGTGGGTGAGAGAAGGGTCTCGCCCTGCAGTCTTCACGCCTGGTGTCCAGACCCGACAGGCGCACCCACCGGGCACAGACGGGAAGCTGGAAATGAAGCAGGGACGCGCCGGCCCGAGTGCCGCGGCTGAGCGTGGCGGAGTCGGGTCTGTTTACTCCCCACCGTCACCTGCAGCAGCCCCGTCTCCCTGCCCACTGTCCCCGCAGCACCTCAGCACGCTCACCTCGGCCCTCCACTCACCTCCCACCGTCACACAGCCTTGGGAAAGGCCAGGCTCGGCGGTTCAGGGCCAGCCCTCTGTCCACTTGCAAGGTGGACGCAGCACAGCTGGCTCCGAGGGTCAACACCACTGCCCACATCGACCTCGCTGGCTCAGCTCTGGCCACGCAGACCCATCTGCAGCCAAGTCCTGCCCAGCCACAGGCCTCACAGGGCACTGAGGCCACGGCATGCAGAGCCCGTAGGTGGAGGGCAGAAGACACAGAGCGCACAGGCTGCAGAAAGAGGGTGTTCCACAGGGATTCAGGGAACTGGAGCTATAGGCCACACAGGCCTCGCTCCAGCCAGCATCAAGTCACGAGGACTAACCCCACCCTAACTCCGGCCCATCCCAGGCCCCTCCCCTCCCACCACTCCTGGTCTTGGGGGCACCCTCCGAGGTCCTGACGGGGGTCCCGCCGCCTCTAACCACCTGTCACCAGGCAGAGCCCCCGGCTTTCTCTCTGCTCGGCTCCTGCAAAACTCCACCCCTTTCGCCGATGGGAATATAATGTTGAGTGTTGCAGGAATAAAGCCACAAGAAACAAACATTTCTTGGAACTAAATTGGGCAATAATATTCCACTAAAAAGGGATAAAGAAATTTGCAGACTCCACGATTAGTTCAGCTGGATAGGAGGGTCACATCTGAAGTCTGAAATTTTCAGTAAATGCAATGTTTTTATCAGCTTTGACTGGAAGAGGGAGGAGGCACATACGTAAGGCTCATATGACCCCTACAACGTACACAACCTCATTACTCTTTATTTTCGGAAGTACTTAGTTTTAAATGGGTAATACCAGATCATAGAACAAAGTCTGAAACATTAGAAAAGATATACAATACAGCCAAGAATAACTTTCTCTCTCCCCTGCTACACGGGTCCCACCTCAGGATTACCTCTGTCACCAGCTGCCAGTCTGTCCTTCTAGAGACCGACCACATCAAGAACACATGAACATGCACTCTTTACACGTGAGAGGTAGGTGTTCCCACAGGCTGTCCTGGGGAGCACCTGACCTGCAGACCACAACGCCCACTTAAACGTGCCTGATGTGTCATAATCCACAGCTGTCCCGATCGATCTGAGCGACATCAGGTCACTATGCCCCCTGGGCGTCACCCTCTGACAAGGACACGGGTGGTGTGGCAGCCTTTCCACCACTAAAAGCCCCGTGTATTACTTCCTCTGGTGGGTGCTGTACCTGCCAGGGTCTGTTCAGAAGAGAGAAGCACATCAGGTAGTTCAAGAGGCAGCATGTGACGTGGGGAACCAGGTACGGTAGGTCAGAGGGTGCAGGAAGGTGGGCAGCCAGGGGTGACACCTGCAGGGTGGTGACTAAGGAGGGACAGCCGGATGCCCCCCACCGCCCGGGCCTGGCAGGGGGCAGAGATGTCTTTCTCATCGCTCCTGTTCACCCTGGTGCCCAGCAAGCGCACAGAGGCAAGAGAGAGAAACAAGGGCCTGTAGACTTGAAGGGAAGAAATAAGTCTTTATTCACAGAATCTATAGGAAAAGCTACAAGAAAAGCTGGCAGAGTAGGTGTGTTTAGAATAAAGGTCAATACGTAAAATCAATTGTATTTGTACACACAAGCAATGACAATGGAAATTGAAATCGAAAAGATGCCAACAGCACATCCACAAAATGATGCTTTTACGGCTTGAGTTTTTGGTGTACTATCCCAGAAATCTTTGTCTACTCTATCAAAATCATAAAATATAGGGATATATTATATGTATACACACACACACACACACACACATACACACACGTGTGTGTGTGTGCTGAAAACACATCACAAAACCCTGATGAGAGAAATTAAAGACCCAAGTACGTGGAGAGACATGCCATGCTGGAGGGTCTGAAGACTCAGTTTTGTTAAGATGCTAATTCTCCCCAAATTAATCTATAGATCAGTATAATCTCAGTCATTTTGGAAATTGAGAAGATGACTGAAAATGTAAATGACAATTCAAAGGACCTAGAATAGCAAAACAAGTTTGGAAAAGAATAAAGTTGGTGAGCTCACACGACTGACTTAAGACTTGCTGTGAAGATACAGGAATTAAGACAGTTTTGTGTCGGTGTGAGGAAAGGAATACAGGTCAGTGGAACAGAACACAGAAGCCATAAATAGACCCATGCATATAAAGTTAGTTGACTTTCAAAAGCTGCTAAGGTAATTCAACTGGACATCTGTAAGGAGAAAAAGGAAGCCTGTCATGTGTAAAATTCACTTGAAATGGATCGCAACATGAGAGCTAAAACCAAAAGCTTTCTAGAAGAAAAGATAGAAGAAAATCTTCACAACCCTGTGGTAGGGAAAGATTTCTTAGACATGACATCAAAAATACAAACTATAAAAGAAAAAAATGTTTGATGAATTGGACGTCATCAAAATTAAAAACTTCTGCTCTTCAAAAGACACTCATAAGAAAATGAAAAGACGAGCCACAAGCTAGAAGAAAATATTTGCAAAACATACATCTGATAAAGGACTTGTATCCAGAATATATTTAAAAAACTTTAAAAACTCAATAAGAAAATCCAATTAAAAGGGCAAAAGATTTGAATGATTTACCAAAGAGATACAGATGGTAAATAAACACATGAAAAAATGCCCTACATCATTAAAAGTAAATTAAAAGTAAAAGCTACAATAAGATACTACGCACATATTAGAAGGGCAAAAATGAATCAAAAATAAAAGTTGATGATACAAGTGCCGGAGAGAATTCAAAATGGTGCACTCAGGAAAGGAGGTTGTCAGTTTCTAATAAAGGTAAACATACACTGCAGGGGAGGAAAAATCTTTTTCCTTCTACTCTTTTAGGCTCTCAGGACAAAGAGAACTGTAACAAAAGAAAGATTAACAAGAGAAAAACAAACAGAAGTTTATTAACATGTGTATCTCAGATATAGGTGGGGGAAACTCCGTGATGAGTATCTCAAGGGGGTGGCTGGAACTCGTAGCATCTTAACCTAAAACAACCACCACCAGTTTTCAGAGAAGTGACAAGACCAAGGAAAGGACTCTGAGTTTCAAGGAAGGTAAATGTATGTGGGAACCAATGGTCCAGAAGGCTCGTTGTGTGGGTTCTTTGGTGTAGCCTCTGGGCTGACAAGGGTCTAGGGTCGTCTCAGATTTGGATGAATTTACGTTCTGCTTTTAGGGTAGAGAGATTTCCTTGTGTCTGCTTCTTCCCAACTGCCTTCCAGCTCAAACAAATCGTTATGCCACAGTGGCCTATTTGGGATGGCAAATTCTGCTGTCCTTTAAAACCTATAGTACGCCCCAGCAATCTCACTCTTAGGTATTTTCTAAGAGAAATAAAAACATTTGCCAACACAGAGACCTAGGCAAGAATGTTTATGGCAGCTTTATTCACAATCACTAAAAGCAGGACACGACCCCACCTCCGTCGAATGACGAGTGGAAAACGGTGGCACTTCCCTGCAGTGGGCGCAGTGTGCAAATTATACCTTGATAACCCCAGCTTATAAACAAAAGGATCAAGGTCTCACTTCACACACCCCCACCCTTTAATACAGAAACTGCAGGAAGCCCCTGCCAGCGGGGCTGGAGGGACAAAGCGGGGAGATGGTGGGATGCGCAGGCCCACAGCCGGAGTCGGGCAGAGGGGGAGGCCTGGCTCCAGGCCCCCAGAGCCCCACCAGCCCACGCCCCGCACTGGAAGTGGGGTTGGTGGCCCTGACCCAGCACTGCCTCAACCACACCCACACTGCATCTCCACACCCTCCCTGAGACAAACCCCACCCCTGGACTCGGTCCGCGGGGGGGCCCACGCGCTGCTGCACCCAGAGAACCTGGTGCGGTGCCATCAGATCACATGGCAGACGTGAGAAGCCGGTGACACTATGCTCGTTTCCGTGACACAAATTTATACCCTAGAACTTAGTTTCTCATCCTGGTAACAACATAATTGCTAGTCATAACTTCAAATTATCCCTGGAGATCCAGACAGCCTCTTATTTTTACGGCTGTGAGAACAATGTTGAAAACATCTAAATCTGGTTGCACCCTGACACATCCCAATTTTAAAGCCACCAGGAATTGCTCAACCATGGTTTTGCTGGTTCTCTTTAAAAATAGCGGGTGCCTTAAACAGAATGATCGATAAACATCTTACTTGATTTTTATAAGGGGAAATAACCCCAAAACCAACTAGATCAGGTTCTCTGATTAAAATGTGCAAAGATATTTTAAAATTTCTTTTTCCTTAGGATTACCACTCAAAAAAGCTCCCATGTACCTCCAAGGATTAGTCAAATTCCTCTTCATTCTGGTATAACCTGAGCCAGCTACCCTGCCAGCGCTGCATCTCCCTGTGGGTCTCACCGGTCGCCCAGGTGAGCTCCATCAGGTAACATGTAAGCTTCCAACCCACCACTCTGGCCCTCTCCTTTCCTTCTTGAACAAACCTGGGTGCATCCAGCAAGCGCTAGACCGAGACACCCCCGGGCCCTGCTCCGAGAGCCCCAGGCCACAGGAAGTACGGTCCAGTGGACACAAAAGAAATGCTCCCACAGGCGACGGTGAGAACAACGCACACCAAGGAGCAGCCTCCAGCTGACCTGGGTCTCGGGCCGACAGCGGCAGCCACGTGGGCATCGGAGAAGGGCCTGAGGTGGGCGTCAGGCCGCGAGGCACCGGGAGAGGGGCCGGGAGGGCCAGAGCCTATGTCTGGGCTGGAGGAGGAATCCCCAGAGCGTGGTGCCAAGCTAAGGTTCGGGCGCCGTCCTGAGAGCGAAGGGAGCAGGCCTGCAGGACGAGCAGCATGGAAGTGCCCCCGCAAACACGATCCCTTCTCGCTTCAGAGTTAAAGGTCTGCCGAGAGGCCCTATCACAGCTCCCTCTTAAATGAAGTCAAGGGTGAATTATCTGAGCTGCTGTGTCATCTAGGCCGTGTACTTCCTGAACAAACTCTGGTGATTTCTACGTAAAACACAGCAGTTTCCAAGCATGCTATTTGTTGGAAATGCAGACTCTGGGCCCTGCCCCAGACCCAGTAACCAGCATCTGCATTTTGACGAGTGTGGGAAGCTCTGATCCATGTGCTGGAAACACTGCCAGATGCTTCTTCAAAGGACCTCAGCTCCAGAGCTGCCTTCAGACTTTTTTTTGAGGGCTGCTGGCCTGGGCGCAAACACTCCTGACCAGTCACTTGTGGACAGTGAGTGGAGCTGGTCAGACGCCCCAGGAGCGGGCGGGAGGCTGCGGTGTCAGGGGCCCCACAGATTCAACTGCTCTGTCCAGGAGCGAAGCACCGAGACGCCTCCTGCCAGGAGCAGCCAGGCCAGCGACGAGCAGCTGGGGTCCCATGGCCACAACTGAGCCCACATTGGGCAGCTCGGGTCTAATTCTGGTGCCACGGGGAACTGATAGGGTTTTCCTGGGACAGAGGTGCACCCCCCAAACGGGCGGCTCTGGGCTGCCCCACATTCAAGGTGGGCCCCGCTCTCTCCAGGACGCTGGTGCCTCTGGGGCCCTCAATACCTCTGAGACCCCCAGTACCTCTGACAGCATCCCAGTGTCTCTGAGAGCCCCTAATACTTTTGAGTGCACCCCCAATACCTCGAGGGCACCCCAATACCATCCCAGTCCTCCATACACGGGTGCTGGGTTCGGGGATGGGCAAGGCCTGGGGTGGTGGGATGGTTGGAGAAGGCTCCGGGAGTCATTTGGGGGGACGCCACTCTCGCCTTGAAGGATGGTTTGCCTTTGCCGCGTGTCCCCGTGTCCCCGCGTGAGCTCGTGGTGTGTCGCCCCAGAACACAGTGACAGGGCAGCTCCGGGACGGCCAGCAAGGGCAGGCGAGATGCTGGCATGGCTCACCAGCTCAGACGGGGTGCCCGGGAGATGCCCCAATTCTGTGAGAATAAGCCCCGTTCAGAAGAGGCGGAGAAAATGAAGAAAACACCTGGTCGGTCGGTACCTACCTATGATTGAATCTCTCCGGAAAACGTCTCTATCGAAAATGTAAAAGGACAGGTGACGGAAACTCCGCGGAATCTCGCAGTAGAAGTCCTCTCCGTAGAAGGGGCTGGACACAGACAGAAGGGGCACCGTTAGATTCTACGAGGCCGCGTCCCCTGCCCTGGGGGTCAGTCCTGGGGGGTCAGTCCTGGAGGGTCAGTCCTGGGGGAGGATCAGTCCTGTGGGGAATCAGTCCTGAGGAGGGAATCCATCCTGGGGGGCGATCAGTCCTGAGGGGGGGTCAGTCCTGGGGGAGGATCAGTCCTGTGGGGTCAGTCCTGGGGGGTCAGTCCTGGGGGAGGATCAGTCCTGGGGGAGGATCAGTCCTGTGGGGTCAGTCCTGGGGGAGGATCAGTCCTGTGGGGTCAGTCCTGGGGGGTCAGTCCTGGGGGAGGATCAGTCCTGGGGGAGGATCAGTCCTGTGGGGAATCAGTCCTGAGGAGGGAATCCATCCTGGGGGGTGATCAGTCCTGAGGGGGGGTCAGTCCTGGGGGAGGATCAGTCCTGAGGAGGGAATCCATCCTGGGGGGCAATCAGTCCTGGGGGGGTCAGTCCTGGGAGAGGATCAGTCCTGTGGGGCCAGTCCTGGGGGGATCAGTCCTGGGGGGTCAGTCCTGGGGGAGGATCAGTCCTGTGGGGAACCAGTCCTGAGGGGGGGATCCGTCCTGGGGGGATCAGTCCTGGGGGGGGGCCAGTCCTGGGGGGATCCGTCCTGGGTGGAGGATCAGTCCTGGGGGGGGCCGGCTTCCAAGCGCCTGCCTCAGGCATGCACCTGTGACCTCACATGGGGGACATGAAATTGGGAGCTGGTGGTCCCGGCGGGCCGAGGGAGGTTGGGGGTGGGGGGAGGCGAGGGCAGGTGACAGACATGGAAGGACCTGTGCGCAGGAGCTGCATCAGAGCCTCCGCTCGGGAGGAGGACGAGCCCACCTGTGGTGCTGCTGTCAGAAGCACCTCACAGGTTTCGCTTGTTTTACTGACCAGCTCAGGTCCAGAGCAGGAAGGGGGACCACGCTAGCCTGAGGTCCAGGTGTGCAAGGAAGCCAGCTGCTCTCCCTCCGCCATGTCCTGGGGGCCAGAGCCCCAAAGGCACGTCCCCCAGGAGTCAGAGCTGCGGCCGAGGCCTCGCGATAAGGCGCACGCGTACGGCAGGTGTTTCCAGGGCTGCCCCCGAGACGGCCACACATGCGAGTCCTGACTCCAGTGCCCCTGCCCACGGCCTGGCCCCCATCCCGGCTTTATCTTGGGGGACTGTCCCCACTCTCAGCTGCAAATCAGGATCACCTGGAGAGGTTTCTAGAAAACACACTGCCCAGGCCCTACTCAGAGGACCCTCTTCAGGGGTGGGTCACAGGGTAGCACCTTCAGTCCCACACCTGCCACCTCCTGACACAGAGCCGTGACGCCAGCCGGTTACACGTGGGGGACACAAATCTCACCCCAAGCCCTGGAGGCACAGGAGCCCCGGGACAGGGCGGTCCTGCACCCGGAATGCACTCCCCTCAGTGAGGACATGCAGAAACTGAACTGCTTGTAGGAATGTAAAATGGGGCCATCACTTTTCCAAAACGGTAAACCCGGAGTAACCATTATAGCCCAACAGCCCACCCCCAGGGGTATGTCCGGGAGCAATGAAAACACATCCACACCAAAACTGGTACGTGCAAGGTTACAGCAGAAACAACCCAAGCATCCATCAACAGAGGACGGACGCACCGAACGGGGCCCCTGACCCGCGGGCACCTTCAGCTCTGACGCTGATGCTCAACGAGAGAAGCCAACACAAGAGGCCACACAGGGTGCTGCTCCCTCTACGTGAAATGACCAGAACAAGCTCATCTGCGGAGACAAAGTGGATTCCTGGTTGCCAGGGGCTGGGGAGCAGGTAAAGGGAATGGGTTTCTCTTTAGGGAGATGGAAATGTTCTAAAATTGGTTGTGGTGATGGCCACACAACTCTGAATATAATAAAAACCACAGAACTGCACATTTTAAATGGGTAAATTATACGGTATGTGAATTATATCTCAATGAAGCTATTTTTCAAAAACAAAAAATTTTAAAAATACATAAAGATGTCAGCAAGTGAATAACAGAATTAACATTCTAGGCTATATCATGCTTAAGTTTTTTTTTTCTCTAAAGTTATACGGATATAGAATAAAAATAAAGACACATGTTTTTAAATAAACGTGGGGTTACATTATTCAACCTGATATACAGTCAGCTTGTTCCTTTAGCATGAGGCCATGGACCACTTCCCAAGTAAGTAAAGGCCAAACAGCACCTGAGGTCTGAGTGACCACAACTGCAGGACTCACACCTTCCAACACGCAGACAGCAAGTCCTCCCCCACGTCCACCACCAGGAGTGTCCCTAGCCCTGGTGTCCTCAGGACAGTCCCCGAGGTGGCCTACTTGGTGGGAGGGTGTCCTCCATCCTGGGCTCTGGGACCACGGACCTTCCAGGAAGGTCTCCATCAATGTTTACAAACTCTGCTAAGCTGGTGACCAAAACTACTGCTTTCATTTGAAAAGTTTACATTATTGGTGAGGCTGAATATCTGTCAAGTGTGTCTGAAGCACTTCTTGTTTCGTTTTGTGTTGAAATGTCTTTGGCTCATTTTCTGTCAAATGACCATCTTTTCACATTCTTTTCAAGTTCAGGATACTAATCCACTGAGAACTTTTAAATTTATGTTGCAAAGTAAAAGGCAAGTACCTGACGCCCAGCATACAAGGAGAATGTTTGTCGTCCACGAACAGGGACAGGCAGGCGACCCGGCTGTCCCCACCAGAAGCCCAGGGGGTCTCTGCACAAAGGCCTCCTCAGCCCAATCATGGCATCTCTCAGGTCGGCGCTGGCATCAGCAGGGCCCACAGGGGCATGAGGGAGCAAGGCAGACGTCCTGGGGGTGGGACAGGCGCCCCCTGGTGCCCGCACGCAGCCAGGCCACCCCCTTCTTGGTCGACGGGAAAGCCTGCAGTGTTTCTTCAAGGGGGCAGAGTTGGAAGCATATTTCCGAAAGAAAAGGAAGCTGTGGATGGTGGGGAGCGGGGTGAGATCCCCCCACATGCCTGCAACCCAGACTCTCCTTTCTGGGGGACTCAGAGGGGCTGCAAAACCCTGGCTCCCCCAGCTGGCGCCTTTGCCTGGGCATCTCTGCGCACAGCTCAGCAGCAACAGAGGCAGGGTTCATGCCCTGCACGGTTGCAGGCTTGTCCAGATAAAGGGAAAATGCCACGCGAAGGACTGGACGGCCTTAACTACCACTATCTGACAAGGGGATTAAAACGTGGCCTCTGGCCTCTGAGGCCGGCCAGAGCACTTTCCTCGCTAATTACAAGGAGAAGTTTAAATGCAGTTTCACAGAATTGGGAAAAGAGAAAAAGCCTCCAACAGGGGAAGCTGTTGGCCTCCTGCTCCGTGAGCCCAGATGTGCAGCCGAGAGGTCCCGGCAGGGCACCCCCCGCAGGACCGCAGAGTCCTTCCCCGGCCCCCACAGAGCCCGGCTGGTACTGCCCTGCCCCCGCCGGGGCCAGACGCGAGGTTCTCCCCGGTTTCGTGCTGTGTGCTGTGTCCTATGTTGCAAACGCCAGCATCCGTTTCCCAGCATCTGGTGGGGGGGGAGTGCGGGAGCCACGGGGACAGAGGGGAGCCTCCCCGCAAGCCCCGGATGCACCACAGGGCAGCCCTGGCGGAGTCCAGGTGCCCAGAAGCGGGGACCCGGGGCCCACACCGAGGCCCAGAGAGAGCTGGAAGCCAGGCAGGCAGGGCCCGTTCTCCGAAAAGGGTGCTGGCCGGCTCTGAACAGCTCTGCGTTCGGCTAATAAATGTGCAGGTGGTTAAACCATTCACTAAAACCTGGATTAAAATTCATGAAACCAAATACTGTATTCAGACGTCCACAGAAGAGTCGGGAAGGGAGGGGACTCGTGCAGCCTGCACCCCGCACGGGCTGGTGCTCGCGGGACCCCAGCACTGGGAGGGCCTGCACCCCAGGCGCGAACCGCCCATGGCTCCCAGAAGCAGGAGAAACCCTGTCTGGTTCCTCTCTCACTTCCTCCAAATGGCGATTTTAAAGCAGCGAGGCCCTCGGCACCTGAGAGCTTGTCTCTGAGGCTTCTAATAAGCTACTGCATCTCACTGGGAGGCCGGGTGCTCAGCATCTGCTGCTGAAGCCTCCCCCTAAGTCGTGGGTGACGGCCTGAACACAGGGAGGGGCGGCTCCCGGGACAGAAAGCCGCTCCGTCCACGCGAAGGACGGATGGAGAAACGAGGGCCTGCCCCCCCAGCTTCATGCAGATGTGAACGGAGGGATGCAGCTGACCCTCCCGGGGAAGGAGCCTTGGAGGTCAGATCACAGTTTTCCTCCAAATGCTGGGGAAGAAGCACCCTGCCTGGACCCCACCTGGGCCAGTCTTGGCCCGCAGGACAAGGCTGGATCACAGGGCACAAGGGCACCCAGGGCGCCCGCCTACAGGGCCAGCAACACGCTCTTCCAGAAGCACAGGACCCCAGCCGATGTCTGTGCCAGAGCCCGGCCCTCATGGGTGACCTGCAGCCCACGGTGGATGGCCACGTGGCCTTGGCGGGTTCCTCACTTCTTCCAGACTCAGTTTCCCCATCTGCTCACATGGGGTGCACCCCACATGGGACTCCCACGTGCAGCCCCTACCCTCCCCCCACCCCCAGAAATCACGTGTCCTCACCAACAACTCACACCCGGACTGTCCTTTTAAGGCCTGGCCACGCTTCTTAAGGTAACTGAAGCCCCCGGACTCCAGAACCTTCAGAAAGGCCTCAAGGGAAGGAGGGTGTCAGGGTGAAGCCTGGGGGCGTGAGAGGGCCGGCAGCCTGGGGAGCTTTTGGGGACCCCAGAGGAACCCATTAACCACAGCATCCCGACACCCAAACTGCCCAGCCCACAGCTCCACGGGGACTGACTGTCTACTCAGGGAGGGTGGACAGGGCAGGCCCATGGTCTCTCCCTGCAGGGTGGTCTCTCCCTGCAGGGTCCCAGCCTTACGTGGGCCTGGGCATGGCGGTCAGCTGGGCATCTGGGAAGCCCCGTGAGAAGCCCCATATCCTGAGATTCAGGGGCTCAGTGAGGACTGGAGCCCGATGTCAGG
This sequence comes from Hyperoodon ampullatus, assembly GCF_949752795.1. Lineage (NCBI taxonomy): Eukaryota > Metazoa > Chordata > Mammalia > Artiodactyla > Ziphiidae > Hyperoodon > Hyperoodon ampullatus. Next base: position 970,949 of record NC_136929.1, on the reverse strand, counting down.
GGGATGCTCCGAGCTAAAGGCCCACCCTGGACCAGACATCTCCCCAGGACCGGGGGGAAGGGTCCCCGCCTGGAGCTCCCCAGGACCGGGGGTGGTGGAAGGGTCCCCGCCTGGAGCTCCCCAGGACCGGGGGTGGTGGAAGGGTGGTGTGGAACGTCTGGGCCTGAGACCTGCATTTATGTCAAAAAGACTTATTTTTTAAGCTTTAACTTGAGAAATTAGAGAGAAAAGAAACATAAGGACAGATGATGCTATTTGTACAGTCTCATAATCTCAAAGTTGGTGTTTTCTAGTCAACAACTTGGTTTTCATTAAGAACATCTGAGAAAATGACGTCTTTCTTCCCAAACCACAGGCTCCCTCTTGTGCTGTCACACCCTAACCCCAAACAACTTCTCCCTCCCGGAGACAAAGACCCGAAGACCGCGGAGGCCACCACACAAAGCTCTATTTTCTGAGCAATTTGCATCTCTCGGAGGAACAGAGAGACCCTCTCAAGCCACTGACCCACATGCTCCTTTCTGATTCCAACCCGGAAGTCCGCGCCCACCCGCGGGGGAACAGCCTTTCATTCCGGAAAATTCTTGGCGACAATGACGGGATTAGAGATTCTGTAATGACACCCAAATAGATAAGCGTGGTGATGAGCTAGCTCCTTCCTCACTGTGCTCTAGAAAGCGGTTATTTTACTAACTTCTAATGTTATGTAAAAAAAAAAAACCAAAACCTACCAACAAAAGAACAAAAGTACTGCCCATAATCCCACTACCCAGAAAAAATAACCACATTGGCATTTAAGTCCTCACATACCAGACCATTTTTAGAGCTATGCCAGTTTTTTAAACAAAAAGGAATATTACTGTGAACACAACTTTCTAACTTGCCTTTATCGCTTGACAGACACAACCAAACTCTGCGAGAGGCAAGGAGGCACAGTCGCGGGGTCGGGGCCCTCCGGTCCAGAGGCCCTCAGGGGCGGGAGGGAGGGGCTTCTGGGCTGGATATGGGGGGGGGGGCGGTCCAGGCAGGAGGCTCAGCACAGCCTCAACAGAGTTGCCCTTGGGGAAAGTGAGGGTCCGAGTAGGAGCCCCATCCTGCCTGTCGTGGGGAGAGGCGGGCAATGTCCTCCTCAAAATAATCACTTACATGGACAAAAGGAAAAACTGGCACTTCATGGGATACGCCTGCAAACGACTGGACCAACCCAGCTCCTAAGAGTTCTTATTTTTAACTGTAGCACGAACGTGCTCCTTTTACTGGATAGGACGGTGGTTTTCTCCACAGGCAGCCTTCAGCTCTGCTTTGCCCTCCCGGGGACCCCAGGATGCCCTCCGCAGATGCACTGTGGCCCCAGGCAGGCAGCTAACCCGCCCAGACCCTGACAACCCAGTTTCATAGAGCCTTTCCGTTTAAATAAATGGTAAAGAAATGATGACTTGCCATTTAAATGATTAAAAATTATAGCTGTGCAAAGTTAAACGTGAACACCGTCCACTTGCACCATCAGGAAGATACTGTTCTCAGGACAGAACTTTCCCCGAATCACCGTCCTGGAGGAGGGGCGGGGCCGGAACAGCCTCCTTCTCCCCGAGGTGTCCGACCCAGGGGTCTCCCCAGTAAATCTGCAACAGCAGTCCCCTATCAGTGCCCACTGTCCCACGCCAGATACACAGGAAAGGAAGGCAGGGATGGTGACACCTGCTCATGGGTGAGCGGCGTTCTGCAGACCCAGGGCGTGGGGACACCCACAGAGCCAGGCCGCAGCCCGATTCCCGGACCCCCTTCCCCTGGAGAAAGGAGGGAAGGGGGTGTGTGTCCTCCCTGTCGCCCTCAAGCTCCATCTGCACTCCAGCCTGAGGGAGCACAGACCACGCTGGGTGGCACTGATCCTCTGCGGCCACCGAGGCCCCTCTGACTACGAGCCCCAGAAGGGGCACCAGGTCCTGCCGGCTCTCTCAGGTCCAGAGATCAGACGTAGGCTCTTTGTTTCCTACAGCAACTTTGCCAAACAAATGATCAACCCTCACAGGCGATGCTGAGCCTGGAGGACGATCCGGGAGTTAGGGCCATAACACAGCAAGGCGTGCAGCTGCCCTGTGCGGGCAACACTGAACCCTGACGGCTGCTGGTGCCGGTGGCCTGTCCAGGGCGCAATGCCCTCCTTGCCACCCAGGCATGCCCCCTTCCCTCCACCCTCACAGCTGCCATCTGGGTCTGGGTCTTGTGCTGCTGGGCTCTGCCCCCCAGAGTCAGCCCCTCAAGAACTGAGCTGCATTAAGACACCACCCCCTGTGACCTCCACCCGAGGTCTCCGGCCTTAGGAATCCCCACAGGACATATGCAGACGTCCCTCCACCTTCTGTGTCTCTAAACCTCTCTCACACTGTCCATTCCTTTGTCTCTGGGGTAGATTTCTTTTTTTTTTTTTTTTTAAGATTTTTTTGATGTGGACCATTTTAAAAATCTTTATTGAATTTGTTACAGTATTGCTTCTGTTTTATCTTTTGGTTTTATGGCCACGAGGCATGTGGGATCTTAACTCCCTGACCAGGGATTGAACCTGCACCTCCTGCATTGGAAGGCAAAGTCCTAACCACTGGACCACCAGGGAAGTCCCTCTGGGGTATATTTCAAATGTACCTTCCACCTTACCAATTTTCCTTTCAGCTATGTCTAATCAACTATTTAATTCATTCACTGAGTTTTTCATCTAAATTCTTGTGATCTGCGTTTTTAGAAATTCTGTTTCATTCTTTTTCAAATTGGTGCAGGCGTTCTTCATCGTTCCGTATCCTGCTCATGTTTTCAATCTTGTCTCATTACTTTTAAGTTCATTAAACTTTGTTAGCTGACATTCTGCAAACACTGCAGGCCTGATTCTGCTGTCTGTTGTTTCTCTTGGAAAATGCACATGACGCTTTATTTCTGTGTTCTTTGTGCATTTTCTCCTCTGAGCTCAAGCTCCCTGAAACGTTTTACTGGAGAATCCTGAGACCTAGATTGAAGGAGAGGAGTGGATTTGCTTTCGACTGCCCTGTCATTGCCTCAGCAGGCGTTACAAACTACTAACCCAAGACTGCATTAATATACGTGCGTGGGTTGTGGTTTTTGAACCACAGATGTGGTGTGGATTCAGGCTACACACTCACAAGAGCCAGCTTGTGATTTCAAGTACTCAGCACCAAGTGGAGGCACAATTTTCCTTGCGAACTTCTTTTATGGAGCAGGTTATTTGCTTTTGCCCTTACACTGTAGAGTCAAGGTCTGGGGCTACCAGCTTGCCCCTCACCAGTATAAATAGGGGTTTTGCCTCAAAACTAAATGGTCACATACACCCATATTTTTAAATCATTTTTAAAATTAAAGTATAGTTAATTTACAATGTGTATTAGTTTCAGGTGTACAGCAAAGTGATCCAGGAATATATATTCAGAATATATATATATATATATGTTCTTTTTCAGATTCTTTTCCATTATAGGTTCTTGCAAGATGTTGAATATAGTTCCCTGTGCTATACAGTAGGTCTTTGCTGTTTATCTATTTTATATATAGTATTGTGTATGGTTAATCCCAAACTCCTAATTTATCCCTCTCCCCTTCCCCGCTATGCCCTTTGGTAACCATGTTTGTTTTCTATGTCTGAGTCTGTTTCTGTTTTGTAAATAAGTTCATTTGTATCATTTTTTTAGATTCCACATATAAGTGATATCATATATTTGTCTTTCTCTGTCTGACTTACTTCATTTAGTATGATAATCCCTAGGTCCACCCGTGTTGCTGCAAATGGCATCATTTCATCTTTTTTATGGCTAAGTAATATTCCATTATATATATATATGTACCACATCTTCTTTATCCATTCATCTGGTGATGGACATCTAGGTTGCTTCCATGTCTTGGCTATTGTCAATAGTGCTGCTATGAGCATTGGGGCGCATGCACCTTTACGAATTATGGTTTTCTCTGGATATACACCCAGGAATGGGACTACTGGATCATATAGTAGCTCTGTTTTTAGTTTTTAAAGAAAGCTCCATACTGTTCTCCATAGTGGCTGCACCAATTTACATTCCCACCAACTACGTAGGAGGGTTCCATTTTCTCCACACCCTCTACAGCATTTATTATTTGTAGACTTTTTAATGATGGCCATTCTGACCTGTGTAAGGTGGTACCTCATTACAGTGAGGTTTTGATTTGCATTTCTCTAATAATTAGCGATGTTGAACATCTTTTCATGTGTTTGTTGGCCATTTGTACATCTTCTTTGGAGAAATGTCTATTTAGGTTTTCTGCCCATTTTTTAATTGGGTTGTTTGATTTTTTTGTTATTAAGTATGAGCCGTTTGTATATTTTGGAAATTAATCCTTTGTCAGTAGTATCATTTATAAATACTTTCCCCCATTCCATAGGTTGTCTTTTCACTTTGTTTATGGTTTCCTTTGCTGTGCAAAGCTTTTAAGTTTAATTAGGTCCCATTTGTTTCTTGTCTCATTTTTTTTAACCTCTTGGAATTATTTTGTGTAGGTTTGTCTCTTTATTTACTGTCCGCTTTAACTTTCTGCTTACAGCACTCCCTGACTTATCTGGCATATTAGATAAGCACTCAATAAATATTAATTGAGCTAATGCATAAATTAACCTTTCAAAAACTAAGCTTATTAAAACTGTCTGAGGAAAGCAGGAATGGTCTGTGAAGGGTTAGACGCTCTGATGAGCTGGGAGAATCACCTCGGCATACTCACTAGAGTTAACTGGCTTCTGGTGACAGTGTCTGGGGGCTGCCCCTGATTCTGGCTGTATCACAGGTAGCTGACTTCCCAGAAGAGACAATATTACTACACCACTATTTTTATTTGGCTCTCAGCCTCCCTTTTCTGCTCCAAAAGCACATTTTCTTGTGCCATCAAAACCAGAAACTATGATTTCTATTTCTAAACTTGTAAGAAATATTTTCAGGAATGGTCCCTATTTCTAGGCCTCAACTAAAGCAGAGGTTCCCAAATTCCCTTCCCAGAGACCCTCACCCAGCAGGTCTGCGGGGAGCCCAGCTCTGCAGACACAGACGCTGGTTCTCCAGGTTTACAACCCTCTAACGTGGACTCTTCTCCTGGGGAGCTCACGGAAATAGCCCTGAGGGCGACGGTAGCACCTTCAACATCAGCACCAAAGCCACACGCGACTCCTGACAAACTCCTCAGTCTTCTCCTTCTCCTTCAACAAATTACTTCAGAGAATCCAGAGGGTGCATTCAAATAACACAGGGCCTCAGGAGCAGCCCTGCCGGTCTGGGTGACAACGGGGCAGACGGAGAAGGGAAGTGTCTCCATGTTTGTGGGGCAGGAGATCTTAACAGTTTCTAAAAGTTAAATTCATTAAGTCATCAGAATGTGCTGTTTGTTCCCACTTAGAAGCATCAATATGCAAGGATATAATTCATCTGCTAAAAATGTTCTCAAGCCCAAGATAGCTCTTTGGATGGGCCCATACAACCCACAGTTCTAAGCCCGAGGGTGGGCCCACTGTCAGCACGGGCTCCCGAACCACTTACTCTGGTTGGGACTCCACCTGGCTTTACTGTGCTTCCCCCAGACTCACGCCACCGTCCCCGCCCGCCTGCCAGGGCGGCAGAGGGCCCCTCCACCTACCCACTCCCTCTCCCGGAGACGTGCTGTGACCACAGGTGCCACCACTTCCTACCCCAGGGCGGGGTCCGGGGCCAGCAGGCCAGGAGCTGGTGGGAAATGCAAATCACCGCCCTACCACACCCGCCTGGGGTGACACCCGGGCTTTAACAGGCTCTCCGAACGGTTCCTACACAAGCTGGGGTTGAGGGGCACGGACGTGCTTCTTAGGCTGCAAACCTCTCAGTCTTGAGGCTTAAATGCTGCCCTCTCTCACCTGACCCCTCTATTGCTCAAATCTAGCAACAATGCTTTCTAGGTCTCTGATCTCTGTGAACAGTTACCTCCACCCCCGTCTTGAGCCTCTTTAGAAAAAGGAAGATGGTCAAAGCAAGCTTCCCGAATATTTATGCTCTGAAATCCTTGATCTGTACTCTTCTGTTGCACTATATACTGCCCAGCTCACCTGGACTTAGAAAGTCCTCGTCCACCTCTCAGCCGACAAAGAAGTCTATGTGTTCTGTCCCTCCCGCTCTGCCCCGGTCATTACGGGCATTTAGGGACCACGAGTCCGTAGCTGCCCCGGGAGCCCGTTCCTCTCTCAGGCCGAGAGAGAGGATAAGGATCGAGTGAGGAAACCGTCCACACAGAAGCAACTGTCAGCATCAAATAAAGCGGCAGCAGACATTACCAGAGTGATTTCTCCACGATTTGGGTCCTGAAAACCTCCTCCTGGTCTAGGTTCACGGTGCAGTAACAATCTCGCATCTTGTTTGGCCCCGGGTAAGTGGGAAGATTTTTGGCTTCACCTAAAAAGCAAACGTAAATCTATCATCAGTTTAGCATGGAATTATTTAGTCTCCTTGTTAACCACAGACACCTTTCCCAATGATGGATTTATCTCACAGCAAGGCACCTGCCCACTTCTGTATGTTCATTAGCTCTCCATGAGGTCTCGGTTTTCTTGCCACCAAAGTGTTGATGAGAAAACCATCTGTTCTGTTACAGTGCAAGGTAACATATACATTAACCTCTAAAGCAATGGATTCCTATAAAAGTAGTGATCCATTGGCCTAGGAATTAAGGATTGTATCGTTTTACCCACATTAGTCCCTTTAATATTTTTCATGTTTAAATGATGGTAAGATACATAGAAATTAAAATGTATCCTCTCATGCACCTTCACACATACAGCTCAGCAGCACCGCAGTGAACTCTATTCACACTGTTGCACAATCAATCTACGGAACTCCTTCACCTCGTAAAGCTGAAACTGCACCCGCTAAACAACGAGCCCCGCTTCCCCGCCACCCCCAGCCCCTGCCGCCCACCTTCTGCCCAGGGACCTCACAGAAGTGGAACCACACACTGCCTGTCCTTCTGGGTCTGGCTTGTGTCACTGAGCGCAACGTCCTCAAGGCTCATCCACATCACAGCCCGAGACAGGATTCGCTTCTTTGCCAAGGCTAACGTTTTGCTTATCTATTCATGCCCCGGGTCCCTTTTTATTTTGAATTTAATTTGATAGTACTAGGTCAAAGTTGGGGCAATAATTAAGGAGAAGGACTCTTTTTTTACTGATGAGTAAGCTACGAACTCCAGCTGTGTAGAAGCCGGTGAGGAGAAGCCTGGGGTGGGGGGACCAGCCACGGGCCATGCCTCCCTGACATACGCTGGAGAAAAGGCAGGAGCTGCCCACGGCCCCATGGAATCTTGGACGCCATGTCGCCTTTGATCTTGGGTCTCACCGAAGACCATTAGCGAAGCCGCAGCTGCTGGACCCTCTGCCAGAAGCTGGGAGTGAGCTTGGGCTGCAAGTCCAAGCAGCCCCTTTGCTTGTGGACTGACTGGGAGCAGAGGGGCCTGCAACCAGGGGGGAGAAGCCCCTCCCTGGAAGGACCCCCCCCCCCCCGGCTGGGCGTGTGCAGGCCCCAGACCCAGGGCCAGGAAGGGGGCCGGGGCTGAGCACCCAGCCCCCACCAACCCAGCCCAGGCACGGCCGACACCTGTTAGTACCACCCAGGGCCGCACTACCTCTTCTGGTGAAAACTGAAGGAAAAGCAACAACAACAGAAAGCAAACCAAAACCTCAGGGCTCAGCACCCAGAGGAGCCACGCCCACACCCCACAAACACACTTGACGCCGCTCTCCGGGAAACACGCAGTTGGCAACTTCCTGCTGTGACCTCCCAAGGGTGGAGGTGAGCTTGACCGGTGCGGAGTCTTTCTCTCAAACTTCTGATTAACCTTTTTGCTCGGGACAGAGGAGAGCAGCAATGAACAGAAGTGGCTCAGTAACTGGGTGGATGTTTTCTGGGCCAATAAATCGAGTGTTTTGAGGCTTCCTAGCAGCCCCAGCTGCACTCTGCACAGGCGGATCTGCCGCACACGCGGCCGGGACACCAGGCCTCTCCTCTGGGCCTCGGCTTCCCCAACCGTAAAAGCAAGACAGCACACGTCTCCCAGCCTCCTCTAACTCAAAAGGTTCTAGGAATTTTTCTTTTGGGAATCATCAGGGAATCGTCAGGGACTCTCAGATGGTGAAGAAAAAGAAATAACAAATGAATGTTTTCCTAGGGGTGCGATTATCCTCACAGAAGGCTCCGGGAAGCGCCAGTCCACAAAGAGTCAGGCACAGACCCACAGACCATCTGAGAAGAGGCGCGTGATCCCTGCCCGGCTTCGAGCCCGCTGTTAAGTGTCCAAAGACAGACTTTCCGATGGCTCCTGGCAGACGTGAGCAGTCACGTGTGCACACACAGGTGCATGCAGGGGGCGTGACGACCCACATCCGAAGGGGCCCAGTGGCTTCCCGCCCGCTTTCCAAACTGATTTACATTCACAAATCTTCCCCCTCAAACAGCCCGGCTCTGCTGACTTTCCAGCTGACACCTCTAGAATGTGACCCTATTTCCTGCTGGAACTTTTGGGGCAACAAATGAGATATTTAGCTGCAAGTTCCTGTGTTTCTTAAAAGTAGAAAAAACCCTTTTCTTTGAAAGTCTTATTGGAGATGGCCATTGGTGGAAAATACAGAACTGGGATTTTTCTTCTGTTTATTCCCGGAAGAACCTCAGAACACAAGCAGCGGCAGCTGACACTTCTCTTCAAGGACAGAAGAGCCGGACGCGCCTGCCCCGAGCAATCGGGTTAACAGCTGCGAGATGCCGAACTACCTTGTGCGGCTGTGAACGTGGCCTGGCTCCCCGCCTCCCACCCCGGGCCCTGCCCACCCCCACCGGTTACAGAAACATCCCGGTTGCTATGACGACGGCAGCACCAGAGCACCGGCAGGCAGAGCCGCGCCAACATTAACGAGCGGTTCAGGCCAGGAAGGTTGGGAGCGGGCCGGCACCCGGTCCTGGCCGCGTGGTCTGCCCAGGGTCCTCCAGCTGGGGACCCCACCGTGGCCCAGGGGGCCGGGCGGGGCATGTCCCAGCCACACTCAGAGCAGATGACGTCTCTTCCAGGCGTGTTACTTGTGCCAAAGGCCGGAGGCCGCTCCCCTCCCTGGATGCAGATTAGGGGCCTTTGGTCTCCCTCAAAGGAGAAGAGAGCCGTGACCCTTTTCCCAGTGTGTGGAGACATTTACCTAAGAAGGTAAAGCCATGCCTCGTATACATTTGTTGAATGACTGGATGGATAAACGCCCGCAAGGAAAAAGGAAAGTAAGCTCTGGTTTCAGTCTACGAGCCAAGTCACATTTTCAGACGCCTCCCTCCTGTTACCCACGTCTCAAAAGCGCACACTGTTCACCCACCAGAACTGTCTGCTGGTGAATTTGATAGAGACAGCAAATTGGCGCCCAGTACCATCTCTGAACCCTGAATTTACTAACAGAAGTAAAAGGGAGCACTTAAAAATCGGTAATGAAACAGCACTGAAACAGCAAACCTGTTTCTGATTACAGGCGTCACACTCAGGGTGATCACAGCCAGAGAGCCCCAGACCCACAGGCAGCTGGGTCTCCAACCTGACCCGGTGGAGGGAAGAGCCAGGTGTGGATGTCCACGCCTCCCGCAGGGTTGTGGGCAGTCTTCGTGGCACCGCTAGGTTCTGCCCTGACGAGAAAGCCTACTGCCCTTGCGGGGCAACAATGCTGTCTGCACCCCAAGACGGTGTTGGAGGTCTAACCAGCCTGGGCACCGCATGTCAGCCAGCTCACCTCCAAGGGGCTCTGTCTTGTCTGCTGCCCTCGAGAAGAGTGTCCTCAGCCACCCCAAGAGAGACTCCCAGCCGTGAGCCGGGGGCTCAAGTCTGCCACATCCATGGAGTGTTGGAACTTCGCTCTTTCCTGCTCAGTGTGTTGGTTTTCACCTCAACTACAGGCCAACCTCTGCAAATGACACCTAAACAGGTACTAGAGACCAGTGCACTAGTCCTGTAAAAGCGACCCTCCCCGGCCCAGGGCCTCTGTGCACAGAGGCAGGACACATGGAGGAATTACAACCCCCGGTGCTCCCGTCTTTACATGGGCTTTCTGCTCATTCTAAACACCTAACGGGTCTACAAATTCTGGCAGCCAACAACAGCTCATTATACCTACATAAAAGCCTATTGGCCTCAAAAGATCAGTTTCATGATTGAAACATTCTATTTCCATGAATATATTTTTGACTGCCTTGCTATTTTACTTTAGCACTTGATATTAAATAGAACAAAAGTCCATAAAACCTGATGACATTGGATTTTATAATCAAGTTACCAACAGCCTCCTCTACTGCATGCTGACTTACAAGTCAGGAGAGCTCCAGGCTGAGCTGCCGGACCCGCAGGGCTCGGCTGATGTCTGCGCCCGGGCAGGGGCATGACCAGGACACAGGAGGATTTACTAACATGCATCGCAGGTTTCCTCCAATTTCCAAAAAGAATAGGCGACAACATGAAAGACAAGTTTAAAATAAGGCTGTTAGGGCTTCCCTGGTGGCGCAGTGGTTGAGAGTCCGCCTGCCGATGCAGGGGACACAGGTTCGTGCCCCGATCCGGGAAGATCCCACATGCCGCGGAGCCGCTGGGCCCGTGAGCCATGGCCGCTGAGCCTGCGCTCCGCAACGGGAGAGGCCACAACAGTGAGAGGCCCGCGTACCGCAAAAAAAAAAAAAAAAAAAAAGGCTGTTAAAATGGAAATTAAACGTTTAACATATGGTAAGAGGGAGGAAAGTTCCAACCCCACGGTGAGTGGTTCCGAGTTTCCTGGAAGCTAAGGAACAAATGGAAGTATGGCAGAACACACACTTCTCACAATTTACCTAAAAATGAAACACACCAGGGGCTTCCCTGGTGGCGCAGTGGTTGAGAGTCCGCCTGCCGATGCAGGGGACACGGGTTCGAGCCCTGGTCTGGGAGGATCCCACATGCCGCGGAGCAACTGGGCCCGTGAGCCACAATTACTGAGCCTGCATGTCTGGAGCCTGTGCTCCGCAACAGGAGGCCACGATAGTGAGAGGCCCGCGCACCGCGATGAAGAGTGGCCCCCACTTGCCACAACTAGAGAAAGCCCTCGCACAGAAACGAAGACCAAACACAGCCCAAAAGAAAGAAAGAAAAGAAAAGAAAGAAAGAAAGGAAGAAAGAAAGACACCAGCTCTCCAGGAGGAAACGCCATGAAAAAAGGGACAGGCGTGTCTTCCGAGAAAATTTTACAAAAGATGCAGAAACATGCTCATGGGTTGCTTCTTTTCTGTCCTCAGCAGGTGGGGACTCGAATGACGACCTGTGAGAATCGCTTGGCACAGGAGGGGACGCTGACGGGGGCCGAGGACGCTGGGCGGCCAGGAGTCCCAGGAAGAGCCCGGTGAGGCCCCATTCCGCACACAGACACGACAGGGTCACCCCTCAGGCCCGGGGACTGCGGGTTGGAGGGACCCCGGGGGAGCCTCTGGTCACCCCCTCCTCGCTGTGGACCCCACGGCCACGCCTGGTCTCGTTTTCAGCACCCCAGCAGCGCCGGGCAGATGATGAGCGTCCCTGAAATGTTTGTCCCGGGGATTAAAGGAGAAAGTCTGTGATGAAATGACCACACACGGCAGCTTCTGAAGACACTCGCCAGAGACACGACGTGGGGACAGTCATAGCTCCTATTCTGCTCCTCCGAGGGGGACTCCTGCGTCCCTCCCTTTGGTCTGGGCTGGCCTCAGGGCCCTGACTGACCAGCAGTGACTGCCCAGCTTCCTGGGAGATGTCAGAGCCATGTGCCTCCACCCTGGCCACTGGACACCCTCTGAGCCCTGAGCCACAGGCCAGGCCCCGGAGGCCACCGCTGTGGGGACAATGCAGCTGCCTGGACAACCCGGGCCAGTCTAACTTCCCAGCGCCCCACACGGGTGACGGACGCATCTCATGCCTGCGGGGCAGCCCGCCCACCAGCTGCCCACCATGGCTCCATCCAGGCCTCACGTCCAGCCCAAATCCCTGGCCCCAACGTTGTGAGATGTGATAGCACAGCTGTCAGACGCTCACGGGGGTCTAGGCAAAGCAGCTCTTCACCGGGCCCCTCCCTGCACACGGTGAGGGCTTAAAGGTGGACTAACCCGGCAGCGGAGAGCCCAGGAGACACCCTGGAGAGATCCCGTCCCTCCAGGTGAGGAGACCCTGCCCTGCGCCCCTGCTGCCTTCTGACTCTGACTCAAAGTACCTCCGACTCTAATGAGAATAATAATGAAGTGCGGCAGCCGTGCAGCCGGGGGACACCCGGGCTCCGGCAGCACCACCGACAGCTGGGCGAGTGCGGCGGGGGGCTGGACCGCACAGCAATGACCAAGGGCCTTCCGGGCTGGGAGCTGACCCTCAGGTCTCAGCTGGGGGCTGGCGGTGAAGGCAATGCTCTCCCTACACGGTGATTTTTCAATTCTGAATTAGTTGACGCCATTTAAAACTGGTGATTTCACATTTTTCTAATCCAGGACTCCCACGCTATTAGAAAACTCAGAAGATCCAGTGGTGCTGGGCCACGTCCCCGTTTTAACAGTCCCTGGCCGGGTTGGGCAGCCCCTCCCAGGGGCACCTGTCCGCCCTCCTCATGTGCCGTGACTGTCAGATTCTATCTTGTCGCCGCCCAAAAGACTTGTGGAGAGAAGTACCGACAAGAGCCCCCAGCTACACATGGGTCTCCTCCCGCCTGAGGCCTCCACCCGCCCCTGGAAGCTTCCGTCTCTCCCCATGGCCCAAGCACCGGTCACCTTGAGGGACGGGAATTTCTGGCTGGATGGACGGCCCTGCAGGGCTTGTGGGGGTCCTCTGGGGCACAGATCTGTGGGACCCCTGCAATCATAAAATGCAGGGCTGGCACCACCTGCCGGGCTGCTCGGCCCGGTGCCCCGACACCCGTGGGAGCCCCCCAGCTTCTGAGCCGGCGGAAAATGCCGGGGCTGCAGGGGGCGGGTGGGTGTCTCCTCCACCCTGGGCTGTCCCCCCGCCCTCAGTGCTCCTTCATGCAGAGCCCGGCAGACGCCCTAAGGCAAGGGGGCGCGGAGCACCCTACGCACTTCTCTGCTTGAACTGAGAAGGCCTTAGAATCTAAAGAAAAGTGCAGTTTAGGCTCCTGGACAAGAAAGAACGCCTGTGGCACGAGGAACAGCAGGTGGACGATCATCCGCTTCTCCACGTCCAGACGGACTTTGTGGACAACAGCACAGTCCCAGAATTATCTAGATCCTCCATCTGAATTGAATTCAACCTATTCAGCACCTAAAAACACACAAAATATTAGCTAATTTTGCTTTTACTTAGAGGCTGCTCTTTTCCCATCGGGAAAAAAAAGCAAGTGCTATTCTCTTGTGCTTTTCCAATTAAGCTAGAAATGAAAATAGTGTTCTTGGACAATAACTCAATCCCGAAATAAAAGCTGTAAAATTAAGTCCAGGGAAAGAGAAACCACTCGTTTCCTTTCATTTCAGAATGCTGTGGTGAATGGGTATTTCTGATTTCTTGGAACCTGAACATTTGTGCCTCTGTTGAGGACATACTTTTTCACCTAATGCTGCATTTCGAAGGGCTGCAAAGGCCAGAAAAGAGCAAGCGGCACTTACTCTGCCACCCTAACCCTGGGGACACACCTGAGGGGCCTCGGGGACGGTGGAAACGGGGCAGCAGGCGCCCCAGCAGGCACTTGGGGGCACAGCCCCCCCTCCAGGGCTCCCTCTGGGGGCAGGACGTATGTGCTCCGTGACATACACGCTCACTCAATCAACAGCTCGGTCAAAGGCCCCACGACTGAGACACAGCATCTGACACATGTGCCGGTAGCCACTGCCCCGTGTGCCGGGTACCCCGAGCAGCTGTGCCTCTGCTCTCGCCCCCGGCCTGAGACCAGCCTCGGGACCCTCCCCACCCGAGCTCCGGGCACCCGCGCCTCGCCCGGGCGGGAATTCCCTCCCATCTCTCCTCTCGGCTGTGAGCCCCTCGAGAACAGAAGCAGAGTCTAAAGAAGCCGGGGTCCTCCCGAGAACCGCTGTGGACACATTTGAATACACGTGTAAACTGCACATCTCCCGATTGATTTTCACACGAGAAGACGTGGGTTAGCTGGTTACTAAGATCAATGCAGAAGCTTCTGGAAAACAAAGTAGGGAAAACACCTAAGAAATAAACAGGGATCAAGAACATCATTGGGGGCTTCCCTGGTGGCGCAGTAGTTGAGAATCTGCCTGCCAATGAAGGGGACACAGGTTCGAGACCTGGTCTGGGAAGATCCCACATGCCACGGGGCAACTGGGCCCGTGAGCCACAACTACTGAGCCTGCGTGTCTGGAGCCTGTGCTCCGCAATGAGAGAGGCCGTGACAGTGAGAGGCCCGCACACCGCGATGAAGAGTGGCCCCCACTCACCGCAGCTAGAGAAAGCCCTAGCACAGAAACGAAGACCCAACACAGCCAAAAATAAATAAATAAAAATAAATAAATTAAAAAAAAAAAAAAAAAAAAAAAAAGAACATCATTGTGTGTGACATCACGATGACTTAAACAGCAGCTGAAGCCTGTGGGAGCTTCACCCCCAGTCCAGACCCCCTCCCCCCCCGCTCGGCTGCACGGCCCCCCCATCCGCTGCTCCTCTGTGCTCTGCCTTTACGAACTGCACAGGAATTTCTAGCAGGTTCCCAGTAAAGGGTGAGGTGAGAATTTCAAGGTAGCTGAGAGGGTGAAGGAGAAAAAGGAAACAGAGATGGCAGGGCCATTGCTAGATTTTTCTTTTTAATGAAACAAACTAAGGTGAGGATATCATGGAAACTTCGAGAAGAGTGAGGACCCCTGGATACGAGCTCCGCAAGGGCAGGGAGGCCACCCCTAGGGTCCCTGCACATGTGGGCAGCGATCCGGAGGTGCCCGTGAGCACAGACGACACAGAACAGAACACAGCCCTTGGGACTTTTCCGCGCTACGAGACCCAGACGTGAGGGGTGAGGAAGGGACCCAGAGGAGAGCCAGGAAAGGTGGGGACACCAAGGCTGACGCGTGGCAGTGGGCATGGCCAGACAGCCATGCCCGCAGCCGGCCGTTGGCTGCGACAGCCATCCTGCATGTGCCTGGCATGTACGGGTGTGTACGTGCATGTTTCGATCTTTGTTTTTTAACAGATTTATCGCAATAGGATCGGTGGACCATGAAGTTCACCCACTTAAAGTGCACAATTCAATGCTTTTAGCACATTCACAGGGTTGTGCAACTATCACCCCTCACACCCCACACCCAACTCCCAGGCCCTGGCAACTTCGTTCCGCCCAAGGGTCCTCATGGTTTGACCAAGTGTCAGTTCGGGGTTCAAGCTGCCTTCCCCTCAAGCCTGCAGGGCCCCGTCCCAGCTGTGGGAGCAGCTCAAGCGCACTGAATGGTCCGCATTTCAGTCCCATCCTCAGCCTCCTTTACAGGCTGCAACGTGCGGAGTCCTGCTCCTGCTGGAGATTCGGGGTAAACAGGAGCCAGCACGGCCCCCAGGCAGCAGCGCCCACCAGGCCGCGTGAGCGCCGAGCGCGTAAGGACCGGGCAGAACCCCCTCTGCTGGGGGAGGGGTCTTCTCTGCCTCCCACTGAGTGACAGGTCCCTTCCCGGGACCGAGAAGGCAGCAGCAACAAGCGCCCAGAATCAGACTTTCCGGCCGAAGGGCGGTTTGTACTTTTCACACCCACGCAGCGCGCTGCCAAACAGCCCTCGTCCGGAGCAGCGATTCACGAGCCACCACCGCGTTTGAAAACGCTCTTCCCAGATCCCTGCTAGAACTGAGTCGTCGAAATCATGCATCTTTGCCAGTCTGAGAGGTAAAAATGCTGTGTGTGCTTTGCCCTCCGTTTGTTAAGAAGGGCTCTTTTTTTTTGAAGGACCTGATTCCATTCCATTTATTCGGGAGTTGAAGCTACTCCCAGCCTCTCCTGTCCCTCTTCTCTGTCCTCCGAAGGACGAGGGCCCCCAAACCAGCCCTGACAAGGGTTAGCACCCCCAGCTCTGACGGAGGCTGTGAAAGCAGGGGTTAGGGAGCTGAGACCTCCTTGGCTGTCAAATTCTGATTTTCCAGCTGTGTCTAGATCCACCCTCCTGACTAGCCCTACAATATCCTGTGGCGCACGGACTGGAGGGGCTGAGACCCCCGCACGGCCCGACGCGGCAGGGGGTCCGCCCGCCCTCCAGCGGGTCCCCTGGTGAAGGCCAAGGACCCTCACCTCGGGTTAAGGGCTACCTGGCACCGCTACAGTCCAGGTTTCTGGATTCTGACAGGAAAACATTCCTCATAGCTTGCATTAGTGTTATTTTGAATTCAAGGAGGAAAGACAATCTGGAAAATATGAATTTGGGGAAAGTCGCCAAGTGCAGTGCAGCCATGAGCCCCGCTGGTCTCAATGAGCAAAGGAAGACGCCTGGCCTCCAAAGACCCCCACTCCATTGGCAGAGGAAAGATCTAGGTTCATTTTTCAGAAACAATCCACATACGACCCCACCCTGTATATTTTGGTACTATTTCTGCTTTTCTTTTTCCCACACCTTTCTCTGAAAGAGTCCTGTCTTGAACTTGAGGAAGAAAACACAAAGCGGTGCAGCCACGGTGGGAAGAAAAACTTAAACACAGAGTCACCAACCAGCCCAGCAATTCCACTGGGAAGAAGTGAAAACAGGTGCTGAAACAAATACTTGGAGACTTCCCTGGTGGTGCAGTGGTTAAGAATCCGCCTGCCAACGCAGGGGACACGGGTTCGAGCCCTGGTTCGGGAAGATCCCACATGCCGCAGAGCAACTAAGCCCGTGCGCCGCGGCTACCGAGCCTGTGCTCTAGAGCCCGTGAACCACAACTACTGAGCCCACGAGCCACAACTACTGAAGCCCACATGCTTAGAGCCCGTGCTCCAAAACAAGAGAAGCCACCGCAATGAGAAGCCCGCTCACCGCAACTAGAGACAGCCTGTGCACAGCAACGAAGACCCAACGCAGCCAAAAATAAATAAATTTATTTTTTAAAAAGCAAAACAACACACATGTACGTGAATGTTCACAACAACTCTGCTCATGCTGATAACACACGGTGCGTCCTCCGTGTTGCCAGGGGGTCGGGATGAGACGTGTCCTTAGAGGCGACTCAAAAACTCTAGAACTAGAGCCCGTAGTGGCACAACATGTAAACGTACTAAATGCCCCTGAACTGTACACTTAGGAATGGCTAGACTGCTGAATTCTATGTGATGTGCATTTTACCACATTTCAAGCAAAACCAAGAAAAGCTGGTTACGGGTGTGGACAGGGCGGGCGTGGTTCAGTGTGACCATGTGTCACTCACGGCCACGCACCTCCCCAGACCCTTTTCTGGAGAGAGAAAGGGCGGGAATAAATAAATACCTCTTTTGGAGTGTACATTTGATGTTGTTGTTTGTCATTTGTACCTTTTTGTTGGGGTACAACGCACACTAGGTAAACAGAGCTCCACGAGTTTCCCTACGTGCACGGCCGGGTAAGATGGGGAACATTTCCGGCGCTGAGCACATCCTCAGGCCCCTCCCCATCCAGAGCCTGGCCCTCTCAGAATTCCACAGCATCATCCGTTTTGCCCACTCTGTATCTCATAAAAATGGAGCCAAATCCACTAACCCGTTAGGGGTTGCAAAATGGTAATAGTCTTTGATTCTGGTTTATAAGCTGAAGTAATTTTATAAGAGAGTGCACCCCTCTTCTGCCGTTTACTGACCCACTGCTGAGGTCCACACACCAAGGGTAAACACTCAGTAATTGCCTCTTATTTACCAAGTTTTCAAAGAATGAATTAGCTCCCTGTTGCCCTCAGAATGTGGATAATTTGAGTTTTTTGTAATTTTTTTGCAACTATTGTTTTTTATTGAGATGTAATTTATACAGCATAAAATGCAACCTTTTGAAACGTACGATTCAGTGCTGTTTAGGACAGAGTTGCGCGGCCATCAGCACTAATACCCAAGACCTTCATCACCTGAAGCAGAAGCGCAGCCCCGTGAGCACTCCCGCCCCAGCCTCACGTCCACGCGCCCACCAGGCCTGCCTTCCCTGGACGTCTCATGCGACGGAAGCGTGGCCCCGGCCTCGTGTTCCAGGCTCCCCCGCGTGTGGCCGGTGTCAGGCAGCATCTCTAGGGTGTGGGCACAGCCTCACCGGGACACCCGCCAGGTGACCGGCACGCGTCTGGTTGTCAGGTCGAGCGGCTCCCCGCGTCCGTCCACCCGGCGGCTCTGAGCCGGGGGCCAGACCGGCAGCAGCGGCATCACCGGGCGCCTGGTTGGAAAAGCAGACTCCCAGGCCCACCAGCCCCGTGGCCTCAGGAGCCGGCCCACGTTTGAGAACCCCTTACAGCCCCAAAGCCGGCATCTCCCTGCCCATGCCTCGCGCTGTATTCCAGGACATTCCACGGCATTCTAGCTGTCCCGGGAAGCACGCTTCTCCCGATCACGGATGCTCAGGGGCCTCCCCGGTGGCTCACGTGGGCGTGCCTGTCACCTCCAGAACAACCCTTCCCGCCCCACCCCTCCAAAGCGGCCTATTCCCCATGAACGAGGCACAGCCCTCAGCCGGGCCCCCGAGGCCCCCATGGTTCCCGCCACCAGTGCGTCCCTGCGTCCAGACCCCTGCGTCCCCCACCTCCCCACCCTGAGGCCCACCCCCGCCCCAAGCGCTCTGCCATTTCCACGGAGGTCACAGTGCTTCCCTTCTGCGCCTGCAGGGGCCAGGCCTCCCCGTTCCAGTCGCTGGGCGGTTCCTGGCAAACGCGGGAACAAGGAAAGCGCTGGGTGCTAACGGGGACCCGCCCAGAGGGGAGGACGACCTTGGCTCGTCACCCGCCTTCTCTCCGCGGAGCAGCAACCATGCGGCCGACCACACGCACCACCAGGCAGAGGAAGTCAGGGGCAGGTGAGGGCGCCCGAGGGTCCGAGGGGCAGGACCCTGGAGACAGAGAGGTGGGCAGGAGCCTGGAAGGTGGAGGCTGGGGTGACCGCCCCTGGGGGTGACAAGGGGACGCGGGAAGGGCAGGCACAGTGGAGGCTGGCTGGAGTCAGAGAAGGCGTGACACCCGGGGAACATCCCGGAACACAGGCTTCCTTGAGCCTGGGGCCCAGGAGAGAGGCAGCTGGAAGGCACGCGGGTGGGGTGGGGGGAGGCGGGACCCTGCCAGGGGTTCCGAGAATGAAGTAATAAAAGCTTCAAAACTATTTCTAAAGGGCTGTCTCAGCCGTGATTCATGTGCAGGAGTGTCTCCCGCGGGAAGGATCTCAGGCCCACCCTGCACGCCAGGACCACGTGTCCCGGGTGACTCAGGCCTCTCCCCACCCTCGGGGCCTGAATATGCTACAGACCCAGCCCCACAGCAGCCCCCACCCCCGACCCCGGGCTCCACATCTCAAGAGCTGTTTAAAGCTCCAAAGTCATTTTCAACACCACTGTCAATCTAAGGAGGCACGAAACACCATCAAGTTTACCGCCTCAGCCACTAGACACACCTCCTGTTGTGTGGAGGGGGAGGGAGGGGCCATCAGGACCTGCAGCAGCAAAGGGCTCGACAGCTGGGCCTCGCCAGGCACAGCCCCGAACACCCACTCCACGGGGAACTGAGGCCCGGAGGCACCCGGCAGATTCGAACCAGGGGGCGTCTGGGCTGCTCCCCACACTGCGGGCGCATCTCGGTCAGAGGACACAGGCCGAGTCTGCCTTCGCCCGAGCCCGAGGGCTGTGTGCACAGCGTCCTCCCGGCAACAACTGCCGTGCCCCAGGCTTCCCGACTCGACTCTACCATCTGTGGCAACAGCCTGCTCTCCGGCTGGTGGAGGACCACCTTGAAGAAGAGCCCAGGACCCACCTGGGCACGAGATGCTGCAAAAGTGCGATCCAGAATGGTCCTGATCCCGGCAGCCACGTGGGCGCGGCATCGCTGCGGCCCTTCTCCCCGCGGCCACCACCCCTGACCGGCCAGCGGGGGGACCTCCACGCCAGGATGTGGGCCTCCAGGGTCGGGCTCCTGCCCAACCATTCCCGCTGCAGACTCGCCAGGTCTCAGGGAACAGACGGGCGCTGACCTGAGTGGGGACCAAAGCAAGCCAGAGATGCTCACGCTCGTCGCGGCCTCACCCCTCACCTGCGGGGCTCCACGCAGTGCACAGGCCTCGCCCTGGAGGCCTGAGACAGGGACCTACCCCCAAGGGAGCCCCGCTGTCATCCCTTCCGGGTCTGAGGGCAGAGTCTCGGTGAGTGACCAGAGGCCACGTAGAACAAGCAAACAGCAGAGGGTCAGTCCGCGGACTGGCTGCCCCAGAAGGTGTGCATGGCTCCAGTTTCTCGAGGGGTAGACGGCCCGGCCCAGAGCAGTGAGCGGCCAAGGCCGGGCCCCTCTGAGCTCACCAGCTCGGCGGTGCCCACACTGTGCGGGGTCCGGCAGGAGGAGAGGCAGGCTGACCAGCTTAGACGCGGCAGGACCCCAGGCCTCACATCTCGGCAAGTGCGCCAGTCGCCTGGCACCAAACAGACTGCAGTTCGCCACTCGGGACCCCCTCAGGGCAATCACGGCCCCATCAAACCACGAGGGTCTGAGAGGCTCGGAGACGCCAACAAACACAGAACCTCAGGATCCCAGGCACGCTGGGTCTGTGCCCAGCACCCCAGACTTCAGCGCCCCAAAGGGAGCCCCGGCTCATGGCTCATGGACCCGGGCCTGGGGGGCTCCTGCCACGAGGTGGCCAACTGCCAGGTGCAGCCACACTGGAAGCCGGGCCCAGGGGTCTGCAAGCACAGGCCGTGAGCCCCCAGGAGTGCCGCTCAGACCTGGCCGTCGGGCGTGGGTGACCGTGGTGAGCATCATCCCGCTTCAGTGAACCCGCTGCAAAGACGGTCTCTAATCTGCTGTCCCTGCAGAGAACCGCAAGCCTAAAGCCCACGCTGGCCTCTGGATATGAGTCTTCGTGGCAACTTTAGGACAGAAGAAAACGGCAAAATTAACACTTTGGTTTTTCCTTCCTCATTCATTACTGGAAAGAGCGGCCAAGAGCGAGATCAGGTTCCACGTCAGAGAGACGGTGGCGTTTGCCCCTTCGCTCCTGAGTCACAGCCGTGGCAAACCTGCGGCTCACACGGGGCGCACACGGGTGGCCCACCTTCTCCCACCCTGAGGCTTCCCGCCGCCCCGGGGCAGGAGGCCGCGCCCACAGTGCGCAGAGAGGAGGCAATGGGTGGTCCTGGGGCCGGGCAGAGGGCCCCCGCCGCCTGACAGGCCTGCTCCCCGAGCTGTGTGGACCACGAGGGGCAGGTCCGTTCACAAGAGCAGCGGAAGCTCGGGGCGCAGCGAGCGGGTGCTGGCCCTCCGACGCCGGCACCCAAGCTCCTTACGCCTGGTTCTGGCCAGCAGCGCGGGCTCCGCGGAGGGCGCCCAGGGCGAGGGCAGAGCAGCCCCGCCACCGCGGCCCCTGCGTGGGAACTGCCCCCCACTGGCCACCCACCTCCCCCAAAGCCACTGTCACATCAAGGGCCACGGCTGACAAAGCAGAAATCCACCTCCGCATCTTCACCGGCCTGAGGTGGGGACACGGCACCCACGCCTCACTGCAGAGGCCCTGTGCCTGCAGCTCCACGGCCTCCCCTGACGCCTGGCTACCATTCCCACAGCTGCCGTTTCTTCTCGAACTTTCAAAACCATGTTTTAAAGGCCATGAATACATCTACATCTAGGTCTCCTGAGGCAGGGGTCCCCAACCCCCGGGCCACAGACCGGTACTGGTCCGCGGCCTGTTAGGAACCGGGCCGCACAGCTGGAGGTGAGCGGCGGGCAAGCATCTGCCGCCCCCCACCGCTCGCGTGGCCGCCTGAACCACCACCCTCACCTCCGTCTGTGGAAAAACTGTCTTCCGCAAAACCGGTCCCTAGTGCCAAAAAGGTTGGGGACCGCTGTCCTAATGAAATAATCCATAAAACAAAGATTTATGAAGGATCGATGTTTATTATAACAATATTTATGTTGGCCAAAAGGAAGGGAACAGTTAAATGTCCAAAAACAGGCAATTCCAACGGCCTGGGCCCGGCCTCCAGAGCCGACGGCAGGACCCCCGGCGTCCAGAGCGCAGGAGGGAAGGGGGCTGCGACACAGCAACCAGAGCGGAGTTTACAAAGACCTTCCAGTAACACACAGACAAGTTTGAAGGGACATACGTAATACACACGTATATATGTGTGTTCTTTTGTTTTGTTTTTGTTTTTGCGGTAGGCGGGCCTCTCACTGCTGTGGCCTCTCCCGTTGCGGAGCACAGGCTCCGGACGCGCAGGCTCGGCGGCCATGGCTCACGGGCCCAGCCGCTCCGCGGCATGTGGGAGCTTCCCGGACCGGGGCACGAACCCGTGTCCCCTGCATCGGCAGGCAGACTCTCAACCACTGCGCCACCAGGGAAGCCCTATATTTAATAACTAATAAGTATATGTGCACACACAATATATCTCCATATGAAAAACAAAATGGAGAGGAAATAATTGAACAGAAGAACCAACATGTTAACAGTGGCAAAGCTTTCAGCGGGGAAATGAGTCACCTTTTTCTCAACCCTGAAAACTTAAGAACTAGGTTTTCTAAAATTTCTATAGAGCATGCACTATGTTTGAATAGAAATGCTTATAAATTTAACAGCATCTGAGATTTATTTTAAATATAAATTTTAGGTCTAATCTCTCTTTTGCCAGCTATTCCTTCCTTTTACATTAAACACTGACAGAGTCAATTTATTATGTGTAATGATAACAGCCATTTCTGATAAGTAAGTTTAAATGTAAAATGACAGAGTATAATTCAGGGCTTTGTGAACAAATGCCCCCTTTATTAACTCTAAATTAGAAATTCACTCACAAACCCCACTGAGGCCGAGAGCTTCCAGCTCCAGAGGCTGAGTCCCTGGCAGATGGTAAATTAATCACTTAATCTTATTAAGTGTTTTCTGCTTAAGTCCTGAACCAGCTGGGTCCAAACTGTGACACATGCCAGGAAGTCACCTGTCCCGTCTCAGGGCACACGGCGGGCACACAGTCCACGGCCACCGAAGGACAGGCACAGGCTCTGTGCTTGAAACTGAGTTTTATAGAGAAACTCTTTTTTCCGCCTCTTTTTGAACACTTTTTACTACAAAAGAAATACATATTCATTGTAACCGGTAACGCTGCATAAGCACCTACAGAAAAGGTTCGTCACCAGCCTCCCTCTGCCGGCCCGCGGCCCTGAGCTACACCAGCCCTGCTGGTTCACTTCCAGACCCTGCGCTGCACCCTCACAGCCCCACAGGGAGGAAATGTCGGGGGTGGGTGGAGAGCCTTAACTTGGTCACTGAAACAGGATCACTGATCACGGCTCGGCGAGAGCAGTTTTCTCTTTACCACGAGACAGGTCTGCTTCCACCCGTGGATCCAGGGACGACCCGGCCGTCCTCAGGACGTGGCACCAACACAGAGGGTCCACCCCGCTACCGCGTGCAGGCAGGGCTGAGGGCGAGGCCGAGCCACCAGGGGAAAGTGTCTGCGAGCACGTGGCCCGGGCCCCGCTGGCCTGTCCCCCACCTCCTGGCCGGCCTGTCCCGGGCATGAGCGCTCAGCCGCTGTGAGGTCATCACTTAGACATAAATCTTTATTCTTATATAATCAGATCGGTCTATCTTTTTAGTTTACTGACTGCTTAGAAGTTCTCCCACATTCCAGAGGTTATTCACAATATTCTCCAAAATGTTTCTGATATCTTGCTTTAGTTTTTCATTTTGTAACCTTTAATCCATTCGGCATTTGTTTTATATGGTGTGAGTTAGGATGTAACCTTTTTCAAGCCGCATGCCAAAGAAGGCAACTCCCACATTCTCCAGGGAACTAAAATGCGTCTTCATTGTGGATTAGGTGCCCATATACGTTCTGATCTGCTTCGGTATCCTCTGTGATATTTTGTCTATTAGGAATCTAAGAATATCTACCTAACGTTTTAAAGAGTCGACCATGTCTGTCTACTAAAAGGTGACATATACGCAAGCTGACAACCCCGTCACTTGTCATCCTCCAAGTGATAATCACATTTCCACACGCTAACTTATACACCAGCTAATAAACCAACACTGAATGCTCCACACTTACTCTTTAATTTATTCTAATCTGAATTTAACCATCCACTTCCCGCTTAACAGCCTACGATGCCTGAGCAAAACACAAAACTCTACAGAAACTTCTCCGGCCGCGTGCCCTGTCGGCCGTGTGCCGTCTGGGCCCCAGCACCTCACCTGGGGACACTCGCCCTCCCCAGAGCACTTCTATTTCAGCTCCCAGAATCCGAGCCCTTGGCTGGCCTGGCCTAGCCTGCCCGATCGTTAATCAACCAAGGGCCAATTCGCCATTTTCCATGAATTAAAATAAACTGCACTCATAGAAGAGTCCAGTCCTAACGCCACCACCACTTCTAAGAAATGAAAAGTGCTTCCAGCTGCAGAGGCCGTCTGGCGGCCCCTCCCCAGGGCAGTGACGGAGGAGCAGCCCCGATGGCCGTGTCAGGGGACCTGGGGCGAGAGGACGGGAGAGGGCGGAGGTCAGGCAGGGAGATGGGGACAAGGCCAAAGGGCAGGGTGGGGCGTCAGGGAAGGTGGAGGCCCAAGGGCAGAGGGAATGCTCCCTGCATTAGCAACACAGGAAGCAGCTACCACTGTGTGTGTTGTTACAACAGTGGAACAACGGCCCAGGACCTCTGAAACCCAGAGAAAAGGAGGGAAGAGAAGCAGAAGCCTACGGCCCTCGCACACACCGAGCACCCTGGATGTTTTTCCCGCGTTTTCTGTTCCCCTGGCTGGTGATGGCAGATGTAACGTTTTGTCCCCACCTCCCTCAAGCGCGGCCCAGCGGTGCCACTTCCCACCCCCGTTACCCGCCCTTCGAAGGTCTGCGGTCCTGCCCCTCACGCCCCGCTCCCAACGCGGGCGTCCCCCCATCCTCCCAGGAAGCTCCAAGCCTCCGGGCTCAGGGCTCACGGCGCGGCTGTGCTTTCCAGGACAGAGACAGTACAACGCTCCGAACCAGCGGCCTCCCTGCTGTCACCTGAGGTCAGCAGCAGCCTGTGTCCCTGTCGGTAAAAAGGGGACATACCGCCTGCGAGACGCCCAGTTCCTGGCACTCTCCCAGGGCAGGCGCTCCCCCGGGACCATCCGAGCCCTCGTCTTCCCGCTCCTACCACAACACAGGGGCTGCCACTGTCATCGCCTTGCTTGGCTCTCTTGGTGCCATACCAGCAAGGAGAGGCCCCTGCTGCGTGTCTGGACCCGCCGGGTCCACAGCCTCACACTGGAGGCCGGGTCCACGGGGGGGTGTCACGGCCCCCAATCACACCGCCAGCGCTTCAGCTTGCGTGTTTCTGAGCCGAGCCAAGCGTCCCGTGTAGGTCACAGTCCTTCCACAGAACTCCGGTTCCACAGTTATCACCGTGAAGGTCCAGTTTATCACAGAGAGGCGCCCAGAATAACAGAAGCAGCCGCGAGCAGACGGGTGACCACTCACTTCAGAGCTGCAGGAAGGAGGCTCGGGCTGTGTGGACAGTCAGGGCAGATCCAGATCCAGACGCGGGGACGCGGTGCCTACAACCTTCAATGGGGTCAGAATCCCAGGCGTTTCCCAGGGAGACTCTTCTGAGGAGCTGTCAGGCCCTCGGGTCTGACCACAGGCCACGCAGGCCGGCCAGGCTCCTGGGCTCCGAGAGGCTCCCCACGGCCGCACGACGTTCAGCTGCCTGTTTCAGTCCAAACCTCTGGTGCAGCGATCTTGCCTAGAGAAAAGCTTCAGGTAGCCAGCAGGCACTCTGCAGCGCTGGGCACCTTGCTCTTGGTCCCCTTCACAGTTCTGCTTTGTCACAGGGCTCTTCCCACCAACCCAGAAGCCCAGCCAGGCCCTCGGGGCCCGTTCCCGGCCGCCTCTCTCTCGACGTCCCTCCAGAGCTCGGCCCAAGTACACCCGCGTCTCGTCATGACTCCCAACCACCAACAGCTCCAGACGCAGGGCCGGCCACTGCGCAGCACAGGCTGAGAGGCCGAGGCACGTTCTCCCAAGCTGAGGCCGCCTCTAGACCTGCGCCACTCACCGGGCACCAGGGTCATGCACCCACGCGGGTGAAACAAAGGCCCTCAGCCTCTAACCGCCACCCGCAGGCCCCTCTCCGCTCCAGCTCCCAGAGCAGAGGCTGCAGCCGGCCCCGGGCGCGGGGGCGCCCTTTGATTCGGGGGTCTCTCAGCTTTGAAACGGGCCGACAGGTCGGAACCCACACGGATGTGCGCACGCGGAGCGCAAACGTGCCCCGCTTCGCGGCTGCCGGCTGACGGGCTGGAGTGACCCAGGCCCGAGGCACCCGCCGTTCAATTACAGCTGTTCATGTTCTCACTTTGCTTTTCTATGTTCCCCACACCTTCTTCAGGGAAGATGTTTACTTCTGAACACACACACACACACACACACACACACACACACACACACAGACGGCATCCAGAGGGTGCTTGCTTCAGTCCTCAGGGGACGAGCGTGGGGAGCGGGCAGCCGAGACCCCGAGAGGGAAACGCGAGGGGGGTGGGGAGGGCGGCGCAGCAGGAGCCCCCCCGCCCCGCAGCCGCCGCTGCCCTCCTCCTCCTCCTCCGTCTCCAGCCCCGGGCTCTGAAAGTGTCCGGCGCCTGGCCCAGCCGACAGAAGCAGGTCCTGGGGGGGACCCGGCACTGCTGTTGTCCTAGAGCTCTCTAGGGCGGCCTGGGGACAGCTGCCTGACTGCCCGTGGGCGTCAGGGGGACAAAGAGGTAGGTCCCGGCCCCATGGGCATCTCCTATGGGTCCGGGGATGCATCCACCCACTTGGTCATCAGCCCGCATGCACCTCGCTGCACAGGGACACACTGCTCTGGAAACTAAGAAGCTGAGCCCTGGTTCATGCCTGTCTGGGGCCCGTGGAGACTGGTCAGCATGCGAGACGGCGCTGAGACCCCGACTGGGGCATGAAAGCTGCCGGCGTGGCAGCCCAGAGGACGTGGGACCAGCACCGCCACCACTCAGGGCTGCTCCAGGTGAACCAGGTAAAACTACAGAACAGAACACTGTTGATGCCACAAACGAGCTGAGTGAAAATTCCAGGGGGCTGGCGGCTCCAGGAAAGAAGCCCCAGGTCCCACACCCCACGCTCGCAGGCAGGGCCAGCCTCTCAACAGCACCATGAAAAGCCTCGGTGTTCCAAGTACATTCGTGACAATCTCCTTCCAGAAGAGTCTCTAGCCACACGAGCTGTTCAAAGCAGCTCAGAAGTAAGAGCAGAGTGTGTGGAGTCTCCGTGCACGGCCGGCGACCGGGGCCTGCCTGATGCTATCTGAGCAAAACCGGCACTTCTGGGGGCTGTCAAACCCCGAGCTGTGGCCGGGGTCACCATGCACAGCGGCGGTGACTCAGCACAGAACGCAACCATCCTAAACCTGTCCCGCTGCCACCCTCCGTCTAATTCCAAAGCACGGGGGAGGGGGTGGATTTTAGTGGAAACAGCAGAAGCCAAAAGCAGATCAGATCGTGGGGTCCCACCCTCTCCTGCAGACGCGCGGTGGGTGGGGAGGCGGGGGGCGTCCTTCCGGAGCTGCCAAAGCCACTGGCCCCCGTGGGAGCCGGAACCTGGCCGCAGGGCAGGGAGGATTTCCCCCGGGAAAGCCGGGCCCAGGGCCAAGCGCAGCCTTGCCGATGACAGTGCAGGATGACAACGCAGGACGCACGCGGGTGCCCAGCTCAGCTGTAAGGGAGCAGACCTTGGACCTGGGCCCTCGGACCCCCTCCGCGTGGGACCCTTAAGCAAGACCCCCAGGCCCCGCCTCAGAGGACCCCCCAGGGAGAGCCCTCCGTGGGTCCACAGCGGGTCGAAGGGGAGAAACTCAGGAGGGGGAGGGTCCCGTCCTCTCCCACGTCCAGGTGGGCCTGGCAGCGTCCTCGTCGAGCTTATTCATCGTCAGGCCTCTGGTCCCGAGAGGGTCTCTCCCGGGACAGGCCCCACCCCCTGCACACCACACCCTAACCAGCAGCTGTGGCTTGGGGCTTCCTGAAACCTCCGAACAAACAAAAGGAACATCAAAGAAACATATCTGAAAGGCTCTGCGGATCCCCGTCACCCCATGGGGAATAACCACCATTGCTTTCAGCAAACTTCTAAGAAAGAGAGAAATGTGCGAGTGAGAAAACCAGACTGGTAGCCTTTGTTACCCGAACTTCAGGACTGAGACTTGTTCGCTTGCACACGGTTCCTTAATTTACCCCAGTTTACACGGAGGGCCCCGGCGCCCCTGCCCTTTGCCTCGATGTGAGGAGGCCAAACCGCAGTTTATCTGCAGAGCTGAAAAATGAACTTCCCCTTGTCACGTGCTAATGTGTATCCTGGACTTCCTGGGGTTTCCTTTATTAGACTTGCGTCCAGATCTATCTCAGAAAGGACTCTGGGTCATCTCGGCCTCGCACTTGTGAGGGGGTGAGGAGGACAGTTAACCTGCGGAGGGATGTGGAAGTGGGCGCATCCCTGCTCTGGGGCCCTCAGGGACCAGCCACAAAACTGCTCAATGCTGCAAAATGGGCCAGCACCTCATCCTACCTTTAAAAAAATGCCTTATTCTTGGCTGGTCTTTACACTGCATGGGCCAAAATGAGTGGAACATTTTTATATATATGATTTTACTTATAAAAGCAACGTGTTTTTCTTCCTTCTTCACTAACCTTTGTTTACTTTTTTTTTTTTTTTGGCTGTGTTGGGTCTTAGTTGCGGCACGCAGGATCTTCGTTGAGGCATGCGGGATCTTTCGTTGTGCCATACGGGCTCTTCACTGCAGCGTGTGGGCCTGTAGCTGTGGCGCGCGGGTTCCGGAGCGCATGGGCTCTGTAGTCTGCGGCACGAAGGCTCTCTAGTCGAGGCGCGGGAGCTCAGTAGTTGTGGCTCGCGGGCCTAGTTGCCCTGCGACATGTGGGATCTTAGTTCTCTGACCAGAGATTGAACCCGCGTCCCCTGCATTGGAAGGCGGATTCTTTACCACTGGACCACCAGGGAAGTCCCGAACCTTTGTTCACTCTTATCCATTAATAAAATTGGGACAAGTTTTCTGGACGAGCCTGAGAGTGGGTTAAACACACCCTCCAAACTTGTTTGGTGTTGGTTTCTCAGCGGCCTCATTTCCATGTGTGGGGAGAAGCAGACTCTCTAAATCACTGGTGAAATGATCCACGTCACCCGAGCAGGGGACACGGGAGCTAGACTCTCCCCCCACCACCCACCCTGGCTAATGTCTGCGTGCAGAGAGCACCCCCGGCCCATGGAGAGGTCACTGCTGCAGGGGGGCACGGCGACAGTGAAGCATCCCCAGCCCACAGAGGTGGGTAAATATTTACACCCTCGTCCCCCTGTGAGAGGCTCAGCAGTTTCCCCAAGCATTTCCCGGGCGAGGTTAGCACATGAGGGGTCAGAGCAGCTGTCCCCACCCAACTGTGCACGTCCTGCCATAGCGCCTGTGTTTGGGGGCTACAAAGACATCACAAGACAGCATCCTAGATTTACAAAATAGTTAACTGATTCATCAATACCCACTTCCTGTCATAAAAGCATTGTGCCATAGAGATAAAACCACAGAATGATCCAGAAAAAAGTTACAGAATTCAAAACATGGTAAATAAGCAACTGTCACCTGACGTCCACAGTATCTAAAGGGGGACTGCTCTTCCCATTTCTTCCCAGACGCGTGCAGCCCTGTGTGAGCTCTGCGCTCGCCCGGAAGCCAGAAGTCCCTGCCGCTCCCCCCTCCCTGCCTCTCTCAGGGAGCACAGCCCCTGATGACGCTGCTGCAGGTCCCTGCTCCCGCAACACCACGCTCGACTGCGAGATTACACTTCTTGGTTAACACTTCACCTTTAAGTCATCGGCGGCTGCCCAGAGAAGCATCGACGCTCGGAAGAGAACGCACGGGCTCGGAAGTAGCCCGCGGCGGAGCTGGTGCCATCCCGGGGTCCCCTCGGGGGGTCGGGTAACGCAGCTCAGACCACACGGCTGGGGAGGGTGCCGCCAGACCCCAGGGGCGGCCACACAAGCCCACGCCCTCCCAGCCCAGCCCTTCCGCCCACAGCCACATCCTCCCCAGGAGTCCGCGGCTGGGTCCCGCTTCCACCGCTCATGAAAACAGCTTTGGCTCACGGACGCAACCTGGCGACTCGAACAGGTCCAGACCCTTCTGAGCCTCACTCTCCTCCAGCGTGAAGTGAGGCAGCGGGCAGGAGGGTGACAGTTACCCTCAACCCTCTAACAACCCTGCGAAGTAGCTATTAGTATCCTCATTTTACAGACACTAAAACTAAGGCACAGAGAGGTTAAGTGACTTGCCCCAAGCTGCAGAGCGGGAGTGTCGCCAGCGGACTGGCCACAGTGCCGCTGCCCTAGGGTCCTGCTGGCCCCATCCACACCCTAAACCTTTGGGCAGTGTGGCGGGTCCACACCGCAGGCGTCTCTCCCCCAGGCGAGCATGGGATCTGGCTGCTCCCCGCCCGCACGCTCCTGAGGAGAGGCGGAGAGCACACAGGACACAGGCGCGGTTTTCACACAGCCCCCTCCCCCTCCCCCGGGCACGCCCCGTGCACACTCAGGTGCTGAGCTGCAGGGGGGTAGGGGTTCTGCCCACTAGGTCCACACTCCCCCACCCCCAGCGTGACAAACAGCAAGTCCCCGAGCATGGCCACCTGTCCCCGGGGGGCGGTTCCCTGGCTAGAACCGGGGCACTGGAGGAAAGTGGAAACACTTTCCCCAGCGGCCAGGAGCTCAGGACGGGTGTCTCGGAGCCCGATGGGGAGACTGTCCCCCGCCGCAGGACGTCTGCTCTCAAGGCAGGAACCACGCTCACTGGTCACCCAGGAACAAGCGCATCTTAGAGAACCCACCAGCCGTCCTGCTGGTTTCCGCTCTGTTCCTCGGGGGCAGAGCCCAGCAGGCTCCCCAGAGCCAGGAGACCCCGGGGCCAGGAGACCCCGGAGCCAGGAGACCCCGGGGCCAGGAGACCCCGGAGCCAGGAGGGACCGGGGGACCTTGCAGCAGGCGGCCTGCTGCTCCCTCACTTCACCTGCAACTCGTGTTCTCCGTGGTGCTTCTCTCCTGTGCCCTGCTCCGCACCCTCTCTACAGGGACCCCACAGGTTACAAAAACCCTGGAAAGGAAAAGACAGAGGACCAAACCGCGAGCTGGGGCACAGCCCAAAAGCCTGGCCCAAGGGGGCGGCCGGGTCCCCCGAGCAGGCCTGCCCTGCTCAGGGCCCTACTTTACCTAAGGTGGTTTGCGACCCAGAAATTCAGGCACACTAAAACAGACGTACAGTGTCCTGTCTGCCGCCCTCCCGGCCTCTGCCTTCCAAGGAAGACGGCACGTTTCAAGGACCCCAAGACGCCTTCATAACAAGACAGATTACTGTCGTCTGCTACTAAGAGCAGGAAGCAGTGACCATCAAGGGGCCGCTGTAGAGGCGTCCCCTCCCCAGAGCTGTTAACCAGGGGGCAGGTACACCTTCGGACAGACTAAGCCTTAGAGTAGAAAACGACAAGTTAATGTTTAGTTTAGTTTTAATGAGAAAAGTAAGTGCTGCCCTCTTCAGTGGGGGTCACTTTATACATTTAGAAATTAATTCTGCACGTACAGTTTCTATTACTTCTAAGAATTCTCCAGGTTTGGAAAACACATTGTGTGCAGAGTGTGTGCGTGCGCATGTCTGCACGCGTGTGCATGTATGTTTGTGCACACGTGTGCACACATAGGCCCCCGTTCCTGGGAGAACAAGAAGAGAGCAGGGAGACCCCTTCCAGTCTTCCTTAGCGCCTCCCCAAGACCTGAAAATCCCAGTTATTATTATTCCCATAAAAGCGTGACTATGTTGATGGGTTTGTCTTATTTATCCTTTGATCTGTAGAGGCTTGGAAGGCAAGGCCAACGTTTCCCGTGCATCCTGTGAAATGCCCAATTTATGGCCCCACGGGCCCACGTGCAGCACCTGCAGGTGGCGTCCAACTGCCGTGGGACAACCAGGGAGGCAAAAGTCACCCCCCACCCCGCCCCCGGGCCGACTTCACCTAAAGGTCAGCCCGTGTGATGCGGAATCCCCCCCTAGACGACCCCTGAGCACTTTTTGCAAGGAGGAGAGCTTTTGGAAACTAGCTTTTCCCAACCAGTCTTTGTGATTCACACGTTAGGTCAGGCTCAGAGTTCCTGCTGCTGCTTCAGGGTGGCCCTTACACTGGCCTCCACGTGCCCTGATGCACAAAATCAGCACGTCTGTACACGCCCCCAACACGTCCCAGGTCAGATACACAGAACCCTCCCACACTGTTCTGAAATATTCTGTCCGAAAAGGGTGCCTCCACCACTTCCAGGCCCCGGTGACAGTAAACCTGGACTGGCCTCTTGCACGTGAAGGGCTGAAGAGATCTGTGTGCTGGGGGCCAACACCCACTGCCCCCCCCAGCCAGCTCCTTCCGGCCACAGAAATTCCTGCTTAAGAAAACCCAGCACTCTTATGTTATTCACCAAACTGGTGGGTCCTCGCACATATACTGATAGGGAAGCAGGCTAGGCTGGGGAGAGGCAGGAGGAGGTCTAGTAACAATCAGAACTAAATTGCTACTAACTGTAGTGAATCCTGTGCGGGTGAAAAAGAGGTGGAAGCGTCTCATTCAGGACCCAGGCTCTGCCCTCCTGACTGGACAGCCTGCCCGTCCGGGAAGGACACAGGCAGAGAAGAGAAGGCCAGAACACCCTCCGCAAAACCAACAAACAGAAAGTCAAGAGACGGAGCAAAACCGTAGCGACCAGGGGTTTTCTGTCCCCGAGACCCTTCCTTCCGGTCGGGATGTGCACAAACACATCCTCGGGTCCAAACGCTGAGAAATCCTTTCTCCAAATACGGAGGCGGGGCTGAGTGGAGCAGGAAATGATGAACAGAGAAAGGAACGCCGCGGCCCCAGATGGACGGGGCCAGCTGGGGCTCGGGAAGCACAGGGTCCTCTGCCCTTCCCCCCCACGCCCCAAGAAGCATCACCCAGGAGCTACAAGGTCTCCGGGAGCACGGCCAGGAGAGCCAGGGGGCCATGGGGCATCTGCAGCCCACCTGGCTCGGGTCCCACCAGGCAGGGCGCCCACTTCCGGGGAGCTGGGCTCTCTCGCCCGTACAGCGGGGCAGGAAACAAGAGCCTCACACCTCGGGGGACGAGGAGGCCCCTCGGCAGCCCCCCACCCACTATGGCTCACGCACCCCCATTTGCAGTGCTTCCCTGTTCACCTTAACGTCCTCTCGCTTGATCCCAGCATACTCTCCCAGGCAGCCCAGCCCGGCCCGGGGTCCTCGGAGCTTCTCAAAGCCTGGGGGCTCCCACCTGAGCACAGCCAGGAGACAGAATGGGCCAGAAATGAAGAGGAAAAGAAGCTACAGGAAAAACCCGGCTTGTGGGCGTAAAATGTGAAAGGTGTCTGATGCACATACAAAATATTAAAGAATCAAAAAGTGCAGAAAAGACGCTCGAGTCACAGAAAGCGGAAAGGCAGGCGTCCCAGCAGCGAGGCCCCAGAGCGGGGTGGGGACCCGGCCATGACGCCCTCAGGGCTCTCGGACGGCAGGCGCCGCCAAACATACACCCCCAGACCCCCGGGGTCGGGCCCACACGGGCCCCGTGACTCTGCAGCCTCCACCACGTCGGGCAGGAGAAAGGACAGCAAGAACGCCTGAGAAACAGGAACCTCTTCTAAACTCCACACGCCTTGCTGCGCAGACGAGGCCGGTTCCCGGGCACCACGGGTCCCGCCAACGGGAAAGAGCCAGCAGGAGCCGCTGTGGGCCTCCCGGGCCTCCCCCGCCATCACCGCGCGGTGACACGACACCACGCACCTCTGCCCCGAGACAGGCCAGGGGCGTGTGTGTGCGTGTGCGCGCACACCCGCACTAGGACGTGAGGGGCCCCCGTGAGAAGGTCGAGGCGAACCACCCCTCCCTCAACTGAACGCTCTGCCTCGTGGGGTGCAGGCCTTTCTCAGGGGAGCCTGGGGACACCTCGCTCCTCCAGAAGGTCCTGGACACACCACACACGGGTGGGGTGTGCCCTCCATGGGAACATCGCATACACGGTGTCTTCTGCCCTTGAAACTCACCCCTACAAAGTAGATAAAACACCCAGTCGTCAGATCCTAAGCTAAAAACTGCTTGTGGCAGTCAGCCCCAGGACAGGCCAGCAGGGCCCCCTGAGAAGGGTGAGCTCGCCAAGCCGCAGCCCAGAACAATCTGGAATTCCCCAGCCCGCCCTCACCCCGAAGGCCATGGGAAAAGCAGCCCCGGCACAGCAGCCCATTGCAGACCTCTACAACAAGGCAGCTTGGCCAGGTCCCCTGGAGTCTGCACACCGATGGGATTTCTGGAACCAGCTCGGGTTCCAGGATCTCTGCAAACAGCTCTGTACCACCATCTGAGCCCGGCTCTGGGAAGTCCCCAGTCAGCTGGGTCCAAACAAGCAGAGGCCCAGAGGCTCCGGGCCTGGGGCTGAACCACCTCCGGCTGGAGTTTAACTGGCCCACTTCACCCCTCCCCGCTGTTGCCTGCCTGGCCGGGGGGCTTTTCCTGCATAAGGCAAACTCTGGGCCTGGGTCCCACCCCAGCAGGAGGAAGAGATGGTCAGAAGCCAGACGGCGGAAGAAACAGGGCTGCTCCCGCCCCCAGGGCAGCCTGCAGTCTGCCCACTCGGAGGCTGGCCCCTGTGTAAAGCACGGTCTCAGGGGAAATTGCTCAGGTGTCCAGCAGCTCAAGACACTCAGCTGGGAGGTGGTCAGCAGGCCCTGAGCCCCGGGTGTCCTGGCCTCTCAGGACCACAGGTTCAGGCGCCGGTGTCACTCTCCTGAGAATCTCCCATAAATGCTCGTTCAAAGATTCTCAGGGAAGGAGAAGCCTTGGTGGGAAGTGAGCTGCCTACTGAGGAAGTGACTTGATAACACACCCAAGAAGGCTGTTCCTCACTGACCACAGGAGGAGTGCCTGGGCCTTGGTAATTTCAAGTTCATTACAGGACAACAGTCACAACCTCTCCTGCTGTGTGACTTTGGGAAAGTGACCTGGCTTCTCTGAGCCTGGCGGGGGCGGGGGGCAGTTAAGACACGTGCCTGCACAAGGCACAGAGTCGTTGCCAGACTCTGACAGGACCACGTCCTGCAGGGGCACCTGCTGCCCCCCGGCGTGTCCAGGGCTCCGCAGGCAACAACGGATCCGGCATCGTGGAAACGCACAGAGTGCACAAAATCAGACCAGTCCCACAGAGCAAAAAAGGAAAACGACAACTTTTTCCTCAGAGGAAAAACCACACCAGACAAAGCTACAGAGAAGATCCAGGGGCACGCGTAGCTGCCCTCAACCACGGGGGGCTTGGCCATGGGGGGCTCCTGGGAGGGCCAAGGGGCGTCACAGGAAGGAGAGACAGGCCCTGACTCCACACACGGATCACACCCGACGGGACCCATGGTCGAGTCCAAATCAAAGCTCCAGAGAAAGGCAGGCTAGTTATCAGCCCCCCACTCAGTTAAATGTCCCCAAAACCCAGAAGCCCAGGCCCACTCCTGGGCTCCCGTCAGCCCTGGGGGGGTGGCCGAAGGGGGAGCCAGTCCCGGGAGAGGCCGGCGACCAGGCCCGGTCCTGGCGCTGCCGCAGGCCGCAATGGCACTCGTGGCCGCCAAGCCGAGAGCGAGGCTGTGTCCGGAGCACTAACGGGGCAGCCTGGCTGAGGAAGCACGGCCGCCAACCGAGGCTCCAGGCTCTGAGTCACCCTGAGTCCAAGAGAGACGCGGCGACTTTGCCTGCCTTTGGATTTTATCCCATTGGCAATGGGGGCCGAGACAGATCACTTCTTTACACTTTGGAAATTATTCAGACAACAGGAAGAGAAACTGTGCGAAGAGGGAAACAGGCACTGGTCTGACTTAGGAGTGCAGGGCACAGCGCTCGGCTCAAACCCTGAGCGGCGGCGGCCCAGCCTCCCCCAGGCCTCCACGGCAGGTCTCGGGCGTAGACACGCGGCCGCACCAACAGGGCCCTCGCCCGGATGCTGACTGGCCCTGCCACGGGCTGCAGGCTTATTTGAAAACGCAAACGAGCAAGGCCAAATC
Organism: Hyperoodon ampullatus; assembly: GCF_949752795.1. Taxonomy (NCBI): domain Eukaryota; kingdom Metazoa; phylum Chordata; class Mammalia; order Artiodactyla; family Ziphiidae; genus Hyperoodon; species Hyperoodon ampullatus. Next base: position 934,695 of record NC_136929.1, on the reverse strand, counting down.
TCAGGACAGACCGGGCTGGCCAGGGATCTGCCCCGCGTGCAGAAACACAATCCGTGTTTGCAGACACTCGGAGGACGAGGGTCACGACCCGTGGTCCCACGGTCCACTTGTTGACCCATCACTTCCGGCAAAGAAGCTTCCGATAACGAGCAGCTCTGAGTCTGACCCAGGAGCCGTCGTGTGGAAGCGACACGTGGGTCCCGGCCCACGGAGTGAGCTGGGACGCGCAGTCAGGAGACACTCGTCCGCTTATTTCTAAGGAGGATCACGAAACGTGCACTAACGCCGCAATTTGAATGTGTTCACTGTTAATTCTGGAAGTTGCCTCACACTTAAAGAAAAGCACAGGGTCATTTGTGTGGATGGTGGGACTTTAACTTCCCTCTCATCCGGGTCAGGGTTTCCTGAACACAGGGCTGCAGCCCGCGCCGCCCTCATGTCTGGGTCCGTTCGAGGTCCCCTCCCGGGCCAGCCCTCAGCCCGTCACTCACTCGCTCTTGGACCTGCTGGCAGCCCCACACTTTTCCTGCACTGAGTGAGCCTTGTGTCATCTAGGAAATTAGTTTATCTTTCTGGGCCTCAGTGTCCTCTACAGAACATTGTTCATTCCATTTTTTAAGTGGTTGTGACTTTTAAACTCTTTATTTACCTATCTGTATACATAACAGTAATATTCTTGCTTTTTCAAACAGACCTTTTACTCCCTCTTCCTACAAAACCACTTGCACACTCCCAAGCCCTGGGGGGCCAAGTGACAGACGTGTGTGGGTCTCGCTTCCACACCTGCACACCCGTATCGGTTGCCTTGCTCTTCTCTGGGACCTTCGGAGACACGCTCTGCATGCTGCTTTCTTTCCAGTCACACCCCACGGGCTTCCTGCATGTCACATGGCCGGGCCGGGCTCCAACTTATTTCTCTGAAAGCTGCACAATATTCCAGGCTGTGGAAGCTCCGTAATGTAACTGCCCCTTCCACTGGCATTTATCAATACTCTGTCTCCCCATTTTGCTATCTGAACGTCCCACCGACTGGGCACAGCTGGAACACAGACCCCCATGCTGACCCTGGGTGCAGGGGACAGACAACCAGCGAGCCCTCCCCACTCCTGCCTCACCACCTTCTCCTGACTTGCTGAGCTGGATCTCTAACCCGTTACAAGATTAAGAGAACAAGTAGCTTCAAACTGTACCAGCAGTAACACCTTGCCATCAGGACCGGAGCGATGCGAGTGTCTGTGTTCACACAAGCTCGCTGAGCTGCACAGAAAGGGCCTTACTCTCCCCTGTGACAGAGGAAGAAACTGAAGGCAGAGTGGGCTCAGATGTGCCTGAAGTTGCAGAGTTAGCGAGAAAGGTGGCCAGGACTCAGTCTCAGGTCCCAGCCTCCCCTCCTGGGCCGCCTGGGCCCAGCATGGACCCTCCTCGCTCGGAAGCAGCTGGGGCACCTGCAGCCTCCACCTTCCAGTGTGACTTGCAAACCTCACTTCTCGGGCTTAGCTGCTCCCACTGTGGTTGTTTCTAAAGCGTGATGCTCCGATGTCCTGATTTCCCAAATACTCTCCGGAAGGTGTGAGTGTTGACACATGCAAGTGCCTCGTTAGCTTCAGAGAAACAAATCCAGATGTTTTCTGCCAAATGGTGTTTTGCAGCCCCATGGCCCGTCCACAGGGCCCCACCACCTGCAGACCCTTTTCCCTGCGTGCCCGGGGCTACGTGGGCTGCAGGTGGCCCCACTCGAGGGCTCGGCTCCGGGTCTCGTGCCCTGTTCAGTCACACCTTCACGCGTTCTGTCCCCTCCAGCTTCCTCCCAGCACCTGCACTAGGGGCCGTGTGCGCACACCCCGGTCCTCCCACAGGCGCCAGTGGCCCGGGCCCTCCCCTCAGGGGCACCGGTGGCCCCTCCTGTCCAGGTGCGTTACCGGGCAGGAGGCAGCACGCGAGGTGAGCTCCCGCGCCCTGCAGGCCAAGACCCTGGGCAGGTGACTCCATGAGGGTTTGTGAGAGCTTAGGTGCGATGAGAGAAGGTGCACGCCAGACCCTGAAGTCTGCACCCTTCCCACCTCACACGTCAGCACACGCCGCTGCGCTGCCCGGAGGAGCCCAGACCCGCGTGCTGCGGCCAGGCGGCCGACCCTGCGGCCCCGCGGGCAGCGCCAGTCTGCACACCGGTCCTCAGGGGCCAAAAATAGCCCGCGAGCTGCGCTCCCAGGTTAACAGAGTATCCAGGCTAATTTTAGCATCAGAGAGCTCCAGAGAACACGCAGCCCCTGATGCCAAGAACCGTGCGTGGCCGGCGCAGCTCCCCGCTCCCCGTCCCACGCGCAGCCTCGCGCGGACGTCGGCCATCGTGCGCACAGAACGTGTCCTCTAACGGAGCCTGTGACGCCCGGCTGCTGACAACCGCTGCCACTTACAAGCTGGACCGCCCCGCCTGAGCCTTACAGACCCCGGGACCAGCGCGCCACTGCTTCCCACCTTGGACATTGGGTTAAAAAATCACACTCTCGGCAGCGCGGACCTAGAACCCTGAGCTCCCAACCCCTGTGGTCTGGGGCTTCTTCTCCAGGCCACCCAGGGGCCCTCCCTGCTCCCCGCTTCCCCGACCTGAGGAGCCTCCTGCTTCTGGGGGGGTGACGACTGGGGGGCGGGCGAGCCTACAGCCAGCTGCCGCGGGGCCACATCTGGCTGAATGGGGGCACGTCGCTTGCCCTGGCCCTTCTTGGTGACGGGTTCAAATCTGAATGAGAAGGAACAGGAGTGGGTGCTCTCAGCCCGGGGAGAGCAGGGGGGCCGCTGCTCTGGGTCCAAGAAGGAAGGTCTGCCCTGTGGCCTCACATGGGACTCGCCACGCATCCCCAAGCTGCCCTCAAACCTGACAACGACGAGACCCACTCACAGCCCAAGAGGGCTTTTCTCACCCTCAAGGGCAAGGCTAGGATTTTCTCTTTTTTTAGCTTGAGAGGAATACCTTTGGACATTGCTCTTAACTGGACACATTTATCAAGATGACACTTTTAAAAACAAGGAGTAACTATCATGGAAAAGGGAAATATCACCGTAAAGTAAAGCTATGTTGCAAGGCCTAAAGGAGTGCCGAGTCCAAAGGAGCCTGCCGGGCAGAGGCGCTCTCGGCGGGAGCCTTCACCCGTCGCCGCCTACAAACCTTCACGTTGCTTCCCTTCCAGGGCTGAAGCCCTGACTCATGGAAAGCCAGAGGAGCACACTTCCTCAAGCAGCCTCACAGGAAGTGTGTTCAGTCTTACGTGACATGAGATACTGCTGTTACCAAAGATAGACCGCGGGTAAGATTTTCAAGTGTGCAGAAGAACGGTCCAAAATAACTGCGAGATTTAAGTGGGGAAAGACACAAGTTCTTCAGGACAAGGACTTGAAATAGTTACAATAAAAATACCCTACTTTTATTTGGCACTTTCTTATGTATTATCTCATTTGCAAAAGGTGGAAGGAAAAAGAAAGGGGAAGAGGGAAAAAAGGAAGAGATTCTTCTCATGTTCCCCAGCGTTAGCCTCTCAATGACCACGTACTACCAGCACACGTTCCAGACTTTCTAAGGACTAAACGGCCAAGGCCCCCCCACTAAAAACTCTTCAGCCCCCCAAAATGTTCCGCCTTTCCCCTCAGCCACAGGAACGGTGACACTGCTGATGCTATAACTGGAGGGAGAGTTTCTCTCTGTCTCTTTCTGGGATGAGGGGCTCCCACCGGATGCCACAGACAATGCCTGCCGGCATTTCGCAAATGGAAAAATGAGGCCGTGAAAGGGGGGCGGGGGGGCGCCTGCCCTGGGTCTTCCAGCCGGCAGGCCAGCAGGCCACCAGCAGACACGGGCACGCAGCCAGCCGGCCCGGAGACAGGGCTCAGCATGAATGGCCAGCCGGCCAGGGTCTCCGGGAACAAGGAGACGAGCATGCCAGTGATTCCTGCGCAGCCGCCCCTCCTCCCGGTCATCTCTGGTGTCCTTCCTCGTCATTGTACCTTCACGGCTGGGGCACTCAGGCAAGTCAGAGTCAAGACTGGCCACAGCAGAGGACTAAGGAAAGAAACGGAGAGCTCGGGGCACCGCCCACCAGGCCCTGTCTACTCACAGTGGGACAAGACTAAGCCCCAGGCCAGTCCCCACAGCTCACCTCTGGGGCCGGCCCCGGCTCTAAGTCGGCAGCACAGCCCAGGACACCTCTTTGCCCCAATGCCTGTGCTGTGCACAGGTCCTTGTTCCCTGCAAGCCCCAGCAATGAGGGTGGGACACAGATGTCTCCCTCCTGCAGCCCCGAGCTGCAGGTGAAGACCCTTGGAGTGGGGAGAAGACAGGGGCTTCTGAGAGCCGGAGCCGCGTCCAGGGAGTTGGACCACTGTGCACAGACGTTTCTGCTCATCGTCTCTGCTACAGCCCCCAGATATGGGGGCGGGGGTCCAAAGGTTCTAATAATACCCCGTGCCCACACGGAGTTAGACCGGCAGATGTTCAGTCGCTGCACTAATCCTCAGCTGAGCTGGGCATTTCTCTCACTTGTTTCAACTGAAGCACAAAAGAGGGAAAGCCGAACGGAGCAGCATCTTCAAACTCCTTCCTTCCATACATGGCCCCTGTGTGTGAGGTCCAGAACCTCCCGTGAGGGCGCCCTGCCAGGCCAGCAGATCTCCTCGGTGCCATTCTCGAAAGAAATCAATCCCCTCTGCTTAACAGACCACGGTTCCAGAACCCTCCTGAGTCGAGTCCAGGATGGCCGTGCGGGGCCTGAACCCCAAAGTCCCCAGACCCCTTCCTGCCTGCTGCACCCAGAAGCCTGGCACAGCCCTCACAGCCTTGCCCCACCCCTTCCTGTACCCTAATTAAGGAAGCACCTCAAGGCCTCTGGGTTGGCATCCCCCTCATGCTCACTGGACCCTGGCACTGAGAGGCACTTTCCCTGCCACGCTTCAGGTGGAGTGCCATGTTGAACCTCTCAGCAGAAAGTGACAGCAGATTTCAACCAAGTAAACAAGAGAAACCCTCTCCAGGCAGGCTCCTCAAGGCTGAGGTGCGACCACATCCCATCTGCAGTGCTTCTGAGCCAAATATCAACAGCGTCTCAGCGATGATCCATAAACCAAAATAAAGCAGACAGGAAACAACACGCTGATTTGGGGTAAGCTGGAATTCCTAAGCAGCATCGAATGTCACCAGCAACTGACGCTCCAGCAGTCACTGGGCGCCTGGCTTGGTTCCCGGAGCCCCTTTTTCACATGGGAATGTGGAGGACCCAGGCATTCAGTGGGCAACAAGGGCCCCGAGGACGGGCAACACACCAGGGTCTCAGAAGCCCTCTCCAATGGGAGCTGTCCTCTCAGCTGGCACATTTATGGCATTAATGTGCAACAGTCACTCCAGGAACCGATCTTGTTTTGGGGGGAAGAAACTTGCACATCACCCTCCCAAGTTAAAACAGAACTGGGAAAAAGCAAGTCTCTCCAGATAAACCCAGGAAGTCCAGATATAGCCTTCCAGCCCACTCCAGAATCTGCACTTCCCTCCCCCAGCTCTTGGGTCCAGTGAGAAAGGCAGACTGCTCCGGGGACACGACCTGAATGGCAGGCCCTGGTGGCCAGAAGCTCCCGCAGCCAGTTCTCAATGGAAGGGGGAGGGGTGGCTCTTGTGGCGACCTGCCCGGAGGGAGCCCTGGGCCAGAGCGTTCCACAGAGTCACAGGCAGACACACACACACACAAACACGCAGGAACACACACATGCCCACACATCCACCTACACAGTCGCGTGCACACCCAGGCTCCATTCAGCCGCCCGCTCGGCCCCTCGCCCCTGGGGGAACCTGAAAGAGCTTCCACTTCCCCAGCGAAGGAAGGGTCTGGGTGCCGCACTCAGCGAGGCTCGGAACCCCGGGGTTGGTGTTTTGGGCACCTGAAATGCACTCATCCGGAGAGCACCCGCGCGCGCGCTCATGCACACGCAGATACACACTCCCAGCGGGGACCCGACCCAAGTCCGGCACCGCACCTCCCTCTGGTGCAGGCGACCCCACCTCCGGGGACCTGGGGCCGCTAGTGGCGTGGAGGCAGCGCAAGGAGCTGCGTCCCCCTGAGCCGCCGGCCCGGCTCGGCCCAGTCCGTCCTTGGAGGAGGTGGGGAGAGGGCAGCGGCCGGGCATCTCCTGGAGATGGGGAGGGAGCCGCGGCCCATCATCTCCCTGTGATGGGGAGGGGGCCGAGGCCCGCGGCCTCCGGGGTGGTGGGGAGGGGTCGCAACCGGGGAGCGCACATGGCCAGGAGGCGTCAGGGCCTTGGCCCCCAGGGAAGGGGTCGGGGGCCTGTGGGCGCCCGCCGCGAGCCCCCTCGAAGACCCCGCCGCCCCCGCCAGCCCTCGGGAGCTCACCGATCTTGATCTTCACGCTCTGGAAGACCCGGAGTCCCTCTTCTTCCACCGCCATGCTGGGTCTGCCCGGAATTCGCGCGCCGAGCCCCGCAGAGCAGCAGAGCCCGAGCGGCGGCGCAGTCCCGGAGCTCTGCGCCCTACCCAGTGCCCGCGCGTCCGCGGCACCTCCACCTCCGGCTCCGCCCACAGCCCGCTCATTGGCCGAGGACGCGGGTGGGGGCGGTGAGGCTCCGCCCACGGCCCTGCCCAGTTCCCGCTTGCCCAAGGCCCGCAGAGGGGCGGGAGCGTTACGGTTCCAACAGCGCGTCCCCAACTGCCCATTGGCTGAGGGCTAGGAGGCGGGAGCAAGACGGCTCCGCCCACATCCCAAGGCCCGCAGAGGGGCGGGGTCGGCCTCCAAGGAGGCATCGAAGGGACCCGGAGGGGACGTCTCGCCCCGCAGGGAGGATCCGGCCGGGAGTGCGGGGGTACCTGGTCGGGCGGCGGGGGCCACCGGGCGAGATTTGCTGGGGGGGCGACCGGGCTAGGGTTGTTGGTGGGGGGACCAGGCGGGAGCGGTGGAAACTGGCCGGAGGCTTTTGGGGGGGGGGGCACATGCACAGGGTTTTAAGAAACTCAGACCTACAGGTATCAAAGGAAAAGAATTCCCTGGCCCAGCTCAGCCCCCTCAGAGTAGGGGCTGCCGGCCACCTGGGGTCTGGGGGAGTGCGCAGTCCGGGTGAGATCCTGATCAGGCTCCAGAGCTGCCCAGTCCCTCCCGCTGCCTTCCTGCCCCTCTGCTGTCCCCGGGCATCTCTCGGGCCACCCTGGCTCCTAGCTTCTCACACAGGCCAAGTGCACTCTTGTCTGCCCTTGCTGACCCGCAGACCGCCAACCTCAGCTTGTCTGTGTCTCCTGATTTCGTGTCCACTTCCTACTCCTCTGGCTTTATAGCGCCCAACACCACTCTCTCTCTCTCTCTCTCTCTCTCTCTCTCGCTCTCACACACACACACACACACACACAAACACACAGACACACACCCCCCATGTGTAGACCAGACTACAAGCTTAATAAAGAGAAAGCCCTGTTCTTTTTATTGCTTTACCTCACTTCCTAAAAAAAAAAAAAAGCTTAGGTACATGTTAAAAAAGATTAATGACCTTTCTTTACCCAGACTACCTGCGTCTCCTTCCAGGTCCTCAGTCATCTGCTTGAGTTTATCTTCTCGAGACCTTCATAGGAAGTGTTTACTCAGGTTTAACAGGGAGGTTAGGAAAGCAGCCAGTTAGAGCTGCTGTCTCTAAGCCTGGACGTCAGGCGGCTTCTGTAGCGAGTGCTGTCATCCCTCTGCATGACCAAGGCTTTGCCTCCATCAATGTAACTGAAAAGCACCCCCAGCTCCCGAGCTTCTCAGAGGATCGGCCGGAGCCCCGGTAGCAGCAGCCTTGTTGTCAAGCTGCTTCTCTGTCCAGCCCACCTTCCCTCACACCCTCACAGGACTTCCCTTCTGAGAACACTGCCAGTAAAGGCCTGCACACAGACTTCTGCTTCGGAGTCTGTTTCCAGAGGAACCCGGCATAAGATGGCTGGGGCCAGGAGTGTTCTAGGAGCAGCCTCTGTGACGGGGTTTGAGAGCAGGACACCTGCTGGTGGATGCAGCAGCGCTGAGCGTGGGGGGCACACAGTGGGGGGCACACAGTGGGGGGCAGCGTCTCAGGCATGGGGAGGCTGGGAAGCAGGAATCACCTCGACTTTGCAATCAGGTGGTTCTTGCTGAGGGCAAGGCAGTGAAAAGATCACCCATTTAAAGAAAAGTGTGACAAAAAGGTTTTCTTGCTACCATATAAAGACAGCCTCATCTTCTACACCAGAGAACCAAAAAAGGTGCAGATCAGAGGGAGAACTTAATCATGAAGGTAGTGGTGCTCCAGGGCTGCCTGCAGGCTCAACCAAGGAAGGTTGCTGTAACCCTGAGGCTTGGGGGAACATCATCTGAATTAATGCACTCAAAACCTTGAATTCCAGCTTTCCGTAAATCTTCTGGACCTGAAGAGGTGTCCTCCTTCCCCTGTGCTTGGAGATGATTGCGGGATGGTACCAGTGCTCTGTGTCCAGCTCCACTCCCAGCCAGGGAAGCACAGCAGCATCACCCAGCCAGGGAAGCGCTGGGTCTGCAAAGAGACCCGGGAAACATGCCAGTGGGGGCTGGGTGAGCAAAGGCAGAAGCAGAGCCAGAGAATGCTGGACCCGGGAGAGGCAGCACGCAAGGGGGACCAGGTTAGAGTTCACTGGTACGGCATCATTCAACCATGATGCAGGATTTGGCACGCTGGCCAGGACCCCAGGCCCCTAGTATGGCCTTTGAAAGCTCGTAAAAAGCAGCATCCCACACTAAGTGAAGTGGAAATGCCCTGTGGTCATGGCAGACAGCCAAGGAAGGCATCCCAGTGCTCAGAGAGATGGCAGGGGAGAGTAAATAAGCTCCATGAGACCAGGAAACCTAGTCAGTGCCTAGGATGAGGAATGTGCCAGAGAGAGCTCAACCACGGCTGGACATGCAGGACTGGGCTGGGGGTGGAGACGCTGTCACAGGGAGCATTGGGCCCCCTAAGAGCAGTGAGGATGATGGGGTGGTGACATGACAGAGGCCAGAAGGTGACATTTAACATCAGAAGCCAGGCAGGGGCAGTTATTGTGAGCAAGACTGCAGTGGCAGCCCCGGCGCCCTGACCTGAAGAGGCTGTAGTGATGGTCAGTCGAACACAATGTCAGGGGCAGTACGGAGAGCCGGCCAGCAGCAGTGTAACTCAGTTTACGCTGCCAAAGGAAATCGTAGACAGGGCTCGCGGGTGCTGAAGAAAGTTGCTTCAATAAAACGTCACAACCCTTTACCCAGTTTCCAGGCATGAGCCAGTTCTCAGCCCTGGAGCCTGCTGACTGGAGGAGAGGACCCGGCTGCACATGTGGACAGTGAGGATTCCCCTGGGATGTCCCCAGAGGGGCCTGTGGCCATTTACTCATGTAATTCCACATGGAAAGGGAAACACCTAGATGTCTGAAGGGCTGCTGGGCTGAGGTCTGAGTCGAGGGGTCGTCATGCCCCTGTTAAAGCAAAACTTGTGAGGCCCAAGAAACACATGGAACTCTGCTAGGAGCGGCTCACAGGGAGCCCCCAAGTGATCATTTCTCCTCTCACCACAGGTAAGGGACCGGTAGGGATGCATGTGACAGTTGTCAAAACACCCACCTCGGTTCCTTGGTATGTGGGTTAACAGGCATACCAGCAGGGAAGCCTCAAAAGCAATGACACATCCTGGAGGAAACATGGAGAGCAAGACCTCCCTTAAAGACCTAAAGGACCATATAATTCACCAGTCCCATGTCTGATGCCGGATAGGTTCTGGAGGATGACACTGAACCACCAAAAACTCAACCACACAGTAGCCCCCATTGCAGCTGCCATGCCAGAGGTGGTGCCACTTCCAGGCCACATCAGCATGGCTTCTGATCCGTGGTATGTGGCCATGGAACTGGGAAATGCCCTCTTCTCCATCCCGAATAAGGAGGAGAATCAGAAGCCGTTTACATCACATGGCATAGACTCTAGCCCACACTTGGAATCTCACCTCATCCTTCGGCTTTCCTGCCCTCTGTTATAATACAGCCCAAAGAGACCTGGACAGTCTGGACAGTCTGCAGAGCATCAGTTTGGTTTGCCGTATCCATGACATCATTTTAATCAGACCAAATGAGCAAGAGGTTGGCAGCTCATCAGAGGGTTTGATAAGACACGTGTGCTCAGAAGGTAGGAAATAAGTTTATGAGAATGCGGGGCCGCACATCAGTGGGGCCAGATGTCGGTGAGCACCTTGCTTTCCCTCCACGCAACACGGAGACCCACACGGCACCCTTCCTCTATTCCTTCCCTAAGAAGACTCACCTCCGTAGACCTGTGCGGGCACCGTGCCTTCTTAAACCTGTGTTCTGCCCAAAGGGATTGATCCTTCTTTTCTAAATTAGAATCTGTTGCCTTAGAGTTGTGATTATAAGAGACAGGAAGATACTGAGGGATTAAAGGAAAAGGTGGTGACTCATAGAAAGCATCTATACTCTCTTGTTTATAACTCGCTGTTGTCTTATTCTCTCTTTGATAGAATCCTCTTCTGCAACCCCCCCCAAAAATATTTATTGAGAGGCATCAATCTATCAACCAGTGGATATTTATGTATTGGCTAAAACCGCATAATTAGATAATTTATTATTCATATCTGCTCAGTCTACTTTCAAAGGATTTGAAGTGACATAAAATAAATGACCAGTATACAATGAATTTAAAAATTTTTTGAAGGAAGAAATTATTGTATCAAACATCTGCAGTGAAAACAGCTACTGCAATGAATGTAGAGCTCAGCTCTGAGTTTCCTGATAGTCAAGGTGAAAAGGGAAATATGGAAACATGTTTCCATATTTCCATATATGTTATATATTACCTAATAAAAAGAAGTGTATCCATTTTTTCAGAAAAGACAATATTTTGGCCAACTAAGCACTAGGAGGAAGTTTTTAGATAATTTTTTTCATACAGATATTCAACAAGTCAGGGAAGGATTTTTCCATCTCAAATGACTGGACTTTGCTGCTCTGCTCACAGCACTGCCTGGCACATAGTAAAAGTCCAACTACTATTCGTTGAATGAATGTAGTGGTTTCTCCTACTGTCACATGGAAATGTTGGGAACGTAATGTTCAATCCTAATTCTCTGATAGTTTACTCAGGCCCTTAGGAGTCAAGGGATGTGGCTCTGGTGACCTGATAGTCTAGGAGAGAAAGCATTTGGAGAATCCAGAGAAATGAGTAATAACACCCTCAAATAATCTTTCTCCAATATTTGTCGTTTGGGCCACAATGGGGAGAAAAGCCATAGAGGGGAGACGCCTGCGCTGAAGTTCCCATTGGATGCTCGAAGCCCAGGTGTTCTGTGCTGCTGGTGGAAAGGGGGCCCGCCTACAAGGAGGCAGCGCCAGAGCCACTGCCAGCACCAGCAGCTCCTCCTGGGACGGGCCGGGGGGCGGGGGGAGTAGGGGCCATGCTGCCTCGCTCCTGGGAGCTCGCCGAGGGACCGGGTGCCTAGGAAGTGAGCGCATCTGGTTGGAAGCTGGGAAAAGCCACCGTGTAGCTTCGTCTCTCTCTTCTCCATCGATGGCAACTGGGAGGCATCGCTTTAAAATTCAGAGCTAGGGCTTCCCTGGTGGCACGGTGGTTGAGAGTCCGCCTGCCGATGCAGGGGACACGGGTTCGTGCCCCGGTCTGGGAAGATCCCACATGCCGCGGAGTGGCTGGGCCCGTGAGCCATGGCCGCTGAGCCTGCGCGTCCGGAGCCTGTGCTCCGCAACGGGAGAGGCCACAACAGTGAGAGGCCTGCATACCACAAAAAACAACAACAACAACAACAAAAAAAAAAAATTCAGAGCTAAGTGGACCCCTGAGTCCCTGTGGAGAGGCAGCTGCCCTGGAACCGTCTTGATGAACAAACGTGAGAAATGGCTCCTGTTGTGTAAAGCCAACGAGATGTAGGGATCACTGGCCCAGCCCATGCCTGGCCCAGCCTCACTAACAGAAACCCTAACAGCTGATGTGGGATGACATTGATCAATATCAGTATACCCATCAGTTTGAGTTAATAGTAAAATATAACCCCAGGTACCTAATGGACTTACCTGTTGAAGACACTTGTATAATGCCTTGATCGCTTATTATGAAGAACAATTGCTCAAAATATCTACGTTTTTATCATAGTAAAGTTTAACTTGTTATTTTTGACCATAATTAGCCAAATATCAAGAAGCTCCTTGAAGACACCCCTGAAATCAGCAATTAACTAGGCTCCAAGTCTTGCCTTCTTAGCTATGGACGGATGGTGTGTGTCTTTTCTTCTAAAATCTCCATCGAAGGATCCCAGAAGCTAACAGGAGCGGAGGAGGTAACTGACCACACCACGGGAGACGGGGCTTTGCTGCCACTCAGTCCTCACAACAGGATCACAACACAAGCTGCGAAGGAGAAAACCCAGGAGCTCTGCCCACAGACACTTCCTGTCCAGGGAGGCAGGCTCCAGAGACCCAGCGACAAAGGCAGCCACGGTGGCAAACTGCTTGGCAGGTTGTTACAACCACGCAACAGAGATTTTATCAATGGCCAGTAGGAGCTGCTGCTTTTGTGAAACATTAGGTTGGGAGATGCAACGTAATAGTAAAGAAACTGGAAAAGAGCAAAATGATACCTGTGTGCCCACCATTATATTGTATTTCCTTCAAGGTTTTATTAATATTTATAGACAATCTTGTACAGTGGCCGTACAAGGTGTTTGAATGAGTATGTACTCTTGTTTAGCGATTCATTTACTGAGCACGGGGCACATGTCCAGAAGCCGCGAGATCCCGTGGGAAGAGCAGGAAGTCACTGTCCACCCCACGGCCTGCAGTTAGTTCCACCTGGAATGGTGTGGGGAAATAAGCAGAGGAGACAACCCCAGAAGCTGACGTGGTCTCGAAGCTATGAACACAGTGGCAGCACCGAGTAAGAATGGAAAGCCCATGTCTGTCTTTTTTTTTTTTTTTTTTTAACGTCTTTATTGGAGTATAATTGCTTTGTGATGGTGGGAAAGCCCATTTCTGAGGTTGTGCCGACTCTGGGGATGGGGGAGCTGCCTCGGGACGGCGCGGCCGGGACTACCCCTCACCCCTTCACAGGAGCTGTGTGGCCATCACTCCCAGCTTCAGGGCCAAGGGTGGCACAGGAGGGAGTGGACGGTGGCAGCTGGCCAGACTGCACAAGCACAGCACCTGGGGGTGTGAACACGTGGCAATCAACTTTGAGTGTGAAAGTGACGGGCTGACCCTGCTTTTACTACAGACGTAGCCCACGACACCCCAGTTAAATTACCTCTCTTCCTTCCAGATGGTTTGAGGTGAACAGAACTCTTCCCCGCTGATCGTCGCTAAGTTTCTTGGTCTGTGAAATGGACCAGCAGCAGTGCCCACCCACCCGGCTGCCGTGGGGCCCGTGTGCTGCTGTGCGGGGTGCAGCACCCGGGCCTGCTTGGCAGTTTCATCAGCCCCAGGGTTAGGGCGGGATGCTTTCCCCTCGGCCCTCCCCACCAGCGCCCAGGAGACACTGGCTGTCCTGCAGCACCGGCGCTGGGCCTGGGAGACGCTGGGGGGTGGGCAGACGGTGGCTCTGCCCTGGGACCTTGGGATGCGGTCCCCGCAGGTCCCTCCAGGCCTCCACCTCCTCCCAGGAGTCAGCACCCCCCCCGCCCGCCCCCGATGAGCCTGTAACCAGTGCAGAGGGAGGCCTTACGCTCTCCCCAGACCCTCCGCCTGGAGGAAGAAAGTCTCCTTCAAAAGACAGGACGCTCGCAAAACCACGCTGTTCACTGACGCTGCAAACCAGAGGCAACCTCCACCCACCCTTCCACAGGTAGGAGCCGAAGCCGACTCTGCTCTGCAACAGAAAGGAACAGATGACTGACGCAGTAACCCCGGCGACCTCGAGGTGGAGGAGAGCCTGCCGCGCTCACGCGTGATGCCACGTACACAACTTCTTTTCTTTCTTCTTTTCTTTGGCCGCGAGGTTTGCGGGATCTCAGTTCCCCGACCGGGGATTGAACCTGGGCCCTGGCAGTGAGAGTCTGGAATCCTAACCACTAGGCCACCAGGAACTCCCTACACAACTTTCTTAGAATGACAAACTGCAGAGACGGGGAAGGGACAGTGGGGGTCAGGGCCCAGGGAAGGGGGAGGCGACGGCTGTGTACGTAACAAGGCAGCAGGAGGGACCCTGTGGGGTGGATGCGTTCTGTGCCCTGACAGTGGTGGTGGCCACACGCGTGTGCACGTGTGACAGAATCACACAGATCTACACACACACATGCGCGTGTGCTTGTGCCCTGGTGCACCCCAAGCGGGCAGCGGGCTGTATCTCTCCCAGCTCCTGCTGAGATCTGTGCAGTCACCACGGTCACGCAAGACGTCACCACACGAGGCCTTGGGGACGGCGATGTGGGATCTCTGTCCTACACCTTATAATTGCACGTGAACCTACAATGACCTCAAAATAACAAATAATTTTTTTGAAAAGGACAAGACGGTGGTAGATGAGCACTCACTGTTCCCTCCTGTGCTCCTGCTGCAGCCCCGCAGGACCCAGGTCCCCTCCGGCGGGGAGTCTGAGACCCGGCGCCCCGGGAGGGGTCCCTGCACGACCGCTCACCTTGCCCTTGGTGTCATGAGACGGTGATGTGTGGGTCCCCGTCCACACCTAGGACAGCGACTGGCGCCAGCGGCTCAGGGGCCCGAGGACAAACCCGGCTCTGCTGCCTTCTTTCCCCTCCAGGGTGTCCTTTTGCAGAGTCCGTCTCCTCAAGCTCTCGGGGCATCTCCCTCAGACAGCAGGTCATGGGCGCGACCCTCCTGACGGTCACTCTGAAGCTGGGCAGAAAGGCAGCTGGAGTCCCGATTCCAGAACTGCTCACACTTCTTGTTAAAAGACCCACAAAAGTAAATACACTTTAGGTCACGACCTGACACACACAAGCACTTGACATCCTGACTAGATATAATCTGCTCTAAAATTTCATCTTCTATCCCAGCTTCACTTAACCTCGTCTGGTTTACGTAATCTTGAAACTGCTTTCAGGACCCTCAATGAGTCAGTGAGCCACGGGTGGCCTGGAGGCAGCAGCTCACGAGATCAACCGCTACGTTTTCGGGACTTCTGCTAGCTGTTGTTAAACAGAACCATTATTTTAAATTAAATTATATAAGCTTTATAAGTTTATAAAACTGTACAGGGCCTCCCTGGTGGCGCAGTGGTTGAGAGTCCGCCTGCCGATGCAGGGGATACGGGTTCGTGCCCCGGTCCGGGAGGATCCCATATGCCGTGGAGCGGCTGGGCCCGTGAGCCATGGCCGCTGAGCCTGCGTATCCTGAGCCTGTGCTCCGCAACGGGAGAGGCCACAACAATGAGAGGCCCGTGTACCGAAAAAAAAAAAAAAAAAACTGTACAAACCCCTGCTCTTGAAGTCCTCACTGGCTGTTACACGGTGGAAACACCGCATATGATGGGCCCTTTTTGTCTGTTCCGGCGGAGGGTTGATGCCATGGAAACGGACAAGCCCTGCACGCACCCCTCTCCCCGCTCCCCGGCAGCTGTTGAGCTCTTACCTGCCCGTCGCTGGCCATGACCCACCGTTTGAAATGCCCTATTCCAGGCAGCTACCCTCGCCTGCCCAGCTCTGTTTTATGTGAAGGGACTGACAGGGGTGTGGGAGGGCCCGGCGCCCAGGACTAGCTGGTGTTTGAGCTGGGGGTGCAGTGCTGTCACGCCCACAGTCCTGCTGTGGAGACTGGGCACCAGCTTCGGGGAGGTGTGGGCCCTGGCTTCCTGCCGTCCTGCTGACTCGGGGGGCGTCTTCACTGTCCCTGTCAAGACACCTGGCGGAGGAGGCGTGGGGAGAGGCCAGTGACCGAGTGAGCATGCCCAGCCTTCCGGAGGGTCGTCCTCCAAGCCGCCCCTCAGGACGGCACACGGCAGGAGCTGCATGTGGCTGTGTGTCGCTTACGCACTCCGTCCACCTCCAGCGCCCAGAGCACTTCTCTGCGTGTCCGCTGCCGGTTGCCGTACGAGCAGCGCTACGGGAAGCCTGAGAGCCCGCGCGTGCCCCACTCCCATCTCCAGCAGTCCTGTCCCTGAGCGCCTGTATTTTCACAAGGCCCTGGACAGCCGGACCCCTGCACCATGCCAGTGGAGCGCGCACTGCGGCCTGAGGGTTTCCCTGGCATGGACGGCGAAACTGGGCTCTGCGCGTTGGAAGGGGATGAGGTGAGTGAGGCCACGATTTCGCTCTCCCACCACGACTCTCTCCCCGCCGTCTTCAGCTTTACTTAAGAACAGATGCAGTTAGCGGGGCCTCTTGTCCTCTGGACAAAGAAAGCGGCAAACGCCGTGTGCCCCTAACGAGATCATGACCCTGGACCCCAACCACCCAAAGGTCCCCAAAGGTCCCGCCTTCACTGTCCCTGCCCACCCCCATCATGTAGAGCAGCTTCCTGAAGCAGAAAGAGGGAGAGGCCCCTGGAGGAGCCCCGGGATAGACGGGGCCTTCGGGCTGAGGTGCCAGGTTTGGGGGCCGGGGTGGCAGGAAGCCTCATGGCTCCCAGTGGAATTGTCTTTGTAATTCCGGCTCACACAGTGGACGGGACTCAGAATGTACATGTATGAGTCTGCTGGACGGAAGAGCCGGAGGTCGGTGGCCAGAGCAGTGCATGATCACACAGGGCCTGATCACACAGGGCCTGAGACTCGACGGAGGCTGCCGGCCTGGGGTCTGCACAGAGCGGCAGCAGCTGTCAGGTTCCTGAGGGTCGCTTTCTTGCTGCGAGGCAAGGAAAAGATGTTTATCCCTGTTCTAGCTGGGTCGCAGTGGCCATGCTCTAATTCGTCCCAAATTTCTAAGCCAGTGAAATAGAAAGTTACTTTTAAAAGTCTACCACGGGCCGCTCTCACCTTCTGAGATGGCCCACACTCTGTCTGTGGAGTGTGTTTCTCTCTAAATAAATCTACTTCTTACCTAAAAAAAAAAAAAGTCTACCATAGTGATACCGAGGCCCCTCCTAAGACTCGCGTATTTATTTTAAAGGTGATGTCCCAGGGGTAACAGGGCCAGGCCACATCCCCAGGCGTCAGTTAATCTGCCCCCATATGTTTATGTCAGGCATTCAGTCTCTGAACCGTGGTGAGTGTACCTCTGAAGACGGGAGGGACTGAAACTCAGGGATGCTCGCGGCTGTCCGGCCTACAGAGCTAATCAGGGCCTGAACGTTTCGCATGCCCTCACCGGAGGATTCTCAGCCAGAGTCGGTGACTCACGGCCCTCCAGTCACTTCCTTCCTGCTCCCTGGAGGAGGGCTTCCTGCCAGGGAGACAAGAAGCATTGCTGCCCTGGCCTCCCGTGGCCCCAGAAGCCTGCGAGCAGGTCTCCCACTGTGTGCGTGGCCTGCGCCCCGGTGTGACCTCCATCCACACGTGCGGTACTCGGCCCAAAGAGAATTTAAACGGTGGATCAAAATGAGAATTAAGATGTGTGGCATCATCATCTCTGTTGCTGTAATTGAGGATGTTTTCTGATTTAGCAGCTGTCTGACCCCCAAGGAGCCAGGAGTTAAGGTTTGGTGGGTCCCATCAGGTGTCGAGATGGGAAACCCCCGGCACGATCTCTGGACCGCTAAGCAAACCAGAGCACCTCGCTGGCGGATTTCCCCAAATTCCTTTCTAGCCCTCAATGCTGAGTTTAAAAAAGCAACTGAGAAGTCCCAGAGCCGGAAACACATACAGATTTAATTTCTTTAACTCTTAAGTGGGGTTAAGCCAAAACTGAGAAAAGTAAGCAGAAACAACTGCTCCAGCTCAATATGAGAATCTGGCATTGACATGCCATTCCTGGCTCTATCCTCAGCTGCTGGTGTATGTTAGCTTCATCTGTGTCTCAGTCTCCCCATAAAATAACCAGAAATACAAAAAAGATGGTTGCATGGTATTTTGAAATTCTTATTCAAAAGGGCTGTATTTGGTTCTTTTTGGAGAGGATCTTGTGCTTCTGTTTCATCTTTGTTTTCTTTTTTGTGTGTGTGTGCTCTAAATTAAATGCCGACATCTTAACTATATATAGATAGGCATCATTGTGTAATTACCAGTATGAGACACTCCTAAGACGGACTTAGATATTCAAAGGCTTTTGTACTAACAGATTTTTTTTTTTTTTTTTTTTGCGGTACGCGGGCCTCTCACGGTTTTGGCCTCTCCCTTTGCGGAGCACAGGCTCCGGACGCTCAGGCTCAGCGGCCATGGCTCACGGGCCCAGCCGCTCCACGGCATGTGGGATCCTCCCGGACCGGGGCACGAACCCATGTCCCCTGCATCGGCAGGCGGACTCTCAAGCACTGCGCCACCAGGGAAGCCCTGTACTAACAGATTTTTTAAAAACTCCCAACCACGTTCACAATGCCCTTAACGGCTTGATTTCTGTTTGAGACTTTCAGAGCTAGTTAGCAAAGCCCAGCTCAACCCAGAGCGTCAAGGATCACCAGCCATATTTACCTACTCAACACTGTGCTGAACTGCTTAATCCCTGGTTAAGTTACAAGACTCTCTATTCAAAACTCAGAGAGGCCCATGTCACTGCTGATCTCAAAGCTAACTTTTCTCCCAAAATCTGGCCAGTGATGAGGGCAGCCGAGGTTCTGTGCACACGTGTCCCTGCGGTTCTCAGCTACGTCTCCACTGTGGCCCCGGCGGGCTACTGGGACCTGCCAAGTTTCCTGCACCGGCCGTGGCAGGGCTGGGAGCTCAGGTATCGCGTCGCATCGGCTCTGCTGCTCGCAGCTCACGTCCTGCTCAGAGCAGCCCCATGATCACGTCCTCTGCTGCCACTGCAGGAGATTCCAACGCCAAGACAGTAGGCAGTCACACTCGTGGAAGTCACTCACTGGAAGTCGCTGTGATGTGGGGCGATTTCTCAGGTAACAGAAATAACCTACACTATGTGTTTTTTATTTTAAGCCAACTGTGAAGTAATGGGAATACTACAAAAATTTATAGAGCTACGCTCTTTACTTTGTCTCACATTTCCTCCTTAAGAAATAAAAAAGACATTGCATTTTGGCCACACTCATCACTAAACCATCTTACTTTCTTCTCTGTCCTGGTGAAGGCACCCCATAGATTTTTACCAGGACTGGGCAACATTGGCACATCACCTACAAAGCAGAGTAAAAGCTAAAATGTGGTTGAGTAAATGGGCTGAATTTCAGAATATCATCCTTTATCCTTTTTCCTCAGAAATCTGTGCTTACCAGTTTCAGTCTGACCGGAGCCGAAGAGAGTGTTCTTTGTAATTACACACGACCGCGCTGCAGTGCTAATTATGCCAATTATACGTTTCTCTTCATCACTGCTGATGGCGTGATTGACTGCGCATGCTTTGCAAATAGAGACACCTGATGTTTCAGCAACCAAGTCAACCACTGGGTTTGCTCAGATTTCTGACGGGGTGATTAGCACGTGCCACCTGCTGGAAACATTGACAATGTCCCCCACGTGAAAAGGAAGCCTGGAAGGTGGCCTGGAGCCAGCCGGGAAAACCCAGCTTCCTGAGGCTTGGCAGGTTAGGGCTGAGAGCTGGTGGTCAGACCACAGGTCTGCCGGCTTGCCCAGCCACTGGGTTCCTGAGGTGCTTCTGTTAAACTCCAGCCCTCCCTGGGCCCCTGCCAGACGAGCCTGGACCCCAGCCCCTCCTGGAGCCAGCGCACAACCCTTAGCTGCATCAGCACGGCCTGAGGTTCTGACTCAGCAGGTCCAAGGCAGGCCCAGAATTGGCATTTCTGTCAGATCCCACAGGATTCTTCACTGTTGTTTCTGGAAAGGTATGACCAGCAGTCCCAGTCTGCCAGGGACAAAGGGGGCTCTCAGGACATGGCACTTCAGTTTTAAAACTGGAGCATCCTGGGGCAAAGCTGGGATGGCACCTTGGGACCCTGACCTAAGCACCCACCCCAGTGATGGAGTTCTACCTCCAGTACCAGTGAACGGTCCAGAACGCTGTTGTGTTCATGGCAGACATTCTCCTGAGATACAAATGCACCAGGAAGATAGCAGAACAAGCCCCAACACCTAATCTGGATTTGTTTACAAGAAATTTTCTCTTACAAAGAGGAACTTTGAAAGAGGTAACCATTCAAACAGGGGTAAAAAACCTTTCAGAGACCATTGTGCATCTAAGCTAAAGACGTATTTTATATACTTCACTTCTTTAGGTCTCAGCTCTGCACTTTATAAAGTGTTATGTT
This sequence comes from Hyperoodon ampullatus, assembly GCF_949752795.1. NCBI lineage: Eukaryota > Metazoa > Chordata > Mammalia > Artiodactyla > Ziphiidae > Hyperoodon > Hyperoodon ampullatus. The sequence continues at coordinate 914,422 of NC_136929.1, read as the reverse complement.
CTTTCCAGTGTCCATGCGTAGACTCATTTCCACATCTTCATTTTATGCACTAAGCAGCTTTAGCTTCAACCACTAACTTTTTAACAAAATCTCTCTGCCGGTTATAAAACAACCGCCACACACCTTGTGGCTTAAAGTGGCATCGCTCTCTTGTTCTGGGGTTGGTGGGCAGTTCTCCTGGTGGTCAGGCTGGTGGCCTAGGAGGGCCTCACTCACCAGTGCAGGGCCGGCCCCACCATTTGGTCACTCGTGCTCAGGCCAGCAAAGTGGGCTTGCTAACTCGGTACCAAGGGGTTCCCCACAGCACAAGTGGCAAACCCCAAGATCCATGAACGTTTCAAGCATCTGCTTGTGTCCCATTAGTCGAACCAAGTCACCTGGCCAAGCCGAGAAGCAACATGGAAAGGGACCACCTGTGCTCAGACACAAACCCTTAAGCAGTTTGCCACAATCTCTTAACAAAAACTTCATGGCTTCTGAATTGTCTTTCAAAGCAACTTGTGAGAAAGGAGAGGCTCACCAGCAGAGTGCCCCCCAAATCCGTGCTGAGAGGCACGTCCAGTTCTAGTTCCTTGGGGCCGATCAGACAGTCCCCCAGCACAGCCCCCATCTAGTGTCCAAGGACACCCCTCAGCCTGGGCAAACTGAGACAGCAGTCACCCTGTAATCACCCCGTGACTCCAAACCACTGTTACCCCATCTTGCAGGGGAGGAAACTGGGGCCTGGGGGCACGAAGGGATTGTCCCAGATGCTCTTGTGAGTAAGCCGCAGGCTGCGGTTGGACCCATCCAGTGGCACAGCCCAGAGCCGTAGCTGCCACAGCATCTCCCGTAACAACTGGGAGGCACCTTCAGCTCTGGGAAGCGCTACTGCCCTGTCCTCATCACTCGCTTCATTTAAAATCATGATTCCAAATTACTGTGGTCTGTGTTGAAAAAGAAAATTCACATTTACCTTCAATGACAAAGATTTGCCATATATAAGGATACTCCAAAGGCGGCACAGCTGGCTCTGAAGAGGTGTAAAAATGCTTTGAAGAACGGGGGCACAGATGCACTCAGCCACATGCCCAAACAGGACCACAGCAGACCCCACCCCACACTCCTTGTAACGTTTGTTTGTGTTTCTTGGGGTCATGAATCTTTTCACAGTTTTAAGGCCAACGCATTTCTTTTGCTGTGAAATGTCTGTTCATAGTTATTGCTCACTTTTCTATTGGGTCTGTGGTCTTTTGTATTGATTTGTTGGTATCCTCATTTGTTAAAGCAATTAACCTTTTGTTTATGCTTATAGGTTGCAATTTTTGTCTTTGGCTTGTGTTTTGTTGAAGATATATTTTATTTTTATGTAATAAAATTTATTGATATTTTTATTTTATTTTAAAAATTATTTTTATTAATCTTTATCATACTTTAGAAAGAAATTCCCCTCTCATATTATTTTAAAAGTCATTCATATTTTCATTTTCTACTTTCATGCTTTCATTTTCTCCAGTTAAATTTTGATTTATCTAGAATTTATTTTGGTGTGGATTGAAGTTAATTTTTCAGATGGCTATTTAGTTGTCTCAGGACCACATGAGGACTAATCCTTTCCCTGATTATTTGAAATGCCATTTTTATCAGTAGATTCTTGTATAAACTTGAGTGTATTTCTGGTTTTTCTAATTTGTTAATTGGTCTATTTATGGACTAGCACTACCCACCACCATGATTCTTTCTCCTTGGATACTTTTTGTGGCTATCTTCGATTCTTTACCTTGTCTAGTTAAAACAATATGCAGCCCCGTTCTGATGTTTTTCTCAGGATCACTTGCCTGGCACGTCTCTGCCTGTCCTCTCATTGCAAACCCTCTGACTCCCTCTGCTTTAGGAAGCTTCCTGCTTTGTGATCCGACCGGATGGTCCTCTTCTAAAAGGCGAGCTGAGCTCAATGAAGGACATTTGTTGATATCAAGGACGTGGTTAGTCTTAGTTTTGTCATCATGTTTCTTGTTATAGTTTCTGGTTATAATTAATTCTCCTTAAGAAAATTCACTCTGTGCCTTTCATTTGCTGCGTGTTCTCATTTGGAAGGGCAATCTTTTTGTTCCTGAAGGGGTGTCTGCTCAGTTTTCACCCGCTTCGTGGCCATTTTTTCTGCTCCTTCTGCGGTGTTTTGCTTGCTCTTTTATTCGTGTTTTATTCTCACCGTGTCTTTGCACAGGTCCTGTGCTGGTTCCTTTCTGATGATGACTCACCTTTGCGTAGCAAGTCCTCCCTGGATCAGCTATTTACAGGGGGCTCCATCGGGGGTGGGGCCCGTCCAGCTGGCACCACTCCCTCCAGACCAGGGCTGGGCCCAGGTGATCCCCCAGCCCGCTGGCAGGCGCGAGGCGCGAGGCTTGCTCTGGCGGCTCTAACCGCTTCTTTTTCGCGCCGCGAGCCTGACGCCCACGCTCTGTTCCTCGCTGGGGGCCTGGCGATGACTCCGAAGCTTCGTGGCCTGCAGTCTCCTGCCCCTCGCATCTCTCCGGTCCGCGTAGTTCAGACTCTCGGCTGGCTCCTTGTTTCGCTGGAGGTGGAATGTGTTTCTTCTTCTCCTTTTCTGTGTGTATTTTTGGTCCCAGAAGAGGGGGTGGACATCATCTCCCCTCTGCCGTTTCACCCTGTGCGGCTTGATTGCTCGTGTCCTGTGAACTGGCGTTGACGGGTCCGGTGTCCCCAGATCCCCTCGGGCCGGGTCTGGATAGCCCGTCCTGCTCCTGACGTCCTCAGCCTCCGTGGGGTCAGTCTCCTTAGCCACGGCTTCTTCCTGCTTGGGAAGTTTTCTCTGTTACGTGCTAGTGAATACTCACCCTTCTTTTTTCTCTCTGACACCCTAGTAGTCAGACATATCACTCCCAGGCTGATCAGCGATGGCCCGTACTCTCCTTGCGTGTTTCCCCATCTCTCCACATTTGAGCTCCATCCTGGCCGCCAGCTCTTCCGTGGATTTAAGTTCAGCAGTCATTTTTAAATTTCTTTCCTGTTCGAAAACAGCATCCTGTTCTTACGTTATGGACATGCAATATTTTCTGGAACGTTTCTGAGGACAATAATTCGACTTTTAATTCTCTTTTGTTTTCTACTTAGCTGTCTGCTCCAAGGTCAGCGTCTCTGTGGAGATTCATGTCTCTCCTCTGTGCTGACTTTCTTCTGGAAGGCGCTAGGCTAAGAATCAGGCTGCTCCTGAAGTGCAGCTGTGGGTTCCCCTGGGTCCTCAGAGTGGAGGCGTTAGCTGGGGTTGTGTCCACAGATGGGTTTTGCTGCTTTATTTGGTTAGATGGGCAAGGAGTCAGCTGGGCAGTAGGCGGGCCACCCCCCTCCCCCACCCCCAACATATCCCAACCCAAACCGGAATAAGGAAGCCTTCACTCGGGGGCCACAGACACGGCTAGAAGCTGCAGCCCAACCCAGGTCTTTGAAGGAGGGCCGTCTGGTGTCTGCCCCACGGGCGAGCGGAGAGGCTGGGGGTCAGGGGGCAGGCGCGCGGGGAGCTTGTGCACAAAACCACGCCCGGTGGCGCCCACACCTCGGGCCCAGGGCCCCTCCCATGGGTGAGAGCAGCCTCCACGGCCCCTCCCCGCCTCGCGGCCCGCCGGCCGCCTCCTTGCTGCTCGTCCCTGCGTGTGTCTCCTTCCCCGCTGGTGAGGCCTGGGGGCGGGGGAGGGGAGGCCCAGGTGCCTGGGGGCGTGTCCTGCTACTTCACGACCCCCGATGTGGAACGAAACTGACCTGTCACCCTTCCAGGAGCTCGAGAAGTGCCGAGACGGGGTAGTTACTGTCTCTAGTCTTTCCCTGGAAACAGCACTCGGCAGCAGGTTATCATCTTCTTAAAATCACCTCTGTTGCTGATTCGTCTTCCACACAATAGGACCCTCGCTCGTCTTTCCTTTGTCCTATTGTCTGGTCATTATGGTTCAGCTTGTGCGGAAGTGCTTGGACACTTGTGGTCTTCAGACGCTGCTCTGTCACTGTTGCATTGTCGACCTTTTGGGTGAATCGGTTTTCTAGTAAAGGCCAGGCTCAGAGAGGGGGGCCTAACATACCTGTGGGGTACGTGCAAGGGCTCTGCCCACGCCGTTGTGAATTGGTCTGTGTGGAGCTCCCAGAAGATCCGTCACGCCCTCCGGGACGCCCTGCAGGATGTCGCAGGCCCCGTCCACCCTCCCTGTACCATCTCTGTTAGGGTGGCCTGGGTAAAAATCTTCTGGCTTCACTAATAGGCCAAATCCCTATACTCGAGGACAGAGAGGGGAAAACAGTATCTACTGACTGTGTCTTCTACTTACCTGCATGTTTCACCTCAGCAGCTCCACCGAATTGGGAAGAATTGTGCTGATTCATTGCCCAATTCACTGACATCTTTTAAAATTAGACATCACAGCAAATTACTATTCCTTGTTTATGGGCAAAATATCACATGTCACACGTACTAGTTATTAGCTTTAACACTTAATATTCCAGCTGTGGATTACTTAGTTTTTCATAGTTCCTATGAGTTTCAGGACATTTTCTTCAAACAAAAGCACAGAACCAACATATTTAAGTGTGTTCAGGAAGAGTTGCTCTGCTTGGGTTTGGAAGGCTCTCGGGGTCCTGCCCTCTCAGCCTCACACCCTCTGGTGGCTCAGGGGCCACCTCAGGAGACGTCTACCCAGCAGAGAACACGGGAACAGGAAGCATTTTGCAGAGAAGGAAAAGGTCGGGGCAGGTCCTGAAGCCGATATGATTTGACATTGGGAGGGGGTGCTTGTCTACCAAAAAGAAAAGGGGTTAAAGTTACAAAGAGAAAATGACTAGCCTCTTCCCAAGGCCTTGGGGTTGGGGTCTTGGGGGTGCAGTGTAGGCTCTGGACTTCAGCTTCTTTAGCTTCAGGGTAAACTTGCATTTTTCCTGCAGAGGGACCCGTGGTACAGAAGCACGTGGGAGAGAAGCAAGGCGAGGTCAGGGGTGGGACAGGAATCTTTGGGTTTGGCAGTGAGCAAGTCAGATTTTGGAAATTTTAATTGGTGTGGTCTCCATGGAGACTCAAGGTCAGGAACCTGATTGAAAGGGCCCTGGAAGCTCACACAGCAGAGGAAACAGCTTGTGGCAGCTGCTGAACCAGGGGAAGGAGCGGGGGAAACCACAGCCCAGACCCTACCCTCCCCTTTCCAGGCCACTGTCAGTGACACTGCAGAGTGAAAACACTTCGCCTGCACATCATGGCCTCAAGGAAAGCAACAGCTCATCTTCAACGAAAGACCTGGTCAGACCTTCTAACTTGTATGTCCTTGACACCAAGATAGCTACTGTGATGTCTGTAGAAGAAGGTAAGTTATCACCAGTGAAACATCTGGCTTATTTCACCAAGACACGACAGACTCCGAGGTCTAGGCAGAGGGAAACATCACTGGACCAAGAGTCAGAGCCCCTGGGCCCAACTCTGTCTCCACTGGAGCCGGGCCTACTGTGTAAGGTTGGAACACTTGTTATTACTGCACAGTGGATCTGGTGCCATTTTGACAGAAATCACTTCCATTTTTAAAAATGAAGTAGCTCAAGAGTGCCTCTGGCCCAAGGACAAGATGACAACAAGACACTTTTCTGGCATTTAAACTCAATTTTGTCCTGGAAGAAACAAGCTTTAAGAACTCATCCACTCACTGTTAATGAGATGATGACCATAGGGGAGAGTGTGAAAGGAGGGAGACCGTACACATAACTGCTTAAACCGGCTTCGCCAGCTGCACTGAGGTGCGGCCTCCCCCCGGTCCCCTGATAGTGTGCCAAGCCAGCCGCCCCCCCAGCGGTGGCCACACAGAGATGCAGACGGGGCAGCAAGTGCCCCCAGAACTGCTTTCCCCCACGGAGGCCGAGGCCCTTCGTTACAGCGTGGGTGAGCGGCGCTCTTCTCACATCTCCTTTTTCTTCTCAGTGGAGGGGGTGCAGTTTTCTCTCCAGGTGAATTTTCTCCTTTTCCTCCATGTGCTGCCAAGACCACTGGTGAACTGCTTCCTTGTCTCCTTGTTTCCATGAGGGAGGAAATGGTTTCTTATCGTACAGTGGCATCTACATTAAAATGGCAGCAAGGGATAGCGGGATTGAGACCTGGGGCCCGCTCCTTCCCTGGGTTCCCGAAGAGCTCACGAGCATCTGGAGGGTCCCCTGGACGCAGCCCTTGGGCCCAGAACACACACGTCCTGTTTAGCCTGTGCCCCTGCAGAGCCCGAACTTCAGGGCTATTGAGACAGTGTCTGCGGCCGCCGGTGGGTCAAGGGCTCTCCCGGGGCCTCCCGGCAGGTGGTCCTATGGGTCCTCCGGGGACCAGATGCTCTGCTGACTCTGCAGGTCCCGCCAGCATCCACATCCCTGCCCTGCAGAGGCAGGGCTTTGCCAAAGGCCACACCGTGGGACCCATAACTGGCGACAAAATTATCTAGCTGCACAAAAGCCCAGAAGGCCTCACTGTCTTCTCGAGCCAGACGGAAAAGTGAACCGGGGTAGAGGTCCTGCAGGACTGTGTGCTGGTGCAGACCCGGGCACCCGGCCTGGCCTTGGAGGAGCCCACTGGGAGCCGTTCACAGCGTCACTTCTTTGCCTCGTTTCCCAGTTGCCTGAAAATTCAAATCCACTCTCACTCAGCCTGGCTTGGAAGAGGGAGGAAGGTACAGAAGGGAGGGTGCCCCTCAAATCCTTCCAGACACTCTTCCCGGGAATGCTCTGTGGCCTGAAAACTTCTCCATGTTTGGTTCTTCCTCCATATGTGGGCTCCCCGCTACAGGGCCCGGGGCAGCCAAACGCCCTGAAAGCAGTGGGAGGCTGCATGACCAGCAAACAGGAGACCCCAAGGAGGCCCTGTTCAGATGGGAGGCCCCGGGGATTCTGTGTGCTTCGCCAGAGGCTCTGTCATGGGGGGGTGGGCCGCAGTTGGAACTCTCCAGGCTCAGTGGATGAGAGCAGGGGTTAGGGAGCTGGGTGGGCTGCAGATGGTGTCATCAGGGCCCACTCTGCACCCCAAGTAGATTTTTTAAGTACTCACACCAATATGATAGATCCATTTTAAATATCAAGACTCGCTTCATTCCCACCTATAACAAATCAACCTTTCCAGGACGTCCTCTAGGCTCTGTGAGCACTCCTGACTCCTATGTGCTGGAAGAGGAACAATTTTCTATCTGCTTTAGTGGGTTTGCAAGCTTTGTAATCATAGTAGTTCCGCTGCACTATATCCCATCATGTGATGTGCACAGGTGACCTTCCCCCACAGAGGACACTGCAGGCGCATCACTCCGCTAGCCGTAAAATTAGAAACACTGAAGTTCGTCGTCTGTGTATATATTAGCTTTTCTTTTTTTCTGGATTAACTCCCTAAGACCATCTTCAGAGTAGGATTAACAGACCTAAGTGAATCTTTCTGGGACTAACATTCTTGAGAAGTGGTTGCATAACTGAGGCTACAAATAAGCCCAACATCACTAATTACTGGCAACTAAAATTCCTTGGTTTCAAAACACCCAACAAATACATCCAGTTTATCCTAAAAGCACACGAAGGTCACAGGAACATCCCTGTTCCTGACCTTAGAGCTCATCCAAATACACGCGATTCCTAGCTATCTCTGTCGTTAATTCTTAGCTCAATCTCACTTTAATGTTATCTGTATGATCGTGGTCCTTTGAAACTTGTGGAGATATTTTTATAGCTCAGCATATGGTCAAATTTTGCAAATTTTGTAAATGGTCCTCCTGTATTGAAAAGTTTTGTGGTTTCCTGTATCCTGCAGATATTTCCAATTTCGGCTTTTTTCCCCTTAAAACACAGTAAGTGCCGTTGTCCTATAATCGTCTCATGATTTCGGTAGCTGTCATCTCTGGGAGTTGGTTCTGAGGTTTCTGCTGGTTCTACTCACATCGCTTCACTTTGTAAGACGGTCGTGCCCTGGAGACACTGGGAAAGTTCGGGGCCTTGGAGGGAGGCCATGGCTTTTTCTCGGCATCTTGGGACGTCTCCGTCCAGGGCTGTTTCAGCCAGTGCCCCAGGTGAGGGTGTTTGGCTGCCAGGCATTCGAGCTGGGCTGCAGGGTCTCCCCCTCTCTGGCCTGCTCTGCAGCAACCTGGCAGTTGCTTTTGGAGATTATTTCTTTCTTGTTTTTTTCTTTGGCTGCATTGGGTCTTTGTTGTTGTGCACGGGGTTTCTCTAATTGTGGCGAGCGGGGGCTACTCTTTGTTGCGGTGCGCGGGCTTCTCATTGTGGTGGCTTCTCTTGTTGCGAAGCATGGGCTCTAGGGCGCGGGGCTTCAGTAGTTGTGGCTTGCGGGCTCAGTAGTTGTGGCGCATGGGCTTAGTCGCTCTGTGGCATGTGGGATCTTCCTGGACCAGGGATTGAACCCGTGTCCCCTGCACTGGCAGGCGGATTCTTAACCACTGTGCCACCAGGGAAGTCCTGGAGATTGTTTCTGATTCACCTTTTCCCAAGGGTGCAGCCGTGGTCTCCTATTGGGCTCCTCATGTCTCTCACTTGCAGAGCCCCCAATTTTGGGGACCGTGAGTGCCCCCAGAAAGAGCCCCCCGTGGGCTGGCTCAGGACTCTGGTTTCTTTGACTGTAGCCTCGAAACTCCTGACCCCTAAGTCAGCTCCTTGGTGCATTTAAGACGCTATCCATGTTTTCAGGTGTTCTCGGTGCTGGGGGGACAGCCAACCCCTTACTGGATGTAGGAGCCTGGTGTCTTCACCACGGCCTCCCAGTGACCCGCACTCATCAGTGGCCACTGGGGTCACCTCATTATTTCTGAGAACAAACATCTGTGGGCCAGTTTCCCTCCAAAAGTGAATGAGTCTGAGGCAATTTGAGATTGTCCTTAAACTAGTCTGTCCTGTGAAATAAGAATGAAGCCCGTTGCTCTGTGTCGCTCTCACTGCCCCTGTGGGAGGTAAAGGAACAGAAAAACCAGTTATAGTCACAGGACCCAAGCAAAGAATTATGACTGTTAAGGACTTAATGAGCACTTATTATGTCACAAATGCTTGACCCGTGTACACATCATAACCAATCACGTGCAAGGGCTTCACGCAGTCATGGCATCGCTTGGTAACATTTCAAGGCATTATTAATAAACTCAATTTTCAGATCAATATTGGGCCAAAACACTGATTAAGACTGAGCCGAACACACAGGTGTCATGTGAAAAATCAAATTGAAATCAGGCTTTGGTGTTTATTTTCAGCAGAGCATAAGTAGAAACTGTATAATATTAAACGTTCAAACCTAGGACCATATAAAAACAATTCTCTGCTTAAAAGTTCACAAAATGCAAAGTGGTATCACGGATTGGGTCTTGGACAGAAAAAGAACATCAGTGGAAGCTAACATGGTCTCTTGCTACTAATTAAACTCCAGGCCTTCTTCCACTTTTATGAGTAATTCTTTGATGTGTGTAAATCCTTGTCAGTGTTTCAGAGTCTTTCCTCAGGACAAACCCCAAGGAGCTCCTGGCTAACTGACTTTTCTGTCTGATCTTGTTGAAAACTAAACCTTAGCTCGAGCCTGGGTGGGCAGGCACATGGGAGCCAGGCCAGGTAGCTTGATGGTGACCTTTCTGGTTCATGGGGGCACATCTACCTTTTCCAGGTCCTCTGCCCTGGGTCCCGCCTTCAAGTCAAATCAAACAGCAAACGTGAGTCGAGTTGCTGGTCAGTTGAGAGCAAGCCCAGGTGGACGGTCAGCACACAGCTGGACGGGCGCATCCAGCATTTGCTGTGGTGTGCAGCAAAACCACGTATTCAAAAGCCCTCAAACATCCTTTACCCTGTCCAGTTTCTGCTTTGTCCTCAATCCCCAGGCTGTCCACACGACCTCGAGCAAACTGGACAGAGTGGCCTCCACCCCCAGGCACCTGGCAGGACGCTGAGGTTGTCAAAAATCTCTCAGCCTGTGAGGCCAACGGGCTTCAGGAAATGAAGGACAAGAGTTATGTGGACCCAGACCCGTGGTTGAACAAAAAGTCTCAGATTCCCAACTGGGGACTCAATGACTAACATCAGTCCCATTTTCCATCATCATTAATGGCAGATATTGGGCTTGATCAATGACTATAACTGGGTAAAGACAATTAACTATTTTAACAGAATTCCTCTGACTGTGACGTGCAGGTTTTATAGGCTAAGAAATCTTAATGAAGCCTATGTCTTAAAGTGCCGACTGTATTTTTTAGGCAGTAATTCTTACATCTATCTTCTACTGTATGTGCATAGTTTTCTAAAGTTAATACTTGTGAACAATCCAGAACTAAAATAAATTAGTTCTTTTAATAATCTATTCTACTCAGATAACTTTTTAACTTTCAGCATATCAACACTTTTACCAACCTGCAAATTCTTCTACCAAAATTTCGAAGATCGTTAGAACCAGCTAAGTACGTTGTAGCTCAGGTGCCTGGAGCAGGACACGGGAGAGTCATATTCAGATTTTATTTTCATCTTGCTTTTCCCAAGTCTGGTTCAACTTAAGCTTGGCTAATTCCCTCTCAGACTGACAGCCACTGAGTCGTGTTAATATGCAGAACTCGATTCCTCATAAAATGCCCCTTTTCGACACTTCACTTACACATAGCTGAACAGTGAGCTCCCATTCGCGAATTCCACACTGCAAAGTTTTTGTAATGGATTCTGTGATGTAATGAAGACCAGAATTCTGAAAACGATACTGCTACTTTGTCATTAACCAATTCCCCTAATCATGTCATCTCCAAAATGATGCACATGATTTTGACAAAGATGAATGACTCAACAGATATGCTATCATCACTTTACTTCATTTGTCTCACGGAAAACCCATCCCGACCAGAAAAAAGCCAGGGTGAGAGGAATGGCCTAAAACGGCTAAAGCTTTCTATGGCTAATCTTCAAGTCCATTGCCAAAAAGTTTAACGAAGGGGCTTCCCTAGTGGCGCAGTGGTTAAGAATCCGCCTGCCAATGCAGGGGACATGGGTTCGCTCCCTGGTGCGGGAAGATCCCACATGCCGCAGAGCAGCTAAGCCCGCGAGCCACAACTACTGAAACCTGCGCGTCTAGAGCCCGTGCTCCGCAACAAGAGAAGCCACCGCAGTGAGAGGCCCGCGCACCGCAACGAGGAGTAGCCCCCGCTCGCCGCAACTAGGAAAAGCCTGTGCACAGCAACGAAGACCCAACGCAGCCAAAGATAAAAACAAACAAACAAAAAAATTTAATGAAGATCTGCCACCTAAGCTGCAAATAAAAATATTTGGAGTTGTCCAAATTATTATCAAATTCAAAGACAGAAGAGGGAGGGGCTAAGGAAGGGGAGGATAATGTGGGGGAGGAGAGGAGGAAAAGATGGGGTGGGGAGAGGTTAGCTGGGGGAGAAATTCTTTACCTTATTCGTGAGTGTGCGGTGGTGAGGGGTGCTCCTCAAAATGGCATCTCTGAGAAAATGCCTACTGGAGGGAAGGACATTCAGCTGCTCCTGCCAAGTGCACAGGCCACCCTCTGCTCTCTTGCCCTCCCCCGAGCTTGGAAGCCATGATGATGGTCATGTGACCCAGCAAACACAGTCCCTCCAGGGCTGCACGGCCGGGGGCTCCTCTCTGCTGTGGGAGATGCCCAGAGCCCCCCGGCTGACTCTTCCCCATGGCAGGGGCTGCCTTTAGGGCACATGGGAGAAAGCCTACCCGGATCTCAGGAGAAGAGTAGGGAGCAAGTGCGCAGAGCAGGACCCCAGATGCCAGGGCTCCCCGGGAAGCCAAAGGCGAAGTTTCTTTTCAGAGATGGAATAGTTGAAATGACATTTCCTTAAAAGATTGGTCACATATGTTGCCATACAATAAAAATTCCATTAAACAGACTACGGTTGGTTTTCAAATGCTATGTTTTAGGACCATCCGTTCTCAAACGTGGCACGTTTATAAAGTACTTAACTTTTCCTAAATGACCCAAAAGGCAAAGAGATCCCAGGGACCCCTTCCCTTATCCAAACAGCACACCCCAGTGGGGACGACGAGCTGACTTTTGTCTCTGTTGGGACACATGTTATTCTTTCCACTTACCTGATGCAAACTTGGAGCTCGTTTGAGAAGGTGGCTCTGTGGTCCCGAGCAGCCCGGCGGTCTTCTGCCCCCGAGACCTCGCAGAGCCATCCAGGTGCAGGGTGCTGGCTGGCTGTCAAGGCTGAGAAATGCTCTGAAGAAGCGGCCGTTCTGGGAACCGGGGTGCCCTGGGATGATCTGGAGGGGCCCCCCAGGAGTGAACCCAAGATTCCTGCTCCTCCCGGGGTGCTGTGCGCCTGGGTGCAAGGCTGGCCCAGGGCCCCCTCACGCGGCCCTGCACCCGTGTCCCCATGGGGGCCCCGTGGGGCCTCTTGGCCACGTCCTGGGCTCACCGCCCTCCCTGCGACCTCCGGTTCTGGAACCTTCCCCGCTGGCTCCCTGAGAACAAGGACCGGCACACGGCCTCTCACTCTGCGTCTTGTTCTCCTGCTTCGCGTCACTGCGTAGTGGATGGAAAGCGTTCGCTCGGTTCTCTTGTTTGTGTCCCCCAGGCTGGGAGGGCGGTGGCCTGGTCCTGTCACCCAGAGCACGTCGTGCGCACTCGGCAGAGAGCCGTCGGTGGGGAAGGGTTCACCCCCTGATGTCTCCCCGGTTCTGCTTCCATATCAGCGTGGGGTCGGCTCTTCAGAGGACCTCCTCCCTGCTTGGCCAAGAACCCCTGGGGATGGAAGGGACTTCGGTGCAGCTTGTAGGAGTGCTGTGCCCACAGCACCTGCAGGTTCAGACCCCTCCCCCAGCCCTGCGTCTCAGCAAGGCCTCAGCCTCGGAACCTCAACACCCATTCATGCCAAACATAAAACAATAAATAATAAAACAGAAATTGCTATTGATGTTTCCTTAACGTAAGCCTGGGGCCGTCTCTACCTCTCCCCTCCCCCTCCCCCCACCCCAGCAGGCTCACGCCCCGAGCCTGGCTCACCTCCCCTGGTCCCCACGGCCCTGGGTGACCGCGCCGGCGTGAGGCCTTGTACCCCTCCGCATGCAGCGGCAGAGGACCTCTCCCTTGCCTCTGCTCTCCAGGGGCCCCTTTACTTCAGGACACAAATGCTGGTTCCTGAGCATGGTAGCCAAACCCTCCGGCCAGCTCCTGGCTCTCTGCGCACGTGCCTGTTCCTTCACCACTCAGCTCTGTGGGTTTGGGTCCCAGGTGCCTGGTGCTCAGCCGTCACATTGGACAGACGCGGCTGGGGGAGCTGCTGCTTCCAGATCAGCAGCTGGTGATTTGTGAGCAAGTGTCTAGAATATGGGGGTTCCTTCTTATTGGAAGTGATAATATGTACAGCCCTTGTGCATTTAGTCCATCACATTTTACAATATAAATTCTTCCCTTGTTTGTACATTTTCTGATAGGAAACTCTGCATGGATCATTTTGCACTTAATCAATGGCTAAGGTGCTCATTCTGAAAATACTGCCAGAGGCTCAGAAATTAGAGTCAGGTGGATTCAGGGACATAATTCACTGTCTCAAAGCCCTTTGGCAACAGAGTGCAGAGCAGAAAGTCAGCTGGCAGTTATGCTTTATGAGATCTCCCTCCACATGCACCTGATTCTCTACTTGAAAATGACCATGTAGGCTCATTTCCGAGGGCTGCCTGGTTGCCTCCAGGGGATGCTCGGGCTCTGAATCAAGTCCTGAGCCTCATTCAGCACTTTCTGCCGAGGCCAACTTGAAATCTCTGGTGCCATGAATGACGATCTATACACGTTCCCAGTGCCTGCAGCCAAGGAGCTGCCCGATCAAAGCTAGGTGAATTGCCTGGTGAGAGTGTGCCTGGGCCACACCGCCTGCTCGGCACAGGTGCAGGAGGCCCGGCCGCTGGTGGACACCTGTGCCTGAAACTCGGGAAGCTCAAGGTAACCTGCAGTTCTACTCCAGTTACTGTAACGGCTAACTAACATGACACCGAAGATGTCAGCTTAAAACCCAGGAAAAGGAAAAAGGCAGGTTTCTCGTAAGGAAGAAACAAGTCACGTATCAAAAATAAAATGCCTCTAAGCAACCAATTAAGCCCGTCTCATCTGGAAAGGAGGAGTGGTAACTGCACCAGAAATCTTCTCTAGTCTCCCTGCTGACTTGGCAGGAACCCAGGAACAGAAGGCGTGGCAGTTTATTCAGTGCAGATCTAGAGTAATTAATTAGCGTCGTTCCTTTAAACCAGACCATTTTGTGCCCACCTCAGAATATTTATTTCTTGAAGTTTAAGCCATCTGAGGAGAGTAAGAATCACATGGTAATACTGATGGTCATGCCTCCAGAAGCAAAATGCTGTGTGCTCTTTATGTGCCTGACGGGTGCCAGCCTAACTGGGCAGAACAGAAGAGAAGCAAACCCACAGATCAATCAACTTAAACTCTAGAGCAAGAGGACTTTTGATTCCTCTGGCCTCAAATCTCTTCTTCTGGACAGTATAAAATCTATCTCTTAAAATATAAAGTGAGGACTTCCCTGGTGGCGCAGTGGTTGAGAGTCCGCCTGCCGATGCAGGGGATACCGGTTCGTGCCCCGGTCCGGGAAAATCCCACATGCCGCGGAGCGGCTGGGCCCGTGAGCCATGGCCGCTGAGCCTGCGCGTCCGGAGCCTGTGCTCCGCAACGGGAGAGGCCACAACAGTGAGAGGCCCGCGTACCGCAAAAAAAAAAAAAAAATATATATATATATATAAAGTGATTTCCTTTATATTTCACTGACACAGCTCAGAGTTTTTGAGGATGACCTAATTTCATGAAGAATCACATCATCCTCACTGTTACTTCCACTCCGAGCATGTGAAGTTTGGCCCCATCCTAATGGGTCCCAATTCAGAGACACAGGAGCCCACAGCGACACACAGGAAGCTGCTGCGGCAGCGCTGGCTGGCGCGTGAGGACGCGGCCTAAACCCCAGGAAGGGTGGGGCTGAAGGGATCCTCCAGATAGACCTGTGCACAGGGTGGCCCAGGCACAGCTCCCGTGGGTCTGCACAGCTGGAGGAGGGCCGGCTGCCCATCATCGACAGGGACAACCGTCTGCTGCTGTGGAGGGGGTCCTGCAGCATGAGGACTGGGGTGCAGACCTGTGGCAGAGACGCCTGCGTGCACAGGAGATCAGGGGCCCCCATCCACAGGCGGCACCAGAGCCGGGTGGACATGGAGCCTGGGCGCAGGGCGAGCAGGTTCTGCCCACGAGCCAGAGCCAGGCGCCTCTGCCCTCTCCAGAGAGAACTGCACACTGCCTGTGAATCGAGGTTTCACCCGGACCCGGGCTGGTTCCCCACCTACAGCACAACCGGGACCCGAGCAATAGCTCTTGTGACCAGGGGCTGCCAGTCCACACGGGCCCCTATGAGCCTGTTAAAGTCGGCACTCTTTAATCCTCACAGTGACCCAGAGATGGAGAGGCTACTGCATTCCTGATTTACAGATGAGGAAACTGAGGCCCAGCAGCCACAGAACGCGGCGGGGTGGCAGCTAGAAAGTGGGGGAGCACAGCTTCCTGGCGGAGTGGCTGTGCCCCAGGGCATGTGCCAGGCGGTTCTCAAAAGTTCCATTTCCAGGAGGTTTTCCAGGATAGGGTTTCATTTTTCTGCTGGCAGACGCCTGGGCCCAGGATCTGGGAAGAGCGTGGAAGGTCATGTACTCCCGTGTCCTGCATCCTGCTTCTGCTCGTTACACTCCCAGCCAGGGCGCCGCTGCTGCCTTCTAAGAAC
Source organism: Hyperoodon ampullatus (assembly GCF_949752795.1). Classification (NCBI taxonomy): domain Eukaryota; kingdom Metazoa; phylum Chordata; class Mammalia; order Artiodactyla; family Ziphiidae; genus Hyperoodon; species Hyperoodon ampullatus. The sequence continues at coordinate 898,667 of NC_136929.1, read as the reverse complement.
CCCGAGTTTTTACCCAAAGCAGAGTTCTCTGTGGACGTGGAGACCGGCAGGCCGCCACAGTCTTTAAAATCGCCCTGCAAATGCTTAGAGACAGTCGCGAATCCTAAAAGCCCGTCTTTCCAAGGTAAATAACCTCTGTGCCCTGCACCCTACACACCCCAGACTGTGCTCACTGGCTCCATCAGAGTCCTTTAATGTAGTGACCATGATTATTGTAATGAAGGCGGCTCTTTTCAGAAGTGCTCAATCCTTTTATAACCTGTAGCCTGTAAAATGTTTTCTTGAACATTAGTTAGTGGGTTTGTCCCATGTTCTAATACAATGGCATCATTTATTTGCTCACTCAGTTCCTTCTTATTAGGCCACTAGATTAATTGAGAATTTCCACTGTCATAAGTGATGCGGAAATGGACGTCTTTATGCACGAATTTTCATGCAGACTCTTTTCAGCTCTACTCTGTGTGTGTTGAATGAAATTGCTGATTTTTCATTGTTTTTGACCTACAAACATGTCAATTTGACACCAGTGCCCTCTCCCTGCCAGCTCCAACTCTTTCTCCCATCTTACAGCTCCTTTCTGCCTCATCATCGTCGTCTGCCCGGGTTTGCCCTCCGGTCTCCCTAACCTCCCCACGCAGCGGTGCCCTTTCTGCCTCCACGTCAGTGCCACTCCAAGCTGCCCATCCTTTCACACCCACAACTTCAGCTGAACAGGTGACTCCATCTCGACGTTCCACACGACTCAGACCCACTGGGGCATGTGCTGCAGCTCCACCACCAAGTCGCTCTGTGACTCTGGACACGTCTTCCACCTCAGCAGGGATAATGATACTGCCTGCCTCTAAGGGTTGAGTGAGATAATCACATTTCATAGATTCTAAGACACACTCGTGCCCCGTACACACACACACACACACACACACTCTCTCTCTCTCTCTCTCTCTCTCTGTAACAGCTCTGGAGATGGAATACGTCTTACAGAGCACAGCATGGTTTTGCTGGCAGCAGTTTTCTTTCTGGTGGTACATACAGCAGTGGATGGCATCTGCTGTCAATGGAACGGTGTGTCCGAAGTATTTAGGACGGTACTCAGTAAACGTTCTGACGGTGGTGCGGGTAGCACCCCACTATCACTCCCTACTTCGGCAACTCTCCCCGTGTTCAGCCAGTCACCCTGTCCCAGGACCTATGCAGCCCTCACCCCCTCTCCTCTGCCTTCCCACAGCCAGCCAGGGCCAGCTGTTCCTGGTTCCTCCTCTCGGGCAGCCCCCCATCCGGATGCAGCTGCCTGACTCTGGCCCTCGTATTGTCACCTGGACTGCAGCAGTGGGCTCCCAGTCGGTGCCCCCTCCAGTGTCACTCTTGTTCCTCCTCCGCCCTCTCTCCAGCCATCTTTCTAATGCACGTGTGAGTGTGATTTAAAACCATTGATGGCTCGCCACTGCCTTCAGGACAAGTCAGAACTCCTTGAGCTACGTGTACCCAAAGGCCTGGCTCTGTTGACCTCCTGCTCCACCTCTCCAGACATGCCAGGCCACCTGAAACATCCTTCCTCTCCGTCTGGCCTGTGACAACTGCTCTGCCTTCAGGCTCTATCCCAGCATCACTTGCCCTGGTCACCGCCTCCTCCCACTGCCCTCAGGAGGCTCTGAGTGTCCCCCGCCTCGGCCCCCAGTGCATCAACACCACCGTCTGCATATTCTCCTCTACACGTCACCTCCCCAGCGGGGCCACAAGGTCCCTGAGTTCAGGGCTGCGTTTGTCCATCTCCAAAGCCCAGCACCCCCCAACCAGGCACCTAGAGAGGGGTGGGCTTCCAAATGTTTGTGAAACAAAGGAACGAGGGGGACACTCCCGCCCTGGGAACCCTTCCTGCCCAGACGGCACTCGGCTCATTCTCTTGAACTGAGGAGTCTGTCACAGGCTTTAACCCTCTGCATGGTTCAACATCAGCGCTGTTCTTTGGAGTCTAAACAGGGAGAAAGGAGAACAAGAGCTTCGTAGAGTGCAGAGAGAAAACAGAATCATTCTGGAAAGGACCACAAACTCAGGGCCAGCCTATCGAGCTCAGAGCCAGGACACTGTCACCAGGCACCCTGGAAGGGGCGGACCCGCCGCCTGAGAGGTACCGCGCATTCCTTCTTCTTTCCAACCCATAGCTGTCTGAGACTTCCATTCCCTTCATCAGATTCATCAAACATATGGACTTACTGATTCTTTGCTACTTTAGGGCATTTTATTCTATTGTCAGCAAGCGTATGCCAAGTGGTCATATCCTAATAACAGAAGACACAGAACAATGACTCAACTCATGAATTCATCTACTATTTCCTCACTGAAAAAGATAATAAGGAGATAAAAATGAGCTCAGCTGATTGATTATAGGTCGTAGGGGAAAGATTTGGTGAAAACCTTTCTGAGTAGGATAGTCTGCATAAACCTCAGTGGGAAATTATATGATAATCCTGAAATAGCAGTCACACACTGTGTCCAGAAAGGCAAAGAAAATAATCTGAACATATGTGGCAGATAATTTAAACTCTAAACTCTCTCTCTTCATCATGTCCTTGTTGCTGGAAAAACAATAATTCGGAATGAAAAAAAAAGATACTTTAATTTTGTCATTAATTATCCTGTTTATGAATGTCCCGATGAATCAAACTGAAGAGCTGTAAAATCTTCACTCACGCCGCCCCCCCCCCCCAATCTGTATACATAGCCGTTATGTTTCGGGGACTTGCTTTCCCTTGAAATCTAGTCCATCACAGGGAACAATGCAGAGACATCAAAGTTTGAATAAACACTCGGTGCCCAGACCTCACCTCAAGACGGACCCAATGTCTTGATTTCCCAGCACATCTAAAAGTTATGTTTCCACTATACTGTAGTCTATTAAGTGTGCAGTAGCATCCTGTCTTTAAAAAGAACATTCCTTAATAAAAAACACTTTATTGCTAGAAAATTCTAACCATCATCTAAGCCTTCAGTGAGTCATGGTAGTAACATCAGAGATCACCTAACAGATATGATAATAATGACAAAGTTGGAAATATTGCGAGAATTACCAAAATGTGACACAGAGACACAAAGTGAGCAAATGCTGTTGGAAAAATGGAGCCAATGGACTTGCTTGATGCAGGGTTGCCCCAAACCTTCAATCTGTAAAAAAACGCAATGTCTGTGGAGTACAATAAAACGAGGTGCTAAGGCATTCAGAAAACCTAGTTTGCAAATTACACTGAAAAATTGAACAATTCGTTACAAATCTTTATTTTTAATTATAAAACTAATATTTGTTTATTGTAAAAAATAAAATATAAAACAGTACAAAGTGTGTAAGAGGCGGGCTTCTCTTGGTCTGGACTCCCTGGAAGTGATCACTGTCACCAACTTTTTTGTGAGCTCTGACTTTTCTCCTTACATAGATTCGCTTGTTTAAACAAAAATGGGATCACATTCTACACAGTTTTCTGTAAGTTGCTCATTTCATTCAATAACATACTACGGAAATAGTTTCATGTCAGTATATAAAGATCTTTTCCATTCCTTTTTAGCAGTTACAAAGTATTTGTTTTCAGATGTGCCCTAATTTATTTAATCAGCCCCCTAACTATAGAAATTTAGGTTGTTTCCAGTTTTTCACTCTTCCACATGAAACTATGATAATCATCCTAGCCCATATGGATCTTTACACATATTATTTCTGCAACTTATATTCCTAGAAGTGAAATTGTTCAATCCAAGGGTATGCACATTTAATTTTTCGGTGCTACCAAACTGCCCTTGAAAAGGGTCCAGCAATTTGCCGTCTACATGCAATGGCTTCACCTGAAATAACCATTTCCTCACACTCTTTTCCTTCTGATTTCTTCTATGGATCAACTCTCTGTTCATACCTTTGATCAATTTCCTACTGGTGTGTCTATTTTAGTTTTTAATATGTATTGTTAGTATTTACTGTTTCCTATTATCAATGTCACAAATATTTTTCCCACGTTATTATTTATCATTTCACCTAGTTTATTTTTAGGTCGTCAAATCTGTCACTATTTTCCCTTATGGCATCTGGTTCTTGTGCCATACAGAGAAAGGGCTCTCTCAAGCTAAGATTGGGAAAATATTCTCTTATATTTTCCCTTAATTCTTTCATAGTTTTCTTGATTCATTTAAATCTTTAATTAATATAGAATTTAATAAATATGGAATTTTTGTACGTTGTGTAAGTCTGAGATATAAGTTCATTTTCCCCAAATTTATTGCTTAAAAAACACCAGTTTGTAATATCAAAAGCTTTTCCTATTCTTTACACTTGATACAAACTGCTTTCCAGAGGTTTTGAGTGGCTCACACCCCCAGTAGCACAAAAAGCTTCTCCTAGGTCCTCCCTGATGGAGGGAGGAATGTGCCCATCACATGGGGTCTCCTCACTGACTTCTCTGGGTCCTAGGGCCCTTTTCTATTGGGATCGCATGTGTTTATTCCTCTGAAGCCCTCCTTTGGTTTATATCTATCTAATTTGTTTTTTGACATCATTTTATTTTTAATATTTCTGTGTCTTTTCATTTCAGGTTTGTGTCTTCTAAGAAGAACACTGTAATTTTGTTTCATAATCTAGTCTGAGAGGCTTTTTCCCCCAGTTTTATCCATTTATATTTATTGACATAAGTATCATATCATGTTTGCTCTCATTTCTAGTTTTTTGCTTATTTTTGTTTCCTTACTTTTTTTCCCCATTTATTGTTTTCTTTAGCAAATGTCAAGAAAATGCTTGGAATTTGTGCTTCAAATCCATCCTTCATTTATTTACTTTGACTCTCTTGAAATCCCCCTTTTACAAAACAGGAAACAGATAAAGCCCAAGAGTAAAGGGAGATGTTAAGATAAAGTAAAACAAAGAAAGGGAAAACAGAACTTCCTAGTAATAGGGTTTCCTGCACTTTATTTGAAGTGTCACCAGCTCTGCTAAGTGTTTAAGTGTAGGGCCAGGAGCTGCCGGGGGAGTAGGACAGGGGCCTTAGGGGAGAAGCACTCACAGTTCTGACGAAGACCAGACCCTAGGGAATTGGGCAGGCAGGTTCCCAGTGCGGGGCCTCCCAGCCGGGTTATCACTGCTCTGTGCTTTCCTCCTTCATGAAAAAACAGACAGGGAAAGTATCAGGAAACAACTGCCAGCTCATGGCCTCTGGGTCCCCAGTCGAAATTGTGATCTGAGTGTCAAAATCAAAATCCAAAGACAGCTCTCTCACGAGTGGCCTTCATGCCCTGTTTGAAGTTTCCAGGGCCTCAGCTTCTGTGTGCAGGACGAGGGTGGTGACAGGCACAGGGCAGAGGGACAGACACCCAGCTATGGAATTCCTCAGTGAAAGACCCCTTCCCTGCCTTGAACTAGCAGGACTTGCTCTGAACCGTGTACCCGAACTTTTCCTTGACAAGTCCCTGCCTTCCATCCTTGGAAACACAGGGATCTGGTGAGCATTCAGGTGGGAGCAGGGGGAGCAGGACAAAACCAAGCTATGTGAAAACTGCAGGTTTAGGGAGGAAAGAAGTCTGTTTTCTAGGACCAGAAAGTTGGAAGACGGTCCAAAGAAATCCCAGTAGCCACCCTTGACCAGATGTCACCTACCCAATGTCCAGTCAGCTGGGTCTGGGGCCTTTGCTGGTCTGGCACAGACAGGATATGCTGCAGTTTATGTTTAAAATTCCAGAAAATATGGGTTTCGTTGATTTGGCAGAGAAAACGGCCCTTCCCCCCTAGAGCCCTGATTCCTTCTCCTCCAGAGCAGCATCTCCCAAGGGAGCACTGGACATTTCTTAAGTCGCCGAAGGGCTGAACTGCCAGCTCGTCTGGATGTCTCTTCAATCTTTCTTTCTTCTTTTCTTTTTGCTAGTTTAAATGTTAACTTGCAAAATATCTCAAATATTTTGAAGGAAGGATTCAGCTCTTCGTCCTCCTAAACCCTCTCAAATCACCTTCATTTACCCCTAACTCTAAACTTGGAAATTACTGAACTGATTGGTAACTTTTCACCGAGGGAGGATAAGGGTTCTATAAGATCAACCGATAAATCCCATTAGCCGTCCTGGAACAGCTGGAGCCCTCAGTTATTGGAATTGTGTATTATTCTAGTCTAGCACCCCAACCCCAAATAACCCACATACGTGAGAAGGAAACAAAAACAGAACAAACACAAGTGACCTCGAAGAGCAATGGTTCAGTGTTTTTGTAACCAGTGCAGAGGGCTGGGTGGAGACACAGGGTATGTGAGGCTGACCCCAAGCTTGCCCGGCCCCCGTGAGCCTCCATTGCTCATTTGTAAGAGAGAATATGAACCCTCTCCCAGAACTCATGTCAGGGTTAAACATTTGCAAAAATGACTACAAGAGTGCCTGGCATTTACTTGGCAAGCAATGAAATAATGAAATATTATTTCTTTCTTCCTTTACTGTATGCATCTGCCACACAAAATAAAAACACTAACCAAAAATCTCACTAACTTGAAAGGTATATGCACTCGCCCTGTTCACAGCAGCACTATTTACAACAGCCAAGATATGGAAGCAACCCAAGTGCCCATCAATGGACGAATGGATAAGGAAATTGTGAGATATATAGTTATACATATAGATATTATTCAGCCATTAAAAAGAATTAAATCTTGCCATTTGTGACAACATGGATGGATCTCTAGGGCATTATGCTGAGTGAAGGACATCACACAGAGAAAAACAAATACTGTATGATCTCTCTTATATGTCAAGTCTAACAATAATGATGATAATAACAAGCTCATAGATACAGAGAACAGATTGATGGTTGCCAGAGATGGGGGTGGGTGGTGGGAGAAATGAGTGAAGGAGGTCAAAAAGTTAAAGAAAAGTAAAGACAGAGCCTTTAACATTTATGCAAACCCTAAATTTTGTTTATCTAAAATCCTTCATTAAGAACACATGGTGGGGGGCTTCCCTGGTGGCGCAGTGGTTGAGAGTCCGCCTGCCGATGCAGGGGACACGGGTTCGTGCCCCGGTCCGGGAGGATCCCATATGCTGCGGAGCAGCTAGGCCCGTGAGCCATGGCTGCTGAGCCTGCGCGTCCGGAGCCTGTGCTCCGCAATGGGAGAGGCCACAACAGTGAGAGGCCCGCGTACTGCAATAAAAAAAAAAAAAAGACCACATGGTGGGCAAATGGGACCTTAAGATATTTGCCCACCTCAAGGATTTTATAATCTTGGTGTGTATGGTATGTGTGTGTGTATGGTGTGTGGACAGTGTGTGTGTGTATGTGTATGTGTGTGTATGGTATGTGTGTATGTGTGTGTTTATGTGTGTGTATGTATGTGTGTGTATGGTGTGTGTGTATGTGTGTATGTGTATGTGTGTATGGTATATGTGTATGTATGGTGTGTGTATGTGTTTATGTGTGTGTGTGGTGTGTGTATGTGTTTATGTGTGTGTGGTGTGTATGTGTGTGTGTGGTGTGTGTGTATATGTTGTATGTGTGCCGTGTATGTGTGTGTACAGTATGTGTGTGTGTGTATCGTGTGTGTGTGTGTGTGTGTGTGTGTGTGTGTGCTGGAAATCAATGGACGATGAATGACCAGGGATGCCGTTAAGGTTACTTCGATTCTTACTTGAGAATAGTGCATGAGGAACAGGGTGACATTTTTCCATAGGTAACTGAATTTAATTACGAAATACTCTTGTATTATCGTTTAATGTGTTTCTTGAGAGCCTACTACTTACCAAGCATTCAGCATCCAACAGGGATTTATTATTTTAGGCTTATAGTTAAAACTGAAAGAGAATCTAATAGGTTCTATTTATAGGTTTTAGCCATTTAAGATAATGGAAAAAACTAATGTGGCTTATTTTAAGCCATAGGAATCCATCAGTATGTTTATTGAGGTGGCTTTTCAACCTACCCCTTGAGCTATATATAAGTTTTGGGAATATTTTGTGATCACATAGGCCATCCCTTGATGGGTTGTTTGCCTGATTATATCTTAACTATGTTGTTCAAATAAATAAAACTGTAAGAATTCAACTCCTAGCATTTCACGTGAAACACTGATTTGTGCTATGTAGTCCCCCTGACACACACGCTGTGGAAGGTCAGGGTAAGCGGATACTCTCCAGGGCAGGACACAGCAGGGAGCCTTCATTCTCCCCTCTTCCAGGTCCTAATGAGTCCATACACTTTCCCTGAGGGACCTGGACTGCTAAGTCCCATTACCCCAGACTCTATCCACAGGCAGTTCCCAGCACAGCCTTTCAGGGAAATAAAAGAAAAAATAAAAACTCTGGGGTTTGGCTGATGTCCTAAAGGCCCAGCAAAACATCCAACACCAACAAGCCAACAGGTTCAAAGTGCAATCGTGGAAGTACCAATCTAGTGTAAAAGTACTTTGACCCATTTTAGAACGATTTTCAACAATGAACTTGAAATAGCACAAGATGATCTGATTACTTAAATAGATATTTCTCCAAAGAAGATGTACAAATGGCCAATAGGCCCATGAGAAGATGCTCATTGTTATTAGGGGGATGCAAATCAAACCCACAATGAGACCTCACTTCACACCCACCAGTTGAGTAGAATCAAAAGACAGAAGATAAGTGTTGAGGATGTGGGATGTGATGCCAGGATGTGGCAACAGGACACTCTTCTTCTGCCAGTGGGGATGTGGAATAGTGTGGCCACTTTGGAAAATGGTCTGGCTGTTCCTCAAAAAGTGAAACATAGAGTTACCATAGAACCTAACAATTCCACTGCTTGGTATACACCCAAGAGAACTGAAAACACATGTCCTCACAAAAACTTGTACAAGAATGTTCCATCAACTGATGAACAAATAAACAAAATGTGATATAACCATACACTAGAATATTATGCAAGCATAAAAAGGAATAGCGTTCTGATACATGCGCATTGTAGCTGACCATCGAAGACATTATGCTCAGTGAAATAGGCCAGATACAAACAGCCACGGAGCATATGATCCCATTTTTATGAAATGTCCAGAACAGGCCTCTCCACAGAGACACAAAGCAGATTAGTGGTTACCAAGAGCTGGGGAGGACAGCCGGCAGCCACAGCTGGTGCAGGGGTTTGGAGGGGTGATGAAGGCCTCTTCTAAAACTGGATTCGGAGATGACTGCACAGCATTGAATATACCAAAACCACCGAAGTATACACTTTGAAAGGATGAATTTTATGTTATAGAATTATGTCTCCACAAGGCTGTTATTTTTTAAATGGATTATATGATTAATTCTAAATAAAGTAGAATTGTCAATGAGTTTAATTAAATACTCCATTTCCCATGCATTCTAGTAAATTGGTATTTTACTCTTCTTACCTAAGGAAAGTAGTTTGTTTCCAACATGTTTTGTTTTTTTTTTTTTTAAGCTAATTGGGCCTCTCACTGTTGTGGCCTCTCCCGTTGCGGAGCACAGGCTCCGGACGCGCAGGCTCAGCGGCCATGGCTCACAGGCCCAGCCACTCCACGGCATGTGGGATCTTCCCTTACTGGGGCACGAACCCGCGTCCCCTGCATCGTCAGGCGGACTCTCAACCACTGCACCACCAGGGAAGCCCCAACATGTATTTTTGATCCCACAGGAGCTGAAACTGAAATTTAGCAAAGACAAATCCTGAACCTGAGAAGTGAAGTGGAGGGGAGGGCTCGGAGCACAACGCTGGAAAAGAAGACGCGTGAGAAGCGGTGATGGGAAAACGGCAAGGCCATCACAGCCACCCTCGTCCTCAGAGTGCTGGCCCTGACCTCGGCCAGGGCAGGCCCTCCTCGATTATCACACGAGGACAGCACTCCGAAACTGTGTGTGTTCACAGGATGTATTTGACCAGATGATGCAGCAAAACTATTTTTTGTGCTTCTTAGGCTGATAGCTGGAAACAAATTATGCAGAGTAATATTGGGAGTTAAGGGCTTTTGAATTGGATTTTTTTTCCTAGTTATTAATTCTTACTCTGTTACCATATTTTGTGCTGTTGTGGATTTGCTTATAATTCTCAGGTGTATTTGTGTAATTTGCCTTAAAAATCTGTGATTATTACTTTAACAAATATCTAAATAAATCAGATTAAAACTCCTCAGTGTGATGAAATTACACCCTGACCCCAAAATGCACAACATAAGACGTAACAGGAATCAGTAGGTCTTGGTTAGAGTGACTAAGCACCGCTGCGAGGCTCTCAGAATCTGCTTCCTTCCTCCGCACGCCCAGGTAAGAGCATGCTTTCCACAACCACAAACATCTGTCCTATAGTTAAGGCCTCAAAAAAAAAAACAAAACGATGAAAAGACTCATTCATTTATCAACAAACTCTGAGTATGTGCCAGGCCCTGGGGCAGGCCCGGGGTTCAAGGCAAGAAAGACTGACGCGGTCCCCGCTTCACGGAGCTGGACCCTTGGTAGCATCACAGCACCTAGTACTCTAGGCTATATTGAACTCGTGCTGCAGGTTTAGGCTGAATTCTCTACTAAAGCAAAAGAGGAGAACCAGGACTAATGTCACTCCTTCCCGCTCAAACCCTTGACAGCACCCTTGAAGATCAAGGGTCCATCTCCTCTCAGGTTTCCATGTCTATGTGGAATCACCCAGGTTCCTCCCTGCTCCTGGCAGGCAGGCCCTTCAATGACGGTGTTTTTGTTTCTTTGAAAGAGTGTTTATTATTTATTTATTTATTTAATTTATTTTTGGCTGCATTGGGTCTTCGTTGCTGTGCACAGTGAAGTGGGGGTGAGTGGGGACTACTCTTCGTTGCGGTGAGCGGGCTTCTCATTGTGGTGGCTTCTCTTGATGCAGAGCACAGGTTCTAGGTGCATGGGCTTCAGTAGTTGTGGCTCACGGGCTCAGTAGTTTTGGTGCACGGGCTCTAGAACGCAGGCTCAGTAGTTGTGGCACACGGGCTTAGTTGCTCCACAGCCTGTGGGATCTTCCCGGCCAGGAATTGAACCCGTGTCCCCTGCCTTGGCAGGCGGATTCTTAACCAGGGCACCACCAGGGAAGCCCCAACGACAGTGTTTAAAATCACGGGCCTGGAGCCAGGCAGACCTGGATGTGAGTTTTGACCCTTCAGAGGATTCTGAGTGGCGTGAGATTACTCATCCTCTCTGAACCCCCGTCGTAGAGTGAGCTTGTGCTAGAACCTGGCTCTCGACTGTGTGCTCGGCCTTCAGTGTGCTGTGGGGTGGCGATCCCAGAGCCCCTGCAGGCTGTCCACATCCCTTTCCTGTCAGGAAGCCTCAAACTGGGCACAGTGCTGTGTTAAGAGTCTTGAGCTCAGTGATAAATTTGATAGAAAGACCCTCCGAGTAGCAATTGAATGCTTGGTTTACAAGCGCTCGTATCCGTCCCTCCTTTATAACCGTGGCAATTTAGGGTCAACGTCAGCACTTCCTGACGGTAGCCAGTGTTCGTCTTGCCTTGATCCTCACCCAGTGGCCACATTACTCCCAGAGCTAAGTTTTAGTAGCTGGGTTTCTGTAGCTTTAGTCCTGAAAAACCCAAATGCGATGAATTGAGACAATATATTTTTGACATTTGAGTCTCCATGGCACTCAACTCCAAAATCCAAAAAGAAGCTTGGAAGAACGCAAGGGAATGAAAAAAGGTTTGTTATACCTGATAAGGTTGTCAAGAAATGTCTTGTTTCTAGAAAAGAAACGTGTTACCTGTTGAGCTTTTGAAACAATTACTCAACTACCTGTATTCACCAAAGAGACTATTAAAAGTTCAACAAAAGAAGCACTAAAGATTCTGGAACTGGAAATGGTGCTATTTGATCATGAGAACGTAATTCTGTTTCCACCTGCCACTTCCCAGAGAGTCCACAGCTCATAAAGCTGCTGAATTGCTCCATGGGGTCAAGGAGTGGCTCTCCTTTGCCGGGAGCCTCCTCTGGCTTTGGTTTTTCCTCTCTGGCCTCGGCCCACAGAGTCTCTGCTGGGCAAGTGATCTTAGTCCATACAGGCCCCTTAGGGTGAAAACTGGCCATCCAGGAGCTCTTATTTTGAAGATAACTTGAGAAATAAAGAACCGGGTATGTTTTCAGGTGTTTGTCCCATATTACCCTGTGCATCAAATTAGTTTAAATATGTAGAACTTCGGACTGCTTTTAAATCTCCATAAATGTAATGACTGGGGACAGCGACAGGGGAGGGGAGGAAGAGGAGAGCGGGGAGAGGAGTGGGGAGGGAGGGAGCCCCGGGAGCCACCTGCACAGGGCTCTGGGGCCCAGGCTGACCCCGGCTAAGACAAGGAGGCACTGCCCCCGGGGCCTGCAGGGCCGGACTCTGCACTTGGGGGGCTGGGTGTGAGCACCCCTCCATCTCAGACCCAGGGCCCCAGCTCCCCAGAAAGCTCCACATCACCACAGCCATGTTCTCATTCTCAATGACAATTTGGGGGGCCGATTTTGTCTAGTTTTACACTACTTGCTTGCTTTGCCCTCTTGCTTGCTGCTAAATCAGCCAAAGGCCCCAGAAAGGCCCCAGAAGGCTGCCCTCGGGGCTCCTGGATCCCAGACGGAGAAGGGCGGCCTCCTTTCCTCCAGCTCGGAGGGCACGCAGGCCCCTCCTCTGGTTGCCGAGCAGAGTCCTGAATGTGAGGGAATGTTCTGGAAGTGCAGATGTGGGCGCTGGATAGAGTGTCTGGTGCTGAAAGTCTATAACTTCTAACTTCCAGAAACAGTGGTCTGGCCTGGTGGTCAGACGTGCCCAGCAGAGAAAGCAAACTCCTGTGAGAAATTCGGGTCCACTGGCCGGGTGGGCAGAACCTAGGCTGCACATTGAAACAATGAAAACTGGAAACTGTGACACGGGCTTGAACCGCTGGGAAACAAGAGCAACTGACTTTGAAGATGACTTGAAAGAAACAAACTGCAGTGTGTCCTCAGGCCGTGGTGTCCGTCCAGTCAGGCAGCTCAGGAAGCCGCCACAGCCCTGGTCCCTATCAGCTGGGACGGTCGCCGTGCAGAGTCTGTCTCCTCTTCCCAACATCAACTACAAACTCCTAAAAACACGCTGTAGAAGCTGAACCACAGTTCTTGGTTAGTTACTTAGAAAACAGGTTCACTTCCACGTAATCCAGGAATAGGTTGGGGAAACCACATAGCAAACTGACCCTGGAAACAGTGGCTGAAACAGACAGGGCCTCGCTGGTCCTCAGGGCCGTTGACCCGGCCCTCCTGCCAGCCTCCCGAGGCCCCTTGCCTGACCCGGCCCGAGGCGCCCACGGAACCGACCCGCTCGTCACCCTGGGCCCGAGGGCCTTGGAGAAGCTGGTGGAGGCGCGCCCTCTGGTGGTAGCCCCGGGGCCGCAGCCCAGCTCGGAGAGCTGCCGCACGGGGTTGAACCGCAGAGCCCCCAGTTCTCTCCCTTCCTACAGTTCGATGAGAACTGTCCAGGAGCCCACAATTCCAATCCCCCTAATTAGCACTCTTTTTCTCATGTGTTTTCCAATATCTTCATCAATTTGTGAATTGTAGCAAAATAATCAATTGTTCTCAACCAAAATGTACTAAGTCACGCAAAATACTGCGGCCTAGAGAAGGACGAAGGTATCCCATCACCACGTGCGATCTGCGCTCAGATGAGCAGCTCTTCAGCACGGTTGTGTGGCTGCTGCTTTATAATAAGCGTCTCCAAGTCATGAAATCCAGTTTGGGAAAATATTAGAGTCCCCAGGAGTTTTAACAGAATTGTGTTTAGAAGCAGCGGGAATAAGATCTGTGGGGAGGAAAAAGCTTCCTTTCACCCCCCGAGGACCTGTGGGCGGCCGAAGAACTGAACCGACAGATACAATACAGGGGGGAATCAGAAAGCTTATTTAATATTTTAAGTGAACATGGGAGTCTTCAAAAGGAAAATGAAAACCTGAAGAAACCAATAGACTCAAGACCCTACGTACCTTTTTAAACCAAGAACGCTAAGTTGTGAGGATGTGGCAAGAAAGAGGGGCTTGGGCTGGAGAGTGCCCTGTGGAGCCATGACTGGGGGATGCACGGGTTGGTGGAAGATAAGGGTTGTTTCGTAGGTTTGCTTGTAGACCCATTTCCGCAGACTCCGGTCTCTGGTGCTGAGAGCCTTGTCCTCTTCTTGGTGTAGGAGGGCATCCTTCTCAAGGTAACTTTATGCCCTGCTTTTAGGCAGAGAGGGGGAGGGCAGGGAGCCCTGCTGCAGCTGCTGTTTCTCCAAATAATCAATAAGCCAACGTGGTGTATTTTGCTGTGGCATGTTCTGATCCCCTTCTGATCCTTATGAAAACCCACTCAAAATAACATTGCCACGTGCATCACAGCTTGCCACGTTGCTGCCAGAAGAGAACTCAGACAGTGGTGTACACACTGTTGTGTCTCTTCCTCCCGGCGTTTTCCTTTTTCACATGGCAGTGTCCTCTGCTGGCACAAGGTGCACAGGGGGGATAGCGGCTGACCTCTGTCACTGATGTGAAAGATCATTGCTTCTCCTCCTTCTCCTCTGGAACACCATGGCTTTTGATGTTTATTGAGCCCCTTCCCCACTGCCTAAAGCATCTAGGTTTCCCTTTTTCCAATAGCGTGGGCCCCACCCAGCCCCAGTGTCCCCCAGGGCATCCTACTCTGTTCCTTGTAGGCCTCTGGCAGAACTGGACGAGACTTCCTGCCCACACACACTTGACATAAGTGTAGAGTCACCAACAGCTTCATGGAATGAGAGAAATGCTGGTGTAGATGGAGCCCCACACAGTAAGCCTCCTTCCAGGTTCTCGTTAAATGTCTCTGTTCCCCTGACTCTGTACTCTGAGCCCCACTGCCTCCCCTCCTTTCTCTGCTTCCTTCTTTCCCTGTGTAGCTTAGATGTCCCTTCTTCCCTGGCAACTCCACTCCAGCCCTCAGCTTGCACCTCACACTCAACAAAACCAGGACATCTTCATCAAGCTGGACCCACTGCCCTTAACAGCAGTTCAGCAACCATCCTTTTATTCCCTAAATAGGACTCTAGTGGAACTTCTATCCCACCCTGAGTAGCTAAAAAGTATTTGCCCAACAAAATCTAGATATCTGAGGACCAGGTGTGGAGGAAGGTTCGGCTGCTAATAAGACCACGTACATGTAGGTATGTACAAGGATGTGTGTGTATCTCTAGCTTAAACACTTTCACACCTTTTTTCAGTGATGTACTGCTGCTATTTTTAAAAAAGTGTACTTCTAATTAAACTTAAAAGCTTTTGCACAGCAAAGGAAACCATAAACAAGACGAAAAGATGACCCTCAGAATGGGAGAAAATATTTGCAAACGAAGCAACTGACAAGAGATTAATCTCCAAAATATACAAACAGCTCAATATAAAAAAAAACAATGTTTTTCTGATGTTTGGATAGAGGTTAATCCCAAATTTGTAGAGTTGTCATTGTAAAACGACAACAGAATATTTGCAAATCACTGTCTTCTTAGGAATTATCTGTGTCCTTTCAACTTTAGCCAATAGGAGTCTAGCAATTCTTAAATTACTCTCCCGCAGTGGCCTGATCACATCACTCCCCACTCCAGTGAGCAAGATTGTTCTCTATTCTTTTCTGAGTAATTTAAATTCTTGAGAAACCCCTTGAGATGTTTAATATTCTGGTCAGACTGAAAATCTGTGTCCTGTTTTCCTGACTGTATTTCATGGACTGTTTAAAGAAGGACTCATTAAAAGAAACAGCAAAACAGAGACGTATACATATGCAATTTTACAAAACTTAGTACTTCATAAAAATATCAATGTGCAGCTGTTCCCCCAGTATTTGGCTGACTTCAGACAAGTTAACACGCAAGAAAGGTCATGGGGTAGGGGTTTAGAAACTCTTGGATGAAGTTGTACTATTGTCTAATGTAATTCATGACTCGATTGATGATATCAGGGTCCTGTTCTCTTTCCATGTGTGATTCTTCATTGTCCCGCTTCGAAGACAGTGGAAATGACTCCTGCTGAAAAACAGGCAATTTGAGGGATGTAAGGGAAGCACCCTGCCCGCTGTCCCACATCCCTCGCTGGCCCTTGGCCTTTACCACCCCTCAGACACCTGAGCTGTGACCTCTAACTGGTGCATTTAGGTCACAGCTGTAGGTGTGAGGGGGCAAGTGGAGGGAGCATCATTCCCACCACACACACAGGGGCCCACCTGGTTGTACATCTTTTTAAATTGCTGCTGCCGAAAATGATGTGACCATCCCCGTGCGCGGTGAGTCCAGTGAGCCCTGTGGACACGGGCTGCTGTTTTGCTTCACATCCTTGGTTAGAGCCCTGAAGACAAAGGCAGCAGATGCAAAGTCCACAGAAACACGAAGGGCAGGGAAGGCAGATCCCAGTCCAGATCAAGTAGTTATTCCAGAAAGAAAAAGTGCTGCTCCTTCTGAGGCAGAGGCCCAGGGTAGTCAGCCTGGCCTGCAGTAGCTGGCTGGGCCTTGGCACCCAAGACCCCTGAGGACACAGGGCTGGCCACCTGGATACCAAGCAACTGACCGTCCGAGGGGAGGGAGACCATGCCACCTTCCCAGTGCCACCATGGCCACGGAAGGAGGAGGATGGAGTTGCGGGGTTGGGGGGATGGCTCTGGATGGCCGAGGGGTTTGCCCTCTGGCCAGGCCGACACTGGCCTGGAGCTGCTGGGCAAACAACAGGCCACAGTCCCGAGGGAGGTGAGGGGCAGGTGTCCGTAACTCCTAAGTCTTCGTTAGGTTTCAGCACATGAATTTCGGGAGGACACAAATATTCAGTCTACAGCAGCCTCCTGCTTTATTCTTGCACTTTTTTCCCTCCTATACCCATTGCCACCTGCAGCCACATCGTCGTCACTGATCTTAGAATGACACACCTGGAGCTGAACCTTGCATCACTATGGTTCCCCTACCACACTTACTAACTCACTAATGTAGGCTAATATGGTTTATAAATATTTCCAGCAACAGCATTTGATAAAGAAATGGTCTTAACTAGATGCTGTGGGCTCATTAGCAAAAATTCTCCTGTAGCCAAGGGTCCTGCTTGCCCCTTCAGAGCAGTGGCCAGAAAGGGCACAAGACCCTTCAGTAAATCCCTGGGACTCAGACCCCTGTCCTGCAAGGAGGTGACACTGCCACAACCCCCGAGGTGGTGAGGTGAGTGATGTGCTACATGGGAGGCTACTTTGAAAGTGGAGAAATCTCGTTTGGGTATTGGTTACTGCTTAAAGATTCTTGGGACTTTGAAATTAAACTTTTCCAAGGTTTAGATTCTTCACATAGTCAAGTGTCACAGAGAGCATCTTGATTTGCATGCAGTGGAGAAGTTTCTGTAGCTGCCATCAAGCACAGGAACGAACGAACTGGAAAAAGTGATGAGCTGTGCTTTCAAGGGTGTGTTTACTTTATTAAATCCTTTTGGAGCTAAAGCTTTTTTTTTTTTTTTTTTTTTGTGGTACGCGGGCCTCTCACTGTTGTGGCCTCTCCCATTGCGGAGCACAAGCTCCAGACGCGCAGGCTCAGCGGCCATGGCTCACGGGCCCAGCCGCTCCGCGGCATGTGGGATCTTCCCGGACCGGGACACGAACCCGCGTCCCCTGCATCGGCAGGCAGACTCTCAACCACAGCGCCACCAGGGAAGCTCTGCAGCAAAGCTTTTAATACCTGAAGGCATTTGGAGAGCCTGGCCTCATGGAATGAAATAAAAGATGTATGACCCTCAAACACATCTGGAAAATGTCAGTATGATTCAGTTCCTGACGGCTTGTAATCCAAACTGAATTCACTGTTTTATTTTGTCTTTTTAAAAATGAGTTTGATGGAAAGAAAATTTTAGATGATATTTGTGATTTTACTAATTATTCATCTCAAATATATGACTTTAACACAGACATACAAGTTAATAAAAAAAATTGTTCAATGAAGCCGCTAAACATGAAATTGGGTATGACAAGTCACCTGGCCAGCCTTAGCACAACAGAGAAACTCTGGGCCTACCTGAGGTTCCAGAAACTTTGTTTGGCAGCCTGGTCACTGCTTTTTAGCCATTCCGTGGAGCTGAGTGGGGCAGGAGGTAAACAAGAGCCGTCTTGGTGCAGAGACCTCAAGTGGAGTGGGGCAAACTGTCTAGCCTTGAGATGGACCCAGAAATGGCTGAGATAGATTTTCACGCTGCCGGTTTGTGCCGCCCAGGCTTCTTAGCAAGACTTCTACTACAACTATTGCCACTAGTAATAAATGCCACTCATAACATAATATAATATCATGTAATGCAATGCAATATAGCCTGATATTCATGTTAATATAATCACAAGAAAATGTTCAGCATTGTTCTAAGCACTGTACATGAATTATCTCATTGGGGCCTCACACACCTCAGTCATATGAAATAAGGGCTACTTGACAGATGAGGAAACGACACACCAAGAGGTCGAGGAACCTCTGTTCCGGATCTGAACCGAGGCAGTCTCACTTCAGAGACCCTTTCCCACCAGACAGCACACTTGCTGCCTCCCACGGTGTGGCTCTGAGGTTTTCATAGGACCCTCACGTCTGCCCCTGGCTGCCCTCCCCACCCCACGACTATCCTCTAGTAACAGTGGGTAAAGCACTTGCCTATGGTGCTGGAAAGAAAATATGGTCCTGGAAACGGCGGTCCATGCACTTTGAGTTGGCCTCCAGTAGAAAGGATGGCTTTTGTCTGATTCATTTATATTTTCTTACCCTGGTGCAATAAAGGCATTCCTTTGGGTGGTCGACTCGGTTATGTAACGTGGTGAGCAGAGTAATAGCTCCCAAGATGTCCACACCTAATTCCTGAACTTGTGAATATGGTACCTAAAGTGGCAAAAAGGACTTTTTAGAGGTGACTAAGTTAAGGGTTTTAAATAAGGCAGTTTTCCTGGGTAAATGGGGCGGAAGCACTAGAATCACAAGGGTCTTTATAAGTGAGAGAGAGAAGCAAGAGGGTCAGAATCAGGGGGAGGTTTGAAGATGCTGCGCTGCTGGCTTTAAAGGAGCCAAGGAGTGCAGGTGTCTCCAGGTGCTGGAGAGGGCAGGGGGCCGGATCCTCCCCTAGAGCCTCTAGAAGGAGCACAGCCCTGCCCACACTTTGACATCAGTCACGACCCACTTCAGGTAGCGCTTGGAGATTAGGAAACAAAATTAGAGCTCTACCAGGGGTGGCTGACTACTTATCTCCTCTCTTTACCTTCTCCACCAGTGTTTGCTCCCAAGGGACATATAGACTACAGGGCAATGTGAAAAAATGAGCTGGCAGGGGCTTCCCTGGTGGCGCAGTGGTTCAGAGTCCACCTGCCGATGCAGGGGACATGGGTTCGTGCCCTGGTCCGGGAAGATCCCACATGCCGCGGAGCGGCTGGGCCCGTGAGCCATGGCCACTGAGCCTGCGCGTCCGGAGCCTGTGCTCCGTGATGGGAGAGGCCACAACAGTGAGAGGCCCACGAACTGCAAAAAAAAAAAAAAAAAAAAAAAAAATGAGCTGGCAATCACAATGGTGTTACTGAAAAGTATATGAGGGACACGTAAGCCCAACTTGGGGGCCCAAAGGTTTCCTGGAGGAAACGGCTGCCATCTTAAGATACATGTCTCTCTGCGACTACACGCACGTTAACCTACTGTAAGGAACTGGCTCGTGCAGTTGTGGAGGCTGAGCAGTGCCAGGGTCTGAGTCAGTGAGCTGGAGACCTGGGGAGCTGACGCTGTGGGTTCCAGTCCAAGTCCAAAGGCGGGAGAAGGTCAATACCCAGCAGTTAGGCAGAGAGAACAACCTCTGTCTGGCTGCACCTTCTTTTTTTTTTTTTCTTAAATCACGTTTTTCTCAATTATTTTGTTAACTGGTGATTGTATCAAATGGATTTGGAACCAAGTTGTGTCTCTGATAAGCAACATGTGTCTTTTTTATCTGTTTGTTTGCTTTTATCATTTGGCGGTGCCATGCGTCCTGTGGGATCTCAGTTCCCCAACCAGGGATTGAACCTGTGCCCCCTGCAGTGCAAGCGTGGAGTCTTAACCACTGGACCGCCAGGGAAGTCCCTGGCTGTACCTTTTTGTTCTGTTCAGCTCCTTAATGGGTTGGATGAGGCCCGTCCACATTGGGGAGGGCAATCTTCTTTACTCAGTCTACTGATTCAAACATTAATTTCATCTAAAACACCTTCACAAACACACCCAGAATAATGTTTAACCAGAGGTCTCGGCATCCTGTGCTCTAGTCAAGTTGATACATAAAATCAACCACCACAGCCACTGAGGTGTGACCTGAAGTGGTAGTTTGTAAAGCATCATCACTCCGCCTAGTCTGATGAATATAACGTGAAACGTTTTTCAGTCCTCAGGAAGAACAAAGCAGGTTCTGACTGGGAACTTCTCCAAGGTATACCAGTGAACAAGGCAATTCTCAGAATAATTACATACTGTATCACCTCATTTTTGTAGAAAAGAAAAGAGATGTATTTGTAAATGTGCATATGTGCATTCAAAGCACAGAAGGGAGAGTAGAAAATGCACAACAATCGACAGTGATAGTTTTTGAGAAGAGGAGGAGGATGGGGCAGGGGAATGTCCACAGTCTGTATACACCGTCATCATGGGAGACTTTATTATAGAGTGCATCCATGTGAAACTTAAGCGACAGAAAAAGACAAAATCTAAGGAGGTAAAGCACATATTATTAGATATAATATCATTAAATGAAAGAAGCAATTGAAAATATGGCTTGAACTATAGCCTGCCATATGCCTACCCCAAGTTAATGAGCATGGAGCTGATTATTACCTGCTGGCATGGAAGGGGTGGGAAAGGAAGAGGAAAGGGAAAGACACAGGAGAAGAAATTTAAAGGGACTGCTTCAAAATATTATCCAGTGTATGTGTATGCATAGAAAAAGGACATGGCAGGCAACTCACAAAAGTACTTAGAGAAGAGTTTTTGAGTACATGGAATCTTTATGGGAAGCTTTATGTTCTTTTGGCTTCTCTGCATTTTCTTTCTTTCCTAGGATTTTATAATGATAAAGGTTGTATCTACTTTTAAAAGGCAATACAGTACATGGTCTGAAAGTCAAAGAGCTCAAAGACATACCCAGGGAAAAGTCTCTCGCTCGTCCACCACCGTTTAACTTCCAGCTCTTCTCCCAGAAGGCATTGCACTGTTGCCAATGGCCTAATTTGTCCTCCCAGGGATAGTTTAATGATCTTTCTACCCATTCTTTAGTTTTCTATTTTACCCAAATGGTCACATATGATAAACACTTCCCTATCCCTTGTTTTTTCCCCCTTAATATATCTTGGAGGTTTTTCCATATCCACATGTAGAATTGCCTTGTTCTTTTAAACAGCTGCATGGTATTCCACTATGTGAGTATGCTGTGACTTCTTTAATCAGTTTCCTACCTGATGGGTTGTTAAATTGTCCCTAATTTTTTGCTTTTGCAGACAATGTTGTAATGACTATCCATACGGGGCAGGTCACTCTGCACACATGCAATATGCATCTCTATGAGAGGTTTCCCAGAATTGGAAGCATTAGGGCAGAGTATACACGTTTAGTTTTGGAAGACATGCCAACTTGTTCACCACAGAGAGCATATCAACATCACTCACGCGAACAACGTATGAGGAGCCTGTTCCCCACTCTTGCCAACAAAGTGTTGCCAAACGTTTTGATCTTTGCTGCTGTATATAAAGTGATATCTCACTATTTTAATTTTTCTTATTATGAGTGAAGTTGAGTTTTCTTTCATATGTTTAGAATTCTCTTGCATTTCTTTTCCTATGAACTGTAGTTTCATGTCATTTACCCATTTTTTTCCTCTTGAGCCATCAGTCTCTTTACACTGGCTTATTACATCTAAAGGAAATTAGCATCTTATGGTAGATTTCAAATTTCTCCCTAGCTTGTCTTTTGACTTCATTTGCTGTTTGCCTGTCTACATTAAATTGTTTTTAGGTAATGAGAATGCATTGCCTTTATTTTAAAAGTTGAACTTCATTATGGGGAAGGAAAGGTTCAGCTTATGTCATCTCCATTTCAATTGCTTACATGTCACTTGATTTCTCACTTGGGTAGTACTGACTGTTCCCTGTTAGTCGCTCCACTCCTTCGTGAGTCTTGCATCTTTGCACTTACGTATTTACACACGTTTCCTTCTACTAGGCTGAACATTTTACACGTGCAGAGACTGCTCTCAGGTAGTGTGCATAACTTTTTCATCTTTGCACAGCTAACTGCTGGCACCATGTTGTGCAGATTAAGTCGAGTGAAACATATTTGTCAAATGATGTTTCTTTCTGCGTTCAAAAAAGGGGTTTTTAACAGCTTTATTGAGATATATTTCACATACCATAAAGTTTAAAGTGTAGAGTTCGTGGCTTTTAGTTTATTCACGGAGCTACGCAGCAACCATTACAATCCATTTTAGAGCATTGTCATAATCCTGAAAGAAGTCCCGGACCTTTTAGCGGTCACTTATCATCCGCCCAACCCCATCCCTCACTCCAGCCCCTGACAACTACTACTCAACTATCTGTCTATATTGACTTGCCTATTCTGGATATTTCATTTAAATGGTGTTAAAGAAAAAAATATTCAAATGACCTTTGTTAAAGCACTGTAAGATTTTATTCAAAGGTGGAGAACTATCAACACAGGTATAGGGACCATTGAGATGGAAATCCGCAGTGAGGGAGAGATTGGGGTCAACTCAGAACGCAGCATAGGCAAGTGGGAATGTATAGCCAAGGAGCCGGGTGGGGGCCCACCAGTAGGAAGTGGCTAAGAGGAAGCATCAGGGTTCGGAGGATTCTCCCTGAAGGCGGGCCAGGGTGATCAGATATCACCTGGGAGATTGTAGTGGATGAGGAAGGTACAGGGTGGGGGATTCTGGCTAAACTGACATCAGAATTCTTGCAAAAATTGGACAATGCAGAAAGGAGCATAGAAGTCCAAAAGCCAGGCCTAGCTGAAAAAAGTTCGGGGAGCCTGGGCAGACTTTGGTCAATGAGAGAATCTGTCAACGGAATCATACAACGTGAGGTCCTTTGCGGTTGGCCTCTCTCACTCAGCATAAGGTTCATACATGTGTCAACAGCTCATTCACTGTTGCTGCTGAATAATATTCCACTGTATGGATCCAAGGTTTTAATAGACCCGCTTTTCCGGTTCTTACTTCTTTTTTTTTTAACATCTTTATTGGAGTATAATTGCTTTACAATGGTGTGTTAGTTTCTGCTTTATATCACAGGTTCCTCTACCTGAGGTTGAGGAATGAGCTTTTGGGTTTTTCCAAAAGACAATCTGATGGCTTCCCTGGTGGCGCAGTGGTTGAGAGTCCGCCTGCCGATGCAGGGGACACGGGTTCGTGCCCCGGTCCGGGAAGATTCCACATGCCGCGGAGCGACTGGGCCCGTGAGCCATGGCCGCTGAGCCTGCGCGTCCGGAGCCTGTGCTCCGCAACGGGAGAGGCCACAACAGTGAGAGGCCCACATACCGCAAAAAAAAAAAAGACAATCTGAAAGGGACACTTGGCCATGGTGACCACAGGCAGAACTTCTACATCACGTGCCGGGACGGCGTGTGCACTCACCGGTCCGCAGAACCAGCCTTTGAGGTGGTTACCGCCGTTTTTACACGGGAAATACGAGTCACGCTTGGAACCACGGAACCCGCGGGGCCGTAGCTGCCAAGCTCCCGCCTCCGAACGAGCTAATCAGCGAATCGCGCACGGACACGTCATTGGCTGCGCGTCCGCGGCAGCTTGAGTTGCAGAGGAAAGGCGTCCACAGCCGCACGAGAACCCCGGCCACCTAAGGGCCAAGAGAGAGCCTCGGCACTAACGGCACGAAGCCCGTTTCCGTCGCCAGGAGGGACGCGGTTGCGGCGGACTTCCGGGGCGGGGCGGGGCCGGGAGCGGAAGTTTCCGCGCAGCGAGCGCGGCCGGGTGGGGTCGGTCCCGGGCTTGGGGCGCGGCGCCGGCGCGGGGGCTGGGACTGCCCGGCTGGCAGCAGGAGGGAGGGTACGCGCCGGACCCCGGCCACGCAGCCATGAACCTGGAGCGGCTGCGGAAGCGCGTCCGGCAGTACCTGGACCAGGTGGGCGGCCCTATCCGGGGAGCGCGGGCCGGGGCTCGGGAGGCAGCAGGGCGGCTGCTGTCGGGGTCTTGGCGGCGCGCGGTCCTAAGGGCCTGGGCTTTGGTTCGGGGTAGAGCCCCCGAAGGGAGGGGTCGAGCCCCCCGCCCTCTGCAGCCGGGAGGCTGAGGAACGCTGAGCGTGAAGCCACTAACGCTCGCGGCGAGCCTTACACGTGTTCAAGCCCCGCTCCGCAGCCGGCCCACCCCGGACACAGAGGTGCTCAGTACATACTTCGTGCTAAGTGGAGGTTGAAGGATTATATTAGGATGAAAGTTGCGGGGTGGCCTTTGCATTTAGCTGGCTAATAGAAAATTTTTGGAAAGTTTAGTTGTCATTCTTATTTGGCCGAATTTAACTGAATAAAGATAAAAACAAATCTGTAGTCTCAAAATCAGTACTTTAAAAAGTTCCTGTCAACTACACTTTCATTCCCTGTACTCCCCTTGAATGAACAGCAAACAGTGTTTAAGGGAAAGAAATGTTTCCAGAATCAGCAGCATCAGTTTAATCTGCGATGTCACTTAGTTTTTGTAAATCGTATGCTCTCCCAATAAATTGGAAACCAAGAAGGGGAGAGAAAAGCGTGTTCACGGTGAACTGTTCGATGTGAAATGTAGCAGCTGAATGTTTGGCAGCACGCTGAAGGGCTGTATTTTGGTTTGCCATAAGTCAGCTGAATTGAATAAATGCTTCCTGCGCATTTTTTCTCTGGCTCTGGGGATGCAGTGAGGAAGGAGACAGGCCTGGTTCCACCCTCCAGGCACTAACATTGAGCAGATTTGTAACCGTCCCAGAAGCATTCCTCCTCCCAAATTGACTGGCAGCAGAGTTGCTGGTTTGTATCCAGGAGGACTGAGGCAAAGACTGAGAACCTTACTAATGGCTAGATGTTGCAAAATGATCACTTAA
This sequence comes from Hyperoodon ampullatus, assembly GCF_949752795.1. NCBI lineage: Eukaryota > Metazoa > Chordata > Mammalia > Artiodactyla > Ziphiidae > Hyperoodon > Hyperoodon ampullatus. The sequence continues at coordinate 873,621 of NC_136929.1, read as the reverse complement.
GTTATCTACTTCTTTAGATACCTGCTGATATAATTTTGCAACGTATAAGTTAAAAAAAACTACCTTCTTCAACTGTATATATCAAAGGTCTTCCAATGATATTTTTATTGCACCATTGAACTAAAACTCACCTACCTGAGATATAAGATAGAGATATGATTGATAGACCCTTTACTACATGTAAAAAACTATTGTACTGAGATGTGGATTTATTATATAGCATTCTAATAATATCTATCTGTGTAAAACGATTGAAGTAACAGGGCAATTACCACTTTTCGTTTGTTTGTTTTTGGATACAGCAACAGTATCAGAGCGCTCTATTTTGGGCAGATAAAGTAGCCTCACTCTCTCATGGTAAGTGGCAGATTCTAATTTTTTTTTCTGATTTCTCTATCCTTAAAAAACTTTCTACGCTACCTTGCACCTCTGACCATTTATGTAATTTTCCCGCCAGAGGAACCCCAGGACGTTTACTGGTTGGCTCAGTGTCTTTACCTGACAGCCCAGTATCATAGAGCAGCTCATGCACTTCGTTCACGAAAACTGGACAAAGTAAGTGATTGTATGAACCTTAAAGCTTTTTAAAAATGTTATTAGATTAGTATTTTAGGTATATGTTCTTTTTATGTCAAAATATTTTTAAGGATTCAATTTTTCATATTAAATGTAAAGAGAAAATTTCTTGTGTACGTTTTTTTTTTTCCTTTGGCCGCGCCACGCGGCATAAGGGATCTTAGTTCCCTGACCAGGGATCGAACCCGCACCCCCTGCATTAGAAGTGCAGAGTCTTAACCACTGGACCACCAGGGAAGCCCAAGAGAAAATTCCTTATTCCTAATCTCGGTCACTTTGTTTTTCCCTCCCCCCACCCCCCTATCTAATCACTAAGTTTTGAAAATTCTGTTTCCTAAATAGCTCTGAAAGTATGGATAGTCCTTTCTATCTCATTACCATTCATACATGTCAGGCCTGTAATTTGTCTGTTTTGTTGTTTTAGCCTCTCTCCTTTCTGTTTTCTCCAGTAACATCTTTCCCACACCCCACCTTCCTTGTCTCCAGTTCATCTTTTAAACTGTCAAAGGGTGGTCTTCCTGAAACAGATCTGATCACATCACTCACAGTGTAACTCAGTGATTTCCTATTGCCTACAGGATAAAGTCAGATGCATTCATAGGCACCCCAGGTGCTTCTTGATTTCTCTCCAGTCTGTGTCTGACCCACCACCACCATCAGTGCATGGAATGTGTATCCAGTCATGCTGACTGCTTGCAGTTCCTTAGATGTGTGACAGTTATTCAGACTCAGTGCTGGAATGCTGATCAACTCCTAAGTTACCCTCTCCCCTGGAGATGTTTTCTTATTCAACTGGTTAGTATTTTTTATGCGATTCTTTCATAGTTTATGAAAGAAACTGTGCTGTGTTTATGTCTCCCCTGCCACAACCTCCTTGAGGGCAGGTCCCTATTCCTTTTTGAATCCTTGGTGACTGGTAAACAGTAGGTTGATGATGAATATGCGTTAAAAAGGCTGTTTTTTTCCTCTGCGAGAGTAAAAGAGGAATTATGAAAATGACTTTCTTCACTTCATGGTTATAGTTTTCTTTTTGATTGAAGATGCATATTATCTGGATCACTTTTTTAATAGATTGATTTCTTTCCTAGTTGTATGAAGCGTGTCGCTACCTTGCAGCTAGATGCCATGTAAGTGTGCTCTCAGTTTGTTTTATTCAATAAACGTTTAATGTTGTGAATGTTACACATCCTTCCCATGAGTGTGAGAATTCAAAATACGGACTCTCCATTTAATAAAAGCTCATATGCATGAAGAAAATTCTACTTTAGACATTTTAAATTTAAGTAATGAGTGGGTATAATATTTATTACCCTTTTAAAATCTACTGTGATCATGTGTGTACCTAGCATCAGAAGTCATGGTTGACAAACGCTGTTTCTGTTTTCTACACAGTTTGCTGCAAAAGAACATCAGCAGGCTCTCGATATTCTTGATATGGAGGAGCCGATCAACAAAAGACTGTTTGGGAAATGCTCGAAGGATGAAAGTAGCTTGAAAGACCCCTCCAGTGACTGGGAAATGTCACAGTCCTCAGTAAGTAACACTGTAAAAGCCATGCTTCCGTAACATCAGTAAGAATTGCCCACATGATAGGGCAAATGTAAATCACCTCCTTTTACTTGAGTACAATCATGTTAAAATAGTTTGATTGCCAACTTACTTAATTTTCCCAACCCAGGAAGATTCTGAGACATTTCTGAGCCCTCAGTTAGAAGTTGTAATTGTGTCCTAAGATGCTTGAATCGGAAATAGGCAGACTTAAGCTCTTTCTTCTTACATTTGATACCTTAAACTCCTCCCCACAGGTGGAATCATATTTTCCCTTCTTACTGTATTTCAACAGTGTTTTGTACTTACCCCAAAGAAACCTTGATTACCTTAGACTGTTTCTTTCCAGGGAGTGGTGTGGTGTTACTGTTTATGTTATTTTGTGTATTTCAGTTTGTATACTTCATACCTGCATAAAATTGCAAATTCCTTGCTGGCAGAGATTATACTGATAGAATGTAACATGATAAATAACATCCACGGTCAGATTACTAATCTGGACTGTTAAGTCTTTTTTTTAACAGCTTTCTTGAGATGTAATTCACATAGCATTGCAATTCATGCATTTGAAGTGCATAGTACCTCAGTTTTTAATATATTTGTTGAGCTGTACAACCGTTACCACAGTCAGTTTGAAAACATTTTTTTTTTTTTTTTACTTCAGCGAGAAACCCTGTACCCTTTAGCTGTTACCCACCAATCCCCCATTTCCCAGTTGTTCTTTATAACATGTCTATGAAGGAACTTGGTTACTCTACTGTTCATCTCAAGAAGGTGGGGATACTGTACATTCTTAGGTTATTTTTCTTTTTAAGAAGCACATTTTTTTGTGAAGAAATACATTTATGAGGGAGTTGAGGATTATCATTATTCTTGGACCTCTTATCCTTTAACTGCTAAGAAATGCATGATTTATTTGTAATGCATTATTTATTTTATGAGTTTACTTTTTCTGTTTTTTTTTTTTTTTGCGGTACGTGGGCCTCTCACTGTTGTGGCCTCTCCCATTGCGGAGCACAGGCTCCGGACGCGCAGGCTTAGCGGCCATGGCTCACGGGCCCAGCCGCTCCGCGGCATGTGGGATCTTCCCGGACCGGGGCACGAACCCGTGTCCCCTGCATCAGCAGGCGGACTCTCAACCACTGTGCCACCTGGGAAGCCCTACTTTTTCTTAATAACTCATAGGATACTGCATAGGTCTAAGATTCTCTCATAATGTCCTCTACTACTTTTGAATTGTGATATTATGATGAATCCCATTACCAATTTTATTTATTTGTTTTTTTAGTGGTTTGAGAGACGGCAATTTTTATTTATTTATTTGTTTGTTTATTTTTGGCTGCGCTGGGTCTTCGTTCTTGTGCGCAGGCTTTCTCTAGTTGCGGCGAGTGGGGGCTACACTTGGTTGCGGTGCACGGGCTTCTCATTGCGGTGGTTTCTCTTGTTGCGGAGCATGGGCTCTAGGCGTGAGGGCTTCAGTAGTTGTGGCTCTCGGGCTCTTGAGCACAGGCTCAGTAGTTGTGGCGCATGGGCTTAGTTTGCTCCGTGGCATGTGGGATCTTCCCGGACCAGGGCTCGAACCCGTGTCCCCTGCATTGGCAGGCGGATTCTTTTTTTTTTTTTTTTTTTTTTTTTTTGTGGTACGCGGGCCTCTCACTGTTGTGGCCTCTCCCGTTGCGGAGCACAGGCTCCGGATGCGCAGGCTCAGCAGCCATGGCTCACGGGCCCAGCCGCTCCGCGGCATATGGGATCCTCCCAGACCGGGGCACGAACCCGTATCCCCTGCATCGGCAGGCGGACTCTCAACCACTGCGCCACCAGGGAGGCCCGGCAGGCGGATTCTTAACCACTGTGCCACCAGGGAAGTCCCCATTACCAACTTTAGCTGCATGTCTGGACCATCTTTAAGCTCACTTATTTGTTTTTTGAGGTTCAGAATCTGGGACATAATCAGATTTCTGCATCCTCCTGTTAATGGTAGTAGTGAGGTTGCTGCTGTGTGAGCAGCTTACCGTGTGCTGTGGCTACAGATGGTACCACCTCTGCTCCTTACAGAGCCTGTGAGTTAGATGAGGGGAGGAAACGGAGTCACGAGAGGTTAGAGCATTGTCCAGGGTCACTCGTAAGCGTCACAGCTGGGATTTGAGCTCAGGGCTGTCCAGTTCCCAAAGGTCACGGTCCTAACCCCTGTGCTGCATTGCTGCCGGTTTTCTAATATTTACTAAGGTTCGTTCATTGAGATCTACCTATCAAACGGTCTTCGTGTTTGATTTAATATACGTATGCTCTGTATGCTGTCTCTAAATCATCACCCTATTTGAGACAGAACAAGTAATGAACAAAGTAGCAGTAACGTGTAAGCTAGTTATAAAGGTTTGTTGAAGTGAGGAGAGCCTAAGGAAGATAGATGAGAGAAGTTTTACTTTGCTTTTATGTTTCTATTAATTTATATTGTGTCTGAAATTGGGTGGAGCACATCCTTTTAGATGTAAAAAAAAAAAGTGTTAGCCTTCAGACAATATATGATTTTTGATAAAAAATTAATTTCAGTAGTGCTGACTTAGTATGTCACTCATCATTTTTCCAACAGATCAAGAGTTCTATTTGTCTTTTACGAGGAAAAATCTATGACGCTCTAGATAACCGAACCCTCGCTACTTACAGCTATAAAGAAGCTTTGAAGCTTGACGTCTACTGCTTTGAAGCATTCGATCTTTTAACATCACACCACATGTTGACAGCCCAAGAAGGTTTGGAAACCCAGGTGTTTTTATGTTTAGCACAATTAATACTGTTTGGATTTTTTTTTTCCTGAAATCTATAGAATCAAGAGCAGGCTATTATGTACAGGTTTAAATAAACCTATTAACTTCCTTCACATCTTCAAACATGAAGCACGTTGCAAAATACAATATTGTGCAGTGCTTCTTGCAGGCAGAATCTTCAGGGATTGTGATGTGATGAGTGATTTAAAGTTGTAAAGAATTCAGGATCTGATTCAGTGATTTACAACATGGCTGCACTTTAAACCCCCAGGAGTTTTAAAAACATCATTGTGCAGGTCCTAACTCCAGACCAGTCGAATCAGAATCTGGTGGTGGGGCCCTGGCATCAGATGGTTTACAGCTCCCAGATGATCCTGAGGTCCGTCAAGGGCTGAGAACCATTGACCTAGTATGTTGCCAATGGTGTGAGGTGGATAAACAAGAGAAGCAGCGAAAGCGGAGATGTGGTATTAATGGCATTCAGACATTTTAGCCTAATGCGTGGTTCTCAACCAGGGTGATTTTGCCCCCTAGAGGACATTTGGCGGTGTCTGGGGAGAGTTTCATTGTCACAACTTGCAGGTGGGTGGGGCGTGGGTGGTTGAGGCCAGAGGTCCTGCAAACATCCTGCAGTGCGGAGGACAGCCAGCACGGCAGAGAATTGTCCCCACAGTGTCCGTAGTGCTGAGGGTGGGAAAGTGGCTTGGTGGTTCTTAAGTCTGGTGACAACTAGAATTGCCTGGCAGGTTCGTGCAGAGCCCTCAAGGTGATTCTTATTACGTGGGTCTGGAACCACTGTCTTAGTTTTCTCCAGTTCATTCTATCTTGTTATTTCCTCTTTTGAGCTCAATTTACTTAAACCAAGAACTATAGAAGAATATTTTTCATTGCTCATTTTTTTCCCCCATAAATACTGTGAGGACGTCCCTTTTTTCTCAACATTTTTTTAGAAAAAGAACTTCTTGAATCACTACCTCTTAGCAAGCTCTGTACTGAAGAACAGGAATTGCTACGTTTTCTATTTGAGAACAAATTGAAAAAGGTAAGTAAGAACACAAAGTTAGTATTTGCTTTGTATAAGCATCTTATTTCATTAAATTTGTCCTCTATTCTTTCACAGGTTAAGAATTTAGAAATTAATTTTTATCAGTTTAGCACACTTTCAAGAACAGATTTAGATTATTTAAAATATATGATGTGATTCCTGAAAAAGCTTCCCAAAATATCTGTCTTCCTCCCAGGAACAACTCATACTTTTAAAAGATTGAACTATCAGATAACCAGTGATGTGTGAAAATGAGGATTTTTTTCCTCATGCTTCCTGAACTACTATTTTGTAAAATACTTCCTACCATGGAATTCTGTGATAAAATTGAGAAGAGAATTAGACTTGCTGAGAGGAGTACTGGTGATACCTGAAGTTAGAAAAGTTTCGAGCATCTCACAGGTGTCAGTGTTAAACCCTGAAACACCCGGGCCAGGTTGAGTCTGCCTTTTGATTCGGTGCTGCACACTGAGTCGTGTTTGCATTTCTCTGTTTCAGTATAATAAACCCAGTGAGACTGTCATCCCCGAGTCTGTAGATGGTTTGCAGGAGAATCTGGATGTGGTCGTGTCTTTAGCTGAAAGACATTATTATAACTGTGATTTTAAAATGTGCTACAAGCTGACTTCTGTGTAAGTACATCCACTTATTTTTGTGCAGGAACGTAGAGTTTAGTCCATTTTACATGAGAAATGTGTGGTACCTGCTTTCTGAATAATGTCAAACTGATGGATGATCATTTAAGCTGCCTTTTCCATTTGCAGAGTACGGGGCGGGGGCTGTCATCTCAAAAGAGCAGTTTACTGACCCAGGTGTTTGCACATTTGTTGCTTTATTCTGTTAACTCGGGAGTATCCGTGTCCCTCCCAGGAGATAATTTGCAAGTTTGAGAATACCGTCTGGCACATAGTTTTATAAAGTCCGTTCTTTGTTAAAGCAGAGGCTAATAAAATCCTATAGGTACTGGGTGTCAGGCTCACTAACTGGCCAAGCCTCCTCCCCCAGCACCAGTCTTTCCATGTGCATAGTTCACACTTGTCCTTTACATGTACTGTTTTTAATGGATCTTTCGGGTTGCTTAAAATCCTTGAATTCACTAAAATTTTAATTGACAGATAGTTAGGATTCATTTAATATTTCATATTATTTTTGATCCTTCTAAATAATTAGACCACTTATTTTATGTGGTACAGTTCTGTTAGTTTAAAGTAAATGTATGTGGTGATGTTTATTTTTATTGCTTCTGAATAAATTAGGATTTTCCCTTTCATTTAAAACCTAATCATTGCCTTAACTGAACAAGTCTGAAGATAGTGGAGTTAAGAAAATAAAAATGTTTTATAGCCCACAGTATTGTATGTAATGTGGTAATGACTGTTTGAATAAGCATAGCTAATTGCAGTGAGTGCTGTTACATACTGTTTGTACGTATGTACGTAGTGTGTTTCTTTAACTTTCAGAGTAATGGAAAAAGATCCTTTCCATGCAAATTGTTTACCTGTACATATAGGGACACTTGTGGAGCTGAATAAAGCAAATGGTAAGAAGTTTTTTAAATTAAAATAATTTTTAAGACAAAAAGTATTCTGTAGCTCTGAAAATTCTGTCTCACAAATCCTGGATAATTCAGACTGCAGGTTAACAACTGGGGGAAGAAATGCTTATCCAAGTAACCAGCAGTCTCTTCTGTTATCCCAGCAGAACACACTGTTTCTATATCCCTAATTCCTGCTTCCTTTTCTCAAATGTAATTTGTGCTCCAAGGTATGTTAGCTTTAGAGCATTGGGTGTGCCTTTTTCCTTTTTCTTGTAAAATCCATAAGAAAGCTGGTATGGCAGGAGTTAGTAACTGTTTAGAAACTGGAAGGGGGCAGATTTTTTGCTCACGTTTGCCATATTCTAGAAACATTTACAGGGTTTGGACTGTATTTGCCCTTAAATCTTCTAAACTGACTCGTCAGCTTGGTCAGGAGGAAGACTAGCCAGGCCCCCCAGCTCTGGGCCCCTGCTGCTCCAGGCATGGCCTGTGGACCAGCAGCATCGCGCCTCCGGAAAGTTTGCTGGAGGTGCGGGCTCTCTAGCCGCCCTGGCCTGTTGAGCCCTAGGAGAGGTCGTCGTGACATGCCGGGACTTTGTGTTACTCAGGAGCACATCATCTTGCTGGTTCCATAAGCGGGAGGCTTTGGTCAGCCAGATTGGCTGTGGGTGGTCAAGACGGTCTGTACTAGGCCCGTGGAGTAAGAAGCCTGGGCTTTAAGACAGGCGAGGCCCCTTGAAATAGCCTCTTAAGCACATGGAGGGCTTTGTCGTGTGCCTCTCATCCAGGCTGCTAGTCCCTCGATAAGTGCTCAGCACCCACTTAGTGCCTGGAGTGGGGTGAGGGATTGGAGGCGGGGGTACGTGAAACAGCCGTAGTATCTGCTCCGTGGAGTTTCTATATGGCATTAGGTAAATGGATTTTGTATCCAGGAAGAAAGAAAAGTTTGACATCACTGCTGCGAGAACAAGATTTATATGATTGTGAAGAGCTGTGACTGGGGGAAACTCGTATCTAAAGTTCATTTGTTGTGAATAATTTTATTTTTTTTTCTTTTTCTCTAATGTAGAACTTTTCTATCTTTCTCATAAATTGGTGGATTTATATCCTAGTAATCCTGTAAGTAAATATAAACTTTTTTCTCCCTTACAGTGTCTTTTTTCTTACCTGAACTTTAAGAAAATACTTAACAGGTGTTTAGACAGAGGCTAAATTTAAATTCAAGCAAGTAATGTTTTATTTTAAGGTGTTGGAGCAGAATCTCCTAGTGCTTATGATAATTAGAAGCAGCATTCACGTTTTCAATTCATGAAGGTATATTTTTTTTAGTATATAACTTAAAAATCTTTATTTTTTATGATTACAGGAATTATATATGCTTATTATTTTGAAGTAGCTAACATACAGAAAAATTAAATATTGAAAGTGAAAGTCATACTCATAGCTCTCATAAGCATTGCTAATAACTGCTTGGTAGCTTTCTCACGTTACATGTATGATAACTTACTGAATTGTGCACCGAATTGAATCATTGTGTCTTCCAAACTGCCGTGGATCAGAATGAAGACCTAGAAATTAAAAATGGAATCAGGAACCATGTCCTTAAAGACAAAAGTCAGGGGTCAGGGTTTAAGTCTCAGACAAGAATCTGCACCCCAGACCAGTGTGAAAACAATTTATAAAGAGGCGAAACCAGTGCAAGAGAAGTTAGCTGAAGAGGTGGAATCTGTAGAACCAGGGTGGGGCGGGGACGACACAGTGCAAGTGGGAGGCTGGGACTCGGGCTGGCTTTACCATAGGAAGAGATTCAGATGCTGCAGGGGTGCAGCGGGAAGCACCTGGAGCAAGAGCTGTAGAGAGTCTGGTCTCGTGTCACCCAGGACCCTTAGTAGACAGCCTGTCTCAGCGATGTTTCTGACTTGAACTAGAGTATATGCTGGGACCTCTGACTTGTTACAGATTCCCAGTTCAAGGTTAAGCGTCTTTGGTCATGGTACGTTTTAAACTTTTTAGGTGTCTTGGTTTGCAGTGGGATGCTATTATCTCATGGTCGGTCATAAAAATGAACATGCCAGAAGATATCTCAGGTATGAACTTACTGTCTTCCTCCCTCTGTAGTGAACCTACAGGAAGTAATTTCTTGGTCATCTGCTTTAATGCTGTAATTAGTAGTACTTTTAAAATCAGTATGAAAGAATAAATGTTTTCTTCAGATTCCATTCAGTTGCGTCCATTATTTACCCTGCTCTTTATAAGATGCCATGAGGGAAGAGAAAAGTAGTCAGTGGTATAGATCTTGTCCTCAAGGAGCTTATGATGTATTTAAACTTTTATTTATAAATGAGAATAAATATGAAAAAATAGGGAATAATACAAAGTATTTTGAAAGTTTTTTTATTTATAGAGATACTATTGACCTCTTACTCTTAGGACTTCTTTTGTTAATAGTTGTGAAATTACATGACACTTTATGTGAGGTTAGGGTCACTAAATGTGACTATAAAACAGATTTCTTGGCATAGTGAACTGGTTTATGTAAGGATCTGCTGTGGTTGTAGCTTGAGGAACTCCATGCAGCCCAATCAAGCTACTTAACTAGTGCTATTCAATTACACAAGTACAGAAATATGTCTAATAATACCTGTGATTTCCTCCATGTGAACAAAATAGAAAATGGATCTGTGGTGAAGTTCATGAACTTTGGACACAGACTTGAATTCTAATCCAGATTCTGCCACTTATTAGCTATAATTCCTTGGGAGAGTTCATTTCTCCGACCTTCCCTTTCTTCTGTAAAAATGGGAATGATGCAGTTGTACGTCAGGATTGTTAGGAAAATTGATAGGATGACAGGAGAGGATCCTGCACTAGGAAAAAATTAGGGCGAGCTCTCTGATCAGTTGACTGCTAAGCATTTTAGAAAAAGGATGCTTGTGTTTTTTGGGGGAGCAGCATGATTCATGTTATAATAGTTCCTTTGAACTATGCTTCTTTGACTTAGTGTGCTTATTCAGTGATGAACTCTACATGAAACAGGGAACATTTGGGTAAAAGAAAACTTAGAAAATAAAATGCTAAGAAGTGGGAATCTCACCTTCTGTATTTTCTATGTTTTGTGATGTATTCTCTTTATTCCTTATTGTGGGTCACCTAGTTGAAGACTATTTAAGGCTATGTAAATAGTCCAGTCCATGGAACCAGCATGAATCTCTTAATCATCTGTAGGACGTCACTTAATCTTTCCAGCCTCAGTATACTTATTGTTAAAACATAAATAGTAATTTATCTTGAAGGTTATGCGGATTAGGTGATGCATATAAGGCACAAAACAGGCCTTCATTAAGTGGTTGCTGCTACCACCGTTTATCTACTGGGTTTTGAAATGAAGTTCCTGTTTTAAGTCATATTTGTAAATTCTATACAGAAAGCTAATGGGTTCCACTATAGTACCTAAGAAGTTGTGGACCTCTCCTAAAATTACTTAAAAATTTGCTCGTACTATTAAACATTTTATTTCAAGTGAATTAACATAAATGTTACATTAGTGTTTAATATGTTGACAACTCATTCATTCATTCTGATGTCCTTGAAACCATGAACTTACATAAAATTAACCTAACAATTTAAGAATAAATATTACACACTTGAATGAAATCTCTTGTTTTAGCAAAGCTACGACACTGGAGAAGACCTACGGGCCGGCATGGATCGCATATGGGCATTCGTTCGCAGTTGAGAGTGAACATGACCAAGCGATGGCTGCTTACTTCACGGCAGCACAGCTGATGAAAGGGTGCGCAGAGCAGGTTGATTAAGCAAAGCGAAATTTTATTATTACTATCTCTGCCATTTGGTTGTTAAACTAAACAAAAGAATAATGTATCATGTTAGTAGCTTATGATTGTGGAATAACTATGGAAGTGAGAGGGAAAGAAGCTGGTGTAGTGGTTTTGCCTATAGCAGTTTATCTTAACCAGTACAAAAGGGGACTAGCAAGTTAGGCTAAGGGAACAGAATAGGATGGAAGCTGTTTTTCACGTGCTCATGTAAGAATGAAAGTATTCGTGAGCGAAGTTATTATTTATATCCTACTTACGTCCAGAAGGTATTTATGTGGCTTAATTCACTATTCAGATTCAGGACTGAGTTTGCCAGTGTTGTAGATTTATATCAGTGATACATGTGTTGGTGTTAACTGCTGTGCCCTAAGAGCATGTGACTCTGGGGAGCAGTGTGTTACTGTTACTCCTGTTGACTTTTTGGATTTGCCGTCGGTTTTACTTCGCCTCGTTCTCCTGTGCGGGCTGCTGCTGCTGTCTGCCGCCCCACCTCTGTGTGGAGAGGCAGTGGGGGTGCCGGGCTGCAGAGGGCTCGTCTGCAGCCAGACTGCCTGGTGGTCTTGGAAAGCTGTGAACCTCTTGAGAAATAGGAATAATAGCAACACTCAACACCTAGGCTTACTGCGAGGAATAATTGAGGTAATGCCAGTTAAAGACTTTGATCAGTTTCCAACACATAGAAAGCACTCAGTAGAAGTTAGCTGCCTTAACTTGTTTGCTTGAATTTCATCTTGTTAAGTTTGGTTTACCTTTCCAGACTGTCAGACTCATTTTGGCACCCAGTTCTGCATCTGTATTATTTATGGCCCCAGCTTTTTTAGTTATATCAAGTTGGATATGTATAACTTTGATATCTAGCTGTCCATGAAAATATTGTAAAAGACATAGCTCCCTAACTGTGTTAGTCTGCTCAGGCTGCCATAACAAAACGCCGTACACTGGGTTGTTTAAACAGCAGCAGTTTATTTTTTCCCGGTTCTAAGGCTGGCTGGCCCGCTGGCTGATTGGGTTCCGGGGCGGGTGCGGGGGGGCTCTTCCCAGCTGCCTTCTCACTGTGTCCTCACAGGGCAGAGAGCTAGGTCTAGTGTCTTGTATAAGGGCACCAACCCCACCATATTAGGGCCTCACCTTCATGCCCTCACATAACCTTTATTATTTCCTCACAGGCCGTCTCTCTGAGTATAGTCACTGGGGGTTAGGGCGTAACATATGAATTTGGGGGCAGACATACATTCAGTCCATAAGTCCATGATACTGACATATTACTAGAGTAATCCCCCAGATTGCAGTTGCTCAGCCAGTTACTGATCCATCTAAACGGTCCTCATACCCAGTCCATCCTATTCACCAGGACATGCGAGACCCTTTCCAGTGCTCTGCTGGAGCTTGGCTCCAGTGTCTGCCCACACCCCTAATCCATCAGTCTGGTGAACTGGCAGCAAATGATAACTTACTGTGAGTTGTTTCGTAGGAGGAAATGCTAGAGTCTGCTAAGTTTATTTTGCTACTCTGGGTGCTCACAAGCCCAGAACAGTTATTACTAGTTATTAGTTAGTTACTAGCTAAGAGTCAAAACCAATGATAATTAATGACATGATTAATACTTTTAATGTTTCCCAGTCTGACACTTTTCTAGTTAAATTTTCAAATCAGCTCATCAGGATAAACATTTTTCTCTCAGTTTCACTTTTTCATCAGAACAGCTTTTATCCAATCTAGTTTGGATTAATACTGACTGGGGTACTTTCCAACATAACAACCAGTTCTCTGCTTCTCCAGACACCAGCTGGGTCCTACAAGTCCATTCAGTTCTGACACTAACTACCCAGCGTTAGTGCAGACCTCACAGGTTAAGGGCCCAGTCCCATAAGACTGCCCCCTCTCCACTCCGGATGCCAATCGCAAGTCCTGGGTCACTTGTACTTCTGACTGGCCACAAACCAGGGGTTCGCGCAACCCCCTCCTAAGGTTTGATCATTTGCCAAAATGACTCATAGAATTCAGGAAAGCATTTTGCTTATTATAAATGATACAACTCAGGAAGAGCCAAATGGAAGAGATACATAGGGCAGGGTACGCGAGTGGGAGTGCATGGAGCCTCCATTCCTTCTCTGGGCACCACCCTCCCAGCACCTCAGTATGTTCACCAACCCGGAATTCTTCTGAAGCTAACTGTTGAAGACTTTTTATAGAGCTCAGGCTCCAGCCTCCCTTCCAGGAGGTCTGTGAGTGGGCCTGAAAGTTCTAGTCCTCTCATCACTCGGTCTTCCTGGTAACCAGCCCCACTCTGAGCCACCCCAATAGCATAAATTGGGTGTGGTCGGAAGGGGCTCATTAACAAGAGACGCTCCTCTCACTCAGGAAATCCCAGCGCTTTTAGGAGCCCCGTGCCAGCAACCAGAGACAAAAACCAAATGTATTTCTTACTTTACGGCACCAACTGAATTTCAGTAGAGCAAGTAGAAGAAGGGTTGCAGACAAAAATACATTTGTACTAGGGCTTCCCTGGTGGCACAGTGGTTGAGAGTCCGCCTGCCGATGCAGGGGACACGGGTTCGTGCCCCGGTCTGGGAAGATCCCACATGCCGTGGAGCGGCTGGGCCCGTGAGCCATGGCCCCTGAGCCTGTGCGTCTGGAGCCTGTGCTCCGCAATGGGAGAGGCCACAACAGTGAGAGGCCCGCATACTGCAAAAAGAAAAAAAAAACAAAAAATTTGTACTGTCTTATCCTAACCTATGTGGTTACTTCGCCTAAACTCTATTTGTTCCTGTGGATTTGAGTTACTATCTTGTGTCCTTTCATTTCAGATCGAGGACTCCTACTAGTATTTCTTGTTGGGCAGGTCTGCTAACAACAAATTCTCTCAGTTATACGTTGTTATGATTATTTCCACGTGTAATGTTGTTTTTGAAAGAAGCTGTGAGAAGAAAGGCAAGCAGGTGTATATTTATGTCGTTTGTTATGTTGACCTTTTTTACCATTTCAAGTTCTCTTCATTTGTCCTTGTGGATTTGAGACACTGTATGGTGTCGCTTCCTTACCCCAGTACAGCTTTGCTCCTGCCACTTCCTCTGTGCCGTTAGTGGTAAACATTACATTTCTACATACGTTAGGCCTAATCATACTGTTTCATAAATTGCTTTCTAAGTCAGTCAAGAGAAGGAAGATGAAATGTAATCACTTCTACTGGTACTGTTTTTCATTTGGATTTGAACTACTGTCTGGGGTCACTTCTTTCACCCTTAAGAACTTCCTTCAGTATTTCTTGTAAGGTGAGTCTGCAACAAAATTTCTCAGTTTTTGTGTCCCTGAGAATGTCTTAATTTCACCTTCATTTTCAAGGGATAGTTTTGCTGGATATAAAATTCTTGGTTGTCCTTCTTTTTCTTTCAGTACTTTGAGTGTCATCCATTGCCTTCTTGGCCTCCAGGTATTTGGTTAGAAGTCAGGTGATCAGGGATCTCATATGTTATATTTTGTTACTGCTTTAAAGATTTTTATTTACATATTTATTTAGTGTTTTTCAGTGGTTTGACTATGGTTTGTCTAGGTGGGGATTACTTGGGAGTTTTTTGAGCTTTGAGGTGTGTTTGGCCTAAATATTCTTTGGTTTCAAGTACTTTCTTTACCCCTTACTTTCTCCCTTCGCCTACAGGGCTCTCTTTATGCACATGTTGGGATGCTTGGTGGTGTCTCACAACTCTATGCAACAGTTGTTTTCCTTCATTTATCTTTCTGTTCCTCAGACTGGGTAATCTCATTTGACCTTATTCAAGTTCGATGATTTCCTCTGCCTGTTCCAACTGCTGATGAACCCTTCTAGTGAATTTTTTATTTAGTTATTTTGTTTTTCAACTCCAGGTTTTCTGATCATTTGTTATAATTTTTATCTTTTGTTGTTCTGTTTGGTGAGGCATTGTTCTCATAGTTTAGTTTTGTAGACATAATTTCCTTTAGTTCTTTGGATATTTAAAACAGCTTATTTAAAGTGTTTTTCTAGTAAACCCAGTATACGGTCTTCCTCCAGGGTAGTTTCTATTGCCTGCTTTTATCCCCTTATATATTGCCATACTTTCTTGTTTCTTTCCATGTCTCTTTATTTTTTGTTGAAACTGGACGTTTAAAGTAATATAATGTGGCAATTCTGGAAATCACATGTACCCTTTGCCACCTCAGGGTTTGTTGTTGTTGCTATTTGTTGTGGCTGTTTGGTGACTTTGCTGGGCTTTTAAAAATTTTGTAAAGTCTGTGTCCTTTGTCATCTGAGGCCACTGAAGCCTCTGCTCAGTTAGCTCAGGGCTTCTTTTCATATCTTGAGCCGAGTTTTCCCCCCTTTTCTGAAGGACCCTGTACGTGTATAGGGGCCTGTCTTCAGTGTTTCCATGGTTGGTAACTCTGCCTTAGCCCTCTTCAGTTCCTGCTTGCACTGAGCCTCAGGGGCATCCAGAGATGAGAGATTAGGGCCTCTCCAGCCTTTCCTGTGGTGCATATGGTCCTGTGTGTGGCCTTCTGGTGTAGCTGCCTCAGGTCAATGTTAAACAGTTACCACTGACTGTTTTCAACAAATGCCTTGGGGGTAGACATTTCTCTGCATGAGCTCTGAGTCAGGTCAAATGAGACAGCTGTGAATGGGGCTTTTCCAGGGAACTGCCAGATATGTCAAATAGTGACAGGTCTCTGTGGGGTATTTCAGAAGCTCCAAACTAATTTTTGTCCCCTCCAGTGGCTGTCAGACTGCTGATTTTCTAGGCTAATGTGGAGCTGGGGAAAGGGAGATGGGAATCAGACAAGCTTAACGTCATAGAGTTTGCTGTTCTTACTGAGATTCAGCTGTTTTTCTAGAATAAATACCCCTCAGATTGTTGCAAGCCTTTGGTTAACTTGCAAAGTTCTGGAAAAGTTTATTTTTGCTATTTTTGGCAGTGTTCTTGTTGCTCCTATGGAGGAATAGATTTTTGGAGCTCCTTCCTATGCATTTCATATTTCCTCCAGGTACATCCATAAAGGTTCTTCATGACCCTTCTGTAGATGCTACAGTTGTAACTTCAGTCGTGATTCTAGATTAGAGCCCGGGCACCTCCCAGCCACGCAGTCAGTATTCACTGACATTGTCAGATCCATCTTTGGGGAAGGATTATCTTACTGTGATCACTGGTCTGACAGGGTGAAGAGATGGAAATTCAATTAAAACTAGTTACTCTGCCTACAACTGTTTTCAGAGGGTATGAGAGTAGAATACACATGACATAATTCAGAGCTCTGCAGCATAGAACTGGTAATAACCGATAGTGGAGACTCACACGAGGGGTGGGGGGTGGTCTAGCTGGAAGTCCAAAGCAGCTGCATAGAGGCAAGTGGAATTGAGCACAGCCACGAGGGTCTGTGTTGCTGAGTCAGTGAGGGAGGAAGGCAGTCTTGGCTGGGCCTGGGTGCTGGCATAGTGGGGCCTGCCCTTCTGCTTCACAGGGGTTTCGTTTTGTCTCTTTACTGTAGAATAATGAACAGTAAGGGTGAATAGGTTGCTGGTAGACTTTAGAAGTGGCAGCTGATTAGTCTAAGAGCTTATTAGATATTCATTAAATATTAGTAAATGAAGTGTTAGGAAACAAGTAAGCACTTTGTTTTTGACTATGTTAAAATTATTTTGTAGACAGGATTTGAAATCTGAACTATAAAGTTTTGAGTGTTGAATATGTGAAATTTTCCAATATTTTTAGGTGTCATTTGCCAATGCTTTATATTGGATTAGAATATGGATTGACGAATAACTCAAAATTGGCTGAAAGATTCTTTGGCCAAGCTCTAAGCATCGCACCAGAAGACCCTTTTGTTATGCATGAGGTTGGCGTGGTCGCATTTCAGAATGGAGAGTAAGTACTGAAGGGCCAGAGGCCCCTCCGTGTCCTTTTTGTACAGAGAGCAGGACCCCAGGCACCAGAGGTCAGCCCGTCAGAGTGGCAGAAGGAGGCGAACAGGTGCGAGAAGAAAATGGCGAGTGTTATCTTGGGATCCTTCAAAAATACGAAACCTGGGTTTTGGTCCCCTTTGCTGTGGGCTGTCACAAGCTCTTAGGTCCTGGGCTGGACAGTTGTTGCCAACTCTGTTAAGTCACTGGACCCCACAGGGCGGCCTGGAGGCGCTGCAGAATCCCTAGTCGTCTCTTTGTTGACTAGGAATTGGATTCATACATTTGAGAAAGGTTTCTCACAATTTTAGAACAAAAATGTTTCCTTTGCAGATAATCGAAAAATTAAGCCAATTAGAATGGCCCAGTCTCTGAGTCTCCTGGTCAGTAGTTGAGGGTTACTGTAGTCTTGGATATTTATAGAATAAGCAATTCAGTGTCATACTCAAAGAGGGAACTATCTGTAGTCCTTTGCACTGAACTATACTTAAATTTTAAAACAGTAAATTAGTACTACTGTAGTGTTTTTTGTGGCATTTGTGTGTATTATAAAAATTCGATTATCTAATATTTATAAAAGAGTTTGGAGCCTTTTAAAATAATCTATAGTAACAATTTCATATACAGTCAATTTATTTATAGTCTATTTTATGCCCTTTTCCCTTTTTCGTGCTTTATGTTGGTTATTTTACAGTTTAAAATGATCCCCAAGCAGAATGCCAAAGTGCTGTTTAGTGTCCTAAGCTCAGGAAGGCTGAGATATGCCTTGGTCAGAATATAGGTGTTAGATAAGCTTTGTTCAGGCATCAGTTACAGTGCTTTTGGCTGTGAGTTCAGTGTTAACAAATCAACAGTATACATTAAGTAAGGTGTTGCCAAACAGAAGCACATGTGAAACCAGGTACATTGAACAGTTGGTGAACTTGTGAGTAGAGGATTGTAGTTTTTCCACTGGGAGCAGTGGTTTGGTGTGGGCTAAAGTCGTGTTAACAGTGCCTTTATAGAACCTAATTACTGAGAATATGCTGTATCTCCTAAAATCTTGAACTCTTGTGATGTTAATGCCATAAAAGTAATCATTTGTCTCACTTCAATTTGATTAAAAAACTGTTTACAGAAGTTTACCTCATTTCATTTTACTATTATTGGAAAGAGATATTCAGATTTTTCTTAAAATGTTTATACATGCTAATTTTGAATAAACTGCAACTTTCCCCCCCTCTGTTCTAGATGGAAAACAGCAGAAAAATGGTTTCTCGATGCTTTGGAAAAAATTAAAGCAATTGGGAATGAGGTATTCTATATAATATCTGTAACACACACACACACACTCATAAGTGTGGTTAGTATTGAATGAGGAAGATAATATTAGACTGTCTGTCTTGCCTAGAATATAATAACCTAATATTTATCATAGCAGATGTTTGTTAATGTTTGACTTGTCATGGTATGAAGTGTTTTATTACATGGTACAAAATGAGTCTAATTGAGAGGGTAGATGTTGGCTGTTTGCTTCTTAAGAGGCTCTAGTTTTGATCTGTGGGCGTAATCAGAGTATATTCGATGATTATTTGATACGGGGAATATGTGATGATACATGGAAGCTGGTAGGCACTGTAGCATCTGACTTGTCCTTGTCTAGAACCTCTTTGACCAATGGGTACATGTAGCAGCAGATCCCACTTCTGCAGGAATAGGGCCAAATGTCATTAAAATTAGTCCTATCGTTGCTCTTCCTTACCTGATACTTAGTATATATAGTTAGACCTTTAACCAGGTTCTGTCATATGAGAGGTGCATGAATTTGTGCTCATGAATTAACCTTCCAGCTATCATGGATGTGTAAACACTGGTATTATATTAAATGCTAACAGTTTTAGACGCTGTAAACTTCTGTAGGTCAGAGATTTGCATGTTGTTGCTTTTGGTTCCTGATTCTTTTTATTCACACCTGTGTTGTCTTACTCTGTTCTGATTATCACTTCCCAGTGTCCTTCTGTTCCTGCCCCCAGGAACACTTGCCCACAGCATACATCTTCCTTGGCTATAAGTTCCTCTTTACTGAGACAGACACAGCTCCCCTGGGTTCCCTGCCAGGTGGCGGTTTACTTGTCCCTGTAGACACAGCTTTGTTTATTTTGGTCTCTTCTTAATTGTCATATGAACTTAAAAACACTATATATCTGTGTGTTTGCACATGTATGTATATAAAGCAGGTCTTCCACAACTCAGTCTTGGGTGGTCTGGATAATACATGTGTTTCTATTGATGTAGGGTGGCCACTTATCACCTTGCCCATTTTCAAAGAATTGAATACCTTAGGACCTTGCTCCTTGGACTGGACCAGCTGCATCAGTGTCACCTGGGAGCTCGTTAGAAGTGCAGAACTTCATATCTGCTGAACCAAAATCTGCAGTTTTAGCAAGATCCCTGGGTGATTCTCATGCACAGAAAAGTTTGAGATGCACGTTATAAACCACATTTAAAGTTGAAATTATATACATCTTTGATGATCAGAAGACACCTTGGATTCTTGCAGATATTTAAAGTAATGGTTTAAATACAAAAACACAATACTATTAAACTTTCAAAATGCTCCTTGAAAAGTTATATGAGGAGGGGAAGATATTGTGTGATTTAGTTGTAAACTGCAGCAAATGTCAGAGTAGCCCAGGAAAGCAGTTGTGCCTAAGAATCGTAGAGGGTTTGTTTCAATCACATGGGCAGTGCCTTCCAGAGCTGGGCTCAGGGGAGTTAGAGGGTGTGACCAGGTCTGTTTATTCCCTTAGTTCTGACTTACTGCTGCGTGTCGAGTGTGTCCTAAGCTCTGAGCTAGGGATTGGGAGGCAACAGAAAACTGGTTTGATGTTGATGCCCTCAGATCAGTGCAGATAAATTATTGGCAGTAATAATACAGTGCACAGAAAGGGCTGTGATTGAAGAAATAAAGGACTCCACACAGACTTGATGGTCAGTCAAGAAGGCCTTCTGGGTTCAAGGAAATACACCTCAGTCCTAAAGGATGGATGCTAGCCAGGCAAAAGTAAGGAAAAGGGTATTTCAGGTGTAGAGAATGGTATATGCAAAACTGGAGCTAATTCAGTATGGCTTGGATTTTCGGTTCACAGAGAACGTCAAGAAATGGGGCAGGAGGGGTAAGTGTGGGTCTTCAAGGGCCTTGAAGATGATGTTAGAGTTTGCGCCTTGTCGTGAGGCGGCAGCACAGTAGGAGCTTGAAGACAGGTGGTCAGACTCACATGACGGGGCCCAGACAAGGCGTGTTAGTGATGGGGGCGGCGTTCGGAGGAGGAGGCTGACAAGCCCTTCCTGGAGGGGTCAGGGGTGACATGGTGCTGTGTGCTGAATGGCAGAGCACCGGAAGGGGTGAGGCCAGGGAGCTGGGGTGACAGGGGAGAGGGGAGAAGAGGTTAGCATGTGGTGTGTTGGACCTGAAGTGCTAGTAGCGTTACTAGGCAGATGGAAAGCTCTGGGCTGGAGGTACACAGTGTGAAGTTCTTGGCATAGATGGGCTCTTTGATAAAATAGTGCTAATAAAATAACCCTCAGGAAGTGTCTTCTAGTAGGAAAGCTGGAAAAACAACTCAACACCCTTGCCTAGTGCTGTGCAAGCACCAGGAGAGAGCTCCTCTCGCACAGATGAGTGAAGTCATGCAGTGCAAACGGGTCAGGTTGAAAAGTAGCTTGTAATCATGGGTCTGATGTGCTTTGTTTTAGGTAACAGTTGACAAATGGGAACCTTTGTTGAACAACTTGGGCCATGTCTGCAGGAAACTTAAGTAAGTGAAGTAAAGCATTTTCAGAAATATTCTTTGTGACTAAAAGTTTACTTAATTTTGTGTAGCTCTTTTCCATATTTTTATTTAGCTTTCTTGTACTTGGCTACTCAGATATAAGAAGCACAAAAATGTTTTTATTACCTCTGTTGGTATAATTTTATTTTAGAAATATGTTGAGAATTATAATAACTTCTGTTTTCTAGGATTAAAAAATTTTAGTGTTCAAAATTAATTTAGAAGAATTAGGACAGTAGGAGCTAATTAAAGCCATATCCATATCCTAATTCACTCTTCTCCTCCAGATACCAGTTTTATGGTGTGATGATTGATGTGATAATAGATGGCAATTGAAAAAGAGATTCTTTGGTTAAATAAGTTTGGGAACCTCGAGGTTACTCAAAATTTAGCAGGTTTTTCGGGATTTCTTGCAGTCTTTACTATGTGTTATGAACTGCAGCATTTCCCAAACACAAGCACAAAACCTTTTTTCACAAGAGTTTTTACAGAGCAAGTATTGCAGAGAATTTGGGGAAATGCTGCTCCAAGGAACTCCTGTAGACCTTAAAGCAAAACAATTTGGTTGCTTTTAACCATCCCTGGTGTAGGAGGCTTGTCTTCACATAAAAGAGGTCTTGCTGTGCGATGGGGCATAGGCCCAAGGGTCAAGAATGGGATTCAGCTGGTAGCCCTGCAGGAGTGCCCACCCTCAGCTGGAAGGCAGGAAGACACACTGAAGATACGCAGTGGATGTGAAGGACCGTTGCCGTCTAGACTGTTTCTCTGATAGGAAAGCGGTTCTTATGTGGTTACATCAAGGAGTACCCACTCTACCCACTGACTGCTTTCTCTCTTTCTTCCTGTTCTCCTCTCCTCCCTCGTCTTCTCTCCCAGGAAGTATGCTGAAGCCTTGGACTATCATCGGCAGGCACTGGTGTTGATTCCTCAGAATGCGTCCACCTATTCTGCCATAGGGTATATCCATAGTCTGATGGGCAACTTTGAAAATGCTGTGGACTATTTCCACACAGTACGTCTTTCGTCTTTTGTTTGTACCTAACTTTAAATCTGGTTAACAGTTACCACTTTTTTTTAAAGACCTTTTCTAGGCAATGTTTTGTTACTTTACAGAAGTGCAGTTCAAAATTTACATTTTAAAACTCCTCAGGCAACCTTGTATTTTATTCTTTTCTTTGCAGAGAAAAGTACGTGAATGTTGTGTAGTACTCATCACATTAGAACAGATGTGAGCCTTGTCCTGAGTGTCAGTGAGAAACACAAGTGTCCAGGAGTGTTTGTCAGCGCAGCTGCGCTGGGTGTACCTCTAAGGAGCCCTTTGGGAACTCCATTCTATTTATGACTTAAAAGTAATTCCCTTAGATCATGTTTATAGATGAACAAAGCTTGTGCGTTCATCACTGGGAAAGACTCTCCCCTTAATCCATATGCAGTATTTCATCAGCTCTAAGCCACCATTAATAAGCAAGATGACCACACACAAAAATACGCTGCTGTTTACACTTTATCATAATTCTTTCCTGTCACTTAGTTTTTCTGTACTTAGAAAAAGTGCTCTTTTGGACATATTAGGACATAGATTTTTATCAGGGATCACTTTACTACCTATATAAAAAGGTATAAGTGAAATAAATGGTTAAGATATTCATTTCTTCCCATTGAGAGTTTGCTCCTTCAAAATCACTTTTGTACCAGGTGGTCATTCCTGTTTTCCCAAAATTGTGTCCGTGTGCCAGTGCACATGCCCCTTTTCACTCACGTTCCTCCCAGCCAGAGACATTGGCTCTGTCAGAAAGTGTCACCAAAAGGTTGTTAGACAACAGCCACAACTCAGATATCTTCTGTAGGTGTTCTTCAGGAGGTTTGTGGTCTAGTCTGTGCTCTTGATGTGGCCGCCAAGCCCACATTGCTGTCACAGGCTCCCGTATCATGGCTGTGACCGGCGGACAGCAGTAGTAAGAATCCACCTGTTGAAAGACTTCCCAAGTTCAGGAATGCTAGAATTTGAAAAAATGTGGGTCTTAGAATCGATGAAATAACTGTTTTTGGAGAAAGAGATAAAATTTGAGAAAATACAGTATTTCAAAGATAAATTTGTGAGTGATGGATCCGTAACAGATTTTCAGGTGAGGTGAAGTCCTGGAGTGCCGCTGACATAACGAGAACATGTTCTGATTTCTGAGCAAGCAGAAGCGTTGAGAAGTGTTAATAGTTTTTGTGATCTTTCAAATGTCTGTATTTGAACATTGTGTAATTTATCTCTCTTCTATGATTTAATTAATACAGAGGTCTTCGAAGGCTTTTTGTGGAGATACAGGCTTTAAAATCTTTTTGCAGGAGGGGATTTCAAACGTAAACAACATAGTGTAATGACCCTCCGCGTACCCATCACCCAGTTTCAACAGTCATCAGCTATTGGCTACTCATGTTAGCTGTATCCCCACTAACAGCCTCCCTCTACCTCTACCCTGGGTTCCCTGGAGTATTTAGAAATGAGTCCTGTGGGAATGTTTTACACCAAAGAGAAGGAAACAAATTTTCTTGAATTAACCGTGCTGAATCTTTTCTGGCAGGCCCTTGGTCTTAGGCGAGATGATACATTTTCTGTTACAATGCTTGGTCATTGCATTGAAATGTACATTGGTGATTCTGAAGCTTATATTGGTAAGATTATAATTATTCTTATTGATGTTGTATTCCATTTTTTAGATTGTTGTATATCTCTTTTTAGGTTTCTCAAATTCTCATGTAAAGTTCTAAGTTCATTTTTCTAATGATTCTAGCTACATTAATGTTAAGAAACTCCATTTATTTCAGTGGAACAACGTGTGGGAATTAATTATTCATTAAGTATCCATTCAGTTTAAAGTTGAGTACTTGCTATATGCAAAATACAGTTATAGAATATGTGTAAAGCACTGTGATATACAGCAATCAATCTAATTGCATAATTGAAAAAAATCTTCAGACAGATTTTTCTAATAAGTAAATGAAAGGGCTCTTGCCTTAATATTTTACAATGCAGAGTATAGCATGTAAATCTTTGCACTTTAGTGGACTGTTAAGTTGGCTTACATTCACATTACAGTGCTATGTAATTCTTTAAATTTTTTTTAATGATGAGCAAGTCATAAGGTAAGTTGGTATGGAGTTGCTGTACTTGGGTGCCCACTTAGTTACGAACATTGTAAGGGAAAGAGCATTGCAGTGAGGTTACATCTTGAGATCTGGACTTTGGGGTAGGCAAAGACTTCTTTAACAGGATGTAAAAGCATAAGGGGAAAAAGTGTTAAATTAAGCTTCAATAAAATTAAAAACTTGAGAGCAAACTGGCACATTAGAGACCGAGATAAGTCCCTCACAACACACAAACTCATCAAAGAACTTGCATCTAGAATACAAAAAGTCCTATGCATAATCCTACAATAAGTAGAAATTCCATCAAAAATGGACAAAATACTTGAACAGGAATTTCACCAAAGAGGTCATTCAGGTAATTACAAAGCAAATGAAGGCTCAGTATCATTACCTATCAGGAAAGTGAAATAAAAACCATAACGAGGGCTTCCCTGGTGGTGCAGTGGTTAAGAGTCCGCCTCTCAATGCAGGGGACACGGGTTCAAGCCCTGGTCCGGGAAGATCCCACATGCCACGGAGCACCTAAGCCCGTGTGCCACAACTACAAAGCCTGCGCTCTAGAGCCCGCGAGCCACAACTACTGAGCTCACGTGCCACAACTACTGAGCCCACGTGCCACAACTCCTGAAGCCCACGTGCCTAGAGCTCGTGCTCCACAACAAGAGGAGCCACTGCAGTGAGAAGCCCGTGCACCGCAATGAAGAGCAGGCCCCGCTCGCCGCAGCTAGAAAAAGCCTGCACACAGCAACAAACACCCAACGCAGCCAAAAATAAATAAATAAATAAAATTAAACTAAAACAAAAAAACAAAAAAAACACACCATATGAGGCACCACTATAAACCTGCCAGAATGGCTAAAAGTGAAAAATACTGACTGGTAGTACCTAGTGCTGGCAATGGCACGGAGCAGCTGGAATTCTCATACATTATTGATTATTGGCGGGGTTATAAACAGGTCAGACCTCTTTGGGAAACTGTTTAACAGCACATCTGCTAAAGTTAAACAGGCCTTTGCTGCCTAACACACCACTCCGGCCAATTTCCCACAGTCCTGTGGGTCAGTTCATGGCTCTTTTGCTGGTCGTCTTCACTTGGAGGGGCTGATGCTCCAAGATGGCCTCATACACAGGGGGACCTCAATGACGCAGCTGGGCTTCTCCATGGGTCTTTAACCCAGGCTTCTTCATAGCATGGTCGTCTCAGGGTCCTGAGGGACAAGAACTAAAGCATCAGGACCCCTTGAAAGCTGGAAGTTGCACAAGTCACTTCCATCACATTGTGTTCATCAGAATGAGTCGTGATGAAGTGCAGCATCAACACGGGGGCTTATTCAAGGGCGTGGGTGCTGGGAGGTGCGACTCACTGGGGGCGATTGAGGCAGTGGCCTCCCATGCTGATCTTACAGTGTAGCAGCTCTGCTCCCAGGGTTATGCCCAAGAGAAGCAAGTGCCTCAGTAAGCCAGAAGTCACACGCAGGATTGTTCATAGCGGCTTCTTTCCAACAGCAGCTCACTGGAGATAACCGAGGTCCAGCAATAGGAGAGTGGAGAACACTGCACAGTTAGAAGAACTAACGACTGAATCGTGTTGTAACATACATGAGTCTCACCAGTTTTGACCAGAAAAGAATATATACTGATTGCTTCCATTTATACGAAGATTAGTGATAAGCAGAACTAATCAGCGATGATAGAAGAATGAGAGCAGTGATTAAAAGGGAAGGTTCACTAGAGGGGCCTGAGGTGGTTTTCTAGGAGCTAGAAATGTTCGCTTTTGGTCTGGTGGTGGTGATGTGGATGTGTACATACGTGAAAATTCATCCAGCTGTGCACACTTCACAGTTTGTATGTTATGGCTCAATTTTTTAAACTTAAAAAAAAAAAGACCTTGGGTTGAAATCTCAGGTCTGCCACCCAGTAGCCCTGTGGCTTTGGGGCAAGTGTGAGCCTCAGTTTCCACATTTGCCCAAGGAGGAGTTGTGAAGCCTAAACGCAAAAGTCCTATAAGGCTAAGAAAGGTGTGGAGATACAGTACTGAATAAGACTGAATAAGACGGGACGTTTTGCCTGTCCTCACAAAGGTAATGGTCTTACAAAGGAGATTTCCAAGTGTATTGTTCATTACATATTATTTTATTTTATTGAGGTAAAAATTGACGTATAATGTTGTATTAAATTCAGGTGTACAACATCATTTAATACTCGTAAGCATTGTGAAATGACCACCACAGGAAGTCTAGTTAACATTTGTCACAACACATAGTTAGAAAAAGTTTTTTCTTGCAATGAGAACTTTTAAGGTCTGTTCTCTTAGCAACTTTTGAATATGTAATACAGTATTATTAACTATAATCGCCGTGCTGTACTAGTTTTATCTTCAGAAGACTTGGATGTTATTATCTGTTAAAACATCTATTACTGAAAGCTATTAGTTTGAACTTTGTAAAATTGTCATTTTGTTTATGTCGGGAATGACTGGACCTAATACATCCATTATTCTCACGATTTTGATTTGTAGAAAATGTATTTCCCTTCACTGTGTTTCTGTATACCTGAGGCTTGTGACTGCACCAGGGCCAAGCGCCAGCCGGCAGTTCTCCGTGCAGCCACTGAGGAAGCACCGCGCACAGGCTCCTGTCGGTGCCACACTCGCTTTAGGGACGGGAAGGCTGCTGAGCCCAGTGGAGCTGAGCCTGCATGTGCTTCTGGGAGTCTCCCCGCAGTCTCCCTTCGTCCCCAAGATCGAAGAGCAGGGGCGTGATGGGAACGTTTCTCCTTAGCTATGCATGTGCTCTTACAAGGACATCTGATCTAAATGATAGAGCAGTGTTATGTATTGGTGGAAATGACAGGTAAATGGAATTTCTTATTTTGCTCTTACTGTGGCATTTCTCTCTTTTTAGGAGCAGACATCAAAGACAAATTAAAATGTTATGACTTTGATGTGCATACAATGAAGACATTAAAAAACATTATTTCACCTCCGTGGGATTTCAGGGAATTTGAAGTAGAAAAACAGACAGTGGAAGAAGCAGGGCTTGCACCATTAGAAACCTCAAGGAAAACTCCAGATTCCAGACCTTCCTTGGAAGAAACCTTTGAAATTGAAATGAATGAAAGTGACATGATGTTAGAGACGCCTATGTCAGACCACAGTACGTGATTCCAGATGGGTCCCAGTTCCCCTTTGTCCTAGAGTAGGTCAGTGTTTCCTCTCATCCTTGTCTTAAAAATGTCCCATTTCTCAACATGCATCCAGACCCCACCTCTGCATTTAGGAATGGAGATCTCCCTTGAGAGCCTGGATCGCACACCTTTGCAACAGATGTTTTCTGATCCTACAGAACAGTTATACAAAGTGAAATAAAGAAGGTAAACCATGTCTTAGGTCGTTTTTTCTTTTTCAGTAGACTTTTATTTGCGGCTAATTTTGAACTTACAGAAAATCTGCAAAGGCAGCACTGAGAGCGTCCATGCCGCCTCACCCAGTTTCCCCCATCGTGAACATCTTGTGTGACTGGGGGACTTTAATCAAAACTAAGAAATCCACGTTGGTCTCTAGTAGCCGAACTCCAGACTTTCTTGGATTTCACCAGTTTTCCCGTGAATGTCGTCTTTCTGCTCCTGCATCCGGGGGCCACACTGCAACTAGCTGTCAGATTGCCTAGGCTCCTCTTGGTGGTGACGGTGTCTCAGACTTTTCTTATCTTTCGTGGCCTGGACAGTTTTGAGAGGACTTGTCAGATATTTTGTAGAATGTCCCTCAGTTTGAGTTGTTTCAAGTGTTTCTCATGATTGGACTGGGGTTTTGGGTGCGAAGTACCTTTCTCACCACATTGTGTCGGGGGTACATGTTACCAGCATGACTTACACAGGAGGTGTGGACCTGATCACTTGGTGGCACTGGTGTCTGCCAGGTTTCCCCACTGCAAAGTCACTCTTTCCCTCTTCCCACACTTTAGAAGCAAATCGCTAAGTCCAGCCTACCCTCCGTTTGTCAAGGGGTTTAAGTTAAGCTCCATCCCCTGGTGGTTTCATCTGTTCTCTCCCATTTGTTCATTTTATTTATTTATCCCATTTATTTATCAGCATAAACTCATGTATACATATTTTCTATTTTAGGTTATAATTTTATACTAACGTTATTTATTTTGTGGCTTCAGTTGTTTCAGCTTTGGCCATTGGAGGTCTTTCAGCTTGACTCTTATGTCCTTGTGACGTGCCTCCATCCATTTATTTTTTCTTCTCGTTTTTCCTTTATTTTGGTAAAATGTGTGTATATAACATAAACTGTGGACTTCAGTTAGTAATAACGCATCACTCTTGGTAACAACTGTACCGCATCAATGCAAGATAGGGATACGGGGAGAGGGTTAGTATATGGGAACTCTTCTGTCCCGTTTTTCTGTAAATGAAGAAATAAAGTGTGTGCATGTGTGGATAGGTAGCCATTTTAATCATTTTCAAGTGTATAATTCAGTGGCATTTATTTCCAACCTTTTTTTTTTTTTCACTCCAAACAGAAACTTTGTACCCACTAAGCAGAAAGTCCCTCAGCTCTGGTAGCCTCTAATCTTATTTCCTGTCTCTGAATTTGCCTATTCTAGATAATTTCGTGTAAGTGGTATCACACAATATTTGTCCTTTTGTGTCTGGTTTATTTTACTTAGAATAATATTTTCAAGGTTTATCCACGTTGGGGCTGTTGCCTCCCCACTGGTGGGTGAACCCAGGTCTTGGGGTTAGTGCCAGCCTACTGGTGGGCAGAGCCAGGTCCTGGGGTCTGGTTGCAGGGCCCAGGGGTCCCAGAGCTGGTGTTGGATCTCTGGTTGGGGTGACTAGTTCTGACACAGTTGGGTACAGGGTCCAGGGTGTCCTGAAGCTTGTGTTGGCCTTCTAGTGGCAAGGGCTGGGGCCCAGCTGGTCCCAGGGTAGGGTCTGGCTGGCTGTGGGCAGGCTGGGTTTGCAGGCTGTGGAGCTGTGGTTTTCTTGCATCTGGTGTTTGCCCCCTGGTGGATAAGGCTGGTCTGGATGCTAGAGCCGGCTTCCTGGAGGGCAGGGTTGAGGCCCAGGGGATTCTGGGGTTGGTGCCTGCCAACTGGTGGCTGAGCTGGTTCCTGGGCCCTCTGGTGGGAGGGCCTTGTCCAGGGGCGGCTGTGGGCTCGGGGGGTCTCAAGGCAGCCTGTCTGCTGATGGGTGGGCCTGTGTCCCCGCTCAGTTAGTTGCTTGAGGTGTCTCAGCAGTGGTGCCTACAAGCTATTGGGCCAGGGCAGGGCTGTGTCCTGGGGCTAATAAGCTAGAGGGAGGGTTCCACAGTGGCTCTTCCCAGCACCAGTGTCCATGTGGTAGAAGGAGCGAGCTTCCAAGAATGGCTGCCGCCAGCGCCTATGTCCCCAGGGTGAGCTGCAGTGGCTTCTTGCCTCTTGAAAACCAGCAGGCCAGTCTGACCCAAGCTTCTGTCAAATTGCTGCCCCTGCTCTGGGTCCTGGAGCGTGTGAGATTGTGTGTGTGCCCTTTAAGCATGAAGTCTATTTCCCTCAGCCGTCTGGCTCCCCCCAAAGTAAGTCCTTGTGGCCTTGCAAGCCAAATGCTCTGGGGGCTTGTCTTCCCAGTTCAGGACCCCTGGGCTGGGGAGCCTGACATGGGGCTCAAACCCCTCCCTCCTTTGAGAGGACCTGTGCAATGTAACTATTCTCAAGTTTTCGGGCCCTGGGGGTATGGGACTTGACTATATTTCAAGTCCGTGCCTCCTACCTATCTCATGGTTCCTTCTTTGTCTTCAGTTGTGGAAGATCTTTTCTGGAAGGTTCCAGTCTTTTCATGGATGGTTCTGCCAATAGTTGTGATTTTGGCGTGCTCTTAAGAGGAGGTGAGCTCAGGCGCTTTCTACTCCATCATCTTGGCCAATCCAGGAATTTTGTAATGCTGAGCCAGCATCCTTCCAGAGCCATTTCCCAGGCAGTTAAATACAGCCACGCACAGTCCTCTGGGCCAGAGCCTGAGCTAATTAGGGAGTCTTAGTTTTAGAGCTGCTTTTCTCCTGTAATATGTCATTTTTAATATGTCATAGCTTAGATAACTGTCTTATCCAAGCATCTGGATCAGTTGTGGCGGAACTTATTGAAATGATGTAGCACATTTGTTGGGGGCAAGAAAGAAAATTTCTCATAGTTTCACACATTGGCAAGTGATTTATTCCATGAAAGACATGTTAAAATTGTCTTTAAAAAGTTTATACAGGGATTCCCTGGTGGTGCAGTGGTTAAGAATCTGCCTGCCAACACAGGGAACACGGGTTTGATCCCTGGTCTGGGAAGATCCCACGTGCCGCGGAGCAACTAAGCTCGTGCACCACAACTACTGAGCCTGTGCTCTAGAGCCCACGAGCCACCACTACTGAGCCCGTGAGCCACAACTACTGAAGCCTGCGTGCCTCGAGCCCATACTCTGCAACAAGAGAAGCCATCGCGATGGGAAGCCCGCGCACCACAACAAAGAGTAGCCCCCACTCACCGCACCTAGAGAAAGCTAGTGCAGCAACAAACACCCAACGCAGCCAAAAATAAATAAATTTATTAATTTATAATAAAAAAAAGAACAACTCTTAGTCGTTCTAATAAAGAGATGGGTTTAGGTCCTTCATCTGTTCAAATCTTTTCTTTCAAGCTCTTATCCTGATATTAGACACATTATCCTATTTTTTCATAGAAAAATGTTTTATTCCAAGGCATTTATTTACAGCATCATTAACAAATAAGGTATTGTATAGAAATGAATTTTCCAAGCACCTAATATTCTCCCTTAAACACTAAAACTTTTTATCTTAACCTAAAATGTATCTTATATATTTCTACCTTTTTAAGGGTTAGAAATATAATAGCTAAGGCAGAAAAATATAGATAATTTATAAGGTAGAAGAATAATAGCTGTCATTTCTTGAGGTCCCCATGTGCTAATAACTCCCATAAGTCTTTGGAGTAAGACCTTGTACAGATGAGGAATCTGAGCACAACTAGCGATGCATCCAGGGCAGCATACAGGCCCCATTTCCTGTCTCAGCCCCTCACACTACACATCAGCTGTGTGCAGTGATGCACTTAGAGTCCCTGAGTTGCCTACTGCTATTTAGACTCAAATAGTGTGTTCCTGAGTTTTCATTTTTCTTTTAAAATGGCTTCTCTATCTCTTCTCTGTCAGGCAAATGGCTTTTCTATCTCTTCTCTGTCAAGCATCACATGTGCCTATTTTTATGCCTCCCCTCTCTTTAGCTGGGCTAGAAAATCAAATGATGGAACTTAAAATAATCACTTTTAAAATAAATAAAAAGGAAGGTATTAATACTCTTCCACACTTATTTTACCCACCAGACAATAACATTGCTTCATTTAGCTTTTTCATTGATCACGTGGTGTGATTTTTTAATGTTCTGGAAAAGTGAACGCCTGATAATTAACCCATGACCTTGTTGACAGTGCTTTAAAAGACATAAAAGAACAAGACCTTCAAGACATTTGACTAAGCTGTTTTTCACATCAACAAGTTTAATATCAATGTTTAGTCTTCAGAAAGTGTCAAAAAAGAGGGGGGGTAATGTGTAACTGTACTGCCAAGTATTTTTCTGATATGACTCTAGTATCATAATAATGCCTAGTTTCCTAAAAAGTCAGCCTTCTTGCCACCTTTAAAGTGACTGTGCTGTCATCTTTAAAGAAAAATAGAGTGTAACGGTCACCAGTTGCTTTAGGTCATGGTCATCCATCAATTAGACCCGTGCTCTGGAGCAAAATGTAACCCTTCCTGTGACCAGGACCACACTTATGGGTGGAGTGTTCAGCTAGGGTTAGGTTCACTGACATTTGGAGATTAGTTAATACTGCTTTGTTTTGGATGTAATTCTATGTGTATTTTAAACAAAACATGCTGGGTAACGTGTAGGAAGATAGATATTCTTTGTGCTGTACTTTTCTTTCATATAAAATCATAAGCGATTTTACAAGTGTATGTCACTCACTGTCTTGAAATTGGTATCATAAAATTGTATTTAAAGAATAATTCCATCCAACGTGAATTCTAAAGTTCTGCCATTTCTCACCATCAGCCCCTTCTGCCCCTACCTCTCACCCTCGGGATATAATAAACCATCTTCTCCGACAACCACATTTTCCTTTTCTTTGTCACAATAAGAGCTTTTGATCAGCAAAACTAGGCTTGCAGTACCGCGTTGATTGGAGACAGAAAAGGAAACTGTGGATCTAGTGTGTGCAACTTCATCATAGTTCCTAAAGGATTCCTTTAGGCTTTATTTGAAATAATGAAAGCTGCTCCTGGCCTCCTTGCTGGGGTTTTAGAGAACTCAGTTTTGGAAGTGCTCTTTTGAGTCTTTCAGCCCATTTAAAATGACACATTTCAATTGGGTAGTGAGTGGTTCAGGGATAAAGGACTGGATTGAGTTAAACCTGGATTTACTCCCAGTGGCTGCCAGCGATTCCCTTAATCTCTTAATTAATGCCTCAATTACTCTATTCTCCAGTTTCTATGTTTGTTGGTACTTAAAGTTCTGGGAAGAAAGGTGCTACGAATGAAAAACATAGCCAACACGAATAAGTTGAAAATATGACAAAACGTGGCATTTAAAAATTAACCTCTATATGAATTATTCTAACCAAAAGTGTTTCTGCCTGAATGTTTGTAAAAGAAAAACATGTCTGCTGCCCCATTGAGCGTCTCAAAAAGTTGAGCGAAAATTATATTGGAAAACATTAAGGCCCTGTTTTGAGTGCCGTGAGTCTGAGCTACTCCAGTCCTTGACACCTGAGTCCTAAGGACCGTCGAAGTGAGCCTTCTTTCTCTGTGGCCAATTTCTTCTCTCAACGCTGGGGCATTTATTCTACTCCGTAGAGGAAAGCCATGTACTCATTTGTGCTGTTTGTCAATCGCCTGCTTTTTCTTGAATGTAATTGCTACTGCAGCCCAGCTCCAGCTCCACGTCCTGGCCACGCCCCCACGCCCCCACGCCCCCACGCCCCCACGCCCCCACGCCGCCACGCCCCCACGCCCAGGAGTCGAACGTCCCTCCCTACGCGCGTCCCCGGGCCCCGGACGGGCGCGGCAACGGAAGTCGGGGGACGGGAGGTGGATGCGGAACTGCAGCCAGGGATGGGGGAAGAGGCGAGCGGCCTCTGAACAGTGGGGACTGGGTGGGGCAGCCCAGTCCTCGCGAGATTTCGGCCCTGACGAGAGGCTGCAGCGGCTCGGCGGCGGGTCTGGGATGCGCTCGGAGAAGGAGGGAGAGGGGGGCCCAGGGGTGGCCGTTACTACGCGGGGTCCGAGCGGGAAGGAGAAGCCGTCGCCCACAGAAAGCCACTTCCGCCGGGAGTCTCAGCGGCGGGAGCCTGAAGCGCCGGTAGCCTCGTCCTTCGGCTGTGGGGGCGGTGCAGTCAAACCCTGCGAGGAAAAGAGGACGGTCCTCAGCAAGGTGGGGGCGGGGCGATGTGAGGGGCGGGGCCGAAGGTGCGGTAGCCCTGCGCTCCGGGGCGGAGCCGCGGGCGCTTCAGCACCGCGGACAGCGGCCGGGCCGCGCTGCCCCAGCGGCGTCGGGGCTGCTAGGGCGCCCTTGACGCGATCTTTTCTGGCTTTGGAGGAAGAAAAGTCACTTCAGCCTGTGGGTGTTTCCCGTCGAGGCTGGGACGCTGGGCTTACCAGTGCCGGGCAGTAGCCTTCCACGTTGCCGAGGGTCCGGTCCGGTCCAGGGGAGACGGGGCAGCCGGGAGAGCAGAGCCCGTGGCGCTGGAGTGGACGCGGATGGACCCTGCGGGCGGGAGGCGGGAGGTGTCTACCCCATGCTTTGCTGCTGTGGATGTTGCCCTGCATGTACCTTACCTCCTGGTAGGGAGCGTGGGGGCGGGCACATACCAACAGTTATCTGGTTTTAATGAAAAGATTTCATGAAAAACGGCTGCTCTGCCCAGCCTTTTCTGACCTCACCGATCCCTTTTACATTATTCAGCCCTTGTTATTCTTTTGACAGCCATGTTCTCCATGCATATGTTCCTTAATCTTTACTAAAATGCGTGTTTCTGCTGGACTCCTGGGTTAGATTTTACTCTGAGCATAAACACGGTGACCAAGCTTTCAAGTAGGCTTAATACAGTACCACTGAAAGGAAACCCAGCCAGCGTTTCTCCCCAGGTGGTCATCCGGCGGCTTCCTCCCAGCCTCACCAAGGAGCAGCTGGAACAGCAGCTTCACCCCCTGCCCGCACATGATTACTTCGGGCTCTTTACTGCTGATCTCAGGTGAGAAGATTTTACCAACGTTAAGAGGCTGAGAGGGAGTTCCCTGGTGGCCTAATGGTTAGGACTCGGAGCCCGGGTTCAACCCTTGGTCGGGGAACTAAGATCCCACCAGCTGTGCGGCATGGCCAAAAAAAAAAAGGCTGAGAGGTTTTGTCAGTTGATGGTAAAGGAATATAGATAATAGAAGCCATCTCTGTTTCCATCTTCTTTCCCACATATACGCGGAAATCAGTGCAGGCCTTTATTTCTGCAAGTTATTTCAAAGTAGGCAGATAATTAAATTTCCCTAAAATAGATTTGAAGATCTCCATAGCACCACCATAGCCTAAAAAGGAAAGCAGTCTAACAAAGTATTAATTTTTTTTATTTTGGATATCACTAAACCTTATTTCATATAACCTTTTAAAGTAAATTGTATTAAGATAAAAGAAAGAAAAGTGAATAAATAATAGATGTATAACCTAATGCATTTTTACAAGTGAACACACCCACGTAACTAAGACCAGATAAAGAAGCAGAATACTCCAGACCCCAGAAGCCCC
Source organism: Hyperoodon ampullatus (assembly GCF_949752795.1). NCBI lineage: Eukaryota > Metazoa > Chordata > Mammalia > Artiodactyla > Ziphiidae > Hyperoodon > Hyperoodon ampullatus. Next base: position 838,619 of record NC_136929.1, on the reverse strand, counting down.
TAGTGTTCCCTTCTATCACTGACATCCCCACCCTCAACCCACCCCTGCTAAGTTATATCTTTTTCAGTTACCTTTTACAGCTTGGTAGGAAGATGTTTCTGACAATAATTTAACACTTCAAAATCTCCTTTTTATTAAAAAAGAGAGCAGACCTCAAGTTAGCCCAAAAGATGACAGTTCAGCTAGAATTTGGTGATTTTCACTCTGTGATTTCTTATTATCTTTATTATTCTTTTTCTCTTCAATATCATGAGTTCTCATTTATGGTAGCCATTATAAACTTTCCTTTTGAATAAATACATTTAAGTAAAAAAATGTCAGTTCAGTCAAAGAAAAATATCACAGGTAAATGTAGATTTTGTTAAAAAAACCCAACATAAACATGATTTTTTGAAATGACTAAAGTTTAGGAAAACTAGTACAATTACAGGAGGTCAGGCACTGGACTCAGTGACTCAGATTGGAATCCCAGTCCCACCATTTTACTAACTGCTCCCTCTGTGAGCACCTAATTTCTCTGAGCCTCAGTGTTCTCATCTGTGAAATGGGGTTGAAAGTTTCCACCTATGAAGGACATTGGTAGCTGTGAGCTAGAGGGGAAAGGCTTAGTTCTTCTGTAGATCCTATGCCATGTGCTACAATAAATACCCTTTTAAGATACCTAAATGTGTTCTCTAAACCAGTAAAGGAGCTCTTTTACAATACAACATTTCCTTCTCTGAATGAATCGTGACTAGGTTGTATTGCAGTCATGACACATGATTAGGAATGATCTTTGAATAACCTTGCCTTTGATTTTCTACCTCTGAGGACCAGTATTTTTTTTTTTTTTTCCAGTACGAGTGCCTCTCACTGTCGTGGCCTCTCCCGTTGCGGAGCACAGGCTCCGGACGCGCAGGCTCAGCGGCCATGGCTCACGGGCCCAGCCGCTCTGCGGCATGGGGGATCCTCCCAGACCGGGGCACGAACCCGTGTCCCCTGCATCGGCAGGCGGACTCTCAACCACTGCACCACCAGGGAAGCCCTGAGGACCAGTATTTTAACCCTGGCTCTGTGCAGTAGAAAAACCAACCTAAAGTGTCTCTCCCAAATCATTAAAAAGATCTCGGTTAATATTTTGTTTGTTTTTGGTTTATTTGCTAAAGAATATCCAGATTGCTGTAATTAACTGAGAAATGGTTCTTTGGCATAAAGGTTTTATCTGAAGTAGTTTGTTGTATCCAGAAAAGAAGAAAAAAAAAAAGACAAAAGAAGTCTTAAGTTTTTTACTGTTTTCATTGTTATCTCTTCTTTCAGTCTTTATCCTCATCTCTATTCAAGAGCATACATTAATTTTAGAAATCCTGATGACATCCTGCTTTTTAGAGATCGTTTTGATGGATATATCTTCACTGACAGTAAAGGTTGGGTCATTGGCTTTTTAAACTCTTTATTATAATTTCTAAGTACATTAAGTTTTGCTGGATGTTTGTGAATTTTAATTGAGCCCTTAGATGCTAATCTAAAATAAATTCATAAATTTTGAGTATGTTATTGTGATTATGGGCTTATGTTAAAAATTAAAATTACATATAAACCAAAGAATTATAGCAATTTCGTGTAGTAGTGACAACCTATTTAGGTATTATCATCAGGGAGTGAAGTTTTTCACGTAAATGAGTTTTCTGGATAAGTGAACTTTTTACTCTTTTTCGTTCCCAAAGTAAATTATTTTATCCTGGTACTATGTACTAGGCATCATGGATGGAGCACTGAAAATGAAGCAGACATTGTCCCTGTCTGTCTGAAGCCCTGCTGTCCTCCTGGTTCTTGACTTTATTCTGAGTAGTTGAGGATAAAATAAATACTCAGAAGTGTCTTCCAGATACCTGAACGTTAAAGTGTCCTAGTCCTCTGGCAAATATGAAGGCGATCCCTCAGCGGGTTTGGTAGCCGGGCAGAAGTGTTCCCTCTCTCGGTGAGGCAGATGCTCTCCGCGAGCGTTTGTGTGTGTCTGTTCCCCGCCACCCCTACATAACAACAGAGTCAGCTTCAAGTGACTTTCATTCTAGATTTTTCTATTTGAAGCAAATCTTACCTGGATATCATGAACACCCTTTGAAACCCTCTCTTCTAGCTGAGTGTCTCTTGTAAACAAAGTCATTTCCTTGAACTCATATACCAGATTGGTAATTGAATTAACCTTTTAAAATTAAAAAATGTAAGATGTGACTAGGACACCTATTGAAAGGTATTCCAAAATAAGCTCTTTGGTGGGAGAGCAATAAGGTTTATTGAGGTAGAAATTACATATGGTAAAAAAAACCACTTTAAAGTGTACAGTTTAATGAATTTTGAATGTATTCAGTCATGTAACCACAACTACAATATGAGGAATTGTGTTATTTAGTAAATAAGTGCTCATCCTTTGTTTAAATCTGGAGTTTGATGTGCTAAGATTACTGTTACTTGAAAATATAATTAAATTCTATTTTAAACAGTAATATTGTCAATGCTATGCTCAGTGCTTAAGTAAGTAAGACTATTGTTTTAAAATGAATACAGTAGAATTTCAGAATGGCTTTTGTAATTTGTTTCCTGTTAAAGGCCTAGAATATCCGGCAGTGGTAGAATTTGCTCCATTCCAGAAGACAGCCAAAAAGAAGCTAAAGAAAAAAGACACCCAAACCGGAAGCATTGAAGATGGTGAGTCCTTTTTCCGATGCTGGATTGTGAAACTGCATTAAACACATTGGTCAAATATAATTTCTCTCTCTATATGGGGAAGAATATATTTATTTTCTTTCTATCTTAATTTACAGATCCAGAATATAAGAAGTTTTTAGAAACTTACTGTGTGGAGGAGGAGAAAACTAGTGCCAACCCTGAAACTCTTCTGGGGGACATACAGGCAAAGACGAGAGAACTTATTGGTCTGTTTTGCTCATTTTTTTCCTCTTTACTTTATTGAGATATGTATTTATAGAGTATATATTTGTTTTTCCTTTTTCATGATTATTATAGAAAATTGACACATGTGACAGGCCTGGCAGAAATACAGAGTATTTCCCAGTTTTGACAAAAGGAAAAGGGTGGCAGGATGGTAACTTGGGAAAATATTTCTGAGCATCTGTTGATGGAGGGAGAACACCTGAATTTTCAGTTACAGTCACTTTGTTTCAAATTATGACGCTTCTGAACGAGCAGTAGAGAAGACATTTGAGCGCTGTGTGCCGGACTGCGTCAGGTAAGCTTATGTCTCAAAGTTGAAGTCAGTCATCTTTGCAAAGAGCAGTCGTAGAAAGGAGATGCTTTGCTTAAGTATGAGGTCATCTTGCTGTTGTTCAGAAGACTATCAAGGCCCCTGAGCAAGTGAGGCAGATGAGTGGATAAGCCCAGCCAGGGCACAGAATCTGGTTTGAATCAGGCCTTCAACCCTCTGCCCCCAAGTGGAATATTTTGGAAATGGCTCTCTCCTAGCAGCGTTCCCCCAGAACTCAAGAATAGACGTGAAACTCCTTTATCAGGCAACCTGCTTGTCTCTCCCAAACATGCTTGTAGTGTCTCCCTTCCTGCCTCTGCCGGGGCTGGGGCCTCACCGTGCAGCCCAGTGCCCCTCCCACCTGTTCTGCCCTCCCTTCCCCATGCTTACCTCCTGCTCACCCACCAAGACTTACAGGACAGAATGGTTACACTGTGGATAATTTATCTTCTTATTTGTCTGTCTCTCTCTGCATTAACCCTCCTCTCACTTTGTCTCTCCACGCTCCAAGAGAACTGTATTTTTGTCTTTGTAGTCTTAGCATGTAATACATTGCTTGAACAAGTTTAGGTATTTGGTAAATATGTGTTGAGTAAATTAATAAAAAAAAGGTTAACATTATGGAAGCATTCTTCATTAGTCTAATAATGAAGTTTTATATTTTATAAGAGGTGATTCAATGTGTGGCTCAAAGGATCTTTAATCACTAAAGTATTTATGGAGATGTGCTTAGCACATGTTGACTGGGTACCGACTCTGAGCCTGGGCACGGGGACAGCACCAGAACAGGACACACAGGCTTCTGCCCTCATGCAGCTGCCCTCCTACTGGGGTGACTGTAGCAAACACACGCAGAAATGCTCAAGCCAGAGCATTTCCACTTGTGATAAGTGCCACAGACGTAATGGAATAGAATAATGGGATAGAGAGAGAGGCCCCTCTGAGACCGTATTTGAGCCAAGACCAGCTGGGCCAAGAGATGGAAGAAGAGGGAACTCCAAACACAAGGGCTGGAGGCTGGAGCTCAGGGCCTGCAGGGGCGGGGCGCACGCCTCTGTGGTTGGCACATGGTGGGCAAGGAGCAGAGTAGCTGGAGAGGTGGGACCACAGCGTGACGGGCTGGATTTTATTTGAGGGACATCTGGGGACCGAGGGAGTGATGTGGTCTGATGGATTTTTTTCCCTGTCACTCTGGTTGCTCCATAAGATGGAGAAGCTGGGCTCTAGTTAGGAGGCTCTTGTTGTCGTCAGGGAAGGCTGCTTGAACGAGGGTGGCAGAGTCAGCATGTGTTCTGGAGGTTGAACTGACCAGACTGGCTGAGGATTGGGTGTGAGGGCAAGAAAGCAGAAAGGATCAAGGCCTCCAAGAGCCTGACTTGAGCAGATCAGTGGGTTATGGCACCAGCACTGACGGGGGGAAGAAACAGTATTGAGGGCAAATCGTGATTTCAGTGTAGAACATGATAAAATTAAGAAGAGTTAAACAAAGCAGCAAATTAGAAATTATTTACAGAACTCACCCTCCTCGTCCTGTTTCTTTACTGCTTCTTCTTAAATGCCCTTGTACAGGGCCGCTGCAGGGAAGTAGCAAGATCTTTCACTTCTGGGCAGTTGTTAGATAGCCACTTGCTGATCACACACACATCCCCCACCAGAGTCCAGCCACCCTCCTGCAGAGGAGGGACGAGCCTGTCCTCTCCCGTTCCCAGCACCTCTCCCAGTGCTTGGTGCACAGTAATTATTTACTGAATGAATAAATGTGACTTAGAATCCACTAGCCCAGGACGAGCCTGTAGAACTTTTGTGATTCCTCTTTCTGCCTATTTCAATTTAGTCTTAATCAGGCAATTCTTGGCAAATGCCTTTTTCTTTTCTTAGATTTTGACCTTTAGTGGATTCTTATGGTCAAGGCTGAGCAGTGTGAGTTAAATGCAAATGTTAGTTCACTCTGAAGTTGCAGATGAGTGCAGGCATATCAGGGTCTTTAGAGCGGACAGACCTGGGCTCAGGTCCCAGCTCTAAGACTTAGCAACCGTGGGACCGGCTTCCTCATAGGTGGTTGTCGCCAAGCCTAGTAAGCGAGAACGGTTCTACTGTTGGTTAAATCAGTGTTGTACTGCGTGGTTGCGCATCTTCTGTTTAGTAAATGATACACTTTTATGGTTTGTAAAGCACTTTCTTATACAGGGTCCCACTTACCCACCACGTCAGTCCTTTGGGGGAGCAAGGCAGGTGTCTGTAAGAAAGGAGGGAAGGCAGGTGGAGCCTCAGCATCAGCTCCCCAGCCCCGCCCAGGTAGGTCTCAGCTCTGCCCTAGTTGACAAGCCTAGAACCACCGCAGTACAGGGCAGAGTCCTCACTCCTCTCCAGCCCTGCCCTGACCCCATGGGTACCAACATCTGTGGGTGCTTACGTCCCCTCTGTAAAATGGCATTATATTTGCATACAGCTTACCCACATCCTACTGTATCCTGTAAGTCATGTCCAGATTACTTGTAATACCTGATACACTGTGAATGCTATGGAAATAGTTGCCACTGAGTTGCAAAGTCAAAGTTTTGCTTTTTAGAACTTTCTGGAATTTTTTTCCCCATATATTTTTGATCCACAGTTGGTTGAATCTGCGGATGTGGAACCGGTGGATACGGAGGGCCATCTGTATATAAATACGTTATAACGTTTGGGAAGTTTAATGTATTGTTTTCATTTTGCTTTTTTGCTTTATACCATTTTTGTGAGTAATGTATGGGACTCCCTTAAGAATCAGGAATTAAATGCCTAGTGTGTATAAGTCTGTCAGTACCTCCAAATTACTTGACTTTATAGTGACAGAGTAGGAGCTCCCCCAAATACAGTGTAGGCTCATGTAAGTTTTAAAATGATATAATCTTCCCTTAATTATTTTAAAGATTAAATTGAAAGCAAGTATTTAAAATAAATAAATCTTATTTTAGTGTTAAATACTACATTGCAATTTTTGTATTTTAGCTAGAAGAACCACACCTCTTTTGGAATATATTAAAAATAGAAAATTAGAAAAGCAGGTAGGTCTGGCCGTTTACCCAATGAAAAGCCTTCTTGTTCCCATGATGTCCGTGCAGACAATTTATACACATATTTTCCACATCTTTAGAGAATTCGAGAAGAAAAGCGAGAAGAACGGAGGAGGAGGGGCTTGGAAAGGAAACGCTTACGGGAAGAAGAGATAAGAAGGAGAAGGGAAGAGGAGAAATGTAAGAGGAAAGCAGCAGAAGAACAGAAGAAAACTGCTGAGAAAGACGGAAGGATGACGGTAATTTTGAGGAGACGTTTCATTTCTTTTTTCCAAAAATAGTTCAACCTTTTAGGTATTTTAGCTCTTCAGAACTTCCAGGACATTTTCATTAGTGTAGTCTTTCACTGTTATAGTTGTTTTTCTCTGTTCTGTGACAGTCGTTCTCAGATGGTGTTCCCTGAGCCCCAGGGCTTTCTTGAGCGCGCTGTGTTTGGGGGACCACATGGGTGGAAGAGTCGGCGAGGACCAGGTTTCTGGGTGTGACAGAAGCGCTTCACCCAGAGGAGCCCACATTTAAGTGTCGTAGGCTGGGCTTCTGCTTATATTTGCCTTTCAAGAAAGAGTTCCTAACTAAAAAACTACACGTTTGAAACCCGCTGGCTTTGTGTCTACTGGCCTTTCTTTATGCCGACTGACTCATAGAACTGGGTTGTATCATTTCTTTTGTGGTAGCAGCAATGGTTTCTACATCTCTTGCCCAATTTTTCCTTTGACTGATGCATTCATTTAGGAGGGTGGTTTAATTCCCACAGAGGGAATTATCCTCTATGTAAAATTTATTGCCCACATCGGGGTCAGGCCCTACCTTCTTAGTATTCTGCTCAGATGACTTTAAGCCTAGATTTCAACCTCATGGGAATCTTAACCTCTTCCACAAAGGGTTTAAGGTGCCTTTTAGGGATTCATTAACACTGTATAATATAAAGGAAAAAAATGGAAGGTCAGGACTTGAGGGAACAGAGGCAGAAAGGAAAGGATAGGGAAGAGACCACAGTTGCCATAGTTGAGCCCTAGATTAGTTTCTGATATGCTCGGCAGTCAAAAACAGAAAAGTTGATCAGAAATGTAGTTTTCATTATCCATGAAGAGAAAACATGCCATTTCTTCAAGGAAAGCAAAGCTTTTTCTAGGCCTTGACTTCTAAAACAATGTCTCCCATAGGTGGTCCTATGGGGTTCACTAGCAATGGAGGGGATTTCTTAACCATATTCCTGTGAAACACACAGCCATCTATATCGATCAGGACGGACTGGGCTGTGCTGCAGTGAAAATAGTCTCAAGATCTCACTGGTTTCATGCAGCTAAGGTTCTCTTCTTGTTCACATTACGTGTCCATTGTGCATTGCTCATCATAGCCGTTCAGCGAGCCAAGCTGATGAGGCTCCATCTTCCATTTGCTTCCACAGTCGTTATGAAGGGGAAGGGGGTGTGTAACACAGCAGGTTGCACACTGGTTCTTAAACCTTCCACACAGAGGTGACAGGTCCCATCTGCCCACACTTCACCGGCCAAATCATGGTGCACGTCCCCACCTAATCTCAAGCTGAGGGACATTGCAAGTGCTAGGAGGAAAACCTGAAATATCTGATGAACAGCACTAATGAATGACATAACCTCTGAAGACTGTTTCTTGAAATGTCTCTTTTTAAGTTTAAGGATTTGCTGAAAAATTCAACCTGATGGAAGGTGTGGGCCAGGTCATGTTGCTGCAGCACATTTACTGCCAAGATAAAACCTCAATGGGCAAGATGAGTAGGTAGCCGTTTGACCCGCAAGAAATCAGCCAGAGTGGTTTCCTTCATTTTGGCTTTGATGACAATTGTTACAGATCTATGTAGTTTTAAAATCTCATAATCTGATAATAACATTGATGAAATTGAGGAACCCAGTCAAGATTATTAAATGAAGATCGTCCATCCCACCTTTGCCAGGACATGGACCTAATAATGGGCATAGCCAGGGTGTCCCTCTGGAAATAACTCTGAGAGTGTCTTCTGTTTGTCCATGTGGTTTAAGTATGAACACAATTCTTCATAACAAAAGTGTAGCAGATATACTTCCTATAACAATCATACGTAGTCTCAACAGTATAAATTAACAGCCCTTGAAATATAATAAAATGAAACCTTAATATTACGGGAAGGCCTTTGTCATCTTGGAAAGACAGCTCTGTCATGACCAGGGGGGAAGTAGGTATACATCTACAGGTATGCAAATATTGTCTAGCCTTTTCCTTTACCTTTCTCAGCAAAGAATAATAGCACCTAATGCTTTATATTCTGAAAAGCATTTTTGTCAACAGCTTTGAGAGTTTTTCGAGAAGAATCATTAAAACGTGTAGCCTACAATTTCGCCTATAATTTTAGTGAGACTTACAGTATTTGGAATATAGCATTTTATTTTTACATGTTTGAATATGGAATTAGAATCCAAAATAAACCAAAGAAATAAAAACAAATTATGTCAGTAAAAGTAACTGTAGGACTCTTCATATAGAAAAAAAGAAACCAAAACATAGGCACAGCAAGAGAAAGGCTTAGTCTTATTGAATCTGGTAAAACAGAATCCTGGTGGCAGATTAGACCCCAGTGACAATGGGCCGCCTACAGCTCTGTCCTTCGAGTGTCTGGTGTTCTGACCTGACAGTACATATTTGACTCCAAGGGTAGCCTTTAATGAGCATCTGTGCTCAATTTGGGAATCTCTGACCTAAGATTCATCTGGAGAATTCAAAAAAAAAAAAAAAGAAAGAAAACCTAAAAAATAAAATCTGTAAAAAAAGCCCAAAAGAATTTGTATTAATACCCTAAAAGTAAAGAGGCAGAGAGAGGTCCTCATGGCTGTTTTTAACAGTAAAGAAGAATATGATTCAAGGAGAGCCACCCAGTGGTTTATTTTCCTCTGAGACTTGAAAACTAAGCAGTGAGCTCAAGTTGAAGTAGGAAGTCAGGTTACCAAAGTCACAGTAAAATTCCCGAATACTGTATATAAATTGTAGGCTATAAACACTGTTGTCTGAAAGAGTTGTGCGATCTTTTCCACGAAGGTCTTTAAAAACGTGTGTGTGAGATAGGGTACACGCATGTAGAACAAGCATAGATGTGGGCTGCACGGGGACACTTGGCCTGACCCCTGCTGCCCTCCCCGCTCCCTCCCCCCACCACCGGCTCCCCTCGCAGGGAGCTTCCCCCCCACCAGACTCACGCCCTCTCATGAGTGGCCCCCCTCACTGTCTGGTCCCTGCCTTCCCTGACCCCCTTGAGAAACCATTCCTCCTCCTCCCCTGCCCCACACCGCATTGTCCTTTTAGTCTGTTTATCATGTGTTTGTAGCGTTTCATACCACCTGAGATTATCTGGTTCACAGTTCTCTATTTTTGTCACTGTGTATACCGTCCTCCCACCCCCATGGCCACCACTGTCTTGGCAAGACTATCAAGTGTGAGTCCTTAATTGTGGGCACTTGTCTCTTACCCACAACTGCATTCCTAGCACTGAGCCCAGGGTCTTTACCCCAGTTCATGGCACACAGCTGCTAAAACCCTTGTAATCTCTGGAGTGACAGGAGTGTCCTCTGTATGCTAATGAGCTGACAGGTGGCTGTTACCCTGGATAGCTTCAGGATGGGAGCTGCTCATCAGAAAGACCAGGCGTGATTATAGCATTGGAACCTCCAGCCCCATCCCCACCTCTAAAGAGGGTTCAGTCACCAATGGCCAGAGGTTTAATCAATGATGCCTGTGTAACGGCGTCTCCATAAACGTCCCTGAAGCGTGGGGTTTGAAGAGCATCCAAGCTGGTGAACACACATATCCCACTGCCAAGGGGGTGGAGCCCGAGAGAGCCCTGTGCATCTCTCCCATCTGGCTGTGCCTTAGTTGTATCCTTTGTAATAAACCAGTAATAGTAAGTAAAGCACTTCCCTGAGCTCCATGAGTCAGTCTCATTCAAGAACCCCCTGAATTTATAGCCGGCCAGTCAGAAGTATTGGTGACAACCTGGGACTTGCAACTGGCCTCTGAAGTGGGGACAGTCCTGTGGGATCTGACATTAATTCCAGGTGGATAGTGTCAGAATTGGGTTGAGTCATAGGACACCCGGCCTGTGCTGGACAGCTGGGGAGGTGGTGTTGGAAAAAGCTTTGGTTTCAGAAATATTGTAAAAACAGTTCATAGGTGCACAAAATTATTTGTTGGATGGATGGAGACTTATACTGTTGCACTCCCCTGTGATTTGCATATATTAGTTTTTTAATTAAAAAAAGATACACTGTTGTCTGAAAGGATCCCCCCAATAGGCAGGTAACATAGTCCACACCTCTGATGAGAAGCAGCTTGCAGCATTTGCCTGACAGTCTATGTTTCATCCTTAAATGAACTCATTTAGTCTAAGTGTATCTGTGTATAGTTTTTGTCTACTGCAACTTACATAAGTTCACTTTTATAAGTGAGAACAAAATTCTCACAAGTAGACTTTGGTTCATGTTCTACAAACTGACTCTACCTATGGTACTTAAAGTTCAAAGAGCAAGAACAGGGAGGAAGGCCCAATTTCATACCAAAATGTATGTATCATAGGAACCTTCTAAATCTGTTTCAAGAAGGAGAGTAATAGGTGTTTTAAAAACTATTCTCAGTCATTAATATAAAGCCATCCTTTAAAAGAATTTTTTCCGTATTACCGAAGTAATACTTGTTCATTTTAGAAAAACTGGAACCTGTAGATGAAAGGAAAGAAAATAATTTCATTTCTGCCAACTAAAAATAATAACTCTTAACACAGTGTTGCAAGCCTTTTAGACGTTTTTCTATGTGTGTGAATCAGCATACAAATAGAAATTGGATCATTCCACTTTGTAACATTCTTTTCTTCATTAATATCTTTTTTTATCACATTATCCTAAATTGTTTTTCAAAACTAGAAAGTATTTCATTGAAAGAATGTTCCCCTGTGTATTTAACCAAAAACCTGTTCATTGGACCTTTAGCTTATGTTTTTTTGCTATTCAAACGTTTGGGCTCAATATTGGTGTATATTTTAAATTATTTATTAAATACCTTCTTTTATAATATATTCCTAAAGTGATATTTTACTAGCATTATAATTTCTCAGCTTCTCAAGAAATCAGAAAAGGGAGAGGAGTCAAGCACTGAGAAGAAGCCAAAAGAAAGAGGAGAGGAAATTGACACCAGACATGGGAAACAGGAACCCGGTCCCAGCTGTGTAGTCGTGAAGCCCAAGCCCTTGGAGAGCTGGCTGCAGGAGCTCAGGGAAAAGTGAGCCGTGCTTTTGTTTCTCTGACCATGTTAAGCACCCAAGGTTGTCATCGAGTTGTGGTTGTGTATCCTTTGTCAGTATGAGCGCTTATGTTTCATAATCTACTTGGAATTCAAGAGTTTGCTGGCACGTGCTTGCCCACATCTTTGTCTCTCCTTGGCCGGCAGTCACGCTGATGGTGAACTCTTCAGTCTGCATCCTCAAGGCTGTCTTCAAACAGGGAAGTGTCCTGGTATTGTTTCCTCCACTATCTCCTCTCCTGGTTATTCTCTTGGATTCCTGTCTTTGCACTTCCCATCTTCAAGATCTTCTTCCCACTCTCTTTACTTGGTGATTTTTATCAGTTTGGAATTTTCCTCTGTGTTTTGAGAAATCTTGCCCGTTTGATCTTCCAGACCTCCTTCAGTGTATCTGCAGAATTGTAAGTTGGAGAGCCCAGCCTTTTAGGCGCTGGAGATCTTCTGTGATACAGAAATAGAGTCCCAAGTGCTCTCCTTTCTCTGTTGGAGTGGTCAGTCCTCCGGTCCCGCCAGGATCTGCCCAGCAGTTGTGGAAGCTGGTGTTCCACTGGCCCTGCCTCTGCGTGGTGGGGGTGTCCTCCGCCTGCTCACGCACAAGTGGCTCATGAGAGGAGTTTGAGCAGTGCTCTGGGGACAGGATGCACGGCAGTCTCTGAGCAGGGAGCCCCTCCCTCCTGGGTCCGCAGTCGGGGGGCCATGTGCAGCCGGGATTCTTGTTCCCCTGCATGTGGATGCCTGCAGAGCTTCCTGGAGCCCAGGACCACTCCGCTCAGAGGGGTGGCTGGAAGTAGATTTGAGTTTGGAGGGGAAATGGCAAGGTCATGGGATTAGGCTGCTTTTTGCCCAGAATCACGGTACTCAGAATGACTTCTTACTATCTTTCTTGTACAGAGTTGTGATAAAGGTTTTCTTTCTTCTTTATAGGGGTTCTGGTTAATTGGTTTGTTTATAAGATTAATTTGTACATGACTATCAAATCTATGATCACTCTGGTTTATGTTCCAGGCATATCTCTTATTATTGCTTATGATACAGCAGAGCCTTCGTCATGTTTCTGGGGCAGATTTGTGCTTGTAGCTCTTTTTGTTCCCATCAGCCCTGCTGCCATTGCATGCGGGGAGCCACAGACGGTATGTGAGGCTCGTGGAGAGAAAGACTTTAAGAACCAGATGAACTAAGCAGCCACTTATTTACTTACTATTCATTTAACAGTTTGATATATGCATGCATTAATTTTTTTAGTTAATTTTAGCTCTGCTTGGAACAGAAACTCAGCTGTAAATACCAGCTCTGTCTCACGATGGATGTGCATCTGGGCTGCTAGGAAAGTCCCTTGAGTACTTTTAGTCTCATTTACTTTATCTGTAAAAAAAAAAAGGGAGGATTATATTTACTAAGAATTATAAAAATATGTGTATATGGTACCTTAGCATAGTGCCTATTACATATGTGTGACTCAAGTGTAACAGTAAATATTGTTATTACTATTGTTTATTCATGTTTTCAAACGTTTCTTATTGAATGCCCGTCGTGTGCCCACCATGTGCAAACTTGGCACTGCAGTGATGAACAGACTTATGTGTCCCCTGCCTGGTTTTGAACTTGTAGTCTGGAAGGGAAGACAGGTAATGGACAAGCAGTTTATGTAAGGTTATTGATATTTTGTGTTGAATCACAGGTCACAGAATGACAGTGATAAAGAGCAAAGGGACATGGAGAGAAGATTCCGAGGAAAAGAACCTGAAGCACATAGATACCACTTGGATGACAGCAGAAAACATAGAGCTCACTATGAGTGGGATAAGTTTTCAGGAAGAAGCGAAGAAGAGCTGAAAAGGGGGACAGGATTCACCCCAGACCGAAGGAAGAAGGGGAGCCAGCATGGGGGCGGCCCTGTGGGGGCAGCAGAGACACCAGGAAGGGAGAGGAGTGAAGATGGACTGGCACCCAAGACGGAGGATGCGGGAAGCAAGGTTCTTTTATTCACTGGGGATAATCTTTCACTTCATTTTCGTCTGCTCAGAGTATCAACTGTCATCGTGCAGGCTTTTCCAAACAGAAATGTTTTATCTAACCAAGAGTCTTGAGGTGTCTTGAGGTGCAGGACCGTAGCTTCTGACAGCGTCCTAGGGAGCTCACTGCCCTGAGAGTCTGTATTTGCAGAGCAGTTATTCTTGTCCAGTGAGAGGGCACCAAGTCGTGAAATGAAACCAGCATCATCTTTTCTCAGAGAATCAATTTTTTTTTAACCAGGAAGGAAAAAGAACCTTTTATTTAGTATAAAACTGGCACATTCACACTATTTGCTTGAGAATCAGTAATGGAAAGATTATACATTTTCCCCCTAAGACAGTAAGGAAAATATTAATGACATGTCATGGTGCTTTCTTTTACATCATTAACAGAGTTATGATTTTTTTAAATTGAAGTTCAGTTGATTTACAATGTTGTGTTAGTTTCAGGTATACAGCAAACTGATTCAGACATTTTTTTCCAGATTATATCCCAATATAGGTTATTATAAGATACTGAATATAATTCCCTGTGCTATACAGTAAATCCTTGTTGCTTATCTATTTTTATGTATAGTAGTTTGTATCTGTTAATCCCATACTCCTAATTTGTCCCTCCCTCCTTCCCTCTCTCCTTTGGTAATCATAAGTTTGTTTTATGTGTCTGTGAGTCTGTTTCCGTTTTGTATATACATTCATTTGTATTATTTTTAGATTCCATATATAAGTGATATGATACAGTATTTGTCTTTCTCTGTCTGACTTAACTTCACCTAGTATGACAATCTCTAGGTCGATCCATGTTGCTGCAAATGGCAGAATTTCATTCTTTTTTATGACTGAGTAATATTCCATTGTATATATACCACATCTTCTTTATCCATTCATCTGCTGATGAGCATTTAGGTTGCTTCCATATCTTGACTACTGCAAGTCCCCTACATATGAATGAGTTCCATTCTTAGAGCATGTTCATAAGTCCAATTTGTTTGTAAGTCCAACAAAGTTAGCCTAGGTACCCAACTAACACAATCGGCTATATAGTACTGTACTGTAATAGGTGTATAATACTTTTCACACAAATAATATATTAAAAAACATAAATAATAAAGAAAACATTTTTAATCTTACAGTACAATACCTTGAAAAGTACAGTAGTCTAGTACAACAGCTGGCATACAGGGGTTGGCATCAAGTGAACAGGCAAGAAGAGTTACTGACTGGAGGAGGGAGAGGCGGTGGGAGATGGTAGAGCTGAAGGGTCGTCAGCAATAGGAGATGGAGGGCAAGCTGCAGTTTCACTCACACCTGACGTTGATGGAACACACGTCTGCATCTTTGAAAGTTCGCAACTTAAAGGTTCATATGTTGGGGACTTATGTATTGTAAACATTGCTGCTGTGTACATTGGGTGCGTGTATCTTCTCGATTAGAGTTTTTGTGTTTTCCAGATACACACCCAGGAGTGGTATTGCTGAATAATATGGTATCTCTATTTTTAGTTTTTTAAGGAACTTCCGTACTGTTTTCCATAGTGGCTGCACCAATTTACATTCCCACCAACAGTGAACAAAGGTTCCCTTTTCTCCACACCCTCTCCAGCATTTACTGTTTGTATACTTTATAATGATGGCCATTTTGCCCAGTGTGAGGCGATACCTCATTGTGGTTTTGATTTGCATTTCTCTAATAATTAGTGATGTTGAGCATCTTTTCGTGTGCCTGTCGGCCATCTGTATGTCTTCTTTGGAAAACTGTCTGTTTAGGTCTTCTGCCAATTTTTTTGGATTGGGTTGTTTGTTATTTTGATATTGAGTTTTATGAGTTGTTTATGTATTTTGGATATTAACCCCTTGTTTGTCACATCATTTACAAATATTTTCTCCCCTTCTGTAGGTTGTCTTTTCATTTTGTTGATGGTTTCCTTTGCTGTACAAAAGCTTTTAAGTTTAATTAGGTCTCATTTGTTTATTTTTGCTTTTATTTCTTTTGCCTTGGGAGACTGACCTAAGAAAATATTGCTACGATTTCTGTTGGAGAATGTTTTGCCTATGTCCTCTTCTAGGAGTTTTATGGTGTCATGTCTTATATTTAGGTCTTTAAACAATTTTGAGTTTATTTTTGTATATGGTGTGAGGGAGTGTTCTAATTTCATTGATTTACATGTAGCTGTCCAGCTCTCCCAACACCCCTTGCTGAAGAGACTGTCTTTTCTCCATTGTATATCCTTGCCTCCTTTGTCATAGATTAATTAACCATAGGTGTGTGGGTTTATTTCTGGGCCCTCTTTTCTGTTCCATTGATACATATGTCAGTTTTTTGTACCATGATGTTTTGATTGCTTTGGCTTTGTAGTATAATCTGACATCTGAAAGGGTTATGCCTTCAGCTTTGTTCTTTTACCTCAGGATTGCTTTGGCACTTCTGGGCCTTTTGTGGTTCTATATATATTTTAAGATTATTTGTTCTAGTTCTGTGAAAAATGTCATGGGTATTTTGATAGGGATTGCATAAAATCTGTAGATTGCTTTGGGTAGTATGGCCATTTTAACAGTATGAATTATTCTGATCCAAGAGCATGGGAAATCTTTCTATTTCTTTGTATCATCTTCAATTTCCTTTATCAATGTTTTATAGTTTTCAGCATATAGATCTTTTACCTCCTTGGTTAAATTTATTCCTGGGTATTTTATTTTTTGACATGATTTTAAATGGGATTGTTTCTTTACTTTCTCTTTCTGATATTTCATTGCTGGTGTAAAGAAATGCAACAGATTTCTGTATATTAATTTTGTATCCTGCTACCTTGCTGAATTCCTTTATTAGTTCTAATAATAGTTATGTGTGGAAACTTTAGGTTTCTCTCTAGAAAGTATCATGCCATCTGCAAATAATGACAGTGTACCTCTTCCCTTCCAATTTGGATACATTTTATTTCTTTTTCTTTTTTTTTTTTTTTTTTTTTTTGCGGTACGCGGGCCTCTCACTGTTGTGGCCTCTCCCGTTGCGGAGCACAGGCTCCGGACACGCAGGCTCAGCGTCCATGGCTCACGGGCCCAGCCGCTCCGCGGCATGTGGGATCTTCCCGGACCGGGGCACGAACCCGTGTCCACTGCATTGGCAGGCGGACTCTCAACCACTGCGCCACCAGGGAAGCCCTATTTCTTTTTCTTGTCTGATTGCTGTGGCTAGGACTTCCAATACTATGTTGAATAGAAGTGGTGAGAGTGGGCATCCTTGTCTTGTTCCTGAATTTAGCAAGTAGGCTTTTAGGTTTTCACCATTGAGTATGATGTTGGCTGTGGGTTTGCCATACATTGCTTTTATTATGTTGAGATATGCTCCCTCTATACCCACTTTGGTAAGAGTTTTTTTTATCATGAATGGGTGTTGAATTTTGTCAGATGCTTTTTGTGCATCTACTGAGATAATCGTGGTTTTTCTCTTTCTTTTTGTTAATGTGGTGTATCACATTGATGGATTTGTATATTTTGAACCATCCCTGCAAGCCTGGAATGAGTCCAACTTGATCATGGTGTAATGATTCTTTTTATGTGTTATTGGATTTGATTTGCTAATATTTTTGTTGAGGATTTTAACATCTATATTCATCAAAGATATTGGCCTATAATTTTCTTTTTTTTGTAGTGTCTTTGTATGGTTTTGGTATCAAGGTGAGGGTGGCTGCATCGAATGGATTTGGGAGTGTTCCCTCTTCTTCAATTTTTTGGAATAGTTTGAAAAAGATAGGTATAAGTTCTTCTTGTATGTGTGGTAGAATTCCCCACTGAAGCTGTCTGGTCCTGGACTTCTGTTTGTAGGGAGTTATTTTTTATTACAGATTCTATTTCACATCCAGTGATTCGTCTGTTCAAATTATATGTTTTTTCTTGACTCAGTTTTGTTAGGCTGTATATTTCTGGAAATTTGTCCATTTCTTCTAGATTGTCCAATTTGTTGGCATATAACTGTTCATAGTGTTCTCTTATGACTTGTTGTATTTCTGTGGTATTAGATGTTATTTTCATGTCTTTCATTTCTTATTTTATTTATTTGGGTCCTCTCTCTTTTCTTGGTGAGCCTGGCTAGAGGCTTGTCAATTTTATTGATCTTTTAAAAAAAAAACAGATCTTGGTTTTATTGATCTTTTCTGTTGTTTTTTTATCTCTATTTCATTTATTTCCTCTCTGATCTTTATTATTTCCTTCCTTCTGCTAGCTTTGGGTTTTGTTTGTTCTTGTTTTTCTGATTCTTTTAGGTGGTAGGTTAGGTTGTTTATTTGAAAGTTTTTTTGTTTCTTGAAGAAGGCCTGCATCGCTATGAACTTGCCTCTTAGAACTGCTTTTGCTGCATCCCATAGATTTTTGTAAGGTTGTGTCTTCATTTTTTTTTCTCTCAAGGTATTTTCTGATATCTTCTTTGATTTTATCGTTGACCCATTGGTTTTTTAGTAGCATGTTGTTTAGTCTCCATGGGTTCATTCTTTTCCCATTTTCCTTTCTGTGGTTGACTTCTAGTTTCATACCATTGTGGTAACAAAAGATGCTTGAAGTAACTTCTGTCCTCTTAAATTTGTTGAGGCTTGTTTTGTCACCTAATACATGGTTTGTCCTAGAGAACGTAACATGCGCACTTGAAAAGATGTGTATTCTGGGTTTTTTTGGTTGCAGTGTCCTGTAGATATCAGTTAAGTCCAACTGGTCTATTGTGTCATTTAGGATTTCTGTGGCCTTCTTGATTTTCTGTCTGGATGATTGGTCCAGGGATCTGATGTCAGTGGGGTGTTAAAGTCTCCTGCTATTATTACATTATTGTCAATTTCACACTTTATGTCTGTTAGTATTTGTTTTACATATTTAGGTGCTCCTATATTGGGTACATGTATGTTAACAAGTATAATATCCTCTTCTTATATTGATCCCTTTATCATTATATAATACCCTTCATTGTCTTTCTTTATGGCCTTTGTTTTAAAGTCTAATTTGTCTGATATGAGTATTGCTACTCGTGCTTTCTTGTCATTTCCATTTGCGTGAAGTATCTTTTTCCATCCCCTCACTTTGTCTGTGTGTGTCTTTCACCCTGAAGTGAGTCTCTTGTAGGCAGCGTATTGTAGGTTCTTGTTTTTTTATCCAATCTACCACTCTTTTGATTGGAGCATTTAGACCATGGACATTTAAAGTACTTATCAATAAATATGTACTTACTGACATTTTAATCCTTGTTTTCCAGTTGTTTTTTGTAGTTCTTTGTTCATTTCTTCTTTTTGTTTTTCTTTTTGTGGCTTGATGATTTTCTTTCGTGGTATGCTTGAGTTTCTTTCTTTTTGGTTTTTGTGCATCTATTGTATATTTTTTATTTGTGGTTACCATGGAGTTTGAGTATGTTAACCCATCACTATATCTACTTTCTTTACATTGATAGTAATTCAAGTTCAAAAACATTCCAAAATACTTACATTTTAAAACTCCCCTCCCTCACATTTTGTGACTTGTAATGTCCTGTTTTACATGTTCATGCTTATCCTTTTACTGTTAATTGTAGTTATAATTGCTTTTACAATTTTTTTGGTTTTTTAACCTATGTACTCGCTTATTTAAGTGATCTCCAATCGTTTTATATACTTGCCTTTCCTATAGATCCTTGCTTCCTTTCTATTTAGAGGAGACCCTTCAATATTTCTTTTAGGGTGGGTTTAGTATTGCTGAATTCTTCTAGTTTTTGCTTGTCTGAGAAATTCTTTATCTATTCTTCTATTCTAAATGATAATCTTGCTGTGTAGAGTATCCTAGTTGCAGGTTTTTCCCTTTCAGGACTTTGAGTATTTCATGCCACTCCCTTCTGGCCTGAAAGTTTCTGCAGAGAAATCAGCTAATAGCCTTCTGGGGGTTCCCTTGTAACTAACTCTTTGTTTTTCTCTTGCTACCTTTAGAATCCTCTCTTTATCTTTCACTTGTGTCATCTTAATTCTGTGTCTTGGTGTGGGTCTGTTTGGATTCATCTTGTTTGGGACCCTCTGTGCTTCCTATACCTGGATATCTGTGTCCTTCTTTAGGTTTGGGAAGTATTCAGGCATAATTTCTTCAAATACATTTTCAATCCCCTTCTTTCTCTTTTCTCCTTCTGGAATCCCTATTATGTGTGGCTTGGCACATTTTATATTATCCCATAGATCTCATATGTTGTTTTCATTTTTTAAAAAATGTGTCTTTCTGTCTTCTTCTCTGATTGGGTGATTTCCATTATTCCATCTTCCAGATCACTTATACATTCTTCTGTGTCACTTAGTCTGCTGTTCATTGCTTGATTGTTTTTTCTCTCAGCAATTGTCTATTTTTGGTTGGTTCATCTTTATAGTTTCTAGTTCCTTGTTACAGTGATCTACATTTCTATCAATAATCTTTCTTAATTCAGGTAGCACTTTTATTACCTCCTTTTTGAACTTGGGGTCCAGTAGACTGATGAGCTCTGTTTCATTATTTGTTCTTTCAGGGGATTTCTCTTGTTCTTTTAATTGGGAGTTCCTCTGCCTTTTCACTCTACTTAATTTTCTCTAAGAATTTAGGAGAAACAGTTATCTACTGTAGTCTTGAAAGTGTGTTTTTATATGGGAATGTCCCTGTGCAGACTGTGTGTATTCAGTGTTTTTGGTGCGAGGGCTGGTTTGGGTAGGCCCACCAGCCACGTCATTCCTCAGGGTGTGCTGTGCGTACGCCCCGTGATAGGGGTGTGATCAGTGTTGTACTATCCAGAACCGGGGCTGGGTGTGAGGTGGGGCCTCCTCTCGGCTCCGTGGCTGTCCCTGCCCTGTCGGGGGTGGGGGCTCTGCTTCCTAGTTGTTGGGGTAGAAGCCCTGAGGGTCGAGTTCACTCAGGCTCTGCTGCTCTTGAGTGTCTGCCCCAAAGGAGGTGAGTGCTGAAGCAGGTGAGGCCACAGAGGACCTAGGCGTCACCTGTGTAGGTGTCCACACTTCTGCTCAGAAGCAGCCCGGGGTCGCATCCCTTTCTCTGTTGCGTTCATCCCAGATCTCACGAGGCTGTGGTGTGGAGTAGGCTGGGACTGGGGGTTGGGACATTGTGGGTACAGGAATTGAGGTGGCTGCACTGCTGTGTGAGACCTGTCTGCCTCAGATCCAGCACTAAGCTGCCATGTGGACTGGGTGGAGCCAGGGGCCACAATGACAATGGCTGTTGCCGCCCCACCTGGACCCCACCCCAGACACAGGTCTGTCTCTTCACTGCTAGGCCGAGTCTCTGCCCAGATCTCACGCCAGGCTGTGGTGGGCAGGGAGCCATGCCAGGGTGTTCACCCCTTCAGATCTGGAGTGCAGAGAGGTGGCAGCTGCGGCTGCAAAGCTCTCTCCACCCTGATTGTCAGCACGCTGCACACAGGCACTCCTTGTGAGTAGAGTCCCAGCTTCTCCAGCACCTCTGTCTGTCTCATTGGATTTCCCAGCAGGCAGGGCGGCTGTCTCCTCCGTGCGGGACCCTAGGACTGGGATGCCCAGGACATTGCTCAGCCTGCCTGCTCCCCAGGGCGAGGGCCCACCCACGAGGACTTCCTCCTCCTTACAGATCTCCCCGGGGCACAGGTCCTGATCCGATGCCTTTTCTTCTGTCCAGCCCGGTTACATGGAGCTCTTTCTTGCAGCTTTGGCTGTGTAGGGGGTCTTCTGCCAGTTTCTGTGAGAACCGTTCCACAGGTAGATGTGTTTCTGATGTGTTTATGGGGGGAGGTGAGCTCCATGTCCTCCTGCATCTTGGTCCCCCCAGGAGTGTTCTGATTATTAGTGGATAATGAGGTGGCCATAAACGCCCAGGTCAGCTCTGCACAACCGGCGTGGCACTGGGATCACATCGTTGCAGAGAAGCACTGTAATGGGGGTCATCTCCCTGCCAGGCCCGGCCCCATGGTGCTGGTCAGCCCTCACAGCCTGGCGTCCAGGTGAGCCGAGGGGACAGAGGCCTGGGCTGCAGGCCGTATCCACGTCCCCCGCCACCCCTGACCCTGGCAGCCTCCCTCTGTGCTGTGTCTGATTCTGTCACTTCAGGAAGCTGTAGAAATGGGAGCACAGCATGTAGCCTTTTGAGGCTGGCTTTTTCACTCAGCATAATCCCCACAGATCCATCCAGGGGGTGGTGGGTATCAGCAATTTTTATTTATTTATTTATTTATATTTTTAATAAATCTGTTTATTTATTTTTGGCTGCGTTGGGTCTTCATTGCTGCGTGTGGGCTTTCTGTAGTTGCGGTGAGCGGGGGCTACTCTGTTGCGGTGCGCGGGCTTCTCCTTGCTGTGGCTTCTCTTGTTGCAGAACGTGGGCTCTAGGCGCGCGGGCTCAGTAGTGTGGCTCACGGGCTGTAGAGCGCAGGCTCAGTAGTTGTGGCGCACGGGCTTACTTGCTCCACGGCATGTGGGATCTTCCGAGACCAGGGCTCAAACCCGTGTCCGCTGCATTGGCAGGCGGATTCTTAACCACTGCGCCACCAGGGAAGTCCCGCTATGTTGATTTTTTTTTTTTTTTTTTTTTTTTTTTTTTGCGGTATGCGGGCCTCTCACTGTTGGGGCCTCTCCCGTTGCGGAGCACAGGCTCCGGACGCGCAGGCTCAGCGGCCATGACTCACGGGCCCAGCCGCTCTGCGGCATGTGGGATCTTCCCGGACCGGGGCACGAACCCGTGTGCCCTACATCGGCAGGCGGACGTTCAACCACTGCGCCATCAGGGAAGCCCCGCTATGTTGATTTTTAAAGTGTCTGCCGTGAAGGCAAGGCCAGCCCCAGCCAGAGGGAGTCTTCTCATCTTCACCCTTGACCGGCCCCGTCCATATACTCAGAGGTTTCTGCAGTTACTGTAACCTCAGGGCTTTCTGCTGGGTTCGTTCACACGAGCACTGGTTTTTCACCTGCGTCTTCATTTAGCAGCAGTGAGTGACTTGGGTATTGGCACAGCTTTGTGAGTGGGAACCCGAGGTGACTCGTCCGCTCAGTTGAAGGTGTGGTGCTGTAGTGGTAATAGGTGCTTTGTGTCATAGCTCCTTTCTCACGAGATGAGTTCTGATGTCCTTCTAGAATCCGTCTGTACACACAGACATTACCCTGCGAAAGCAGAGCCATGCTTTTGGCCCCAGGCAGAGGTGGTGTGTGAAGCCTGCCTCTCTGTCTACACGGGATTTGGGTCTGTACGGCCTGCCAAGCCCTTTCCCACCCTTCTCATTGGCCAGACTGGTATTTAGGAAAAGAACATTCTGGTAAATCCCATGGTGGTAACTGTGGGGCCTCCACACACAGCCCAGGAGTGGGCAAAGGTGAGTGGTGAGCCCTGGAGAAACAGCATAGGACGTGCCCACCTGAGTCACACTGCCCTGGCCCCTAGGTGGCCGTGGAAGGCTAAGGCTGCTGCTCCGCCCACGTAAGCAGACGGCTCCCTCAGGGGTGGGTCCACGGCAGAGCTGGCTGGCTTCCCCAAGGCTGGTCCTGGCCTGCAGAATCGCTTTGTCCTTCCCTGGCTTTGCTTTCCTCATGCCCTGAAGCAGTTTCATTTCATTTTATGTACTTTATCCAGGAATGTTTTTATCCCACCACCTCTAAGAGATTAGTATGATGGCTGGTTAGCATTTTCCATAAAGGGGACAGTTGAGGAATAAGCTACACAGAAATTGCTAATTACAAATGTGTGTGACTGTTCAGTTCATAGCTCTAAAAAGCCATCTCTCTAGAGACCATGCCTCATTTTGTTCCAGACTTTGCATTCACCCTTCATGGCGAGTTTGAGGGGCTGAGATGAGTGTGTTTGAGTTTTCACCTCTCAAAATAGGAGGGAATGCTGTGATTGTATTAATTCCAGAGTGTTCTGGCTTTGAACAGTAACACTTTCCCAGACACTAACTTTACTTCCAAGTTATTATTAACTGTCTTTCTTTTTCATGACTCTTTTTTTTTTAATCTCAGAATGCCTGATTTCTGAGATAGTGCTGTGAAAAAGGCTGCTTTTTAGCTGCAAGACTGATTTCTTTAGATATTAGGATTATCAGGCCCTAGAAATAGATAGAGCTGTTGCCCTCTCCTGTATTGCTGGCCCTTGGAAGAGTAACACGCCCTCTGTCCTGGCAGGACCGACCAGGCTTGCAGCTGTACCAGCCCAGAGGTGGCATCCGAGCCCGTGAATGTGATGGAAGACCCCCTGAGGAGGGCCGTGATGGGAGGAGGGGTGAGATGGAAGATTCAACTGGGGCTGGAGCTGAGAAGATCGAAGAGGCAGAGTGAGTCAATGTGCATGTTGGTGACGTGGGTGGTCTTCCACCCACACTCTGTGGATTAGAGAGGGCATTCCTTCGGGAAGCGTGTAAATTAGCCTGGAATAAAACCGACAAGGTGAATTTACTCCTTATAGAGAAACTAGAACTATAAAGGTGGCGTAGAAATACCTAGAAACCGTTCTCAAGCGATCTTTTAAAACTTTGAACCTCTAGTTATAGATTTTGCCATTTCTGATATAAACTAGTATATATAATTTAGCCAAAGCAGAAGAAAAATAATCTCCTTCAGAAAGCAGAAAAGTATGACCAAAACCAGAAGAAAGCTAGTATTGTATCAGTGTGAATTCTGAAGCACTTTAAACAGGTTGTAGGAATAACTTGGACTTTCAGTTTTACACATTTGTAAGTCAATGATCTGTATCTCATTGTGCTTTTTGTTGGTTTTCTGTGAGCTGTAGTTTCTGGAAAGTGAGCAGCTCTCATTTCTTATAACCATTGTAATTCAGTCATTCATGCACCTTCTGTCATAAGGATTAGCTGAAGTCTGTTTTGCTGTATTCCCTCTGATAGGAACTTTAACACTGTATAAAGCCCAACAGCTTTAATTGTTGCCCTTTTAACAATATGGCCACTGAATTAACAAAAATAGTTCCAGTCTTTTGATGGAGTGCTCATGGTTTATAACATAAATGGCATTATTTTAGAGAGGAATAATTAGGTATGGCATCTGGAGTTTTTCTTTTTGCAGTCTGAGGCAGTTTTACGATAACTTAATGTAGCTTTCTGAAGCTGTGCATTCTACAGTATTTTTTCCTTTTAGTGAAATTTTTAAATGTTAATGCTTTTGGCACTGTGCTTTGAACCATTTATTAAATAAAAATTTTAATTGCTATGAATTTGAACTCCAGTTATGGTACTTTTCCTATATAGAATTATATGTAACAAAATACTGCTTTTTAAAACGTAGCTTTAATCATCTGAATATTTTGCTTATTATATTTATTCCTTATAAAATATAAAATGTTTATTAAAAACTGAGACTTATTTATTATTTTAAAAACCTCTATGACTGTTAGACATACAGTCAGTTTCAAGCATTGCTGTGCTCTTGTTCTTGACTTATGAGCTCCAGAAGGTGGGGGAGGGGAGAGAAGAACTTGCTGTGGATTCAGTATAACCTGCCAAGATTGAATCATGAAGAAATAGAAAATCTAAACAATTACTAGTGAGGAGATTGAATCAAAAACTTCCCAACAAACAAAAGTCCAGGACCAGATGGCTTCACTGGTGAAATCTACTAAACATTTAATGAAGAATTAATACCAATCCTTCTTAAATTCTTCCAAAAAATAGAACAGATCAGGATGCTTCCAAACTCATTTTATGAGACCAGCATTACTCTGATACCAAAGCCAGGCAAAGACACTACAAGAAAAGAAAATCACAAGCCAATATCCCTGATGAACATTGATGCAAAAATCCTCAACAAAATATTAGCAAGCTGATTTGACCAGTACATTAAGAGGATCATACACCATGTCAAGTGGGGTTTATCCAGGGATATCAGGATGGCTCAATATACACAAATCAGTAAATGTGTGATACACCACATTAACATAATGAGGGGTAAAACTCATGATCATCTCAATAGATACAGAAAAAGCATTTGAAAAAATTCAATATCCTTTCATGGTAAAAACTCTCAAGAAACTGGGTATAGAGGGAAGGTCCCTAAACATACTAAAGGTCACATATGCAAACACACAGCTAACATCATACTCAACAATGAAAACCTGCAAGTTTTTTTTCCATAAGATCAGGAACAAGGCAAGGATGCCCACTCTCATAACTTTTTTCCAACATAGTGCTGGAAGTCCTAGCCAGAGCAGACAGGCAAGAAAAAGAAATAAAAGGCATCCAAATTAAAAAGAAGTAAAATATTCTGTTTGCAGATGACATATAATGTATAGAAAACCCTAAACATGCCACAAAAAATCTGTTAGAAATAATAAATGGAAACAGTAAAATTGCAGGATACAAAACCTGTATACAGGGGCTTCCCTGGTGGCGCAGTGGTTGAGAGTCCGCCTGCCGATGCAGGGGACACGGGTTCGTGCCCCGGTCTGGGAAGATCCCACATGCCGCGGAGCGGCTGGGCCCGTGAGCCATGGCCGCTGAGCCTGTGCTCCGGAGCCTGTGCTCCGCAAGGGGAGAGGCCACAACAGTGAGAGGCCCGCCTACCGCAAAAAAAAAAAAAAAAAAAAAAAAAAAAACCTGTATACAGAAATCAGTTTGTTGTTAGTGTATAGAAATGCACCTATCAGAAAGAGAAATTAAGAAAACAATCCCATTTAAATAGCGTCAAAGGGAATTAAATACTTAGGAATAAATTTAACCAAGAAGGTAAAAGATTATACACTGAAAGCTATAAAATTCATAAAAGAATTAAACACAAATAAGTGGAGAGGCATTCCATGTTCATAGGTTGGAAGAATTAATATTGTTAAAATGTCCAAAAGGGCTTCCCTGGTGGCGCAGTGGTTGAGAGTCTGCCTGATGATGCAGGGGACATGGGTTCGTGCCCCGGTCCAGGAAGATCCCACATGCCACTGAGTGGCTGGGCCCGGGAGCCATGGCTGCTGAGCCTGCGCGTCCAGAGCCTGTGCTCCGCAAAGGGAGAGGCCACAACAGTGAGAGGCCCGCGTATTGAAAAAAGAAAAAATGTCCAAAAGAAGACCAAAAAGGACTTCAAATAACTAAAGCCATCTTGAGAAAGTAGAACAAAGCTGGAGGCATCATGTTCCCTGATTTCAAATTATATTACAAAGCTATAGTAATCAAAACAGTATGGTATTGGCAGGAAAACAGACACATGGAGCAATGGAACAGCATAGAGAGCTCTGAAATATACCCATACATATATGATCAATTAATATTCAAGAAAGGAGCCAAGAATACAATTGGGAAAGGATAGTCTCTTCAATAAATGGTGTTGGGAAAACTGGCAAGTGAAATGGCAAATGAAAACGGAGCAATTTCTTACACCATACACAAAAGCAACTGAAAATGTGTTAAAGACTTGACTATGAGACCTGAAACCACAAAACTCCTAGAAAAAAACATAGGGGGCAAGCTCCTTGACTTTGGTCTTGGCAAGATTTTTTGCATTTAACACAAAAAGCAAAGGCAGCAAAAGCAAAAATAAACAAATGCTACTACATGGAACTAAAAAGCTTCTTCACAGCAAAGGAAACCATCAACAAAATAGGAATTGGGAGATTGGGATTGATATATATACACTAATATGTATAAAATAGATAACTAATGAGAACCTGCTGTATAGCACAGGGAACTTTACTAAATGCTCTGTGGTGACCTAAATGGGAAGGAAATCCAAAAAAGAGGGGATACATATATACATATAGCTGATTCACTTTGCTGTACAGCAGAAACTAACACAACAGTGTAAAGCAACTATACTCCCAATAAAAATTAATTTGAAAAAAAGATATCTGAACTAAACACCTTTTCAAATAATTGTGAAAGAAGTGATGTTTAAAAATAAATTACAGGGACTTCCCTGGTTGTCCAGTGTTAAAGAATCTGCCTTCCAATGCAGGGGACGCAGGGTCAATCCCTGGTTGGGGAAGTGAGATCCCACATGCCGTGGGGCAACTAAGCTTGCATGCCACAACTACTGAGCCCGCGTGCCTCAATGAGAGAGCCTGCGTGTGGCAAACTACAGAGCCCACGCGCTCTGGACCCCGTGCACCACAACTAGAGAGAAGCCTGCGCACCACAACGAGGACCCCGTGTGCCGCAAATAAGACCCGATGCAGCCAAAAAAATTAAGAAAAATAAGTAAATAATAAAAAATAAATTACAATAGAAGAGATTTTTAAAAAGCAACCTATGGAATGGGAGAAAATGTTTGTGAACCACGTGTCTGGTAACGGGTTAGAGCCTTAAATATACAAGTAACCCATACAACACAACAGCAAAGAAAAACCAGATCACTTACAGACTGTTCCCAGCTTAAAATAGTTTGACTTGCGATTTTTTAAGTTTGCAATGGTGTGAAAGCAATATGCATTCAGTAGGAACTTTGAATTTTGACCTTTTCCCAGCTATCAATACGCAGTGCAATACTCTCTCATGATGCTGGGCAGTGGCAGTGAGCTGCAGCTTCCAGTCAGCCAGGCATTCATAAGGCTAAACAACCCATACACTTAACAACCATTCTGTACACATACGACCATTCTGGTTTTGTTTTTTTTTTAATTTTTAAATTTTATTTATTTATTTTTGGCGGCGTTGGGTCTTTGTTGGTGTGCGCGGGCCATTGCAGTGGCCTCTCCTGCTGCGGAGCACGGGCTCTAGGCGCGCAGGCTTCAGTAGTTGTGGCTCGCGGGCTCCAGAGCGCAGGCCCAGCAGTTGTGGCGCACGGGCCTGGCTGCTCCGCGGCATGTGGGATCTTCCCGGACCAGGGCTCGAACCCGTGTCCCCTGCATTGGCAGGCGGACTCCCAACCGCTGTGCCACCAGGGAAGTCCCCCATTCTGGTTTTGACTTTTAGTGCAGTATTCAGTAAATTACAGGAGATACTCAACACCATATTAAAAGTAGCTTTTTATTAGATGATTTTGCCCAACCGTAGGTTAATGTAAGTGTTCTGAGCATGTTTAAGATAGGCTAAGCTAACTGCAATGTTTGGTAGATTAGGTGTATTAAATGCATTTTTGACTTAATGATATTTTCAACTTATGATGGCTTAATTGGGATATAACCCCACCATAAGTCAAGGAAGAGCTATACCCAGTTTAAAAATGGGCAAAGGGGGCTTCCCTGGTGGCGCAGTGGTTGAGAGTCCGCCTGCCGATGCAGGGGACACGGGTTCGTGCCCCGGTCCGGGAAGATCCCCCATGCCGTGGAGTGGCTGGGCCCGTGAGCCATGGCCGCTGAGCCTGTGCGTCCGGAGTCTGTGCTCCACAACGGGAGAGGCCACAACAGTGAGAGGCCTGCGTACCGCAAAAAAAAAAAAAAAAAAAAAAAAAAAAAGGGCAAAGGACCTGAACAGATATACTGCCAAAGAAGAAATACAGATGGCCAACAGGTACGTGAAAAGGTGCTCAGTATCACTAGTTACCAGGGAACTACAAATCAAAACCACCATGAGATATCACCTCATGCCTGCCAGAATGGCTGTTGTCAAAAAGACAAGAGATAAGTGTTGGCGAGGGTATGGAGAAAAGGGAGCCCTGGTGCACTGTTGGAGGAATGTAAACGGATACATACTATGGAAAACAGTACAGAGGTTCCTCAAGAAATTAAAAATAGAACTGTATGATCCTGCATCCCCACTTCTGGGTGTGTATCTAAAGGAAACAGAATCCTGATATTGAAGAGACATCTGTATCCCCATGTTTGCTGCAGTATTATTCACAATAGCCAAGGTATGGAAACAACCTAAGTGTCCATCGACGGATGACTGGATAAAGAAAATGTGAGATATCTATATAGATATAGATATCTATAGATATATCTCTATCTATATGCAACAAAATATTATTCAGCCTTAAAAAAGAAGAAAATCCTGCCATTTTCAACCATATGGATGAACCTGGAGGGCACTATGCTAAGTGAAATAAGCCAGACGGAGAAAGACAAATACTACATGGTATCACTTATATTTGGAACCTAAAAAGAAAAGTTGAACTCATAGAAACAGAGTAGAATGGTGGCTGCCAGGGACTGGGGCATGGGGAAAGTAGGGAGAGGTTGGTAAAAGGGTACAAACATTGGGTTATCAGATGAATAAGGTCTGAGGATCTAATGTATAATATGGTGACTGTAGTTGATAATACTGTATTCTGTAATTGAAATTTGCTGAGTAGAACTTGTATTCTGACCAAAAAAAAAAGTAAATATGTGAGGCAGTGAGTGTATATTGATTAACTCAGTGAGAATCCTTTCATACTGTACATATATCAAATCATCTCATTGTACACTTTAAATATATTACAATTTTTATCTGTCAATCATATATCAATAAAGCTGAAAAATATATAAATACAAAAGTATTGAATAGTTACACCCTCTGAAAGGTGCCTAAGATACCTCTTCAGGGATTATCAGAACTCATTTTGAGACCACTGTTTTAAAACAGTAATACTCTTTATATTGGTACACACTTCCCAATGTAGGCTTTCAGATTGGCTGGGCAGGGCATGCACAGTGTCTGAGGTTTGGGGATGTCTAGCAACCTGTGGCTGGTAAGATCAAAAGCTGTTCACATACGTGTGAAGTTTTTATTACCAATTACAGAAAAACTTTGAGTTTATCCTATGTCTAAGAAATGGCAAAAATGTTAAGGAAAGAATTACCGTTCATGTGGACACATCCCGTGGAATTAGAGCTGACAGTCGTGGGGAGGGACCGAGTTCTCCGTGTGACTGAGGGCTCGAGTGAGGGTTGGCCTCCTGTTTCACTTCTTCGTAATTCCTCTGCAAAACTTTCTTTTAATGTTTTCTGTTGTTTCTCATTTTGGATTTCAGTCCTTGGTTTTATTCAACTACTTAGTAATTTTAATAATTATATTCTAAACATGAGCATAACAAAGGAGAGGAGCTGCCTATTGGGATTTTCATTGCTCTCAGCCTTGCTAGTAAATCATAGACACCAACTGAAGTAATTCCTCAAATCTGACATGAAATATAGGCCCTTTGAAGGATCTCATTTACCATCTTTGGAAACAAGTTTTTACTTGCTAAATAATAGTAGTACTTACTGAGTAATCTTCTCCCATTTCATAGATCCCAAGGCAGTGAAACACCTGCAGATGTTTCTGCAGCAAATCCAGCAAATTCAAGGAAGGAGAGTGGCTGCTCCAGCCACTTCCCAGCAGCCCACTGTTTCTTCCCCAACCGCATGCCTCATGGGGTGAGTGAATTCTGCACATGTGGAAGATCCACGCGGACAAGGGCGTGGATTTTTTCACATCACACTATGAGAAAGGATCATTTACTTTCATCTCTTTCACTGAATTCCCATTTTGGTGTCTATCTTAACTCTGATGAAAAGACATATAATCATCTATACTTTAAGCAGATTTGCTTTCTATTCTGTTCTTCCTATCTTTAAAATTAAGGACATGTATTAGGTTAAAGTGGAGAATTAAGTAGGTATTTGATCCTCTTGATCTGTTCATAGATTAATAGCAGTAAAGAAAAAGAAAAACGAGAAGTTTATTTTCAGAACACTATTCAGAGTCAAGAGGGTTTTTAAAAAACAAATTTTCCCACTTAAATCTACCAGATAATTGCTTCAACCCAATCTTAGCTATAAGCAAGGTCTACTCGTAGTTATTTTTACATGAAAATTCAGTTTTCATCATTATTTTTTAATTTTGTCACTTCAGTTAAGTTTAGAAAAATGCTGTCTGTCTGCTTTGTGTGAATTTCTGCCGGGCTGCATTTTGGTGGAAAGCTAGCAGTTTCTTGTAAATGGTTATCCCTATCTTCTTTGTATCAAAAGCATGTTTATCCTGTGAAGTTCTAAATCTCTCCCAGAATTCTTCATTGCTACACATCTAAAAGAAAAATAAATACATAAGTAACCTTATATCACAAAAGAGATTTTTTTAAAAAGTCTTAGTCAATTTAAACATAAGCAGCCTACCCCATAGAAAGAATGGTATTCTTCAGTAAAATAATTTAAATTATTATCATGGTAGAAAAATCAGTGTGCCAAGTTGAGAGCAGTGTGTCTACAGGTTACGTACAGTGTGCCTACATACAATTACTCCATCACATGCTCATGGAGTAGCCATTTCCTACATCACTAGGATCATGCTTTTCTTAATCAAAACATGGAGCAGTTGATTGGACAGAGGATTCTTATGCCAGTTTGGGGTGTGAGGGCCAATGTAGGAGATGCTATTTGGACACCAAACTGCTGGCATTTCTAGGATATCTTAATAGGTGGTGGAACCCATGACGTTTGGAGTCAGGCCTTGCTATGGGCTGAATTGTGTCCCCCTCCACCCCAGTATTCACTCATTGAACCCTTAGCCCCCAGTGTGGCCGTATTGAAGTAAAGAAGCAACCAAATGAGGTCATAAGGATGGGGCCCTGATCCCATAGGCGTAGCACTCTTATAAAAGAAGACACCAGCGCTCACTAGCTCTCTCTGCCACATGAGCACACAGCCAGAAGGCCGCTGTCTGCCAGCTGGGAAGGCCCCCACCAGCACCAATAAGCTAGCACCTTGATCTTGGACTTCCAGCCTCCAGAACAGTGAGAAATAAATGTCTTTGTTTATGCTGCCCAGTCTGTGGTATTTTGTTATGGCAGCCTGAGCAGGCTGAGACAGGCCTGTCCCAGGAAACCCAAGGACTGCAAGGGAAGGAACCCAATGGTGGTGGCCTGCAGCAATGGCTCCTCTCCTGGACCCCCAAGTCTTCCTCTTTTGGATCATTTCTGTCAGCTTTCAAATGAGATTTGTTAGTTCTTACGTTATTAAAAAATTCCTCAAGCTAAGTTGCCTTATCTGTAAAAACATAAAATAGAAATATCCTTACACCCAGCATGGAACTCCTAACACTACATCCTACAGATTGAACTGCTGCTACAAAACATAGACACACCAGCTGTTAGACGCCCTTCTTTCTGGAACAGCCCAGGTGTTCCTCCTGGGACGTGACTAAGTGACAGCTCCACAATGCGCAACACTAACACCAACTTTTCCACAGTGTGGGGTAAAGTCCAAAGTGCAGAGTGTGCTTCAACCCTTTATAGACTCACAGAATGTTTACATTTGCATAGAAAATGTTTGGAAAGATGTGTGCCAATTACATTTTTACAGTGGCTAATAATTGAGACTACACTGTGGAAGTAGAACTTTTATGTTTTGATACACATTTTAAATCCTGCTTTGTAAAAACTCTGCAGACTCCGTCACCCCCCACCCCATGGCCCCGTCACTCCTCCACGGCCCACCCACTGGACGACAAGCCCATGAAGGCAGAGACTGAGATGTTTACTACTGTTTATGCCAAATTGGTGGAACTCAGTAAATATTTATTGAATAAATGCTCAAATGATTAAAAAGACAAAATACCTTATATTGCAACTTGCTCGTTCTTAAATGAGAAAATTTATCTTTAAGCCAATATTTATCTTACAAATAACAAATTGTTTTATGACTAGAATTTCTGACTATGTATTTTGGTCTAGAAACCACCTAAACCTCACAGTGAAATAGCTTTAAAAATACTCAAGCTTTTAGGACAAATACTGCTAAGAAATATGCCAAAATTTAATAGCAACTGAAGGTAAGATTAAGATGATTTTTAGTTCTTTTCTTTCTAATTTTTGAACAATGATTATGTACAAAAAATAGATTTTCATTACTTCTCTTTCCAAGTGGATTCAACGCTTTTAATTACCAAATGTATATAAATGCCTGAAATGAGGCATTTGCATTTGAAACGAGGAATTTGAAAACTAATTCTTTCCCCAAGAGTCTCTAACTGCTGCTGAGTTTCCCGGTGAAGAACAATGGCAAAGTCTGCACTGAGGAATTCCTGTGCAACTTCTTGTTCTGTTTTTGGTATTTGCTTAAGTTTAAGCCTGAGTAGGAACTATATTAGTACTATTTTCAACATTCTCTCTAATGTGTGTCTTTTTAAAAATGTCACTTACCTTGGAATGCAGTATGATATATTTCTTCTTGCTAGAATTGCTTTGTGACCCTCACTGTCTTATATTTTACATATGACCACTTGATCATTCTCTCTTCCTGTGCTACTTTTTCCTCTTGAGCAGTCGCTTAACCAGTTTTTTAGGTTATAGGTTTTAAAAAAAAGTTTTATTATTGCACAAACCCAATGTTTGTCATAATATGAAGTTAAAATTTTCTAAATCATTCCCTTTCTCTTTGAAATTCTGTGTAGTATTTACCAGTCAAAGTTATCTTAAGGTCTTACCTTTTGGAATTTTTTGCAGGTTTTTGACAGCCGCCCAATGTTATACAAATCAAGAAAGAAGATCTGAAGGATTATGTTGTCAGGCGTGCGAACTAGCAAATCAAATTTCCCCTGACACAGATTCAAAGAATAATCCAGTACTTCTTTCTCAAACACTTTCTCCATCTGCCCTAAATATCACTAAGAAAGAGAAACTGAGAGACAGACTAAATTATGACAGGCCAACTGAATCCCACCCACCCTCAAAAAAGTCACTCGAATTTAAAATTAAAAGCACCTGTGCTTCTTAACACAGATGAACCTGTCTTTATAATAAAGTCCTGTCCCACTGGAGAGACAGTCACCACTGAGCAGTCCTAGCGTAAGTGGAGTGGATACTCACATTTATGAAGTTCTTTACATCCAGACAGCAGCTCTTTGGAGAGACAGTTATTATCACATTCATTCTTCAAATGGTCACTGCGTGCCTCTGTGTGGCAGGCACTTTTCTAGGCATCAGGCATTCAGTGGTGAGCAAAGCAGACCAGTTCCTGACTTCACAGGCCTCAATACCCTTCCTTTCACTTAAAAGGAGTGGAAACCCCTAAAAGCTCACAGTCTTCCTCAAATCCTCCACATCATAAATGGCAGAACCAGTTCCCCTAAATCAGGAATTCTTAACTCGACACCCGTGTTGGGTGCTCTTGTAACATTGTTATTCTTGTGGTCGTCCATAGGTTCCCTAAATTAGTATCATATTATGAATAAGCATATCATACATTTTTCTATGGAATGGTCTATATAAGCTTTCATCAGATCCTCAAAGGAATAACTTTTAAAAAGTAAAAATTTTTATACAGTAGGCTTTCAGTAATCCAGCATTGAATTGTTTTCACAATCTTCTTGCCATAAACATAAAATGGAGCAATTCAATATTATAGGCAGAAACTATCATCTAAAGTAACAGACACTTAATAAGTATGTTTTCTCCACTGAAGAGTTGGGGGGTCATCACTGTCACCTTCTTTATACTGAACAGAACCTGCCCCTCCCCCCACTGCAGCTCTCCACCCCTCCCACCCTTCCCCAGGCCCACGTGGCTCGGGCCAGTCTGATCAGTGCAGCCCCCAGACATGGGCCGGTCTTCTAGCGTGTGTCTGGGGGCTGCGCTGGCCAAGTGACGTGCGAGCCCAACAGGATGGCAGGGCAAACTCACCCTGTCGTTCTGTATGTGACCAAGGAAGCCCAAGGGGTGTCGACCTTCCCATGGAGCTGAAATGTGCACTCAGAGCAGAGGTGAGAAGATGGTGGGCTCCTGTCGGCAGTGCTGGAGCTGCTGGACCAGCTCACCCTGGAGCCCACCTTCCTGTGGGCTTGTTGGGGGACAGGGGCGTGTCTTGTTACTAAAGCAGTGTGAGTGGCTATGTCTATTATGTTAGTGAGATCTGATCTTAACTGACAGCTTTGCTTTGGGTTGAACGTATGAGAAAGCTTTGACTTGGAGGAAAACCCTGCTGCTCTACTGCGGTGCTGCTCAGAGTGTGGTTCCCCAGGCCCAGCTGTTCTCCAGCCCTGCCTCAGAACTACTGATATTCCAGGGCCCAGCCCTCGCCCTCCCGGTGATCAGGTGATTCTGATGCTTCTAGGGACCCCTGTCCCTCCACCATGCTACCTTGTAAGACCAGGAAGCCACACCAGTTTTCAGCCATAACCTCCATTTACAAAATAACCACAGAGAAACACCTCAAAGGCTCAAGGTTCTAATCTAGAACTGGCTGATAGATTGCGATAAAGCTGTGGTTCGTCTAGCAACTTTGACTAATTAAACAAGAAATATTCAGAAAAATTCTTAAGTCTTCCAGGTGTCCTGGAACTTAGCCTTTCCATTTAATACACATTTCAATAAACCTCTTGTGCTGCTTCTAAGAGGTAAATTACAGGTTCTACCCTCTAAGGAGTAAGGGGCACAGCTGCTTCTTCACCTCTGCACACCACAGACACAAGCTCCCACTTGCCAAGGACAGCCCTACACCAAGGTCTACTCATCATTCGATCAGTTCAGCTATGCTCGTCTGAGTGTGAACTTTGTGCTAGGGACTGTTGCTACACCCTCAAGACAAAGCACAAGGCTTTGCTGACAACAGTCTCTCCAGCTGGCAGGGAAACCTACACAAGTGAGTGGAGGATTATAATTCACTGAGACATGAGCTGAAATAAGGTGTGGACAGGAAATACGGATACTTCTTATTTTATCAATCATCTTCTCCCCAGGTACACTGATCTATTTGGGAGGAATAAAATGTGGGGCCCGTTGCCCTGGCAACCGGAGGCCAGAGCTCACCCAGTGAGGAGCTCCTGCCTACGACCCTGTCTCACGAGTGGTGCAGAGGTGAGGTGATGGCTTGGGGCCGTTCACAGCAGCGTGCGGGGTGTTGCTAGCGGTGCCCAACAGGTGACAGCAGTGACTCCACGGGGGCCTGGCGTGTGCTCGTGCATGCTGCCCTGCCTCTGTGGCTTCTGAGCCTCATCCCATTCTCCAGTCTTCCAGCTGATTCTCTGAGCTGTTTGAGATGCTTCCAGTAAGTTCTCTTTCTGCTTAAGTCAGCTAGGATTGGTTTCTGTTGCTTAAAACCAAGAATTTCAAAAGAAAACTGATAAATGGAGACGGTTAGAGGCAACAGTAAGGAAATTTGGAGAAAGGAAATTTGGGGAAATAAGTTACACTGCCCTGAGTAAAAAATCCCACTAATATTGAGGAACGAGAATCTGGCAGCCTATGTCCTATGGTGGAAAATGGCCACTTACCTGTGGTCCCCTGAGATAAACTGTTCATCATGGGTCAGGTTTGGGGAAACTGCATTGGAGCTGCCACAGAACAGTGTGGAAGGTAAGAGAGATTCAAGACTGTAGGGAAGAGAAGCAATTCCTAACAGCACTGAACATTGTCAAATGGCAAACAAAACGTCTGAAGTCGTCAAACCTAAGAATTGGGACTTGCGATGCATGTGCTAAAATAATTTATGCCTTACAGTCAGAGGGTTGAAATAGCCACAAAATGTGTGAAAGTTGGTTCAATAATCTGGAAAGAATGAGACTCTATGTATCAGAATGAAGGTAGGTAGCCGGCCTCAAGAGACTCAGAATACGTCAGACTCACAGATACCCAGCTGATCCTCCACCCCATCCCCCCACCAAGGAAGCTGATTTTCTTATGCTCCCCCCATGCCACAGCCTTTTCCAGATCTGAAGTAGCCAATAACAAAGTCAATGTCTGGAGGAGGCAGCTTCCAACCAAAAGAACAAGCACTTTATTAATTCACGTCAGCAAACGTGAGGGGAACAAATGTAGGAATGGATTCCGAGTGTAGGGTTCTAAACAAGAAAGAAAAGAATACTAGGTTGGGCTGAATTTATGGACAGTGTGGTGGTTTAAACATCCGTTCTAGTTGTTTACTCAGCTGGTTAATAGCAGCCTAAACTCAGTGGTAGCCAAGTAAAGTTGAGATGCCAAAAATTTCCATCGGAATTCAGAGATTTCCGAGGATAGTAAGGCTGGAATGAACTGGTTATGGGCAACCCACCCTCTTCCTCTGAACTGTGGCCCCCAAGGGTCCAATAATACTCTTTTCTACAAAACTTTGAAAATGCACTGATGAGGAAACACCAGAATCTTTGAAAAGACTTTAGTGACTGCAATTGAAGTGGGCTCTGTGGTAGACTGATAGCTGCATTCTCATCTCTGGAACCTGCGACTATTACCGTATGTGGGATAAAGGGGGGATCTTTGCAGATGCACCTAAGTTACGGGTCTTCAGATGGGGAGAGTCTCCTGGGTTGTCTGTGCGAGCCCTAAAGTCAACCATGCGTCCTTTTAAGAGGGAAGCAGGACAAGAGTTTACTCGCAGACATGCAGAAGAGAAGGTGACATGAAGGCAGAGCAGGAGAGAATGGGAAGATGTGGCCTTGAAGACTCTGGGGCTGCTGTCACAAGCCCAGGGATGCCAGCAGAAGCTGGAGAAGGCAGGGAACGGACTCTCCCCCAGAGCCTCCAGAGGGAGGGGGCCCCGCTGACACTGATCTCCGGAACTGTAAGAACACATTTCTGTCCTTTGAAGCCACGAAACTCATGGTAATTGTTACAGCAGCAGTAAGAAACTCACAGGCTCCCTGACATAAAGGGAAAAGGGAAAATACAGGCGTTTTAGAGTCAAGGTCAGGAAGGTGACCCTCACAGTCAGAAGGGCCTGTACGGTAATCAGAATAGCCCTGCCCCCAGTCGCTCTGGGGCTGAAATGGATGAACCACCCACTTGATTCCTGCTTGGTCTGCAGAGCTAAAGCCCATTTTGGGTCTTGTGAACACAGGTGTGACTTGATTCACCATGAAAGTGAGACATGGCCCTTCAACCAATTTCTAGATAAGAGTCAGTTCACAGACCCAGAGACATTCGACTATTCGGAAAGATGGCTCCATTTGAAGAGCCTTGTAAGAACTTATGTGACTCTTCTTCCTATAGGCATTTACCTTAGATTGACCAAAATCCACAAGCTTAACACTGTATTCTGTTTGCAGGGCCTCTGCTGGAAAGATGCAGGGCAAGGATGCCAGCAGGACCTTAGCTCCTGACATCTTGTGAACAACTGTGGAGTCGACTCTCTCAAGTAGGGGACGCAGGGGACAAGCATGGGTGCACCCGATGGGGCCAACCTGGGGACAGCACTGCCGCAAACCTGGGCGCCCTGACGCGGTGAGCCTCAGGGACAGCTGGCACTTCCTCGTGCCCCTGCCCGTCCCTCTGTGTCCAACATACCATTCTGCCTCGACCTCCACGTCTTTGTGGCTCCGTGTCCTCCTCATCTGGCCGTCCCCACAGCTGCTGGGAGGCCTCTCTCTCACCTCCTCACACAGAAACTTGCTTGAGGTACAGAATCTCAGGCCCCACCCAGACCTCCTGACCAATCAAGGCTCCCACATGCCTGGGCCTTCCTGGGAAACTCACTGTCCACTCTAGACTCAGCACAGTGTCCTCTCGCCCCTCTCAGCGCTGGTTACCTGTGGCCCCTCCCCTCCGCCTTGCAGCGCCGCAGGAGCAGGCTGCCTCATCCTTTCACATCTGAGCCTGAAGCTGTTCCTGGTACATAGCAGGCACCTAAAAACGCCCACCAAGTGAATAAATAAGTGCACCCTTCGCTGGTCTAACACATGTCCCACTCCTTGGATGGAATATAAGAAGAGCAGCTGACCATGTGGCCCGTGCAGGACTCCTGGCAGCCACTAGACAGGAGGCTCCATGGGCAGCACTGCAGCACTGCCCTGGGCTGCTGCACACCGTGGATGCCCTGTGGGAGTTCAGCCGAGCGGGGCAGCCCCTGGGCTCCCTCACGGCTCCAGGACAGGCTTCTAGGGCCAGGAACAAAAGGCTTTCTTTAAAGAGGGAGGAAGGGACAGCCACGGGTGCCTGGGACACTTTGAAACTGCCACACCCCCCAAAGCCCAGTACTTGCTGTGCTGCTTGTTCAGCAGGAAGCCTGCAGGGGGCGCCCTCACTGCTCTAGGGAGGGTTGTTTCTTGTTCTAGGTGGAGAGAAACCAACCACGATTTCCAGATAACCTGCCCCCAAAAGCAAACACACACAGTCTGGCACAGAAGTTTCCCACCACGGAGGCCAGAGACCAGAGCTCCCAAAACATTCTGGATATGGGCAAGGTGAGTGAGGCACTGGCACAAAAACTCAGTAGTTGATGTAAATACTATTTCCGTGCAGTATTTTTAAAAATCTAAATTAATGCTAAGGAATCTATGAATAACAAAATATAAACTTTTTTTTTTTTTTTTAAGGTAAGAAGTGGATTTATTTACAGAGAAACACACTCCACAGACAGAGTATGGGCCATCTCAGAGGTCAGGAGGCCCCAGGGTACGGGGTGGTTAGTTTTTATGGGCTGGGTAATTTCTTTTTTGACTTCCTAGATTTTATTTATTATTTATTTATACAGCAGGTTCTTATTAGTTATATATTTTATGCATATTAGTGATATATGTCAATCCCAATCTCCCAATTCATCACACCACCACCAACCCCCCTAAACATTTTTAATAAATACAGGATCTAGCCAACTTCTTTGGCTGGTCTGTGAGTGTTGACGTGACATGCTCCTGAAGCTCCAGTGTGGGAAGGGCTCATGCATGTGGATGTGTCATCTACATTGAAACCTTTTCATTGAGATTTACCATGAAGGAAAGATGCCGGGCCCTCCTCCAGGCCCACTGGGTCACAGTCTGCATTTATTAAACACGCAAGCGGTACTTATAAGCTATGTCAGACTTTTTCACCTTCTCCAGTCTACGGGACTGGCTGATAAACAATGTGTAGGGTTCGCATGCACCAGAAAATCACAAAACATGCTGAGGAATTGGGGAAGACTTGGCCCAGTTTGAAACTAGTAAAGCTTTACACTTAGCCTGCTATTGTTTCCTTAACAAGTGGTCCACAAAACTTTTGCTCCTGTACCTCCCAAAAGAATTTTCATAATTTAATTTCACATACTTTTATCTTAATGAGCAGAATAAAATTCCCTGCAATAAAAATGTGCATATTAATTAAAATTTTGGACTTCCTATCATAAGGTCTTAAGTACTAAGAAATATCTCTATTACAATAGTACATAACTAATCAAAACAAATATTAAAATAGAGGTATAAACTGCTATAGCCTGAATGTTTATGCCCCTCCCCGCAAACTCACATGTTGAAATCTAATCCCCAGTGTGATGGCATTTGAATGTGGGACCTTTGGGAGGTCATTAAACCATGAGGGTGGAGCCCTCAGGAATGGGATTAGGATCTTACAGAAGAGGCCCCAGAGCGTCCCTCACCCGTTCTGCCATGTGAGGACACAGTGGGAAGGTGGCCACATATGGACAAGGAAGCAGGCTCTCACCAAACACTGAATTGCCAGCCCCTTGATCTTGGACTTCCCGTGTCAAGTACTGTGAGAAATAAATTTCTGTTGCTTATAAGCCACCCAGTCTAAGGCAGTTTCCTATAGCAGTCCAAACCAACTAAGACATAAACATAAAAAGTATGATGGTTAGAAATAACCTTCCTTGAATTAAAAACAGCAGGATGTTTATAATTCTCGAAACTGGTGAGGTCTCAGCTTCTCTCTCTACTTATGTGGCTGTTTAAAATAGTCAACAATAAAGTGTTACAAAGAAAATTCCTCTCAGAAAGATGGGGATATTTTTCCCAATGGGTTCATATACTGACAGATGAGTTTAATGAATACCTTTTGCTAGTAGAATAAGACAATGTTGGACAATTCTATTCCAGGTTTCCATTTTTATTGATCTAACTGCAGAGAAACCTTGGTGACACTGAATGGAGCGGAGGAGTTTCGTTATAGAATACCACTTAATCCTTTAAAATTCTTTCAAGTTATATACCAAATGTTCATAGTTATCTATAATCAAAAATTACTTCTAATATCTACCATTTGATAATTCTTCTAATTTAATTGAAAGCAAAGAATTAGAAATCATCTGACTTTTGAAAGGCTTTGCAATTCAATGATTGGAGTCGTTCCGTTTCTCGGCTCCTTGGAAGTATACAAAAGTCTTTTCCAACATCTCAGAAAATTATAATTGTACCTGCTAGTCTTTCACTCTTGGTTTATTTATTTATTTATTTTGGCCACACCACACGGCATGTAGGATCTTAGCTCTCCGACCAGGGATCGAACCCACACCCCCTGCAGTGGAAGTGCGGAGTCCTAACCACTGGACCACCAGGGAAGTCCCTAGTCTTTCATTCTTGGAAGTGAACAGTTTAATCTGATCTACTCAAAAAGGCTTGGGCAAAAATAATCAAGGCGGTCACTTCAGAACATCTTTGCCAGTATAATATTTTCATAGAGAGTTTTCTAAAGCCTTGGGTTGCAAATTTAATGAATCCAATTTATGGAAAATAGTCACCATGTAATAACCTTTGCCAATTAGTTCTTACTATCAAGCCAATCTGCCAAATCAGCCTTATTTATTCAGAAAAACTTCATTTTTCAATTCAAATAAACATGAAATTGATGTCTCAAAATGAGGACTTATTTATACAAAAATTAGAAACATCTTGTAAGTAAATGCAGTAATGTCAATATTAAAATTAAATGGAGTTAATAGTCTTTCTTATTACCCAACTTAAAATAATGTGTAGCTAAACCAATGGGTTATTGATGAAGCAAAGAATGTGATAATGGAAGTTATATTTCTTCAGTAAATATGTGTACATGAATATATCAAACTCTAGCATTGGGCTTTTGGGAAAAATTAAATAAGATTTATTTTAAAACTCACAAATAAATCCTTTAATTTTGTTTTATACCACTACCAAACCTCTTATATTTACCATTTTAAAAAACAGTAAAATATACTGCTAAAAGCTACCCTGTCTGGCAACTAGCATATAAATTTACTTTTTAATCAATGGGAGGCATGAATGATAAAATATTTAATTGGATGAAGAATTATTGTAGTTGGTAAATATACTTGATCAAAAGAGTTTTTTTAAACTATCTTAATGATTGCTACACACCTTATCAGGAAGAAATCACATAAAATTTTACCCATAGACTTTATGGAATGTATTTTGGAAATAGTCCCATTAACCAGTTTTCTCTAACTTAGCAAGCTTATTTCAGCCTGCCTTTACTATTTAAACTGCTGTTCCCTAAATTCTCCTCTGAACTAGCTCATTAGCTCATTCCACACTCACAAGCTCACAAGCTGATTAAACCCTGAAATGTATTCATTCTGGTGTCAGTTTCTGGAAATCATACTTTGACCTCAAGCCCACACACCCTTAACTGTTTTTCTAAATTTTCAACTCTTTTATCCCATTATGTCCCCGAACTCATCTTGCGAAGCAGACACTATCATCTCAGGTGCGTTAAAAGACAAACCATTTAATGTGCCAAAGATCAGCAGACCTGTGAATGAACGAGGCCTTAGACCAGGTCTTGTTGTACCAAATCACTGATTCTTTTTGCCACTTGTTCACTTATCCCGAAGCCTTAAATGCCATCCCTCCTCCAGCCTACCACTTAAAGGAATAATACAGGAAAATTTAGACTTCATAACAAGAAAGCTCTGATGAATCATTTGGATAGATATGTAGCCTCCTGATCCTTTCTGCTTTTGCCTTAACTCTATCCAGAGCGAATCCCACCGCTGGAGCGGACGAAGCTGGTGAAGGAGAGCGACGCTGCTGTCTTCCCACCGAGCCGGGAGCCCTGGGCAGGCCTGCTCCCACCTTGGTGTTTCTCTTCCAG
This sequence comes from Hyperoodon ampullatus, assembly GCF_949752795.1. Classification (NCBI taxonomy): domain Eukaryota; kingdom Metazoa; phylum Chordata; class Mammalia; order Artiodactyla; family Ziphiidae; genus Hyperoodon; species Hyperoodon ampullatus. Next base: position 795,473 of record NC_136929.1, on the reverse strand, counting down.
TGAAGGAACATGGATTCACAGATGATAGGAAGCTCCACAAGTGAAATGTGGACAGTCAAGTTTCCCCACTGGGAACAGTCATGTGATCTTTTAACGCGCAATCTCCAATTAACCCCCAGGGAGACCAGGCCTCCACTTTTCAGAGCTGGATGAAGACAAGGACAGTCTGAACTTGAGATGCACCCAGATAGTGAAACTTCTATTCACCAGAACTCCTCTCAGGGAGAGAACTCCATGTGGCAGAAAGAAATACCTAGGAGAAATGATCGTTGTGGATGGGTTTCCTGAAGGAGCAGTGATTGGGCCCTCAACTGCCTTCTGAGGGTCTTTTCTGAGGCTAGAGCTGAATTGCTCAGGGCAGCAGGGAGAACCTGTGTTCTCCCCACCTGGCATTCAGCCTCCTCTGAGTGAATGTTGAGCAAATATTTTAAAACAATCAGCTTGAAGGGGAGCCAACCTATTAACCACATTGGGCAGCCATGCGGCTCAACCTGGCTTTGTTTCAACCCCCTTCCGTCCCTGAAGGTAGAGAGACCACAGTTAAAGAGCTGAACTCCTTTGGCATCTTCTCTGCTTGTTTAGATACTGTATTTTATAACTAAAAACACAGTATGAGCTAGGACATTCCTGCTTCATCACAAATGTGACTCGCAATGCGAGCAGACACTTCCTCTCCGTCACTTTCTTCCTAACTGCTCCATGCAGTAGATGGCATATCACCATTTTAAAGACAAAAAAACCCGAGGCGGAAAGAGGTAAGTTGCCCCCTTACTTGGAGGCTGGTCTTCTTTTTCCCACACAAGTAGTTTCTCAGAGTGTGGGCAAGCCTGTGGGCCTAACAGTCATGGCTCATAACCGTGGTTCTCAACCTCGGCTGCATTTAGAAGCCTGTGAGACTCTACAAAACACCCAGCCCTGTGCTCCACACCCAAAAGACTTTACTAGTCTGGGTGGGGCCCAGGAACCAGTCATTCTTAGAGCTCTGCAGGTGATTCAAATGTGCAGCCAGATTTGAAAACAGTTGATAGGTAATATTGTATCTATGGGAAGGTAATATTGTATCTATGGGAAGACGCTGGGTAGCAAAGAATGCCCCCTCCTCTGCTCTTTCAACAATTATTTGAGAAAGTTCTATATTCCAGGAATAAGGCCCTCAGGGTGGGGGAGACAGTCCGATAAAAGCCAGTAACAATAGAGGACTAGGCGTCTGTGAGTCAGAGAAGGCGTGACTTGCCCAGCCCGGGAGGCAGGAAAGCCTTCTTAGCTGAGGAAGTGGTGCCTGGGCTGAGTTTTCGTCAGGACCTGAGGCCTCACTTCTGTGGTGACAGCAGGGAGGGTGCACAGGGCATCAGAAACAACTTCTTGATCACTGGAGCCCCAGACCACGATGGGGGTCCACTGTAGACATTTTCAGGGTGGTGACAAGTTGGCTACACATAACTTAGATGTTCGATAGAATGAAATCCCCAAAGGACCTAACTCACTGCCAGGAAGAGGCAGGCCATAAAAGCCTAAACTTTCAATACTAACTCAGTTTCCCTACCAGTGGTCAAGTTCGTGTTAGTATAATTCAAGCAGAGCATTAAGTAACAATGGCATCTAACATTTATCAAGTACTCTACTGAGTGCACTGCGCATTTCATTCTGTCTTGTGCCAAAACCACCTTATGAGGTAGGTCTTACAAGACTGCCCCATTGTGCGTGTGAAGATACTAGGTCACCCAAGTTCTCACACACACACACACATAAACACACACACACACACAGAGTGATGGAGGCAGGTTCAAACGTAGGTTTGTCTGACTTCATAGCTCAAGGTCTCAAACAGTGTGCCCTTTATTCCCAGCATGAGAGGAAGTGTGTCCTTGGCAAGCATTAAAGCTGTAACATCCAGGAAGGCAGCTCCTTAGCTTTACTGGTGCCTTACCTCAGTTGTGGTGATGGCCAGGTGGTGGAAGTCCTTGCTTGGAGCGGGAGCCCGGCTTCCAGCCTCATACAGAACTCTGGGCAGGAGAGAAGTCATGGGCTCCTTCTGCAGCTCCACAAGCACAGGGTCCAAGGCCAGGTCGGTTTCTGTGCTGCTCCTTATTATTATTACTTTTTTCACCAGCAAGAGCAGGTGACCTTCACACTTGGGGCAGCCTGCTTGAATCAAAAAGTACCTTCTGCCACTCCCTTCATTGGTGCAAAGAAGACTGTTTGGAAGAGGTTTGGCCTTGCACTATGATGATTCGTTGGCCGTGCATAAAAGAACTCAGCAGACCAGTGTCAGGTTCCTGGTAACCTTTCATCTGCAGGTGTGTGAAAAACCTATTCATTCATTTATTCAATTAGTATTTATTAAGTGCCTACCATGTGCCAGGCACTGGGGAATCAATTGATCCTGTCAGTTTCACCTGCCTCAGCCAGGTTGGCTGTGTGACCCTTAGATGGTCATTCAGCAGAGCCGGTTCTGCCTGGCAGCAGAGAAAGAGCAAAGGATTCTGGGGGCCCAGGTTCGCCCTGCTGGTCCCTCCTATAAGGGGACTCGTGATTGGTCATCCAGTTCTTTCTTGCTGACGTGGAAAGCATCTGCCCCATTCACTAGGTGAGACATTGTGCTATTTGTTTTCCGTATGCCCTATAGCATATAGAGCATATACAATGTTTGTCTATATTTTTGTCCCTCATTTCCTGCATTTCTGTCTTCTTTTGAATTTAGTTGACTTTTTCTGTAATGAAATGTTTAAATTCCTTCTTAATTTGCTTTTGTTTATATTTGATAGCAATTTTCTTTGTGGTACCATGAGGATTTACATGCTGAAATGACTCCTCTAATTTGAATTTACAGCAGCTTAACTTCAATAACACAGAAACTCTGCTCCTTTACAGCTCTATCCCCAGCCCTTTAGGCTATTGATGTCACAAGATTACATCTTTATACGTTGTGTGCCCCAAACATAAACTAATAATTCTTTTAAATGCACTAGTCTCCTAAATTAAGCAGGAAACAAAATTTGGAGTTACAAACTTATAGTAATATACAGTAATACTAGTTTTACACTAATACTTTTTTCTTTAAATGTATTAGTCTCTTAAATTATGCAGAAAACAAAAAGTACAGTTACAAACCAATGTCATAATAATACTAGCTTCATAATTGCCCTATTTTACCTTTACTAAGATTTTTATTTTTCTACACGGCTTCAAGGTACTGTCTAGTGGCCTTTCATTTCACCTGCAACACTCCCTGAGCGTTTCTTGTGGGGCAGGTCTAGTGGCCACAAACTCCCTCAGCTTTTGTTTATCTGGGAATGTCTTCATTTCTCCTTCATGTTTGAAGGACAGTTTTGCTGAATATAGGATTCTTAGTTGACAGTATTTTTCTTTTAGCACAGGAAATATATCAACCCAGTGTCTTCTGGCCTTCAAAATTTTTGATAATAAATCTGCAGACAATCTTATTGAGGATCCCTTGCATGTGATGAATCTCTCCTCTGTACTGCTTCCAAGATTTGCTCTTTATCTTTTGAAAGTTTGATTATAATGTCTCAGTGTGGTTCTCTCTGAGTTCATCTTACTTGGAGTTTGTTGAGCTTCTTGGAGGTTTATGGTCATGCATTTTATCAAATTTGGGAAGTTTTCAGCCATTATTTCTTCAGATATTCTTGCTGCCCTTTCTCTCTTCCCCCTCAATGCTTGTGTTGGTCTACTTGGTCATGTCCCACAAGTCCCTTAGGCTCTGCTCACTTCTCTTCGATCATTTCTCATTCTGTTCCTCAGCCTCAGTAACGTCCATTGATCTGTCTTCAATTCACTGATTCTTTCTTCCCCCCTGCTCATCTGCCTTGAATCCCTCTAGTGAAATTTTATTTCAGTTGTACTTTTCAGCTCCGGAATTTCTTTTTGGTACCTTTTTAGGTTTTCTATCTCTTTATGGATATTCACATTTTGTTCACACACCAGTTTCTTGACTTTCTCCACATCTTCCTTAGTTCTTTGAGCATCTTTAAGACTGTGTTTTTTGTTTTTTTGTTGTTTTTTTTTTGCGGTACGCGGGCCTCTCACTGTTGTGGCCTCTCCCATTGCGGAGCACAGGCTCCAGACGCGCAGGCTCAGTGGCCATGGCTCACGGGCCCAGCCGCTCCGCGGCATGTGGGATCCCTCCGGACGGGGGCACGAACCCGTGTCCCCTGCATCAGCAGGCGGACTCTCAACCACTGCGCCACCAGGGAAGCCCAAGACTGTGGTTTTAAAGTCTTTGTCTAGTATATCTGCCATTACATCTTTTTTAGGGACAGAGTCTGTTGAGTTTTTTCCCTTTCCACAGGCCATACTTTCCTTTTTCTTTGTGTGCCTTGTGATTTTGTTGTTGTTGTTGAACACTGGACATTTGAATGTAATAATGTGTAACTCTGGAAATCAGATTCTCCCTCTTCCCCAGGGTTTGCTATGTTTATTATTTATGTACTTATTTGTTTTACTGTTGTAGGCTGTCTCTGTGCCAAGGATCAGCCTGAAGTGCAAATAATGTCTTTTTTTATGTCTCTTCTGAGCCTTCCCTTGGGCAGGTACAGTCACTTTCTAATTTTCCCTGTATATGCAGTAGTATTTAATGTCTGGATCCCAAAAGGAGAAAAGCAAAAAATGAAGTGTGTCGGGGCAGGGGGTGGGGGAGGGCGCTGGCCCTTTAAATCACCTGAAAGTCACTTCAGCGAGAGGTGGAGGTATTTACAAAAGGAATGGCTGCCTGCCTCTTTGTCTGCACCTCTGTGAGCAAAAGCAGCAACTAGAAATCAAAGCACAGATGCTCGGTATTTGCAAGACAGGGCCCTTTTTACCCACACTAGCTCCTGCAAGTTGTGTGCAAGATGCTTGCATGGCTCTGGGTAGGGAACAAGTAGCTGCTACTCTGTGAAAAGCCAAAATTGACCAAAATTAACCACAGTTTACTGTCCAGTTCTTCCCCTGGAAGTTGCAAGCCTTCAATAGACTCCAGAGTTCCAAAATAGTTATATCAGATGAATTCTCCCAGTGCAGTTGCTGTCTAGGTGGGGAAACAGATTCCTGGGGCTTCCTACTCCACCATCTTCCCAGAATCCTCTCTGCCCGATTGCTTTGGATTTACATGTTTCCTAGGTTGAGGCAATTTTAGAGGCTTCCTACTGGCCTTTCCCACAATAATAGCCCTCACCTCACAGGTCAGGGAACCAACGTGGGGATACTGCCAGTTCCTGAGTATGTCTACTGTAATTATGCATCCTAGGACTGGAGAAATGACCACCGGATGGTTTGGGGATACTGGACCCACTGTGAGATGAACCTGAGCTGAAACTCCATTGATTATCTGACCTCCATAAGCCCCTACTCTGACTGGAGGGCCACAGTTATGCTTGGTGTCTCCTGGAATCAGTGTCAGTTCAGAACCAGTGTCCAGGCATTCCTGAAGGGTCTGATTAGTTCCTTTTCCCCAGTGCAGCCGCCCTGGTAAATGGCCATCTGTACCTTTGGGGAAGGCTGGGAAAAAGGTTAACAGTATAAATTTTTGGCAGTGTACTGGGATTCTTGCTCAAGGGAACCCAGCCTCCCCTTCATTCAAGGTCTGTAAACTGGCTCAAGTCTGGGAAATGACTGAGGGGCCATGACTGTTTTTATGATTCAAGTTAGAATTTTGTTCACTTTACCTAGAACTCTTCCATTTATACAAATATAGTAAGAATTTAGTAGGCTTCCCATCCACTTAATCTAATCCTCCTTGTGGCCCATGGCAAACATTTACAAGAGATCAGTGGGTGTTAGAAGCAAAGTTAATTGAAAGTATGCTCAATCCAACTAAGCTGGTAGTTGATCAGGATCAAAGGGGTTGAAATGTCATATTTTATTCCAACAGCATTTTCAGTTTTAGGGTTGAATGTAGCATCCAGTGTGGGGTATTTGTAACAACAAATAGCATTCCCGTGTTGCATTAACGCTAAATTAGGTCCAAATCAGTCCTATAGGTTTTTTTTCTCAATTCATAAAATGAAAAAAGTAGTCTTGCAATAGTAGACTTGGAGGGTGGAGAGAACCGTGCCAGGCTTAGTAAGGGTAGGACTTTAACAGGAAGGACTGACCAAGTATCATGAGGTGGGGTGAGAAGGTTACTGAGTAAGGTGTGGTTCGACAATGGACGGCCTTAAGTAACTGTACCTTAAGGGGTAATTTTGTATAAAGAACGCAACACACAATCAGTATTGTGGAGACCTTATTTTGGTGTGTAAAGGGTGGGCTGGGGTTGATACTGGAGGCCCCAGACTATGGAGCAGTCTACTGCACCAACGATGAGGGCCTAGACCAGTGAGGCGGTAGCAACAGACATGTTGCCAAAGAAACCCAACCTGGCTTGCTATAGGCTAAGCAGAGGAATCACAACCCCTATTTTCAAGCTCGGGTGTGGAACGCAGAATGGCCCCCAAAGTACAAGATTGCCAGAATCTGTGAGTGTGGTAGTTTTTATGTCAGAGATTTAAGGTTGCGAATTAGCTGACTTTAAAATACAGATCATCCTAGATTATCTAGGGGCCCAATGTAATCACACGGGTCCTTAAGTGTATGAGGGAAAGAGTCAGAGAAACATGTGATAACAGAAGCAGGGTCAGAGATGCTATGTGCTAGCTCACAGATGCAGGAAGGGAATCATGCGGAGAGTGCAGCTGGCCTCTAGAAGCTGGAAAAGCAAAGGGAATGCATTTCCTTTTAGAGCCCCCAGGAAAGAATGCAGCCCTGCTCTCACCTTGACTTCAGCCCAGTGAACTTCGTAACTGTAAGAAAGCAGATCTGCATTGTTTCAAGCCACAAAATTTCATGCAATGTATAGCAGCAATAGGAAGTGAATGATCAAAATTACATGTGAACAGAAATAGCTAGATTGAGAAAGGAGACAATTTCCGGGTTTTTTTTTTTTTTTAATCTAAGGGTGTAATTCACCTTAAAGAGGCACCCTTCTTCATTTTGTGATGCTTGCAGATCAGATTTGATTAAGCATCAGTCTGTCTTCAACCAAGACAAAGCTATGGAATCTACACCAATATTAAAAACAAAAGCAGCATCTGCTACAGACACATTACAATTCACGTACTCAAGAGTCAAATTAATGAAAACTAAGTTGGCTACCTAAAATATAATGGCATCAAGACCATGAATGTTATGTAAAAATGGTACGGTAATTTTTATTCCCTTTCATGTTACGTAAAGTCACTGGACAGTTCATTAGAAAGTTGTAATTTCATAGGTAAATAAGAAAATGAAAAGATACAGAGTGGGTCATATTGATTAGTGAGGGTTGCTATTGTATAGAAGGCAAAGTTACCACCGATTAGAAAGAACATAAACAGGTTCTAAAGTAAGGGCACAGCTAACTAACCCTTGACCTTAGAGGTAAAAGGAGAAAAAAGTGGGAAGCCACAACTGAGGTGAGCCAAGAACATCATGGTTTGGTCAACTAAAATTAAGGCCTTAATACCAAAACTACACACGCATCACCAGTGCTTACCCTAGCGTAATATCCTCTATCTTATAAAAATATTATTAAAAAACCAACATGAGATGGCAAGTCGTAGGATCTAGTTAGCTCCCTCTTGAGCAAAGATATAGGAAGGACTCTGTGAGAAGTCTGCACCAAAAAGTGTAAAGTCCTAAGAATCTGTTGCATGTTGTTACATGCTCAAACATGGTTGATTTGATTGCAGGCTTCAAAAGGGTTTCTGGGCACTGGAGGCCTGTTTTTCTACCCATAATTTTAATCAAGTCAGTATACAAGATGGATATAGCCAAGATATCTTACCTCTCCTACTTGCTGGCATCAAGCCTAGAAGCAAACTCCAGAACTGGAAGCTTGTTGTCAAGGTGCCCAGTATAAACCAACAATCCCATCAACCAGTACCTTTCCTGCCAGACTGTGCTCTCCAAAGAAGTGACAGGTCTGAAGCTTGTAAGATCTTCCCAGTATTATCTAAACATTGTATTCCCAATTGGCATATGCATTTGGATGCCATGAATAAAGCACTCCTTGTTCAAGTGTCTGGGAACACCTTGATGAAAGCCAGTATCTCAACCCTGGCTATGTATCAGAGTCCTTATGGCACTAAATGCTTCCCATTGTTTAAATGAAGCACTCAGGATTGACCACCGCTGAGATTAAATGACCTTTAATAGGCTAATGTGGATTAATGAGAATTTTCATACAGAGAGCCTAATGTAGCCAGGCCTCTGTATCCTTGGTTTCCACATCCAACCAATCACAGATCAGAAATATTAGAAAAAAATTTCCAGAAAGTTCCAAAAAGCAAAACTTGAACTGGCCACTTGCTGGCAACTATTTATATAGCATTTACATTGTACTAGGCACTGTAATGTAGAGATGATTTGAAGCACGTGGGAGGACACGTGTCGGTTATATGCAAATACCACACGCTTTTATATAAGGGACTTGGGCATCCCTGGATTTCAAGCACATGGGAGGACGTGCGTAGGTTATATGCAAATACTACAGGCTTTTATATAAGAGACTTGGGCATCCCTGCATTTTGGTACCTGCAGGGGGTCCTGGAACTGATTCCCTGTGGACACCAAGGGATGACTGTACAGTGTTTCCCTAAACCTACCTGACCACAGAACTCGGAGAAAACCGAGCTTAGAAAATGCTGCTCCAGGTATGAAAGTTAGTATGCTAAAAACAAGTGGAAATAGGAAAGAATAATGGAATTTGGTATCACACAATGAAAGTTACACAAAAGAAAACACACATGAATATGTTGCTAACATGAAAGCCTTTGTTTTTAATTTGATTGATACACATTTGACAAAATATTTTAGAATAAAATAATCCATTAACAGGCACAAGGTATTTACAGTAACAACTGTGAAAAACATAAAACTGATGTACTCCTAAACAGTAATGTCTATTTATAAAATTTTTTGTTGTGAATCCGGAAGACTTTCAGTTCTGCTCATTACCCTGGTCTGAAGCCCCGACAGATGGTGCGGAAGGCCCAGGAGTAGGAGGTGCAACCCTAACACATTTGGCAAATAAGGATCATCTGTTGGTTTGAGCTCACAGGGAAGTGAAGGGCCAGATCTTGGGGTAAGGTCCAGAATGGAAGACTCTAAAGGAAACAACTAAAGACAAGGCCTAAAATCACACTCATGTTTCTCAGTTTCCTACAGGAGAAGGCTGCAAACTATTTTTTAAACGGACTCAATTTCCCCTCTTTTAGCAGAAAATCAGCAACCCTGAGACTCCAATCTTCCATAATATAAAAGTTAATAAACACCTAGAAGGGGTTCAAGATTTATAAATAATTTTATATGACCAAATAGAAACTTTAAAATAATTTTTGATGTGAAAATACTTGAGAACAAAATTTCTCAAAAATTTCATGCCTAATTCTTAAGCATTCTAACAAATAATTTCCAATGTCTGAAATTAGTTGCACAGCAAGATACACTTTAACTAGATGTTTTAAATTGAGTACAACTTGCTCTTGATTGTTAAATGGAATGCCTACCTCTTCATATTATTCAAATATACTGAAATTAATTTTACCCATCTGGAATATACAATATGAATTTATTGACTTACACAACAACCACATAAAGATCAAGAAAAAAATAACCAAATGCTTATGCTTTGTAACACTACTGAGACACAGTACACCATACATGTCAACATCTACTGATCCAACTAGGCTATTTAACTAGACTGTCAACAATGGGTTCACTGAACAACTCTGTGGAGCATATATCCACACCGCATTTAAAAATCAAATTTGCTGCTCCTCCAGTGGAGCTTCCAGCGCTTCCATTAGCTTTTTATTTGCCTCTTCATTATGCCGGCTTTGACAATGAGTTAAATGTTTCTTAAAGCCTCTTGGAAAATTTGACTCAAAATTACAACGTGGACATTTAAGTAAACTTTGCCCATGAGCTGCTACATGATTTTTAAGGAGAGATTCCAAAAGGAAAGCCTTTCCACAAATTGTACATTTGTAAGGACTGTGGACATTATGCTTGTTAACCAAATGATGCAAAACAGCACCTTTTTTCATAGCACGACAGCAACAAATTTTGCAATAATACTTTCCTTTTCCACGCTTCATGTATTTTGCAATCTCTTCTTCAGAGATAAAAGCCTCTTTTTCTTCAGTAAACTGCAGGACATTTTTGGACTGCTCTGGACTAGTCATGTCTATTTTGTTCTCTTTACTAAAATCAACAGATTCCACATCAACCTGCTCTTGATCACTGCTCGATTCTTGGCCCTTACTATCCATCGCATCCAAATCTGTTTTTATATACTCACTGCTACTAAGCTCAGCATCCGAGTTCTCTTGGTTGTCTTTCTTGAGCTTCTTTGAGGAAGGAAATAAAGTGTCTTCTAAGAGTTTCTTAGGTGTAGCTAGTAGTTCTTCCTGAACCAAAACATCACACTTTTGATCGTCTATGGCATCTGCCTGTAGTTCATCACCAAGCTCAACTGCCTTCTGAGATTCTGAGAAGACAGCAGCTTTGGGAAGTTCGGGGAAAAGGGCATGTTTCCGGGGCTCTGGAAAAAGAGCACGTTTTCGTGGTTCAGGAGAAGCAGGAGGGGCTGTTTTGGTAGGCTCAGAAAACAGGGCAGGTTTTCTAGGCTCAGCATCAATAGAGAGAACAGGCTTCCAGATATCAGAGGAAGCTTTAGGGGACTCAGATGGCCCAGAAGGACCTGGTTTCCGGGTCTCAGGGAAGACAGGTTTCTGAGGTTCAATAAAAAAGGAAGACTTCCAGAGATCAGGGGAACCAGCACGGGAACCTTTCTGGGACTCAGAAAAATCAAGTGAAGCAGGAGAAGTTTTCCGCTGCTCAGGGGAAAGCTTCCAAAGCTCTGGAGACCCTGAGGGTTTTCTGAGCTCTGGAGATCCCGCTGGACTACGGATCTCTGGGGACAGTGGTGGGCCTGGTTTGCGAAGCTCAGGAGACAAGGGAGGTCCTGCTTTACGGAGCTCAGGAGACACTGGAGGAACTGTCTTCCAATGTTCAGGTGACAAGGTGGGAGCTGTCTTTCGGAGTTCTGGTGGGCCAGACTTCCACGACTCAGGAGATGCGGGGGGAGATTTCCAGGAACCAGGTGAGACTGATGAAGACTTCCAGGATGCAGGGGACATGGATGGAGTTGGTTTCCAAGGTCCAGGGGATATAGAAGGAATTGGTTTCCAAGGTCCAGGAGACACAGATGGAGCAGCTTTAGCTGGCTTCCAAGGTCCTGATGATGCTGACGGACTGGATTTCCAAGACCTGGGGGACCCAGGTGGCCCTGGCTTCCAAGAACCTGGTGACACAGCTGGGGCTGGTCTCCGAGGCTCTGGGGACACAGCAGGGAATGGCTTCCAAGGTTCAGGAGACTCCGATGGGGACAGCTTCCTTGGCTCAGGGGAAACAGTCCGGACTGGCTTCCGAGACTCTGGAGACGCAGTTGGGGATGGTCCCCAAGGTTCAGGGGAGGCAGCCAGAACTGGTGACTCTGGAGATGAGGCTGAAGGTGGCCCCAATGTTTCTGGGAAATGGGAGTGTTTCTGGGGTTTGGGATTAGTAAGAGTTGCCTTTACTGGCTCAGGAGATACGGGAGCAAGTTTCTGTGGTTCTGGAGAAGGAACAGGGACTGGTTTTGGAAGTTCAGGAGAAGAAACAGGGGCAGGTTTTGGAGGCTCGGGAGAAGGAAGAGACGGTGTCTGTGGCTCAGGAGAAACAACAGGGCCCGGTTTCTCAGAGTCCAGGGAAGCAAGAGGAGTAGGTTGTGGTGATTCTGGAGACATAACTGGGCCAAATTTCTGTGTTTCTATGGAAAGGGCAGGTATAGGTTTCAGGAGTTCTGCTGAATTAGAGGCCATTTTCTGGTGTTCAGGAACAGAAGGGCTTTTCACAGGATCTGCTTCTTTGTTTAACTGATTTTTTGGTTTCTCATTCCATTTCTCTGGGGCTGAATGTTTGGATGTGATGTGATAGTATACATTAGAGTACATCTTGCTGGTGAAAAAGCATTTATGGCAGTGAAATAGCTTTGCACTTTTCTGGTAAAATATCATTTTACCTAACCCACCAGCATCCATTTCATCACAAAATTCTGGATGGATGGTACCCATGTGGATTTGTACATTTTCATAATCTGTGCCTCTGAAATTGCAGTGGTCACACTCCAAACGTGCCGATGGCTTATGAAGTTCCTGGAATACTTCCATTTTTATAACATACACGATTATATTCTTTAAAAACAGTGCTGCAATAAAGTAGAAATAAATGATTTTCAGGGAACATAATTTTGAATAAAATGCTGTTTCTAGTCCATTCTATACTTGCATAAGTCTAGAATGGCACATGCATTTATTAGATAATATCTCTATAAAGATTTTGAAGAGATGGGAAAAATAATAATTAATTTTCAACTGAGTCCCAGGAACTCTGCTATTTTTATATACATCATCTCATTTAACACTCCTAACAATATGACTCAAATATTACTTTCATTTACAGATGAAGGAACTAATGTTCAAAGAAATGACTTACCCAGGTTATAGGACTATCAGGGACCCAAGCTTCACTCTAGAATTACCTATTGCATGTGCCTTACACTTTGACTCTAAAACCGCGAATCAACAAGCTGTCAGTACGCAAAGCTGAGTAAATATCAAAGCTAAAGCTAGGCTATTAAGGCAGAGCAAGGAACTTGAGGTCCATTTCAGAAAGCACTTGTTAAACTAAATCTAACATGAAAAGACAGCTTTAAAAAAAAGTCAACATATCTTGTAATGTTTTATCCATCCTAATATACTTTTATCCATTCATTTAATAAATTATTTTGTGCCCCATGCTTTTCTAGGCGCTTGGGTTTAAAGGGGTGTCTTGCAATACGGTACTTATATCAGTTGGGAAGATAAGAATGTGGAGGGCAACACAGAGAAGACACTCAAGCAGAGATCTTGAAAGATGTGATGGAGTTTGCCAAAAACGGCAATTCAGATGGAGGACACCCTTGAGGCAACTTGCTTGCCAGAAAATAAGGCTTTTAAACTTTTAAGCTAGCCTTGTTAAGGTGGTGAAAGTAACAGAAGCTCACAGTTAAAAACATACTCATTCATGCAGTACAAGGTACTCACAAAGTATCACTCCCCAGGGGTAGCCACTGTACTCATGTGTCACCGAAGAGAAGGTCTACGTTTACACATTCTACACAAATGAGACATTAAGCATATTTTTTCTGCAACGAGCTTTCATTTAAGGAAGAGAAGGTGTCTGTGGCTCAGGAGAAACAACAGGGCCAGACTCCAGGGAAGTGAGAGGTACATGTTTTGGTGATTCTGGAAACAACTGGGCCAGGTTTCTGTGTTTCTATAGTAAGGGCAGATACAGGTTTCAGGAGTTCTGTTGAATTAGAAGGCATTTTCTAGGATATTTTTACATACAGAGTAAGCACTGAATTTCCTTTGAATGTGAGAGTATTTCTGAAAGGGAAATTCCTAGAAATGGATTACCTGGTTCAAAGGCTATTTGCAATTGAAACTGACATTTTACCAAACTCTCAAAAAGTTATAGTACTATTACACACCAACCAAGAGTGTTGATGTGAAGACTAATTCCCCAGCTCCCTCAGCATCAGAGTATCATTAAACTTCTAAGCCTTTCTACTTCTTAGGTGAAAACTGATATCTCACTAGTGAGATATTTCCCCTTGTTTATCAGCCATGTGTATTTCTTTTTCTAGGATGTGCTTTGCCCATTTTTCCTAATTATTTGTAAATAGTCTTTGTATGTGAAAGAACTCAGTCCTTTTATGGAAACTATCTTCGCACTTTATTATTTGTCTCGACTTTAATTATGATTTTTTTTTACTACATACAATTGGTTTACATAAAAATTAAAAACTTAAAAGTGCTTCCCTTGTATGACTGTGTTTTAAGTTATGCCTTCCATTCCATTATTTTTTTAATCACTCAATATTTTCCCTATGATAATGATAACTTCATTCTTTTCTTACATTTGTATCTTTAATCCTCTGGGATCCAGCCTATTTTTGACCCCAAATGGATAGTTCAGTCGTCTCAATATTGATTACACATGTAACCAATGACATGTAATGTTCTATTTGGCAATTACTAAGTTTTGTGTATGATGCTATTCTGGGCTCTATTCTATTCCCCACCAGCTCCATCTGGTATGCTCTTCTTAGCATGGGTATCCAACAACTGCTAAAACAGATTCTGTAACTAACATATTTAGCACATGTTCATGCATCATTATATATATGGGTGTGTATGCTTTTATAGCTTTCCCTCAAGAACTCCAAGCACTTTTCAAAAAGGTACTCATCATAAAATATTCTCTTAAACGTTAGAAAGAAATGTTAAAAGCACACAAAAATACATGCAAAGCAATGCTGGTATAATACCGTTATTAAATATTGTATATTTAATTTACAATATAAATCCAGGACAAGTACTTTTAGAATGGGGAAGAAATACAGACCAACATGCTTTTTCCCTAGTAGACTTACCAGCTGTCTTACTAGAAGTCTTAAAAGTGGTCTCTAAAGGGCAGGCAAGTCTACATGTCTTTTCGACTAAACCACAGAAGACAGTGTGTAGTGCATGAAAAAGGACAAAGATGAGCAGTTGAACCTGAAAAAAACAAAGGAAGGGGAATCAAAATTACTTCTCTGTGAAAATTTGTTTCCTCTGTAACAGAATTCTGCCAATTTCCCTCACTACCCTGCCCCTTCCAACAGCAAGAGGGGTCCAATCCAAAGCCCGGACACTAACTTTAATGAAACGACACCAAAGACTCCAGTAGATACTATCCACGACACCAGCCTTGTTGAATTTTATTTTAATGATCCACCATGGAATTAATGCCTGACCCTAACCCAACCAAACCCTTCTCAAACCCACCATCTAACTTCAGCTAACGTGACAAGCACTCAGAAGACTCCTGCCGTAACTACAGGCTATTTTGTCAATTAAAACTTCTTATAGTTGAGGAAACTCAAATCTAGACATTAATAACTTGCTCAAGGTTAGGCAGTCCGCGTCTGATGAAGGACCATAATAACGTTCTGCTATCTATCCAGGTTTTTTCTCAAATATCTTGACCAACCTAATACAGTAGAATTTAGTAAGATCCTGAAAAGCCAGTAAATGGGCCCAAACCAGACAGATGAAATTTATCAAACATTTAGAATCCAAATATCAATTGCAAAACATAGGACTATAGTGAACTGCACTGGGCAGGGTATCCCAGTGGATCACTGTCTCCAGCTCTGGGCAGGAAGGACACTTGAAGATCTTGAGTCCAAACAGTGGGAATATGCAAAAGAAAGCAAACAGAATGGTAGGAAGTCTTTAAAAACATGTCATTTGTGAGCACAGACACTTAACTTCAAAAGAGGAAGAATTATGGATAATATGCAAGCTGTCCAAAAAAAAGTGGAAGCCAGCAGGAAAAGAGATTTCAGCTCAACATGAAGTTTTACCAAGTACTCCATCATGGACTAGAGTGAGCTGCTTGGTCAGGCAGGAGCCTCCGTAACTGGGAGCCAATGATTAGTACAGGACCGGAAGGATCCTCAGAGGACTTCAGTCCAACCGCATCATTTTATAATTGAAAAAAGCGATGCTGAGGGAGAGAAGTGACTTGTTAAAGATCACGACAATCAGGTCAAAGAAAGCAACAGAAGACCCTGATTTCCTGACTCTGGATCTCTGCTGTAACAGTAATGATGTCTTCCCCATGGGGATGTTGCAGAATTGAGTTCAGAATTCAGCTGCTGGGTAGAGGCTAGAAACTGAGATTACTTCCACCTTCCAGATTACAGCAATTTTTTCCTCTAAGTTTCAGAGTTCCTTAGCCTAATTATGAAAGTAACTCTACATTGTGCAGGTTAATAAAAAGTTCTCATCCTACATTTCACCTCTACAGACCACATATTGTGTCTAAAAAACATAAGCTTTAATCACGAGTGTTTTGCCAGTCCATCAGCCTGTATTTTTCAGTGAAGTTCTACCATATGGTATCACACCTATTTCCATTTCCCATCCAGTTTCTTTCTTAACATCTAGCACCACTGGTCTTTTAAAACACTTTGATGCACAGCTCTCCCATGTAAACTCAATATGCAGAGCACGTCTAAAGCTAATTTGCTCTATTAATATATACACAGTAGCACGGCTCTTCATCCTTAATGATTTTTAAAAAATTATTAAACTTTAGAGACGTTTTAGGTTTAAAGAAAAACTGAACAGAAAGTTCTCTGTTCTCACATACCTCCTTTCCTCCCCATGCACATACTCTGTCCTATTATTAACACCCTGTATTAGTGCGGTAGATTTGTTACAACCGATAAACAAATAACATGTTACTGTTAACTAAAGCAGAAACTCTACACCCGTTCAACAATACCCTCTTTGAGTCGAATCATACAACACTTGCTCTTCTGTGTCTGGCTTATTTCACTTAGCACGTCTAAACTGAAGCATGTATCATAATTTTATTCTTTTTTACGGATAAGCAGCATTCCAACTTTTTTCCCGTTCACCTGCTGATGGTCATTTAGAGTGTCACCGCCTTTTGGCTGCTTCGAAGAAGGCTGCTCTGAACACTGGTGACCAAGTACCTGGGTCCCTGCTTTCAATTCTTTGGAGTTCACACCTAGGAGGGGAAGTGCTGGACCGTGTGGCAACTCCATGTTGACACTTTTGAGGAACCACTAAACCGTTTTCCACAGCTGATGGCCGCTCCATTTTAATTCCCAGCCACCAGTGCAGGAGTGTTCCAATTTCTCCACGTCCGAACCAACACTCTGGGTGTGACGCGGCATCTCGTTCTGGATTCCCTCTCCGTAACTCTGCCGGCTAAGAGCATCCTTTGATGTGCTGCCTGGCGATCTGCACATCTTCCCGGGAGAGACCCCCACTCAAGCCCTCTGCCCACTTTTACACAGCTTTTTGTTGCTGGGTCATCAGATGCACACCACATTTCTCCCCCTCCGTGGGTTGCCCCGCCGACTTCTGAACAGCACTGATGACAAAGCCCACGCAGCCGAGGGCGGCAGAGAAAACTGCCTCCAGGACCGGACCCTCGCGGGGCCGGGTCCCGCCTTCCCAGTACGGTTTTAAACAAAACGTTTCGTGCCTCCACGGGATGACGCAGGGCCTCCCACCCCTAGTGCCGGCGGCCCTACCCCGCCCGCGGCCCTACCCCGCCCGCGGCCCTACCCCGCCCGCGGCTCTGGGGGGAGGGGTCCTTCCGCCGGCGCCAGCTGCCGGGCCCCTCCTCGGCGGCCGCCCCAGGCTTCCTCGGGACTGCGGCCCGGACGACGCCCCTCCCTGCCCGCCCCGCTTCTCACCGGTGGGCCGCGGGCGGCGTCCAGGCGGGGAAGGACTGCGGGAGGCCGGGCTCGCGGCCCGAGGCGGCTCCGCGAGGTCCTGCGGCAAGGCGGCCTCCCGAATGGCGACGAGGCGCAGGCGCGAGCTCCGAGTGCGCGAACGTGCGCGCGGCCACAGAATGGGCCGGAGGGGGCTGACGGGAAGCGAGTTTGGCGCTGCGCGCCCTCCCGCGAAGACCAATCAGATCGCTGGTCGCGGAGCGCCGCTTTGTGGAGAGAGCGCTGGTCTGTTGAGCGGCCCGCCCCCCGCCCCCGGAAGTGACGCATGCTCCCACTCCGCCCCCCGGACGCGCCCGCCCCGGTTCCGCCCCAGAAGTTCCAGCGAGCAGGCGGGCCTCAGGGACTGTCTCCACTTCCCTGGACGGTGAGGGCTGGCAGGGTGGCTGCACTTGTCCCTCCCGCCGGGTCGCGGGTCCGAGCCGCGGCCTGGGACCACCCGGCCGCTCGGAGTTTGGGATTTGTTTCTGTCTTTGGCCGGGTTCTTTAAAGTTAACAGCTCCGTAGCGCTTAAGTGCACCGCCGAGACGGTGCTGCGTAGGGAGGAAAACGGCTGGCCGCCAGGTTCCCTGTGGGCGCCAACGGCCTCCACTACCTCAGTTGCAGGCATCTCTGGTCTATGCCTGTGTTTTTTGTTTTATGCTCACTTTCACGCCAAATTTAAAACCTTGGATTCTTTTAATTTCTGGAAATAGTCTAACTTTAAATAGTACCTGGGGTGCTTTCTAGGAAATTTTCAGATTTTTGTTTTTGTAGCAAAATGATCCATACTTTTGACCGTTTTTTTTTTGCGGTACGCGGGCCTCTCACTGTTGTGGCCTCTCACGTTGCGGAGCACAGGCTCCGGACGCGCAGGCTCAGCGGCCATGGCTCACGGGCCCAGCCGCTCCGCGGCATGTGGGATCTTCCCGGACCGGGGCACGAACCCGCGTTCCCTGCATCGGCAGGCGGACTCTCAACCACTGCGCCACCAGGGAAGCCCTTGACCGGTTTTAATAGCTTTATTTAGTTATTTATTTTTGGCTGTGTTGGGTTTTTGTTGCTGTGTGCGGGCTTTCTCTAGTTGCTTCTCATTGCGGTGGCTTCTCTTGTTGCAGAGCATGGGCTCTAAGGTGCAGGCTCAGTCGTTGTGGCGCACGGGCTTAGTTGCTCCACGGCATGTGGGATCTTCCTGGACCAGGGCTCGAACCCGTGTCCCCTGAACTGGCAGGCGGATTCTTAACCACTGCACCACCAGGGAAGCCCTAGATTTAATAGCTTTAAAAGAAGACCTTCCACATAATTAAAGGCTTTACAATTTTCAGTTATCTTTTACCTGAGCTGCGTGGACTCCTGGATGGAAGCACCGCCTGGGCTGAAGAGTACCTGCCCAGGTACACTGTAAACTCACTGCTGGGAGGGGAAAGGGAGGGGGAATGGGTGACGGGACCACAGGTAAACGAACACCATTTGTCTTTACCTAGGCAAACGCTTCCCATCCTCCAAGGCCCAACCCTGAAACGAACTCTTGTCTCCTAACTTATGAAAAAGTTCTGTGTCAAAAAATAAAAGTTGAAACCCCACTAGAAATACAGGCAAAGGACACAGGTTATTTAGAAAAGAAGAACATAAATGTCCAATAAAAAAGTCTTCAGCTTTAATAATAAAAATGCAAATAAAAACACGTTTAAAGCTGTAAATTTTAAATGTAGAAATGAGATCTTTTAAGATCAAGTGTTATATTTTAAGAACTTTTGAGATTGTTATCTTGAATATGATATGAAGGTATTGTGAAATTCAGCTTGGGAATAGATGGAGTGCTGTTTTTCTTTTAAGTCTGTATTTTAAAAGTCTTTAATAAGTGTTGCTGTTATGTCAGCGTTACCAAAATAACTTGCAACCCTGTATTGTTGTTGCAGCCTTTTATTGTTGTTACTTGTGAGGCCACCTCCTGAAAGGTAGTTTAATTTGTCATCCATATCACACAATTTCCAGTTAAAGAACTGGTTAGAGCCCAGAGACTGTTAGCAAGATATCAGTTTATTATTTCTGCCATTGGTGAAGATCAGTTGGAGTGACGTGTCAGTGAAATATCAATGTGTAGATGTGTACCTGTTCCTTTAGTTCATCTGCAGAAAGGAGTCCCTTCCATCTAGAGGCAGCTGTGGGGTGTGGGGATACTGCTGGAGCTTCGGAGTTCTGGATTCCTTTCCTTTAAGAAGCCTCTGGGGCCTTTTTACCTTCTGTTATGAAATTCACCTTTAGAAGCAAGGCTCATTGTGGCTGCAGGCTGTAGTTTGAACAAGTTCTTTACTTTGTTTTCTTCTCCTGTGTTAGAATGAGTTGATTATGCAAAATGAACTCTGAACAAGCCTCTAGCATAGGGCAACTTCTGGAAGCCAATATCTAGATTGTGATGGGACAGTACCTGCATCTTTTTCATTGATGTTTTCTTTATGAATAGACAACAACAACCAAAAATAACAAAACACCAAAAAACCTTCTGCCATTTTTTTGAATTGAAATTATGTAAACAAAGCTATTGTAGCTCTAGAATATGTAAATACTTCAAGATGAATAACACAAACGAACTCCCAATTATAGAAATTTTGGTATTTTAAAGCTTCTCAGAATAGTGCCCTAAACTTGAAAGTATGCAAAGAAAGCAGAAATAACTCTTACACAACCCACTAAAATGAGGACTTACAGGCTTTCAAACAAAATCTAGTTTAAGGCTCCTACTTAACACATACTTTTTAATAACTAATCTGGGTGTTTTCTCAACTTACACTAGATTCCAGGTGCCAAACTTGAAGAAGGGAATGAATGGGTGGAGGCAGGTGAACTAAAATTGCAGCCAGAAGTGACAACCTTAACAGCCTCTGGGGATGAGGACCCCAAAACACAACCAAAATGGCATTGGGCTTTGTCATTTGTCATATTTGCGTAAAGGATAATGACATGGAGCCTCTGCACACACTGAAAACCTGCACAGAATCACGACTGCAAACCCAGCGCACACTGTCAAATGAAGTGGTCAGAATCAGACTGACTTTTCTGTCAGAAAAAAAGACAGTTTTTCAATTCAAACTAGTGCATTAATACACATCTGATGAATTATAAAAATGACTGAGACATAAATTAAGGAATGCTTCCTGTAAGAGAAATAATAAAAGCAGCCCAGATTATAATATAGATCTAATACAATTAACTTACCCACTTTAAGAGTGCTACAAACAAGACAGATAACTCTCTCTACTTAATTTATAATAATGCAAAATAATGTTAACTAAAACGGTGTTAGTATTTTAGTGAGGGGTACAGCTTTGGTGGATGTCAAGGTACTTTCACAGGGTCAAAACCTGACTCACACAGATACAAAGTGAACACATATCAGAGATTTATTAACTCAAGGGAATAAGAGAAGAATAAAGCTCATTCAAAAAGAATTCATAAGACTGAGAATATATAGCCATAGAAGAAAGAATGCTAGTTAGACACAAAAGTGGTTAATGTCCCACACAGGGCAATAAACCTATAACCTTTGGCTTTGTCTTTCCTGTCAGACAGAAATCATTCACATCTCTACTATGCAAAAATCTACATGTTAGTATACAACTTCATGTGTGTGGGTCCAAATCAAAAAGAGATCATAGATCAAACACTCAATAATCCTTACCCAGTCAGACGTGATGTAGAAAGCTGTGAAGTCACTCTTTTGCCTTAGTTCCAAGTTTTGGACAATTTTTTAAACAGCACAAATTAAATAAGAATCAATGTAAACACGAGAATCAAGTGCATTCATAGTTTTGATATGGTCATCAGGCTTTTCTCAATATAAAGCTTGGAAATAAGGCTGTATGATGCCTGTTCTTGGAAGGCTTTCATGTGCCCTGTGTGCCCGTTTGTAACAAGATTTTAACCAGTGCTATTAACGCTCTTTTTGCTCCCAGTGTGAGTGAGCTTGGCCTTGGAAGGCTGGGGCCTGCGTGGCTAATGCGACAGGTGGGAGCCAGCAGTGGCTCGAAGAGAATGGAAGGACATTGACTCGCATCCCCGAGGTGGTGGCCAAATCTGAGTTGTACCCCATAGGTTGGTCTGAGACAACTTGGGCCTCCAGGGACTGATGCTGTAGTAGGATGTGAATTCTGGCGATGGGGGTCCTTCAGGAGGGGGCTGTTAAAGTAGGGATCAGGCTGCATTTGGGCACAGAGCAGGGTCCAGCCCCCTCTGGGTTCAGTCTGGGAGGGATTTAGTCTGGGGCATTACATGTGAATAAAAGTTCTAACACAGGCTTAATAAAAGATTTTACATAACAGTTATACACGTTTATGTCCCTAATGACAGATCGTCAAAATATATGAAGTGAAAACTGACTGAATGAAGGGAGAAATAGTTTTACAATAATAGTTGGAAATTTCAATACCCCAGTCACAATGATCGGTCAAACAACCAGACAGAAGAAGAGCAAGGGAATAGGGGACTTAATAAACCAACTAGCGCCAACAGACAGACACAGAACCCTCCACCCCAAAACAACAGAACATACACTCTTCTCAAGTGCACCGGGGACATTTTCCAGGATAGATAGTATGTGAGCCCACAAATTAAGTTTCAATAGATTTAAAAAGTGTCTTCTCTGACCACAAAGGGATGAAGTTTATGAATATTTGTGGTAAAAAAAACCCAAGAAAATCTCAAATCAACAGCCTAACTTTACAATTTATGGAACTGGAAAAGGAAAACAAGCTAAACACAAAGCCAGCAGAAGGAAGGAAATAATAAAGATTAAAGCAGAGATAAATGAAATAGAGAATAGAAAAACAATAGGAAAAAAACAATGAAACCAAAAGTTGGTTTTTCAAAAAGATCAACAAAATTGACAAAGCTATAGCTGGATGGAACTAAGAAAAAAGGAGAACACCAAGTTACTAAAATCAGAAATGAAAGTGGAGACATTACTACTGGTTCTACAGAAATAAAGATTGTAAGAGAACACTATGAACAATTATACACCAATAGAGCGGATAACCTAGAAGAAATGAACAAGTTCCTAGAAACACAAAACCTGCCAAGACTAAATCACACAGAAATAGAAAATCTGAATAGACCCATAAGCAGTAAGGAGATTGAACTAGTAATAAAAAAATCTCCACACACAAAAAAAGCCATAGCTTCACTGATAAATTCTACCAAACATTTAAAGAAAAACTAATACTAATTCTTGTCATGTTTTTCCTAAAAATTGAAGAGGAGGGAACACTTCTAACTCATTGTTTTAGACTAGCATAACCTTGTTACCAAAGCCAGAAAAAGATACTATGAAAAAAAAGAAAACTACTAACTAATATCCCTCATGGCTATTGATGCAAAAATACTCAAAATAGTTTTCACAGTGGTTGGTCCTGCATAGAGGGGACAATAAAAATTTAATGAATTTGAACCTGCCCATACGTTTGATGAAGGAATAGGTAGCATCTTATAGAGAGCTAAAAGAAGTTTTAAGGTTACCTTTACTGAATGAACACTGAACAGTGTTTTGTATGGTCGAGTGAAATTTTGGTATTTGGCCCAATGTTCTCCCGTCTCCTCACTTGCGTGCCTCATGAATAAACCCTTTATCTGCTGCAAACCTCAGCGTCTCAGGGTTTGGCTTGCTGCCACTGGGCAGCAGCCTTAATCAGTAAAGGCAAGTTACACGCAGAGGAGCTTCTAACAAGCTGTTCCCTTATCTGCTGCTCTGTGAGACACACTCAAGGATTTCTATTACAGTGCCAGCTTCTGTTAATCCTACTGGGCATGGTTTCACTAACTCAAAGATGAACATGCAGGATATTTACCAGGCAGAGGTCTTGTATCAACACCTGTGGAAGGGAAGGGATGGAAGGAGGCAGGGTTGGGCAGAGGGAGAAATTGCGCTGTGATACGGGACCCACAGAGGCCTCAGCCGACCTCATGGGGGCACCTGAAGCTGGAGTGACTCCTAGGATGTATTTAGCTGAAAGGTTTTAATATGAAATAAACCTCGCTGCTCTAAGCAAGTTTGAATTTTTTTAAAAAAATTTATTTGTGTCGGGTCTTAGTTGCAGCTCAAGGGCAAGGGATGTTTTGTTGCAGCGCATGGCCTCTTTGTTGTTCATGGGCTTCTCTCTAGTTATGGTGTGGCGTGCGGGCTCTAGAGCACGTGGGCTTAGGTGCCCCATGGCATGTGGGATCTTAGTTCCCCGACCAGGGATTGAACCTGCATCCCCTTCATTGGAAGGCAGATTCTTAACCACTGGACCACCAGGGAAGTCCCCTGAAATCTTTATAGTGCTGACAAGACAACTTAAAATCAGGTCTTGATTACAGCTTGGGCATTCTATTCTACATAGCCTGAACATGCCTGTAATATTTGAATTCATCCAAGTCAGAGATAATTTCTCTTGAAAAGTATCAGAAATATTAAGGCTTGCATCAGTCCTCTTGAAGCATCAAGATGATGTGAATGCGGACAAACCCAGGAGACCTAGCACCTGATTGTCCAGGGGCAACCCATTCCCACCTGCCTCTCCCTACTTCACTTATTTGTCTGCTTTGAAGTCCTCAGTCAACACATATATTCTCATTATAAAAATTCAAACAATGCAAACATGTACAGAGCAAAATGTGGAATCCCTCTTTCACTATGGATGATTTTAAAAATCTATGCTTTAGGTTTGGGTGGATCAAATAGAGACAGCACTGCACAAGAGAAATAAAGAAAAGCAATCTTTGGCAATAGTAATATGCTGACATAGTTGGAGAGATGGCATTTTGTCCTGGTGAGCACAAGACAGCGGGAGGGCTGGGACCTGGTTGCCTCAACACACTCGGCTTTAATGGAGAAAAAAAAAGTGGAGAAAACTTTAATGTGTCTGCCACCCTCCCAGGATCTCTATGTGGATTCTTTAAGAGGATGAAGGAGCTTTGTGGTCTCCATCCACAAGGAGGTTTGGCTGGAGGGAGAAACACTGCAGGCACTGATTTGGGAAGGTTTTGATGGGCTTCCACTCCAAAGTGCTACAACTTATAGTAGCCTAATTTATACAATTGAATGTAAAATGATCAGCCACTTTTTTGGGTCAACGCTTCCTTGCTTTTCTGGCAGAAACTGGTAGGTGAGAGCTACTGAATGGCATGTTCCCATCTTTGGCAAAAGTGGAAGGATTTGCATACAGGAAGTGACAGGAGGGACCCTGGGAACCCCTGGGTTCCCCTCCTCCTGCTGTGACCCAGGCCCTGGCACTTCTGTTTCCCCCTCTTATCCACTGCACCACCAGGGAAGATCCCCATCCTCTTTTTAAGATAGTATTTTTTCTTTTTTAAAATTGGTGTATACTTGACAGGCAATATTATATATTAGTTTTCTGGAACACAACATAGTGACTTGATACTTTTATACTCTACAAAATGATCACCAAGATAAGTCTAGTTACAATTTGTCACCATACAATGTTATTACAGTATTATGGACTCTATTCCCTATGCTGTAAAACACACCCCAGGACATTTGTTTTATAACTGGAACTTGGAACTTCTCAATCTTTGTTAACTATTTCACTCATCCCTCCACTCCCTCCCATCTGGCAACCACCAGCATGTTCTTGGCATCTATGAGTCCATTTCTGTTTTGTTGTGTTTGTTCATTTGTTTTGTAGATTCTACATATAAGTGATATCGTAAGGTAATTGTCTTTCTCTGCTATATGTCACTTAGCATAATGCCCTCTAGGTCCATTCATATTGTCATATGATTTCATTCTTTTTTATGGCTGAGTAATATTCCACTCTGTGTGTGTGTGTGTGTGTGTGTGTGTGTGTGTGTGTGTGTCCAGTTTGCATACATATATATGAAAACTTCTTTATCCAATCGTCTATTGATGGACACTTTGGTGGCTTCCGTATGTTGACTATTGCCAGTAAAGCTGCCATGAACATAAGGGTGCATATATCTTTCTGAATTTGTGTTTTGGTTCCCTTCAGAAAGATACCCCCAAGTGTAATTCCTGCATCATATGGTAGGTCTATTTTTAATTTCTTGAGGAACCTCCATACTGTTTTCTATAGTGGTTGTACCAATGAACATTCCCAACAAAAGTGCGTGAGGGTTCCCTTTTCTCCACATCCTGAGCAATACTTGTTATTTGTTGTCTTTTAGATGATAGCCATTCTTTCAGGTGTGAGGTGATAATCTCATTGTGGTTTGGATGTGCATTTCCCTGATGATGAGTGATGTTGACCATCTTTTCATGTGTCTTTTGGTCAACTGTATATATTCTTTGGAAACATGTTTGGTCTTCTGCCAATTTTTTATTTGGGTTTTTGTTTTTTTGGAGGCTGACTTGTGTGAGTGAGTTCTTGGTCTATTTTGTGTATGAACCACTTACCAGATACATTGTTTGTAAATATTTCTCACATTCAGTAGGCTGCCTTTTTGTTTTGTGGATGGCTTCCTTTGCCATTGAAAAACTTTTCAGTTGGATGGAGTCCCATTGCTTTATTTTGCCTTTGTTTCCCTTGCTTGAGGAGACAGGTCCAAAAAATATTGCTAAGACTGATGTCAAAGAGTGTACTGCCTATGTTTTCTTCTAGGAGTTTTATGGCTTCATGTCTTTGTTCTAGTTCTCCTAAAAATTCCATTGGTATTTTGCTAGAAATGGCATCGAATCTCTAGATAGCCTTGGGGTGTGGAATGATTTTAACAATACGAATTCTTCTAATCCATGAGCATGGTATGTCTTTCCATTTGTTTGTGTCGTCTTCAATTTCTTTCATCAGTGTCTTCCAGTTTTCTGAGTACAGGTCTTTCACCTCCTCGGTTAGATGTATCCCTAGGTATTTTATCTTTGTTAATGTCATTGTCCATGGGGTTGTTTTCTTAATTTCTCATTCTGACAGTTTGTTGTGAGTGTATAGAAATGCAACTGATTTCTGTAGATTAATTATGTATGCTGCAACTTAACTGTGTTTTCTGATGAGTTCTATTTGGGTTTAGGTGTCATCTTCAAGATTTTCTGTATAGAGTACCATGTTATCTACAAACAGTGACAGTTTTACTTTTTCTTCTGCCATGCGATTCCTTTTATTTTTATTTTTCTAAATCTAATTACTATGACTAGGACTTCTTAGATCATGTCAAATGAAAGTGGCTGGAATGGTCAGGGTTAGGGTTAGGTTTAAGCATGACTAGCCCTCTTCCCCGTCCTCTCTTTCCATGTCTCTGAGACCTCCATGAAGGACAGGACTAGTCCACAGTCACAAATGGCTCAGGGAGTTGAGCTGGTCCATTGTTTTTCTGCCCCCTAGTCCTGGGCATAGTTTTGTGTACTGTCTGTGTATCTTCTTTGGCCAGGTGTCCATTCAGATCTTTCCCTATTTTAATTGGGTTGTTTGTGTTAGAGTTATTTGTATGTTTTGAGACAAAACCTTTATTAGATATGTGTTTGCAAATATTTTTCTCCTAGTTTGTGACTTGTTTTTTGATTTTCTGAGTAAGGTCATTCACAGAGTACAAATCTTTAATTTTATTAAGTCCATGTTATTGCTTGTTTTCATTTTTAGATTGCCTTTTTGTGTTGTGTGTTAAAACTCTAAAGCTCATGATTTACATGGGCAAACCCAAGCTCATGTCAATTTTCTTCTATAATTTTGAATAGTTTTGCATTTAAAATTTGTCTGTGGGGACTTCCCTGGTGGCGCAGTGGTTAAGAGTCCGCCTGCCAATTCAGGGGACACGGGCTCGAGCCCTGGTCCAGGAAGATCCCACATGCCGTGGAGCAACTAAGCCTGTGAGGCACAACTACTGAAGCCTGCGCGCCTAGAGCCCGTGCTCCCCAACAAGAGAAGCTACGGCAGTGAGAAGCCCGTGCACCGCAACGAAGAGTAGCCCTGCTCGACGCAACTAGAGAAAGCCCACATGCAGCAACGAAGACCCAAGCAGCCAAAAATAAATTATAAAATAAAATAAAATTTGCCTCTGAATAACTTTGAGTGAATTTGGTATAAGTTGTAAAGTTTGCATCTACATTCATTTCATTCCAAATGGTTTCCAATTAATTGTTCCTTAACTAATTTTAGAAAACTTTTGGGATAGAGACTCCTTTTCAGTTTGAATTTCCAGTTTAATGGATTCAGCAGTTCTGTCAGTAGGGGGCGCTGTCTCCAGTGACCTGTGAGGGAGGGCGGCCTGCACTTCCTGCACTGACCACAGGGTGGCGCCGAGCACGCCTCTCTGACCCACAGCGCATGCTCGTTCCCTGCGAACTCGATTCTGAGCGCAGCTGAGAGGAGTGGAGCCTCCTCAGGCGCGGGGCCGGGGACTTCGGCTGGGACGCCCGGCTCAGCGTTTCTGCTGACAGGAGCTCGGTCTCCGTCTTCTTAGGACTCACTGGGGTTTTGGCTTCAGGACAAAGTGGGGCTGCGTCCACGCTGACTAGGGAACTAGGTTTCCTGAGGACCCAGGTGATGCCTGAGGGAAAGGTGAAGAGACAGTGAGGAAAAGTGGGGAGAAGCTTCCTGTGGGCGACTGACGGCTGAGGGGGTCCGTCTTCATGTGACCGAGGAAGGGCTTGGTGTGCAAAGCTGGGCTTTTGCTCAGGTTTGTGTGCAGGGTAGCCAGCATGAGTTACGGGGTGTCCAGTTTTCCCAGCACCATGTATTGAGGGGACTGTCGTGCTCCGTGGTGTGTCCTTGGTCCCTTTGTCGTAAATTAACTGAACCGTCCGTGTGGGCTGAATTCTGGGCTCTCTGTCCTGTTCCTCTGGTCCCTGTGCCTGTTTTGAGCCAGTTCCACACTGTTTTGGTGACTGTAGCTTCGTAATGTAGTGTGAAGTCAGGGAGGGAGATGCCTCCAGCCTGTTCTCCTTTCTCAGGGTTGCTTTGGCTATTTGGAGTCCTTTGTGGTTCCACACATATTAGGAGGATTTGCTCTATTTGGGGGGAAAATACCGTGGAATTTTGGGAGGAATTGCATTCACTGTGTCCATTGCTTTGGGTAGAATGGGTATTTTAACAGTATTAATTGTTCTGTTCCCTGAGAACAGGATGTCTTTCCATTTATTGGTGTGTTTTTCAATTTCTCCATCAATGTCTTAAAGTTTTCAGTGTGCAGGTCTTTCACATCCTTGGTTAACTTTATTCCCAGGTATTTTGTTCTTTTCGATGCAATTGTAAATAGGGTTGCTTTCTTTCTCTTTTTTTTATTATGTTTTTTTTTAATTTCTGCTTTATAACAAAGTGAATCAGTCATACATATACATCTGTTCCCACATCCCTTCCCTCATGCATCTCCCTCCCTCCCACCCTCCCCATCCCACCCCTCCAGGCGGTCACAAAGCACCGAGCTGATCTCCCTGTGCTCTGCGGCTGCTTCCCGCTATCTATCTACCTTACGTTTGGTAGTGTATATATGTCCATGCCTCTCTTTCCCTTTGTCACAGCTTACCCTCCCCCCTCCCCATATCCTCAAGTCCATTCTCAAGTAGGTCTGTGTCTTTATTCCCGTTTTACCCCTAGGTTCTTCATGACATTTTTTTTTAATTCCATATATATGTGTTAGCATACGGTATTTGTCTTTCTCTTTCTGAGTTACTTCACTCTGTATGACAGACTCTAGGTCTATCCACCTCATTACAAATAGCTCAGTTTCGTTTCTTTTTATGGCTGAGTAATATTCCATTGTATATATGTGCCACATCTTCTTTATCCATTCATCCGATGATGGACACTTAGGTTGTTTCCAGCTCCGGGCTATTGTGAATAGAGCTGCAATGAACATTTTGGTACATGACTCTTTTTGAATTATGGTTTTCTCAGGGTATATGCCTAGTAGTGGGATTGCTGGGTCATATGGTAGTTCTATTTGTAGTTTTTTAAGGAACCTCCATACTGTTCTCCATAGTGGCTGTATCAATTTACATCCCCACCAACAGTGCAAGAGGGTTCCCTTTTCTCCACACCCTCTCCAGCATTTATTGTTTCTAGATTTCTTGATGATGGCCATTCTGACTGGTGTGAGATAATATCTCATTGTAGTTTTGATTTGCATTTCTCTAATGATTAATGATGTTGAGCATTCTTTCATGTGTTTGTTGGCAGTCTGTATATCTTCTTTGGAGAAATGCCTATTTAAGTCTTCTGCCCATTTTTGTCTTTCTCTTTCTGATGGTTCATTATTAGTGTTTAGAAATGCAATTGATTTCTGTATATTGATTTTGCAACTTTACTGAATTCATTTATTAGTTCTAATAGTTTTTTTGTGGAATGAAGTGGAAAATTGGAATTCCAAAATCCCACTGTTTCTACCATATCTAGGTCGTCCACAACACGGAGGACAGTGGCTCCTAATATAACCTTCCCACAGTGCCTCTATATTACATGTGGACTTTGGGTGAACTGGCTCTGGGTAAAGCTTGGCTTCTATATGGAAGTTTGGTGTTTTCTCTGCTTTTCTGGTGTGCTATTGACATACATGATATTTTGAAAAATAATTTACTTTCCAGTAATTTCAAACATACAACTTTACACACATAAAACAAGTCTTGTACCTTGATTAAATATACTCCTAAATATTGACGTTGACATTATTAAAAATGGAATTGTTTTCAAATCTAGCATATACATATAAGATAGATTTTCATGAATTGATATTTTGTTCTATAACTGCTTTATTAGTTGATTAGCTCAAATAATTTCTTTGGTGATTATAGGTAGTATTTTTTTTTTTTTTTTTTTTTTTTTTTTTTTGCGGTACGCGGGCCTCTCACTGTTGTGGCCTCTCCCGTTGCGGAGCACAGGCTCCGGACGCGCAGGCTCAGTGGCCACGGCTCACGGGCCCAGCCGCTCCGCGGCATGTGGGATCTTCCCGGACCGGAGCACGGACCCACGTCCCCTGCATCGGCAGGCGGACTCTCAACCACTGCGCCACCAGGGAAGCCCACAGGTAGTTTTATATATAAGATGATGTGACCTATGTTCTGTGAAGAGACACAGTTTTAATTTTTCCACTCACCCACAGATGCCTTTAATTTTTTCCTCGGGAGTCTGGGTAGAACTTCCAGGACACTATTGAGTAACAGTGATGAAGGCCAGCTTCCTGGCCTTGCTCCTGACTTCAGGAGTGAACCTTCCAGTCTTTAACGTTGAGCATGAAGTTTGCTGTGGCTTTTTGTACTGCTCTTTTCCATATTGGACAAATTTCCAGTCCTACTTTCTTGAGTGTTTATCATGAAATAACACTGGATTTTCATTGTAGGTTTTTTTTGCATTAATTGACATGATCATGTGTTTTTACTTCCCACCATTATTGTGGTTCAATACATTGCTTACTTTTAATATGTTGAGCAACCTGGAATTTCTGGTGTAGAGATACTTGCTTATGGCATCATCCATTTAAAGTTCTGTTGGTTTCATGTTGCTATTATTTTGTGATAGATTTTTACATTCATATTTATAAGTTATATTGGAGTCGTTTTCTTTTTTTTCTTTATTTTTAAATCTTTTTTAAAATAGTGATTTCATTTCATTTTATTTATTTATCTGTTTTGGCCACATCCCATGGCTTGTGGGATCTTAGTTCCCCAGTCAGGGATCGAACCCAAGCCCTTGGCAGTGAAAGCACAGAGTCCTAACCACTGGGCCACCAGAGAATTCCCTAGTTTTCTTTTTAAAGATGTATTTGTATAATTTGATTAGATTTGGCTTGGTGTAAGTGGTTTGGAGGGTTAGCATTAGGGCTGGGACTGGTGTGAGGGCTGGGGCTGTGTATGGTTTATGGTTGCTGTTAGGGTTTATGTTTTTTGTTTTTGTTTTTTTTTTTGTGGTACGCGGGCCTCTCACTGTTGTGGCCTCTCCCGTTGTGGAGCACAGGCTCCGGACGCACAGGCTCAGCGGCCATGGCTCACAGGCCCAGCTGCTCCGCGGCATGTGGGATCTTCCCGGACCGGGGCACGGACCCGCGTCCCCTGCATTGGCAGGTGGACTCTCAACCACTGCGCCACCAGGGAAGCCCCAGGGTTTATGTTTTATGGTTATGGTTTATGGTTATGACTTATTTATGGGTATGGTTAATGAATATATTTTATGGTTTATGGTTTGGTTATGGTTATGGTTTTGCTTATTGGTTAAGGTTTATGGTTTTGGTCTCAGGGTGTTAGCGTTCTGTGTTAGAGTGGGTATTAGGGTATGGATTAGAATTGGGGTACAGTTAGGATACGGGTAGAGTATGCGTTAGGGTAAGGTACAGGTTTAGGGTACGGGTTAGGGCTAAGGTTAGCTCAGGGCTTAGGGTCAGGATCAGAGTTTAGGGTGAGGATCCATGTCGGGATTAGCGTCAAGGTCGAGCTCGGCCGTTGTTTTCTGCTCCTCCTGCCCTGGATTCAGATTGATGGATGAATGAAAGGTCTGCTCTGGTCACTCACTCTTTCAAATTGAGCTCAGCCTTAGTCAAGGGTTCTTAGGGCCTCAGTGGTCATGCAGAGTTTCCCTCCACCCTCCCTCCTGGGAAGGGTGATGCAGGCCCCACTCTGTCTGGGCAGCCCCAGGTCCAGCATGGCCCTGACATGCAGGATACTGAATAGATGTGTGTGTGTTTATATAAGACTCGGCGCATCAATCTGCCAGCCCCAGGTGCTGCCTTTTTTAAAAAAATAATTAATTAATTAATTTTTGGCTGTGTTGGGTCTTCATTGCTGTGCGGAGGCTTTCTCTAGTTGCGGTGAGTGGGGGCTTCTCATTGCAGTGGCTTCTCTTGTTGCAGAGCACAGGCTCTAGGTGCGTGGGCTTCAGCAGTTGTGGCTCGCGGGTTCTAGAGCACAGGCTCAGTAGTTGTGGCTCACGGGCTCTAGAGCTCAGGCTCAGTAGTTGTGGCGCAAGGGCTTAGCCGCTCCGCGGCATGTGGGATCTTCCTGGACCAGGGCTTAAACCTGTGTCCCCTGCATTGGCAGGTAGATTCTTAACCACTGCGCCACCAGGGAGGTCCGGTGCTGTGTTCTTGAGGGCTGGTGGGGCCCTCCTGGGACTGGATGGATCCTTTGTTCCATCTGCATGGGTGTACAAGCAGGTCTCAGAACAGCCCTTGGCCTCTGAGTATCCAGGCAGGCATCCATGTTCCTCCAGCTCAGGTTAGCCTTGGCCCCTCAATCCCCCATGGCCAATTACTGAGCTGATTGTGTCTTTACTCTTTAAAATTAAATCACTCTCTCCAGGTGGGCGAGAAGTTTACTTGTGAACTTGGTTAGAGTTATGGGTTATGGGTTAGGGTTAGGGTTAGTGTTCGGTTAGGTTTAGGGTTAGGGTTTAGGGTTAAGGTTTAGGGTTTAGGGTTAGGGTTTAGGGTTAAGGTTTAGGGTTTAGGGTTAGGGTTAGTGTTAGGGTTAGTGTTGGGTTAGGGTTAGGGTGGGGTAGGGTTAGGGTTAGGTTTGGGTTAGGGTTAGGCTTAGGGTTTAGGGTTAGGGTGTCCAGCCTTACATCCCATCCAGCTGTGGGTGTAGATGTGGTCAGTCTGGTTGCATCATAGCCCCCGATCGAATTTTGTAAGATTTCCTCTCTCTCTCACTGTCTTTTTTTTTTTGTAATTTATTTTTATAGTGGGTTGTAGCTGATTTTCAATGCTGTGTTTCTTGGTGCTGTACATCCACTTGATTCACTTACAGAGAGACATCCATAAATTATTTTCTAGTTTCTAGTAGTCAGATATATATTTTTTTGTGAATAGAGTGTGCTGAGTCCAGTTCCTTGAGCAATGAGTAGGTCTTATTGATTACATTATTGATTTATGGATCGGTATCTGTGCCAATTTCAACCTCCTGGTTTATGCATCACCACACCACACCTTTCCCCTTATGCAGCCATAAGTGTGTTTTGTAAATGTGTGATGGTGTTGTTTGTAATTCAATTCATGTGTGGCGATTTTTAGATTCCCCCTATAAGTGATATCTTATGATAAGTTTCTTTTGCTGTCTAAACTTATTTCACTTTCAATGACCGTACATAAGTCCACCCGAGTTGCTGCAACTGTCCTCATTTCATTGATTTCAGGGCTGAGTAATATTCCATTGTGCATAAGTACGAAATCTTCTTTATCCATTTTTTCCTTCCAAGGACTTTTAAGTTATACCCAAATCGAGGCTTTTGTAAACATAGCAGCAGTAAACGTTTGGGTGCCTGCGTCCTGTGGAGTTTTGGTCTTTCCAAGATATATGCCCATGAGTGGAAGTGCCCTATGCTTTGTAGCTCTGTTGTTTAGATGTTTTAGGAAACACAATACACTTCTCCAGAGTGGCCGCTGGCAATTTACACTCCCCTCATCAGCATAACAAGGCTCCCTTTTCTTCTCGCCCTGTCCTGCATATCTGGTTTTTACTCTTTGTGAGGATGGCCCTTTTTTTCTGATTCAAAGTGATACCTCTTTGTAGTGTTGATTTCCATTGCCCGCTTCTTTGGTTGGCCAAAAAGGGCGTATGCATTTTTCCTGAATATATTCAGAAAAA
Source organism: Hyperoodon ampullatus (assembly GCF_949752795.1). NCBI lineage: Eukaryota > Metazoa > Chordata > Mammalia > Artiodactyla > Ziphiidae > Hyperoodon > Hyperoodon ampullatus. The sequence continues at coordinate 761,565 of NC_136929.1, read as the reverse complement.
ATGCATACTCCCTTTTTGTCCAACTGCATCCTTGGCGAAATTCAGCTGCTTTTCATGTGCTTTAAGGACGAGTCCAATCTACCTGTTGAAATCCCTTTCCTGCAATTCTGCCTTGCTTTCAACTCCTTTTTGTTGACTTACCTCAAGAAATTTTTCAACGATAGGTATCATTTACAACCCTGCAGGTTTGTGAATTGCAGTGCCCCTGAGCTCCATTTTTCTTGTTCCATACACCAAAGAGGTAATCGACAAGACCTACTCTATAGCTCAAAGAACTGAACTCAGCAAACTCTAGTCACCGAAAAAGAATATATACGATTGGTAAGAATCTGAAAAAGAATTTATAGATGTCTTTCTGTAAGTGAATTAACTGGATGTACAGCAGCAAGAAAAATAGCATTGAAAATCACCTATACCCCATCATAACAATGCATTCCAAAAACAAGCACAAAAACAGAGAGAGAGAGAGAAATTCTTACAAATTCGTTCAGGGGCTGTGATGAAACCTGCATTGACCCCATCGAGATCCACAGCTAGACGGGACATAAGGCTGGACACTCGTGAGGCTGAGAGTTTTGGTGAGGATGGGACAGCAAAGGCAGCCCCTTTAGAGTAACACTGCCTGGTCCCCAGTCCATGGGTCACAGATCTCCAGGTGCAGGGGAATCTTCCTACAGCTAAAACATGCATGGGACACGCAGAGGATGGTACACTGTCGGATCGGGAAGAGTTTGGGAAAGGCACCTCATCTCCTGGGGCTCGGGTTCCCCCCTGCAGCCTCCTTCCTAACAATCTCCCCACTTGGGGAGGTCAGCACCTTCAACATCCCCGTTTTTTTGTTTTTTGTTTTTAACATCTTTATTGGAGTATAATTGCTTTACAATGGTGTGTTAGTTTCTGCTTTATAACAAAGTGAATCAGTTATACATATACACATGTTCCCATATCTCTTCCCTCTTGCGTCTCCCTCCCTCCCACCCTCCCTATCCCACCCCCCTAGGCGGTCACAAAGCACCGAGCTGATCTCCCTGTGCTACGCGGCTGCTTCCCACTAGCTATCTACCTTACGCTTGGTAGTGTATGTATGTCCATGCCTCTCTCTCACCTCGTCACAGCCTCCCCCCCCCTCCCCATATCCTCAAGTTCATGCTCTAGTAAGTGTGTGTCTTTATTCCCGTCTTACCCCTAGGTTCTTCATGACCTTTTTTTTTTTTCTTCTTAGATTCCATATATATGTGTTAGCATACGGTATTTGTTTTTCTCTTTCTGACCTACTTCACTCTGTATGACAGACTCTAGGTCCATCCACCTCACTACAAATAACTCAATTTCATTTCTTTTTATGGCTGAGTAATATTCCATTGTATATATGTGCCACATCTTCTTTATCCATTCATCCGATGATGGACACTTAGGTTGTTTCCATCTCCTGGCTATTGTAAATAGAGCTGCAATGAACAATTTGGTACATGACTCTTTTTGAATTATGGTTTTCTCAGGGTATATGCCCAGTAGTGGGATTGCTGAGACGTATGGTAGTTCTATTTGTAGTTTTTTAAGGAACCTCCATACTGTTCGCCATAGTGGCTGTACCAATTCACATTCCCACCAGCAGTGCAAGAGGGTTCCCTTTTCTCCACATCCTCTGCAGCATTTATTGTTTCTAGATTTTTTGATGATGGCCATTCTGACCGGTGTGAGATGATATCTCATTGTCGTTTTGATTTGCATTTCTCTAATGATTAATGATGTTGAGCATTCTTTCATGTGTTTGTTGGCAATCTGTATATCTTCTTTGGTGAAATGTCTATTTAGGTCTTCTTCACACAGTTTGGAATTTGTCCGGAGGATGAGGTGGAAGGGGGGGAAACAATGAGAGACAAGCCTGAGGTGTTTGGACAGGCACATGCCACTCTAATTTCCAATTAGGAAGAGGAACTGACCAAACGCTCACCTTGCCCCCGGAACCAGAATAGGGCTTGAAGCAATCCTGCTGTTTTGTGGATAGATCCCAAAGAAACAAGTGAATATATTCAGGAAAAACGCATACGCCCATTTTGGCCAACGGCATCGTTGGAGAAGTTCTGACCCTTTCCATGTGCTTTAGTGGCGAGTCCCATCTACCTCTTGAAACCCTGTTCCTGCACTTCTGCCTTGCTTTCAAGTCCTTTTTCATGACTTAGCTCAAGGCGTTTTTCGATGTTAGGAATCTTTTACAATCCTGCAGGATTGTGAATTGCAGTGCCCCTGAGCTCCATTTTTCAACTTGCTTTTTTGGGAACTGGCCACAAAACAGCAGGATTGCTTCAAGCCCTATTCTGGTTCCAGGGGCAAGGTAGCCTTTGGTCAATTCCTCTTCCTAATTGGAATTTATAGTGGCATTTACTTGTCCAAACACCTAGAGCTTGTCTCTCACTGTTTCCCCTACTTCCGCTTCATCCTCCAGACAAATTCAAAACTGTGCGAAACAGGATGTTGAAGGTGCTGACTTCCCCTAGTGGGGAGATTGTTAGGAAAGAGACTGGAGGGGGGAACCCGAGCCCCAGGAGATGAGATGAGGTGCCTTTCCCAAACTCTTCCCGATCCAACGGTGTACCATCTTCTGGGTGTCCCATGCATGTTTTAGCTGTACGAAGGGTCCCCTGCACCTGGAGATTTGCGATCCATGGAATGGGGACCAGGAAGTATTACTCTAAAGGGGCTGCATTTGCTGACTCATCCTCACCAAGCCTCTCAGCCCCACGAGTGTCCTGCCTTAGGGCCCATCCAGCTGTGGGTCTAGATGTGGTCCATCCAGGGTGCATCACAGCCCCTGAACGAATTTTGTAACAGTTTCTCCTTGGTTTTTTTTTTTTTTTTTTTGTAATTTATTCTTATAATGGGGTGTAGCTGATTTTCAATGCTGTCTTTCTTGCTGCTGCACATCCACTTGATTCACTTACAGAGAGACATCCATAAATTCTTTTTCAGATTCTTACCAGTCGTATATATTCTTTTATGGTGACTAGAGTGTGCCCAGTCTAGTTTTTTGAGCTATAGAGTAGGTCTTGTCACTGACCTATTCTGTCTTTGGAACCCTATCTGTGCTAATTTCAACCCTTTGGTTTATGCCTCACCCCACCCCACCTTTCCCCTTTAGCAGCCTTAAGTTTGTTTTCTAAATGTGTGACTCTGTTTCTGTTTTGTAATTTAGTTCATGTGTAGCCATTTTTAGATTCCACCTATAAATGATATCTTATGCTAAGTGTCTTTTTGTGTCTAACTTATGTCACTGAGAATGATTGTACCTACGTCCATCTGAGTTGCTGCAACTGGCCTTATTTCATGGCTGAGTAATATTCCATTGTACAGAAGTACCATACCTTCTTTATCCATTTTTTCCTTCCAAGGACATTTATATTGTTTCCAAGTCAAGGCTCCTGTAAAAGGGCTGCACTAATAGTTGAAGTGCCTGTGTCCTATGGATTTATGGTTATCCCGAGATACATACCCAGGAGTGGAAGTGCCGTATGCTCTGTAGCTCTGTTTTTTAAAATTAATTAATTAATTAATTAATTTTTGCCTGTGTTGGGTCTTTGTTATTGCGCATGGGGTTTCCCTAGTTGCAGCAAGTTGGGGCTACTCTTCATTGAAGTGTGTGGGCTTCTCATCGCAGTGGCTACTCTTCTTGCAGAGCACAGGCTCTAGGCGTTGGGCTTCAGTAGTTGTGGCACACAGGCTCAGTAGTTGTTGCTCACGGGCTCTAGAGCACAGGCTCAGTAGTTGTGGTGCACGGGCTTAGTTGCTCCGTGGCATGTGTTATCTTTCTGCACCAGGGCTCGAACCCGTGTCCTCTGCATTGGCAGTTGGATTCTTAACCACTGCGCCACCAGGCAAGTCCCTATAGCTCTAGTTTTTAGAATTTTTAGGAAACATCGTACCCTTCTCCAGCGTGGCTGTTAGCAACCGACATTCCCGCCATCAGCGTAGCAGGGCTCCCTTTCCTCCACGTCCTCTCCTCCATTTCTTGTTTTTACACTTTGTGAGGGTGGCCATTCTGACTGGGGCACAGTGATACATCTTTGTAGTGTTGATTTGTATTTCCTGCATGTTTGGTTGGCACGAGGGTGTATGGATTTACACCTGTACGCCCTTTTTGGCCAACTGAATCATGGGCAGTGTTGAGCAGCTTTCATGTGCTTTAACGGCGAGTCCAATCTACGTCTTACAATCCGGTTCCTGCAATTCTGCTTTGTTTTCAAGTCCTTTTCAGTTACTTACCCTAAGACATTTTTCCACCATAGTTGTCATTTACAACCCTGCAGGCCTTGTGGATTGCAGTGTCCCTGAGCAACTGTCTTCAACTTGTTTCTGGAACCGGCCACAAAGTGGCAGGATTGCTTCAAGCCCCATTCTGGTTACAGGGGCAGCCTGAGTCTTTGGGAAATTCCTCTTCCTGATGGGAAATTAGAGTGGCATGTGCTGTCCAAGCACGTAGAGCTTGTCTCTTATTCCTTCCCCCGCTTCCCCTTCATCCTCCAGACAAATTCCAAGCCGTGCACGACCGGCTGTTGAGTGTGCTGACTCCCCAGGTGGGGAGACTCTAAAGAAAGAGGCTGGAGCGGGGACCCCACCCCCAGGACATGTGGAGATAAGGTGACTTTTCCAAACTCTTCCCGCCCATCCAGCCCCCCATCCTCTGGGGTTCTGTCCGGACACCGTGGGGTTTCCAGCAGTGCGGGGCTCTGGTGCTGCCCTGCAGGGAGAAGCCCTGCTACCCCGCGCCTGCAGGGCACAGTCTTCACCTTCCCCGCTGCCTCAGATGGTCCATCTCCGCACTGTCCTGTGAGCAGCCCCTCGTCCCCACCGCCATCATGCCCAGCTCCACACCCCTCGTCCAGCCTCAGGGATGACCCAGAACTGGGCTCCCCACCTGCCCACCCTGGTCGGTGTCCTCAGTCCACCTGTGCAGACAGGTGAGGATCTCCTCCAGAGGCTCCCAAACGCTTCACCCCTACCTCCTCCCCGGGGTCGGCCCATGTCCTGTCGGGATGTTCCACCCTCACCAAGCCCCCAAGTACATGGCAAGGGCAGGCATCAGGCCTGCAGCGTGCACTGCTGTGCGTCCTGCTGTATACACAGGCATGACCCTGCCCCAGGGTGCAGGAAAGGCAGCCTTACCTCGGGACGTGGGGAGAGGGGCTGCCCACAGGGCGGACGTCCGCTCTCGGCTCACCAGGCAAGGGCAGCCGGGTTCTCGCTCCTTGGACCCTTTCTCACCCAGCCGGACCAGGACCCGGCTTTGTTCCCACCCCCGTTGTCCCTCCATTGGCCTCGCTCTTGTGAGCAGAGCAGGACAGTGTGGTCTGTGGTCACAGGCTGAGACACACAGACACTGGCTGACCCGCGTGCACCCACGCTTACCACGCGGAACGGGCACTACACCAGGGCCTGTGCGGTGTGGGCTCACCTGCCCTCAGAGAGGCCGGGCCTCTGTCCTGGCTCTAGAGGTCACCTTGAGTCTGACGGGAGTGTCCGTGCTCCGTGGGCCTCGCTCCAGGCTGGTCTGTGCTGACGGCGTGATACACGGTGGGGCTTCCTGAGTCCCCCGGGGGCTGGAGGCCAAGGTCAGGCACATGGCGGTCCCCACATTGACGTGACAGACCCCAATAAACCCTGCACTTCAGGACTCAGGTGGGATTCCCTGGGCTGCCACAGCCGAGGAGGCTGGACCCTGCTCATCCCCCCTGTCCTCGCTGATTTTAACTTGCATCCTTCACCATAATAAACCCTGGGTATAACAGCTTCAGGGAATTCTGGGAGCCTCCAAGAAAAAAGAAGCCGGGGAGGGGTCTCTGGGTCCCCGACTCTGCAGTTGGGGTCAGAAGCCGGTGGGGAGGATCTTGGGGCCCTGGAATCAGAAGGGGCACTCTACCAGGGGCGGGGTAGGAGACCCTGGGCGGTAGTTAAGCTGAGTCCAAGGCCCTCCTGTGTAGGAGGCTTCCTAGCCCCGGGGATCCTGAAGAAGCCGGCTCCCTCCTCCCCTCAGCCCCCAGGCCTGGTCCCTGTTCTTGAGAAATTCCCTAGGGTGGGGTCCTGGTGCTGGAGGTGCCCCGATGCTGTGGCCTCCTGAGCCTCCAGTGAGGATAACGGGAGTGGGGGAAGACTTGTTCACAGAAAGGGAGCTTCTGCCGGAACAGAGCCTGGGTCTGCTGCCCCCACCCCCAGGTGCACTGGGGCAGGAATATGAGAGCGAGGCTCCCTCCCCTCCCAAGACACCCAAGACACATGGGCGCTGGTCGCTGGACTCCCACACGATATTAAAATCTCCCACTCAGGCCTGATGGGTGAGAGACGCTATTTAAAGATTATTAATGGGGCCAGGGGAGCCCGAGGGTGAAGTTGGGTGTGGGGAGAGTTGGAAAATCACCCAAGGACACGCTCTTCCTGCAGCGACCTCCCAGGTGAGCCCAGGTGGAGGTGGACCCATCAAGGCAGAGCCCACATTCAGGGTCTTTGGGGGACAAATAGCCAAGCACCCCCAGTCGTTGCCTTCACCTGCTGCAGTTAGGGCCTGCCCTGTGTTCTTCATGGCCAAGTTCTCACCCCTCCCAGAAGGCCTCTTGGGGGTTCATGGGATGGGGGTGTCCATGGCAGGACTGGAGGGCCTGTGGTGGGCTGGAGGCCACGTGGCAGGCAGGAGGGCTCGCATCGAGCCTGCCGGTCCACACCTCCTGGTCACAGGCCCGCACAGAGTCCACCAGGCTGTGGACGTGGTAGAAGGTGCAGAGGTGTGGGGACCGGTGCAGCCATGCAGGTGTCTGACCACCGAGCGGTCAGTGTGGAGGATTCCCAGGGAGCCCTGGCTGTGCTCGCACCGTCCCGGGAAGGACACGTCAGCATGGCCCCTGGAATGACTGGGAGGTCAGCCGGCAGCGCCCCCCACCCAACCTCACTGTTACCACAGGAAACAAGAGACAACCCCGTGAGGAAACACAGAACATCACCAGCCTGATGCTGTCCTGAGGAAGGTCGGCTGACACCTGGGAACTGGCTGCTATAGTGGGTTGAATGGGGGGGGGTCCCCCAAGGAGTTATGTCCACGTCATGCCCCCCAGAATCTGAGAATGGAACCTAATTTGGAAGTACGGTCTTTGCAGGTATAATTAGTTACGGATCTGGAGATGAGGTCATCCTGGAGCTGGGTGGCCCTGAATCAGTGACAGTGTCCTTCTAAGAGACCGGAGGAGAGACACAGACACACAGGAGACACCACGTGAAGACAGAGGTAGAGACAGGAGGGATGCGGCCACAAGCCCAGGGACGCCTGGAGCCCCCAGAAGCTGGAAGAGGCAGGCAGGACCCTCCCCTGGAGCCTCCGGAGGGAGTGCAGCCCTGGGACACCTTGATCTCAGACGTCTGGTCTCCAGGACTGAGAGAGGACAGGTTTCTGTTGCTCTGAGCCTCCGTTTGTGGTCGTTCGTCACAGCTGCCCCGGGAAGCTAATGCAGCTGGTGAGCAGCTCCCGGGCCTGATCTAAACCCTCCCGCCTCCCGTTAGGGGCAGCCCCCTGCGCCTGTGCTGTTTGCACAAACCATGTGGCTCATGCTGGACCCCGGCTCCCCTTCTGGGCACTGGCATTTTGGAGGGTGAGGGCAGAGAACACCATGCGACCAGCCCCCAGCTGGGTGCCATGCCTCTAGTGAGCTTCCCTGGGAGGATGGGTGTGCGGGTAACTGTCATGGTTCTGTCCTTTGTCGCTGGGGGAAGAGACACCCTAGAGACCCTCGAGGGAAGGAGGGGGCATGAAGGGTCATGAGGTGACCGGAGCAGGGGCCCTCCCTCCCGGGCATCCCTACTGCGTGCTGTGACCCATCTCAGCTGTGAGGACAGAAGCCACGAGCATGTGCTGGGTCCTGTGAGCCTCCAGCTAGTCCCTGAAGGTGAGGGCGGCCCTGCAGACCCCAGCCCTCTCCTCCATGTCTAGTAGGTGGAAGACCCACTTCTGCTTGTCATTCCAGAAGCGGTTCTGGGGCTGTCCTGGGAGGGCTTCTGGGGTTATGCGGGCTGAGACCCTGTTGCTATGCACCCACTTCCCCACAAGAGCCTCCAGAGCAACCAGTTTGCCCTGTTGCCTGAATGACCGCCCAGAAGTTTTCTCAGGAAAGAATCAGGGGTTTCTGTAGCGGCGTCTGTAGGCAGCTCTGCATCTGGGCCCACGTTCACATCTTCTGTGTAAACACTGAGAAGCTTCCCTGACACCTGCCCCAGCTGACCACCTCTGCATGCCGACCACAGGCCCCAGTGCGGGCGTCAGACTGACCGCCCATCTCAGCCTCCTCTTGTTGTCAGAGCTGCTCCAGGCCCTGCTCAAAACACGTGGACCCACCTTTCACAGGGCTGTCCTCCACCCCCCAACTTCAGCAGGAGTTCACCTAAGTATTTAAGTGAAGGCGTCCAGAAATAAGAAAGGAAGCTACAAACAAACAAACAGATGGAACCAGCTGGGACCAAGATGGCAACGAATCTGACCCCCAACAGACCCTGAGTCTCATCACATGCTGAATTTACCATATCGGCATATTAAGTGACACACCCACCGGCGGCCATGACTGGACATGAAGGACCAGAAATGGGTCAAAGGAGGTGGTGCCCCACCCCCTTGGGAAAAGCCCCGCCCCTTCCCCCCGGAAGGCCTCTTCATCCCATCACTAGCCTCGCTCCTCCTCCCTTTGTCTTCACTCTTTAAAATTAAACCACTCTCTCCAGGAGGGCGAGAAGTTGATCTGTGAACTTAGTTCCCGCTTCTCCATTCTTTGGCCACTGAATAGAGCCTGTGCTGTGGTGGTCTCAGCTTTGGTTTTGTTATTTGCCTACTTGACTCCACGTGGAAAAAGGAAACCTTCCCCACGGAGGCAGAGCGCCTCGCCAGGCTGGGGCCCGAGCAGGGTCCACGTGACTTCACTTGGTAACAGTCTGTAAGGGGGCGGTGGTCTCTGCCCGTGGGGTGGGGGCAGGGAACACCTACAGCCACAGCGCCGGCTCCGTGGACGGCACGGCCCCTCATGGGCCTGGACCGTGTGCTCTCGTCCCCCCACGCCTGACACCCCGACAGTCATGACGCAGTGACACTGGCTGCTGGGCGTCCAGTCAGGAGGGACCAGAAGCAGCACCTGGTGCCAGGTAAGACGTGCCTTTTCACGGGCAGGGGACGTAGGAGATATTAGGACTTTGTGTCTAGAAAACAAACCAAGCAGCTAGAAGGTGATCTGAGCTGTGGACTTGAAACCCACGTGCGAGGTGAGAGCTCCCACTGGACACTGGCTTGGAGGCTTCCACACAGGCGAGACCACCCGCCCGACCCCTCCAGGCCTCCCTGTGGGCACAGCTGGGCCTGCGTTCCTCAGGCTCCCCGACCCAGAGCCTGAAGGGCTGATGCTGCCAGGGCCTGGGGACGCGAGGGGTCCCTCCACCAGCGCTGCTCAGCCCCTCCTCCCCAGTGACCAGGGGAGGGAAGCCCCGTGGAGTCTCAGACCCGGCACAGGCAAAGCTCGCACCCGCCCCCCCCCAGGACCCCCGGCCCAGCCCTGCTTCCTCAGGCCCACCGTCTGCCCCTCCCGGTGCCCGCGTCCCACCGACCCACATCCCCGGTGTGGACGTCCACGTGCACAAGCTGCTCCGTGTCCTCTTCCCACATGGGACACCCGCACCCCTGCTTCTCCCTAATGACGGCCTGGACCCCGAATGTTCTGGGCAGGAAGAGGGCCGAGGAGGAGGCCGGCCTGTCCCGTCTGCCTCCCGGGGGCCCAGACACAGGACTCGGGGGCTGCTGGGCCTTGAGGTCTGGATGCTTCCAGGTGTGGGATGAAGCTGCCACTGCGCGCTGGAGCTGCTCCTTCCGAGACTCAGGAAGCAGGGGGACCCACCACACGGAGCCCGTCCCCAGGCTCTGCTGCAAGTCTGCTGGGATCTGCTCTCCCGATCCTGAAGGTAGACCTGCGGGAAACAGTACCTGCTATTCCTATACTGATGGTGTTCCGTGGAATTTCCACTAGACCCCTTCCTACCCTGTTCTGAGCAAATCACTAGTCAGTCCATGCTACCATCACCCCACGAGCAGACCAGGAAGCTGAGGCTCCAAGAAGTCAGGTAATCCATCCGGAAGCACAGATGTGGGACCACGGAGTGGGGTCTGCACCCGCCGCCTGCCCAGGAGGACTGCCCACTCCCCGCAGGTTCCACACCTGTTCCCTTCACCCACCCTCCCGGGACCAACTCACAGAGCATCTTCTTGGGGGGATTCACTTACCTTCTTCTAACAGGATCCATCTCACTATCCTGTTTTGGGATCATCCGGAAGGCTTGTCACTGAAGCACGTTCAGCCTCATGTCACCAGGGCAGCTTTCCTGGATCACACTCACCACCTGCACGTCCACTCTCACCTCAGACCCAGAAAGGCCCCCTCGGCCCTGAGCCCCATGGCTCTGCCTGGGCTCCAACCCCTCCTGCCTGATCCATCCCTCTCATGTCCCCTGCAGGGTCACCAGGATCTCCCACCTGCCCCAGGCAGGCTGTCTGCTTTGTCCTGGGGAGGCCTCCATGGTGTCACGTGGAAGACACAAGAGGTACCCGTGGGGCCTCCCTTATGCAGCACAGTGGCCAGCACCCACCTACTGACCTCATCACTCTAGATGGACAGGGGTTCAGGGAGTCCGTGGCATCTCCTGTTTCTCATTTCATCCCAGCACTGCCCACAGGGAAGTTGCTAAGCAACTCTGTGCCAGCTGTACAGAGAGGACGCTCATACACGCCCCCCTCCCAGCACACGGGACTCTCATGGCCAGGCACCCTCCCAGGATATGGAGCTCACCTGGACAGGTACCCAGCAGCCCACGGGGCTCTCGTGGTCAGGCCCCTCCCTGGGTATGGAGCTCACCTGGGCAGGTACCCAGCAGCCCCTGGGGCCCTCGTGGTCAGGCCCATCCCAGGATATGGAGCTCACCTGGGCCGGCACCCAGCAGCCCCTCGGGCCCTCGTGGTCAGGCCCCTCCTAGGATATGGAGCTCACCTGAGCAGGTACCCAGCAGCCCCCGGGGTTCTCGTGGTCAGGCCCATCCCAGGATATGGGGCTCACCTGGGCCGGCACCCAGCAGTCCCTGGGGCCCTCGTGGTCAGGCCCACTCCCAGGATATGGAGCTCACCTGAGCAGGTACCCAGCAGCTCCCGGGGTTCTCGTGGTCAGGCCCCTCCCAGGATATGGAGCTCACTTGAGCAGGTACCCAGCAGCCCCCGGGGCTCTCATGGTCAGGCCCCTCCCCAGGCATGGAGCTCACCTGGGCAGGCACCCAGCAGCCCCTCGGGCCCTCGTGGTCAGGCCCCTCCCAGGATATGGAGCTCACCTGGGCCGGCACCCAGCAGTCCCTGGGGCCCTCGTGGTCAGGCCCACTCCCAGGATATGGAGCTCACTTGAGCAGGTACCCAGCAGCTCCCAGGGTTCTCGTGGTCAGGCCCCTCCCAGGATATGGAGCTCACTTGAGCAGGTACCCAGCAGCCCCCGGGGCTCTCATGGTCAGGCCCCTCCCCAGGCATGGAGCTCACCTGGGCAGGCACCCAGCAGCCCCTCGGGCCCTCGTGGTCAGGCCCCTCCCAGGATATGGAACTCACCTGGGCAGGCACCCAGCAAGCCTGGGCACCCAGGAACCGTGCACGTAGCCCTCATTGCAGAGCACCCCCAGCCCACCTGTTGGTCAGAGCTGACCCTGAGCACCTCAGAGCAGGACTAACAAACAGCAGCTCCTGGACAGGTCTGTGACCCTGGGCTTCACTCTGTGCGGCCTCCTTCCACTGGGTCTTCCAGAGACTTCCACTGTAGCCGGGGCACCAGGCCTCTGTCTTCACCCACCACCGCTCCTCTCCCTGACTCCTTGGTTCCTTTCATTAGGAGAGTATCTGGAAGTTGTCTCCCACTCATGGACCAGAATAAATGATTAGAACACAAGCAGAGCTGCAGCCCCATGTCTATCCTGACCCTCAGGACCCCACACCTGTTCCTTGGACCTGGCCGGTGCAGCAAGGCCCATTTCCTGCAACTCTGAGCCCCTGATGGGCAAGGATTGGCTGACCTGGGCAGCCTGACCCTGCCTGCCAGCCCACCCCAGGTGTGCCTGGATTGAGGTCAATATAAACACCGCTCCAGGCAGCAAGAGCCCCTGCAGCTGTGCCTGATGCCATATTCTCTGCCCCGTCAGCAGTGGCGGGGCTGGGCTGGTGGGAGGGAGTGAAGGGCCGTGGCTTTGTGGGTGGCCCGGTGTGAGTGGGGCTCTGCTGGACTTTCTGCAGGAGTTGCCAGGCTGCCACCTGCTACAGAAGAGGATGTGTCACCCATACCTGCCGCTGGAATTTCTCCCTGGGCAGAGGTGAGGAAGGAAAACAGCAGTGGGGGTCGGGACGGGAGGGGTACCTCAGGCAGTGAAGTGGAAAGCTTCCAGAAGAGCACCCAGGGCCCGGACCATCCTGCCTGACCTGCAGGCACCAAGTCGGCCTGCGTGCTGTCGCTGGTGTGACTCCAAGCCCTTTCCTCTAGGCTTTAAAGTCTGTGTACATATTCAGGTGTTTTACCTGGGAAGGGTGGGAACAGCTCAGCAGCAGCTGGCCTGGGGCTCAGCTCACGTTTACTCACAGACGTCTCGGCATGGTCCCCCAGCTTTGCAATGAGGACGCTCCTTGCGGGGGGGCTGCTGGCTGCATGGGAGACGATTCCCCACCTCTGACCAACTTCAGAATTGTTTACCACTGGAGCAAGTGCCCTGATAGGGTTTTCATCTGTGTAACTAGGGGGTTCTTAATTAGCAACGTGAACGGTGACATCAGAGGTCCTGAATCAGGATGGAAATCCTTATCCCCAACATGTACAGGCGTAAAAACCTGGGGAGGCTGTGTGCAGCCAGCGCCCTTAGGGATGGGCTTCCGACTGACCCCTCAACATTCTGGTGTTCAGCCACTGCTTTAGGATTTCTGGGGCCCAGTGCTGACTCTAAGGGTTCTGCAATCCAGCCTCTGTCGGCCTTTAGTGAGACCCGCACTTCCAGGATCCTACAGAGTAGGGTCTGTGTGACCGTTCTGTGGCTTCTGTAACAAATGACCATAAGCTGCGTGGTTTAACACAACAGCAATTCATCCTCCCCCAGACCTGGAGACCAGACATCTGAGATCAAGGTGTTGCAGGATGGAAGTCTCTCCAAAGGCTCTAGGATAGGGTTCTTCCTGCCTTTTCCGGCTTCTGGGGGCTCCAAGTGTCCCCAGGCTTGTGGCTGCATCCCTCCCGTCTCTGCCTCTGTCTTCACGTGGCTTCTCCTCTATGTCTGTGTCTCTCCTCTGTTGTCTCTCATAAGGACTCTCTCAATTGGATTGAGGGCCACCCTAACCCAAGATGACCTCACCTCGAGATCCTTCACTACATATACAAAGACTCTTTTCCCAGATATGGTCCTGTTCACGTGTTCTGGGGGGACACATCTTTTGGGACCATGACCCTCATTTTAGGAGATTACCAAGGTCCCGTATAGACTGGCTCAGACAGCAGCCATGTGGGTGGGGTCTGGGCAGAGTGAGGACCCTGGAATCACCTGGAAAGGATGAAGTCCTGGCTGCATTAGGTGAGCTCTTCCACCACGGGGCCCGTGGAAACAGCCACTCCGCTCTGTCCGTGGAAAGGGACCCAGTGCCGAGTCCAGAAGTGGTTATATTGCAAAGCTGGCTCTTCTGGGATTTCATCATCAGTAGCATCATGTAACCAATAACTACGGGCTTGGAGGAGTCACTCTCTGGCACATGATGACAGCACTGTCACTTTAGGCTCATCAAGCCTAGAATAGGAATGTTTGAAGGAGAAGAGTTTGGGAGATTGCGAAGCTTGGCTGTCAAGGAAACTGAGCAGGTTTGTCAAGGTTGTCAAGGAAACTTCTCCCTTAAACTGAAGGTAGGGCTGGGAGAGCTGAAATCCAGGGATCTTTTAAAGGGGCTGCTCTGAAGCACCATCACCTGAGAGGTGGTCTCAGCGTGAGCTGGGGTTTGAGAGAAAAGTGTGATGAGATTAAGCCTGACTTTCTGTGACAGCTGGGGAGGGGTTTGTAAAGCACCTTGGCTTTTAAGGCAAAAGTTTGTTGCTGGAACAAAGCATCTCCCAAAACTGGGCTGAAGCTCAAGATGTCTCTGTCCCCTTCTTGTGAGAGTCCAGGGCAGGTGGGTGTCAGGTGCCAGGCTCTGTCCCCCTTGTTTCTCCTCCCTGCTTCCAGGTGAGGGCTCCAACCAGCAGGGTGGGGTGACCAGGTGGGCATCATGCCCTCTGTCCTAGGATGCAGGCTGGTCAAAGCCCTCACCACCTCCACCCCTTCCCCTTGGTAACACGAGACACTGTGCCCCAGCTGTAAGGGGTGGGAAGGCTGGGAGGTGCAGGGTAGCCGTGAACAGGAAAAAGGGAAATGGGTTCTGATGGGCAGCTGTGCGGCTCTGCTGTGAGGGTCACCTGGATGGTAGCGCACAGACTCTGGGGCCTGTGAGGCTTCGGTGCTTTGTGGTTCTGGAAATACTATAGGAGACGGTCCACAGCAGGTGAAGCTAATGCTCTCAGTGGAGGCGGTGAAGCCAAAGGTCTGCAGTTCAGACTGAAGGTGCCGATGTACATACAGGTCAAAACCATCTCGTGTGAAAGGACTTCAGGCACGTTTAACGTGAATGCAGTCATGTTAATGCCTAGCATCTTCTATCTTGTGCCTCCCCTCAGGGACCCCCTCCTCAGTTCCTGGGGCTCCTGTAACTCACGTACAGGGGGGGTGGAGAGTGAACTCTGTCCAGTCTGAGCCCTGAGTTACTCTGCGTGTGAGTCTGCTCAGGACCCCCATAACAAAGAGCACAGACTGGGCCGCTTGAATAACAGACCTATCTCCCAGTCCTGGATGCTGAGATCAAGGTGTCTGCAGGCTGATTTCTCCTGAGGCCTCTCTCCTTGGTGCTTAGACAGCCATCTTCTCCCCGGCTCCTCACATGGTCTCCCCCTGTGCCTATCTGTGTCCTAATCTTTTCTTGTAGGACATCAATCCTATTGGATTAGGATCCAGCCTAGTGACCTCATTTTTACCTTGATCACCTCTTTAAAAATCCCATCTCCAAATACAGCCACATCCTGGGGTCCTGGGGGTTAGGGGTTCAGCATGTGGATTTGGGGGGACGTGGCTGAGCCTATACCATCCTCCTTAGGAACCAAGGGTGCCTCGGTCCTTCCTTCCCTCAAGTCAAACGAGGTGATGTAATGGCTCAAGGAGAGGCCACTCATGCAGAGTTTGTGTCCCAGCTGGGGAACCCTTCTCTGCTCTCTTTGATCAGGCCGTGGCAGTGCCAGTCCCCTCCGGAGGTGAGCAGTTCTGGGGTTTCCTGCCGTGTCTCCTGGCCTGCTGAGGTGCTCATGGTCAGGGAACCCAGGAGCCAGCAGCCTAGTGGGGATGCCGGGGACTCTCAGGGCCTTGGCAGATGTCTCTCCCGGCAGATACCCTAGCGAAAGTGGGGAAACTTTGGTGGATTACAGGTGGGAGGGTGTCAGTCTCATTTTTGCTTCAGAAAGCACGTTGGGGTGGGATGTGAGATGCACTGTGGGGGCAGGGAGCTTTGTCAGGCCTGATGGAGGAACCAGGCACAAGACTGGGCTTGGGCCAGGGCTGTGGGTGTAGAGGGGAATTAGTGTGGGAACTGGCCACAGACTGTTGTCGAAATCTCGGCTTCCCTGTGCACCGAGGCCGAGCAGAAATACAGAGACAGGGATTTTGGAGGAAGAGAGAGATGGCTTTATTTTTCTGCCAGGCAGCAGGGAAGACACAGCCGTCTAGTGCCTCAAGAACTGGGCACCCCCTCCTTGAGAATCAGGGAAGATTTTATATGTGGGGCTCTCGCAGTCCGGGGTATAGGATGAGGATCAAAGTAGTGAAGGTCTTGCATTCCTCCTTTCCTTTGTATTATTTCAAAACAGTCATAGTTGGTGTCAGGCTGCCCAGTAATTGGGGTCCAGCAGTCTGATAATTGCATATGTTTGTCTCTGGTTTATCGGCCGGTGACCTCGTTTCTGAAATGAAAAACTATAGGGGGTGACTTGTTATGAGGGGCGTATAGAATGTAAGTGCTGGACATAATAAGGTGAGGGAGTGAGAGGCAGGAGATGTAACTCACACAGAGTCAGGGGTGATGGGTGCCGAATGTAAATTACATAGTGTTAGGGAGTGAGGTTAGCTTTGTAAAGTACAAATCTAGTTACTACAAATGAGTGACAAAGGAAAACAAGGAGTGATGAGCTCTTTCAGGCCAGGTAATGTTTATTCTCTAGCCTGTTCGCTGTTCCCTTTGTTTTCCTTGTTCTCAGGGGAAGGAAAACTTCATTTCTATTTTTGCTGCAACAAGACTCTGGAGGAGCAGATGACAGTCACTGGGGCGCAAGGAAGGTGGGAGCCTGGGAGACCCCAGTGTTACCGAGCAAAACGTGGGTCCGCTTGCCCGAGTGCAGTCAAGCCAGTCTACTGACACCGGGTGTGGTGAAGGAAAGTGCAGCTCTAATTGTACAAGTGCGAATACAAGGAGGCCAGGCGGCTTGTGCTCTGAAACCCCGAACTCCCTGAAGGATTTCAGCAAAGCAATTTTAAAGGCCAAGTGAAGGAGGGGGGTCGCAGGGTATGTGAGCAGCTGGTGCACAGTTCTCTGGTTGATGGTGAGGTAACAGGCGGTTAACATTGTAAATTCTTAGGCACCAGAAGCTCAGGGGCTACCTGTTCATGATCATCAAGTGGTTAATTTCTTCCACTTGGTGGTGGAGGAAGCATGCATCAGACACTGTTATCTGGGTACTTCAGAGAGGACCTACAGCAGAGGACGTGGGGGAGCGCTCTGTCCTGGGAAGACCCCGTAGGGTCCTGCTCGGTTACACCCGGTGCCTGGGCTCAGCAACCTGGGAAGGTGGGGCTGCTCCTGGGTGTGGGGAGCTGCGGGATTCCAGTCCTCTGAGGGCCCTGTTAGCCCCCAAGGTGAGATGGGGGTGCAGTGGCTGGACAGAGGCGTCTGGCCTGGGGGAGGGGTCCAGGCTGGAAATGTCACTGGAATCATCGCAGGGAGGAAGAGGGAAGGCAAAGTGGGGGCAGATGGGTCACAGCAGACTACGTGCAGGTGACTGCGGTCCTGTTGGAAGCAACTCAGAGCCAGAAAGGAGTGGCCGTCAGGGGCTCAGCTCCATTCTCTTGTTCCTTTGTAAAACCGCTGTGTCAGAGTTTGAGACACCGCCAGGAGACGTCTGGGCCCAGTGCTGCCATGGCTTCATCAAAGGGCCCAGGGGGAACACAGGACCACTGCAGGCCCCGCCCATGTCCTCACTGGGAATGAACCCCATCGGGGCTCCTGGGCTTACAGACTTGAGGGAACCTCTGTCCTCAGGACCAGTCTTCCTCATTCCTCTCACCTGCTGGTCAGAGGCTCAGGAACCCCCAACCTGGATCCACCCCCAGGGCCTGGATTCAGAGGCCCAGGAGCCCCCAACCTGGCTCCACCCCCAGGGCCTGGATTCAGAGGCCCAGGAACCCCCATCCTGACTCCACCCCCAGGGCCTGGGTTCTGGGACAGCTTAGGGGTAAGCAAGACCCTCATGCTCCTTTATCTGCCTGGGGGTGAGAATGTCTTAAATGCTGCAATTGCCTGATTATGGAGGGCTGAGTGTTTCCAGCAGGTATGGGTGGAAAGATGGGGTGTGAAGTTCCTATGTCTGCAGGGTCTTCCCAGCGTGAAGATGTGTGTGTTTCCCCCGGCCAGTCAGCATCCTCCCAGGAAGCCCAGATCCAGGATTACGAGGGCAGAGGCTCTCCCCTTGCTTATCTGTAATTTCCCACGCCCACAGCAAGGAGCCTGGCTCCCACCATCTGCCATTTATCTGTGCATTGCTCCTTTCCAGGTTACATGTGCAGAGGTTTCAGAATTGTTAGCTACCGCACCCTGGAAGGAACTTCGTAGAATAAAGCCCACTGTTTATATATGGACCGTTTTGCCTTTAGTCTGCAGTTTCCATTCATTTCCAAAGGTAACTTAGGTCAGCAGCTTTTACCCCATCCCCTACAGTGAGTTGTTTCCATATATTTCTAACACAGTTAGACTCTGTGACATTATGTATTCCATCCTGCAACACTCCTACATCATAAATAACTAAATTTGAATAGATTATGATTGGCCCCTTGGGCTATGCACATCTGTTGGTTCACCCACAGTGGTGATGCTAATCACCCTTGTAGGAGTCCACATACTACAAGAGGCACCATGGGAAGATTATATTGGGAGCCACTATGTCTTGGGTGCTGTGGATGACCTGGAAGTAGTTGAAACAGTGGGATTTCCGAATTCTAGTTTTCCACATTCAACCACCAACCACATACCTGTAGGTTGATTCCTGGGTTCTCTGCTCTGTTTCTCTGGTCTGTGTGCCTGTTTTTGTGCCAATTCCACACTTTTTTGGGACCGTAGCTTCGTAATGAAGTGTGAAGTCAGGGAGGGAGATGCCTCCAGCCCATTCTCCTTCCTCAGGGTCACTTTGGCTCTTCTGGGTCCTTTGTGGTTCCACACACAACTTAAGATTGTTCTGTTTCTATGGAAAATGTCATTGGACGTTTGGTAGGGATTGCGTCGAATGTGTACATTAATTTGGCTAGAATGCATATTTTTTAATTAAAAAAAATTGTGGGCCACACCATGGGGCATGCAGGATGCACGATCCTAGTTCCCCAACCAGGGGTCAAACCCGCGCCCCCTGCAGTGGGAGCGCAGAGTCCCAACCCCTGGATGGCCAGCGAAGTCCCACCTTAGAATGCATATTTTTACAATATTGTTTTTACCCATGAGCACGGGGTATCTTTCCATTTATTTTTGTCCATTCAGTTTCCTTTATCAGTGTCTTCCAGTTTTCAGTCTGCAGGTCCTTCACGTCCTTGGTTAAATTTACTCCTAGTTATCTTTTTGGATGCAATTATAAGTGGGATTTTTTTAAAAAATCCTTTTTCTGATGGTTCATTATCAGTGTATAGAATCACAAATGATTTTTGTGCATTGATTTTCTTTTTTTTTTGTATCCTGCAGCTTTACTGAATTCATTTTTTAGTTGTAACAGTTTTTTGGTGGTTGAATGTGGAAAACTAGAATTCAGAAATCCCACTGTTTCATCTACATCTAGGTCATCCACAACACCCAAGACATAGTGGCTCCCAATATAATCTTCCTATGGTGCTTCTTGTAGTATGTGGACTCCTACAAGGGTGATTAGCATCACCATTGTGGGTGAACTGGATCTGGGTAGGGCTTGGCCTCTATAACAGAGTTTGATGTCTGTATTTCTGGCGTGGTATGACATGGTTGTTTTGATAAGTACTTTATTTTCTAGTAAATTTCAAGTGTATAAAAAACTTTAAATAGCAGTATAAAGTTTTCCACATTCACAAAATACTCCAGTTTGTTTTACCCTGTGAGAGTGGGAAGGCCACTCTCCCAGGGAACCAGCACATAACCCCATAATGAGGAATAATTATGGTTTCCACATCATAATCCTATCTACAGACCTGCTTCAACTTTCACCAGCTGCCCCAGCTTTGTGGAAATGTATTTTTCTATTTGAATCCAGTTTTCTTTTCTTAGAACCATCACTGGGGCTTTTCCTCACTTAACAAACCTTGCTGGGTTTACAGTGTACAAGATGAGCATGATCTGGGTGGTTTTTCTATATAGCTTCTTTCACTTAGGATGTTTTCAGTGTTTATCCACATTGTAACATTGATCATTATTTCATTCATTTTTTCCATTGTGATTAAAAACACATAACATTTACCATTTAAACCATTTTTTAAAAGCTTTAAAAAAATTATTTTATTTTCTATTTTTTGGCTGTGTCGGGTCTTTGTTGCTGCACGCAGGCTTTCTCTAGTTGCGGCGAGCGGGACTACTCTTCGTTGCCGTGTGCAGGCTTCTCATTGCAGTGACTTCTCTTGTTGCGGAGCATAGGCTCTAGGCTCACGAGTTTCAGTGGTTGTGGCACGAGGGCTCAGTAGCTGTGGCTCACGGGCTTAGTTGCTCTGCGGCATGAGGGATCTTCCAGGACCAGCGCTTGAACCCGTGTCCCCCGCATTGGCAGGTGGATTCTTAACCACTGTGCCACGAGGGAAGCCCCATTTAAACCATTTGTAAGTACACAGTTCTGTGGCATTAATTGCATTCACATTGTTGTAAAAATATCCTCACCATCCACCTCCAGAACTTTATTTTCCCCGTGTGAAACCGTAGCCATTTAACACTAACTCACCTCAACCCCTGGCAACCTTATTCTACTTTGTCTTTGAGTTTGACTTATCTGGATACCTCATACTAGTGGAATCATAGAACGTTTGTCCTTTTTGTGTCTGGCTGGTTTCACTTAGCATAATGACTTCAAGGTTCATCCACATTGTAGCATGTGTGAGAATTACCTTAGTTTTAAAGGTTGACTCATATTCCATTGTGTATATACTACACTGTACTTATCCATTCATCTGTTGAAGGATGTGTTGTGTTGCTTCCACCCTTTGGCTATTGTGAATAATGTTGCTATGAATATGAGGTACAGATGTCTGTTCCAGTCCTTGCTTTCTAATATTCTGGGTGTACACCCTGGAGTGGAATCAAGGGATCACACATTTTCCATGTTTTTGAGGAGCCACCATACAGTTTTCCACAGCAGCTGTATAATTTTACTTTATTCCTTTATATGACAGAATAATGTAGCTTATGGATCTACCTTATTTTGCTTATCCATTTACCTGCTGATGGACATTTAAATCTTTTCTACCCTGGGCTATTGTGAACAGTGCTGCTATGAATAATTGGTGTACAAGTTTTTGTTTGAACGCCTGTTTTCCATTTTTTGGGTATATATCTAGGAGTGGAGTTGTTGAACCACATGGTAATTATATTTTATATCTTTGAGTAAATGGTAAAGGTTTGTACACATAGACTGCACCATTGTGCATCTCCACAAGTAAATTTTAAGGGTTCCAATTTCTCTGCGTTGTTGCCAATATTTGTTATTTTTATTTATATATTTTAAGATTTATTTTAAAGTTTATTTTTATTCTAGTGTGTGTGAAGGGGCATCACACTGTGGCTTTCATTTGCATTTCCATCATGACTACTGACGTTTGACATCTTTCCATGTCCTTGTTGACCATTTGTATGTCTTGCCTGGAGAGCAGTCCATGCAGCCGTTTGTCTGTTTCAAAAAATTTTATTGTTTGTCTTTTTGTTGATGAGTTGTAAAAGTCCTGGGTATATTCTAGGTAAAGAGTCTTATCAGATATAGAATGTGCCAATATTGTCTTCCATTCTGTGGGCTGTCTTTTTACTTTCTAGATAGACTCTTTTGATGCACAAAGGTTTGTAATTTTGAGGAAATCCAATTTATCTAATTTTTCTTTCATTTCTTATACTTTACTATCAAATCTAAGAAACCATTGCTAAATTCATGGTCAGGAAGATTTAATTCCTTGGTTTATTTGAGAGTTCATACAGTCATCCCTCGGTACCCACTAGGCCAGGCTTTAGGCCTGGGGTTGAGTCAGTGTGAGGGTTCAAGGGTCACAGTTTAGGGTTATGGGTCATTGTTGGAGAGTCCTGGTAGAGGGTTGTGGTTCAAGTGTCGGGGGTTAGAGTTTAGGAGTCAGGGGCGAGGGTCTAGGGGTCAGGGGCTAGAGTCGTTAGGGGGTTACAGTTAGAGGTTAGGGTTCTTAGGGTGAAGGTTAGAGTTAGGTTTAAGCACAATTGGCCCTCATTGCCCTCCCTCTCCTTCTCTCTGAAGCCTCCAGAATGGATAGGACTTGCCCAGGGTCAAACAGGAGTCAGGGAGCTGAGGTCAATAACTGTTTTTCTGGCCTCCCTTCCCCCAGTCCTGGGCTCTGAGAGAAGAATGAAATGTCTGTTCTTGTCTCGGACTGTTTCTTATCCAACTCAACCTCTGTCAAGGATTGGGGAGGGTGTCAGAAGTCATGCATGGTTTCCTTCTGCCCTCCTACCTGGGAAGGGTGATGCTGGCCCTACTCTGCCTGGGCAGCCGGTTCCAGCACAGCCAAGACAGGAGGACACTCAGTGGACATGTGTGGATTTATACAGGACTGGGTGCAGTGACCTGCCAGCCCCCAGATGCCGCCTTCTTAAGGGCTGGTGGGGCCCTCCTGGCACTGGAGCATCCTTTGTTCCATCTGAGTGGGCATGAATAGATGATCAAGTCTCAGGCAGGACAGCCTTTGACCTCTGACTATCCAGGCAGGCATCTGTGGTCCTCTAGCTCAGTCCAGCCTGGGCATTGTCAGGCCCTCATGTACAGTTACGGAGCTGACCATGATGCCGAGCAATTCAAGAGCTACCTGGGCAGTGTAGACATTCCTTTGAGAAGTTTCAACTACCGACATACATGTGGCTGAGAAAAAGGCCTCCCGCTCACAGCCTCATAGGCTGCCAAGAGAAGCAATAATCCTCTAAACATTGGAGTGTGTCCCTGACACAACACCCATACAGCAGACCATGGCCCTGCAATCCTTTGTCCTTTCAGTCGTTAGAAACTTTTGACATGCATATTCATTAAGAATCAAAGATATGGGAGCACCTGGACCTCCCAGTGGGAGGTTTACACTGACACTGCCATTGTCTTGGAGAGCCATATGCATCCATGTGGCCTCTGGAAGCCTGCCAATTATGGGTTCCATGGCATGGAATAATTCTTGAGCCTCCCATTACTTCATCGCACAAGAGTTTCCTTACCACCCTGGCATTTGGTTTCTTCCCTTAGAAAAGGAGAGAGAAGAAACTGGAAAAGGAGCAGTATTGTTTTTCAGGGATGGGCAATTAATATGGCCAGGGAGGTGGCATAACTCACAGGCTCCCACCTCTCAGGGGCAGGAATGAGGTCTGTGGGTCTTCTGGGGGCACATGGGCTGTTCTGGGCCAGCCTCTGAGATGTGAGGGCCTGATGCCCAAGGAGAGAGACTTGAGTTTACCACCACCAATGATCCTGACTTTTCAGCAAGTGAAAGAACTTCTTGCAGTCTTGGGAGGGACAGTAAGAGCACTGGATGAGTAGCTGCAGCCCCTGACCCTACGTGAACCCCTTTCTTCCTTTTGTGTCAGACTCTGTGCTGTGCAGTGAGCTGTCATTGACTTAGAATCTGTTGCTTTCTCCCAGCCAGCATCTGTTCTCAGGTCCAAGTGCCTCAGTTTTCCTTTGGAAATTACATCTCACCTGCTTCCAGTCCAAACAGTTGCAGAAGGATGACCCCATGGTCCACCCAGCTCGAAGAAGGGTTTACAACCCACATCTAGCCAGTCCCATTTTCCATCTTCTGGTGTTGGATCAAGGATGAGAATGCAACCCAAGCCAGATCAAAGGCATTTAAAACCATGACTTTTTGGAATCCAAGAAAAGGAGAAACTCTTTCTCGGAAAATGGATGGTGAGTTGTTGTCAGCCTAGAACTGCTGTTGGCCCAAGGGCAGTGAGAGAGCCTGTGCCTGTGAATGGGGTCCCCCAAAGGCACTGAGCGGGACAAAGATTTGGAGAGAAGAAACATCACACTGAGACAGTGTGAGCCGCTGGACCTGCCAGGTCCAAACCCATTCTTCAACTTGTCACTTGCAAGTATTAATGTATTTCTACCCTTACAATAAATACTAATTTATTGTACTTCCGTAAGTGTGTCCAGTCGCTGGGAAAAGAAAAAGTCCTGGTTGATACACCTGAGTCAATAATCCCTGATCCTTCCTCAGGTGTCCTCACTGGGTAGGCGTGGCTGGGGGAGGTGAAGACACTGGGTGGGGTCATATACTAGGGGAGCTGCCAGACATCTCTGTCCCTGTTCCTTCCCTGTCCCAGGAGAGGGAAACCCTGGAAGAGTGATAGGATAACCAGTAGAGGAAGAGGTTCCTCAGTGATTAATTAGCCTTTTTGTGTTTTCCTTAGTTTAGGGACCATTTTGGTAATGTGTTTTTACAAAGAAATCCCCCTTTTCCTCTAGGTTTCCAGTTTGTTACAGTAGGTTTCTCTTATTTGATGTTTACTTTTTCCTGTCTAATTTTCTACAGAATCATGACAAATAACGAACAAATACTGATACTTTCCTATTAACTGAAGTCCCTGTTCATATTCCCTTTGTTATACCTTTCCTTGTTCTAGGGTCTCAAAGGACATGGGGTCAACATGCCTGTTTAGTCTCTTCTGGGCTTTGACAGTTGCTCAGACTCTCCTTGTTTCCATGACCTTGACAGTGTGGAGGAGGACTGGTCAGGTATTTTTTAGACTGCCGGGCACTGGGATTTGCTTGGTGTTTTTGTCGTGGTTAGACTTGGCTTTGAAAAAGCAGATCACAGAGGTGAAGTGCTTCCTCTTCACTATATATCAAGAGGACAGGCTCTTAAGGAAACGTCTCACTTATATTCTTAACTTTGGTCACCTAGCTGAAGTAGTGTTTGTCAAGTTTTCCCACAGGTTAATTTTTTTCCCATGTCCATCCTGTGTGTCTTATTTAGGAGGAAGCCATAATGCAGAAGCCACACTTGAGGAGAGAGGGGTTAGCTTCACATCCTTGATGGACAGCTGAGTGTCTATATGAATTGTTTAGAAGCTTTGTGCATAGGAGATTTCTATTTAACACCATTCATCGAAAACTATGTAATTTATTTTTACCAGTTTGGACACGTGAATGATTATTGTAAACTTTTGGTTATAATCCAGCACTACATTATTAGACTGCTTAGTTAATTCTAGCTTTGGCTGTTGAGAGCTTTTTCCATTTGCTCCTGTTTTCATTTTACATAATTTTTCTTTTGTGGATTTTTAAAATTTTGGGTACTTCTTTACTTTCTGATATTTTAAGATTATGCTGCTTCATATATTTACTGTCTCAGTCCTAGCATCAGCCCTTTCTTCAAAGAGCCCTTGTTCCTTTTATTAAAGAATGGTATTAAAAACTTACATGTGGGAGCTAAATATGCTCAGCTGACAGTACATAGAAATACATGCATGTATCCCAGCCTATGCATATACACATAATTATAAAGATATCCATATGGAACTATGTGTAGGCTAAAGATAGTTTATACCGATGTCCCAAACCGGATCTGTTATGACATGGATATCGTGACCTTTTCCCTTTGTTTGACTGTAACATCCCACTCCAGTGGTAAGAAACCTGGCTTCCACCATTTGTCATTTATTAAGTTCAGTGCTTGTTCCATTCGATTTCTGATATAGTAGTTTCAGTACTGTTAGCTACTACCCCTCATGGGAAAGAACTTAGAGTCCACTGTGTATGTATGGCACATTTTGTCTTTGGCCTACAGATTCTGTACATTTCCAAAGTTAACTTAGGTCAGCCCATTTGTCCCACTACCAACAGTGAGTTTTTCCATACATTTCTGAAACAGTTAGATTCTTTGTTACATTCTGTATTCCAGTCTTTGACACTCCCATATCCTAAGTAGCTAAGTTTGAATAGATTGTAAATTACTTGTTGTGTTGTAAAAATCTGTGGGTGTAGACAAATTCATAGTGACAGGTATTCACCACTAAAGTATCATATGGACTATTTCAACCACATATTCCTTAAACTGTTTACCAGTGTCAGTTTTACCTTTTCTAGAATGTCATATAAATGAGGTCATACAGTGTGTAGCACTTCAGACTGGATTCTTTCACTTAGCAATGTAAGTGTTAGTTGCATCTATATCTATCTATATATATTTGCATGGGTTGATGATCCATTCCTTTATATCTCTGAATACTATTGCACTGCATGTATATGAGAGGAAAAATAATTTTCCCTCTACACTTCTATGTTCTTTATTGACATCTCCCTTGTAATGAAAAAGAGACGAACAGGAGAAAATAATCAGAAGTTTAATATATACCATGCGTACCTCCTGTATACTTGAAAGATACCCAGGAAAACTGAGTCACTCCCTGAAATGGCCCAAGCCATTACCTTAAATGCTATCTTCTGCTGAGAACAAAAGAAAGATGTTAGGGAATGGAGGAAGCCATTTAAGGGATGTTATTAGTCAAAGCCCAGTAAACAAGGGTATGGTTGTTACACAGATTTACATCCAGGCCTATTTCATTGACAAGCTTTGTTTTTGTTTTTTTTTTTAAACATTTATTTATTTGGCTGCACTGGGTCTTAGTTGCAGCTTGTGTAATCTTTAGTGGCGGCATGCAGGCCCTTAATTGCAGCATGTGGGATCTAGTTCCCTGACCAGGGATTGAACCCTGGTCCCCTGCATTGGGAGTGTGGAGTCTTAACCACTGGACCAGCAGGGAAGTCCCAACAAACTTTTCTTGATATTTAGTCATCTTTCAATTCCTGGTCCAAAGAGGGACATACCCTTACAAATGGAGATATACTTAATAAATGGAAATTTACCTCCTAAAAGGGTATTTTCTACTTTATTTATTTATTTATTTTTTTGCGGTACGCGGGCCTCTCACTGTTGTGGCCTCTCCCATTGCGGAGCACAGGCTCTGGATGCGCAGGCTCAGCGGCCATGGCTCATGGGCCCAACCGCTCCGCGGCTTGTGGGATCTTCCCACACTAGGGCACGAACCCGTGCCCCCTGCATCGGCAGGCAGACTCTCAACCACTGTGCCACCAGGGAAGCCATCTACTTGGTTTTGAAAGATTCTCCTGGGTCTGCTGTTTCTTAAATTAATCAGTCCAAAATAATCCTTTTGTCAAATGGGCATATTTTGGGGTGGTGTATTCTGCTCCCCTTGACATGTATGTGCCCTAATTTGCTTATGAATTCATCTACAGAAGGACATCCTGATATCTTAAGTTTTTAGCCATTATGAATAGAGCTGCTGTGCATTACTTGATGCTAGTTTTGGTTTGAACACAGTTTTTCAAAGCAGTTGTCTAAATACAAGAGGTACACTTCTTGGATCCTAAGGTGAGACTTTTTAGATTTGGAAAAAACTGCCAAACTGTCTTCCAAAGTTGGTTGTACATGCATTCCACCAGCATCTTGAGGATATTCTTGTATGCTTATTTACTGCCTGTTTATCTTCCTGGGCTAGGTGTGTGTTTCAATCTTTACTAAATTTTAATGGCGTTGTTGGCATAATTTGAGTACAAATCCTTTATCAGATATGTGTTTTGGAAATAGTTTCTTGCAGTTTGTGGTTTGTCTTCCTGTTTTCTGAATAAGGTCACCAGACCCAAAGTCATGTAGATTATCTTTTTTTGTCTAGGATTTTTATAGTTTGGTAATTTAAATTTGTCTATGGGCAATTTTGAGTGAATTTTGGTTTAAGTTGTAATGTTTGTGTCTACATTCATTTCATTACATATGGTTTGTAATTAATTGCTCCTTAACCAATTTTGGAGAAGATACAGTGAGACACTTGGCTCCATTTCAGTTTGGATTTCCAAACTTAGTATATATAGCAGAACTGCCTTCCGGATGAGGCCTCTGGGTTTGTGAGTGCAGCACTCCCGGAACTTTTCTCACGTCTCACAGGGGGCGCCAAACCCACCTGTCTGACCCTGGGGGCACAGGTGCACCCTGCCCACAGACTTTGCTCTGTGACAAGTAGACGGGAGCTTTGTCTCCTGTCAGGGCTTAGGTTTCTGGAACATGAGGCATTGTCCACACTGACAGGAGCTGGGTTTTCTCAGGAGCCACTGGTGAGGAAACTCCGCAAGAGGAAAAAATGAGCAAGTGTGGAGAATCTTCCTGTGCAACTGACTGCTGGCTGGGTGGGTGTGCATCATCAAGGGACTCAGGAGAGAAAGAGTTTAATGTGGAATACTGTGTGCTTTTAGTTAACTTTATATGCAGTGTAGATGGTGACCACTGTCGTTCTTTGGAGTCCGGCGTCTAGTTTTCCTGGCACTGTTTGTTGATGGCTTTAGGTAGAATAAACATTTTTTTAAAAACTTTATTGGAGTATAATTGCTTTACAATGGTGTGTTAGTTTCTGCTTTATAACAAAGTGAATCGGTAAAACATATACATATGTTCCCATATCTCTTCCCTCTTGCGTCTCCCTCCCTCCCACCCTCCCTAGCCCACCCCTCTAGGTGGTCACAAAGCACCAAGCTGATCTCCCTGTGCTACGCGGCTGCTTCCCACTAGCTATCTAGTTTACGTTTGGTAGTGTATATATGTCCAAGCCACTCTCTCACTTTGTCACAGCTTACCCTTCCCCCTCCCCATATCCTCAAGTCCATTCTCTAGTAGGTCTGTGTCTTTATTCCTGTCTTAACCCTAGGTTCTTCATGACATTTTTTTTCCTTAAATTCCATATATATGTGTCAGCATATGGTATTTGTCTTTCTCTTTCTGACGTACTTCACTCTGTATGACAGACTCTAGGTCCATCCACCTCATTACGAATAGCTCAATTTCGTTTCTTTTGGGGGCTGAGTAATATTCCATTGTATATATGAGCCACATCTTCTTTATCCATTCATCTGAGGATGGACACTTAGGTTGATTCCATATCCTGGCTATTGTAAATAGAGCTGCAATGAACATTTTGGTACATGACTCTTTTTGAATTATGGTTTTCTCAGGGTATATGCCCAGTAGTTGGATTGCTGGGTCATATGGTAGTTCTATTTGTAGTTATTAAAGGAACCTCCATACTGCTCGCCATAGTGGCTGTACCAATTCACATTCCCACCAGCAGTGCAAGAGTGTTCCCTTTTCTCCACACCCTCTCCAGCATTTATTGTTTCTAGATTTTTTGATGATGGCCATTCTGACTGGTGTGAGATGATATCTCATTCTA
Source organism: Hyperoodon ampullatus (assembly GCF_949752795.1). Lineage (NCBI taxonomy): Eukaryota > Metazoa > Chordata > Mammalia > Artiodactyla > Ziphiidae > Hyperoodon > Hyperoodon ampullatus. The sequence continues at coordinate 732,716 of NC_136929.1, read as the reverse complement.
GTTTTGATTTGCATTTCTCTAATGATTAATGATATTGAGCATTCTTTCATGTGTTTGTTGGCAGTCTGTATATCTTCTTTGGTGAAATGTCTAGGTCTTCTGCCCATTTTCGGATTGGGTTGTTTCTTTTTTTGTTATTGAGCTGCATGAGCTGCTTGTAAATTTTGGAGATTAATCCTTTGTCAGTTGCTTCATTTGCAAATATTTTCTCCCATTCTGAGGGTTGTCTTGTCATCTTGTTTATGGTTTCCTTTGCTGTTCGTGCAAAAGCTTTGAAGTTTCATTAGGTCCCATTTGTTTGTTTTTGTTTTTATTTCCATTTCTCTAGGCGGTGGGTCAGAAAGGATCTTGATGTGATTTATGTCATAGAGTGTTCTGCCTATGTTTTTCCCCTAAGAGTTTGATAGTTTCTGGCCTTACATTTAGGTCTTTAGTCCATTTTGAGCTTATTTTTGTGTATGGTGTTAGGGAGTGATCTAATCTCCTACTTTTTACATGTACCTGTCCAGTTTTCCCAGCACCACTTATTGAAGAGGCTGTCCTTTCTCCACTGTACATTCCTGCCACTTTATCAAAGATAAGGTGACCATATGTGCGTGGGTTTGTTATTATAGGTCTTTCCCTTCTCTTGTGTTTCTTGCCTAGAGAAGATCCTTTAGCATTTGTTGTAAAGCTGGTTTGGTGGTGCTGAACTCTCTCAGCTTTTGCTTGTCTGTGAAGGTTTTAATTTCTCCATCCAATCTGAATGAGATCCTTGCTGGGTAGAGTAATCTTGGTTGTAGGTTGTTCTCCTTCATCACTTTAAATATGTCCTGCCAGTCCCTTCTGGCTTGCAGAGTTTCTGCTGAAAGATCAGCTGTTAACCTTATGGGGATTCCCTTGTGTGTTATTTGTTGTTTTTCCCTTGCTGCTTTTAATATGTTTTCTTTGCATTTAATTTTTGACAGTTTGATTAATATGTGTCTTGGCATGTTTCTCCTTGGATTTATCCTGTATGGGACTCTCTGTGCTTCCTGGACTTGATTAACTATTTCCTTTCCCATATTAGGGAAGTTTTCAAGTATAATCTCTTCAAATATTTTCTCAGTCCCTTTCTTTTTCTCTTCTTCTTCTGGAACCCCTATAATTCGAATGTTGGTGCGTTTAATGTTGTCCCAGAGGTCTCTGAGACTGTCCTCAGTTCTTTTCATTCTTCTTTCTCTATTCTGCTCTGCAGTAGTTATTTCCACTATTTTATCTTCCAGGTCACTTATCCGTTCTTCTGCCTCAGTTATTCTGCTATTGATCCCTTCTAGAGTATTTTTAATTTCATTTATTGTGGTGTTCATCGTTGCTTGTTTCATCTTTAGTTCTTCTAGGTCCTTGTTAAATGTTGCTTGCATTTTCTCTATTCTATTTCCAAGATTTTGGATCATCTTTACTATCATTATTCTGAATTCTTTTTCAGGGAGACTGCCTATTTCCTCTTCATTTGTTAGGTCTGGTGGGTTTTCATCTTGCTCCTTCATCTGCTGTGTGTTTTTCTGTCTTCTCATTTTGCTTCTCTTACTGTGTTTGGGGGGTCTCCTTTTTGCAGGCTGCAGGTTCGTAGTTCCCGTCGTTTTTGGTGTCTGTCCCCAGTGGCTAAAGTTGGTTCAGTGGGTTGTGTAGGCTTCCTGGTGGAGGGTGCCTGTGTTCTGGTGGATGAGGCTGGATCTTGTCTTTCTGGTGGGCAGGTCCACGTCTGGTGGTGTGTTTTAGGGTGTCTGTGGACTTATTATGATTTTAGGCAGCCTCTCTGCTAATGGGTGGGGTTGTGTTCCTGTCTTGCTAGTTGTTTGGCATAGGGAGTCCAGCACTGTAGCTTGCTGGTCATTGAGATAAGCTGGGTGTTGGTGTTGAGATGGAGATCTCTGGGAGATTTTCGCCGTTGGATATTACGTGGAGCTCGGAGGTCTCTTTTGGACCAGTGTCCTGAAGTTGGCTCTCCCACCTCAGAGGCACAGCACTGACTCCTGGCTGCAGCACCAAGAGCCTTTCATCCACACGGCTCAGAATAAAAGGGAGAAAAAGTAGAAAGAAAGAAAGAAAGAGGATAAAAGAAAATAAAGTAAGGTCAAATAAAATAAAGTTATTAAAATAAAGAATTACTAAGAAAAAAAATTTTTTTTAAGTTAAAAAAAAAAAAACAAACAAAAAAAACGGACGGATAGAACCCTAGGACAAATGGTGAAAGCAAAGGTATACAGACAAAATCTCACACAGAAGCATACACGTACACACTCACAAAAAGAGGAAAAGGGGAAAAAAATCATAAGTCTTGCTCTCAAAGTCCACCTCCTCAATTTGGGATGATTCGTTGTCTATTCAGGTATTCCACAGACGCAGGGTCCATCAAGTTGATTGCGGAGCTTTAATCCGCTGCTTCTGAGGCTGCTGGGAGAGATTCCCCTTTCTCTTCTTTGTTCGCACAGCTCCCGGGGCTCAGCTTTGGATTCGGCCCCTCCTCTGCGTGTAGGTCGCCGGAGGACGTGTGTTCTTCGCTCAGACAGGACGGGGTTAAAGGAGCCGCTGATTCGGGGGCTCTGGCTCCCTCAGGCCGCGGGGGAGGGAGGGGCACGGGGGCGGGGCGAGCGTGCGTCGGCGGAGGCCGGCGTGACGTTGCGTCAGCACGAGGCGCGCCCGTGCGTTCCCCCGGGGATGTTGTCTGTGGAGCCCGGGACCGTGGCAGTGGCGGGCAGCACAGGCTCCCGGGAGGGGAGGTGTGGAGAGTGACCTGCGCTCGCGCACAGGCTTCTTGGTGGCGGCAGCAGCAGCCCCAGCGTCCCACGCCCGTCTCTGGGGTCCGCGCTTTCAGCCGCGCCTCGCGCCCGTCTCTGGAGCTCCTTTAAGCAGCGCTCCGAATCCCCTCTCCTCACGCACCACGAAACAAAGAGGGAAGGAAAAGCCTCTTGCCTCTTCGGCAGCTCCAGACTTTTCCCCGGACTCCCTCCCGGCCAGCCGTGGCGCGCTAACTCCCTTCAGGCTGTGTTCACGCCGCCAGCGCTCTGACTGAAGCCCGAGCCTCAGCTCCCAGCGCCGCCCGCCCCGGCGTGTGAGGAGACAAGCCTCTCGGGCTGGTGAGTGGCGGTCGGCACCGGTCCTCTGTGCGGGAATCTCTCTGCTTTGCCCTCCGTACCCCTGTGGCTGCGGTCTCCTCCGCGGCTCCGAAGCTTTCCCCCTCCGCCACCCGCAGTCTCCGCCCCCGAAGGGGCTCCTAGTGTGTGGAAACCGTTTCTCCTTCACGGCTCGCTCCCACTGGTGCAGGTCCCGGCCCTATCCTTTTGTCTCTGTTTATTCTGTTTTCTTTTGCCCTACCCAGGTACGTGGGGAGTTTCTTTCTTTTCTTTCTTTTTTTTCGGTACACGGGCCTCTCACTGTTGTGGCCTCTCCCGTTGCGGAGCACAGGCTCCGGACGCGCAGGCTCGGCGGCCATGGCTCACGGGCCTAGCCGCTCCGCGGCATGTGGGATCTTCCCGGACGCGGGCACGAACCCGTGTCCCCTGCATCGGCAGGCGGACTCTCAACCACTGCGCCACCAGGGAAGCCCCGTGGGGAGTTTCTTGCCTTTTGGGAGGTCTGAGGTCTTCTGCCAGCGTTCAGTAGGTGTTCCGTAGGGGTGGTTCCCCGTGTAGCTGTATTTCTGATGTATCTGTGGAGAGGAAGGTGATCTGCGTGTCGTACTCTTCCGCCATCTTCCCGCTCTCCCAAACGTTTTAATAATAGTAATTTTTCTGACGCATGAGCGTGGAATTTTGTTTTCTATTGTGTCTTCAGTTTCTTTACCAGTGCTTTATAGTTTTCTGAGTATAGGTCTTTCGTGTCCTTGGTTAACTTTATTGCTAAATAGTTCGTTCTTTTGGATGGAATTGTAAATGGGATTGTTTTCTGAATGTTTCTTGCTGGTGGTTCATTATTAGTGTATAGAAACGAAACTGATTTGTGTTTTTCCATCCTGATCCAGTTTTCTTTTTCTGGAACCATGACTGAGTTTCTCCCTCATTTGGACAACATTGATGGATTTGAAGCAGACAAGATGAGTATGGGATCTAGGGGGCCTTTTCTGTATGGCTTTTTTCACTAAGAATGTTTTTAACGTTCATTTTTGTAACAAATACCAGCGCTACACTTTTTTTTTTCATTGTCATTAAAAATACAAAACACGACTTTCGCATTTAATTCATTTTATGTATACAGTTTTGTGGTATTAACTACCTTCATTTAGTTGCACAAACAAGTTAACTAACATGTACCTCCTGTGTGCATGGCAGATACCCAGGAAGTTGAGTAACACCCTGAAACGGCCCAAGACATCACCTTAAATACCGTATTCATCTAAAAGGGAAAAAAAGGAAGGCTATAGTTGTTTCTGTCTACATTCATTTGATCGTATATGGTTTCCAATTGATGTTGTATAACTAGTTGTGGAGAAGTCATGGGATAGGTGGCTTCACTTCAGTTTGAATTTCCAAATTTAGTGGATTCTGCAGGCTTGTTACAAGGTTTACAAACTTCATATTGGATCAGGACATCCCATGGTGTAACTGGTATTCACGGTTTGTTCAACAGTTAAAGTTCTGTGTGATATGAGTTCATCCGGGAGTAATCCAGGTTAGTTTCTGTTATACATTTGTCCCAGGATGAAAGGACAAGAGAACTAAGACCTAATTTATAAAAGTGCCTTCAAACTAATTGATACTGAAGTATAGTTAACCTACAATGTTGTGTTAATTCCTGCTGCACAGCAAAGTGATTCATATATAGGTACATACATATATACATATTTTTCATATTCTTTTCCATTATGGTTCATTACAGGGTATTGAATACAGTTCCCTGTGCTGTACGGGAAGACCTTATGTATCCATCCTATATATGATAATTTGCGTCTACTAATACCAACCTCCCAATCCATCCCTCTCCCCTGTCTTCCCCTTGACAACCACAAGTCTGTTTTCTCTATTTGTGAGTCTGTTTTTGTTCTGTAGATAGGTTCATTTGGGTCTCATTTTATAATCCACATATAAGTGATATCATATGGTATTTGTTGTCCTCTGTCTGACTTACTTCACTTTGTATGATAATCTCTAGGTCCATCCATGTAGCTGCAAATGGCATTATTTCATTCTGTTTTATGGCTGAGTAATATTCCGTTGTATATATGTACCACATCTTCTATATCCATTCATCTGCTGGGGGACATTCAGGTTGCTTCCATGTCTTGGCTATTGTGAATAGTGCTGCTGTGAATGCTGGGGTGCATGTATCTTTTCGAATTATAGCTTTGTCTGGATATGTGCCCAGGAGTGGGATTGCTGGGTCATATGGTAATTCTAGTTTTAGTTTTTGAGGAACCTCCATACTGTTTTCCATAGTGGCTGCATCAGTTTACATTCCCACCAGTAGTGTAGTAGGGCTCCCTTTTCTCCACACCCCTTCCAGCATTTCTTTCTAGACATTTTAATGATGGCCATTCTGACCACTATGAGGTGATAACTCACTGTAGTTTTGATTTGCGTTCTCTAATAATTAGCGATGTGGAGCATCTTTTCATGTGCCTATTGGCTATCTGTATGTCTTTGGAGAAATGTCTGTTTAGACCTTCTGCTTATTTTTTGATTTTTTTTCTTTTTTGAGCTGTATGAGCCGTTTGTATATTTTAGAATTAAGACCTTGTTGGTCGCATCATTTGCAGGTATTTTCTCCCAAACAGTTAGCACAGGTAGTGGAACAACTGGATACCCACAGGCAGAAGAGTAAAGTTGGACCCTTACCTCCCCCCACCCCACATACAAAATCAACACAAAATGGACCAAAGGCCTAGGTGCAAGAGCCAAAATTATAAAACTCGTAGAAGAAAACATGCGCGTAAATCTTCATGACCTTGGACTTGGTCACGATATCTTAGATCTACCAAAAGCACAAGCAACAAAAGACAAAATAGATGAATTAGACTTCCTCAAAATGAAAAAGAGTTGTGTATAAAAGGAGCAAGGAATAAGATAATCCACCATCCAAAATGGCACAGGATGTTTGCAAACCATGTATCTGATAAAGGACTGTATGTAGCCCACCGGCCAAGCCCCCGGTGGTCCAGTGGAGTGTCTGTGCGGCCCCTCCCGTCCTCGGTGATCAGGGAATTTCAGGCCCCACGGCACCCGAGGGGTGGTCACTGGTCATCCTCGGCACCCTCAAGGCGTGAGTGAGTGCTGGATGGTTTTGAGCCCCGATGCACTCCCATTACTGCCCTCAGAGGCTGAAGCCTTCAGCATGCCTCCAGAAGGACACAGAGTATTTGCAAGTCTTTGAGAGCCAAGAGAACAGTCTTCACTTTTCTGAAAAGGGCATCTTACTATCTCACAGCATGACCATTTTCAATCTGGCTCTCGGGGTGCCCTCCCACCTTCTTTATTTCTCTGAGAGTGGCCATGGTGGTTTGGCTGTCCCCAGTCCCCACACCAGGTGACAAGGCCAGTGGGGCCAGATCCTGGTGGTCCTTAGCTTCGTTGGAGATGAACCCAGACTCTCGGCCTGCGATTGAACGGGGATGCCCCTGCTTCTCCCCATCACCGATTCTCATCTCCTCCTCTATCTCTTTTCCTCTTGCTTTTCAGTCTCAGATTTACCTGATGGTCACCACTCACAGCTCCCGCAGAGCCCAGAGATTTCTCCTTGAAGGAAAGGTTCTGGAAAATCAGAGGGATAAATAAAGGATGCAGCTGCTTCCCGCCTTGTGCTGACGCCCAAGAGGGTGAGGAGAGTGAGCGTGTTCTCATTAGAATTTTAAATCCTGCAAGTAATAGATCATTGGGGGTGGGGGGCATCCAGTGTTTTCCTGCTCATTCTAGTAATGTCATTCCTGAATTTTTATGTGGTAAGTAATTTATATTATTTATCAGTAATTTGATTATTGATATAATCAAATTATGATCAAATTATCCTGAGGGGGAGATCCATTTAAAAAATGTTAGAGGTAACTCCAAGGGATTTACAACAAACAAGGACACAGAACCCGTTCTCCAGACACTGGCTGAGAGATTCCTACCCTGAGCCGCAGTCCCCTGGAGGGCGGAGTGGCCATGACTCTCCTCCCACAGGTGAGCCTACACAGGCACATCCCACGTGGGACCACTGCATCGCAGAATCTTCGAGTGGCCAATGGCAGGCAGCTGGCCAGAGATGCGGACAAGAGAAAACTGCCCAGCAGCCTGGGACAACCCCGGGGTGAGGCCTTAGGAAGGGCCAGTGTCAGAGCCTCAGAGATAACTTGAAGAGAGTTCAGGCTGTTAAGGACATCGTCAGAGATGCACTTAGGGACATATTCAGGGCCTTAGTTATGGACAGGATCAGGGCATTATTTAGTGACAGCTTAGACTATAAGGGACAGCATCAGGGCCTGATACTGTCCCTAACAAAGTCCCTAAGCCTGACTCAGGCCGTGACAGTGTACCTAACAGAAGGCCCGGACGCCAGTCCTAACCAAGACCCTGACACTGTGCCTAACAAAGGCTCTGATGGTAGTGCTGACCAAGGCCCTGACTCAGTCCCTAAGTAGGGCCTGAGACTGCGGCTAACTCAGGCCATGACACGATACCTAACCAAGGCTCTGATGCTAGTCCTAACTCAGGCCCTGACACTGTCCCTAACTAAGGCCCTGACACTACTCCAAGCTCAGGCCCTGACACGATACCTAATGAAGGCTCTGATGCTAATCCTAAGCAAGGCTCTGATGCTAGTCCTAACTAAGGCTGTGACACTGTCCTAATTTATGCCCTGATACTACACTGAACACAGACCCTGACACTGTTCCTAAGAGAGGCAATGATTCTATTCCTAACTCAGTTCCTGACACTACTACAAGCTCAGGCCCTGACACGATACCTAATGAAGGCTCTGATGCTAATCCTAACTAAGTCTCTGACATTAATCCTAAATAAGGCCTTGACAGTACTCCTAACTAAGCCCCTGACACTGACCCTAACAAAGGCCTTGACACTACTTCTAAATCAGGCCCTGACACGATAACGAAGAAAGGCTCTGATGCTCGTTGAAAGTAAGGTCCTGACACTGTCCGTAACTAAGGCCTTGACACTACTACTAACCTAGGCTGTGATACTGTCCCTAACTAAGGCTCTGACAGTGTCCCTAACTAAGGGCCTGACTCTCGTCCCAACTCTGGCTCTGCAATTATACATAAGAAAGGCTCTGACTCTCGTACTAACTAAGGCGTTGACACAACTACTAATTCAGGCTGTGATACTGTCTGTAACTAAGGGCCTGACTCTCCTCATAACTCTGTCCCTGCCATTATACATAACAAAGGCTCTGAAGCTCATCCTAACCAAGGCCCTGACACTGTCCCTCACTAAGGCCCTGACACTACTTCTAGCTCAGGCCCTGACATTTTACGTAATAAAGGCTCTGATGCTAACCGTAACTAAGGCCCTGACAGTGACCCTAACTAAGACCTTGACAGTATTCCTAACTAAGGCCGTAGCCCTAGCCCTAACCCCAGCCCCAGCCCCAGCCCTAGCCCCAGCTCCAGCCCAAGCCAAAGCCCCAGCGCCAGCCCCGGCCCATAATGCTGATCCTACAGAGGCCCTTGTGCTCATCATAGGCCTTGCCCAGACACTGTCCTTAACTAAGGCCTTGACACTATAACTAAGGGCCTAGCCCTAACCCTAGCCCCAGCCCCAGGCCTAGCTCCAGTCCCAGCCCCAGACGCAGCCCTAGCCACAGCCCCAGCCCTAGCCCTAACCCGAGCCCCAGCCCTAGCCCCAGCCGCAGCCCTAGCCGTAGCCCCAGCCGCAGCCCCAGCCCTAGCCCCAGCCGCAGCCCCAGGCCTAGCCCCAGCCGCAGACCCTGCCTCAGACCCAGCTCCAGCCCCAGCCCCTGATCCTACAGAGGGCCTTACGCTCCTCCTGGGCCTTGCCCTGACACTGTCCTTAACTCAGGCCTTGACACTACTACTACCTCAGGCCCTGTCATTATACCTAACGAAAGGTCTGATGCTAAACCTAACTAAGGCCCTGACAGTGACACTAAGGCCTTGAGACTATCCCTAACTAAGGCCCCAGCCCCAGCCCGACCCCTAGCTCCAGCTCCAGCCCTAGCCCAAGTCCCAGCCCCAGCCCTAGCCCTAGCCCGTGATGCTGATCCTATAGAGGCCCTTATGATCCTCCTAGGCCTTTCCCTGACAATGTGGTAACTAAGGCCTTGACACTATTCCTAACTAACGGCCTAGCCCTAAACATAGCCCCAGCCCCAGCCCTAGCTCCAGTCCAAGCCCCAACCCCAGCCCCAGCATCTAATGCTTATCCAACAAAGGCCCTTATGGTACTCCTAGGCCTTGCCCTGAGACTGTCCTTAACTCAGGCCTTGACACTACTACTAACTCAGGCCCTGTCATTATACCTAACGAAAGCTCTGATGCTAAACCTAACTAAGGCCCTGAGAGTGACACTAACTAAGGCCTTGACACTATTCCTAACTAAGGCCCCAGCCCTAGCCCAACCCCTAGCCCCAGCTCCAGCCCTAGCCCAAGCCCCAGCCCTTGCCCCAGCTGCAGCCGCAGTCCCAGCCCTACCCCCAACCCCAGCCCCAGCCCCAGCCCCAACCCCTGATGGTGATCCTATAGAGGCCTTTATGCTCCTCCTAGGCCTTGCCCTGACACTGTCCTTAAGTAAGGCCTTGACCGTATTCCTAACTAAGGGCCTAGCCCTAAACCTAGCCCCAGCCCCAGGCCCAGCCCTAGCCCCAGCCCCAGCCCCAGCCCTAGCCCCAGTCCCAGCCCCAGCCCCAGCCCCAGCCACAGCCCCATCCCTAGTCCTAGCCCCAGACCAGCCCTAGCCTTAGCCTCAGCCCCAGACCTAGCCCCAGCCCCAGCCACAGACCTATCCGTAGCCCCAGCCCTAGCCCTAGCCCTAGCCCCAGCCCCAGGCCCAACCCCAGCCCCTGATGCTGATCCTACAGAGACCCTTATGCTCCTCCTAGGCCTTTGCCTGACACTGTCCTTAACTAAGGCCTTGACAGTATTTCTAACTAAGGCCCCAGCCCCAGCGCCAGCCCCAGCCCCATCCCCAGCCCCAGCCCCATCCCTAGCCCTAGCCCCAGACCCAGCCCTAGCCTTAGCCTCAGCCCCAGCTCCATCCCCAGACCTAGCCCCAGCCCCAGCCACAGCCCTAGCCCTAGCCCCAGCCCTAGCCCTAGCCCCAGCCCCAGGCTCAACCCCAGCCCCTGATGCTGATCCTATAGAGACCCTTATGCTCCTCCTAGGCCTTTGCCTGACACTGTCCTTAACTAAGGCCTTGACAGTATTTCTAACTAAGGCCCCAGCCCCAGCGCAGCCCCAGCCCCAGGCCCAGGCCCATCCCTAGCACCAGCCCCACCCCCAACCCCCGCCCCATCCCCAGCCTCTGATGCTGATCCTACAGAGGCCCTCATGATCCTCCTAGGCCTTGCCGTGACACTGTCCTTAACTCAGGCCTTGACACTAATACTAACTCAGGCTGTGATAATGTCCCTAACACCCTGACAGTGTCCCTAACTAAGGGCCTGACTCTCCTCCTAACTCTGGCCCTGCCATTATACATAAAAAAAGTCTCTGACGCTCGTCCTAATGAAGGCCGTCACACTGTCCCTCACTAAGGCCCTGACACTATTTCTAACTCAGGCCCTGTCATTATACCTAACGAAAGCTCTGATGCTAACCCGAAATAAGGCCGTTACAGTGACACTAACTAAGGCCTTGACACTATCCCATACTAAGGGCCTAGCCCTAGCCCTAGCCCCAGTCCCAGCGCCAATCCCAGACCGAGCCCAGCCTCTGATGCTTATCCTACAAAGGCCCTTATGCTACTCCTAGGCCTTGCACTGACACTGTGCTTAACTCAGGCCTTGACACTACTACTAACTCAGGCCGTGATGCCGTCCCTAACTAAGGCCCTGACAGTGTCCCTATCTGAGGGCCTGAGTCTCCTCCTAACTCTGGCCCTGCCATTATACATAAAAAAAGCTCTGATGCTCATCCTAACGGAGGCCCCGACACTGTCCCTCACTAAGGCCCTGACACTACTTCTATCTCATGCCCTGACATTATACCTAACGTAGGCTGTGATGCTAACCCTAACTAAGGCCCTGACAGTGACCCTAACTAAGGGCTTGACTCTCCTCCGAACTCTGACCCTGCCATTATACATAAAAAAGGCTCTGACGCTCATCCTAACCAAGGCCCTGACACTGTCCCTCAATAAGTCCCTGACACTACTTGTAACTCAGGCCGTGACATTATACCTAACAAAGGCTCTGATGCTAACTGTAACTAATGCCCTGACAGTGACCCTAACTAAGGCCTTGAGACTATTCAAAACTAAGGCCCTAGCCCCAGCCCCAGCCTTAGCCCTAGCCCCAACCTGAGCCCCAGCCCCCGCCCGAACCCGAGGCCCAGCCTCAGCCCAAGCCCCATTCCCAGCCCCAGCCCCTGATGCTGATCCTACAGAGACCCTTATCCTCCTACTAGGCCTTGCCCTGATACTGTCCTTAACTAAGGCCTTGACACTACTCCTAACTCAGGCCGTAATATTGTCCCTAAGGCCCTGACAGTGTCCCTAACTAAGGGCCTGACTCTCCTCCTAACTCTGGCTCTGCCATTTTACATAAAAAAGAGTCTGACGCTCCTCATAACAAGGCCCTCATGCTGTCCCTCACTAAGTCCCTGTCACTACTTCTAACTCAGGCCCTGACATTATACCTAACGAAGGCTCTGATGCTAACTCTAATTAAAGCCCTGACAGTGACCCTAACTAAGGCCTTGACACTATTCCTAACCAAGGGCCTAGTCCTAGCCCTAGTCCTAGACCTAGCTCCAGCCTCAGTCCGAGCCCCAGCCCCAGCCCCAGCCCCAGCCCCAGCCCAAGCCCTAGCCCCAGCCACAGCCCCAGACACAGACCCAGCCCCTGATGCTGATCCTATAGAGGCACTTGTCCTCCTCCTAGGCCTTGCCCTGACCCTGTCCTTAACTAAGGCCTTGACACTACTACTAACTCAGGCTGTGATACTGTCCCTAACTAAGACCCTGAAAGTGTTCCTAACTAAAGGCCTGACTCTCCTCCTAACACTTTCCCTGCCATTATACATAACAAAGGCTCTGACGCTTGTCCTAATGAAAACCCAGACACTGTCCCTCACTAAGACCCTGACACAACTTCTAACTCAGGCAGTGACATTATGCCTAACGAAGGCTCTGATGCTAACCCTAACTAAGGCCCTGACAGTGACCCTACCTAAGGCCTTGACACTATTCCTAACTAAGGGCCTAGCCTTAGCCCCAGCCCCAGCCCCAGCCCCTGATTCTACAGAGGTCATTATGCTCCTCCTAGGCCTTTCCCTGACACTGTCCTTAACTAAGGCCTTGACACTACTACTAACTCAGGCTGTGATAATGTCCCTAACACCCTGACAGTGTCCCTAACTAAGGGCCTGACTCTCCTCCTAACTCTGGCCCTGCCATTATACATAAAAAAGGCTCTGACTCTCGTCGTAACCAAGGCCCTGACACTGTCCCTCACTAAGGCCCTGACACTACTTCTAACTCAGGCCCTGCCATTATACCTAACGAAGGCTCTGATACCAACCCTAACTAAGACCCTGACAGTGACGCTAACTAAGGCCTTGACACTAATCCTAACTATGCCCCTAGCCCTAGCCGCAGCCCCAGGCCCAGCCCCAGCCCTAGCCGCAGCCCCAGCCCCAGATGCTGTTCCTACAGAGGCCCTTATGATCCTCCTAGGCCTTGCCCTCACACTGTCCTTAACTAAGGCCTTGACACTACTACTAACTCAGGCCATGATATTGTCCGTAACTGAGGCGCTGACAGTGTCCCTAACTAAGGGCCTGACTCTCCTCCTAACTCTGGTTCTGCCATTTTACATAAAAAAGGCTCTGACGCTCGACCTAATGAAGGCCGTCACACTGTCCCTCACTAAGGCCCTGACACTACTTCTGACTCAGACCGGGACTTTATACCTAAGGAAGGCTCTGATGCTAACCTTAACTAAGGCCCTGACAGTGACCCCAACTAAGGCCTTGACACTATTCCTAACTACAGGCCTAGTCCTAGCCCAGTCTTAGCCGTAGCCCAGGCTCCAGCCCCAGCCCCAGCCCCAGCGGCAGCCGCAGCCACAGGCCCAGCCCCAGTCCCAGCCCCAGCCCCAGCCACAGGCCCTGATGCTGATCCTACAGAGGCTCTTATGCTCCTCCTAGGCCCTGCCCTGACAGTGTCCTTAACTAAGGCCTTGACACTACTACTAACTCAGGCCGTGATACTGTCCCTAACTAAGGCCCTGATAGTGTATCTAACTAAGGGCCTGACTCTCCTCCCAACTCTGGCCCTGCCATTATACATAAAAAAGTCTCTGTCACTCGTCCTAACCAAGGCCTTGACACTGTCCCTCACTAAGGCCCTGACATTATACCTGACGTAGGCTCTGATGCTAACCCTAACTAAGGCCCTGACAGTGAACCTAACTAAGGGCTTGATACTATTCCTAACTAAGGGCCTAGTCTTAGCCCCAGCCCCTGCCCCAGCCCCAGCCCCTTCCCCAGCCCAAGCCCTAGCCCCAGCCCCAGCCCCAGCCCCACCCCCAGCCACACCCCCAGCCCCTGATGCTGATCCTACAGAGGCCCTTATGCTCCTCCTAGGCCTTGCCCTGACAGTGTCTTTAACTAAGGCCTTGACAGTACTACTAACTTAGGCCGTGATACTGTCCCTAACTAAGGCCCTGAGAGTGTACCTAACTAAGGGCCTGACTATCCTCCCAAATCTGGCCCTGCCATTATAAATAAAACAGGCTCTGACGCTCGTCCTAACCAAGGCCCTGAGACTGTCCCTCACTAAGGCCCTGACACTACTTCTAACTCAGGCCCTGACATTATACCTAACGTAGGCTCTGAAGCTAACCCTAATTAAGGCCCTGACAGTGACCCTAACTAAGGGCTTGATACTATGCCTAACTAAAGGCCTAGCCTTAGCCGCAGCCCCAGTCCAGCCGCAGCCCCAGTCCACCCCCAGCCCCAGCCCCTGATTCTACAGAGGCCCTTAGGCTCCTCCTAGGCCTTGCCCTGACCCTGGGCTTGACTAAGGCCTTGACACTACTACTAACTCAGGCTGTGATACTGTCCCTAACTAAGACCCTGAAAGTGCCCCTAACTAAGGGCCTGACTCTCCTCCTAACACTTTCCCTGCCATTATACATAAAAAAGGCTCTGACGCTGTCCTAACCAAGGCCCTGACACTGTCCCTCACTAAGGCCCTGACACTACTTCAAACTCAGGCCCTGACATTATACCTAGCGAAGGCTCTGATGCCAACTCTAACTAAGGCCCTGACAGTGACGCTAACTAAGGGCTTGACACTATTCCTAAATATGGCCGTAGCCCCAGCCCCAGCCCCATCCCTAGCCCCAGCCCCATCCCTAGCCCCAGCCGCAGCCCCAGCCCCAACCGAAGCCCCAGCCCCATCACTTTCCCTAGCCCCAGCCCTAGCCCCAGCCCCAGCCGTAGCCCCAGAGCCAGCCCCTGCCCCTGCCCCGGATTCTGATCCTACAGAGGCCCTTATGCTCCTCCTAGGTATTGCCGTGACACTGTCCTTAACTAAGGCCTTGACACTACTACTAACTCAGGCCGTGATACTGTCCGTAACTAAGGCCCTGACAGTATCCCTAACTAAGGGCCTGACTCTCCTCCTAACTCTGGACCTGCCATTATACCTAACAAAGGCTATGACGCTCGTCCTAACTAAGGCCCAGACACTGTCCCTCACTAAGGCCATGACACTGCTTCTAAGTCAGGTCATGACATTATACCTAACGAAGGCTCTGATGCTAACCCTAACTAAGGCCCTGACAGTGACCCAAACTAAGGCCTTTACACTATTCCTAACTGTTGCCCTAGCCCTAGCCCCAGCCGCAGCCCTAGCCCCAGCCCCAGCCCTAGCCCTAGCCGCAACCCCAGCACCAGCCCCATCCTAGCCCCATGACTAACCCAAGCCCTAGCCCCAGCCCCAGCCCCAGCCCCAGCCGTAGCCCCAGCCCCAGCCCTAGCCCCAGCCCCTGATGCTGATCCTACAGAGGCCCTTTTGCTCCTCCTAGGCCTTGCCCTGACAGTGTGTTTAACTAAGGCCTTGAGACTACTAGTACCTCAGGCCATGATACTGTCCCTAACTAAGGCCCTGATACTGTCCTTAACTAAGGTCCTCACTCTCCTCCGAACTCTGGCCCTGCCATTATACATAAAAAAGGCTCTGACGCTCATCCTAACCAAGGCCCTGACACTGTCCCTCAGTAAGTCCCTGACACTACTTGTAACTCAGGCCGTGACATTATACCTAACGAAGGCTCTGATGCTAACTGTAACTAAGGCCCTGACAGTGACCCTAACTAAGGCCTTGACACTATTCCTAACTAAGGCCCTAGCCCCAGCCCCAGCCTTAGCCCTAGCCCCAACCTGAGCCCCAGCCCCCGCCCGAACCCGAGCCCCAGCCTCAGCCCAAGCCCCAGCCCCAGCCCCGGCCCCAGCCCCAGCGCCTGATGCTGATCCTACAGAGACCCTTATCCTCCTACTAGGCCTTGCCCTGATACTGTCCTTAACTAAGGGCCTGACTCTCCTCCTAACTCTGGCTCTGCCATTTTACATAAAAAAGGGTCTGACGCTCCTCCTAACAAGGCCCTCATGCTGTCCCTCACTAAGTCCCTGTCACTACTTCTAACTCAGGCCCTGACATTATACCTAACGAAGGCTCTGATGCTAACTCTAATTAAGGCCCTGACAGTGACCCTACCTAAGGCCTTGACACTATTCCTAACTAAGGGCCTAGTTCTAGCCCTAGCCCCAGCCCTAGCCCCAGCCCCAGCCCCAGCCCCTGATGCTGTTCCTACAGAGGCCCTTATGATCCTCCTAGGCCTTGCCCTCACACTGTCCTTAACTAAGGCCTTGACACTACTACTAATTCAGGGTGTGATACTGTCCCTACCTAAGACCCTGAAAGTGTTCCTAACAAAGGGCGTGACTCTCCTCCTAACACTTTCCCTGCCATTATACATAACAAAGGCTCTGATGCTTGTCCTAATGAAAACCCAGACACTGTCCCTCACTAAGACCCTGACACAACTTCTAACTCAGGCAGTGACATTATGCCTAACGAAGGCTCTGATGCTAACCCTAACTAAGGCCCTGACAGTGACCCTACCTAAGGCCTTGACACTATTCCTAACTAAGGGCCTAGCCTTAGCCCCAGCCCCAGCCCCAGCCCCTGATTCTACAGAGGTCATTATGCTCCTCCTAGGCCTTGCCCTGACACTGTCCTTAAGTAAGGCCTTGACACTACTACTAACTCAGGCTGTGATAATGTCCCTAACACCCTGACAGTGTCCCTAACTAAGGGCCTGACTCTCCTCCTAACTCTGGCCCTGCCATTATACATAAAAGAGGCTCTGACTCTCGTCGTAACCAAGGCCCTGACACTGTCCCTCACGAAGGCCCTGACACTACTTCTAACTCAGGCCCTGCCATTATACCTAACGAAGGCTCTGATACCAACCCTAACTAAGACCCTGACAGTGACGCTAACTAAGGCCTTGACACTATTCCTAACTATGCCCCTAGCCCTAGCCGCAGCCCCAGGCCCAGCCCTAGCCGCAGCCCCAGGCCCAGCCCCAGCCCCAGCCCCTGATGCTGTTCCTACAGAGGCCCTTATGATCCTCCTAGGCCTTGCCCTCACACTGTCCTTTACTAAGGCCTTGACACTACTACTAACTCAGGCCGTGATATTGTCCGTAACTGAGGTGCTGACAGTGTCCCTAACTAAGGGCCTGACTCTCCTCCTAACTCTGGCTCTGCCATTTTACATAAAAAAGGCTCTGACACTCGACCTAATGAAGGCCGTCACACTGTCCCTCACTAAGGCCCTGACACTACCTCTGACTCAGGCCGGGACTTTATACCTAAGGAAGGCTCTGATGCTAACCCTAACTAAGGCCCTGACAGTGACCCCAACTAAGGCCTTGATACTATTCCTAACTACAGGCCTAGTCCTAGCCCAGTCTTAGCCGTAGCCCAGGCTCCAGCCCCAGCCCCAGCCCCAGCCCCAGCGGCAGCCGCAGCCACAGGCCCAGCCCCAGCCCCAGCCCCAGCCCCAGCCACAGGCCCTGATGCTGATCCTACAGAGGCTCTTATGCTCCTCCTAGGCCCTGCCCTGACAGTGTCTTTAACTAAGGCCTTGACACTACTACTAACTCAGGCCGTGATACTGTCCCTAACTAAGGCCCTGATAGTGTATCTAACTAAGGGCCTGACTCTCCTCCCAACTCTGGCCCTGCCATTATACATAAAAAAGTCTCTGTCACTCGTCCTAACCAAGGCCTTGACACTGTCCCTCACTAAGGCCCTGACACTACTTCTAACTCAGGCCCTGACATTATACCTGACGTAGGCTCTGATGCTAACCCTAACTAAGGCCCTGACAGTGACCCCAACTAAGGCCTTGACACTGTTCCTAACTACAGGCCTAGTCCTAGCCCTAGTCTTAGCCCTAGCCCAGGCTTCAGCCCCAGCCCCAGGCCCAGCCGCAGCCACAGCCCCATCCCCAGTCTTAGCCCCAGCCCCAGCCCCTGCCCCTTCCCCAGCCCCTTCCCCAGCTCAAGCCCTAGCCCCAGCCACACCCCCAGCCACACCCCCAGCCCCTGATGCTGATCCTACAGAGGCCCTTATGCTCCTCCTAGGCCTTGCCCTGACAGTGTCTTTAACTAAGGCCTTGACAGTACTACTAACTTAGGCCGTGATACTGTCCCTAACTAAGGCCCTGAGAGTGTACCTAACTAAGGGCCTGACTATCCTCCCAAATCTGGCCCTGCCATTATAAATAAAACAGGCTCTGACGCTCGTCCTAACCAAGGCCCTGAGACTGTCCCTCACTAAGGCCCTGACACTACTTCTAACTCAGGCCCTGACATTATACCTAACGTAGGCTCTGAAGCTAACCGTAATTAAGGCCCTGACAGTGACCCTAACTAAGGGCTTGATACTATGCCTAACTAAAGGCCTAGCCTTAGCCACAGCCCCAGTCCAGCCGCAGCCCCAGTCCACCCCCAGCCCCAGCCCCTGATTCTACAGAGGCCCTTAGGCTCCTCCTAGGCCTTGCCCTGACCCTGGGCTTAACTAAGGCCTTGACACTACTACTAACTCAGGCTGTGATACTGTCCCTAACTAAGACCCTGAAAGTGCCCCTAACTAAGGGCCTGACTCTCCTCCTAACACTTTCCCTGCCATTATACATAAAAAAGGCTCTGACGCTGTCCTAACCAAGGCCCTGACACTGTCCCTCACTAAGGCCCTGACACTACTTCAAACTCAGGCCCTGACATTATACCTAGCGAAGGCTCTGATGCCAACTCTAACTAAGGCCCTGACAGTGACGCTAACTAAGGCCTTGACACTATTCCTAAATATGGCCGTAGCCCTAGCCCCAGCCCCAGCCCCATCCCTAGCCCCAGCCCCATCCCTAGCCCCAGCCCCAGCCCCAGCCCCAGCCCCAGCCCCAGCCCCATCACTTTCCCTAGCCCCAGCCCTAGCCCCAGCCCCAGCCGTAGCCCCAGAGCCAGCCCCTGCCCCTGCCCCGGATTCTGATCCTACAGAGGCCCTTATGCTCCTCCTAGGTATTGCCGTGACACTGTCCTTAACTAAGGCCTTGACACTACTACTAACTCAGGCCGTGATACTGTCCGTAACTAAGGCCCTGACAGTATCCCTAACTAAGGGCCTGACTCTCCTCCTAACTCTGGACCTGCCATTATACCTAACAAAGGCTATGACGCTCGTCCTAACTAAGGCCCAGACACTGTCCCTCACTAAGGCCATGACACTACTTCTAAGTCAGGTCATGACATTATACCTAACGAAGTCTCTGATGCTAACCCTAACTAAGGCCCTGACAGTGACCCAAACTAAGGCCTTTACACTATTCCTAACTATTGCCCTAGCCCTAGTCCCAGCCCCAGCCCCAGCCCCAGCCCCAGCCCCAGCCCTAGCCCCAACCCAGCCCCTGATGCTGATCCTACAGAGGCCCTTTTGCTCCTCCTAGGCCTTGCCCTGACAGTGTGTTTAACTAAGGCCTTGAGACTACTAGTAACTCAGGCCGTGATACTGTCCCTAACTAAGGCCCTGATACTGCCCTTAACTAAGGGCCTGACTCTCCTCCGAACTCTGGCCCTGCCATTATACATAAAAAAGACTCTGACGCCCATCCTAACCAAGGCCCTGACACTGTCCCTCAGTAAGTCCCTGACACTACTTGTAACTCAGGCCGTGACATTATACCTAACGAAGGCTCTGATGCTAACTGTAACTAAGGCCCTGACAGTGACCCTAACTAAGGCCTTGAGACTATTCAAAACTAAGGCCCTAGCCCCAGCCCCAGCCTTAGCCGTAGCCCCAACCTGAGCCCCAGCCCCCGCCCGAACCCGAGGCCCAGCCTCAGCCCAAGCCCCAGCCCCAGCCCCTGATGCTGATCCTACAGAGACCCTTATCCTCCTACTAGGCCTTGCCCTGATACTGTCCTTAACTAAGGCCTTGACACTACTCCTAACTCAGGCCGTAATATTGTCCCTCAGGCCCTGACAGTGTCCCTAACTAAGGGCCTGACTCTCCTCCTAACTCTGGCTCTGCCATTTTACATAAAAAAGGCTCTAACGCTCCTCCTAACAAGGCCCTCATGCTGTCCCTCACTAAGTCCCTGTCACTACTTCTAACTCAGGCCCTGACATTATACCTAACGAAGGCTCTGATGCTAACTCTAATTAAGGCCCTGACAGTGACCCTAACTAAGGCCTTGACACTATTCCTAACTAAGGGCCTAGTCCTAGCCCTAGTGCAAGACCTAGCTCCAGCCCCAGTTCGAGTCCCAGCCCCAGCCCCAGCCCCAGCCCCAGCCCAAGCCCCAGCCCCAGCCCCAGCCCCAGACCCAGCCCCAGACACAGACCCAGCCCCAGTCCCAGACCCAGACCCAGACCCAGCCCCAGTCCCTGATGCTGTTCCTACAGAGGCCCTTATGATCCTCCTAGGCCTTGCCCTGACCCTGTCCTTAACTAAAGCCTTGACACTACTACTAACTCAGGCTGTGATACTGTCCCTAACTCAGACCCTGAAAGTGTTCCTAACTAAGGGCCTGACTCTCCTCCTAACACTTTCCCTGCCATTATACATAACGAAGGCTCTGACGCTTGTCGTAATCAAAACCCAGACACTGTCCCTCACTAAGACCCTGACACAACTTCTAACTCAGGCAGTGACATTATGCCTAACGAAGGCTCTGATGCTAACCCTAACTAAGGCCCTGACAGTGACCCTACCTAAGGCCTTGACACTATTCCTAACTAAGGGCCTAGCCTTAGCCCCAGCCCCAGCCCCAGCCCCAGCCCCTGATTCTACAGAGGTCATTATGCTCCTCCTAGGCCTTGCCCTGACGCTGTCCTTAACTAAGGCCTTGACACTACTACTAACTCAGGCTGTGATAATGTCCCTAACACCCTGACAGTGTCCCTAACGGCCTGACTCTCCTCCTAACTCTGGCCCTGCCATTATACATAAAAGAGGCTCTGACTCTCGTCGTAACCAAGGCCCTGACACTGTCCCTCACTAAGGCCCTGACACTACTTCTAACTCAGGCCCTGCCATTATACCTAACGAAGGCTCTGATACCAACCCTAACTAAGACCCTGACAGTGATGCTAACTAAGGCCTTGACACTATTCCTAACTATGCCCCTAGCCCTAGCCGCAGCCCCAGGCCCAGCCCTAGGCGCAGCCCCAGCCCCTGATGCTGTTCCTACAGAGGCCCTTATGATCCTCCTAGGCCTTGCCCTCACACTGTCCTTAACTAAGGCCTTGACACTACTACTAACTCAGGCCGTGATATTGTCCGAAACTGAGGCACTGACAGTGTCCCTAACTAAGGGCCTGACTCTCCTCCTAACTCTGGCTCTGCCATTTTACATAAAAAAGGCTCTGACGCTCGACCTAATGAAGGCCGTCACACTGTCCCTCACTAAGGCCCTGACACTACTTCTGACTCAGACCGGGACTTTATACCTAAGGAAGGCTCTGATGCTAACCCTAACTAAGGCCCTGACAGTGACCCCAACTAAGGCCTTGACACTATTCCTAACTACAGGCCTAGTCCTAGCCCAGTCTTAGCCGTAGCCCAGGCTCCAGCCCCAGCCCCAGCCCCAGCCCCAGCCCCAGCCCCAGCGGCAGCCGCAGCCACAGGCCCAGCCCCAGTCCCAGCCCCAGCCCCAGCCACAGGCCCTGATGCTGATCCTACAGAGGCTCTTATGCTCCTCCTAGGCCCTGCCCTGACAGTGTCCTTAACTAAGGCCTTGACACTACTACTAACTCAGGCCGTGATACTGTCCCTAACTAAGGCCCTGATAGTGTATCTAACTAAGGGCCTGACTCTCCTCCCAACTCTGGCCCTGCCATTATACATAAAAAAGGCTCTGTCACTCGTCCTAACCAAGGCCTTGACACTGTCCCTCACTAAGGCCCTGACACTACTTCTAACTCAGGCCCTGACATTATACCTGACGTAGGCTCTGATGCTAACCCTAACTAAGGCCCTGACAGTGACCCCAACTAAGGCCTTGACACTGTTCCTAACTACAGGCCTAGTCCTAGCCCTAGTCTTAGCCCTAGCCCAGGCTTCAGCCCCAGCCCCAGGCCCGGCCCCAGCCCCAGCCCCAGCCCCAGCCGCAGCCACAGCCCCATCCCCAGTCTGAGCCCCAGCCCCAGGCCCAGCCCCACCCCAAGCCCTAGCCCCAGCCCGAGCCCGAGCCCCAGCCCCAGCCCCAGCCCCAGGCCCTGATGCTGATCCTCCAGAGGCTCTTACGCTCCTCCTAGGCCCTGCCCTGACAGTGTCTTTTAACTAAGGCCTTGACGCTACTACTAACTCAGGCCGTGATACTGTCCCTAACTAAGGTCCTGACCGTGTACCTAATTAAGTACCTGACTATCCTCCCAACTCTGGCCCTGCCATTATACATAAAAAAGTCTCTGTCGCTCGTCCTAACCAAGGCCTTGATACTGTCCCTCACTAAGGCCCTGATAGTACTTCTTTTTTTTTTTTTTTTTTTTTAATTTTTTTTATTAGTTTCTGCTTTATAACAAAGTGAATCAGTCATACATATACATCTGTTCCCACATCCCCTCCCTCATGCATCTCCCTCCCTCCCACCCTCCCCATCCCACCCCTCCAGGCGGTCACAAAGCACCGAGCTGATCTCCCTGTGCTCTGCGGCTGCTTCCCACTATCTATCTACCTTACGTTTGGTAGTGTATATATGTCCATGCCTCTCTTTCCCTTTGTCACAGCTTACCCTTCCCCTTCCCCATATCCTCAAGTCCATTCTCAAGTAAGTCTGTGTCTTTATTCCCGTTTTACCCCTAGGTTCTTCATGACATTTTTTTTTTTTAATTCCATATATATGTGTTAGCATACGGTATTTGTCTTTCTCTTTCTGACTTACTTCACTCTGTATGACAGACTCTAGGTCTATCCACCTCATTACAAATAGCTCAGTTTCGTTTCTTTTTATGGCTGAGTAATATTCCATTGTATATATGTGCCACATCTTCTTTATCCATTCATCCGATGATGGACACTTAGGTTGTTTCCAGCTCCGGGCTATTGTGAATAGAGCTGCAATGAACATTTTGGTACATGACTCTTTTGGAATTATGGTTTTCTCAGGGTATACGCCTAGTAGTGGGATTGCTGGGTCATATGGTAGTTCTATTTTTAGTTTTTTAAGGAACCTCCATACTGTTCTCCATAGTGGCTGTACCAATTCACATTCCCACCAGCAGTGCAAGAGTGTTCCCTTTTCTCCACACCCTCTCCAGCATTTATTGTTTCTAGATTTCTTGATGATGGCCATTCTGACTGGTGTGAGATGATATCTCATTGTAGTTTTGATTTGCATTTCTCTAATGATTAATGATGTTGAGCATTCTTTCATGTGTTTGTTGGCAGTCTGTATACCTTCTTTGGAGAAATGCCTATTTAAGTCTTCTGCCCATTTTTGGATTGGGTTGTTTGTTTTTTTGCTATTGAGCTGCATGAGCTGTTTATAAATTTTGGAGATTAATCCTTTGTCAGTTGCTTCATTTGCAAATATTTTCTCCCATTCTGAGGGTTGTCTTTTGGTCTTGTTTATGGTTTCCTTTGCTGTGCAAAAGCTTTGAAGTTTCATTAGGTCCCATTTGTTTATCTTTGTTTTTATTTCCATTTCTCTAGGAGGTGGGTCCAAAAGGATCTTGCTGTGATTTATGTCATAGAGTGTTCTACCTATGTTTTCCTCTAAGAGTTTGATAGTTTCTGGCCTTTTCTGGCCTTACATTTAGGTCTTTAATCCATTTTGAGCTTATTTTTGTGTATGGTGTTAGGGAATGATCTAATCTCATACTTTTACATGTCCCTGTCCAGTTTTCCCAGCACCACTTATTGAAGAGGCTGTCCTTTCTCCACTGTACATTCCTGCCTCCTTTATCAAAGATAAGTTGGCCATATGTGCGTGGGTTTATCTCTGGGCTTTCTATCCTGATCCACTGATCTATCTTTCTGTTTTTATGCCAGTACCACATTGTCTTAATTACTGTAGCTTTGTAGTATAGTCTGAAGTCAGGCAGCCTGATTCCTCCAGCTCCGTTTTTCGTTCTCAAGATTGCTTTGGCTATTCGGGGTCTTTTGTTTTTCCAAACAAATTTTGAAATTTTTTGTTCTAGTTCTTTGAAAAATGCCAGTGGTAGTTTGATAGGGATTGCATTGAATCTGTAGATTGCTTTGGGTAGTAGAGTCATTTTCACAATATTGATTCTTCCAATCCAGGAGCATGGTATATCTCTCCATCTATTTATATCATCTTTAATTTCTTTCATCAGTGTCTTATAATTTTCTGCATACAGGTCTTTTGTCTCCTTAGGTAGGTTTATTCCTAGATATTTTATTCTTTTTGTTGCAATGGTAAATGGGAGTGTTTTCTTGATTTCATTTTCAGATTTTTCATCATTAGTGTACAGGAATGCCAGAGATTTCTGTGCATTAATTTTGTATCCTGCTACTTTACCAAATTCATTGATTAGCTCTAGTAGTTTTTCGGTAGCATCTTTAGGATTCTCTATGTATAGTATCATGTCATCTGCAAACAGTGACAGCTTTACTTCTTCTTTTCCAATTTGGATTCCTTTTATTTCCTTTTCTTCTCTGATTGCTGTGGCTAAAACTTCCAAAACTATGTTGAATAAGAGTGGTGAGAGTGGGCAGCCTTGTCTTGTTCCTGATCTTAGTGGAAATGGTTTCAGTTTCTCACCGTTGAGGACAATGTTGGCTGTGGGTTTGTCATATATGGCCTTTATTATGTTGAGGAAAGTTCCCTCTATGCCTACTTTCTGCAGGGTTTTTATCATAAATGGGTGTTGAATTTTGTCGAAAGCTTTCTCTGCATCTATTGAGATGATCATATGGTTTTTCTCCTTCAACTTGTTAATATGGTGTATCACATTGATTGATTTGCGTATATTGAAGAATCCTTGCATTCCTGGAATAAACCCCACTTGATCATGGTGTATGATCCTTTTAATGTGCTGTTGGATTCTGTTTGCTAGTATTTTGTTGAGGATTTTTGCATCTATGTTCATCAGTGATATTGGCCTGTAGTTTTCTTTCTTTGTGACATCCTTGCCTGGTTTTGGTATCAAGGTGATGGTGGCCTCGTAGAATGAGTTTGGGAGTGTTCCTTCCTCTGATATTGTTTGGAAGAGTTTGAGAAGGATGGGTGTTAGCTCTTCTCTAAATGTTTGATAGAATTCGCCTGTGAAGCCATCTGGTCCTGGGCTTTTGTTTGATGGAAGATTTTTAATCACAGTTTCAATTTCAGTGCTTGTGATTGGTCTATTCATATTTTCTATTTCTTCCTGAGTCAGTCTTGGTAGGTTGTGCATTTCTAAGAATTTGTCCATTTCTTCCAGGTTGTCCATTTTATTGGCATAGAGTTGCTTATAGTAATCTCTCATGATCTTTTGTATTTCTGCAGTGTCAGTTGTTACTTCTCCTTTTTCATTTCTAATTCTACTGATTTGAGTCTTCTCCCTTCTTTTCTTGATGAGTCTGGCTAATGGTTTGTCAATTTTGTTTATCTTCTCAAAGAACCAGCTTTTAGTTTGGTTGATCTTTGCTATTGTTTCCTTCATTTCTTTTTCATTTATTTCTGATCTGATCTTTATGATTTCTTTCCTTCTGCTAACTTTGGGGGTTTTTTGTTCTTCTTCCTCTAATTGCTTTAGGTGCAGGGTCAGGTTGTTTACTCGAAATGTTTCCTGTTTCTTAAGGTGGGATTGTATTGCTATAAACTTCCCCCTTAGAACTGCTTTTGCTGCGTCCCATAGGTTTTGGGTCGTCGTGTCTCCATTGTCATTTGTTTCTAAGTATTTCTTGATTTCCTCTTTGATTTCTTCAGTGATCACTTCATTATTGAGTAGTGTATTGTTTAGCCTCCATGTGTTTGTATTTTTTACAGATCTTTTCCTGTAATTGATGTCTAGTCTCATAGCATTGTGGTCGGAAAAGATACTTGATACAATTTCAATTTTCTTAAATTTACCAAGGCTTGATTTGTGACCCAAGATATGATCTATCCTGGAGAATGTTCCATGAGCACTTGAGAAAAATGTGTATTCTGTTGTTTTTGGGTGGAATGTCCTATAAATATCAATTAAGTCCATCTTGTTTAATGTATCATTTAAAGCTTGTGTTTCCTTATTTATTTTCATTTTGGATGATCTGTCCATTGGTGAAAGTGGGGTGTTAAAGTCCCCTACTATGATTGTGTTACTGTCGATTTCCCCTTTTATGGCTGTTAGTATTTGCCTTATGTATTGAGGTGCTCCTATGTTGGGTGCATAAATATTTACAATTGTTATATCTTCTTCTTGGATCGATCCCTTTATCGTTATGTAGTGTCCTTCTTTGTCTCTTCTAATAGTCTTTATTTTAAAGTCTATTTTGTCTGATATAAGAATTGCTACTCCAGCTTTCTTTTGATTTCCATTTGCATGGAATATCTTTTTCCATCCCCTTACTTTCAATCTGTATGTGTCTCTAGGTCTGAAGTGGGTCTCTTGTAGACAGCATATATATGGGTCTTGTTTTTGTATCCATTCAGCCACTCTGTGTCTTTTGGTGGGAGCATTTAGTCCATTTACATTTAAGGTAATTATTGATATGTATGTTCCTATTCCCATTTCCTTAATGGCTTTGGGTTCATTATTGTAGGTATAGTCCTTCTGTTGTGTTTCTTGCCTAGAGAAGTTCCTTTAGCATTTGTTGTAAAGCTGGTTTGGTGGTGCTGAACTCTCTCAGCTTTTGCTTGTCTGTAAAGGTTTTAATTTCTCCATCAAATCTGAATGAGATCCTTGCTGGGTAGAGTAATCTTGGTTGCAGGTTTCTCTCCTTCATCACTTTCATTATGTCCTGCCACTCCCTTCTGGCTTGTAGAGTTTCTGCTGAGAGATCAGCTGTTAACCTGATGGGGATTCCCTTGTGTGTTATTTGTTGTTTTTCCCTTGCTGCTTTTAATATGATTTCTTTGTGTTTAATTTTTGACAGTTTGATTAATATGTGTCTTGGCGTATTTCTTCTTGGATTTATTCTGTATGGGACTCTCTGTGCCTCCTGGACTTGATTAACTATTTCCTTTCCCATATTAGGGAAGTTTTCAACTATAATCTCTTCAA
This sequence comes from Hyperoodon ampullatus, assembly GCF_949752795.1. NCBI lineage: Eukaryota > Metazoa > Chordata > Mammalia > Artiodactyla > Ziphiidae > Hyperoodon > Hyperoodon ampullatus. The sequence goes on along the minus strand of NC_136929.1, from coordinate 705,864 downwards.
ATATTTTCTCAGTCCCTTTCTTTTTCTCTTCTTCTTCTGGAACCCCTATAATTCGAATGTTGGTGCGTTTAATGTTGTCCCAGAGGTCTCTGAGACTGTCCTCTGTTCTTTTCATTCTTTTTTCTTTATTTTTCTCTGCATCAGTTATTTCCACTATTTTATCTTCCACCTCACTTATCCGTTCTTCTGCCTCAGTTATTCTGCTATTGATCCCATCTAGAGTATTTTTCATTTCATTTATTGTGTTTTTAATCGATGCTTGATTCATCTTTAGTTCTTCTAGGTCCTTGTTAACTGTTTCTTGCATATTGTCTATTCTATTTCCAAGATTTTGGATCTGGGAAATAGAATCTTGGATCAGCTTTACTATCATTATTCTGAATTCTTTTTCAGGTAGACTGCCTATTACCTCTTCATTTGTTAGGTCTGGTAGGTTTTTATCTTGCTCCTTCACCTGCTGTGTGTTTTTCTGCTTTCTCATTTTGCTTATGTTACTGTGTTTGGGGTCTCCTTTTTGCAGGCTGCAGATTCGTAGTTCCCGTTGTTTTTGGTGTCTGTCCCCCGTGGCTAAGGTTGTTTCAGTAGGTTGTGTAGGCTTCCTGGTGGGGGGGACTAATGCCTGTGTTCTGGTGGTTGAAGTTCGATCTTGTCTTTCTGGTGGACAGGTCCACGTCTGGTGGTGTGTTTTGGGGTGCCTGTGGCCTTATTATGTTTTTAGGTATCCTCTCTGCTAATGGGTGGGGTTGTGTTCCTGCCTTGCTAGTTGCTTGGCATAGGGTGACCAGCACTGTAGCTTGCTGGTCGTTGACTGAAGCTGGGTGCTGGTGTTGAGATGGAGATCCCTGGGAGATTTTTGCTGCTTGATATTATGTGGAGCTGGGAGGTCTCTTGTGGACCCGTGTCCTGAAGTTGGCTCTCCCACTTCAGAGGCACAGCACTAACTCCTGGCTGCAGCACCAAGAGCCTTTCATCCACCCGGCTCAGAATAACAGTGAGAAAAAGTAGAAAGAAATAATTAGTAGAAGAAAGAGAGATTGAAAGAAAGGAAGAAGGGAAGTAAGGAAGGAAGGAAGGAAGAAAGAAAGGAGGGAGGGAGGAAGGATGGAAAGAAAGGAAAGAAAGGAGGGAGGGAGGGAGGAATGAAAGCAAAAGGAAGAGTGAATGGAAGAAGAGAGGGAGGGAGGGAGGGAGGAAAGAAAGAAAGAAAGACAGGAGGGAGGGAGGGAGGAAGGAAGGAAAGAAAAAGAAAGTGGAAAGAAGAAGGGTGGGAGGGAGGGAGGGAGGAAGGAAAGAAAGAAAGAAAGACAGGAGGGAGGGAGGGAGGGAGGAAGGAAAGAAAAAGAAAGTGGAAAGAAGAAGGGTGGGAGGGAGGGAGGGATGGAGGAAAGAAAAAGAAAGAAGGAAAGGAGGAGCGGAGGGAGGGAGGGAGGAAGGGAAGGGAGGAAAAAAAGAAAGAGCAGGTAAAGTAAAATAGAATAAAGTATGAAATATAGTAGCGTTATTAAAATTAAAAAGTAATTATTGAAAAAAAACACGGACCGAAAGAACCCTGGGACATATGGTGGAAGCAAAGCTATACAGAGAGAATCTTACACAGAAGATTACACATACACATTCACAAAAAGAGAGCAGGGGGAAAAATCAAAAATCTTGCTCTCCAAGTCCACCTCCTCGATTTGGGATAATTCGTTGTAAAAAGAGGAAAAGGGCGAAAAGTCTGAAATCTTGCTAAGTCCACCTCCTTAATTTGAGATAATTCGTTGTAAAAAGAGGGGAAAAAAAGGGGGGAAAGTCTTAAATCTTGTCCTCAAGGTCCACTTCCTCAATTTGGGATGATTCGCTGTCCATTCATGCACTCCACAGACGCAGGGCACATCAAATGGACCGTGGAGCTTTAATCCGCTGCCTCGGAGGCTGCACAGAGAGATTTCCCTGTCTCTGCTCTCACAGCTCCCGGGTCTCAGCCTTGGACCTGGCCCCGCCTCTGCGCGTAGGTTGCCGGAGGGCGTCTGTTCTTCGCTCAGACAGGACGGGTTTAAAGGAGCCGCTGATTCGGGGGCTCTGGCTCACTCAGGCAGAGGGGAGGGAGGGGAATGCCCTCTCCTCGCGCACCAGGCAACAAAAGGGAAAAAAGTCTCTTGCCTCTCCGGTAGCTCCAGACCCTTTCCCCGGACTCCCTCCGGGCTAGCACTAACCCCTTCAGGGTCTCTTCCTGCCGCCAGCCCCAGACCTCTCCCTGCGCTCCGACTGAAAGCCGATACCCGAGCCTCAGCTCCCAGCCCCGCCTGCCCTGGCGGCCGAGCAGACAAGTCTCTCGGGCTGGTGTGTGCCTGAGGGCACCGATCCTCTGTGCCAAAATCTCTCTGCTTTGCCCTCCACACCCCTGTTACTGTGCTCTCCTCCGCTACTCCGAAGCTTTCCCCCTCCGCCACCTGCAGTCTCCGCCCTCGAAGGGGCTTGTAGTGTGTAGAAACCTTCCCTCCTTCACGGCTCCCTCCCACTGGTGCAGGTCCCGTCCATATCCTATTGTCTCTGTTTATTCTTTTTTTCTTTTGACCTACCCAGGTATGTGGGGAGTTTCTTGCCTTTTGGGGGGTCTGAGGTCTTCTGTCAGCGTTCAGTAGGTGTTCTGTTGGAGTTGTTCCACGTGTAGATGAATTTCTGATGTATCTGTGGGGAGGAAGGTGATCTCTGCGTCTTACTCTTCCGCCATCTTCCTCCGGCTCCCTGATAGTACTTCTAACTCAGGCCCTGACATTATACCTGACGTAGGCTCTGATGCTAACTAAGGCCCTGACAGTGAACCTAACTAAGGGCTTGATACTATTCCTAACTAAGGGCCTAGTCTTAGCCCCAGCCCCTGCCCCAGCCCCAGCCCCTTCCCCAGCCCAAGCCCTAGCCCCAGCCCCAGCCCCAGCCCCACCCCCAGCCACACCCCCAGCCCCTGATGCTGATCCTACAGAGGCCCTTATGCTCCTCCTAGGCCTTGCCCTGACAGTGTCTTTAACTAAGGCCTTGACAGTACTACTAACTTAGGCCGTGATACTGTCCCTAACTAAGGCCCTGAGAGTGTACCTAACTAAGGGCCTGACTATCCTCCCAAATCTGGCCCTGCCATTATAAATAAAACAGGCTCTGACGCTCGTCCTAACCAAGGCCCTGAGACTGTCCCTCACTAAGGCCCTGACACTACTTCTAACTCAGGCCCTGACATTATACCTAACGTAGGCTCTGAAGCTAACCCTAATTAAGGCCCTGACAGTGACCCTAACTAAGGGCTTGATACTATGCCTAACTAAAGGCCTAGCCTTAGCCGCAGCCCCAGTCCAGCCGCAGCCCCAGTCCACCCCCAGCCCCAGCCCCTGATTCTACAGAGGCCCTTAGGCTCCTCCTAGGCCTTGCCCTGACCCTGGGCTTGACTAAGGCCTTGACACTACTACTAACTCAGGCTGTGATACTGTCCCTAACTAAGACCCTGAAAGTGCCCCTAACTAAGGGCCTGACTCTCCTCCTAACACTTTCCCTGCCATTATACATAAAAAAGGCTCTGACGCTGTCCTAACCAAGGCCCTGACACTGTCCCTCACTAAGGCCCTGACACTACTTCAAACTCAGGCCCTGACATTATACCTAGCGAAGGCTCTGATGCCAACTCTAACTAAGGCCCTGACAGTGACGCTAACTAAGGGCTTGACACTATTCCTAAATATGGCCGTAGCCCCAGCCCCATCCCTAGCCCCAGTCCCAGCCCCAGCCCCAGCCGCAGCCCCAGCCCCAGCCCCATCACTTTCCCTAGCCCCAGCCCTAGCCCCAGCCCCAGCCGTAGCCCCAGAGCCAGCCCCTGCCCCTGCCCCGGATTCTGATCCTACAGAGGCCCTTATGCTCCTCCTAGGTATTGCCGTGACACTGTCCTTAACTAAGGCCTTGACACTACTACTAACTCAGGCCGTGATACTGTCCGTAACTAAGGCCCTGACAGTATCCCTAACTAAGGGCCTGACTCTCCTCCTAACTCTGGACCTGCCATTATACCTAACAAAGGCTATGACGCTCGTCCTAACTAAGGCCCAGACACTGTCCCTCACTAAGGCCATGACACTGCTTCTAAGTCAGGTCATGACATTATACCTAACGAAGGCTCTGATGCTAACCCTAACTAAGGCCCTGACAGTGACCCAAACTAAGGCCTTTACACTATTCCTAACTGTTGCCCTAGCCCTAGCCCCAGCCGCAGCCCTAGCCCCAGCCCCAGCCGCAGCCCTAGCCCCAGCCCCAGCCCCAGCCCTAGCCCTAGCCGCAACCCCAGCACCAGCCCCATCCTAGCCCCATGACTAACCCAAGCCCTAGCCCCAGCCCCAGCCCTAGCCCCAGCCCCTGATGCTGATCCTACAGAGGCCCTTTTGCTCCTCCTAGGCCTTGCCCTGACAGTGTGTTTAACTAAGGCCTTGAGACTACTAGTAACTCAGGCCGTGATACTGTCCCTAACTAAGGCCCTGATACTGTCCTTAACTAAGGGCCTGACTCTCTTCCTAACTCTGGATCTGCCATTATACCTAACAAAGGCTATGACGCTCGTCCTAACTAAGGCCATGACACTACTTCTAAGTCAGGTCATGACATTATACCTAACGAAGGCTCTGATGCTAACCCTAACTAAGGCCCTGACAGTGACCCAAACTAAGGCCTTTACACTATTCCTAACTATTGCCCTAGCCCCAGCCCCAGCCCCAGCCCCAGCCCTAGCCCCAGGCCCTGATGCTGATCCTACAGAGGCCCTTTTGCTCCTCCTAGGCCTTGCCCTGACAGTGTGTTTAACTAAGGCCTTGAGACTACTAGTAACTCAGGCCGTGATACTGTCCCTAACTAAGGCCCTGATAGTGTACCTAACTAAGGGCTTGACTCTCCTCCGAACTCTGACCCTGCCATTATACATAAAAAAGGCTCTGACGCTCATCCTAACCAAGGCCCTGACACTGTCCCTCAATAAGTCCCTGACACTACTTGTAACTCAGGCCGTGACATTATACCTAACGAAGGCTCTGATGCTAACTGTAACTAAGGCCCTGACAGTGACCCTAACTAAGGCCTTGAGACTATTCAAAACTAAGGCCCTAGCCCCAGCCCCAGCCCTAGCCCTAGCCCCAACCTGAGCCCCAGCCCTCGTCCGAACCCGAGCCCCAGCCTCAGCCCAAGCCCCAGCCCCAGCCCCAGCCCCTGATGCTGATCCTACAGAGACCCTTATCCTCCTACTAGGCCTTGCCCTGATACTGTCCTTAACTAAGGCCTTGACACTACTCCTAACTCAGGCCGTAATATTGTCCCTCAGGCCCTGACAGTGTCCCTAACTAAGGGCCTGACTCTCCTCCTAACTCTGGCTCTGCCATTTTACATAAAAAAGGGTCTGATGCTCCTCCTAACAAGGCCCTCATGCTGTCCCTCACTAAGTCCCTGTCACTACTTCTAACTCAGGCCCTGACATTATACCTAATGAAGGCTCTGATGCTAACTCTAATTAAGGCCCTGACAGTGACCCTACCTAAGGCCTTGACACTATTCCTAACTAAGGGCCTAGTCCTAGCCCTAGTCCTAGACCTAGCTCCAGCCCCAGTCCCAGTCCCAGTCCCAGCCCCAGCCCCAGCCCAAGCCCTAGCCCCAGCCCTAGCCCCAACCCCAGCCCCAGCCCCAGCCCCTGATGCTGTTCCTACAGAGGCCCTTATGATCCTCCTAGGCCTTGCCCTGACCCTGTCCTTAACTAAGGCCTTGACACTACTACTAACTCAGGCTGTGATACTGTCCCTAACTAAGACCCTGAAAGTGTTCCTAACTAAGGGCCTGACTCTCCTCCTAACACTTTCCCTGCCGTTATACATAACAAAGGCTCTGACGCTTGTCCTAATGAAAACCCAGACACTGTCCCTCACTAAGACCCTGACACAACTTCTAACTCAGGCAGTGACATTATGCCTAACGAAGGCTCTGATGCTAACCCTAACTAAGGCCCTGACAGTGACCCTACCTAAGGCCTTGACACTATTCCTAACTAAGGGCCTAGCCTTAGCCCCAGCCCCAGCCCCAGCCCCTGATTCTACAGAGGTCATTATGCTCCTCCTAGGCCTTGCCCTGACACTGTCCTTAACTAAGGCCTTGACACTACTACTAACTCAGGCTGTGATAATGTCCCTAACACCCTGACAGTGTCCCTAACTAAGGGCCTGACTCTCCTCCTAACTCTGGCCCTGCCATTATACATAAAAAAGGCTCTGACTCTCGTCGTAACCAAGGCCCTGACACTGTCCCTCACTAAGGCCCTGACACTACTTCTAACTCAGGCCCTGCCATTATACCTAACGAAGGCTCTGATACCAACCCTAACTAAGACCCTGACAGTGATGCTAACTAAGGCCTTGACACTATTCCTAACTATGCCCCTAGCCCTAGCCGCAGCCCCAGGCCCAGCCCCAGCCCCAGCCCCAGCCCCTGATGCTGTTCCTACAGAGGCCCTTATGATCCTCCTAGGCCTTGCCCTCACACTGTCCTTAACTAAGGCCTTGACACTACTACTAACTCAGGCCGTGATATTGTCTATAACTGAGGCGCTGACAGTGTCCCTAACTAAGGGCCTGACTCTCCTCCTAACTCTGGCTCTGCCATTTTACATAAAAAGGGCTCTGACGCTCGACCTAATGAAGGCCGTCACACTGTCCCTCACTAAGGCCCTGACACTACTTCTGACTCAGGCCGGGACTTTATACCTAAGGAAGGCTCTGATGCTAACCCTAACTAAGGCCCTGACAGTGACCCCAACTAAGGCCTTGACACTATTCCTAACTACAGGCCTAGTCCTAGCCCAGTCTTAGCCGTAGCCCAGGCTCCAGCCCCAGCCCCAGCCCCAGCCCCAGCCCCAGCCCCAGCCCCAGCGGCAGCCGCAGCCACAGGCCCAGCCCCAGTCCCAGCCCCAGCCCCAGCCACAGGCCCTGATGCTGATCCTACAGAGGCTCTTATGCTCCTCCTAGGCCCTGCCCTGACAGTGTCTTTAACTAAGGCCTTGACACTACTGCTAACTCAGGCCGTGATACTGTCCCTAACTAAGGCCCTGATAGTGTATCTAACTAAGGGCCTGACTCTCCTCCCAACTCTGGCCCTGCCATTATACATAAAAAAGGCTCTGTCACTCGTCCTAACCAAGGCCTTGACACTGTCCCTCACTAAGGCCCTGACACTACTTCTAACTCAGGCCCTGACATTATACCTGACGTAGGCTCTGATGCTAACCCTAACTAAGGCCCTGACAGTGACCCCAACTAAGGCCTTGACACTATTCCTAACTACAGGCCTAGTCCTAGCCCTAGTCTTAGCCCTAGCCCAGGCTTCAGCCCCAGCCCCAGGCCCGGCCCCAGCCCCAGCCCCAGCCGCAGCCACAGCCCCATCCCCAGTCTGAGCCCCAGCCCCAGGCCCAGCCCCACCCCAAGCCCTAGCCCCAGCCTGAGCCCGAGCCCCAGCCCCAGCCCCAGCCCCAGGCCCTGATGCTGATCCTACAGAGGCTCTTACGCTCCTCCTAGGCCCTGCCCTGACAGTGTCTTTTAACTAAGGCCTTGACGCTACTACTAACTCAGGCCGTGATACTGTCCCTAACTAAGGCCCTGACCGTGTACCTAATTAAGTACCTGACTATCCTCCCAACTCTGGCCCTGCCATTATACATAAAAAAGTCTCTGTTGCTCGTCCTAACCAAGGCCTTGACACTGTCCCTCACTAAGGCCCTGATAGTACTTCTAACTCAGGCCCTGACATTATACCTGACGTAGGCTCTGATGCTAACCCTAACTAAGGCCCTGACAGTGAACCTAACTAAGGGCTTGATACTATTCCTAACTAAGGGCCTAGTCCTAGCCCTAGTCCTAGACCTAGCTCCAGCCCCAGTCCGAGTCCCAGCCCCAGCCCCAGCCCCAGCCCAAGCCCTAGCCCCAGACCCAGACCCAGACCCAGACCCAGCCCCTGATGCTGTTCCTACAGAGGCCCTTATGATCCTCCTAGGCCTTGCCCTGACCCTGTCCTTAACTAAGGCCTTGACACTACTACTAACTCAGGCTGTGATACTGTCCCTAACTAAGACCCTGAAAGTGTTCCTAACTAAGGGCCTGACTCTCCTCCTAACACTTTCCCTGCCGTTATACATAACAAAGGCTCTGACGCTTGTCCTAATGAAAACCCAGACACTGTCCCTCACTAAGACCCTGACACAACTTCTAACTCAGGCAGTGACATTATGCCTAACGAAGGCTCTGATGCTAACCCTAACTAAGGCCCTGACAGTGACCCTACCTAAGGCCTTGACACTATTCCTAACTAAGGGCCTAGCCTTAGCCCCAGCCCCAGCCCCAGCCCCTGATTCTACAGAGGTCATTATGCTCCTCCTAGGCCTTGCCCTGACACTGTCCTTAACTAAGGCCTTGACACTACTACTAACTCAGGCTGTGATAATGTCCCTAACACCCTGACAGTGTCCCTAACTAAGGGCCTGACTCTCCTCCTAACTCTGGCCCTGCCATTATACATAAAAAAGGCTCTGACTCTCGTCGTAACCAAGGCCCTGACACTGTCCCTCACTAAGGCCCTGACACTACTTCTAACTCAGGCCCTGCCATTATACCTAACGAAGGCTCTGATACCAACCCTAACTAAGACCCTGACAGTGATGCTAACTAAGGCCTTGACACTATTCCTAACTATGCCCCTAGCCCTAGCCGCAGCCCCAGGCCCAGCCCCAGCCCCAGCCCCAGCCCCTGATGCTGTTCCTACAGAGGCCCTTATGATCCTCCTAGGCCTTGCCCTCACACTGTCCTTAACTAAGGCCTTGACACTACTACTAACTCAGGCCGTGATATTGTCTATAACTGAGGCGCTGACAGTGTCCCTAACTAAGGGCCTGACTCTCCTCCTAACTCTGGCTCTGCCATTTTACATAAAAAGGGCTCTGACGCTCGACCTAATGAAGGCCGTCACACTGTCCCTCACTAAGGCCCTGACACTACTTCTGACTCAGGCCGGGACTTTATACCTAAGGAAGGCTCTGATGCTAACCCTAACTAAGGCCCTGACAGTGACCCCAACTAAGGCCTTGACACTATTCCTAACTACAGGCCTAGTCCTAGCCCAGTCTTAGCCGTAGCCCAGGCTCCAGCCCCAGCCCCAGCCCCAGCCCCAGCCCCAGCCCCAGCGGCAGCCGCAGCCACAGGCCCAGCCCCAGTCCCAGCCCCAGCCCCAGCCACAGGCCCTGATGCTGATCCTACAGAGGCTCTTATGCTCCTCCTAGGCCCTGCCCTGACAGTGTCTTTAACTAAGGCCTTGACACTACTGCTAACTCAGGCCGTGATACTGTCCCTAACTAAGGCCCTGATAGTGTATCTAACTAAGGGCCTGACTCTCCTCCCAACTCTGGCCCTGCCATTATACATAAAAAAGGCTCTGTCACTCGTCCTAACCAAGGCCTTGACACTGTCCCTCACTAAGGCCCTGACACTACTTCTAACTCAGGCCCTGACATTATACCTGACGTAGGCTCTGATGCTAACCCTAACTAAGGCCCTGACAGTGACCCCAACTAAGGCCTTGACACTATTCCTAACTACAGGCCTAGTCCTAGCCCTAGTCTTAGCCCTAGCCCAGGCTTCAGCCCCAGCCCCAGGCCCGGCCCCAGCCCCAGCCCCAGCCGCAGCCACAGCCCCATCCCCAGTCTGAGCCCCAGCCCCAGGCCCAGCCCCACCCCAAGCCCTAGCCCCAGCCTGAGCCCGAGCCCCAGCCCCAGCCCCAGCCCCAGGCCCTGATGCTGATCCTACAGAGGCTCTTACGCTCCTCCTAGGCCCTGCCCTGACAGTGTCTTTTAACTAAGGCCTTGACGCTACTACTAACTCAGGCCGTGATACTGTCCCTAACTAAGGCCCTGACCGTGTACCTAATTAAGTACCTGACTATCCTCCCAACTCTGGCCCTGCCATTATACATAAAAAAGTCTCTGTTGCTCGTCCTAACCAAGGCCTTGACACTGTCCCTCACTAAGGCCCTGATAGTACTTCTAACTCAGGCCCTGACATTATACCTGACGTAGGCTCTGATGCTAACCCTAACTAAGGCCCTGACAGTGAACCTAACTAAGGGCTTGATACTATTCCTAACTAAGGGCCTAGTCCTAGCCCTAGTCCTAGACCTAGCTCCAGCCCCAGTCCGAGTCCCAGCCCCAGCCCCAGCCCCAGCCCAAGCCCTAGCCCCAGACCCAGACCCAGACCCAGACCCAGCCCCTGATGCTGTTCCTACAGAGGCCCTTATGATCCTCCTAGGCCTTGCCCTGACCCTGTCCTTAACTAAGGCCTTGACACTACTACTAACTCAGGCTGTGATACTGTCCCTAACTAAGACCCTGAAAGTGTTCCTAACTAAGGGCCTGACTCTCCTCCTAACACTTTCCCTGCCGTTATACATAACAAAGGCTCTGACGCTTGTCCTAATGAAAACCCAGACACTGTCCCTCACTAAGACCCTGACACAACTTCTAACTCAGGCAGTGACATTATGCCTAACGAAGGCTCTGATGCTAACCCTAACTAAGGCCCTGACAGTGACCCTACCTAAGGCCTTGACACTATTCCTAACTAAGGGCCTAGCCTTAGCCCCAGCCCCAGCCCCTGATTCTACAGAGGTCATTATGCTCCTCCTAGGCCTTGCCCTGACACTGTCCTTAACTAAGGCCTTGACACTACTACTAACTCAGGCTGTGATAATGTCCCTAACACCCTGACAGTGTCCCTAACTAAGGGCCTGACTCTCCTCCTAACTCTGGCCCTCCCATTATAGATAAAAAAGGCTCTGACTCTCGTCGTAACCAAGGCCCTGACACTGTTCCTCACTAAGGCCCTGACACTACTTCTAACTCAGGCCCTGCCATTATACCTAACGAAGGCTCTGATACCAACCCTAACTAAGACCCTGACAGTGACCCTAACTAAGGCCTTGAGACTATTCAAAACTAAGGCCCTAGCCCCAGCCCCAGCCTTAGCCCTAGCCCCAACCTGAGCCCCAGCCCCCGCCTGAACCCGAGTCCCAGCCTCAACCCAAGCCCCAGCCCCAGCCCCATCCCCTGATGCTGATCCTACAGAGGCTCTTATGCTCCTCCTAGGCCCTGCCCTGACAGTGTCTTTAACTAAGGCCTTGACACTACTACTAACTCAGGCCGTGATACTGTCCCTAACTAAGTCCCTGACAGTGTCTCTGACTATTGCCTGACACTCCACCTAACTCAGGCCCTGATCATGTCTTTAACTAAGACCGTAATGCTGATCCTACAGAGGCCCTGATGCTGCTCCTGAGTCACGCTCTGACAGTGTCCCCAGCTAAGCACCTGATGCTAGGTCTCACTCGGGCCCTGTCGCTCTCCCTATTTCAGGCTCTGACGCTGTCCCTACCTGAAGCCCTGACACTGGTTTTAAACAAGGGCCTGATATTCTCAGTAACTAAGGTGTTGACACTATACCTGGGTCATGTCCTGACAGTATACCTAGATCATAACTTACCCCTGTGGTTAGCTAAACTCGAGCCTCTTATGGCAACTAAAGCCCTGATGCTGTTCTTAACTCAGGCCCTGAATTTAGCCCCAAGGCCGTGACACTGTCCCTAACTAAGGCCCTGCCAGTGTCCCTAACTAAGGGCCTGACTCTCCTCCTAACTCTGGCCCTGCCATTATACATAACAAAGTCTATGACGCTTGTCCTAACCAAGGCCCTGACACTGTCCTAACTTATGCCCTGACACTATACCTAATAGAGACTCTGAAAGTGTTCCTAAGAGAGGCACTGATTCCACTCCTAATCCAGGCCCTGACACTGTCCCTAACTGAGGCCCTGACAGTACTCCTAAATCATGCCCTGACATGATACCGAACAACGGCTCTGATACTAGTTGTAAGTAAGGCCCTGACAGTGTCTTTAACTAAGGCCTTGACACTACTACTAACTCAGGCCGTGATACTGTCCCTAACTAAGGCACTGACATTGTCCCTAAGTAAGGGTCGTACTCTCTTCCTAACTCTGCCCCAGGAATTATATATTACAAAGGCTGTGACGCTCGTCCTAACCAAGGCCCTGACAGTGTCCCTCACTAAGGCCCTGACACTACTTCTAACTCAGGCCCAGACATTATACCTAATGAAGGCTCTGATGCTAACTCTAACTAAGGCCCTGACAGTGACCCTAACTAAGGCCTTGACACTATTCCTAAGTAAGGCCCTAGCCCTAGCCCCAGCCCCAGCCCCAGCCCCAGCCCCAGTCCCAGTCCCAGCTCCTGCCCCAGCTCCTACAGAGGCCTTTATGCTCCTCCTAGGCCTTGCCCTGACAGTGTGCTTAACTAAGGCCTTGTGACTACTACTAACTCAGGCCGTGATACTGTCCCTAACTAAGGTCCTGACAGTGTCCCCAGCTAAGGATCTGATGCTAGGCCTCACTCGGGCCATGTCGCTCTCCCTACGTCAGGCTCTGACGCTGTCCCTACCTGAAGTCCTGACACTGGTTCTAAACAAGGCCGCGATATTCTCAGTAACTAAGGTGTTGACACTATACCTGAGTCATTTCCTGACAGTATACCTAGATCATAACTTATCCCTGTCTTTAGCTAAAGTCGAGCCTCTTATGGCAACTAAAGCCCTGATTCCATGCATAACTCAGGCCCTCAATTTAGCCCCAAGGCCGTGACACTGTCCCTAAGTAAGGCCTAGATGCTGGTTCAACGTCAGGGCCTGATACTGTCCGTATCATAGTCTCTAACACTATGCGTGTCTCAAGCCCTGACAGTGTACCTAACAGAAGGCTCTGATGCCAGTCCTAACCAAGACCCTAACACTGGCCCTAACAAAGCCTCTAATGGTTGTCCTAACCAAGGCCCTGACACTGTCCCTAAGTAGGGCCTGAGACTATGGCTAACTCAGGCCGTGACACGATACGTCACCAAAGCTCTGATGCTAGTCCTACTTAAGGCCCTCACACTGTCCTAATTTATGCCCTGACACTACACCTAACACAGACCCTGACACTGTTGCTAAGAGAGGCACTAATTCCACTCCTAACTCAGGCCCTGACACTGTCCCTAACTAAGGCCCTGACACTATACCTAAAGAGGGCTCTGATGCTAGTCCTAACTAAGTTTCTGACACTAATCCTAAGAAAGGCCTTGACAGTAATCGTAACTAAGCCTCTGACACTGACCCTAACTAAGGACTTGACACTACTCCTAAATCAGGCCCTGACACAATAACCGAACAAAGGCTCTGATATTAGTTGTAAGTAAGGCCCTGCCACTGTTCTTAACTAAGGCCTTGACACTACTACTAACTCAGGCTGTGATACTGTCCCTAACTAAGGCCCTGACAGTGTCCCTAACTAAGGGCCTGACTGTTGTCCTAACTCTGGCCCTACCATTATACAGATCAAAGGCTATGACGCTCGTCCTAACCAAGGCACTGGCACTGTCCATCACTAAGGCCCTGACACCACTTCTAACTCAGGCCCTGACATTATACCTAACGAAGGCTCTGATGCTAACCCTAACTAAGGCCCTGACTGTGACCCTAACAAAGGCCTTGACACTATTCCTAACTAAAGCCCGAGTTCCAGCCCCAGCCCCATCCCCAGTCCCAGCTCCTGCCCCAGCTCCTACAGAGGCCTTTATGCTCCTCCTAGGCCTTGCCCTGACACTGTCCTTAACTAAGGCCTTGACACTACTACTAACTCAGGCCGTGACACTATCCCTAACTAAATCCCTGACAGTGTCCCTGACTCATTGCCTGACTCTCCTCCTAACTCTGGCCCTGCCATTATACATAACAAAGGCTCTAACGCACATACTTACCAAGGACCTGACACTGTCCCTCACTAAGGCCCTGACACTACTTCTAACTCAAGCTCTGACATTATACCTAACAAAGGCTCTGATGCTAAGCCTAACTAAGGCCCTGACAGTGACCCTAACTAAGGCCTTGACACTATTCCTAACTAAGGCCCTAGCCCTAACCCTAGCCCTAGCCCTCCCCTACCCCATCCTCATCCCCTTCCCCATCCTCAGCCCCAGCCCCATCCCCATCCCCATCCCCAGCCCCAGCCCCAGCCCCATCCCCAACCCCTGATGCTGATCCTACAGAGGCCCTTATGCTCCTCCTAGGTCTTGCCCTGACACTGTCCCTACCGAAGGCCGTGATGTTGGTCCTAAAGAAGGCCCAGGTGCTCTCGATAACTAAGGCCTTCAAATTGTCCCTCGCTCCGTTCCGGACTTTATCCCTAGTCCATAGTTAATGTCCTGCCTCTTACCCTACCTGAAGCCCTAATGCTGTCCCTAACTAAGGCCCTGACTAATCATCACTAAGGCCCTGACACTGTTTGTAAGTAAAGCCTGGAAGCTGTCCCTAATGCAGGCCCTGCTGCCGGCAATAACTAAAGGCCTAACACTATCCTGAGCTAATATACTGACCCATCTCGAACCAAGGTCCTGACACTATCCCTAAGTGAGCCCTGATGCTGGCCCTAAATAAAGCCCTGAGGCTGTCCCAAACACAGGCCCTGAAGCTCTCCGTAACCGAGGCCTTGACACTCCACCTAACTCAGGCCCTGATCATGTCTTTAACTAAGACCGTAATGCTGATCCTACAGAGGCCCTGATGCTGCTCCTGAGTCATGCCCTGACAGTGTCCCCAGCTAAGGACCTGATGTTAGGCCTCACTCGGGCCCTGTCGCTCTCCCTACGGCAGGCTGTGACGCTGTCCCTACCTGAAGCCCTGACACTGGTGCTAAACAAGGCCCCGATATTCTCAGTAACTAAGGTGTTGACACTATACCTGGGTCATGTCCTGACAGTATACCTAGATCATACCTTATCCCTGTCTTTAGCTAAAGTCGAGCCTCTTATGGCAACTAAAGCCCTGATGCTATGCTTAACTCAGGCCCTGAATTTAGCCCCAAGGCTGTGATACTGTCCCTAACTAAGGCACTGATATTGTCCCTATGTAAGTGCGGTACTCTCTTCCTAACTCTGGCCCTGCAATTATACATAACAAAGGCTCTGACGCTCGTCCTAACCAAGTCCCTGACACTGTCCCTGACTAAGGCCCTGACACTACTTCTAACTCAGACCCTGACATTATACCTAACGAAGGCTCTGATGCTAACCCTAACTAAGGCCGTGACAGTGACCCTAACTAAGGCCTTGACACTATTCCTAAGTAAGGCCATAGCCCTATCCCTAGCCCTAGCCCCAGTCCAGCCCCAGCCACATCCCCAGTCCCAGCTCCTGCCCCAGCTCCTACAGAGGCCTTTATGCTCCTCCTAGGCCTTGCCCTGACACTGTCCTTAACTAAGGCCTTGACACTACTACTAACTCAGGCCGTGATACTGTCCCTAACTAAATCCCTGACCGTGTCCCTGACTCATTGCCTGGCTCTCCTCCTAACTCTGGCCCTCCCATTATACATAACAAAGGCTCTAACGCTCATCCTTACCAAGGACCTGACACTGTCCCTCACTAAGGCCCTGACACTACTTCTAACTCAAGCTCTGACATTATACCTAACAAAGGCTCTGATGCTAAGCCTAACTAAGGCCCTGACAGTGACCCTCACTAAGGCCTTGACACTATTCCTAACTAAGGCCCTAGCCCTTACCCTAGCCCTAGCCCTCCCCTACCCGATCCCCATCCCCAGCCCCAGCCCCATCCCCATCCCCAGCCCCTGATGCTGATCCTACAGAGGCCCTTATGCTCCTCCTAGGCCTTGCCCTGACACTGTCCCTACCGAAGGCCGTGATACTGGTCCTAAAGAAGGCCCAGGTACTCTCGACAGCTAAGGCCTTCAAAGTGTCCCTCGCTCCGTTTCGGACTTTATCCCTAGTCCATAGTTAATGTCCTGCCTCTTACCCTACCTGAAGCCCTAATGCTGTCCCTAACTAAGGCCCTGACAAGTCATCACTAAGGCCCTGACACTGTTTGTAAGTAGGGCCCGGAACCTGTCCCTAATGCAGGCCCTGTTGCCGGCAATAACTAAAGGCCTAACACTATCCTGAGCTAATATACTGACCCATCTCGAACCAAGGTCCTGACACTATCCCTAAGTGAGCCCTGATGCTGGCCCTAAATAAAGCCCTGAGGCTGTCCCTAACACAGGCCCTGAAGCTATCCGTAACCAAGGCCTTGACACTCCACGTAAGTCAGGCCGTGATCATGTCTTTAACTAAGACCGTAATGCTGATCCTACAGAGGCCCTGATGCTGCTCCTGAGTCATGCCCTGACAGTGTCCCCAGCTAAGGACCTGATGCTAGGCCTCACTCGGGCCCTGTCGCTCTCCCTACGGCAGGCTGTGACGCTGTCCCTACCTGAAGCCATGACACTGGTTCTAAACAAGGCCCCGATATTCTCAGTAACTAAGGTGTTGACACTATACTTGGGTCATGTCCTGACAGTATACCTAGATCATAACTTATCCCTGTCTTTAGCTAAAGTCGAGCCTCTTATGGCAACTAAAGCCCTGATGCTATGCTTAACTCAGGTCCTGAATTTAGCCCCAAGGCTGTGATACTGTCCCTAACTAAGGCACTGATATTGTCCCTATGTAAGGGCAGTACTCTCTTCCTAACTCTGGCCCTGCAATTATATATAACAAAGGCTCTGATGCTCGTCCTAACCAAGGACAAAGTGAGTGGCTTGGGGTCAGGAGGTGGTGGAGACTGTGTTTCGTGGGAGAGTCTTGCACACCTGTGACATTTCATTCTCGGGGTCACCACAGCAGCGCGGATCCACCGTCTGCCCATTTTTCTTTTCCTTCTTCGCTCACTCATTCCCTTGCTCATTCATTCATTGACCCTCTCGATCCGTGACTTGAGCAGTTACTAAGGGTGTACTCTCTGCAGCAAAACACAGGACGCAGAGTGCCCGAGAGATCTGGCCTTCAGTAAGACTAAGGCCTGCTCAGCCCATCACTCACGGTGAGCCCGGGAGTGAACTTTGCACCAGGGCAGGGTCTCCAAGGGGACGAGAAGACCATGCAACTGGCGTGCTGCCGATTCCCACCTCCTCTCCCTCAGGCTCCCTGGCCTGCCCTCATCCCTGGGGTGCAGCTCTGTGATTGGTCACCCTTTGTGTGGCAGAGGCCTGGAGGAGATGGTCAGTGTCCTCATGGGAGGATCCTGCTGCCCACAGAGCATCTGGGACTCTGAATCCAAGTTCAGCAAGGGGAATACTCTGGAACTTTCTGATCCTCCAGGCCCCAAAAGCCTGGGAGCTTGGCTGGGCTCCCGTACCCACTTCTTATGCAGTCTCCCTGGATCCCCCATCCCACCACAGTGAGGATCTAGAAGGTGCTATGTGAGGCCCTTTCCAGTCTGGGCAGCACCAGGACCCTGGGGCTCTTCCAGGCCCAGAGCATCCCTGAGTGTGTTCCAGTGTGGTGAAAAAGTGACAGTTTTCACACAGTGTAGAACAAGCTTGGCTGTTATTTATGGTTCGTGTTGTGTGTGATTTTTCATGGTCTTGGAGAGTCCTATCATTTTTTTTATGCATCAGCACATTTTCCCACAGTATGTGCTTGAGTCCACAGGCTCAGGGGGTATCCTGGGTTCTCTGGTCAGGAAGGCCCAGTCAGACTGGAGGGGAGACTGACCACACCCAAGGCCTGGTCCTTGTCAGGCAGAGGGCAGGAGATAGTCCAGTTGAGGTAGGATTGAGGCTCATTCCAGGAGGGTCATCCTGACTGTGGTCTAAAGAGATGCTGCTGCTTCTGGGAATATTTTTTTCTAGAGGAGAAAAACAGAGATGTTGTATAGAGCATGACTTGGACTAACAGACAAAGGTAAGTCTGTGCAGGGCTGCGAGAGGGGATCATGCTTCCCAGATCTTCATGGACTGTAGACCCAGCACCTCCCCAATCAGCCCCAGGTGGAGCAGCATTAAGACATACAAGAAGTGGACTTGGGTCAGACTGCAGCTTTGTGATTGTGCACAGAGACGGCTGACTGTTTCCCAACTCCAGGGTTCTAGAACTGGGGCCTCTGGAAGGCATAGGCATTCAGGAATATGGTGAAGTGCTTATGGAAGAGTAGATAGCAAAATGTAAGCCTCAGCCCACAGCAAGATACCATGCAAGATAACACAAGACCCCTAGTCCAGAAGTAGCACAGACATGACCCGCAAGTGACACTCAGACTTGCTTCTCCCACGAGCGGCTGGGGCAGTGGAAGGCTCGGCCGAGGCAGCTGAGCAGGCTGGGTCTGTACCCCACGACTGGGCAGGGCAGAGCATGCTTGAGCCTTCAACTAGCCTCTGTGACAGATGCAGGGCCATGACCATCTTTATTTCCCAGGGACCATCTGCTGTCTCCTCATTCTTGGGGAGGCTGTAACAAAAACAAACTTCGTGAAATTTCCTGAGCTTTTGTGTGTATGTGTGTGTATTACGTGAGTGTGCACAAGCATGTGCGTGTGTGTGCTGTCTGTGCACAGGTCTGTGTACATCCGAGTGAATGTGAGTGTGTTTATGTGCAGGCAGGCACATATGTGTGTATGCACGTGTTTTTGCATGTGCAGCACGTGTGATTGTGTGCCTGTGTGTGACTGCAGTCCATCTTTTCATGTGTGTGTGTACATGTGTGTGAATGCAAGTATGCTTGGGCATGTACGTGCACATATGTGTGTACACATGCGTGCTGTGGGGGGATGAGGAAGGCATGGAGTTGTTGCTTTCTGGTGCTGCCTTCCCCCACCCTCCCTTTTGCTGTTGCCTCAGCACTTTGTGGTGAAGTGTAGAGACTCAAAAGGAGGACCACTACCCGCTACCGTGAGTGATATGCCTGCTTATCCTCACGGTCATCCATCTGTCCAGTAAACACCCCTGAGCCTGTGCCATGTGCTGGGGCCTGGGGTCCACAGTGAAGCAGGCGCATGCTCTCAGCTGTGCTCAGCCCAGCCGGGCGTGGGACAGAGGAGCTGCAGGCCAGGTGTGTCTGTGGAGGGAGAGGTTACCTCTGGCTGGTGGGTCAGCGGAGGTGGCAGCTGAGCTGAACCGAAGGAGCGGGGTGGACGGAGCTCGCTCTAGAGGAGGGTGGGGGCAGGGGGCAGGGGAAGGGGCTGGGTGCCTGGCTCGTGGGGAGGACGCATCGCAGAGGGGCTGCAAGGGTGGCCAGACAGCTAGCTTTGACTTTGTTTCATAGACAGAACAGTTTTGGAACCAGAGTGACAGGATCAGGCCCACATTTTTCCTCTGGTGGCGGCTGAGGGGTTTGATGGTAGAAGAGAGAAGCTGGGCCGAGGAACAGGGGTGACGGTACGGGCTGTGCCTCTGCCCGGCTTCCAGCCTCTTTGTGGTGGTCGCTTGGGTCCACAAGGTTAGCACGCACCTTGTGTGAGGCCAGAATGGGGCTTCCTCTTCATTCCCTCTTTGCCAGAAGTAAACGCAACACAGTTTGGAGTTGGTGAGACTGAGGGGGCCATCTTTCAGGAAAGGCAAGCGTCAGCGTTGGCTGGGGTGCCTACCCGGGGTCAAGGGGGAA
This sequence comes from Hyperoodon ampullatus, assembly GCF_949752795.1. NCBI lineage: Eukaryota > Metazoa > Chordata > Mammalia > Artiodactyla > Ziphiidae > Hyperoodon > Hyperoodon ampullatus. Next base: position 686,299 of record NC_136929.1, on the reverse strand, counting down.
CCCTTAGCCAGACCCGCAGACCCCAGGGAAGGACACGGTGTGCTCAGAGAGGCAGGGATAGTCAGGAAAGCCAGGTGTGCAGAGAAGGCTCGGCCAAGGGGGCCCTGGGGGCTCAGACACTCAGGAAGTGAGGGGAGGGGCAGCCAGACAGCCGTGAACTAGGCCCAGGGGTCGACGGGGTCGTGCTGTGTGCAGGGTGGACACACAGGGCCCCAGGCTGTTCTGTAGGGAACATCTCCTGGCTGCAGTGGGCTCTGGAAATTGTCTGCGGGTTGCCACGCCTTCTGGGGCTCTCCGGCCCAGGCCCCAGCCGGGAGCTGCCTGTCCAGCCTACCCTGGCTCCACCTCCAGACTGCGCAAGCCTGGGCAGGCGGGACGGGCTCCTCGTGTCTCAGTTGCCATGACCTGTGACGTTTCCTTTCCAGTTGCCAGATTCATTGTAAGGATATATGTACAGTTTGTTGCGTTGTTTTGCGCCACCCGTTGGCTTAGGGAAGAACTGCCCTAGTAGGTTGGCCTGCAAGGTGTGCTACTTCAGAGCCTCCATCTGACATACTCTTCCCTGTCCGAAATGCAAACACAGCACACACTCCCTGCCTGATTTGGGAATGATGACACCTCACCTCTCACCCCTCCTACCCTGTCCTGCCCGCACTCCAACCTCAAGGACACTTCGGTTCCCCATCTGACTCCCGACCCCTCCAGCTGGCTGGGGACAGGCAGCCTCATGAGACAGTGTGCACAAAGCTTTCTGGCCGGGCTGTGAGGATGGGGACCAGGTCCCACCTGTGCCAATGAAGCAGGCGTCTCACCTGGATTTGTCTCCGGGCTCTTGAAGGTGGACTGAAGGTCAGACAGTCCAGAGGCCAAGGGCCCCAGAGGAGGGGGGTGTGGGCGCAGGTAGACCAGGAGCAGCTGCCCCTCTGGTCAGGAGAGTCCAACAACCCAGGGCTTTCTGGTTCCTGGGGGGAGGAGAGGGCAGAGGCAGTGGGGGCCCAAAGACAGGTCCTGCTTCACCTCTGGATGGAGCCACTCAGCTGAGCCCAGGTTTTGAGGGATTAGAGTTAAAGGATGCAGGCTAGAGGGTCAGGGTTAGAGGATCAGGTTAGACCGTCTGAGTCAGGGTCAGGGTAAGGGTTAGGAGTTTACAGGTCAAGGTCGAGTATCTAGGGGCTAGGGGTTAGGAGCATTAGGGTTTAGGATTAGAGATGAGGAGGTTAGGGTTAGGGAGTGAACAGTAGAGATTTGGGCGTTAGGGTCAGTGGGTTAGTGTTAAGCACAACTGGCCCACGGCCCCCCTAACCCCACACCTCTGAGTCCTGTAGGACGGACAGGACTTGCCCGGGGTCACTCATGAGTGTGGGGTTCACCTGGGCCGCTGGTTATCTACCCCCATCCTGGAACCTGAGAGCAGAAGAACGAAACGTCTGCTTTGGTCACTGTTTCAAATCCACCTCAACCTCAGTCAATGGCTGTTAGGGCCTCAGCAGCCCACAGGGTTTCCTCCTACCATCTGACCTGGAAAGAGTAGTGCTGGCCCCACTTGGCCTGGGCAGCCCGGGTCCAGCACAGGCCTGACTGAGCTCACTCCACGGTCATATTATGAATTTATACAAAACTTGGAGCAGCGACCTACCAGCCCCCAGGTGCTGCCTCCTGAGAGCTGCTGGGGCCCTCCTGGGACTGCAGGCATCCTTTGTCCCATCTGAGTGGGCATCAATAGACATCAAGTCTCAGGACAGCCCTTGACCTCTGACCATCCAGGCAGTCATCTATGGTCCTCCAGCTCAGGCCAGTCTGGTCCCTGTCAAGCCCCTGTGGCCAGTTACTGAGCTGCCCTTGATGCTGGCAATTGAACAGCTACCTGGGCAGCACAGACAGCCCTTTGGGATGTTTCAGTTACTAACATCCTTGTGGTTGAGAAAAGGGCCTCCCCTCTCACAGGCTCATAGCCTGCCAAGCGAGGTGATAACCGTCTAAACATTTGAGTGTGTCCCTGACACAACAACCATACGGCAGACCATGGCCTTGCAATCCTTTGGGCTTCCAGCTGTAACAAAATTTGATATTCATACTCATTAAGAGTCAAAGATACGGGAGCAACTGGGCCACCCAGTGGACAGTTTCACACTGAGGCCGCATGGTCTTGGAGAGCCACGTGCACCCATGTGGTCTCTGAAAGCTGCCAATGATGGATTCCATGATACGGCATAATCCTTGAGCCTCCCACTGCTTCATTGAGCAAGAATTTCCTAACCTCCATAGCATTTAGTCTCTGCTCTTTGTAAAGGAGGGAGGAGACTGGATAAATGAGCAGTATTGTTCTTGGGGGATGGGTGAGTCATGTGGCCAGGGGGCAGGTGTGACTCCTGGGCTCCCGCCACCAGAGACATCAAGGAGGGCTGTGCCTTTTGCAAGAGGAAGAGGTTCTTGCTGTTGTGGACGGACAGCAAGAGCACTGGATGGGTGGCTGCAGCCCCTGACCCTAAATCAGCCCCTTCCTTCCTTGGCCTTCAGATCCCACAGCTGTTCAGTGGGCCGTCAGTGATGTGGAATCTGCCGCTTTCCCCAATCCAGCATCTGTTCTCATGCCAAAGTCCAGAACCTCAGCTTTTCTTTGGGAACTTCTTATCTGTTTCCAGTCCAAACAGTTCCAGAGGGCTGATGCTATGTTCCACCCACCTTGAAGATGGGCATATGATCCACATTTAGCCAATCCCACGTTCCATCCTATGGGTGCTCTGGTGGGTTCAAGGACGATGCCATGATCCAAACCAGGCCAATGACGTTTATTTTATTTTTTGGCCATACTGTGCACGCGGGATTTTAGTTCCCCGACCAAGGATCGAACCTGTGCCCCCTACATTGGGAGCGCAGAGTCTTAACCACTGGACCACCAGGAAAGTCCCATCCCCTCATTTTCAAAACTGCTATGGATTTAAAGCACACAAGATGGTTGTGATATGAGTGGGCTTTTCAGTATGACTTCTTTGACTTAGAATGTTTTCAATGTTTATCCATGTTGTAACATGGATTATCAGTGCTTCATTCATTTTTTTTATTGTGGTTAAAAATACATAACATGGGGATGGGGGGCAAGTGGAGGGAACGGCCCAGATGCACAGCATTCACGGACCCTCTGGACTGGAAGGACTCGTGAGAGCCGGAGCCCAGAAATCCGGGGATGGATATAAGACGCAGCGTCCCCTCCAATTCCCGTGAGCACCCCTCCATCCTGCGCCCAAATACCTCAGCTAGGCCCTCTCCCCACTCTCGACACTCCAGACTCAGCCGGGACAGACCTCCGCAGCCGCCGCTCCCCACCCTGCAGGAGAAGCTCAGAGGTCCTGTCCCGCTTTCCTCTGAGGGACTCTTTGGTGACCACAAAAGGATTTGGTCGCTCAGGACAAAGCTGGTAGAGGACAGCGGGATGGCTGCGCCCGGCGCGCCGCGCTTCCTCCTGACCTTCGACTTGGACGAGACTATCGTGGACGAAAACAGCGCCGACTCCGTCGTGCGCGCGCCGCGGCGGGCCAGCGGCTGCCTGAGAGCCTGTGTGCCACCTAGCGCGAGGGCTTCTACAACGAGTACATGCAGCGCGTCTTCCAGTACCTGGGCGAGCAGGGCGTGCGGCCGCGGGACTTGCGCGCCATCTACGAGGCCATCCCCCTGTCGCCCGGCACGCGCGAGCTGCTGCAGTTTGTGGCCAAGCAGGGCGCCTGCTTTGAGGTTATTCTCATCTCAGACGCCAACACCTTTGGCGTGGAGAGTGTGCTGTGCGCCGCCGGCCACCACGGCCTGTTCCGCCACATCTTCAGCAACCCGTCGGGGCCCGACCCTTGGGGGCTCCTGACGCTGCGGCCCTTCCACACGCACAGCTGCGCTCGCTGCCCCGCCAACATGTGCCAGCACAAGGTGCTCAGCGACTATCTGCGCGAGCAGGCCCACGACGGCGTGCCCTTCGAGTGCCTTTTGTACGTGAGCGACGGCGCCAACGACTTCTGCCCCATGGGGCTGCTGGCAGGCGGCGACGTGGCCTTCCCGCGCCACCACTACCCCATGCACCGCCTCATGCAGGAGGCGCAGAAGGCCAAGGCCGGCTCCTTCCTCGCCAGGGTGGTGCCCTGGGAAATCTCCACTGAAGTGCGCCTACACCTGCATCAGGTGCTGAGGACGTGGCCTGCAGGGGCCACCTGGGCGGGGAGGGGGTGGGGCGGTGGGGGTCGGGAAAGAGAAAGCTAGTTTTATTACTCCCTTTCCCTTTCGTTTTGGTATATCCCTCCGGGATTTCCCGGAATCCCAGGTTGGTCCATTTGGGGACTGGAGGAGGGAGTTGGGAGCTGTCCCCATCTGTGCAGTTAACCGAGCTCAGCTGCCTCCCCCAGTTCCACTGCAAGCGAATTCTGGAGTCTGGCCGCAGCAGCGTGGCACGCATATCTGAGCAGGCAGCAGTGTTTCCACAAACGTTGTCCTCTCAGTTGGGAGGACGGGGTTCCCTGTCAGGGTCGAGAAGGAACATGTCCCGCCGCGTTGCGGTTAACTGTTGCCTTGGGCTGCGTGGCCTCCCTCCTCCAGTCTTCTGTCCAGAGGACCCAGGCCCCGAAATGCACCACCCCGACCTCCCCCGCACTGGACTCCCCACAGAGAGAGGTGGCGCTCCCTGCCGAAGGTCTGAGGCCTAGATCTTGCTTTACCTACTGTGACCCTACACTACACTCCTTGCCTCCCTCCCCCCACCCTGTCAGCATCCCCACAGGATAAAAAGCTAGAGGGAACAGTCACCTCATGTTGGTGGAAAGAGGTAGCACACTGTCCCGGGGCTCGGGTCTGGCCAGCCAGGGACCTCACAGAGCCCGAAAATGTCTCCTTGCACCCCAGCCTCGTCTATGCAGCAAGAAACCAGGGACTTAACCAAAGTCGCCCCACTGACTGGGCCCTTTTGAGCCCCCCTCCTCCCGTATGGAAGAGAAAGCCATGATGCTTTAAAGCAGAGCCAGTGGAAACCCAAGGCCCACCTCCCTCTTTTGGAGTTTCAGAGCTGTGAAGGAGGTGAAGGGGCAGAGTTGAGCGAGGTGTCTCACGCTGCCGTCTGGGGGATGAGGGCGAGGTGATCTCTGCTCTCAGAGAGCCCCACCTAAGTGAGGGAGCTGGTCCCCACTCTTGGAGGAGTGCCCAGCCTGGGGAACCAAGACTGAATACATAACAAAGCAGGCAACAGGCAAAAGAGCAGGGTGCGGCCCACCTTCACAGAGGGGCACGGGTCTAGTGTGGAGGGCTCAGTGAGCACCGAGGAGATGGGAGATACTGCTGCTTAGGGCAGGCAGAGGAGGCTCAGTGAGCGGGAGCCTTACAGGTGGGTTGTCTTTCAGTCCCTCGGCCCGCTAGCCCTGCAGGGCAATCATCAGGACGTCATCAGAATTTTATTCAAAGTTGGCACTTGCATCTGGAGACCCTGTCTTGCATGGCGTAAGGGTCCCCTGTGGGTAAGGTCACCAAACTCCTTGGCTTCCAGTTCTTTCCTGTCTCCAGCAGGCCTCTGGGTACCTCCTCTGTCTTTACCAGGACGCCTTCCCACTGCAATGGGGGGAAGGAACAGACACAGCTCACAGCCCAGGAGGCGTGCCGGTCTGGTCCAGTCTTGAGCAGGCTTTGGTGTGGGACTCAAGAGGCTCACTCAAGGCGGTGCTTGGGTCAGCATCCCAGAGATCCCAGGCTGTCAGCAGCTGGGCTGCGCATAGTTCCCGGGGAAGAATCCAGACCTCTCTGAGCCGGTGCCCTCACAGCAGCCATCAGAGTAGTGGCGGGTGATGCAGATAATGGTGCCCTCAGAGAAGGAGAGTTCATTGTCCTTCTGGCGGGTGTATGGGTACAGTGTCATTACTGCAGGGCGGGAGGAGAGGGGTGCCATGCGACGTGCCTCCTGCCCCGCCACAGGGATGCTTGTGCCCACATACTGGACTCTAGCGGGCAATGTGGGGAGTGGGGCAGGAGATGCCTTCTTCAAAGCCCCAGGACTCCTCCCCAGCTGAGCTAATATTCAGTATCAGGCCAGCTGCTTCCCTCCTCTGTGGGGGTGCGGTGGCGTGGGATAAAAGGCCCCACAAGTATGACACAAGCCATCCCCTCCACTCCAAGAAACTTCAGTGTTTGAGAGCAGGGCCCCAGGATCTACCCATGTTTTGTAATCTGCTTTCAGCCCCCGTTCATCCTGGTCTTCCCACAATGTCTCTGGCAGGTGCTGGAGGTATTGCTGAGTAGGTGCTCTAGTAGGTGCTCAGTAAATACAGCAACATTGAACAGTGTAGACTTGGCCGAGTGAGCCTTGGGCAAGTCACTTAGTTTAACCTCTCAGGCTCAGCTTCGTCTGTTAAATGGGAGGGAGTGTGTAGATCCTAGGAGGTTAAGTAAAAGTGAGAAAATGGATGAGAAGCTTTGACTCTGGGGTCTGGTATAAAGCAGGAGCTAAATTATGTTAAAACCCCCCACATAACATTTACTATTTAAATCATTTTGAGCATACAGTTCTATGGCATTAACTACATTCACGTTGTTGTACAAATATTCTCAGCATCCACCTCCGGAAGTTATTCATTTTCCCTATGGAAAATTCTGTATCCGTTTCTCTAAATTTTTGCCAACATTTGTTATTTTTAGCTTTCTCGATTGTAGGCCTTCTAGTGTGTGGAGGGGTCGGCGTTGTGGTGTTAACTTGCATTTCATCACGACTGATGATGATTAACATCTCTTCATGTGCTTGCTGACCATTTATATGTCTTATCTGGAGAAGGGTCTTTTCAAGTCCTTTTTCCATTTAAAACATTGGGTTGTTTGCCGAGTCCCGCCAAGCGCTCCTCCTGGCGGCGTTGGTGTCGGTGAGTCCAGCCTGGAGCGGTCTCCGCGCCGCAGGGGCCCGCGCCCCGGGGCATCGCTAGCTGCCTCTCAGGAGAGGAGACGCCCGCCCCCCGGCGCCCGTGCCTGGAGCGCCGAGATCGTGCTGCGCCTAACGGGGCGGGTCTTGCTCGGCATTGGCTGCGGGTCACCTGAGCGCGGCGGCGGTCTGCGCGCCTCTCCCGGAAGAGACTGTCCCGGAAATGGGCGTCCCGTCCAGAGCGCACCTGGCGCGGGGCGTCCTCGGGGCTCTGCGCCGTTGGCGCTACGCGAGCTGGCGGGGTTCTAGGGAGCCAGCGCCCGGCGGCTGGGAATGACCCGTCCCGTGGGTCCCAGGCACCCCAGCGGCATCCGAGCGCGGAGCCGAGGGCTGCGGACCGCAGGTAAGGGGACAGGGGTTGGTGGGGGTGGGTGGAGGAAGGAACGACGAATCACGCCAGAGCTGTTTGGTACAGGGGCAGAAACAGAAAACTCAGACGTAGCACTGCAGAGGCCATGGGAGTTAAGTTGTAAATGCTGCTGTCTCAGTAGCCGGCAGCCATTCTCTTCCTGTAGCTGATGGGATACAAAGCTCTACTGGGTTGTTCTTTGCACGGGATAGTCTTGTTTTGCAGAAATTCAGCTCAGAGCCATCCTTGATGTGTAAGTGTAAGGTCGGATCTTAACAAACGGCATCGCGAAACAGAGGAAAGCTTCAAGTGAGCTTTATTAGGGGGAGCTCCCGGGCGAGGTTCACTGGTCCGAGAGAAAGGGGCCAGAGAAGTCACCCCCGGGCGAGGTTTGGGCAAGATTTTATAGGGGAAGAAGGGAAAGGGGTGTGGTGAATCTGGGAGGGCGCAGGGAATTCCTTATCTGGTGGTCTCTTCGGGTGTCGTGGCACTATCTGGTGCCGGTTACATCAGTGTTGGGACCGCTAGTCCCGTCCCTCGAAAGGCGGGAAGGCTGAGCCGGGTGGAAAGCCCCCAGGTCAGTTCCTGGAACTGGGTGGTCCGGAATGTCTCCAGGTCAGTTTCTGGAACTGGGTGGTCCGGAGAGTTTCGGTCTGATGCAACCTGTGAATCTGATTGCGTTCCCCTGCCTCGGGCCAGTTGGCCTTACATCCCGACATCTTTGGTGTAATGGGGCGGCGTTCCGATCTTTGGCTACTTCATGCTGAATGGGGGTGTCAAAAGGGGAGTCAGGCGACCAGAGGTCCGAGGCTTAGGGGAGACCAGTGGGGGGTTCGGTAGGAAGCAAGGTGTAAGGACCGAGGAACATTTGGTTTGTGGCCACCCGAGAGACTTCCTCCATGCGCCGGCGAAGGAACCTAAGAAAACAGGGGGCAAGCATGAGCAAGATACAGATGAGAATTAAGGGGCCTCAGATTGGTGTTAGCTAGGTATAGAGGGTGGATCGCCACCAATCGGGAATTGGGGAGGCGGACTGTTGGTGTTTGCGTTGGAGTTCTTCTCTTAAGCGATGGAGGGCGTTTACAGCAGCATTCCTCCTGTAGGAAGAGGCAGGTACCTCCTTTGTCGGCCGTCAGGAGATCCAGGGCTCGTCGATTCTGGAGAGCGACTCGGGCTATGGAGGTGATTTGGCCCTGGAGAGAGGAGATGGAGGCGGCGGAGGCTTCAATGGCTAGCTGGAATTTATGTTCTAAGTCGCGGGATGTTGAAACACTATGTGTTAAAGCTCCCCCCCGCTCCCCGAGGCCTGCAGCGACCAGGGAGGAGGCGAGAGAGATGCCTGCGACCAGAGGAAGAAAGATAGCTCTTTTTTGTCGGGTAAAGGGCGGCGTGATTAGCGAGGAAAATTCGTCTTGGCTATACAGTGTGAGTTGTGGGACAAGAGTAACGGGGATACATGGGAAGGGGGAGGAAGAATTGATCTCTTTTGTGAGGGAACCATTGCACCACAAAAACATGCCTGGTGGTGCTTCAATTGATGTGTTTACCGTGAGGGATGTGTTGCAAAGAAACCCAGTATCAGGTAGATTTGGGTGGCTGCCGTAACAGATAGTGAGATTTTTTTTGAATCAAGGAATATGGGGACTTTTAACGGGGAAAAAGGTGGGTTTGGGGATGTGTAGGAAGTAGAATTGAAGGGCTGGTCGAGTGGGACAGCAGCCAAGTGTGGCCGGCCAAGCGAGGCACATAGAAAGCAGTCAGAGATGTTACCTATTCCTGTGTGGTTGAGTATCTGTAGTGTTTGGTCAGTTCGGCTGCTGCTGCTAGGGCTCGAAGGCATGGTTGCCATCCCCGAATGGTTGGGTCTAGCTGTTTGGAGAGGTAAGCCATGGGGCGGTAGGAAGGCCCTACAGGCTGGGCAAGGAGTCCAGTGGCTATTCCGGCCTTTCATCCACTAAAATGTGAAAAGGTCGTTTTGGGTTGGGCAGAGAAAGGGGAGGAAAAGATATCAGAGCGTTACGGAGGGTGAGAAAGGCCTGTCGAACGGCGGAAGGAGAGGTGAGGGGTCCTTGAGGGGTTTCTTTAGCGGCTAGATATACGGGTGTAGCGAGGAGAGCAAAGTTAGGGATCCAGTGTCGGAAAAATCCTATAAGGCCCAAAAAAGAGAGAATTTGTTCCGCTGTTTCCGGAGGCTGGAGTTCACGGATAATCCGGGTGCGATCGGCTGTTAGACCTTTGGCGGTGGGGGTAAGGTGGAGCCCCAGGTAGGTTACAGAAGATACAGATAACTGAGCCTTGGCTGGGGAGACCCGATAACCACGAGAGCCAAGGTAATTGAGGAGATCTGCAGTATGTTGTCTTGAGAGGCTGAGAGATGGGCTACAAAGGAGGAGGTCATCTACATATTGAAGGAGTGTGCTGGGGGTTCGGGAGCAGGAAGTGAGGTCCCGTGCCAGCGCCTCACCGAATAGGTGAGGACTCTCGCGGAAGCCCTGGGGAAGAACTGTCCAGGTGAGCTGACTCGAAGTATGAGTATCCGGATCCGTCCAGGTAAAGGTGAAGAGGAAATACGAGTCGGGATGTAGGGAGATAGTGAAAAAGGCATCTTTGAGATCCAGAACCGTAAAGTGGGTTGTGGGTGGGGGGATATGGGAGAGCAAGGTGTATGGCTTTGGTACTACTGGGTGGAGAGGGATTATGGCCTCATTGATTAGTAGGAGGTCCTGGACTAGGCGATAATCCCCAGAGGCCTTGCAGACAGGCAGGATGGGGGTGTTTCAGGGAGTCAGTGGGGATAAGGAGTCCCTGGTTTAGGAGTCTGGTGATAATAGGTAGTAGGCCCCTAAGGTGAGTCTCAGAGATGGGAAATTGGGGCCTTGATGGAAATTTGGAGGGGTCCTTTAGGCGGATGAGGACGGGGGAATGGTGTGTTGCTGTTATGGGCTTAGAAGTATCCCAGACGTGGGGATTGATTGGGTTCAGTGTGATTGGAAGAGGGGGATTGGAGGGGGAGGGTTCTAGAGACAGGCCGAGAAGAGGAAGCAGGAGTTGGGAGGAGGGGACCTTAGGGTCAAGTCTATCCAGCTGGAGGGAGGCCCCTAAGTGGAAAAGGACATCTCGGCTTAGCAAGGGAACTGGGCAGGATGGTATGACTAAGAAGGAATGAGTAACAGGGAGTCCTTCGATATGACATGGGAGTGGACCGGTCTGGAGTGGGAAGGATGGTTTGCCATCAATACCCATGACCGAGATCTGGGAAGGAGAAACTGGCTCGGAATAAGTAGGCAGGACCGTATAGGTAGCCCCCGTGTCCACCAGAAATGAGATGGACTTACCCGCTACCTGTAGTGTTACCCTGGGCTTGGCGATGGTGATGGGGGTCTTCGAGTCCGGGCGCCATCAGTCGTCAGCCAATCCCAGCAGTTCGAGTGGTAATGCCGTTGGGTCGGCCCGCCCCCCACGTGGAGACGCTGAGGGAGGGCCAGTCGTAGGGCAGTCGCTCTTCCAGTGGCCCGTTAACCCGCAGCTGGGACAGGGCTTAGAAGGAGGTCGGGGATTGGGACATTGGCGAGCCCAGTGGCCTTCTTTTCTGCATTTGAAGCAGGCCCCCGGCGGGGTTGCCTTTTGCGGACCCCATGGATGCTGTGATACATGGGAGATGGCCGGCCTTAGGGCGGCTACAAGAGGTTGGGTTTGGAGGGCCACCTTCTGGTGCATCCGAGCCTGTCAGCTGGATCCTGCCAAATCCTCACGGCCAGTGTAGACTTTAAAGGCCATCTTTACCAGATCTCGAATAGGGGTATGAGGGCCGTCTTCTGCCCGTTTTAATTTCTTTCGGATGTCTGGGGCTGATTGGGTGATAAAATGGGTGGCTAGGACCGCTGCCCCTGCCGGGGTGTCGGAATCCAGCTGGGTGTAGAAAGTTAAGGCCGCTGTAAGGCGATAGAGAAAGATAGCGGGATTTCCGTTAGGTTCTTGGATTATCTCTTTAGTTTTTCAAAATTGACTACCTACCTTATGAGCAGCAGCCTGCATGCCAGCCAGGAGGCACTGGATCATGAGGTCGTGTTTATGACGGCCATCTTGGCCATCCTGATAAGTCCAGCGTGGATTGGTACCAGATACAGCAGTCACTCCGACAGGCATGGAGTTGTCGGTAAGGTGAACCTGATCTGCATGGTTTCGGGCAGCAGTTTGAATTCTCTTTCCCTCTCATCAGGGGTCAGAGTAGAAGATAGGATCACAGAGATATCATACCAGGTTAGATCGTAAGCTTGAGAGAGGTAGCGAAATTATTTGATGTAGCGGGAAGAGTCCGCCGAAAAGGAGCCTAATTGCGTTTCTATTTGAGAGAGAACTTGGAGGGAAAAGGGAACATGAACTCTAATCCTTCCGCTCCTTCTATCTCCCTCAGAGAGCAGAGGAGATTTGGATCTTGGGAGTCGGGAGAGCGTGTATGTGCACTAATTGGCGAAGCAAGGGGCGAGGGAGGAGGAACCGTTGAGGGAGGCGGGGGAGCGGTTGGATGGGCCGGAGCGGCTGCGGGATGAGGAGGGACCGCTTCAGGGTTGGGTGGAGGCTGGAGAGGAGCTCTGGAGGGGGGAGAGGCGAGAGATTCGGGTGGGTTGCCTAGTGGAGAGGAGTCATCATCAAAGGAAATTAGGGGCTTGGATGTAGGAGATGCCTGTTTGGCAGGAAAGATCTGGGAAGTGGAACAATCGACGTAGAGGGAGGGGCGGGAGCATAAATACCAGAAGGCCTGAACCTAGGGGACCTCGGATCATTTGCCCATCCTGCGGCAGTAATTATCTAGATCACGGAGGATGTTAAAATTGAAAGTCCCTTCAGGAGGCCATTTGGATTGATTGTCTAGAGGATATTGTGGCCTGGCCACAGTGGAATAGAAAATAAGCCGTCGGCAACGGAGAACTTGGGAGAAACCGAGGGCTGTAAAATTGGCTAGGAGCCACCCCAGGGGTGTCTTAGAATCTGGTTTCGATTCTGAGGTTCCCATGACCCCCAGTCTGTCCCTGAGTGAATGGAGAAGGAGAGAGGCGTGCCTGGTCTCAGTCTCCAATTCACGGCAGGTCGGAGGGCAGTCAGGTGATTGGGACGTCTCCACAGTTCCATAGACCTCACTTGCTATATGGTCGGTCTTTTGATATATGTATTTAATAGGTATTTGTACACGTATGGTAACCCTAATCTTAGTTTTTCCATTCACCCCACCTATCCTTTTAGATAAGCATACTTCTAAGTCTGTGAGTGTCTTTCTCTGTGGAAATATGTTCATTTGTGTTAGTTATTAGCTAACACCTATAAGTGATATCATAGGATATAGGTTTTTGCTTTGCTGACTTACCTCATGTTCTGTGATTATCTCCAAGCTCATCTATGGTGCCTCAAATAGCAGTGTTTCATTGTTTTCCATGGCTAATATTCTGTTGTATAAATAGACCCCTTCTTTATCTGTTCATCTGTTGATGGACATTTTGGTTGCTTCACTGTCTTGGCTATTGTGAATAAGGCTGCAGTGCAGATTTTGCAGCCCGGGTCTTCTCGATTCAGGTCTCAGGTGAGAGGCCCAGTGGTGTGACTGCTGGATTGAATGGTACCTCAATTTTTATTTTAATTGCAGCTCCCTTCTGTTCTCATTATTGGCTGTTACCACTTTACATCTCACCAGAAGCTAGAGGGTACAGTGTTCTCTAAAACCCCTTCAATATTTATTGTTTGTAGTCTTTTTGCTGATGGCCAGTTGACTGGTGTGAGTTGAAACCTTTTTGTAGAGTAGATTTGCATGAGTCTAATAATGACTGAGGTTGAGCTTTTATCTATTTTCCTTTTTTTAAAAGAGAGTGAGCCAAATTAACCTCTTCATATTATTTTCTTGAAAAATTTGCAGTTTTGAATTTTTTTGGCCATTCCCTACCTCCGCACAGTTGTTTAGGGCAGGTGTCCTTTACAGCCCTGAGTCCTTCTGAATGTTAAGTGACCATTAGCTGTGGGTTTAAAGCCGCTCTTGTGGGAAACGGCGACAAGGCGGCAGCATTTCTACATTTCCAACTCTGGGTTTTTGGGCAACAGAGCTTTCCTGGAAATTGTGTTAGTAAGCAGCAAATTAGAGTGGAATGTGCCAGCGCAAAGCCCCAAGAGCATATATATCCTAAATTGTTGTTTGCTATTTAATTTTTATTAATTATCAGAGCAAATTTGATAAAAATGTAGATTCTCCTAGGTGTACAGTCTCTGGTTCATCCTATCAATGTATCTGGTCTGTTCCTCTTTGGATCCTTTCCCGTGTGTGTTATTATAGACTGTTGAGTAGACCTCTCTTCGTATTCCATAGGTATTGTGTGATTATATATTTCATATGTATTAGTACATGTCTGTTAACCCCCATATCCTAATTCATACATTCCTTACACCTTTCCATTTGGTTAAACATAATTTGGTTTTCTGAATCTATGTGTGTCCTTCTCTTGGAAATTATTTCATGGGTATCAATTTTTAGGTAACACCTATAAGTGATGTCATAGGATGTCTGTCTTTCGGTTTCTTTCTTACTTCAAGTTGGGTGATTACCTGTAGATCCTTCTATAGTGGTGCCAACGGCACTGTTCCATGCTTTTTCATGGCTAATATTCCATTGTGTACATGGACGACTTCTTGGTGCATTTTTCTGTTGATAGACATTTTGGTTTCTTCCAGGTCTTGGCTATGGTACATGTTGCTGCAGTGCAGGATTGCCAGCCTGTGTCTTTTTGATTCTGGTCTACTCATGTGATAGGCCCATTAGTGGGCCTACCAGATCACATGGTAACTCCATTTTTACCCTTAAATGCACCTCCATTCTGTTCTCACTACTGGCTGTTACCAGGTTACATCACACCAGCAGCTAAAGGGTACACAGTTCTCTAAAACCCCTTCAGCATTTATTCTTTCTAGACTTTTTTTTGCTGATGATCATCCTGAAGGCTGTGATGTGAAAGTTTTTGTACACTGGATTTGCATGGCTTTATTAATTCCTGATGTTCAGCCTTTTTCCATTCCTGTTTTTTTAACAAAAAAAGAAAGAAAAAGAAACAACACAAATGTGCGTAAAATATGCCTCTTGAAACTGTCGTTTTGAAATGTGGACGTCTTTTGAATTTTTTGTTCGATATACGACCCCAGGATTTGTTTTCAGGGCAGGTGTCATTTACAGGCCTGCAATTATTTTGAATATCAACTGACCATTAGCGCTGGGATTAAAGCTGCTGTTGTGTGAAACGGCCACAAGGTGGCAGCAGTTCTCCTTTACCAAATCTTGTTACTAGGGCAACAGAGCCTCAATGGAAGTCGTGTTCTAGGTTATAACTTAGAATGGAATGTGCCAGGAAAAAGCCCCTTAAGTATATGTCTCACTACTTCTTGTTTGTTGTTCTTATTTAATTTTTATTTTTTATCATAGCAAGTTTGATTACAGGGTTTGGCTTGTTCTAGGTGTGCAAGATGTGGTTCTTTTACACATAAACATATGTCTATTCTTCCTGGGATCCTTATCCCATGTACGTTATGACAGAATGTTGAATAGTCTTCTCTTGGTATTCCGTAGGTCTTTGGTGATTATATATTTCACCTGTGTTTGTATACATCTGTTAACCCCAATATCCTAATGTATCCAATCCTCACACCTTTCCATTGGTGAACCATAAATTTGTTTAATGAATCTCTGATAGCCCTTCTCTGTGGGAATATCTTCACTGGTATCAATTTTTAGGTAACACCTATAAGTGATATCATACGATATGTGTCTTTCTCTTTCTGACTTACTCCAGGTTGTGTGATTACATCTAGAATCATCTACGGTGCTGCACAGGTCAATGTGTCCTTTTTTGTTCCTTGGCTAATATTTTGTCTGTACTTGTACCAGTTCTTCTTTGTCCACTCATCTGTTGCTGGACTTTTTGGTTACTTCCATATCTTGGCTATTGTAATACTGTGCAGTGCACATTTGCCTTCCTGTGCCTTTCCAATTCTGTCTTCTTTGGTTATAGGTCCAGGAATGGGCCTGCTGAATGATATTGTAGCTCAATGTGTACCTTTTAAAGGCATCTCCATTCTGTTCTCATTAGTGGATCTTTCAAGGGTACGTCCAACTGAAAGTTGAGGTTATGCATTTCTCCACAAACACTTCAGCATTTATTGTTTATAGGTTTCTTGCTGATGGTTATTCTGAGGTGTACCAGCTGAAACCTCTTTGTAGCTGAATTTGCGTGTGTCTCATAATCCGTTGAAATTAAGCTTTAAGGCATGTCCATTTTATTTTTCAAACTGTGATTACAGCTTAGCTCTTCAAAGTGTTTTCTTAAAGTATGTGTCACATTTTGAAATTTATTGGCCATTACCTCCCTCAAGGCATTTTGTGGGCAGGTCTCATTTACAGCCATGCAGTACTTGTTCACATGAAGTGACCATTAGCACAGGTTTTAAGCTGCTTTTGCAGGTAACGGCCAGAGGGTGGCAGCCTTTCTACGTTCCCCGTGCTGGTACTAGGGAAACAGACCTTCCTGCCACTGGTGTTCCTCAGTTATAAATTAGAGAGAAATGTGCCCGGATAACCCCCCAATTGCTTCTGTCTCCTTACTTATATTTAATTTTAAATTTAAATTATACTTTTTATTGGAGTAATATTCCATTGTGTACATGGACCACTGCTTCTTGGTGCACTCCTCTGTTGATGGACATTTTCGTTGCTTCCAAGTGTTGGCTATGGTCAGTATTGCTGGAGTGCAGAATTGCCAGTCTGTGAGGTTTTGATTCTCATTTTCTCAGGTGACAGGTCCAGCAGTGGGTATGACTGATTGCCTGGTAGCGCAATGTTTCCCTTTTCAAAGCACCTCCATTGTGTTTTCATTAGTGGCTCTTACCACGTCCCCTTTAGAATGGAGGGTACGCACTTCTCCACAATTGCTTCAGCATTTATTGCTTGCAGCATTTTGTTAATGGCCATTCTGACTGCTGTGAGCTGATAGGTTTTTGTAATTTGGGTTTGCATGTCTTTATAAATTCCTAAAACTCATCATTTTTCCAAGCTTTTTTTGTGTTTTTTAAAAAAGGAGAAAAAAGTATGCATACAATAAACCTTTTCAAATTGTCCTCTTGGAAGGTTGCCCTCTTTTCAATTTCTTATTCAATTTTCGACCCCAGGATTATTTTGGTGGACAGGTGTCATTACAGAACTGCAAGATTGGTGAATAGTTAGTGACCATTAGCAGTGGGTTTAAAGCTGCTGTTGTGTGAAACGGCCACTAGGAGGCAGCATTTCTCCATTCCCCAATCTGGGTAGTAGGGCAGCAGAGCCTTTCTGGAAGTCGTGTTTCTAGGTTGTAAATTAGAATGGAATGTGCCAGGAGAAACCCCCATACGTTTATGTCTCATTACTTCTTGTTGGTTGTCTTAATTTTTGTAATCGGTGTAATGATTAGAATACTGTTTGTCCTAGGTGTACACAATCTCGCTCATTTGTACATTATATATGTCTATTCATATACAGATCCTCTTCCCATGCAAAATATTACACAGTGTTCTGTAGACCTCCCTTGCTATATGGTCGGTCTTTTTGACACATGTCTATAATATGTATTGGTATACATAACACTGATCTTCATTTATCCATTCCCCCCACCTTTCCTTTTAGATAAGTATATTTTTTTCCTACATTTGTTATTGTCTTTCTCCGTGGAAATACGTATATTTGGGTCCGCTATTAGATAACGCCTATAAGTAATATCATAGGATATAGGTCTTTTGCTTTGCAAATTACCTCATGTTCCATGATTATCTCTAAGCTCATTTGTGGTGCCTCAAAGAGCAGTGTTTCATTGTTTTAAATGGGGAACGATCCATTGTGTACATGGACCTCTACTTCATTATCCATTCACCTGTTGATGGACATTTTGGTTGCTTCACCATCTTGGCTATTGTGAATAAGGCCACAGTGCAGCTGTTGCAGCCTGTGTCTTCCCGATTCTGGACTTCTCAGGTGAGAGGCCTAGCGGTGGGCCTGCTGCGTCGAATGGTACCTCAATTTTTACTTTGCTAACGCAGCTCCTTTCTGTTCTCATTATTGGCTGTTACCACTTTACATCTCACCAGCAGCTAGAGGGTACACAGTTCTCTAAAACTCCTTCAGTGTTTACTGTGTGTAGACTTTTTGCTGATCGTCAGTGGACAGGTGTGAGTTGTAAACTTTTTGTAGATTAGAGTTGCATGAATCTAATAATTCCTGAGGTTGAGCTTTTATTCATTTTCCTTTTTTTTTTTAAAGAGAGTGAGTCAAACTTACGTCTTCATAATATATTCTTGAAACATTTGCCTGTTCTGAAATTTTTTGTCCATTCCCTTCCGCAGCACAATTTTTTTAGGGCAGGTGTCCTTTACAGCGCTGAGTTCTTGTGAATGTTAAGTGACCATTAGCTGTGGGCTTAAAGCCGCGCTTGTGGGAAACGTCCACAAGCCGGCAGCATTTGTACATTTCCCACTCCGTTTTTGGGCAGTACAGCCTTCCAGGAAATCGTGTTAGTAGGCTGCAAATTAGAGTAGAATGTGCCAGGGAAAACCCCCAAGAGCTTATATCTCCTTTCTTCTTGATTGTTTTTAAATTTAGTTTTTATTAATTATCAGAGCAAATTCGATAAAAAAAATACTTTGTTTCTCCTAGGTTTACAGAATCTGGTTCATTATATCAATGTATCTGTCTACTCATCTTTGGAGCCCTTCCCGTGTAGGTTATTACAGAGTGTCGAGTAGACCTTTCTTGGTATTCCATAGGTATTTTGTGATTAAATATTTCATATGTATTAGTACATGTCTCTTAACCCCCATATCCTAATTCATCCATTCCTTACAACTTTCCATCAGGCTAAATGTACTTTTATTTTCTTAATCCATGCTTTTCCTTCTCTTGGAAATAAATTTGTGGGTATCAATTTTTAGCTAACACCTATAAGTGATGTCATAGGATGTCTGTCTTTCAATTTTTTTCATACTTCAAGTTGGGTGATGATCTTTAGGTCCTTCTATGGTGGTGCAAACGGCACACTTTTATTCTATTCCATGGCTAATATTCCATTGTGTACATGGACCACTTCTTCCTTGTACATTTTTCTGTTGATGGACATTTTGGGTTCTTCCAAGTCTTGGTTATGGTTAATGTTCCTGCAGTGCAGGATTGCCAGCCGGTACCTTTTTCATTCTGGTCTGCTCAGGTGATAGGCGCATGAAAGGACCTACCATATCACATGGCAGCTCAATTTTTACCTTTAAATGCACCGCCACTCTCTCCTCCCTACTGTCTCTTACCAGTTTATCTACCCACAGCAGCTAGAGGATACATAGTTCTCTAAAGCCTTTTCAGCATTTATACCTTTGTACACTGTTCTCCTGGTGATCATTCTGATGGCTGTGTGGTAAAGGTTTCTGTAGATTGGATTTGCAATCTTTATTAATTGCTGACGTTGAGCATTCCCATTCCCTTTTTCTTAAAGAAAAGCAAGAAAAGACAACGTGTGTAAAATATGCCTCTTGACTGTGTTTTTGAAACGTTGACGTCTTTTGAATTTTCTGATTGATTTACGACCCCAGGATTTTTTTCTTTGATGGTAGGTGTCTATTACAGGCCTGCAATTATTTTGAATATTAAATGACCACTAGCGCTGGGTTCAAAGCTGCTGTTGTGTGAAACGGCCAGAAGACAGAAGCATTTCTCCTTACCAAATCTGGTTTCTAGGGCAAGACAGCCAAAATGGAAGTTGTGCTGTAGGTTGTAAATTGGAACGGAAAGTGCCAGGAAAATCCCCTTAAGATTATGTCTCATTCTGTCCTGTTCGTTTTTTAATTTAATTACTATTTTTGATCACAGCCAATTTGATTACAATGTTTTCTTTGTTCTAGGTGTGCAAGATGGGGATGTTTTATACATATACATATATCTAGTCTTCTTCAGATCCTTTTCCCATGTAGGTTATGACACAATGTTGAGTAGTCTTCTCTTGGTATGCCGTAGGTCTTTGGTGATTATATATTTCACATGCGTTTGTATATCTCTGTAAACCCCAATAATGTAATGTATCCAATCCTCACACCTTTCCTTATGGTGGACCCTACGTTGGTTTAATGAATCTGTAATTGCCTTTCTCTGTGGAAATATCTTCATTGGTATCAACTTTTAGCTCACACCTATAAGTGATATGATAGGATATGTGTCTTTCACTTTCTCACTTACAACAACTCGGGTGATTACTTCTAGACTCATCGATGGTGCTGCAAAAGGCATTGTTTCATTTTTTCCCCAGCTAATATTCCATCTCTACGTGTAGCAGTTCTTCTTTGTCCACCCATCTGTTGCCGGACTTTTTGGTTACTTCCATATCTTGGCTATTGTAATATGTGCAGTGCACATTTGCCTTCCTGTGCCTTTCCAATTCTGTCTTCTTTGGTTATAGGTCCAGGAATGGACCTGCTGGTTTATATTGTAGCTCAATGTTTACCTTTTAAAGGCATCATCTCCATTCTGTTCTCATTAGTGGCTCTTTCCAGGGTACATCCCACTGAAAGTTGAGGGTATGCATTTCTCCACAACACCTTCAGCATTTATTTATTTATTTATTTTTGTTTGTTTGTTTTGCGGTACACGGGCCTCTCACTGTTGTGGCCTCTCCCGTTGCGGAGCACAGGCACCCACGGCATGTGGGATCTTCCCAAAACGGAGTACGAACCCGCGTCCCCTGCATCGCAGGTGGACTCTCAACCGCTGCGCCACCAGGGAAGCCCCAGCATTTATTGATTATGGGTTTCGTGCTGAAGGTTATTCTGAGGGGTGTGAACTGATACCTCTTTGTGGTTGAATTTCCGTGTGTCTCATAATCCCTTGACATTAAGCTTTAAGGCATGTCCTTATTTTTCACACTGTGATTACAGCTTAGCTCTTCAAAGTGTTTTCTTATAGTATGAGTCACATTTTGAAATTTTTTGGCCATTACCTCCCTCAAGACATTTTGAGGGCAGGTTTCATTTACAGCCATGCAGTACTTGTTCACATGAAGTGACCATTAGCACAGGTTTTAAGCTGCTTTTGCAGGTAACGGCCAGAGGGTGGCAGCCTTTCTACGTTCCCGACGCTGGTACTAGGGAAACAGACCTTCCTGCCAGTGTTGTTCCTCGGTTATAAATTAGAGAGCAATGTGCCCGGATAAACCCCCAAATGCTTACGTCTCCTTACTTATGTTTGTTTTTAAATTTAATTTATACTTTTTATTGGAGTAATATTCCATTGTGTACATGGACCACTGCTTCTTGGTGCACTCCTCTGTTGATGGACATTTTCGTTGCTTCCAAGTGTTGGCTATGGTCAGTATTGCTGGAGTGCAGAATTGCCAGTCTGAGGTTTTGATTCTCATTTTCTCAGGTGACAGGTCCAGCAGTGGGTATGACTGATTGCCTGGTAGCGCAATGTTTCCCTTTTCAAAGCACCTCCATTGTGTTTTCATTAGTGGCTCTTACCACGTCCCCCTTAGAACAGAGGGTACGCACTTCTCCACAATCGCTTCAGCATTTATTGCTTGCAGCATTTTTGCTAATGGCCATTCTGACTGCTGTGAGCTAACAGGTTTTTGTAATTTGGGTTTGCGTGTCTTTACAAATACCTAAAATTCATCATTTTTCCAAGCCGTTTTTGTTTCTGTTTTAAAAAAAAGGAGAACAAAGTGTGCATACAATATACCTCTTGAAATTGTCTTCTTGGAAGGTTGC
Organism: Hyperoodon ampullatus; assembly: GCF_949752795.1. Lineage (NCBI taxonomy): Eukaryota > Metazoa > Chordata > Mammalia > Artiodactyla > Ziphiidae > Hyperoodon > Hyperoodon ampullatus. Next base: position 665,228 of record NC_136929.1, on the reverse strand, counting down.
CCTCTTTTGAATTTCTTATTAGGTTTTCGACCCCAGGAATTTTTTGGTGGGCAGGTGCCATTACAGAACTGCACGTTTGGTGAATAGTTAGTGACCATTAGCAGTGGGTTTAAAGCTGCTGTTGTGTGAAACGGTCACAAGGAGGCAGCATTTCTCCATTCCCCAATCTGGGTAGTAGGGCAGGAGAGCCTTTCTGGAAGTCGTGTTCCTAAGTTGTAAATTAGAATGGAATGTGCTAGGAGAAACCCCCATACGTTTATGTCTCATTACTTCTTGTTGGTTGTCTTAATTTCTGTAATCGGGGTAATGATTAGAATATTGTTTGCCCTAGCTGTACACAATCTGGCTCATTTGTACATTATATATGTCTATTCATATACAGATCCTCTGCCCATGCAAAATATTACACAGTGTTCCGTAGACCTCCCTTGCTATATGGTCGGTCTTTGTGACACGTGTATATAATATGTATTGGTATATGTAACACTGATCTTAATTTATCCATTCCTCCCACCTTTCCTTTTAGATAAGTATAGTTTTTTCCTACATCTGTGAGTGTCTTTCTCTGTGGAAATATTTTCCTGTGGGTCAGTTATTAGATAACGCCTATAAGTAATATCATAGGATATAGGTCTTTTGATTTCCAACTTACCTCATGTTCCATGATTATCTCTATGCTCATCTGTGGTGCCTCAAAGAGCAGTGTTTCATTGTTCTCCATGGTGAATATTCCATTGTGTACATGGACCTCCTCTTCTTTATCCATTCACCTGTTGATGGACATTTTGGTTGCTTCACCATCTTGGCTATTGTGAATAAGGCCGCAGTGCAACTGATACAGCCTGTGTCTTCCCGATTCTGGACTTCTCAGGTGAGAGGCCTAGAGGTGGGCCTGCTGCGTCGAATGGAAAACGTAGGGAGTAACCAGGCAAGGTCAGTTACCATGGCAGCCCTGGGAAAAACATTACCAAGTGAAACTAACACTCCCAGGAGCCTACATTTGTTTCCACAATAGGTAAACCTTTCTCATTTCTAAAGTACTATACTGTGAAATATGCATCTCAGTCAGAACTAGAGGTTACTCAGTGTCTGCTGTGACTGGGAGGAAAAGAGAAGGGCCTTACACAGTACCTAAAGCAACGACAAGAAGAAACTAGGGGCCACGGGCAGAGACAGACAGGCTCAGACAGGCTCCTATCCCTATGACATTCTGAGGAGATCACGTTGTAAGGGCTCGAGCACGAGAAAGCAGCCACTAACCAGCTACCCTGTCTCAAATATGTGGAGAAAGTCAATGTAAATGCTTACCTATGTATTATTCTTTTCTGATCATTCTTTCAGTGTATCCCTTCTGGCTGTGTGCAAAGCGATTCTTTGTTTTGTACCTGAAAAATGAGTGGCACATGTAAATGGATGAAACTTGTCAGAGCAGACATCCAAGGAGCTCTTCAGCTAACGAACGAGGAGCTCCGAGTTCTGGGAAGGAATCATAAAAGTAGTGTAGAATCACAACATCTTAGAGCATCCTTTATATGAAATCCCCTCTTTCATATCACCAGTCACTGGTCATCAGCCTATACATGAACTTTGCAGTGACAGAAAACCCAGCACTGTCTACACAGGTCTAGGCACTTCTAGTTGCTACAGCAGTCTATACCAAATTCAGAATCTGACTCCCTGTCACGCATCAGTCCCAGTCTGCCTTCTGCAATGGTACACCCCATGGCACACCTCATCTCTTTTCCATCTGGCACATTTCCCAAACACATGAGGACAATTTTGTTCTCCCTAAAGCTCTCTTCTCCCACGTCACCCTCCTAAATCACTCCTTCCTTCCTGTGTTTATGACTTTGAGGAGCCCCCAAGGTTTTCTCATCCCAAGGCCATGACAAGCAATGGCATCAGTGTGCCTGCTACAGATTCTAGGAAAGGGGCAGGGCCACACGAGGGTCTGGCAAGTGTGACTGACAACCTGAGGTGAGAGTACATGGGACAACCTCAGCCTCTCTTCAGTCCTCAGCCTCTATCCAAGGTTTCTCCATAGCACGCTACTGACATTTTGGGCCAGATCATTCTTTTGGGGTGGTGGGGAGGGCTGTCCTATGCCTTGTACGATATGTAGTAGCATCCTGGCCACTACCCACTAGATGTCTGCAGCACCGCCCCCCACCCACACACACACCCCGGATGTGACCAAGAAAAATGTCTCCAGCCATTGTCAAACGTCCTGGAGGACGGGTGATGGCACAATCACCCTCACTCAGGAGCCACTGCTCTTTCCAATGACTCTGTTCACCCAGGAGGACTCAAAACCCTCTCCTCTGCTGGCTTAGCATTCGACTCTCCAGAACGTCTATCGTGTATCAAAATGCTATTTGAAATTTGATAGTATTTCTCTCTATAACGGTATCCGATGAAAGTAAAACTCTTTCGCCAGATGTTAAGAACCTCCCAGGTGATTAATCCACGTTTACCTTATCTCCTACCCAAGACACTGGAAATTACAGAAATGATCGGACACCCATTTTCGGTATCCGTTCAGGAAGTACCTGTTGTCTGAGGCTTTTTGGCAACCTGAACAACTGAATTAAAGTAAAATATTCTGCCTGACCGTGGCTTTGTGAGACAAGACACAAACCTGTAGCAGGACCCTCCTCTCTGCTGTTTACGGAATTGAGGTATCTGACTGGAAAGCCGTTGGAGGTGAACTACCCAAGAAAGCAGTGGGTTCAGGATGAGAATTTGGAAAGGGTGACGAGGGAGGGGAGAATGAACCTCAGCTGAAAAGAAAGGGGAAAAGTACCAAGAGATGAGTTCTCTTGACTGAAGAGAAGAGACGCTGAAAGCCATCAGCTTGCCCTCGGGGCCCTCAGCTCTCTGGGGAGCTCTAAGGGAAGGGTGAGCCTGGACCTACGACTCCGGACTCCTGGTCTCGGCCCCCAGGCCTGACCATTCACTCAGACTCTCAATAAATACTTGTATTCAAAGACCTTACACGGGGACCACATCTGGGAAAACATCGCCGCACCCTCATCATAAGTCACAGGGGGAGACCCGAACTGGCCAAGCCACGACAGGAGCTGTGAGGGCGACAAGAGAGCACGGCAGGGATCGGACATCGGATCGCCAGAAGCCCTCCGCCCTCCTGGTTCGTAATGCCAGGGCCCCATCGCCGCGTATCGCCGGACCCCGGTCCTGCCTCCGTCGCGCACCCTTCCCCAAGGTTGGCGGGGGTCTGGAGTCACCATCCCCGGTTCGGACCTACAGACCTCGCCGCTGCTGAGCTCTACAGATCCCGCTCCTTCCACACAGTTCGCCGAGTCCGCGGGCCTTACTCAGCCGCGCCGGCCACCGTCCGCGAGGCCTTGGCGCGCCTGTGACGTCACTGTCGTGCGCCTCTCCCGCAACAAGGGGTGGATGGCTCTCGCACGGCGGCTGCGGCTGTTGTCGCTCGCGGCTCAGTTGCTTCTGGCGCCTCGCCGGGACCTGACGGTCTGCGGTCCCATCGAGCCCCTGCCCGTGGTGCGCATCCTGCGGGCTCCACAGCGGCGGCAGGAAGAGCGGCAGAGTGGGCAGCGGAGCCCCCCGCGGCCGGTGCTGGCGCGACCTGGGCCGCTGCCACGACGACTGAGCTCACGTGCCACAACTACTGAAGCCCACGCGCCTAGAGCCGGTGGCCCCCAACAAGAGAAGCCACCACAGTGAGAAGCCGGTGCACCGCAACGAAGAGGAGCCCCCACTCACCGCAACTAGAGAAAGCCCACGTGCAGCAACGAAGACCCAACACAGCCAAAAGTAAACAAATAAATAACATGAAAAAAGATACAATACAGTATTGTTAACCATAGTTGCCATGCTGCACATTACATCCCAGAACGTATTTGTCTTGTAACTGGAAGTTTGTATCCTCTGACCACCCTCACCCATTCCCCACCCCCCCACCTCATCCCCGTAGGTTAAAATTTACAATAGAGGAGGAGCCCAGATAAACTTCAAGGAGAAGGTGACATCTGAGCAGAGATTTGAGTTAGCCAAGTTCATATCTAATGGAAGACCGCACAGGAGAGGTAAGGGCCAGTGCAAAGACCCTGGGGCAGGCGCTTGATTGGTGTGTTAGAAGAACAGGAAGGAGGCCACTGTGGTTGCAGCACAGAAAGGAGAAGAGGGTAATGGAAGTCAGATACACAATGGATGGAAAGCAGTAAGCAGGTAGGACACAGTGGTCGGACCCCGAATGGCCTTGTCGGACGCTCTGCGGGCCGTGTTAGCGCTTCACGATAGGAGCCAGTGAAGGCTTTGAAGGAGAGGAGTGGCATGACTGATCACAGTCCCCATGATCACGCTGACTGCTGTATGAAAAACAGACTGTGGGGGCCACGGTAGACACTGGCAGATCATCAGAAGGCTCTTCTGCCACCGATGTCAGAGATGATGGTGGCTCAGGACGGAGAGATAGTAGGGGAGGTGGTGAGAAGTGGTCACATTCTAAAAATATTTTGAAGGTAGAGCAACAGGAGTAAAACGAAGAAAATCCAAATCCCGTGGCCCAGAGATAACTGTTAATTTATTTATTCTAAGCAAACTCGGTCCCTCCTAAAAACCACAAAGCTTGCCAAGGATGCTCTTCTCAGAGGTACTACCTTTGTACCACTCAGCCCACTCCGGCATGCCCTCCCCCTCTGCCACTCTCCCAGAACTGCTCTGATTAAAGTCACCAATTACCTCGAAGTGGCTCAATCTATGAGACACTGACCTGTCCTCAATCCTGTTCTGCTAGCGGCACATGGCATGGTGAAGCCTCCCCTCTTGCTTGATCTCTCTCCTCCCTGGGTTCGTCGACCGCACACTCTCCCAGTTTTTCTCTCTACCCCTGCTTTGCAGTCTCTTTTCCTGGTTTCACCTCCTGCCCTCACATGTTGAGGTTGCTCCTCAGTCGTGGGCCCTCTTCCCTGCTAATTTCACACATCCTGCCCCACAAATATATTCACTCCCATGGTATAAAATATTGGCCACGATCATCTCCAAAGGCATCCCAACCTCACACCAACTGCTCAAAACACATCCCCACTCGGATGTGTTAAGGGCATCTCCTACTCCACGTGTGGAAAACAAAGCCTTGATCAACCTTCCTAAGCCTCGTACTCTGTCTCCAATTATTTATTCAACGGACACTTACTGAGCCCCTAAGATATGCCAAGCACTGCTAGGCACTAAGAGACAAAAAGATGAGGCAGGAGGGTAAGGTTCAATAGAACAGAGGGTTATAGAAAGGGAACTGACAAATATGTGTGAAAATAAAAGTGTGCACGGTGCTATGATGGAGCACTTACGTAAGGCTGTAGGAGTCTAGCTCAGCAGCGAAGAGACTGATGGGGGTTGAGGAGGGCCTCCCTCAAAAAATAATCTCTGTGGACTTCCCTGGTGGCGCAGCGGCTCAGAATCCGCCAGCCAGCACTATTTACAATAGCCAGGACATGGAAGCAACCCAAGTGTCCATCGACAGACGAATAGACAAGAAGATGTGGCACATATATACAATGGAATATTACTCAGCCTTAAAAAGAAACGAAATTGGGTTACTTGTACTGAGGTGGATAGACCTAGAGTCTGTCATACAGAGTGAAGTAAGTCAGAAAGAAAAACAAATACCGTACGCTAACACATATGTATGGAATCTAAAAAAATAAAATAGTTCTGATGAAGCTAGGGGCAGGACAGGAATAAAGAAGCAGACGTAGGGAATGGACTTGAGGACACGGGGAGGGGGAAGGGTAAGCTGCGATGAAGTAATAGAGTAGCACTGACATATATACAATACCAAATGTAAAATAGCTAGGTAGTGGGAAGCAGCGGCATCGCAAAGGGAGATCAGCTCAGTGCCTTGCCACCACCTAGAGGGGTGGGATCAGGAGGGTGGAGGCAGACTCGAGAGGGAGGGGATATGGGGATATACGTATGCATAGAGCTGATTCACTTTGTTATACAGCAGAAACTAACACACCATTGTAAAGCAATTATACTCCAATAAATATGTTTAAAACAAAACAAAACAAAAACAAAAACAAGAATCCACCTGCCAATGCAGGGGACACGGGTTTGCTCCCTGCTCCAGGAAGATCCCGCACGCCTCGGAGCAACTAAGCCCACGAGCCACCGCTACTGAGCCCGTGCGCCACAACTTCTGAAGCCCGCGCACATAGAGCCCGTGCTCCGCAACAAGAGAAGCCCCTGCAGTGAGAAGCCCGTGCCCCACGACGAAGGGTAGCCCCTCCTCGCCGCAACGACAGAAAGCCCACGCGCGGCAACGAAGACCCAACGCGACCAAAAATTGATTGATTAAAGCTTATATTTAAAAAAAAAAAAAAAAAAACAAAGAAAAAAAATCTCTGCTGGGAATTCCCCGGTGGTCCTCTGGTTAGGACCCTGTGCCTCCAGTTCAGGGGGCCTGGGTTCAATCCCTGGTTGGGGAACTAAGATCCTGAAAGCCGGCACCGCAGCCCAAATAAAAATGAAATAAAATAAAATATATTAAAATAAAAAAAGAAAGGATCTCTGATTCAAGGTCTAAAGGGTGAGAAGGTGTTTATCAGGCCAATATGTGGGGAGAAAATTTTTCCCATTTCAGTAAGTAGCACCTCCATTTACCCAATTACACACCATTAACCCACATTCCCCACATCCAATTCATCGCTTACTCCTATTCGCCTCCAAGCCATCACTAACCTTCCAAATATGACTCTAACGTGCCTGCTTTACTCCACCTCCAAGGCCACCACTGTGCACAAAGCCAGTCTCCTAATGAGTCTCCCCAAATCTTCTCCTGCCCCCTCCTATCCATTCTCTTACAATAGCCAGTATGGTGTCTGAAAAAGGCATCTCTGCTAACACCACTTCCCTGTTTATACCCTGCAATGGCTTCCCACCAACTTTAGGATAAATCCCAAACAGATGATGGACTGGAGGTTGGAAGACCAGAAGGAGGTAGGGTGTTAGGTTAGAAAGAGGGATAAAGGGTCTAGGCAAACAGCGAAAAGGGCTGAAAAGAAAATGATCGGCACTTGTACAACAGTCCGGATGCAGGCAGGAGAATGCAGGAATAGCGAAGGAATACGAATAGCCAGCCACTTTTTATTTCTGCAATGCCTCTGCAATTCCCAAAGTGCTTCACTTGTAACTGTGATTCTCAAACCTAGCTGTACATTAGAATCATCTGGAGAGATTTTTAAAACTACCAATGGCCAGGCCTCACCCCATTTTAATCAGAATATACACTTCACTAGGGCAGGAATTTTGTCTGTTTCATTCACTGTCCATATGAAAAGTACCTGGGACATACATGGTGCTCAGAAAATATATACTGAATGAATAAATGAAGGAAGGAATGTACCACTATCACCTGAGATCCAAGGAGACATTCTTTTCAAAACTTAGGGAGTAACCAGGCAACGTCAGTTACCATGGCAGCCCTGGGAAAAACATTACCATGTGACACTAACATTCCCAGGAGCCTACATTTGTTTCCACAATAGGTAAACCTCTCTCATTTCAAAGTACTATAATGTGAAATATGCATCTCAGTCAGAACTAGAGGTTACTCAGTGTCTGCTGTGATCGGAGGAAAAGAGAAGGGCCTTTACACAGTATCTAAAGCAACGACACGAAGAAACTAGGGGCCACGGGCAGAGACACACAGGCTCAGACAGGCTCCAATCTCTATGACATTCTGAGGAGATTCACTTTGTAAGGGCTCGAGCACGAGAAAGCAGCCACTAACCAGCTACCCTGTCTCAAATATGTGGAGAAAGTCAATGTAAATGCTTACCTATGTATTATTCTTTTCTGATCATTCTTTCAGTGTATCCCTTCTGGCTGTGTGCAAAGCGATTCTTTGTTTTGTACCTGAAAAATGAGTGGCACATGTAAATGGATGAAACTTGTCAGAGCAGACATCCAAGGAGCTCTTCAGCTAACGAACGAGGAGCTCCGAGTTCTGGGAAGGAATCATAAAAGTAGTGTAGAATCACAACATCTTAGAGCATCCTTTATATGAAATCCCCTCTTTCATATCACCAGTCACTGGTCATCAGCCTATACATGAACTTTGCAGTGACAGAAAACCCAGCACTGTCTACACAGGTCTAGGCACTTCTAGTTGCTACAGCAGTCTATACCAAATTCAGAATCTGACTCCCTGTCACGCATCAGTCCCAGTCTGCCTTCTGCAATGGTACACCCCATGGCACACCTCATCTCTTTTCCATCTGGCACATTTCCCAAACACATGAGGACAATTTTGTTCTCCCTAAAGCTCTCTTCTCCCACGTCACCCTCCTAAATCACTCCTTCCTTCCTGTGTTTATGACTTTGAGGAGCCCCCAAGGTTTTCTCATCCCAAGGCCATGACAAGCAATGGCATCAGTGTGCCTGCTACAGATTCTAGGAAAGGGGCAGGGCCACACGAGGGTCTGGCAAGTGTGACTGACAACCTGAGGTGAGAGTACATGGGACAACCTCAGCCTCTCTTCAGTCCTCAGCCTCTATCCAAGGTTTCTCCATAGCACGCTACTGACATTTTGGGCCAGATCATTCTTTTGGGGTGGTGGGGAGGGCTGTCCTATGCCTTGTACGATATGTAGTAGCATCCTGGCCACTACCCACTAGATGTCTGCAGCACCGCCCCCCACCCACACACACACCCCGGATGTGACCAAGAAAAATGTCTCCAGCCATTGTCAAACGTCCTGGAGGACGGGTGATGGCACAATCACCCTCACTCAGGAGCCACTGCTCTTTCCAATGACTCTGTTCACCCAGGAGGACTCAAAACCCTCTCCTCTGCTGGCTTAGCATTCGACTCTCCAGAACGTCTATCGTGTATCAAAATGCTATTTGAAATTTGATAGTATTTCTCTCTATAACGGTATCCGATGAAAGTAAAACTCTTTCGCCAGATGTTAAGAACCTCCCAGGTGATTAATCCACGTTTACCTTATCTCCTACCCAAGACACTGGAAATTACAGAAATGATCGGACACCCATTTTCGGTATCCGTTCAGGAAGTACCTGTTGTCTGAGGCTTTTTGGCAACCTGAACAACTGAATTAAAGTAAAATATTCTGCCTGACCGTGGCTTTGTGAGACAAGACACAAACCTGTAGCAGGACCCTCCTCTCTGCTGTTTACGGAATTGAGGTATCTGACTGGAAAGCCGTTGGAGGTGAACTACCCAAGAAAGCAGTGGGTTCAGGATGAGAATTTGGAAAGGGTGACGAGGGAGGGGAGAATGAACCTCAGCTGAAAAGAAAGGGGAAAAGTACCAAGAGATGAGTTCTCTTGACTGAAGAGAAGAGACGCTGAAAGCCATCAGCTTGCCCTCGGGGCCCTCAGCTCTCTGGGGAGCTCTAAGGGAAGGGTGAGCCTGGACCTACGACTCCGGACTCCTGGTCTCGGCCCCCAGGCCTGACCATTCACTCAGACTCTCAATAAATACTTGTATTCAAAGACCTTACACGGGGACCACATCTGGGAAAACATCGCCGCACCCTCATCATAAGTCACAGGGGGAGACCCGAACTGGCCAAGCCACGACAGGAGCTGTGAGGGCGACAAGAGAGCACGGCAGGGATCGGACATCGGATCGCCAGAAGCCCTCCGCCCTCCTGGTTCGTAATGCCAGGGCCCCATCGCCGCGTATCGCCGGACCCCGGTCCTGCCTCCGTCGCGCACCCTTCCCCAAGGTTGGCGGGGGTCTGGAGTCACCATCCCCGGTTCGGACCTACAGACCTCGCCGCTGCTGAGCTCTACAGATCCCGCTCCTTCCACACAGTTCGCCGAGTCCGCGGGCCTTACTCAGCCGCGCCGGCCACCGTCCGCGAGGCCTTGGCGCGCCTGTGACGTCACTGTCGTGCGCCTCTCCCGCAACAAGGGGTGGATGGCTCTCGCACGGCGGCTGCGGCTGTTGTCGCTCGCGGCTCAGTTGCTTCTGGCGCCTCGCCGGGACCTGACGGTCTGCGGTCCCATCGAGCCCCTGCCCGTGGTGCGCATCCTGCGGGCTCCACAGCGGCGGCAGGAAGAGCGGCAGAGTGGGCAGCGGAGCCCCCCGCGGCCGGTGCTGGCGCGACCTGGGCCGCTGCCACGACGACTGAGCTCACGTGCCGCAACTACTGAAGCCCACGCGCCTAGAGCCGGTGGCCCCCAACAAGAGAAGCCACCACAGTGAGAAGCCGGTGCACCGCAACGAAGAGGAGCCCCCACTCACCGCAACTAGAGAAAGCCCACGTGCAGCAACGAAGACCCAACACAGCCAAAAGTAAACAAATAAATAACATGAAAAAAGATACAATACAGTATTGTTAACCATAGTTGCCATGCTGCACATTACATCCCAGAACGTATTTGTCTTGTAACTGGAAGTTTGTATCCTCTGACCACCCTCACCCATTCCCCACCCCCCCACCTCATCCCCGTAGGTTAAAATTTACAATAGAGGAGGAGCCCAGATAAACTTCAAGGAGAAGGTGACATCTGAGCAGAGATTTGAGTTAGCCAAGTTCATATCTAATGGAAGACCGCACAGGAGAGGTAAGGGCCAGTGCAAAGACCCTGGGGCAGGCGCTTGATTGGTGTGTTAGAAGAACAGGAAGGAGGCCACTGTGGTTGCAGCACAGAAAGGAGAAGAGGGTAATGGAAGTCAGATACACAATGGATGGAAAGCAGTAAGCAGGTAGGACACAGTGGTCGGACCCCGAATGGCCTTGTCGGACGCTCTGCGGGCCGTGTTAGCGCTTCACGATAGGAGCCAGTGAAGGCTTTGAAGGAGAGGAGTGGCATGACTGATCACAGTCCCCATGATCACGCTGACTGCTGTATGAAAAACAGACTGTGGGGGCCACGGTAGACACTGGCAGATCATCAGAAGGCTCTTCTGCCACCGATGTCAGAGATGATGGTGGCTCAGGACGGAGAGATAGTAGGGGAGGTGGTGAGAAGTGGTCACATTCTAAAAATATTTTGAAGGTAGAGCAACAGGAGTAAAACGAAGAAAATCCAAATCCCGTGGCCCAGAGATAACTGTTAATTTATTTATTCTAAGCAAACTCGGTCCCTCCTAAAAACCACAAAGCTTGCCAAGGATGCTCTTCTCAGAGGTACTACCTTTGTACCACTCAGCCCACTCCGGCATGCCCTCCCCCTCTGCCACTCTCCCAGAACTGCTCTGATTAAAGTCACCAATTACCTCGAAGTGGCTCAATCTATGAGACACTGACCTGTCCTCAATCCTGTTCTGCTAGCGGCACATGGCATGGTGAAGCCTCCCCTCTTGCTTGATCTCTCTCCTCCCTGGGTTCGTCGACCGCACACTCTCCCAGTTTTTCTCTCTACCCCTGCTTTGCAGTCTCTTTTCCTGGTTTCACCTCCTGCCCTCACATGTTGAGGTTGCTCCTCAGTCGTGGGCCCTCTTCCCTGCTAATTTCACACATCCTGCCCCACAAATTTATTCACTCCCATGGTATAAAATATTGGCCACGATCATCTCCAAAGGCATCCCAACCTCACACCAACTGCTCAAAACACATCCCCACTCGGATGTGTTAAGGGCATCTCCTACTCCACGTGTAGAAAACAAAGCCTTGATCAACCTTCCTAAGCCTCGTACTCTGTCTCCAATTATTTATTCAACGGACACTTACTGAGCCCCTAAGATATGCCAAGCACTGCTAGGCACTAGAGACAAAAAGATGAGGCAGGAGGGTAAGGTTCAATAGAACAGAGGGTTATAGAAAGGGAACTTACAAATATGTGTGAAAATAAAAGTGTGCATGGTGCTATGATGGAGCACTTACGTAAGGCTGTAGGAGTCTAGCTCAGCAGCGAAGAGACTGATGGGGGTTGAGGAGGGCCTCCCTCAAAAAATAATCTCTGTGGACTTCCCTGGTGGCGCAGCGGCTCAGAATCCGCCAGCCAGCACTATTTACAATAGCCAGGACATGGAAGCAACCCAAGTGTCCATCGACAGACGAAGAGATAAGAAGATGTGGCACATATATACAATGGAATATTACTCAGCCTTAAAAAGAAACGAAATTGAGTTACTTGTACTGAGGTGGATAGACCTAGAGTCTGTCATACAGAGTGAAGTAAGTCAGAAAGAAAAACAAATACCGTACGCTAACACATATGTATGGAATCTAAAAAAATAAAATAGTTCTGATGAAGCTAGGGGCAGGACAGGAATAAAGACGCAGACGTAGGGAATGGACTTGAGGACACGGGGAGGGGGAAGGGTAAGCTGCGATGAAGTAATAGAGTAGCACTGACATATATACAATACCAAATGTAAAATAGCTAGGTAGTGGGAAGCAGCGGCATCGCAAAGGGAGATCAGCTCAGTGCCTTGCCACCACCTAGAGGGGTGGGATCAGGAGGGTGGAGGCAGACTCGAGAGGGAGGGGATATGGGGATATACGTATGCATAGAGCTGATGCACTTTGTTATACAGCAGAAACTAACACACCACTGTAAAGCAATTATACTCCAATAAATACGTTTAAAACAAAACAAAACAAAAACAAAAACAAGAATCCACCTGCCAATGCAGGGGACACGGGTTTGCTCCCTGCTCCAGGAAGATCCCGCATGCCTCGGAGCAACTAAACTAAGCCCACGAGCCACCGCTACTGAGCCCATGCGCCACAACTTCTGAAGCCCGCGCACATAGAGCCCGTGCTCCGCAACAAGAGAAGCCCCTGCAGTGAGAAGCCCGTGCCCCACGACGAAGGGTAGCCCCTCCTCGCCGCAACGACAGAAAGCCCACGCGCGGCAACAAAGACCCAACGCGACCAAAAATTGATTAATTAAAGCTTATATTTAAAAAAAAAAAAAAAAAAAAGAAAAAAATCTCTGCTGGGAATTCCCCGGTGGTCCTCTGGTTAGGACCCTGTGCCTCCAGTTCAGGGGGCCTGGGTTCAATCCCTGGTTGGGGAACTAAGATCCTGAAAGCCGGCACCGCAGCCCGAACAAAAATGAAATAAAATAAAATATATTAAAATAAAAAAAGAAAGGATCTCTGATTCAAGGTCTACAGGGTGAGAAGGTGTTTATCAGGCCAATATGTGGGGAGAAAATTTTTCCCATTTCAGTAAGTAGCACCTCCATTTACCCAATTACACACCATTAACCCACATTCCCCACATCCAATTCATCGCTTACTCCTATTCGCCTCCAAGCCATCACTAACCTTCCAAATATGACTCTAACGTGCCTGCTTTACTCCACCTCCAAGGCCACCACTGTGCACAAAGCCAGTCTCCTAATGAGTCTCCCCAAATCTTCTCCTGCCCCCTCCTATCCATTCTCTTACAATAGCCAGTATGGTGTCTGAAAAAGGCATCTCTGCTAACACCACTTCCCTGTTTATACCCTGCAATGGCTTCCCACCAACTTTAGGATAAATCCCAAACAGATGATGGACTGGAGGTTGGAAGACCAGAAGGAGGTAGGGTGTTAGGTTAGAAAGAGGGATAAAGGGTCTAGGCAAACAGCGAAAAGGGCTGAAAAGAAAATGATCGGCACTTGTACAACAGTCCGGATGCAGGCAGGAGAATGCAGGAATAGCGAAGGAATACGAATAGCCAGCCACTTTTTATTTCTGCAATGCCTCTGCAATTCCCAAAGTGCTTCACTTGTAACTGTGATTCTCAAACCTAGCTGTACATTAGAATCATCTGGAGAGATTTTTAAAACTACCAATGGCCAGGCCTCACCCCATTTTAATCAGAATATACACTTCACTAGGGCAGGAATTTTGTCTGTTTCATTCACTGTCCATATGAAAAGTACCTGGGACATACATGGTGCTCAGAAAATATATACTGAATGAATAAATGAAGGAAGGAATGTACCACTATCACCTGAGATCCAAGGAGACATTCTTTTCAAAACTTAGGGAGTAACCAGGCAACGTCAGTTACCATGGCAGCCCTGGGAAAAACATTACCATGTGACACTAACATTCCCAGGAGCCTACATTTGTTTCCACAATAGGTAAACCTCTCTCATTTCAAAGTACTATAATGTGAAATATGCATCTCAGTCAGAACTAGAGGTTACTCAGTGTCTGCTGTGATCGGAGGAAAAGAGAAGGGCCTTACACAGTATCTAAAGCAACGACACGAAGAAACTAGGGGCCACGGGCAGAGACACACAGGCTCAGACAGGCTCCTATCCCTATGACATTCTGAGGAGATCACGTTGTAAGGGCTCGAGCACGAGAAAGCAGCCACTAACCAGCTACCCTGTCTCAAATATGTGGAGAAAGTCAATGTAAATGCTTACCTATGTATTATTCTTTTCTGATCATTCTTTCAGTGTATCCCTTCTGGCTTTGTGCAAAGCGATTCTTTGTTTTGTACCTGAAAAATGAGTGGCACATGTAAATGGATGAAACTTGTCAGAGCAGACATCCAAGGAGCTCTTCAGCTAACGAACGAGGAGCTCCGAGTTCTGGGAAGGAATCATAAAAGTGGTGTAGAATCACAACATCTTAGAGCATCCTTTATATGAAATCCCCTCTTTCATATCACCAGTCACTGGTCATCAGCCTATACATGAACTTTGCAGTGACAGAAAACCCAGCACTGTCTACACAGGTCTAGGCACTTCTAGTTGCTACAGCAGTCTATACCAAATTCAGAATCTGACTCCCTGTCACGCATCAGTCCCAGTCTGCCTTCTGCAATGGTACACCCCATGGCACACCTCATCTCTTTTCCATCTGGCACATTTCCCAAACACATGAGGACAATTTTGTTCTCCCTAAAGCTCTCTTCTCCCACGTCACCCTCCTAAATCACTCCTTCCTTCCTGTGTTTATGACTTTGAGGAGCCCCCAAGGTTTTCTCATCCCAAGGCCATGACAAGCAATGGCATCAGTGTGCCTGCTACAGATTCTAGGAAAGGGGCAGGGCCACACGAGGGTCTGGCAAGTGTGACTGACAACCTGAGGTGAGAGTACATGGGACAACCTCAGCCTCTCTTCAGTCCTCAGCCTCTATCCAAGGTTTCTCCATAGCACGCTACTGACATTTTGGGCCAGATCATTCTT
Source organism: Hyperoodon ampullatus (assembly GCF_949752795.1). NCBI lineage: Eukaryota > Metazoa > Chordata > Mammalia > Artiodactyla > Ziphiidae > Hyperoodon > Hyperoodon ampullatus. Next base: position 650,125 of record NC_136929.1, on the reverse strand, counting down.
TTGGGGTGGTGGGGAGGGCTGTCCTATGCCTTGTACGATATGTAGTAGCATCCTGGCCACTACCCACTAGATGTCTGCAGCACCGCCCCCCACCCCCACCCCCCCACACCCCGGATGTGACCAAGAAAAATGTCTCCAGCCATTGTCAAACGTTCTGGAGGACGGGTGATGCCAAAATCACCCTCACTCAGGAGCCACTGCTCTATCCAATGGGTGACTATACATGGGTGACTCTGTTCACCCATGAGTACTCAAACCTCTCTTCTCTGCTGGCTTAACAGGTAACTCTCCAGAAAGTCTATCGTGTATCAAAATGCTATTTGAAATTTAGTAGTATTTATCTCTATAATGGTATCTGATGAAAGTAAAACTCTTTCTCCAGATGTTAAGAACCTCCCAGGTGGTTAATCCACGTTTACCTTATCTCCTACTCCAGGCACTGGAAGTTACAGAAATGATCGGACACCCATTTTCGGGATCCATTCAAGAAGTACCAGTAGTGTAAGGCTTTTTGGCAACCTGAACAACTGAATTAAAGTAAAATATTCTGCCTGACCATGGCTTTGTGAGACAAGCCACAAACCTGTAGCAGGACCCTCCTCGCTGCTATTTACGGAATTGAGGTATCTGACTGGAAAGCCGGTGGAGGTGAACTACCCAAGAAAGCAGTGGGTTCAGGATGAGAAGTTGTTAAGGGTGACAAGGGAGGGGAGAATGAACCTCAGCTGAAAAGAAAGGGGAAAAGCACCAAGGGATGAGTTCTCTTGACTTTAGAGAAGATACGCTGAAAGCCATCAGCTTGCCCTCGGGGCCCTCAGCTCTCTGGGGAGCTCTAAGGGAAGGGTGAGCCTGGACCTACGACTCCGGACTCCTGGTCTCGGCCCCCAGGCCTGACCATTCACTGAGACTCTCAATATATACTTGTATTCAAAGACCTTACACGGGACCACATCTGGGAAAAACATCGCCGCACCCTCATAAGTCACAGGGGGAGACCCGAACTGGCTGAGCCATGACAGGAGCTGTGAGGGCGACGAAAGAGCACGGCAGGGATCGGACATCGGATCGCCAGAAGCCCTCCGCCCTCCTGGTTCGTAATGCCAGGGCCCCATCGCCGCGTATCACCAGACCCCGGTCCTGCCTCCGTCGCGCACCCTTCCCCAAGGTTGGCCGGGGTCTGGAGTCACCATTCCCTGTTCGGACCTACAGACCTCGCCGCTGCTGAGCTCTACAGATCCCGCTCCTTCCACACAGTTCGCCGATTCCGCGGGCCTTACTGAGCCGCGCCAGCCACCATCCGCGAGGCCTTGGCGCGCCCGTGACGTCACTGTCGTGCGCCTCTCCGCAGCAAGGGGAGCATGGCTCTGGCACGGCGGGTGGGGCTGTGGTCGCTCGCGGTTCAGTTGCTTCTGGCGCCTCGCCGGGACCTGACGGTCCGCGGTCCCAACGAGCCCCTGCTCGTGGTACGCATCCCGCGGGCTCTACAGCGGCGGCAGGAAGAGCGGCAGAGCGGGCAGCGGAGCCCCTCGCGGCCGGTGCTGGAGCGACCGGGGCCGCTGCTGATGTCAGCGCGGCGACCGGAGTTGAACCAGCTGCACACCTCACGCTGGGCCCTTGGGAGCCCGCGCCACTCGCTTCGTGCGGCTGGAGGAATCGGCGCGCCCATGCGGACCATTTCTCCATCGAGCGCGTGCAATATGAGACTCCAGCGCTGCGGAACCTCTCGCCCAACGGCAGCTGAACCGAACTGGGTCTGGAGCTCCGCGTTCTGAGCGCACTACAAGAGGCTGCTCCCGAAGTTGTTCGGCCCACAACCGTGCAGTGGAGTACCATTCCCCCACTCCTTCGCGGCCGCCACATCCTCTGCGCCGCAGAAACCGGCAGTGGCAAAACTGTCAGCTACATGCTACCTCTCCTTCAACGGCTCTTGGGCCAGCCAAGCCTGGACCCCTGTCGTATCCCTGCTCCTCGAGGCCTGGTTCTTGTGCCTTCTCGAAAATTAGCCGAACTGGTGCGGGCCGTGGCCCAGCCCTTGGGCAGCTCCTTGGACCTCCAGGTGCGGGAGTTAGGGAGAGGCCATGGCATGAGGAGGATCAGGCTGCAACTGTCCAAACAACCTCCAGCAGATATTCTGGTGGCCACTCCGGGGGCTCTGTGGAAGGCCCTGAAAACTCAACTGATCAGCCTGGAGCCGCTCTCCTTCTTGGTGTTGGATGATGCAGACACGCTGTTGGATGAAGTCTTCCTGGAACTGGTGGATTACATCTTGGAGGGGAGCCATATAGCAGAAGGCCCAGCTGACTTAAAAGACCCCTTCAATCTCAAAGCTCAGTTAGTGCTGGTGGGGGCCACATTTCCCGAAGGTGTAGGCCAGCTGCTGAGTAAAGTTGCCAGCTTAGACTCTCTAACCACCGTTACCAGTGACAAGCTCCACTGCATCATGCCTCATGTCAGACAGACATTCATGAGGCCGAAGGGAACAGAGAAGGTGACTGGGTTGGTGCAGATCCTCAGGCAGCATGACAGAGCATATAGGACTGGCCCCACAGGAACTGTTCTGGTGTTCTGTAATTGCTCCAGCACTGTGAACTGGCTGGGGTATATATTCTGGATGACCACAAAATCCAACACTTAAGACTGCAGGGACAGATGCCAGCCTCAATGAGAGCAGGCATCTTCCAGTCCTTCCAGAAGGGCTCCCGAGACATTCTTCTCTGCACAGACATCGCCTCTCGGGGCCTGGACAGCACCCAGGTGGAGCTAGTCATCAATTATGATTTCCCTCTCACCCTGCAAGACTACATCCACAGAGCAGGGAGGGTGGGCCGGGTGGGGAGCGAGGTGCCAGGCACCGTCGTCAGCTTTGTGACCCATCCCTGGGACGTGAGCCTGGCTCAGAAGATTGAACTGGCAACTCACCGGAGGAGAAGACTTCCAGGACTGGGGTCCTCAGTGAGAGAGCCTTTGCACCAGCAAACCTTATTGCAGCAGGCTTATATAAGATGCCATAACAGGGATCTATCCCTCTGTGCTGGATGGGTGAGCACACTTGTCAGTAGGGTGCTCTGGGCTGCCTAGTCACCTTCTGAAGACCCGGGCTGCAGTCTGGCTTCAAAAGGTTAGTTGCTGGCCAGCACTTCAGAGTGAACTACTCCGCTTGGCTCTCTGCAGTCTTTCACGTGAAGAATAATGTCGATCTTGGCTCTGTATTATGTCGTGGTTTCTAACAATAAGCGATATTTCTATGGGTGCCCCTTAATAACAGTTTCCACTGGGGCAGAATTCAGTAGACTCTGAGAAGATGCACACTCCAAACTACCACACTTAGGACAAAGGCTCTTTCAATTGATGTTTTAGTTTAAATTTTGTTTCCTGCCCCCAAACATCCATTAAGCCTCCAGGAGAAGGAAAAGGGGATGTGACTAGCAATAGAGAGAAACTTTCTTCACAACAATGGCCATGGCAAGCTTAGGCACTTTTGGTGAAATCTCTCTGGGAAGTACTGGCAGAGGAATAAAAGGCAAACTGACACCGAAGTATTGCTTGGTGTGCATTTCCAGGCTCTGCCTTCTTTCTCATCTCTTGGTGGCAGGTGGAGGAAGAGGAGAAAAGGTTAAACTTTTTTATAAACCGGCAGAATAAGCTTATAACATCCTCTCACTATCTCTGCATAGGTTCTAGTCTCTGCAGCATTATATAAGCTTTGCCCAAAGTAATGAACTGTTGAAAGTCAAATGTAATACTTCACCAAACAACTTAAAAATGCTTGCACACTGGAAAGGGTTAAGTTGTAGAGAACACAAATGGACCCAGAGCAACCTTTGCCGAGAGAGAATATTGTGCCAAATGTACAGTCATAGCTCTATTCCATATGATGAAACAGTCAGAAGGATAAAAGAACTTGGTCAAAATCACCCAAGTAAGTAGGAAGGAATCTGGTCTGTCTGTCCTCAGGGTTGTGTTCTTTAACCACCAGGCTAGCTTTTCTCAAATCTGATTCATGCATAGAATAACTATACACCTCTGCTTGCCTTGAATATCCCGTTTATACATATGCCTGCTGCAGTTTTTAATATTGCCCACTTTGACTCCCAAAAGCAACCGAGAATACACAATAATTTGGTCTCTCTATCCATGGACCGCTGTGGTGGGACTGCCCAGGAAGCTTATGAAAAGTGCAGCTTCCTGAGCCCTACTCCAGGTCTAGATAAGTTTTCTGAGGGTTGGCTCAAGACTCCAGGTGCAAGGCCTTTTAAGTGGTTTGGGGGAGCCCCCCAGGTGATTCGCTCGCTCTCTTAAGTTCATAAACCGTTTATTCTGCCTCCCCCGGATACCCAGCCAGGTCCTGTTAAGGTAGGAGTCCCCACACCACATCAGAGGGATGCTCCCAGCCAGGTAATCTCCGGAGCCTTGGAGATTCTGAATGGTCTCATGCTGGCCCACCTGCCGTGACAAACCTCCGCCAGAGCAAGCATTCCCCTTCACAGTTACCTTCTACCACTCCCAAAGGCAGTCTGCTCCAATGAGGCCTGACTTCGTCTGTCCTAACGGGCACCCAGATTCAAGCAGTTTAGGGATAGAAGGTGCTGTGGTTCTCGACCAGGGTGGCCCAACCTCTAAAAGGGTAGTCCAAGCAGTCTCTACATCTCATGGGCACATCCCCTCTGCAACAGCCCCAGTAAACGAAGGTCCCATCTTTGCTTTTTCAAGGTCGGCAACAGGGAGTCCCCTCCTAAAGAAGGTTCTCTCTCATTGCCACACTATCAAAAGCTGCCCCAAATGTGGTTCCTTCCTGTGGGCCTGATCAGGCTAAGGGCAGAGTTGTCTCTTTCCTTCTCTGAGTCGGACCAAGTTGTCTTACTAACCCCTCTTCACAGTGTTGACCGTGATTTTCACGGGGGCTGCTGCTGAGCCTTTCTCTCATCCTTTCATGGTGGAGAGAGAGAGGATTGTAATGATTTTTACTTCTAGGGGAGAGGGGAGTGGAATGATTACGTTGTCATTTTGTATTGTGTCCTTTTGTCATGAATTTGTTTTGAATTTCATATTAAAATGGGCCCACCATTCCCACTTTGTGAGGTCATTCAGCACCCTCATTTTGCACCTTTAACACTTCTCTCAGTATCACTTGGAAATGTTTGAAACGGCATGAGCTTGTCCTCACATTCCTATCAGCTGTAAATCCGGGACCCCGACATGAACGTAACCATTGAGCAGAACCCCTCTCCACTAGCTGTGTAACACTGGGCAGGCTCCTTAACATCTTGGTTTTTCTAAGCCCTCAGGTGTAAAAATATGAGGGTTCTATGAATTTATATTTGGGGCAGGACAAGGTCGAGAAGAGTGTGTCTTTGCTTGTATTCTTCCAAACTGGAATGTCTTCCCTCTCTTCCCCATGGGTCCAAATCTCACTTGTCCTTCAGGCCCACTGCCAAGGAGCCTTCCCTGATTCCCCAGTCCACACAATTCTCTTCCTCTTAGGGTCAGTGCCATACAACCTAGCTGTCTCTTAACGTTAATCTTGCCTCTCAAGCCAATTTCAGAATGTGGGTCTCTCTTGCCCTCCTGGGGCCCCTGGGGCTGTACCAGCCCACCTGCATGCCCCACGTGGGGTGTCTACTAGAGCATGGGCGGGGAGGCCCAGGTGTGAGGGGCCAGGCAGAGCACCTCTGCCTCCACCCTGCGCTCCTCCACAAAACTGCCCCTCCTCCTGAAGCCTGACAGCAAGTCACAGGTTCCTTATTATGACCTCACTGGGTGGTGATGACCTCACAGGCCTTCTCACAGTTTCCATGGCAGCGTAACTATGGAAACGTGCTGCCCTCAGAGAAACTTCCCTACCAGTTCTCCACCAGATACCAATCTCTTTGGTTGTCTGAGAGAGAATGTCTGACCGGATCGTCTATATTTACTCAAACCTGTGCTCTGTTCCCTGGCTGGGCAGTGCAGCAGGTACACCGAGACCGGGCATCTGTAGAAGAGGCATGGTGTACACACAACCTCACCTGGCTGCCACATGTTCCTGTGGGGCGTGCCCACTACGTAAACCTCAGCACTTTCCCAGCTGTAAGTAATACCAGTGACCTGGGACACCTTCAGGGTCCCACAGTGCTCACTGCTGAGGACAAGTGAAAGGTCATCGCTGAACTAGTGTTCAGGAAGCTTCTGATCTTTATAAATGTTGCCTTCCGCTTTGGGCTACAGGATGCTTCCATTCAGACCCTTTCCTGATTGGCCTCTTAGCAAAAGGCAAGTGCATTTTTGTTGGCAGATGGTAAACGGAGCAGTTTGAGGAAGAGGGCCACTCTTGAACCACACCTTCAAACCCAGGTACCTCTGTGCTGTCATGTACACATCTATATCGGTCCCCTCAGACACATCCCATACTGAGCTGCTGAGTACTAGGGGAGAGGGTGGTGCCATATTCATGGGAATACCGGAAGAACCAAGGGGGGTGATGAAGTGCTAGTGAGACTGGAGGGCTGAGCAGATGGTGTCCCAGGAGGCTGGGTGGATGTGAGCCTACACTTGGTACCCAGAACCCGGTTCTGAGTCTCCTGATCACTCTGCCTCAGTATTTGGCCTTGTTCTAATCTAGATAAAAGTATCAGACGGCTAGAGTTCAGTGTGGTTGTAACAGGCATTATAAATGGGGCCCAAGAGGGGTTGCCAAAGTGGGAGGGGGTCCTTAACCTATTTATATTAGATTATCTTTTTCCAAAACTTGAAAGATGTTTCCATTAAAGCCTCAGAAGTGACACACTGCAAGAAATGTTTTCTCTGTTGTGGAAGGGAGAGATGGAGAGGATCATGATTGCAATTTCTTTCGGGTTCTACTGTTTTCCCTGGCAACGGTGAAGAGACTACCTCACCTGATGCAGCCGTAGGCTCTAGGAATTGCTTTTGCAGCCAGTGTCCCTTTTCTAGGGACTCATAGAGGTGATGGGCCAAGTCTGTGTTTTGGATGTCAAGTAGATTAAAGGTCTTCAGCCAGAAACTGGGAGAGACATGAGAGAGGGAAATTCTGGCAGGAGACTGTGTACAGCAGAAGTGACTGATCAGTTCTGCTTTTCTTTGCAGCAGCTGTGGCTCCCATTTCTCCTCCTAAACCTGGTCACTACCATGTCCTCAACCGAGGGTGTGGAGAAACGCAGTTGGGCCGGCATGGGGAGACATACTCCCTGGTTGGTGGCTACCGGGCCTACGGGGATGCTCCTTTGGCCACGCCAGCAAAGGCGGAAGCCGAGAAGCCAGTCCCCAGATGTGCTCCCGAGAGAAAGCACGCTCCGGAAGAGTCGGACGAAGATCTCGGTTGCTCCAGACCCAAAATCCGGCGATTGTAGCATGGTGCCAGGAGGCGGACTCCACAGAATCTTGCTGGCTGAACCATTCTGAAGACAGGGCAATGGTTTAACTGCCTGAGACAGCGAATGCCTCTTCCTGCAGTGACCCCTCCCGCCCGCCCCCACTGCCCACTGCCACAGATTAGAACCTGCGTCGTTCTGTCCGAGCCTTCCTCAGCCAGGAGCCTCCCTGCACACTAAATGGCCATAAGCCAGGAGCCTCAGAAAGTGAGGTTTGAAATGAGAGTCCGCCCTGAACATCCCAGGGCGGAAGCTGGCCTGGAAGAAAACCTGGCATTCCTCTGCTCAATCCTCACGGGCCCCTTTGTGAGCTGGAGAAAGTGAAGTCTGCACTCTGCGAGCCGAGGAGGATGCAGGAGCAGAGACAGGGTGCAGAGAAGCCTTAGCAGTCTACCACATGGGCTCCTGCCCTGAGCCATCGTCAGCGGCCACCACCACAAACCAGGGGGGAGCTGGGCTTTTTGAAACTGAAAGCAGCAATCTGTGGCTTCCCAAAGAGCCTCCTGCCTGGGGTCTCAGGAGGCAGGGTAGAGAGGCCCAGGAAGCCCTGCTCCCTGAAGCAAGAACAGGATGGAGAGTCAAGCAGCACGCACCCCGCCCCGAGGTTCACATGCTCCTTTATTGCCAGCCCTTTCTGTCCCCAGTGGGGTCCCTTACTGCTCAATAAAATGTTTCTCTGTAACAGATTTGTAGGGTCGCCAGTGCTCAGACTTAGGTCACTACCCCTGTGCTAGGCACTCCTGCCACCTGGGAAAGGTTCCAAAGGTGGAACAGCTCCAGGGGGTGCCAGGGATCAGAGCAAAAACTTGAGAGGCTGGGGATGCAGGAGTTTGGGCACAGCCCCTAAATCATCTCAGTGGTTGAGCTGCTGTGAGAAGGCACATCCCCAGTGTGCGTGTGTGTGTGTGTGTGTGTGTGTGTGTGTGTGTGTGTGTTGGGGGGAGGGGGTCCCTAGAGGAGGCAGCTAGAGGGAGGGCCTGAGGCTGGAAATGGGGAATGGCGTGCGGCCTCTGAGCAAGCACAGGCACTTAGCCCTTGAGGTTTCTGGGAAAGCTAGAGCCACAAGGGCCACGAGATAAGGCAAGTGTAGCAGCAGAACCCAGGTGCCAGGTCTTTCTTCAGAACCTACACTTCTCCACGAGGCCGGGCCTTCCACACTGAGGTAGGAGGGATCCTGGCCAGAAGGTCAGCCAGCAGCTCTGGGACGAAGGTTGCTGCGGTGGGGGCTCTTCTGCCATGGAAGCGACTTCATTTCCTTCCACACAAATAGCCTACTGACTGAGTTCCTGCTCTGTTGAGTAAAAGGGTGTTGACTCTCCCCAGAAGGTTGTTCAGTTCACATCCCAAAAGTCCCTCTATTCAGGCCCTGGGGAGGTGTAGCAGCTCCTGAGGGCGCTCTCCTGAGGCTGGCTGACAGAAGTGGGGGAGGTTCCTGATAGTTCCCAGGCGCTGGTTCAAGTCCCCAGAGAATGGTCATGCAGGTTGGGGAGTCAAGTAGGAGGAGAGAGAAGGTCGGGGGCAGAGGGCCCCCTCCTGAATCCAGAGCTCACAAGGTTACCCCCCCCATTTCCAGAAACTATCTCTTCCCCCACACCAGCCCCCATGGCCCAGTACCGGGAAACCGGGAGCCCAGAGCAATTGTGGCCACAGAGACCCTCGCACGCAGCCCTCGGGGTGGGCGGGGCCGGCTGCAGGCAGATGGGGACGAGGTGTGCTCCCGGGAGGCCACGGGCTGCAGGTGGCCCTCTGAGAGAAGCACCCCATTTTGGACAGGAAGGTTAGAGGCGGGGGAGAGCACCCTAGGGCGCCCCCTCGGAGCAGTGGGTGTGGGAAGAGGGGCGGGGGCGGAGGGAACCCGCGATGGGAGGCGAGTGGGCTCTCAGCAGAGGCCAGCTTAGCCCGCGGGAGCTGCCTCTGAGCAGGGGGCGGGAGGGCAGTGCCGCCCTGTGGCTGCCGGGCTTCCCGGATCCGGATCGCGGGTCTCCGCACACGGGTCAGGGTCCTGTGACTCTGTATCCCCTCCCTCACCCCGCCCCCCTCGCGAGGCCGCGCCGCTGGGTGGCCTGTGTCGACGGGCAGAACCCCATCGCCCGCCCCTCTCAGACCCGCCTCTGCCCGCCTGCCTTGCCCTGCGCAGCTTGCGGCCCAGGGGCCTCGAAGGTCCCCGTGCACGCAGCCAGCGGCCTCTGCTGTGCCTGCTGCTCCTGCTGGGTCTGCTGCTGTGATCAGTAACCCTCCTGCAGACCACGCTGGGCACCTCCAGCACCCCAAGTCCGCGGGAGCGCACGCGGGCCCTGATGCGGGACTTCCCGCTTGTGGAAGGGTGGCTGCAGTGTGTGCGGGCTGCTGGGGGCCTGTGGGGGCCTAACCTGGCCCTGGGCAGGGGAGGAGGTCCGGAGCATGTAGCGCTAGTGGGGAGGCTCCCTCACACCACCCCTGGATGTCCTCTCCATCATCTATGGATGCCCTTCCCCTTCTCTGTCATCCCCTCCCTGGTGGGAAACCCTCAGCCCAGGCCTCAGCTGCTCCTAGTATAGTCTGTGTGACAGTGTGAGGTGGGGGACCCCCAGGCTGGCCCAGGCCAGGCAATGTGTCCTGCCCGATCCCAAGACCTAAGGAGCCCACCCATTTGCCTTGACCTCCCTCCAGCCACAACAACATGCCCCTGGTCCTGAGGCAGTTTTACCAAAATGGGCTATAGCATGGTAATCTGCGCAATTTCAGCCATGGCTAGACCAGCTTGGACAGGCTGAAAGATGGTCTCGTGGGTGGCCAGGTACCAAAGGGACACACAAGGTGCCACCATGGCTGCTGGGGAATGTGGGGCAGTTTGGGGGCCACAGAGACCACAGGTTAGTCACATTGGAACGAAGTTACCATAGTGACCTAGAAAGTGCCATGCCATGGATGCTGGGGGCTACAGGGGTCACAGTGAGCCCACCTGACGGGCTTCCAAGTACCACAGAAAAAGCAACGCGTTACATGTGACTTCTGGGCACAGTAAGTGCTGTGCCAGCTGAGGAGGCTATGAGAAGCCCGAGGAGTTCCAAAGCCCAAACTAAGCCCTGGCCTTCCCTCAGTTCTGGTCAGCCTAGTCCCATGCCAGACCCACGAACGGGATGCTGTGCGCCTCATCCTGGAACAAATTGACCTCATCCGCCTCATGTGTGCCTCCTATTCTGAGCTGGAGCTTGTGACCTCAGTTAAAGGTAGACGGGGGACTTCCCTGGTAGTCTAGAGGTTAAGACTCCACGCTTCCACTGCAGGGGGGTCGGGTTTGATTCCCGGTGGGGGAACTAAGAGCCCTCATGCTGCGTGGCACGGCCAAAAAAAAAGGTAAACAGACTGGTGGTAGTGGGTGTTAGGGACTTCAGTAAGCTACCCCTGCCTCTAAAAATGATCATCTGACCTACGTGCCCCCAGCTCTCAACAATACCCGGAAGTTGGCTTGCCTTACTGGTGTGGAGGGCGGCCACTCACTGGACAGTAGCCTCTCCATCTTGTGTACCTTCTATGCGCTGGGTGTGCGCTACGTGACACTCACCCACACCTGCTACATGCCCTGGTGAGCACCTGAATATATTCAGGAAAAAACGCATTCGCCCCTTTTGGCCAACCAAACAAGCGGGCAATGCAAATCAACACTGCAAAGAAGTCTCACTAGGCATTGGTCAAAAGGGCCATGCTGAAAAAGTGTAAAAACCAGAAATGCAGGACAAGTCAAGGAGAAAAGGGAGCTTTTTTACGCTGATGGGCGTGATATAAATTGCCAACGGCCACTCTCGAAAATTGTATGGTGTTTCCTAAAACATCTAAAAAACAGAGCTACAGAGCACAGGGCACTTCCACTCATGGGCTTATATCTTGAGAAAACCAAAAATCGACAGGACACAGGCACCCCAAATTTTAGGGCTGCTGTGTTCACAAAATCCTCGACTCGGGTACACCTTAAGTATCTCATGAAAGAGAAAAATGGATAAACAAGTTGTAGTACTTATGTACAATGGAATATCACTCAGCCATGAAATCAATGTCCTAAGGCTAGTAGCAGCATAATGAGTGGATTTAGGTACGATGATTCTAAGAGAAATATGTCACACAGATAAAGAAACTTATCATAAGATATCAGTTATAGACGGAATGTAAAAATCGCTATATGAACTAAATTACAAAACAGAACAGAGTCACACATTTAGAAAACACACTTATGGCTGCTTAAGGGGAAAGGTGAGGTGGGGTGATGCATAAAACAACAGTTTGAAATTAGCACAGATACCGTTCAATCAACCAAATATGTAATAGAGAAGACATACTCATTGCTCAGTGAACTGGACTCAACACACCTTATGCACCACAGAAGAATATATCCACGTAGTAAGAATCTTAAAAAGTATTTATTGATATTTCTCGGTAAGTGAATATAGTGGGTGTAAAGGGGCACAAACACAGCATTGAAAATCAGCTAAATCCCATTATAAATACAAATTACAAAAAAAAGCAAAGATAGTGAAAGAGAGAGAAATTCTTACAAAATTCGTTCAGTGGCTGTGATGCAACCTGGATTGACCACATCTAGACCCACAGCTGGAAGAGACATAAGGCTGGACACTCTTGGGGGCGACCGGATTGGTGAGGTTGCGTGAGCAAATGCAGACCCTTTAAAGTAATACTGCGTGCTACCCATTCCATGGGTCAGAAATCTCCGGGTTCAAGGGAATCTTCCTACAGCTAAAACATGCATGGGAAACCCAGAGGATGGTACACCATATGATCGGGAAACGTTTCTAAAACGCACCTCATTTTTCATCTCGTGGTGCTCGGGTTCGCCATTCCAGCTGCTTTACCAACAATCTCCCCACTTGGAGAATCAGCACCTTTAACCTCCTGTTTCGTACAGTTTGCAATTTGTCCAGAGGTTGAACGGGTAGAGGGGGAACCAATGAGAGATCAGCTCTAGGTGTTTGGACAGACACATGTCACTCTAATTTCCAATCAGGAAGAAGAATTAACCAAAGGCTCTGCCTGCCCCCCGGAACCAGAATAGGGCCTGAAGCAATCCTGCGGTTTGGAGGCCAGCTCCCAAAAAGGCGAGTTGAAAAATGAATCTCAGAGGCACTAAAATTCACAAACCTGCAGGATAATAAATGATAACTTTCGTACCTTATTGATGAGGTAAGGCAACGAAGAGGATTTGAAAACAAGGCAGAATTGCAGGAAACCGTTTTCAAGAGGTAGATCGGAGTCGCCTTTAAAGCACACGAAAAGCGGCAGAACTTTGACAATGATGCAGTTGGCCAAAATGGGCGTACGTTTTTTTTTCCTGAATATATTAAGGAAAAAACGCGTAGGCCCTTTTTGGCCAGCCAAGGAAGTGGGCAATGCAAATCAGCACTACAAAGAAGTCTCACTTCGCATCGTTCAAAAGGGGTTTTACCATGTTTGAGATTCCAATATTTTAGCCTGATACATTTTTGGATTTTAGAAAAAAAAATATTTTAAATGAGACAAAAAATCTTTTTTATGACCCAAAAAGACAGCAATAGTTTTATATTTTTATCTATTTCACTTGCACACAAAAGTCTCATGGGGTTATGTAAAGCAGTCCTGTTGGATGTTGTGCATGGTGCAAATATGGATTAAAGCTTTGGAATCTTAAGCTTCACTCACCTGAAACTTTTAAATTAGGATGCAAGCAATCCTTTCCAACATGTGAACAGAGAAGGACACTGTCTTTATTTTATTTGTCAGGTAATTAATCTGTCTTTTGCCCCAAGGAGAGAAACACCTGGCACTTCTATCAATGTGTTGTACAAAAATCTTTGAACACAGAGTGCAAGCAGAGGCTGATACAAGATGTGAAAGAAAAAAAAAAAAGAGAGAGACCCCTGTGGCATTTTCTCCTAACTTATTGCAATCTCCCATTTAAAATGTGGGAATAATCAATCTCCTGAGGAAAAAGGCCCAAGGAAGCTTTTTGCTTTTGTGGAATAATGCAATGCCTAAAGATTTCATGAGGCAAGAAGAATTAATGAGAATGACCATGAGAAATCAAGAAAAGTCAGATCCATGGGTGAAGTGATGTTTGCCTCTGTGAATCAATGAGAAGTAGGAGCAAATGAAAAGAAAGCTGAATACAACATTTTCTGAATAAATGTAACCTTTCAGCTGTCATAGACAAATTAATGCTCACTATGATACAACATATTTAGTTCAGAAAGTTAACTTAAATTTAAAGCTTAACAGTTAGATTTATTGAAGAAACGAAAACATATTTGTGGTTTAGAATATATAATGTGTTCTGCAACAGATAAGAAGATTACATAAATAAATAGAAATAAGACTAAATAGAAGAAAATAACAAATTAGATGTTATTAACATTAAAAACTGACACTCATCTAAAGAAAGAGGAGAGACAGAAAGACAGAAGAACTTATATCAAGTATATATTTAAAACTCCTAAATAAGAAGTCTTCAGATGTTAAAAAAAAAAAAAGTCTTCAATAAGAAGATAATGTAATAGCAAAGATGGGAAAAATATACCAAAAGATATTTCAAGAAAGAGAGTACAGAACGTTAAGTAAACATATCAAAAGATGCTTGGCTTCTTAGTAGTCAATTAAATGCAAAAGAGTCATACCTAGAATTATCACTCACCAACCAGAAAGTTCAAATGAAAATGACAGGTATTATCAAGTTTGACAAGAATGTGTGTAATCCTTGAATCTCATTCACTGCTGCTGAGGATGAAAAATCATACAAATGTTTTGAAAATATTTAGAAATATCTAAAAAGATAAACAGATGAAAGCTATGAGTCAAAAATTTTACTACTACATGTATATTGAACAATAATTTATACACATACCACCAAAGCTCAAGTTCTAGTATGTGTATACCAGTGCAATTCTCAATAGACCCAAACTGAAAATCACTCATATTGTAATACATTTTGGAAAAAATTAATTAATAGTTAAATATTTACACTATGGAATCCTATGCAACAGTGTCACTGCATGACAACAACAACAGGCAACCATATAGGCGTATTCATAAACAACATAAAATCAAAAAGCCCAATCCAAAAGTGATTTTACTGTGCCATTACATTTATATAAAATACAAAATACAGGTAAAGTGATCTTTTTGTTAGATACCAGAACAATATTAAACCTTAAGGGGAGTCACTAGAATTGGACAAGGGGGGGCTCTGAGTATCTGGCAATTTTCTGTGTCTGTATCTAGAAGCTATGTATAGAGTGTATGCAGATTCTGAATTTTCTGAAATTTGTCATTTCCTTACAAACCATGCATATTTTTAGTTGTTTTTTATACATAACAAAAAGTAAAACTGATAGACTAGGGAAGGTAATTATATTAGCACTTTAATATCCATGCTTTTCAAGGTGGAAGTGAAAGGTATTAAATACTTGACATTGTGATTACTTCTTAAAAGTAAGGTGAAAATTTCAGATGAATAAATAAGACATACTTCTTCATACATCATCCTCAAAGAGGAGGGGTAGAAAGGAGTATTATTTTTTTAATTTAATATAGAACAGTTAAGATAGAAAAGAATGAAAACAGACTAGGTTTAAAAAAGAGCACACTGGACTTCCCTGGTAGCTCAGTGGGTAAGAATTTGCCTGCCAATGCAGGGGACAGGGGTTCAATCCCTGGTCTGGGAAGATCCCACAGGCTGTAGAGCAACTAAGCCCGTGTGCCACGACTACTTGGCCTGCGTTCTAGAGCCTGCAAGCAACAACTACTGAGCCTGCGTGACACAACTACTGAAGTCCATGCACCTAGAGCCCATACTCAACAAGAAGAGAAACCACAGCAAGGAGAAACCCATGCACCACAATGATGAGTAGCCCCTGCTCGACACAACTAGAGAAACCCTGTGCAGCATCAAAGACCTAACACAACCATAAATAAATAAAATTAAGTATTGTGACTTGTGAGATGACTCACTCATGTGGCTGTAAGTAAGAGGCCTCAGCTCCTTGCCACATGAATCTCTCCTTAGGGCTGCTTGAGTGTCCTCATGACATGGCAGCTGGCTTACCGCAGGATGAGTGATCTAGCAGAAACCAAAGCAGAAGCTCCAATATCTTTTATACCTTTGGAAGCTGCACTTTGTCATTTCTGCAATGTCTTATTAGTTAAAACATCAGCCCTTTTCAACTGTGAGGAGGCACACAGGTGCATGATGACTGGGAGATAATTAGGGTATGATTAGGGCCTTCTTGGAGGCTGGCTACCAAGGTGGCTGACTCACCGAACACTGAATTTTGTTTTCTTCACTGATGGAGAGAAAATGGTGAGTGAATCTCATTGGTGTTCTTTGAGATGTACCAAAGCTAGCTCTTGCTCTCACCCTCAGCTGTGTGGCTGAGAGGGTCTTGGTGCTCCAGCCGGGTGTCAGGCCTATGCCTCTGAGTTGGGAGAGCAGAGTTCAGAATATTGGTCTACCAGAGACCTTGGGCACCTTGTAATATCAAAACGGCGAAAGCCTCCCAGAGATATCCGTCTCAATGCTAAGACCCAGCTCCACTCAAAGACCAGTAAGATCCCGTGCTGGACATCCAATGCCAAACAACTAGCAAGACAGGAATGCAGGCCCACCAATTATCAGAGAGGCTGCCTAAAATCATAATAGGTCACAGACACCCCAAAACACAACACCGGATGCGGACCGGCCCAACAGAAAGACAAGATCCAGACAAACCCACCAGAACACAGGCACCAGTCCTCTCCACCAGAAAGCATACACAACCCACTGAACCAACCTTAGCCACTGGGGGCAGACACCAAAAACAACGGGAACTACGAATCTTCAGCCTGCGTAAAGGAGACCCCAAACACCGTCCACAAAGCCAAATGAGAAGACAGAGAAACACAGAGCAGATGAAGGAACAAGGTAAAAACCCACCAGACCAAACAAATGTAGAGGAAATAGGCAGTCTACCTGAAAAAGAATTCAGAGTAATGATACTAAATATGATCCCAAATCTTGGAACTGGAATGGAGAATATACAAGACATGTTTAACAAGGACCTAGAAGAACTAAAGAGCAAACAAACAATGATGAACAACACAGTAAATGGAATTGAAAATTTTCTAGAAGGAAACAATAGCAGAATAACTGAGGCAGAAGAATGGATAAATGACCTGGAAGATAAAATAGTGGAAATAACTACCACAGAGCAGAATAAAGAAAAAAGAATGAAAAGAATTGAGGACAATCTGAGACACTTCTGGGACAATGTTAAACACACCAACATTCGAATATAGGGGTCACAGAAGTAGAAGAGAAAAAGAAAGAGACAGAGAAAATATTTGAAGAGATTATAGCTGAAAACTTCGCTAATATGTGAAAGGAAATCGTTAATCAAGTCCAGGAAGCACAGAGAGTATCATACAAGATACACCCAAGGAGAAACATGCCAAAACACATATTAATCAAAAATTAAATGCAAAGAAATAATATTAAAAGCAGCAAGGGAAAAACAACAAAAAACATACAAGGGAATCCCCTAAGGTTAACAGCTGATCTTTCAGCAGAAACTCTGCAAGCCAGAAGGGACAGGCAGGACATATTTAAAGTGAAGAAAGGGGAAAAGCTACAACCAAGATTACTCTACCCAGCAAGGATCTCATTCAGATTCGACAGAGAAATTAAAACCTTTACAGACAAGCAAAATCTAAGAGAATGCAGCACCACCAAACCAGCTTTACAACAAATGCTAAAGGAACTTCTCTAGGCAGGAAACACAAGAGAAGGAAAAGACATACAATAACAAACCCAAAACAATTAAGAAAATGGTAATAAGAACATACATATCAATAATTACCTTAAATGTAAATGGATTAAATGCTCCAACCAAAAGACATAGACTGGCTGAATGGATCTGAAAACACGACTGGTATATATGCGGTCTACAAGAGACCCACTTCAGACCTAGGGACACATACAGACTGAAAGTGAGGGGATGGAATAAAATATTCCATGCAAATGGAAATCAGAAGAAAGCTAGAGTAGCAATTTTCATATCAGAAAAAAGAGACTTTAAAATAAAGACTATTACAGGAGACAAAGAAGGACACTACATAATCATCAAGGGATCAACCTAAGAAGAAGACATAACAATTGTACATATTTATGCACCCAATATAGGAGCACCTCCATACATAAGGAAAAGGCTAACAGCCATAAAAGGGGAAATCGAAGGTAACACAATCGTAGTAGGGGACTTTAACACCCCTCTTTCACCAATGAACAGATCATCCAAAATGAAAATAAATAAGGAAACACAAGCTTTAAATGATACATTAAACAAGATGGACTTAATTGATATTTATAGGACATTCCATCCAAAAACAACAGAATACACTCTTTCTCAAGTGTTTGAGGAACATTCTTCAGGATAGATCATATCTTGGGTCACAAATCAAGCATTGGTAAATTTAAGAAAATTGAAATTGTATCATGTATCTTTTCCGACAACGCTATCAGAATAGATATCAATTACAGGAAAAAAATCTGTAAAAGAATACAACCACATGGACGCTAAACAATACACTACTTTATTACCGAGATCACTGAAGAAATCAAAGATGAAATTAAAAAATACCTAGAAACAAATGGCAATGAAAACATGACGACCCCAAACCTATGGGATGCAGCAAAAGCAGTTCTAAGAGGGAAGTTTATAGCAATACAATCCTGCCTCACAAAACAAGAAACATCTCAAATAAACAAGCTAAACTTACACCTAAAGCAATTAGAGAAAGAAAGAAAAAAAAACCCCAAAGTCAGCAGAGGAAAGAAATCATAACGTTCAGATCAGAAATAAATGAAAAAGAAATGAAGGAAACAGCAAAGATCAAAAAAACTAAAAGCTGATTCTTTGAGAAGATAAACAAAAGTGATAAAACCATTAGCCAGAGTCATCAAGAAAAAAAGGGAGAAGACTCAAATCAATAAAATTACAAATGAAAAAGGAGAAGTAACAACTGACACTGCAGAAATACAAAGGATTATGAGAGGTTACTGCAAGCAACTATATGCCAGTAAAATGGACAACCTGGAAGAAATGGACAAATTCTTAGAAAAGCACAAACTTCCAAGACTGAACCAGGAACGAAGCACTGAAATTGAGACTGTCATTAAAATCTTCCAACAAACAAAAGCCCAGGACCAGATGGCTTCAAAGGCAAATTCTATCAAATATTTAGAGAAGAGTTAACACCTAACCTTCTCAAACTCTTCCAAAATATAGCAGAGGGAGGAACACTCCCAAACTTATTCTATGAGACCACCATCTCCCTGATACCAAAACCAGACAAAGATGTCACAAATAATGAAAACTACAGGCCAATATTACTGATGAACATACATGCAAAAATTCTCAGCAAAATACTAGCAAAAAGAATCCAACAGCACATTAAAAGGATCATACACCATAATCAAGCTGGGTTTATCCCAGTGATGCAAGGATTCTTCAATACATGCAAATCAATGTGATACACCATATTAAAAATCCTGAAGGATAAAAACCATATGATCATCTCAATACATGCAGAAAATGCTTTCGACAATATTAAACAGCCATTTATGATAAACCTCTAGAAAGTAGGCATAGAGGGAACTTTCCTCAACATAGTAAAGGCCATATATGACAAACCCACAGTCATCATTGTTCTCAATGGTGAAAAAGTGAAACCATTTCCACTAAGATCAGGAACAAGACAACGTTGCCCACTCTCACCACTATTATTCAACACACTTTTGGAATTTTTAACTACAACAATCAGATAAGAAAAAGAAATAAAAGGAATCCAACTCGGAAAAGAAGAAGTTAAGCTGTCACTGTTTGCCACTAGATGACATGATACTATATATAGAGAATCCTAAAGGTGCTACCAGAAACCTACTAGAGTTAATCAATGAAGTTTGTAAGGCTGCAGGATACAAAATTAATGTACAGATATCCCTTTCATTCCCATACACTAAAGATGAAAAGTCTGAAAGAGAAATTAAGGAAACACTCCCATTTACCCATGCAACAAAAGGAATAAAATACCTAGGAATAAACCTACCTAAGGAGACAAAAGACTTTTACTCAGAAAACTATAAGACACTGATGAAATAAATCAAAGATGACACAAACAGGTGGAGAGATATACCATGTTCTTGGATTGGAAGAATCAACACTGTGAAATGACTATACTACACAAAGCAATCTACAGATTCAATGCAACCCCTATCAAAATACCAATGGCATTTTTCAGAAAACTACCACAAAATATTTCCCAATTTGTATGGAAACACAAAAGACCCCGAACAGCCAAAGCAATCTTGAGAAGAAAAACAGAGCTGAAGTAATCAGAATCCCTGACTTCGGACTATACTACAAAGCTACAGTAATCAACACAGTATGGTACTGGCACAAAAACAGAAATATATATCAATGGAACAGGAGAGAAAGCCCAGAGATAAACCCAGACACATATGGTCACCTTATTTTTGATAAAGGAGGCAAGAATATAGAATGGAGAAATCACGGCCTCTTCAATAAGTGGTGCTGGGAAAACTGGACAGTTACAGGTAAAAGAATTAAATTAAAAGACTCCCTAACACCATACACAAAAATAAACTCAAAATGGATAAAAGACTTAATGTAAAGCCAGACACTATAAAATTCTTAGAGGAAAACATAGGCAGAACACTCTATGACATCAATCACAGCAAGATCCTTTTTGACCCACCGCCTAGAGAAATGGAAATAAAAATAAAAATAAAAACATGGGACCTAATGAGACTTAAAAGCTTTTGCACAGCAAAGGAAAATGTAAACAAGATGAAAAGACAACCCCCAGAATGGGAGAAAATATTTGCCAATGAAGCAACTGACAAAGGATTAATCTCCAAACTTTACAAGCACCCCCTGCAGCTCAATATCAAAGAAACAAACAAGCCAATCCAAAGTGGGCAGAAGACCTATTAGACATTTCTCCAAAGAAGATATACAGATTGCCAGGAAACACATGAAAGAATGCTCAACATCACTGATTATTAGAGAATTGCAAATCAAAATTACAATGAGGTATCATCCCACACAGGTAAGAATGGCCATCATTCAAAAAATCTACAAACAATAAATGCTGCAGAGGTGTGGAGAAAAGGGAACCCTCTTGCACCGTTGGTGGGAATGTAAATTGATACACAGACACTATGGAGAACAGTATGGAGGTTCCTTAAAAAACTAAAAATAGAGCTACCATATGACACAGCAATCCCACTACTGGGCATATACCTGGAGAAAACCATAATTCAAAAAGAATCATGCTCCACAATGTTCATTGCAACTCTATTTGCAATAGCCAGGACATGGAAGCAACCTAAGTGTCCATCAACTGATGAATGGATAAAAAAGATTTTGCACATCTTCAATATAAAATGGAATATTATCAGCCATAAAAATAAATGAAATTGAGTTATTTATAGTGAGGCGGATGGACCTAGAGTCTGTCATATAGAGTGAAGTAAGTCAGAAAGACAAAAACAAATACTGTATGCTAACACATATATATGGAATCTAAAAAAAGAAAAAAAAATGGTTGGGAAGAAACTACGGGGAGGACAGGAATACAGACACAGACGTAGAGAATGGACTTGAGGACATGGGGAGGGGGAAGGGTAAGCCGGGACGAAGTGAGAGAGTGGCATTAACTTATATATACTACCAAATGTAAAATAGATAGCTAGTAGGAAACAGCTGCATAGCATGGGGAGATCAGCTCAGTGCTTTGTGACCACTTAGAGGGGTGGGAAACGGAGGGTGGGAGGGAGATGCAAGAGGGAGGAGAAATCGGGATATATTTATATGTATAGCTGATTCACTTTGTTATACAGCAGAAACTAACACACCATTGTAAAGCAATTATAGTCCAATAAAGATGCTAAAAATAAATAAATAAATAAATAAATAATTTATACCTCCCCCAAATTAAGTTTTTTTAAAAATAAATAAATAGGGCTTCCCTGGTGGCGCAGTGGTTGAGAGTCCGCCTGCCGATGCAGGGGACGCGGGTTCGTGCCCCGGCCTGGGAAGATCCCACATGCCACGGAGCGGCTAGGCCCGTGAGCCATGGCTGCTGAGCCTGCACGTCTGGAGCCTGTGCTCCGCAACGGGAGAGGCCACAACATTGAGAAGCCCGCGTACCGCAAAAAATAAACAAACAAACAAACAAATAAACAAATAAATAACAAGGGTACTCAATAACATTGTAACTCTAAACCTAAGTATTTTCAATACTACAGCAAAGGTAAATGGATTAATGTCTCCTATTAAAGTGTAATTTTTTATATTATGTGCAACTAAAATTTTTTCCCAATATACAGGTAAAATAAAATAATTACTTTAGAAAGGTGAAAACATTCCATGTATTTAAAAACAGTAAAACGATAAGCATATGATATGCATCTTAGATAAAGTAGTGTTTAATTTCAGAACAATTTGTCATTATTGTAACTAGTACTATTATCCCAATTTCTTAAAAATATTTCAATACTTTTTCTATTTGAAAAAATACTTTAATATTTTTTTCTTTGCTCTTTTGTGGTCTAATACATGGTAAGTATTTAGCTGCTAACATAACTTAAAAATATATGTTGTTTTTTACAGCCAAACAAAACTGACAAGAAGAAATAGATAACTTGAACAGACTGATCACTACAAGCAAAATAGAAACTGTAATTTACAAAAACTCCCTACCAACAAAAATCTAGGATCAGATGGTTTCACAGGCAAATTCTACCAAATATACAAAGCAAAACTTACACTGATTCTTCTCAAACTCTTCGAAAAGATTGAAGATTAAGGAATACATCCAATGACATTCTATGAAGCCACCATCACCCTGATATCAAAACCAGATGGTGGGGGGACTTCCCTGGTGGCACAGTGGTTAAGAATCCATCTGCCAATGCAGGGGACATAGTTTCAAGCCCTGGTCCGGGAAGATCTCACATGCCGTGGAGCAACTAAGCCTGTGTGCCACAACTACTGAGCCTGTGCTCTACAGCCCACGAGCCATAACTACTGAGCCTGATAGCCACAACTACTGAAGCCCACGCACCTAGAGCCCATGCTCTGCAAAAAAGAAGCCAGTGCAGTGAACAGCCCGCACACCACAACAAAGAGTAACCCATACTCGCCACAACTAGAGAGAGCCCGTTCACAGCAACAAACACCCAATGCATCCAAAAATAACTAAATAAAGAAACTTACTGAAAAATAAAAAAACACAGATGAGGACTTTTCTGGTGGTCCTGCAGTTAAGATTTTGCCTTCCAGTGCAGGGGGTGTGGGTTCAATGCCTAGTGGTGGAGCTAAGATCCCACATGCCTCACAAATAAGAAACCAAAACATAAAACAGAAGCAATACTGTAACAAATTCAATAAAGACTTAAAAAAAAAACAACACAGAGAAAGACACTAGCAAAAAAGAAAATTGCAGGCCAATATCTCTGATAAATATGGATGCAAAAATTCTCAACTGAATATTAGAAAACCGAATCTGACAGCACATAAGAGGATCATACACCATGATCGAATTTGATTCACCCCCGTGTCACAAAGTTGTTTCAACATATGCAAATCAATCAACATGATACACTCCATCAACAAAGGAAAAACACAAAACAAATGATCATCTCAATAGATGCCGAAAAAGCATTTGAGAAACTTCAACATCCATTCATGATAAAAACGCTTACTAGGGCTTCCCTGGTGGCGCAGTGGTTGGGAGTCCGCCTGCCGATGCGGGGGACGCGGGTTCGTGCCCTGGTCTGGGAGGATCCCACATGCCGCGGAGCGGCTGGGTCCGTGCGCCATGGCCGCTGAGCCTGCGCATCCGGAGCCTGTGCTCCGCGACGGGAGGCCACAGCGGTGAGAAGCCCGCGTAACGCAAAAAAAAAAAAACAAAAAAAAAAACGCTTACTAAAATGGGTATAAAGGAAACATCTCAACATAATAAAAGCTATTTATGACAAACCCACAGCCAATATAATATTCAATGCTCATGACAAAATATCAAAGAAGCATGGAAAAGTGATGGAGGAGATGGAGAAACTTCTCAGTGTGCAGGTGTAGGATCAACATCAGCGCTAAATCCTGCTCAGCTTATGGTGATTCAAGAGAAAGCTAAAAGCCTTTATGAAGACTTGAAGAAGAAACACGGGAAAGAATCAGAGGGCATATTTTTTAATGCCAGCCATGGCTGTTTTCATAGGTTCAAGAGTAGAGCCAACCTCAACAAGGTAAAAGTAAGTGGAGAGGCAGCAGGTGCAGATAGGGTAGCTGTCCAGGAACTTCCTGAAACACTTTGAGAAATTATTGATAATGGTGTGCATTTACCCAACCAGGTGTTTAATGTGGATGAGACACAACTGTACTGGAAGAGGATGCCAGACCGAAGTTACATCAGTAAGAAGGAAAAGTTGATGCTGGGCTGTAAAGCAGAAACAGATAGGCTAACTGTTGTTTGGTGGCAATTCTTCCAGTGATATGAAGCTGAAGCCTCTCTTAGTTCATCATTCAGAGAACCCAAGAACCCTTAAAAACATAGCCAATGACTCTCTTCCTATTGTGTGGAAGTGTAACCCCAAATCCTGGATTACACAGGCCACGTTCCAGGACTGATTTTGCCAACACTTTATCCCAGATGTAGAGAAATATTGCTCGGAGAAGGACGTCCCAGAAAAACATTCTTTTGCTGCTTGACAATGCTCTGGGCCACCCCCCTTTCATGGATGACTTTTCCCAACGTCAAAGTAGTGCATCTGTCACCGAATACTGCATTGCTCATCCATCCTATGGACCAGGAAGTTATAGCGACTTTCAAGAAATATTATTTATGTCACACTTTTTGTCAGGCAGTAAAGGTAAGTGAGAAATCAGGAAGAACCTAGGGACAATTTTGGAAGGACTATAACATCTACAAGGCCATAAAAAAACATTGACTTTGCATGGTGTGAGTGTATGTTGGTCACCATGAATGGGGTTTGGAAGAACCTTTGCCCACAGTTTGTTCATGATGTTTGTGGATTTGAGAAGGCAGATCAGAAGTCTGAAGAGGTCTTCAGCAACGTAGTGACCCTCAGCGAGAAGCTGGAGCTAGATCTGCAAGAGGACGATTTCATTGAACTCCTTGCTGTGCAACATGAGGAGCTTACTGATGGAATTGGAGGCACAGAGAAAGGACGAAGAGGGACAGGAGGAAGAAGAAGTAACTGAAGAACTGAAGAGATTCATGACACAGAAAATGCCAAGGGCATCTTCTAAATTTGAGGAGGCACTGTTAGTTTTTGAGGCACAGGGCTCGAACCTACAATGGTACCCAAAGGTGGCAGCAGCCATTCAGAATGCAAACCAGTGCTACCATGTCATCATCTATGATGAGAAAAAACGAGCTACAACCCAGACATCAATGGATCATTTTTTCAAGAGGGTAGATAGAATAAATCCAGCAAGGAACCAGAACCTGCGTCATCAATGTCAGGTACGAGTGAAATTGGAGCGTGCCCCCTGTCTCCCACTGCTGATAATCCTTCACCTCTACCATCTCCCACCTCCTCTCCCTCCTCCAATCAGTAACTCTTCTCGCCTGTTCCCTCGATGCCAGCCCCAGTATCCCAGCTGTTGTGCTGTATTACTGTACTTTTCAAGTTACTGTACTGTAAGACTAAAAATCTTCTCTTTGTTTTTGTGTTTGCTTCTTATATACTGTTTGTGTGAAAAGTATTATAAACCTATTATGGTACAATACCATATAGCCGACTGTGTAAGCTGGGTACCTCGGCTAACTTTGTTGGACTTACAAACAAATTGGACTTACAAACGCACTCTTGGAACAGAACTTGTTCATACGTAGCGGACTTACAGTAAAAGCAAAAAAGAAACAGGAACTAATCAAACTTATAAGCTTTTGCACAGCAAAGGAAACCATAATCAAAATGAAAATACAACCTATGGGTTGGGAGAAAATATTAGCAAATGATGAGACTGACAACGGCTTAATTTACAAACTATACAAACAGCTCCTACAACTCAATAACAACATAACAAATAACTCAATGGAAAAATGGGTAGAAGA
Organism: Hyperoodon ampullatus; assembly: GCF_949752795.1. NCBI lineage: Eukaryota > Metazoa > Chordata > Mammalia > Artiodactyla > Ziphiidae > Hyperoodon > Hyperoodon ampullatus. Next base: position 624,599 of record NC_136929.1, on the reverse strand, counting down.
CCTAAATAAACATTTCTCTAAAGAAGACATACAGATAGCCAATAGGCACATGAAAAGATGCTAATCATCACTAATTATTAGAGAAATGCACATCCAAATTACAATGAGGTATCACTTCACACTGATCAGAATGGCCATCATTAAAAAAAATCTACAATTAACAAATGCTGGATGGGGTATGGAGAAAAGGGAACCCTTCAGCACTGTTGGTGGCCATGTAAGTTGGTGCAGCCACTATGGAAAACAGTATGGAGGTTCCGCAAAAAAACTATAAAGAGAGTTGCCATATGATCTAGCAATCCCACTTCTGGACATATATCTAGACAAAATTATAATTCCAAAAAATATATAAAACCCTATGTTCATAGAAGCACTATTTATAATAGCCAAGACATGGAAACAACCTAAATGTTCATTAAAAAATGAATGTATAAAGAAAGTGTGGTATACGTATACAATAGATATTACTCAGACATAAAAAAGAATGAAATAATGCCATTTGCAGCAACATGGATGGATAAAGAGATAATGATACTGAGGTAAGTCATAAAGAGAAAGACAAATACCATATAATATCACCTACATGTGGAATCGAAAACAGGACACAAATGAACATGTCAGCAAAACAGAAACAAACACACAGATATAGAAAACAGAGTTGTGGTTGCCAAGGAGAGAGTGATGGAAAGATTGGGAGTTTTGGAATAGCAGAAGCAAACTATTCTACATAGGATGGACAAGCCACAAAGACCTACTGTACAGCAGAGGAAACTATATTCAGTATCCTGTGATAAACCATAATGGAAAAGAATATATATATATATATATATATATATATATATATATATATATATATATGACTGAATCACTTTGCTGCACAGCAGAAATTAATACAATAATGTATAAAGGCTGCAGAAGGTGTGGAGAAAAGGGAACCCTCCTGCACTGTTGGTGGGAATGTAAACTGATACAGCCACTATGGAGAACAATATGGAGGTTCCTTAAAAGCTAAAAATAGAACTACCACATGACCCAGCAATCCCCCTACTGAGCATATACCCGGAAAAAACCATAATTCAAAAAGATACATGTATCACAATATTCACTGTAGCACTATTTACAAGAGCCAGGACATAGAACCAACCTAAATGTCCATTGACAGATGAATATAGAAAGAAGATATGGCCTATATATATAATGGAGTATTACTCAGCCATAAAAAGGAATAAAATTGAGTTATTTGTAGTGAGGTGGTTGGACCTAGAGTCTGTCATACAGAGTGAAGTACGTCAGAAAGAGAAAAACAAATACTGTATGTGAACACATATATATGGAATTCAGAAAAATGGTACTGACGAACCTAGTGACAGGGCAGGAATAAAGACACAGATGTAGAGAACGGACTTCAGGACACAGGGCTGAAGGGGACACAGGGGCGTAGTGAGAGAGTAGCACTGACATATATACACTACCAAATGTAAAAGAGCTAGTGGTAAGCTGCCGCATAGCACAGGGAGATCAGCTCGGTGCTTTATGTCCCCCACAGGGGTGGGATAGGGAGTCTGGGAGGGAGCCTCAAGACGGGGGGATATGGGGATATATGTATACATATAGGTGATTCACTTTGTTGTAAAGCAGAAACTAATACAGTGTTATAAAGCAATTATACTCTAATAAACATGTATTTTAAAATACCACAACGTTGTAAATCAACTACACTAGAAAATATTTCTTAAGTGAAAAAGATTTTTTGAATGTATGTTTTATTGTGTGGGTGTACCACAGGTTCAATATATATGAATTATGTCAAATTGATTACATTGTTTTTCAAAATAAAGAATTTTTGATATTCTACATCAGCTGCATAATATAAATGCAGAAAAACTATATTATTTTTTTCTAAAGTTCAGAAATACCTATTTTGCTCATTCGGTATACTATAAACCACTAACTGTTAAAAAGGGATTCATGACCTCTTTCTTCCAAAGAAATATTTCTGCACTCACACAAGTTTAATAGAATGTTCCACCATGAACTGGCTTCCCACCTTAGAGACACGAGATTTGCATCCTGAAATCTCTTTCTTGCAAAAATGTCCAATTAGCATCCTAGCATTACAGAAAAGAAATGCTTTTTGCCAGATCTCAAATTACATACAACTTTATCACGACATCACGTATGTTTTTTTTCTACACACACAGACTGCATTTTATTTTTACAAGAGAAAAATCAACTGACACCAAACATTGTAAATGGATGACCACAGCAAAAGCAACAATGATTGTAATTACCAAACATGAAACACACTCATACTATTGTCATAATATTGACATTCATTCCAGGAATCCTCCAAAGCTCCTTTATTTTGCAGTGAAAAACACCATGTTTTTTTTTGTTTTTTTTGGGTTTTTTTGCAGTACGCGGGCCTATCAGTGTTGTGGGCTCTCCCATTGTGAAGCATAGGCTCCGGACGTGCAGGCTCAGCAGCCATGGCTCATGGGTCTAGCCGCTTCGTGGAATGTGGGATCTTCCTGGACCGGGGCATGAACCTGTGTCCCCTGCATCGGCAGGTGGACTCTCAACCACTGCACCACCAGGGAAGCCCGACACCGTATATATTTAAATTATCAGCACTCAACTGAGATCTTCAAAAATCAACAAAAACATAATTTTGTGCTCTCTTTCATTTATTCTGGTTCTAAGTGGTCATTTCTAAACGAAAGTATTTAAGTATGTTAACGTCATCTTATAACATCATATTTCAAATGACTACTGTCTCTCCAAAGATGCAATATGAGGAACTCATAAGTAGGCTCTCCAAAGTTTTACTCTTTGAATCTGTATTACACTTCTGCTGAACTTCACACTGTTCATTATTCTCTGAGAATATTCTTTTTCTTGTATGCCCATCTCACATGCTCTTTCATTTCATGAAGTTTTTTCCTACAATTTTATGCCTAGTTTATTTCTGAGAAAATGCATTATTCCAGATTGATAATTATAGACACAAAAACTTCTATATAATTCCCTGTGAGTTTCAAAAACTCCTTCTTCTTTTTTTTTTAAATACCTAGATTCTGAAGCTCTCCACAAAGCATTACTAAAATTGCATTTACATAGTATCTACATATTAATCACACATTAATGCATTTACAATTGTATTATGCTTTATTGCTAATTTTGGAGCATAAACGTAGCTGTCTTATTTACCACCCTCTTGGAAATCACTTTAATATTTGCACTTAGGACTTGAAAGAGAATGGATAAATAAAAACCTGAAGAATATGCAAATACAATTTATATATTTCTCATAAAATTAGGTGATTATCTAACCTTTATCCAGAAAAAAGAAGAGCCCACATACTCTGCAGTCATGATACTCGAGAATGTGTGGTCTTCCAGCAGGAAAACATGCGGTAATCCACGTGGCAGAGTTTACCTGTGACCAGCTGGGGTTAGTGCCCTATGCATTCCTTACATGCAACATATCAGGAGTGGCCAAAGTGAATTTGTCAGTTGTGGCAATAAGTATAATGAAGATTTGTAGCAGGTCATGCTCATATATGCAGCACAGGTACAATCAACATTTTGCTCAATTCTGGTAGATCTAAATCTGTATCTGTTACCTTGTCTTTAACGAGGAAATGTCAGAACTGACTTACCAAAAAAAAGTGTTTTGTTTGTTTGTTTGTTTTAATTACAGTCACGGTGAGTAAGACATAGCTCAGAACAACTAATGTGACTTAGTGATTCTCTCATCAGGAAATGCAGTTTCTACTTCCCTGTTTATTCTCCACATTCTGTAGTAAGTTAAGTTTCAGTGAAAGATAAATCTACAGGGCGAAAAGAAAAGAAAACTTACATGTGTTGATAAGATCATTCTGACAGGTTTTACCACGTATGTCAGTGTTTCTGGTGATGGACACAAGCTAGAGCTCCCTACTCTGACATTTTCACTGATGTCATTCCCCTTGATCCTAAATTTGAAAGTGGATAAAAATGTTTTCTATGTTTTCTTCTTTAAGAAATTAAATAAAGAATGCTGTCTAGACATGATCCTCTAATGACTTTCAGTCAGTGGTCATCAAGAGAAGAAAAGCACAGAATCTCATCCCCACAGAAGGGTGACATTCAGTCAGGTAAGAAAATTCTCCCCAAAATCAGAGCTTCATCTTTAACATTCAATCAAAGGCTTTCACAGGTGCTTCATACTCTGCACTCAGCCTTACCATATGGGATTGGCTCTGAGAATCTCACACCAGATGACTGACAAACATGTCATAGTACACTGATCTGGGACCAGATCCTGCCTCTCTTAACGATCTCCCGCAGGGACATTGCAATATTCTAGGATATTGCCTGGAGCCCTCTACTCTATACAGGTACACTTCCAAGTAGAAACAGAAGCTTTGATTCTCACTGGGACCCCTGCTCTGTCCCACCAACCTCTCTAGAAATATGATGTTCTAATCTCTCCTGATTAGAACATTGCACGGTCTCTCCCTGTGCTAATTTAGTAAAGGTAAAAGAGAAACAAGAAAGAGCAAACTATGCAGGGAGCAATATATAAGATTCCTTTACTTAATGTATTTATCTGATGCACACAAATATTGAGAAATATAGATTCATTTCATAATGGTCAAGAAAAGAGGAGGAGGAACCTCCATGCCAACAGTATATACAAATTGGAATCAATCCTGCATAAGCTCCAGCTAAAGCTTAGCTACGAGGTACTAACTCTTCTCATAAAGAAGCAATAGTTCTCCATCATTTGAAGCACACTGAGGACTCAGACAGCTGGACGCTGAGGGTGTAGTCTCCTCACTCGAATTCTGTACCTGCATCACAGAGCAATGAAATATTCCCAAAGAATTATTAAGGATGAGGTGGGGAGCTGAAATAAAAAAGATGAAACCACAGTCTGCCCTACCATCCATTCTGCTGGATATTACCACCATCTTGGCCCAGTATGACCTTCCCACTTTTCTCTGGGCCTCCCTACTTCCCACCTCCATCCTCTCATTATATCTTACCTACACTTGGAAACGACTCTAGTTTTTCCACTGATCTTCATCAACAAGCAATCCAAATAGCAACTGTGTATATAACTCCTTAGAAACCTCAGGTATGACTCATTTGAACGGATCCTGGGTCACACCTACCTCCTGATCTTGGAGAGTCTCCCAGAGAGTCCAGAGGCAACTACAGCACAGCCTCAGGGACATAGACACTGGCAGCAGCCACTTGGGGGAGCTCCTTCTACCTCGTGGCTACTGGTACCAGCAAGCATAATTTCAGAGTCCTCCCTCTATCTTTTTAGCCTCAGGGTCTAGCCCTACCCATTTCCACCAGACTATAGACACAAGTACTAGGATGCTGCAGGCCAAGCAACTAACTGAGCAGGGGCATAGCCCCATCCACCAGCAAACAGGCTGCTTTCAGACCCTCTCAATGCACAGCTGCCGCTGGACATGGGCCCAGCAACCAAAAGCCCCAGGACCAGCCTCCACACCTAAGTGGAGAGGCACCAGCCCCAGAGTCCTTGGCCCCTCTGACAAGTGAGCCTGCTCTGGCCTTGGAATCAGTCTCACCGTCGGCAGGTGATTACTGCACAGGGACTGGATGGAGCTTGGACCTACCCAACAGCAAATCTGCTCTAGCAGTGGGATCAGCCTCATACACCAACAGGCACACACCAGCTCCAGGACTACCACAGCCCAGCAGCCTGTGTGACCAGAACACTCACTTGCAGGCCAGAAGCAGCCATGGACTCACTTGGGTCTTGACCCTGCCCATCAGAATGACAGCACAAGATTAGGGATACCCCAGACCCTGCAGATAGCTGTGTCAGGAACAGTGATCCAACACCAACTCTGAGACTCCTGGGCCCTGCAGCCAGAACTCAGGACCTGTGTCTTCCTCCCAGTAGCCAGCATCACCCCAGTGACTGGGCACTAGCCTTGATATCACCTGGACTGCAATTCTACCCATAAGTGAACCAGCACTAGATTTGGTGTCCCACAGAGTCGTGCAGCCAACTGCCTTATGATTTAGCCTCACCAAGCAGCACAGACAGCCTCCATACAAGGCAGAGTCTGTCAAACAAGCAGTCTGGGGGCAGCCAAGCCTACCAGACCACCCACAGTAGTCAGCCCACCACAACAGAAGAGCCCAAGTAGCCAACATAGGGGGTACACCTAGAACATATAGTTCTAGTGACCAGGGGACAGTGGGCTTCTGGGACACATAGGACCTCTCCTACAAAAGGCCACTTCTAGAAGGTCAGGAAATGTAACGAACCTACTACATACATAGCAATAAAAACAGCAAGTTAAGAAAAATGAGGTGACACTGAAACACGATCCAAATGAAGGAACAAGATAAGAACTCAGAAGAAGATCTAAGTGAAGTGGAGGTAGCCAATCTCCTCAAAAAATAGTTTAAGGTAATGACTATAAAGATGATCAAAGAACTCAGAAGAAGAATGGACGACCAGAGCAAGAAGGTAGAATTTTTTAAAAAAGAGTTAGAGCATTAAAGAACAACAAAACAGAGATGAGGAATACAATAACTGAAATGAAAAATACACTAAAAGGAAACTACTGTAGACTAAATGACACAGAGGAATGAATCAGAAAACTGAAGGACAGAGTACTGGCAATCACTGAAGATGAACTGTAAAACAATAGATTAAAATGAAATGAAGAAAGTTGAACAGACATGTGAAACATCGGGTGTACTAATATTTGCATTATACTGGTCCCAGAAGCAAAAAGGAAAGAGAAAGCAGTGTAGAGCATACCTGAAGACATAAGAGCTGAAAACTTCCATAACCTGGGAAAGAAAACAGACATCCAAGTCCAGTAAACACAGTAAGGCCAAAACAGGATCAACCCAAAGAGGACCACACCAAGACTCATTGTAATTAAAATGGCAAAAAAATAAACATAAAAAGACACCATTAAAAGGAGCAAAGGAAAAGCAACAAGTTACAAACATGCAAACTTGCATTAAGTTATCAACTGACTTTTCAGGATAACCTCTGCATGCCAGAAGGGAGTGGCATGGTATATTTAAAGTCATGAAAGGGAAAAGCCTATAACCAAAAATACTCTACCCAGCAAGGCTCTCCTTCAGATTTGATGGTGAGATCTAAAGTTTTACAGAGAAGCAAAACTAAAAGAGCACAGCATCACCAAACCAGCTTTATGAGAAATCTTAAAGGGGCTTTTCTCAGTGAAAAAGAAAAGGCCATGACTGAAACATAAAAATTAGAAGAGGAAACTTACTAACGGAAAAACCTCATTGGATAAGGCAAATATTCAACAAAGGCAGTAAATCAACCATGTACACAGCTAATAGGAAGGATGAAAGAAAACTGTAATAAAATCATCTATATTCACAATAAGAAGTTAAGGGACACACAAAACAAGTAGATGTAAAATATAAGGTCAAATTCAGTAACTGTGGGGGAGCAGAGTAACAATGCAGGGTTGTTAGTGTCCACGTGAAATTCAGAGCTCAGCCACTTAAATAATCACACACACACACACACACGCACACACAACTGAAAGAAATCCAAACATAACATTAAAGATAGTCCTCACATCACAGATGAATAAAAGGGGAAGAAAGGAACAGTGAAGAAATTAAAGAGGGATTCTAAAAATACCCAAGAGAAATGAAAATGAACACACAGTGATCCAAAATCTATGGGACACAGCCAACGCAGTTCACAGGGGGAAGTTATAGTGATACCAGCTTATTCTTAGGAAACAAGAAAAATATCAAATAAACAACCTAACATTACACCTGAAGGAATTAGAAAAAGAAGAAAAAAACAAAACTCAAAGCTGTCAGAAAGAAAAACATTAGGAAAACAATACCATATGCAATCACACCAAAAAGAATAAGATACCTAAGAACAAACACACCTAAGCAGGTAAAAGACATGTACTCAGAAATGTATCAGCCATTGGTGAAAGAAGTTGAAGGCAACAGAAAAAGATGAGAAAATATAGCAGGTGCATGGACTGGAAGAATGAATACTGTTAAAATAACCATACTGCCAAAGACAATCTACAGATTTAATGCAATCCCTATTAGAATACCAAAGCATTTTCATGGAACTTGAAAAAGTAATTTTAAAATTTGTATAGAAACACAAAGACCCCAAATAGCCAAACAATCTTGAGAAAGAACAGAGCTGGAGGCATCAGGCACCTTTACTTCAGATTATACTGCAAAGCGACAGTAATCAAAGAGCATCGGACCGGAGCAAAAACAGACAAAAAGATCACTGGAATAGAATAGAGATCCCAGAAATAAGCCCAAACACGTATATTTAATTGATTTATGACAAAGCAGGCAATATGGAGAAAGAACTGTCTCTTCAATAAGTGGTACTAGGAAAACTGGTCAGCTACATGGAAAAGAATAAAATTAGAGTATTTTAGCACACTGTATATAAAATTAACACAAAACTGAATAAAGACCTAAATGTAGGACCATAAAACCCCGAGAGGAAAATACAGAACATTCTTCAACATAAATGATAGCAACAGTTTTGCGTTCAGTCTACTAAGGCAAATGAAACAAAAGCAAAAATAAACAAATGGGACTTCACTAAACTTAAAAGATTTTGCACAGCAAAGGAAACCAAAGACAAAATGAAAAGACAACCTGCTGAAGGAGAGACAATATTTGCACATGATAAGAGGTTAACACCAAAAAGATGACCAACCAAGGGTTCATATCTAAACTACAGAAACAGCACATACAACTCAATATCAGAACTGCACCCAAAATATTTTTTTAAAAAATGAGAAGACCTAAATAGACATTTTTCCAAGGAAAAAATACAGATAGACAGCCAGAATGCACAAAGATGCTAAACATAGCTAATCGGCAATAAAATGCAAATCAAAACTATGAGATATATCACCTCAGTCTTGTCAGAATGGCTGTCATCAAAAAGGTCACAAATAACAAAGGTTAGTGAGGATGTGGAGAAAGGGAAACTCTTGTAAACTCTTGATGTGAATGTGAAGTAGTGCAGCTACTGTGGAAAGAAGAATGGAGGTTCCACAAAAAACTAAAAATAGAACTACCATAATATCCAGCAATTTCCCTCTTGGGTATATCAGAAGAAAACAAAAACACTATTTAAAAAAAAAATTAACTGCACACCAATGTTCATAACAGTGTTATTTGCCATAGCCAAGATATAGAGTCAAACTAAGTGTTCATCAATAGGTTAGGGGATAAAAAATGATATTTATGATGACTTCAGCAAAAAATGAAATTTTGCTATTTGCAAGAACATGGATGGACTTGGAGGGTATTATGCTTAGTAAAATAAGCCGCAGAGAAAACAAGCCTGGTAGGTTATCACTTACACGTGGCATCTAAAACATTGAATACAACAACAACAACAATGAAACAGACTCACAGATTAAAGAACAGACTAGTGGTTACCAGCAGGGAGAGACAGGGTGGAGGAGCAAAATAGTGGTAGGAGATTCTGAGGAAGAATCCACTATGTATAAAATCAATAATCTACAGTGACGTTCTGTATAGCATGGGGAATAGAGCCACTCTTTTATAATAAGTATAAATGGAGAAGAACCTAAACATTTATGAGTCACTATGTTGTACCTCTGAAACTAATATAATAATGTAAATTAACTATAGATCAATAAAATATAAAGTAAGAAACAATAAAGGAGAGACAGATTATTAGATAGAAATCAATTAAATAAACACAAGTTTTGGAAATCAAGGAATTAAAAAACAACATGTAAGACAACATTGGCCTTTAAAGTGTACGATCTATTCATTTAAAAGAAATCATTTAAGTGGTGAAAAATGGTACCCATTCTCACAATTTTGTATATCTAGGATAAATTATTATCTACAAAAATATGTTACAAATATTCACTCAAAAAGAAAGAGAAAATTTGGATTAACCCATTTTAGTATACAAATTGAATATCAAAGTCTCTATGTAACATCGATGTGAATAAGTTCTGTTAGCCACTTCTAGTTTCTTTGTGATGTAAAATCTTTTAAAGCATAAAAATCAGCCTTTCTACATCATTCCATTAGACATACATAGAAGTTAAAAGAAATGAGAAGACAGAAAAATCAACCAGGAAGGTGAATTTACTGAGAAACAGCCATTCGTTCTCCCTCCTCCTTTGCTTTTCCTCCTTTTCCAGGTCTCTTTCGGTTCCAATCAAGAGAAGTCTTGAGAATTCTGAGAATATTTCTTTGAGGGCTTCAAACCACCATACCTATGTCCTCTGCCACAACTACACACACGGGAACAAAAATAAACCTCTGCTATCTACTCGTGTAGGAGAGATTCATGCAAAATAAGCCCCTACATGGAGACCAACAGGTGAGTTTTCTACCTGTTCTTTATAATGTCCTTCCATTACAGTAAATCCCACACATTATGAGGCAGAAGGGGTTATGTGAGCTCTTCCTTGAAGTCAAAAACCTTGCATTCATTTCAAGTACCTGGTGATCATAGGGTACAGCCAGGGAAGGTGCCATCACCCTCGCGGGGGGCGGTGAACGGGCTTCCGCAACCATGCACCTCCTGATGAACAGATTCTGAAGAAACAAAGGGCGGTCACACAGCAGCCAGCCTGTCAGACTGTCGGGCCACTGGGCAACCCCACCAGTCTGGAAGTGCCCCATAAGTTGCTCAAAGCAAAACTCTGCCCCCCCGTGAAGCCAGGCAATTTGGGCCAGAGAGTCAGAGGAGACCGGTAATCAACTCCTCCTCTCTGCTCACCTCCTTGGGGTTACAGCAACCCCATCTCCAAACCCAACTCTGATCCTGGAGTGCCAAGGTGGGAGCGCAGGTGGGCTCTGCCGGTGCTTCAGCACCTTCTGGGAAGCCCCCTAGTTTGAATATGATTTGAGTTTGATCCTGAGAAACCATCAGAACTTCCCACCAGAGATAAATGAGGAGATTCTGGCCTTTATTAGTGCGCACGGTGAACCCGGTCGTCCTGGCTGTACTTGCCAACCCTCCTATTTTACGCACCTATGTTTATCCACCTTCCTCCCTGTGAGTACCTTTGACTAACCCTGAGCTCAGACTCCTGACCTATTACAGTGACTTTTTCAGTCTTTCTTTAAAAATGTACAGGTAGGGCTTCTCTGGTGGCGCAGTGGTTGAGAGTCCGCCTGCAATGCGGGGGACACAGGTTCATGCCCCAGTACGGGAGGATCCCACATGCCGCGGAGCGGCTAGGCCCAGAAGCCATGGCCGCTGAGCCTGTGCGTCCGGAGCCTGTGCTCCACGACGGGAGAAACCACAACAGTGAGCGGCCCAAGTACTGCAAAAAAAAAAAAAAAAAAAAAGGACAGGTAATAAAATGAATTTAACCTAGAAGCAGCAGCTCAGTAAGGGAAATAAAATCATCAGAAGTTATCTAATCACAGCCACAGCCATCCAGGGCCCTGTCTTATCCGCTGGGGCATAAGAATGGGACCTTCCTAAACTTGAAGGGCATCCAATCAGATAAGTTGATTACGCTCACCTCTGGCTCTTGGAGGGACTGCTAGGAAGTCTACCCAGTGTATACTGACTGCAAAACACGGTCATGGTTTTGAAACACCTATGCTCCAGGAAAGATTTTTGCGGTGCATGGGGAAGGTTTCTTTTTGACATCAAGCAAAAAATAAGTCACCAAGCCCTTTGAGCACAGGGCTTCTTAAGAGGGAAGTAGAAGGAAGGAATGGGCAGAAAACATGATCTCCTCGGAAATGCAGGGTGTTTTTCCAAAAGAGTAGGATTTAGTCTCAGTTTAAGGAGAACACCTTTAAATAGCTGGGACAGCTCCAAACTGCAGTTTAGGGAACGAGTGCTCCAAAAGAACAGTGCTTTACAAGTCCTGGCCAGGCAGCAGGAGGATGAAGAGTTGGTTTTGCATAGTTTTGAACGCAGGAGTAAAGAAACCGAGGCATCTCTGACTAAAAGGGCCTGAGATCCTGTGGCATCAGTGGGTCAGTCAGTTGCAGGGGGCAGGGGGTGTGGGGGGCGATATTTCTCTCTCAACGTCTCCCAGGGCAGCCACCCCTCCCAACCCCACCCCCCTACTCCCTTCACCCTTCCTCCCTCCACTGTTGGGTCCCCAGGGACAGCACTTCTTAAGCTGGAGCGCTCAAGCACCATCTCTGCAGTCTGGATTCTTCCTGGAGCCTGGCAAGTTCTGGGACAGGAAGCCAGGTCTGCAAGGCCGCTGGGGTGCAGTCAGCCCTGGAGGTCTGGAGGGGAAATGGAGCCCTGAAGCCCACCCACGTCCTTGAAGCCGAGGGAGGAACACATCCTTCTAACAGTACTTCTCAGGGGTCAGCATGCTCCCCACCCGACGGTGATCCATACTCACTTGAGGCAACAAGGACTGCCTCTAACTGGTCCCCTCGATTGCGCCTTAAGGGTCCTCGCACATGTGTGACAGCGCAGGCCCTGGATCTCTATAGTCAGCCTAGGCCAGTGCTGCCGGGGTCCCTCCAGTCCCATCCCCCAGCCCCTCCCTCTGGGACTGTATCTAATAGAAGAAAGAGCACAGAGGAATTGGCTAAATCAAGGGACCTGGGAGCCTGGGTATGAGTTTGAAGACCGAGAACCTAAGGCGCAATTACATATTATTGGAGACTCTTGTGGGGTGTGTGGGGTGAGGTCAGGAGGCTGAGAGGCTGAGTCGACCTGGTGAGTCCAGCCCCAGGACACCACACAGCCCCGCCCCCCCTTCCCTGCCATCAGACAAGGGGTGCCGCAACTCCAGCCGGGACTCTGCACTTCCCCCTCCCTGATTCTCCTCCAGAAGAGCAGGTGGTCCCGCTCTGAGGGCAGCGGCAAGACAACGGACCAAGTCCCCCTGCACTAAGGCACTACTGGAAGCTCTACCTGCACAGCAGTGCTGGCTTGGAGCAAACTCGAGCACCGCCAAAGTTGGTCTCGTCCTGCAGCGGAGGGACGCAGGGTTTAAGTCAGCTGCCCTGGTTTTAAAGCAATCAGCCCCCCCTTCAGGTCAGGTGACCCGACTTTAAATCACTGTGTGCCCCTCAAGCCTGCAACTTCAAAAGTTGGGAACTTCACTTTGATCCCAGCACCTCACACAGCTGAATGCACACTAGTCACCCCCAAGCCTGGCTTAGAGGCAGGATATAAGGTAAGGGGATGGGCGTGCACTCATGGTGATGAGGGTGTACTTCATGTACCAGAAGGGTCTAGGCACTCTGGGGTACAGCTAGCAGTGCACGATACAGCAGCTCCCTGGCAAAGCTGGTGAGGCCCAGGGAGAGCAGGCACACCCATGCGTGCAGAGGTTCCAGGACGGGAGCTGGGGCACAGCCAGCCAGGAGGGTGTGAAAGTGGAGGATCTGAGCCTTTTGTGAAAGGCAGACACAGAGGATGGATGAGAAACAAAGACCAGATGAAATATGGGCTTGAAAAACACACCCTGCTCTTGAAATTGGGGTGGGGGGCACCCCAGACTTGAGACTTCTTACTCCCCAGTACCTAGTGCTTTGGCCATTGCCCAATTACTTATAAAATTTACTGATAATATCTAACCCATAGAATACTGCATTTGTAGTGGTATTGCATGTTAATGTTTCTATAGTGGAAAAATCTTTTCTACAAGAAACATGTACACTATCTGAAATCAATTAAAACCCCTCTTTATAAAGTACTATATTGGACTTCCCTGGTGGCGCAGTGGTTAAGAATATGCCTGCCAACGCAGGGGACATGGGTTCGAGCCCTGGTCAGGGAAGATCTCACATGCTGCGGAGCAGCTATGCCCATGCGCCACAACTAGTGAACCTGCAGGCCACAACTACTGAAGCCCGTGTGCCTAGAGCCGGTGTTCCACAACAAGCGCAGCAAGAGAAGCCACTGCAATGAGAAGCCCGCGCACCACAACAAAGAGTAGCCCCCGCTCGCCGCAACTGGAGAAAGCCCGCGCACAGCAACGAAGACCCAACACAGCCAAAAATTAATTAATTAATTAATTATTTTTAAAAAGGACTATATCCTTCTGTACAACTTCTCTGGGAAGAACAGAGATGGCGTGGGAGAGTGAGAAAGACCAATATTTAGTGCACATCTCTCATGCAGGTGCTCTGCTGGCTCAGATACATTTATCCCCACTTTACAAAGGAGGAAATAAGCTCAGAGAGGTTTAGTAATTTTCCCAAAGCCAAACAGCTATTGAGTGGCAGAACCAAGATCTGAACCAAGTCTGTTACCTCCAAAGCCTAAGTCCTCATCACAACAAAACTCAATTAATATTTACATTTATCGAATTACATTGCAGCCTGGGGAGTTCTTGGCACAATCCTGAATAAGAGTGAGAAAGAAAGAAATAGCATTGTTCCTACAGTCAACCAAAATTTTTGGAGCAGCGGCTAGATGCCTGGTCCTTTTTGGGGTTCAGCAGTGATCACGACAGGAAAAGTCGTGCTTTCATGAACCATGTAGTGGGGAGGAGAGACGGGTGCAACTTGGGTGAGGGATTTCACCTTGCTGGGCCTGTTTTCTCATCTGGAAAATGGGATGGGTGTTCCTCATTTTCTGGGATTGTCCGGCTGGACATTCTCTGATTCCATAAGAAGCATTTGTTTTCTTGTTTCTTTAAAATTCATTCAAGCCATGAGCCGTGATGCATGTTGTTAGCTGCTCCCCAAATCACTCTTCCCCACCCTTTTCCTGTGATCACGTCTTTCCCGAAACATGACTCACAATCAGTCAGGTCACAGAACCTAAGGGGCACCCAGCAGAAAAATTCCAACCCTTGCTTCTCAGGAGCTCTGTGGTCTACCTGCCAGGTAAACTTAACTCACCTGGGACAAGGTGGCCATCCCTGGTTTCACGTCAACATGATCTCAGGCACAAACCTCCTTTTTTTCCATTTGGTCTTTAAGTTACTTGTTGAAACAACTGTACAAATATGACAAAGGTATAAAATCAGGCATCTTCTGCCCCCAGTGCCTACTAATACATGATGTTCTGCCACTTTAAGGATAAAGATAGAACATTTCAACATTCTGCTGCCATCATTATTTGTCATTTTTGTTGATATTTCTATTGAATACATCTTTCAATATTTTAACAATGGAACATTTATTTAGGTTGCTCCAGATCCTGCCTTTAGTGGTAAGGGATTTGTTGTTATATTTCTATTATGTTTCCTTTAAAAACCATTATCCTATTTAAATGGATTAAGTCAATTCTATAGGCATTTATCTTATGATATTCATGAAATTAATACATAGAGGGCAGTAGTACAAGTTGATCACACTTGAGAACCTCTAGTAGCACAGTTAAGTGTAAATATTATCTATATGTAAACCAAAGTACATGCCGAGTGAGATTCTCCTACCCTTTTCACTCTGTGCCCCTCAAGCCTGTGAGAAACGGAATATTTCTTGCCATCTCAGTAAACAAAGGGTATCACAGTCATCAGCCCTTGCAGCCCTCCAGTGTGAGCCGCGAGCCCTGAGGATCTCAGGATATGCAAATACAGAATGCAGGCCCCAGAGCGCTGAGGTGCATATGAAAGGAAGGAATTCAGGGAGCCCAGACTCTGGCATCTCCGCAAACAAAGAAAAGCGCTGCATTCCTCACGTTGGGAGAGCCGGTTTTCCTTAGTTAACAATCACCTGCTGATGGTCCACATTACCTGCGCCAGCGCCCTGCCCTATCCCCTCCCCCGGTACTTTAGCTCAGGGAGGAAGGGGGGCAGAGGGCCTCCGCTGAATAAGGGGCCTGCGAGCCTCGGGAGGAGTTTTTAGCCGCCTTCCCCGCAGTCGGGGGGAGGCGCGCTGACGCTGCAGCCGGGCCCGGCGCCTCCCTTGCCCCGTTTCCCCTCAGGACACTCAGGCCGACCCCCTCCCCACGCCCCCCAGGCCCCGCGAGCCAGGCCGAGGGCAGGGCCGAGAGGAGGGACCGAAGTTCCCGGGACCAGACGCTGGGGGCCGCCCTTTCTGCACAGCAGCGGCGGGTGGCAGCGAACCCCTGCCCCTCAGAAGCTGGTCTTGCCCTGCCGCCAGGGCACCGTACCAGGCGGAGGGTCGGCGCCCACTTACCCGGCCCGCCGTCCGCACGACTGTCGCGGCTTCGGCCTCCGGGGCCCCTCCAGAGCCGGCAGCGTCAGTGAGGCCGCCCTCGCCGCGGGCTCCGGGGCAGTTCCGTGAAGGCGGAGGGAAGAGACCCCGAGCCGGGAGCTCCAGCTCTGCGGAAACGCGGGCTCCGTTCTGGGCGCAGCGGGTGGGACCGCTCTGCCCCGAGGCCTTCTGGGAGGGACGGAGACGCCGGGGGAGGGAGCCGCCAGGAGCGCAGGGCCCCGTCGGGGGTCCTGGAGGGGCGGCCCGGCCTGAGGGCCCCGCCCACTGTGACCGCAGCCCAGGCATTTTTCCTGGAGTCCTACACTACAGAGTTAGAAAGATACACGGTCTATAGTAAATATTCACAAATGATTGTTGCTGCTGTGCTTACTATCCTATTAAAGGTGTAAAATCCATAAAACACTTTAAGTTCAAAATTAAATATGAATTTTTACCTTTCTAATTATGTCTCTGCTATTCACAATTGTCGTTAATGAATCAGAGACTGTGGCATCACTAGTTAAAAGTGAGCTTGTTAAAAAAAATAGAACTCAGGCCCACCGGACCTACTGAATCACAATCTGAACTTTTACAATCTCCCCAGGTACTTGTGTACACATGAATAGTTGAAAGGTACATTTCTACCTCGACACGTCTTTTCTGTCTGAGAAATACACACATTTTATCCAATTTGATATAAATAAAACACTCAAAAATGCATATGCCTGTGTTGAAACCATCATTTTATCATTTCTTTTCCAGATAAGTATAGTCTCTATACTGGTTTTGTGGATCACATGCCACACTCTTTTCTTGTAGTTAGAAATAAGATAGAGAAACTTACTTTGTAAAAAAAAAAAATATATATATATATATATATATATATTTATATTAGTGGGTAATTGAAGACACTCTTCTAAATTAAAACCAGTTCTCTTAACTTGTTCTTTTCTTCTTGGGTCACATTATGAACTCTTCCCGTGGCCACACGGTATGTGTACTTTTAATTTCAGGGACTGCTGACATTCCAGGATATGGCCATAGTTTTCTCTCAAGAGGACAGGCAATGCCTGGACCAAGATCAGTGGGAACTGTCCAGGTATGTGATGTTAGACAAGTATAGGAACCTGCTCTCCTCGGGTGAGGATACCTTCCTTCCAGAATTCCTTATCCAACCACAGGGTTTAGAGTCCTTCATTTGTAGAATGTCTCCTGGAATCTTCTGCTTCCTACAATAGGGTTCCAGATTGCAACGTTTCAGGAAAGATTGGGAGTTTGTGGGTATAATTTATCTTATTCTTTTAACATTACAGCCTCCCTCAGCCGCATAGCACAGGGAGACCAGCTCAGTGCTTTGTGACCACCTAGAGGGGTGGGATAGGGAGGGTGGGAGGGAGGGAGATGCAAGAGGGAAGAAATATGGGAACATATGCTTATGTATAACTGACCCACTTTGTTATAAAGCAGAAAATAACACATCATTGTAAAGGAATTATACTCCAATAAAGATGTTAAAAAATAATAAAAATAATAAAATAAAATTGCAGCCTCCCTTTTAATATACTTTGTAACTGCTTGGGCTGTGTCTATATGAACTGTGTACTATATGTTTCTGTTACAGTCCTTACAATATTTTATTGTCTTATTTTCTGTAACAATTCTCCATGGATTCTTTGGGCTTAAGGTATACTAAAAGGGAGACTGCGATTCTGGGACTTCCCTGGTGATGAAGTGGTTAAGAATTCGCCTGCCAGTGCAGGGGACACGGGTTCGATCCCTGGTCTGGGAAGATCCCACTTGCCACAGAGCAACTAAGCCAGTGGGCTACAACTACTGAGCCTGTGTGCCACAACTACTGAAGCTGGTGCGCCTTGGGCCCGTGTGCCATTTATTTTTTGGAGAAGCAACCACCTCTGAGTGATCAAAATTTAGACCAACTAGTCAAAATGCTTTATCACCTGTTCTAAAACACTGATCAACAGAACAAGTTTTACTAGGGATAACAGTGTAATTGTATTCTGGAGTTCATAGCAGCAATATGGTTTATGACCTTGATACTGGATCACGACATTTCAATGGTATAACTGCTTTTAATTGTTCAACGATTAAAGTCTCACGTGATCTGAGTTCAGGCTGGAGTCATCCTGGTTGCTTTCTGTCTATTGCAGATTCCTTCCAGTAGGAAAGGACAAGAGCATTACGGCTTACTTTACAAAATGTCTGGAAACTAAATGATGATATAATCTACATTCAATTAATTTATACATACCCTACTGTAGAGCCATGTTTGTTAAGGTGGCAGAGCCCGGTAATTATGTAAAACTGAAACCTTTATCTGCACTAGTTCAAGTCCTCTTCCTAAGAATATGTTTATAATCAACATTATTTCACAAATTACCCAATTTAATTCACCATAGCATTCCTCATATTAATTAAATGGAAAATCCTAGGCTATATAAAAATCCAGAAAGGGCCAACAATCCTCAGCCCCCATGGATGATTACAAACCATTGCTGAGGCATACAAATTACTTATTAAAGAACCACTATGTCCATCAACATCATCAATTTATATATTATTGCCCCAATGCTAACCTTAACCCTGGCTCTCAAAACATGAATTCCTCTTCCCATATCTTACCCACCAATTAATATAAATGTTGGCATATTATTTATATTAGCCATATCACACCTAGCCATTTATTCCATTCTCAGATCTGGATGAGCTTCACATTCAAAATACTCACTCACTGGAGCCCTAGGGACAGTAGCACACACAATCTCATATGAAGTAATGTAGCAGTTATTCTATTATCAGTCTTACTGATAAATGGATCATTTACACTTTCAACAGTAATTATTACACGAGAACGCCTATGACTAGTTTTCTCCTGACCCCTACCCAGAATTTGATTATCTCCGCGGTAGCAGAAATCCAATGAAGCCCCACTTGATTTAACAGAAGTAGAATCAAAACCTGTATATGTCTTCAATGTAGAAAATGTAGCAGGCCCATTCACCCCGTCCTTCCTAGAGAATATGTTAATTTCCTTATAATAAACGTTTCCACAACAATCTATTTTTAGGAGCATTCGACAATCCTTAGGTTCCGGAATTATAGATTCTTTCATCTTGTGAATATAGTTTTTTTTAAAAAATAATTTTTTATAGTTTTACTGCCTTTAAACAAAATGTACTCCATTGCTGTGGAATATTCCTTCATAGGAGCGTGCATGGTTCATTTCTGCATCTGCTTGTGATGGTCTTCAGGTTCTTTCAGGTTTGGCTCCTGTGGCTGCAGAGTCCATGTCCGTGTGTCCTGGTGCAGGGCTGGGGGGATTGTGTTCAGCTGGGAGGAACACTGTGGGCCTGTGTGCACGGACTTCGCTCTCTGAGGCCCGATTGTTTCAGAAGTGGTTGCACCCCCCGCTGCGCACCAGGCTTTCCATTGCTCCACATCCTGCTGATATTTGATACTGTGTCTTCATATCTGCCATTCTGGTAGGTGTGTGCACAGTAGTTTTCTTACGGTTTTAATCCCTCGGTTGTTAGTGAAGTTGTGCATCTTGTGTTATTCACGGACTACTTCCTGTTGTTTTTTTTTTTTAAGTTTTAAAAATTGTGGTCCAATACACAAAACATAAACTTTATTATCTTAACCGTTTTTAAGTGCACATTTCAGGGTCCAGAAGTAATTCGCACTGTTGTGCAAACCTGACCGCCATCGTCCTCCAGAATTTTTTCATCCTGCAAAATTGAAACAGTCCCCATTAAACACTCAGTCACCATTGTCCCTCCCTCAGCCCCTGGCACTCACCATCCTACTTTCTGTCTCTATGTTTCCGACTGCTCTAGGGGCCTTGTATGAATGGATCAAGCACTGTTTGTTTGTTTGTGTCTAGCTTACATCACTGAGCATTAATGCCCTCAAGGTTCATCCCTGCTGCAGCCTGTGTCAGAATTGCCTTCCCTTTTAGGCTGAATAACATTCCCTTGTATTGATGGACCATGTTTTTCTTCTCCATTCATCCATTAGTGGACACATGTACTATCTACATTCATTTCTCCTGTCATAATATTTGTGGAATAACGTCAGAAAGTCCTATGAATCAAAAGTCATTTGCCATTAACTTTTTCCTTAAACTTTTTATTGTGAAAAACATCAAAGCTAAGAAAAGGGAAAAATACATGTCAGCTTCACTTGTGTTCAGGACTTAATGCTTTACGGACTCACTTTATGGATTCAGTTTATTCCCTGTGTGTGTGCTATGTACACGCGTGTGCATGTGCCTGTTTGCATACCTATGCTGTGCATGTGCATAGGTATGTGCACTTGCACACGTTAGTTAGTGTGCACTTGCTCACGTTAGTGTGTGCATGGGCATATGTGTGCATGTGTGTTCATATGCTAGTGTGTGAATATATTTGTGCTGTGCACCTACATATGTTTGTGTGTGTGCTGTGCCCGCCTGTGTGCACAACTGTGTGTTTGCTGGAACCACTTGCAGATATATCCACACGCAGCTGCTCTAACAATCCTGCGTAGCCACGTAAATGTCACAGATCTCAGGGATTTAAATGGATGGAGCAGGATGTCCTGACACAGAGTCTGTCTTCTAATGACTGTCACGGTCTCAGTAACATCCTTCACATCTTCTTTAAGCCCCATTCAGGGTGCAGTTTAGACCCCCATTACATTCAGTCACCTGCCCCAGGTCCCCTAAAGCTACAATGTCACAGTTGGAGAGCCCGGCCAAGGCTGGGGATGCCCCTACTGTTGGCCTGGCCTCCAGGCCCTGCACTTGGCTCCTGTGTTCCCATCTCTCAGCCAGGCTCCGACTTGGATGGGGCTGCCATCTCTTTCCTCACAGTGTCCCATTGCCCAGCCAAGGGGGTTCATTCTCCCAAAGTCAGCATCAGGAGTGGGGGCGTGACAGTCCCCACTGGGTCTCCTTCATGTGAGACCTTGTCCTTTTGAAAGAGCAGGCGCCCTGCCCTCGGGGGTGGGGGCGGGGGGGTGACATGCGGCCCACGATGGGCAGGCGGGTCACCAGGTGGGGCGAGCCAGTGTGCAAGGAGCTCCGCGGTGGGTTCTCCTCTCCAACAGCTTCTGTGCCCCTACCTCTCCCCGTGACTCCCCTCGAAGACAGTGCGGTGCCCGGGACGGGAGCCATGGGAGCCGTCAGCCACCGCCCCCTCTACACACACCCACACGCACACGCACACACACACGCACACGCACATGCACATGCACACGCTGCAGGGAAGCAGGACCTGAGTGCAGGGCTCTCAGCGGCCCTGAGCGCCCCGCCCGGAATAGGCCAGTGGAATGGACAGACCGGATCTCCCGGCCTGGACCATGCAGGACTGTCCTGCCTGGGCTTCCAGTGCGGCCACCTCCTTCTGGAAGCCTGGGAGGTGGAATCAGGCCACTTCTTGTCTGTCCTGGCAGCAGACGGGGCTGCACTCTCAGAAGTTCGTGGCTCACCCGTGGATCCTGACCATCAGGTGGCCAGAGATATTGGTAACATTTCGGTTTTGCCTGTTGAAATGTTTAATGACAAAGATTTTGTTCAGTTTCCTGATGTGGGTGTCCAAAGATGAGAGACCCATGTGTGTGATCTGTACCTCCTATGAGATCAGCCCTAAGCTGGTTTAAACATGGTCAAGTTCTGTCTACACGGTAGATTTAGACCTCTGCATGTCCTTTCTACTGATTATGTTCAGAGCTGACCATGTGTTGTCTATAAGAAGAAGATTTAGGCCTGACCATGTTCCGTGTACGCTAGGACTATGGGAACCTGGGTAGAAACCCGGCCTGGCCTCAGGACTGGGAAGCTCCGTGCCTGCATCTGAAGGTGAGTGCTTAAATGTCTGGGATCTGGAACTGAGGTGGGCTTCTCTAAGTAACAGCCTCTCTTCTGAGTGTGGTTACTTGGTCCTCCCAAGGGTCAGTGCTGTGGTCGGGGCCTTAGTCTTAATCCCTGTAAGGTTCACCTTCCCTGGGGCTCGTGGAGAATCCACAGGAGGGCTACCTGGCAATAATTCCAATTCACCAGCACGTGCGTGGTGCGTAGGGAGGCAGGTTTAGCTGGTGAATTGATTGCAGGGCACGCAGATCGGGCAAAAGCCCGATGGGTAACAGCTGAGGCTGCTGCTGAGCTCTCCTTCCATTCTACCGTCCCTACTCAGAAGCGTCCAGAGCTGCCCCTCTGCTTTCAGCCCTGCTGTCCTGTGAGTTATCTCAACAAGCATGTGAGACAAGAAAGGACTGAGCCTGCCAGAACCAAGTAGTGTGTTCAACTTCAGCATGAAAGCTTTAAAAACAAGTAAAATCAACAGAATCAAACTGAAAAGAGAAGGACTTCTCTGGTACAAGTGTGGGGAGAGGAGACCCACCTGCCACATTTTCCCATCCCAGGAGGCCCCAGGAACACAGCTTGTTTCCACATGAGGGGGTCCACCAGCAGAGCCATGGTGTCCTGACCAAGGGGACATGTCACCCCAGGTGCAGGGTCTGGGGAGGTGAGGTCACCCTGGAGACTGTGCATGTGTGACCCCAGTTGGGGGAGTCTGAGGAGGGCGGTTCACCCTGGGACTGTGGACATGTGACTCAGGTGGAGAGGTCTGGGTAGGAGGGGTCACCTGTTGAGAGAGAACGTGTGACTTTAGGTGCAGGGTCTAGGGAGGTGGGGTCACCGTGGTGAGTGTGGACGTGTGACCCCAGGAAAAAGGTGTGGGGACTGTGGCTCTCACCACATCTGCATGGGTCAGGATCACTAGTACGGGGAGAGCCCATATGTGCTCTTTGCCTGCAGTGTGTCTTTTCCCCTTTGAGATTTCCAACCTCTGCATTAAGGGTGTTGACCTGATTAACCTGTGGTACCTTTTCTTCTCTTAGTCTTCTCACATTCATGTGAGGTCAGGCATGTTTGAGTGGGTTGCTGCTCTGTGTTCTGGTGAGTGACAATGCTTGGTGGTATCATATTAATAACATATCATATCATATGTCTAATCTATGGGGGTCACCACTGCCTGGGTCCCCCTGGACAGAGGTCAGGTGAGCACAGACTAGCCCCCCCTAAGAATAGTCTCCCATGTGCCATGTGTGGGTACCGTGATGGCCCCTAAGGTAGGGGACTGTGTCTGGGCCTCCGACATCTGTGATGAAGGGGAGTCGAAATGGAATCACAGTGAACAAGACATTATTTTAAGAATTTATTTTAAGTGTAATAAAACACATGTCACATACCCTTTACCATCTTCACCATTTTAAGTGCACGTTTCTGAGGCATCAGATCTATTCACTTTCTTGTGGAGCCATCACCACCATTCCTAGAACTTTTCATCTTGCAAAACCAAAATTCCACAACCACGAACGTCTCACTCCCCATTCTCTCCCACTGCCCCTGGCACCGATATCCACTTCAGTCCCTGAGTTGTGGACTCCAGGGCACCCACTGGAGTGGAATCCTGCAGTGTTTGCTGAGGGGTCACTTTGGAAGAGCTGACTTTCAGTCTGAAGCTCTGCCTGCTTGCATCTGAAGAATCTGCATTTAAGGAGAGGGTGTATGAGGAAGGGGCTGTATGAGGGACAAAGGTGTCTGGGGTACAGATGAGCCAGGACCTGACCAGCTGCCTTTTGGGTCCTCTGGATCCATCTCTTGGTCTGTGCCTCATCTGCATCATCACTGTTCCCGCTGGCACCCCTGGGGTGTTGTCTGAGTGAGATTCCCCTGGTGCCCCTGCTCTCCTCCCCTCCTCCTGCTGGTTGGGGAGGAAACTGCTTGCTGTGGGGTCTCTACTCCTGAGGCAGGAAGAACCCTGCAGCGTGGACCTGCAGAGTGTGGGTGTGGCCCCAAGAGCATGGGACCCACATAGGACACAGCATTGGGGCGTGACAAGTGCTAGGGCTGCCTCATCACTGACAGGGAATGTTGCCAAGATCCTGCTCGGGAGGGTGTGGTGGGTGGCCTGGGACCCCAGAGGCCCCATTCCTATCCTGGAGCTTGGAGGGTGCATCCCCATGGGCTCCAGATTCACCCCATATCTCAGCCATATCCCTCTGTCCTGTCTTTGACCTCAGGAAAACGACCTCTACTGATCATTGTCCACAACATAGGCCTGGTCCTGTCAGTATTAGGATTTTAATTTAGGCGTCCTGGGATAGCAGCTCTTTTTTAGGCCTGAGAAGGAACAGCTCAGGAGTGTACAACAATTTCAGATGAAACTAATATTCAATGACTATCTCTATAGTGCTAGGTTGTTGACTCCTATTAATCACTATTCTCCTGGTTTTAGCTCTGATGTGGGGATTACAGAGCAGTCAACATTTAAATCTTCATAATCTGTGTATTTGTAGCATCAGTATCATTACTGACCCATAGTTTTTATGCTTTGGGAAGAGTAATTGATTTCATGTATCATGTAAAGGATTCACAATGATGATAGAGCAACTAAGATTACAATTATGGCTGGTAAAATGTTCAAATTTTCTCTACCTGTGCATCTATCGTACATATATGAGTTAGTTTAATTGTCAATATTAGTGAAATACTATAGAGGACTAGAGAACTTCTTTTAAAAATCACTATTAATGTGTGTGATGAAAATGTAAAAGTTCTTCCATAATCGGTGATGTTGTATCTTGAGAGCCTAGATGAAATTGATATGCCTTCGTGATATACACTATTTTAGCCTATGATTTAACTTTGAAAATTTTACATCACTTTTTACTTTTATCTCATTTATTGAGAAAGGCATAATTGTTATGTTGTTGGCTTCAAACTGCTTGAAAAGGACTTGAGTCCTACCTTATTTTACATTTACATAGGTAAGACTTCAAATATCGGATATGGTGGAGGGCATCCGTGCAACCATTCTAGGTTAGGAGCAGCAGTTTCCACTGCTGAGACTTCTCGTTTGGACACAAATGGTTTTCACAGTATGAAGATTATTAGCATTACTGCTGCTACTGAGACGAATGAGCCTAAAGACAAAATATTTCATGTTGTGTGTGCCTCAGAGGAATGTAGTAACCTCCCTGAGAGGCCAAGAAAGTGCTTCAGGAAGTCATATTTACTACTACAAATATACCTGTGAAGTGAGTTTTGCTACTGCTGAGTTAACTGTGTAACCTGAGAATAGTGGGAATCAGTGTAGGAAGCCTCCTATAATAGTGAAGACTGCTCCCATGGACATTACATCATGGAAGTGTGCTACTACATAGTATGTATCCTGGAGGACAATGTCTGGGGATGAGTTGGCTAAGATGATTCCTGTCAAACCACCTACTGTAAAAAGGAAAATAAAGCCTAAAACTCATAATAGAGTGGGATCTCATAAAATATTACCTCCATGAAGAGTTGCTAATCAGGGACTTCCCTGGTGATGCAGTGGTAAAGAATTGGCCTGCCAATATAGGTGAAACGGGTTTGATCCCCGGTCCAGGAAGATCCCACATGCCGCGGAGCAAAAAGCCCGTGCGCCACAACTACTGAGCCTGCCCTCTAGAGCCCGTGAGCCACAACTACTGAAGGCCACATGCCTAGAGCCTGTGCTCTGCAACAAGAGAAGCCACCGCCATGAGAAGCCTGCTCATGGCGACGAAGAGTAGCTCCCGCTCACCACAACGAGAGAAAGCCGGTGCGCAGCAACGAAGACCCAACGCAGCCAAAAATAAAAAAATAATAATAATAATAAATAAAGAGTTTCTAATCGGCTAGATACTTTTACTCCTGTAGGGATAGAAGTAATTATGGTAGCTGATGCAAAGTATGCTACTGAGTCGACAGCTATCCTTATGGTAAATATAAGATGGGCCCACAAGAGAAATCCTAAAAGGCCAGTGGACATGACTCATAATATTCCCAAATAGCTGAAAGGCAGTTTTTGTCCTAAATCATACGTAATGATATGTGAAATTATAACAAACCCTGGTAGGCCACGAATACACACTTCAGGGTGACCAAAGAATCAAACTAGGTGTTGCTATAGGATTCGGTTTCCTCCTGCAGGGTCAAAGAATGTAGTGTTGAGATTTCTATCTCTTAACAGTGTGGCAATTCTGGCTGCTTGGACTGAGAGTAGTAATTATAGTAATATGGCTATAGTTAGGGAAGAGTAAACAAATAATGGTGTTTGGTAATGGGATTTGACTGCTGGTTTTGGATTAAAGACTATAGTAATACAAGAAATAGCACGAAGAATTGAAGAGACACCTGCTAAAGGTAAGGAGGAAATGGTTAGGTCGACAGAGGCTCCTGCGTGGGCCAGATTGCAGGCTAGAGCTGAATATACAGTTCCACTTTTACCAGAACCAGCTTCTACTATTGGTAATATGAGTAGGAGTAAGAATGATGGGGGAAGTAGTCAAAAGTTTACATGATTTATTTGGGGAAATGCTACCTCAGGTGTCCCAGTTATTAGTGGCCCAAGTCAGTTTCTGAACCCTGCAGTATAATGGGTACAACTATAAAGAAAATTATTACAAGTGCAGGGACTGTTATGACTACCTTACAGATTTGGGCATCTCCAAGTAGCGCTCCAGGTTAGCATAGCTCAGCCAGGATTAATAGACTCAAGGCGCTGCCTGCTACTCCAACTCAAGCACCAAATAGTAAATATAAAACACCGATATCTTTGTGATTTGTTGAAAATAATCAGCAGTGTATGACCAGAGGTAAAATGACTTGAGCTCGCATTAGACTGTAAACGTAAAGACAGAGATTGAGCCCTCTGCTCTTGTCCCGTTTCACTGTGGATCTAGATGGGGTCAATGTAGGGTTCATCACAGCCCCTGAACGAATTTTGTAACAGTTTCTCCTTGGTTTTTTTTTTTTTGTAATTTATTTTTATAATGAGGTATAGCTGATTTTCAATGCTGTCTTTCTTGCTGCTGCACATCCACTTGATTCACTTACAGAGAGACATCCATAAATTCTTTTTCAGATTCTTACCAGTTGTATATATTCTTTTATGGTGACTAGAGTGTGCCCAGTCTAGTTTTTTGAGCTATAGAGTAGGTCTTGTCAATTACCTATTTGGTCTTTGGAACCCTATCTGTGCTAATTTCAACCCTCTGGTTTATGCCTCACCCCACCCCACCTTTCCCCTTTAGCAGCCTTAAGTTTGTTTTCTAAATGTGTGACTCTCTTTTGTAATTTAGTTCATGTGTAGCCATTTTTAGATTCCACCTATAAGTGATATCTTATGCTAAGTGTCTTTTTGTGTCTGACTTATGTCACTTAGAATGATTGTACCTAAGTTCACCTGAGTTGCTGCAACTGGCCTTATTTCATTGATCTCAAGGCTGAGTAATATTCCATTGTACATAAGTACCATATCTTCTTTATCCATTTTTTCCTTCCAAGAACATTTAGATTGTTTCTAAGTCGAGGCTCCTGCAAAAGGGCTGCACTAATAGTTGAAGTGCCTGTGTCTTATGGATTTATGGTTATCCCGAGATATACACCCAGGAGTGGAAGTGCTGTATGTTCTGTAGCTCTATTTTTTTAATTAATTAATTTTTTTGGCCTGTGTTGGGTCTTTGTTATTGCACGTGGGCTTTCTGTAGCTGCAGCAAGTTGGGGCTACTCTTTGTTGAAGTGCATGCGCTTCTCATTTCAGTGGCTTCTCTTCTTGCAGAGCATGGGCTCTAGGCTTCGGGCTTCAGTAGTTGTGGCTCATGGGCTCTAGAACACAGGCTCAGTAGTTGTGGTGCACAGGCTTAGCTGCTCCGCAGCATGTGTTATCTTTCTGGACCAGGGCTCGAACCCATGTCCTCTGCATTGGCAGTTGGATTCTTAACCACCACGCCACCAGGCAAGTCCCTATAGCTCTGTCTCTATTTCTGGCATGGTATGACATGGCTGTTTTGATAAGTACTTTATTTTCTAGTAAATTTCAAGTGTATAAAAAACTTTAAATAGCAGTATAAAGTTTTCCACATTCACAAAATACTCCAGTTTGTTTTACCCTGTGAGAGTGGGAGGGCCACTCTCCCAGGGAACGAGCACATAACCCCAAAATGAGGAATAATTATGGTTTCCACATTATAATCCTATCTACAGACCTGCTTCAACTTTCACCAGCTGCCCCAGCTTTGTGGAAATGTATTTTTCTATTCGAATCCAGTTTTCTTTTCTTGGAACCATCACTGGGGCTTTTCCTCACTTAAAAAACCGTGCTGGGTTTAAAGTGTACAACATGAGCATGATCTGGGTGGTTTTTCTGTATGGCTTCTTTCACTTAGGATGTTTTCAGTGTTTATCCACATTGTAACATTGATCATTATTTCATTCATTTTTTCCATTGTGAGTAAAAACACATAACATTTACCATTTAAATCATTTTTTAAAAGCTTTTTAAAAAATTATTTTATTTTATTTTCTATTTTTTGGCTGTGTTGGGTCTTTGTTGCTGCACGTAGGCTTCCTCTAGCTGCGGCGAGCGGGGCTACTCTTCGTTGCTGTGTGCAGGCTTCTCATTGCGGTGGCTTCTCTTGTTACGGAGCACGGGCTCTAGGCGCACAGGTTTCAGTAGTTGTGGCACGAGGGCTCAGTAGCTGTGGCTCACGGGCTTAGTTGCTCTGCGGCATGTGGGATCTTCCAGGACCAGCGCTTGAACTCGTGTCCCCTGCATTGGCAGGCAGATTCTTAACCACTGTGCCATGGGGAAAGCCCCATTTAAACCATTTGTAAGTACACAGTTCTGTGGCATTAACTACCTTCACATTGTTGTAAAAATATCCTCACCATCCATCTCCAGAGCTTTATTTTCCCCATGTGAAACCGTAACCATTAAACACGAACTCATCTCAACCCCTGGCAACCTTATTCTACTTTGTCTTTGAGTTTGACTTATCTGGATACCTCATACTAGTGGAATCATAGAACGTTTGTCCTTTTTGTGTCTGGCTGGTTTCACTTAGCATAATGACTTCAAGGTTCATCCACATTGTAGCATGTGTGAGAATTACCTTAGTTTTAAAGGTTGAATCATATTCCATTGTGTATATACTACACTGTACTTATCCATTCATCTGTTGAAGGATGTGTTGTGTTGCTTCCACCTTTTGGCTATTGTGAATAATGTTGCTATGAATATGGGCTACAAATGTCTGTTCCAGCCCTTGCTTTCTAATATTCTGGGTGTACACCCTGGAGTGGAATCAAGGGATCACATCCATGTTTTTTAGGAGCCACCATACAGTTTTCCACAGCGGCTGTATAATTTTACTTTATTCCTTTATATGACAGAATAATGTAGCTTATGAATCTACCTTATTTTGCTTATCCGTTTACCTGCTGATGGACATTTAAATCTTTTCTACCCTGGGCTATTGTGAACAGTGCTGCTATGAATAATTGGTGTACAAGTTTTTGTTTGAATGCCTGTTTTCCATTTTTTTTGGTATATATCTAGGAGTGGAGTTGTTGAACCACATGGTAATTATATTTTATATTTTTAAGTAAATGGTAAAGGTTTGTATGCATAGACTGCACCATTGTGCATCTCCACAAGTAACTTTTAAGGGTTCCAATTTCTCTGCATTGCTGCCAACATTTGTTATTTTTATTTATATATTTTAATATTGATTTTAAAGTTTATTTTTATTCTAGTGTGTGTGAAGGGGCATCACACTGTGGTTTTCATTTGCATTTTCATCATGACTACTGACGTTTGACATCTTTCCATGTCCTTGTTGACCATTTGTATGTCTTGCCTGGAGAGCAGTCCATGCAGCCAATTGTCTGTTTCAAAAATGTTATTGTCTTTTTGTTGATGAGTTGGAAAAGTCCTGGGTATATTCCAGGTTAAGAGTCTTATCAGATATAGAATGTGACAATATTGTCTTCCATTCTGTGGGCTGTCTTCTTCCTTTCTGGATAGCCTCTTTTGATGCACAAAGGTTTGTAATTTTGAGGAAATCCAATTTATCTATTTTTTTCTTTCATTTCTTATGCTTTACTGTCAAATCTAAGAAACCATTGCTAAATTCATGGTCAGGAAGATTTAATTCCTTGGTTTATTTGAGAGTTCATACAGTCATCCCTTGGTACCCACTAGGCCAGGCTTTAGGCCTAGGTTTGAGTCAGTGTGAGGGTTCAGGGGTCACGGTTTAGGGTTAGGGGTCATTGTTGGAGCGTCCTGGTAGAGGGCTGTGGCTAAAGGGTCGGGGGTTAGAGTTTAGGGGTCAGGGGCAAGGGTCTAGGGGTCTGGGGCTAGGGTTGTTAGGGGGTTATGGTTAGAGGTTAGGGTTCTTAGGGTAAAGGTTAGAGTTAGGTTTAAGCACAATTGGCCCTCATTGCCCTCCCCTCTCCTTCTCTCTGAAGCTTCCAGAATGGATAGGACTTGCCCAGGGTCAAACAGGAGTCAGGGAGCTGAGGTCAATAACTGTTTTTCTGGCCTCCCTTCCCCCAGTCCTGGGCTCTGAGAGAAGAATGAAATGTCTGTTCTTGCCTCGGACTGTTTCTTATCCAACTCAACCTCTGTCAAGGATTGGGGAGGGTGTCAGAAGTCATGCATGGTTTCCTTCTGCCCTCCTACCTGGGAAGGGTGATGCTGGCCCTACTCTGTCTGGGCAGCCCCAGGTTCCAGCACAGCCAAGACAGGAGGGCACTCAGCGGACATGTGTGGATTTATACAGGACTGGGTGCAGTGACCTGCCAGCCCCCAGATGCCGCCTTCTTAAGGGCTGGTGGGGCCCTCCTGGCCCTGGAGGCATCCTTTGTTCCATCTGAGTGGGCATGAATAGATGATCAAGTCTCAGGCAGGACAGCCTTTGACCTCTGACTATCCAGGCAGGCATCTGTGGTCCTCTAGCTCAGTCCAGCCTGGGCATTGTCAGGCCCCCATGTACAGTTATGGAGCTGACTATGATGCTGGGAAATTCAAGAGCTACCTGGGCAGTGTAGACATTCCTTTGAGAAGTTTCAACTACCAACATGCATGTGGCTGAGAAAAAGGCCTCCCGCTCACAGCCTCATAGGCTGCCAAGAGAAGTAATAATCCTCTAAACATTGGAGTGTGTCCCTGACACAACACCCATACAGCAGACCATGGCCCTGCAATCCTTTGTCCTTTCAGTCGTTAGAAACTTTTGACATGCATATTCATTAAGAATCAAAGATATGGGAGCACCTGGACCTCCCAGTGGGAGGTTTACACTGACACTGCCATTGTCTTGGAGAGCCATATGCATCCATGTGGCCTCTGGAAGCCTGCCAATTATGGGTTCCATGGCATGGAATAACTCTTGAGCCTCCGGTTACTTCATTGCACAAGAGTTTCCTTACCACCCTAGCATTTGGTTTCTTCCCTTAGAAAAGGAGAGAGAAGAAACTGGAAAAGGAGCAGTATTGTTTTTCAGGGATGGGTAGTTAATATGGCCAGGGAGGTGGCATAACTCACGGGCTCCCACCTCTCAGGGGCAGGAATGAGGTCTGTGTGTGTTCTGAGGGCACATGGGCTGTTCTGGGCGAGCCTCTGAGATGTGAGGGCCTGATGCCCAAGGAGAGAGACTTGAGTTTACCACCACCAATGATCCTGACTTTTCAGCAAGTGAAAGAACTTCTTGCAGTCTTGGGAGGGAGAGTAAGAGCACTGGATGAGTAGCTGCAGCCCCTGCCCCTAAGTGAACCCCTTTCTTCCTTTTGTGTCAGACTCTGTGCTGTGCAGTGAGCTGTCATTGACTTAGAATCTGTTGCTTTCTCCCAGCCAACATCTGTTCTCAGGCCCGAGTGCCTCAGTTTTCCTTTGGGAATTACATCTCACCTGCTTCCAGTCCAAACAGTTGCAGAAGGATGACCCCATGGTCCACCCAGCTCGAAGAAGGGTTTACAACCCACATCTAGCCAGTCCCATTTTCCATCTTCTGGTGTTGGGTCAAGGATGAGACTGCAACCCAAGCCAGATCAAAGGCATTTAAAACCATGACTTTTGGGAATCCAAGAAAAGGAGAAACTCTTCTCGGAAAATGGATGGTGAGTTGTTGTCAGCCTAGAACTGCTGTTGGCCCAAGGGCAGTGAGAGAGCCTGTGCCTGTGAATGGGGTCCCCCAAAGGCACTGAGCGGGACAAAGATTTGGAGAGAAGAAACATCACACTGAGACAGTGTGAGCCGCTGGACCTGCCAGGTCCAAACCCATTCTTCAACTTGTCACTTGCAAGTATTAACGTATTTCTACCCTTACAATAACTACTAATTTATTTTACTTCCGTAAGTGTGTCCAGTCGCTGGGAAAAGAAAAAGTCCTGGTTGATACATCTGAGTCAATAATCCCTGATCCTTCCTCAGGTGTCCTCACTGGGTAGGCGTGGCTTTGGGAGGTGAAGACACTGGGTGGGGTCATGTACTAGGGGAGCTGCCAGACATCTCTGTCCCTGCTCCTTCCCTGTCCCAGGAGAGGGAAACCCTGGAAGAGTGATAGGATAACCAGTAGAGGAAGAGGTTCCTCAGTGATTAATTGGCCTTTTTGTGTTTTCCTTAATTTAGGGACCATTTTGGTAATGTGTTTTACAAAGAAATCCCCCTTTTCCTCTAGGTTTCCAGTTTGTTACAGTAGGTTTCTCTTATTTGATGTTTACTTTTTCCTGTCTAATTTGCTACAGAATCATGACAAATAATGAACAAATACTGATACTTTACTATTAACTGAAGTCCTTATTCACGTTCCTTTGTTATACCTTTCTTTGTTCCAGGGTCTCAAAGGACATGGGGTCATCATGTCTGTTTAGTCTCTTCTGGGCTCTGACAGTTGCTCAGACTCTCCTTGTTTCCATGACCTTGACAGTGTGGAGGAGGACTGGTCAGGTATTTTTTAGACTGCCGGGCACTGGGATTTGCTTGGTGTTTTTGTCGTGGTTAGACTTGGCTTTGAAAAAGCAGATCACAGAGGTGAAGTGCTTCCTCTTCACTACATATCAAGAGGACAGGCTCTTAAGGAAACTTCTCACTTATATTCTTAACTTTGGTCACCTAGCTGAAGTAGTGTTTGTCAAGTTTTCCCACAGGTTAATTTTTTTCCCATGTCCATCCTGTGTGTCTTATTTAGGAGGAAGTCATAATGCAGAAGCCACACTTGAGGAGAGAGGGGTTAGCTTCGCATCCTTGATGGACAGCTGAGTGTCTATATGAATTGTTTAGAAGCTTTGTGCATAGGAGATTTCTATTTAACACCATTCATCGAAAACTATGTAATTTATTTTTACCAGTTTGGACACGTGAATGATTATTGTAAACTTTTGGTTATAATCCAGCACTACATTATTAGACTGCTTAGTTCATTCTTGCTTTGGCTGTTGAGAGCTTTTTCCATTTGCTCCTCTTTTCATTTTACATAATTTTTCTTTTGCGGGTTTTTAAAATTTTGGGTACTTCTTTACTTTCTGATATTTTAAGATTATGCTGCTTCATATATTTACTGTCTCAGTCCTAGCATCAGCCCTTTCTTCAAAGAGCCCTTGTTCCTTTTATTAAAGAATAGTATTAAAAACTTACATGTGGGAGCTAAATATGCTCAGCTGACAGTACATAGAAATACATGCATGTATCCCAGCCTATGCATATACACATAATTATAAAGATTTCCATGTGGAACTATGTGTAGGCTAAAGATAGTTTATACCGATGTCTCCAACCGGATCTGTTATGACATGGATATCGTAACCTTTTCCCTTTGTTTGACTGTAACATCCCACTCCAGTGGTAAGAAACCTGGCTTCCACCATTTGTCATTTATTAAATTCAGTGCTTGTTCCATTCGATTACTGATATAGTAGTTTCAGTACTGTTAGCTACTACCCCTCATGGGAAAGAACTTAGAGTCCACTGTGTGTGTATGGCACATTTTGTCTTTGGCCTACAGATTCTGTACATTTCCAAAGTTAACTTAGGTCAGCCCATTTGTCCCACTACCAACAGTGAGTTTTTCCATACATTTCTGAAACAGTTAGATTCTTTGTTACATTCTGTATTCCAGTCTTTGACACTCCCATATCCTAAGTAGCTAAGTTTGAATAGATTGTAAATTACTTGTTGTGTTGTAAAAATCTGTGGGTGTAGACAAATGCATAGGGACAGGTATTCATCACTAAAGTATCATATGGACTATTTCAACCACATATTCCTTAAACTGTTTACCAGTGTCAGTTTTACCTTTTCTAGAATGTCATATAAATGAGGTCATACAGTGTGTAGCACTTCAGACTGGATTCTTTCGCTTAGCAATGTAAGTGTTAGTTGCATCTATATCTATCTATATATATTGGCATGGGTTGATGATCCATTCCTTTATATCTCTGAATACTATTGCACTGCATGTATATGAGAGGAAAAATAATTTTCCCTCTACACTTCTATGTTCTTTATTGACATCTCCCTTGTAATGAAAAAGAGACGAACTGGAGAAAACAATCAGAAGTTTAATATATACCATGCGTACCTCCTGTATACTTGAAAGATACCCAGGAAAACTGAGTCACTCCCTG
Source organism: Hyperoodon ampullatus (assembly GCF_949752795.1). Lineage (NCBI taxonomy): Eukaryota > Metazoa > Chordata > Mammalia > Artiodactyla > Ziphiidae > Hyperoodon > Hyperoodon ampullatus. The sequence continues at coordinate 589,978 of NC_136929.1, read as the reverse complement.
AAATGGCCCAAGCCATTACCTTAAATGCTATCTTCTGCTGAGAACAAAAGAAAGATGTTAGGGAATGGAGGAAGCCATTTAAGGGATGTTATTAGTCAAAGCCCAGTAAACAAGGGTATGGTTGTTACACAGATTTACATCCAGGCCTATTTCATTGACAAGCTTTGTTTTTTTTTTTTTTTTAAACATTTATTTATTTGGCTGCACTGGGTCTTAGTTGCAGCTTGTGTAATCTTTAGTGGCGGTATGCAGGCCCTTAATTGCAGCATGTGGGATCTAGTTCCCTGACCAGGGATTGAACCCTGGTCCCCTGCATTGGGAGTGTGGAGTCTTAACCACTGGACCAGCAGGGAAGTCCCAACAAACTTTTCTTGATATTTAGTCATCTTTCAATTCCTGGTCCAAAAAGGGACATACCCTTACAAATGGAGATATCCTTTTTATTTTTTTTATTTATTATTTTTATTTTTTTATTTTTTTTTATTTTTTATTTTTTATTAGTTTCTGCTTTATAACAAAGTGAATCAGTCATACATACACATCTGTTCCCACATCCCTTCCCTATTGCTTCTCCCTCCCTCCCACCCTCCCCATCCCACCCCTCCAGGCGGTCACAAAGCACCGAGCTGATCTCCCTGTGCTACGCGGCTGCTTCCCACTATCTATCTACCTTACGTTTGGTAGTGTATATATGTCCATGCCTCTCTTTCGCTTTGTCACAGCTTACCCTTCACCCTCCCCATATCCTCAAGTCCGTTCTCAAGTAGGTCTGTGTCTTTATTCCCGTTTTACCCCTAGGTTCTTCATGACATTTTTTTTTAAATTCCATATATATGTGTTAGCATACGGTATTTGTCTTTCTCTTTCTGACTTACTTCACTCTGTAGGACAGACTCTAGGTCTATCCACCTCATTACAAATAGCTCAGTTTCGTTCCTTTTTATGGCTGAGTAATATTCCATTGCATATATGTGCCACATCTTCTTTATCCATTCATCCGATGATGGACACTTAGGTTGTTTCCAGCTCCGGGCTATTGTGAATAGAGCTGCAATGAACATTTTGGTACATGTCTCTTTTTGAATTATGGTTTTCTCAGGGTATATGCCTAGTAGTGGGATTGCTGGGTCATATGGTAGTTCTATTTTTAGTTTTTTAAGGAACCTCCATATTGTTCTCCATAGTGGCTGTACCAATTCACATTCCCACCAGCAGTGCAAGAGTGTTCCCTTTTCTCCACACCCTCTCCAGCATTTATTGTTTCTAGATTTCTTGATGATGGCCATTCTGACTGGTGTGAGATGATATCTCATTGTAGTTTTGATTTGCATTTCTCTAATGATTAATGATGTTGAGCATTCTTTCATGTGTTTGTTGGCAGTCGGTATATCTTCTTTGGAGAAATGCCTATTTAAGTCTTCTGCCCATTTTTGGATTGGGTTGTTTGTTTTTTTTGCTATTGAGCTGCATGAGCTGTTTATAAATTTTGGAGATTAATCCTTTGTCAGTTGCTTCATTTGCAAATATTTTCTCCCATTCTGAGGGCTGTCTTTTGGTCTTGTTTATGGTTTCCTTTGCTGTGCAAAAGCTTCGAAGTTTCATTAGGTCCCATTTGTTTATCTTTGTTTTTAATTCCATTTCTCTAGGAGGTGGGTCCAAAAGGATCTTGCTGTGATTTATGTCATAGAGTGTTCTACCTATGTTTTCCTCTAAGAGTTTGATAGTTTCTGGCCTTACATTTAGGTCTTTAATCCATTTTGAGCTTATTTTTGTGTATGGTGTTAGGGAATGATCTAATCTCATACTTTTACATGTCCCTGTCCAGTTTTCCCAGCACCACTTATTGAAGAGGCTGTCCTTTCTCCACTGTACATTCCTGCCTCCTTTATCAAAGATAAGTTGGCCATATGTGCGTGGGTTTATCTCTGGGCTTTCTATCCTGATCCACTGATCTATCTTTCTGTTTTTATGCCAGTACCACACTGTCTTAATTACTGTAGCTTTGTAGTATAGTCTGAAGTCAGGGAGCCTGATTCCTCCAGCTCCGTTTTTCGTTCTCAAGATTGCTTTGGCTATTCGGGGTCTTTTGTTTTTCCAAACAAATTTTGAAATTTTTTGTTCTAGTTCTGTGAAAAATGCCAGTGGTAGTTTGATAGGGATTGCATTGAATCTGTAGATTGCTTTGGGTAGTAGAGTCATTTTCACAATATTGATTCTTCCAATCCAGGAGCATGGTATATCTCTCCATCTATTTGTATCCTCTTTAATTTCTTTCATCAGTGTCTTATAATTTTCTGCATACAGGTCTTTTGTCTCCTTAGGTAGGTTTATTCCTAGATATTTTATTCTTTTTGTTGCAATGGTAAATGGGAGTGTTTTCTTGATTTCATTTTCAGATTTTTCATCATTAGTGTACAGGAATGCCAGAGATTTCTGTGCATTAATTTTGTATCCTGCTACTTTACCAAATTCATTGATTAGCTCTAGTAGTTTTTCGGTAGCATCTTTAGGATTCTCTATGTATAGTATCATGTCATCTGCAAACAGTGACAGCTTTACTTCTTCTTTTCCAATTTGGATTCCTTTTATTTCCTTTTCTTCTCTGATTGCTGTGGCTAAAACTTCCAAAACTATGTTGAATAAGAGTGGTGAGAGTGGGCAGCCTTGTCTTGTTCCTGATCTTAGTGGAAATGGTTTCAGTTTCTCACCGTTGAGGACAATGTTGGCTGTGGGTTTGTCATATATGGCCTTTATTATGTTGAGGAAAGTTCCCTCTATGCCTACTTTCTGCAGGGTTTTTATCATAAATGGGTGTTGAATTTTGTCGAAAGCTTTCTCTGCATCTATTGAGATGATCATATGGTTTTTCTCCTTCAACTTGTTAATATGGTGTATCACATTGATTGATTTGCGTATATTGAAGAATCCTTGCATTCCTGGAATAAACCCCACTTGATCATGGTGTATGATCCTTTTAATGTGCTGTTGGATTCTGTTTGCTAGTATTTTGTTGAGGATTTTTGCATCTATGTTCATCAGTGATATTGGCCTGTAGTTTTCTTTCTTTGTGACATCCTTGCCTGGTTTTGGTATCAAGGTGATGGTGGCCTCGTAGAATGAGTTTGGGAGTGTTCCTTCCTCTGATATTGTTTGGAAGAGTTTGAGAAGGATGGGTGTTAGCTCTTCTCTAAATGTTTGATAGAATTCGCCTGTGAAGCCATCTGGTCCTGGGCTTTTGTTTGATGGAAGATTTTTAATCACAGTTTCAATTTCAGTGCTTGTGATTGGTCTATTCATATTTTCTATTTCTTCCTGAGTCAGTCTTGGTAGGTTGTGCATTTCTAAGAATTTGTCCATTTCTTCCAGGTTGTCCATTTTATTGGCATAGAGTTGCTTATAGTAATCTCTCATGATCTTTTGTATTTCTGCAGTGTCAGTTGTTACTTCTCCTTTTTCATTTCTAATTCTATTGATTTGAGTCTTCTCCCTTCTTTTCTTGATGAGTCTGGCTAATGGTTTGTCAATTTTGTTTATCTTCTCAAAGAACCAGCTTTTAGTTTGGTTGATCTTTGCTATCGTTTCCTTCATTTCTTTTTCATTTATTTCTGATCTGATCTTTATGATTTCTTTCCTTCTGCTAACTTTGGGGGTTTTTTGTTCTTCTTTCTCTAATTGCTTTAGGTGCAGGGTCAGGTTGTTTACTCGAAATGTTTCCTGTTTCTTAAGGTGGGATTGTATTGCTATAAACTTCCCCCTTAGAACTGCTTTTGCTGCGTCCCATAGGTTTTGGGTCGTCGTGTCTCCATTGTCATTTGTTTCTAGGTATTTTTTAATTTCCTCTTTGATTTCTTCAGTGATCACTTCGTTATTGAGTAGTGTATTGTTTAGCCTCCATGTGTTTGTATTTTTTACTGATCTTTTCCTGTAATTGATGTCTAGTCTCATAGCATTGTGGTCGGAAAAGATACTTGATACAATTTCAATTTTCTTAAATTTACCAAGGCTTGATTTGTGACCCAAGATATGATCTATCCTGGAGAATGTTCCATGAGCACTTGAGAAAAATGTGTATTCTGTTGTTTTTGGATGGAATGTCCTATAAATATCAACTAAGTCCATCTTGTTTAATGTATCATTTAAAGCTTGTGTTTCCTTATTTATTTTCATTTTGGATGATCTGTCCATTGGTGAAAGTGGGGTGTTAAAGTCCCCTACTATGATTGTGTTACTGTCGATTTCCCCTTTTATGGCTGTTAGTATTTGCCTTATGTATTGAGGTGCTCCTATGTTGGGTGCATAAATATTTACAATTGTTATATCTTCTTCTTGGATCGATCCCTTTATCGTTATGTAGTGTCCTTCTTTGTCTCTTCTAATAGTCTTTATTTTAAAGTCTATTTTGTCTGATATAAGAATTGCTACTCCAGCTTTCTTTTGATTTCCATTTGCATGGAATATCTTTTTCCATCCCCTTACTTTCAATCTGTATGTGTCTCTAGGTCTGAAGTGGGTCTCTTGTAGACAGCATATATATGGGTCTTGTTTTTGTATCCATTCAGCCACTCTGTGTCTTTTGGTGGGAGCATTTAGTCCATTTACATTTAAGGTAATTATTGATATGTATGTTTCTATTCCCATTTTCTTAATTGCTTTGGGTTCGTTATTGTAGGTATATTCCTTCTGTTGTGTTTCTTGCCTAGAGAAGTTCCTTTAGCATTTGTTGTAAAGCTGGTTTGGTGGTGCTGAACTCTCTCAGCTTTTGCTTGTCTGTAAAGGTTTTAATTTCTCCATCAAATCTGAATGAGATCCTTGCTGGGTAGAGTAATCTTGGTTGCAGGTTTCTCTCCTTCATCACTTTCATTATGTCCTGCCACTCCCTTCTGGCTTGTAGAGTTTCTGCTGAGAGATCAGCTGTTAACCTGATGGGGATTCCCTTGTGTGTTATTTGTTGTTTTTCCCTTGCTGCTTTTAATATGATTTCTTTGTGTTTAATTTTTGACAGTTTGATTAATATGTGTCTTGGCGTATTTCTCCTTGGATTTATTCTGTATGGGACTCTCTGTGCCTCCTGGACTTGATTAACTATTTCCTTTCCCATATTAGGGAAGTTTTCAACTATAATCTCTTCAAATATTTTCTCAGTCCCTTTCTTTTTCTCTTCTTCTTCTGGAACCCCTATAATTCTAATGTTGGTGCGTTTAATGTTGTCCCAGAGGTCTCTGAGACTGTCCTCTATTCTTTTCATTCTTTTTTCTTTATTTTGCTCTGCATCAGTTATTTCCACTATTTTATCTTCCACCTCACTTATCCGTTCTTCTGCCTCAGTTATTCTGCTATTGATCCCAACTAGAGTATTTTTCATTTCATTTATTGTGTTTTTAATCGATGCTTGATTCATCTTTAGTTCTTCTAGGTCCTTGTTAACTGTTTCTTGCATTTTGTCTATCCTATTTCCAAGATTTTGGATCATCTTTACTATCATTATTCTGAATTCTTTTTCAGGTAGACTGCCTATTACCTCTTCATTTGTTAGGTCTGGTAGGTTTTTATCTTGCTCCTTCACCTGCTGTGTGTTTTTCTGCTTTCTCATTTTGCTTATGTTACTGTGTTTGGGGTCTCCTTTTTGCAGGCTGCAGATTCGTAGTTCCCGTTGTTTTTGGTATCTGTCCCCCGTGGCTAAGGTTGTTTCAGTAGGTTGTGTAGGCTTCCTGGTGGGGGGCACTAATGCCTGTGTTCTGGTGGTTGAGGCTCGATCTTGTCTTTCTGGTGGACAGGTCCACGTCTGGTGGTGTGTTTTGGGGTGCCTGTGGCCTTATTATGTTTTTAGGTAGCCTCTCTGCTAATGGGTAGGGTTGTGTTCCTGCCTTGCTAGTTGCTTGGCATAGGGTGACCAGCACTGTAGCTTGCTGGTCGTTGACTGAAGCTGGGTGCTGGTGTTGAGATGGAGATCCCTGGGAGATTTTCGCTGCTTGATATTATGTGGAGCTGGGAGGTCTCTTGTGGACCCGTGTCCTGAGGTTGGCTCTCCCACTTCAGAGGCACAGCACTGACTCCTGGCTGCAGCACCACGAGCCTTTCATCCACCCGGCTCAGAATAACAGTGAGAAAAAGTAGAAAGAAAGAATTAGTAGAAGAAAGAAAGAGAGAGGGAAAGAAAGGAAGAAGGGAAGAAAGGAAGGAAGGAAGGAAGAAAGAAAGAAAGGAGGGAGGGAGGGAGGGAGGATGGAAAGAAGGAAAGAAAGGAGGGAGGGAGGGAGGAATGAAAGCAAAAGGAAGAGTGAATGGAAGAAGGGAGGGAGGGAGGGAGGAAGGGAAGAAAGAAAGAAAGACAGGAGGGAGGGAGGGAGGAAGGAAAGAAAAAGAAAGTGGAAAGAAGAAGGGTGGGAGGGAGGGAGGGAGGAAAGAAAAAGAAAGAAGGAAAGGAGGAGCGGAGGGAGGGAGGGAGGAAGGGAAGGTAGGAAAAAAAGAAAGAGCAGGTAAAGTAAAATAGAATAAAGTATGAAATATAGTAGCGTTATTAAAATTAAAAAGTAATTATTGAAAAAAAAAACACGGACCGATAGAACCCTGGGACATATGGTGGAAGCAAAGCTATACAGAGAGAATCTTACACAGAAGATTACACATACACATTCACAAAAAGAGAGCAGGGGGAAAAATAAAAAATCTTGCTCTCCAAGTCCACCTCCTCGATTTGGGATAATTCGTTGTAAAAAGAGGAAAAGGGCGAGAAGTCTGAAATCTTGCTAAGTCCACCTCCTTAATTTGGGATAATTCGTTGTAAAAAGGGGGGAAAGTCTTAAATCTTGTCCTCAAAGTCCACTTCCTCAATTTGGGATGATTCGCTGTCCATTCATACACTCCACAGACGCAGGGCACATCAAATGGACCGTGGAGCTTTAATCCACTGCCTCCGAGGCTGCACAGAGAGATTTCCCTGTCTCTGCTCTCACAACTCCCGTCTCAGCCTTGGACCTGGCCCCGCCTCTGCGCGTAGGTCGCCGGAGGGCGTCCGTTCTTCGCTCAGACAGGACGGGTTTAAAGGAGCTGCTGATTTGGGGGCTCTGGCTCACTCAGGCAGAGGGGAGGGAGGGGAATGCCCTCTCCTCGCGCACCAGGCAACAAAAGGGAAAAAAGTCTCTTGCCTCTCCGGTAGCTCCAGACCCTTTCCCCGGACTCCCTCCGGGCTAGCACTAACCCCTTCAGGCTCTCTTCCTGCCGCCAGCCCCAGTCCTCTCCCTGCGCTCCGACTGAAAGCCGATACCCGAGCCTCAGCTCCCAGCCCCGCCCGCCCCGTGGGCCGAGCAGACAAGCCTCTCGGGCTGGTGTGTGCCTAAGGGCACCGATCCTCTGTGCCAAAATCTCTCCGCTTTGCCCTCCGCACCCCTGTTGCTGTGCTCTCCTCCGCTACTCCGAAGCTTTCCCCCTCCGCCACCTGCAGTCTCCGCCCGTGAAGGGGCTTGTAGTGTGTAGAAACCTTCCCTCCTTCACGGCTCCCTCCCACTGGTGCAGGTCCCGTCCATATCCTATTGTCTCTGTTTATTCTTTTTTTCTTTTGACCTACCCAGGTATGTGGGGAGTTTCTTGCCTTTTGGGGGGTCTGAGGTCTTCTGTCAGCGTTCAGTAGGTGTTCTGTTGGAGTTGTTCCACGTGTAGATGAATTTCTGATGTATCTGTGGGGAGGAAGGTGATCTCCGCGTCTTACTCTTCCGCCATCTTCTATCACCTCCGAGATATCCTTAATAAATGGAAATTTACCTCCTAAAAGGGCATTTTCTACTTTATTTATTTATTATTTTTTTTGCGGTATTCGGGCCTCTCACTGTTGTGGCGTCTCCCGTTGCGGAGCACAGGCTCTGGATGCGCAGGCTCAGCGGCCATGGCTCATGGGCCCAACCACTCCGCGGCATGTGGGATCTTCCCACACTAGGGCACGAACCCGTGTCCCCTGCATCGGCAGGCAGACTCTCAACCACTGTGCCACCAGGGAAGCCATCTACTTGGTTTTGAAAGATTCTCCTGGGTCTGCTGTTTCTTAAATTAATCAGTCCAAAATAATCCTTTTGTCAAATGGGCATATTTTGGGGTGGTGTATTCTGCTCCCCTTGACATGTATGTGCCCTAATTTGCTTATGAGTTCATCTACAGAAGGACATCCTGATATCTTAAGTTTTTAGCCATTATGAATAGAGCTGCTGTGCATTACTTGATGCTAGTTTTGGTTTGAACACAGTTTTTCAAAGCAGTTGTCTAAATACAAGAGGTACACTTCTTGGATCATAAGGTGAGACTTTTTAGATTTGGAAAAAACTGCCAAACTGTCTTCCAAAGTTGGTTGTACATGCATTCCACCAGCATCTTGAGGATATTCTTGTATGCTTATTTACTGCCTGTTTATCTTCCTGGGCTAGGTGTGTGTTTCAATCTTTACTAAATTTTAATGGCGTTGTTGGCATAATTTGAGTACAAATCCTTTATCAGATATGTGTTTTGGAAATAGTTTCTTGCAGTTTGTGGTTTGTCTTCCTGTTTTCTGAATAAGGTCACCAGACCCAAAGTCATGTAGATTATCTTTTTTTGTCTAGGATTTTTATAGTTTGGTAATTTAAATTTGTCTATGGGCAATTTTGAGTGAATTTTGGTTTAAGTTGTAATGTTTGTGTCTACATTCATTTCATTACATATGGTTTGTAATTAATTGCTCCTTAACCAATTTTGGAGAAGATACAGTGAGACACTTGGCTCCATTTCAGTTTGGATTTCCAAACTTAGTATATATAGCAGAACTGCCTTCCGGATGAGGCCTCTGGGTTTGTGAGTGCGGCACTCCCGGCACTTTTCTCACGTCCCACAGGGGGCGCCAAACCCACCTGTCTGACCCTGGGGGCACAGGTGCACCCTGCCCACAGACTTTGCTCTGTGACAAGCAGACGGGAGCTTTGTCTCCTGCCAGGGCTTAGGTTTCTGGAACATGGGGCATTGTCCACACTGACAGGAGCTGGGGTTTCTCAGGAGCCGGGTTTTCTCAGGAGCCACTGGGGAGGAGACTCCGCAAGAGGAAAAAATGAGCAAGTGTGGAGAATCTTCCTGTGCAACTGACTGTTGGCTGGGTGGGTGCATCTTCAGGGGACTCAGGAGAGAAAGAGTTTAATGTGGAATACTGTGTGCTTTTAGTTAGCTTTATATGCAGCGTAGATGGTGACCACTGTCGTTCTTTGGAGTCCGGTGTCTAGTTTTCCAGGCACTGGTTGTTGATGTTTTAGGTAGAATAAACATTTTTTTACAACTTTATTGGAGTATAATTGCTTTACAATGGTGTGTTAGTTTCTGCTTTATAACAAAGTGAATCGGTAAAACATATACATATGTTCCAATATCTCTTCCCTCTTGCGTCTCCCTCCCTCCCACTCTCCCTATCCCACCCCTCTAGGTGGTCACAAAGCACCAAGCTGATCTCCCTGTGCTACGCGGCTGCTTCCCACTAGCTATCTAGTTTACGTTTGGTAGTGTATATATGTCCAAGCCACTCTCTCACTTTGTCACAGCTTACCCTTCCCCCTCCCCATATCCTCAAGTCCATTCTCTAGTAGGTCTGTGTCTTTATTCCTGTCTTAACCCTAGGCTCTTCATTACATTTTTTCCCTTAAATTCCATATATATGTGTCAGCATATGGTATTTGTCTTTCCCTTTCTGACTTACTTCACTCTGTATGACAGACTCTAGGTCCATCCACCTCATTACGAATAGCTCAATTTCGTTTCATTTGGGGGCTGAGTAATATTCCATTGTATATATGAGCCACATCTTCTTTATGCATTCATCTGATGATGGACACTTAGGTTGATTCCATCTCCTGGCTATTGTAAATAGAGCTGCAACGAACATTTTGGTACATGACTCTTTTTGAATTACGGTTTTCTCAGGGTATATGCCAGTAGTTGGATTGCTGGGTCATATGGTAGTTCTATTTGTAGTTTTTTAAGGAACCTCCACTGCTCGCCTTAGTGGCTGTACCAATTCACCTTCCCACCAGCAGTGCAAGAGTGATCATTTTTCTCCACATCCTCTCCAGCATTTATTGTTTCTAGATTTTTTGATGATGGCCATTCTGACTGGTGTGAGGTGATATCTCATTGTAGTTTTGATTTGCATTTCTCTAATGATTAATGATACTGAGCATTTTTTCATGTGTTTGCTGGCAGTCTGTATATCTTCTTTGGTGAAATGTCTAGGTCTTCTGCCCATTTTTGGATTGGGTTGTTTCTTTTTTTGTTATTCAGCTGCATGAGCTACTTGTAAATTTTGGAGATTAATCCTTTGCCAGTTGCTTCATTTGCAAATATTTTCTCCCATTCTGAGGGTTGTCTTTTCATCTTGTTTATGGTTTCCTTTGCTGTGCAAAAGCTTTGAAGTTTAATTAGGTCCCATTTGTTTGTTTTTGTTTTTATTTCCATTTCTCTAGGCGGTGGGTCAGAAAGGATCTTGATGTGATTTATGTCATAGCGTGTTCTGCCTATGTTTTTCCCCTAAGAGTTTGATAGTTTCTGGCCTTACATTTAGGTCTTTAGTCCATTTTGAGCTTATTTTTGTGTATGGTGTTAGGGAGTGATCTAATCTCCTACTTTTACATGTACCTGTCCAGTTTTCCCAGCACCACTTATTGAAGAGGCTGTCCTTTCTCCACTGTACATTCCTGCCACTTTATCAAAGATAAGGTAACCATAAGTGCGTGGGTTTGTTCTTATAGGTCTTTTCCTTCTCTCGTGTTTCTTGCCTAGAGAAGATCCTTTAGCATTTGTTGTAAAGCTGGTTTGGTGGTGCTGAACTCTCTCAGCTTTTGCTTGTCTGTGAAGGTTTTAATTTCTCCATCCAATCTGAATGAGATCCTTGCGGGGTAGAGTAATCTTGGTTGTACGTTGTTCTCCTTCATCACTTTAAATATGTCCTGCCAGTCCCTTCTGGCTTGCAGAGTTTCTGCTGAAAGATCAGCTGTTAACCTTATGGAGATTCCCTCGTGTGTTATTTGTTGTTTTTCCCTTGCTGCTTTTAATATGTTTTCTTTGCGTTTAATTTTTGACAGTTTGATTAATATGTGTCTTGGCATGTTTCTCCTTGGATTTATCCTGTATGGTACTCTCTGTGCTTCCTGGACTTGATTAACTATTTCCTTTCCCATATTAGGGAAGTTTTCAACTATAATCTCTTCAAATATTTTCTCAGTCCCTTTCTTTTTCTCTTCTTCTTCTGGAACCCCTATAATTCGAATGTTGGTGTGTTTAATGTTGTCCCAGAGGTCTTTGAGACTGTCCTCAGTTCTTTTCATTCTTTTTTCTCTATTCTGCTCTGCAGTAGTTATTTCCACTATTTTATCTTCCAGGTCACTTATCTGTTCTTCTGCCTCAGTTATTCTGCTATTGATCCCTTCTAGAGTATTTTTAATTTCATTTATTGTGTTGTTCATCGTTGTTTGTTTCATCTTTAGTTCTTCTAGGTCCTTGTTAAATGTTTCTTGCATTTTCTCTATTCTATTTCCAAGATTTTGGATCATCTTTACTATCATTATTCTGAATTCTTTTTCAGGGACACTGCCTATTTCCTCTTCATTTGTTAGGTCTGGTGGGTTTTCATCTTGCTCCTTCATCTGCTGTGTGTTTTTCTGTCTTCTCATTTTGCTTACCTTATTGTGTTTGGGGGTCTACTTTTTGCAGGCTGCAGGTTCGTAGTTCCCGTCGTTTTTGGTGTCCGTCCCCAGTGGCTAAAGTTGGTTCAGTGGGTTGTGTAGGCTTCTTGGTGGAGGGTGCCTGTGTTCTGGTGGATGAGGCTGGATCTTGTCTTTCTGGTGGGCAGGTCCACGTCTGGTGGTGTGTTTTGGGGGTGTCTGTGGACTTATTACGATTTTAGGCAGCCTCTCTGCTAATGGGTGGGGTTGTGTTCCTGTCTTGCTAGTTGTTTGGCATAGGGAGTCCAGCACTGTAGCTTGCTGGTCATTGAGATAAGCTGAGTGTTGGTGTTGAGATGGAGATCTCTGGGAGATTTTCGCCGTTGGATATTACGTGGAGCTGGGAGGTCTCTTTTGGACCAGTGTCCTGAAGTTGGCTCTCCCACCTCAGAGGCACAGCACTGACTCCTGGCTGCAGCACCAAGAGCCTTTCATCTACACGGCTCAGAATAAAAGGGAGAAAAAGTAGAAAGAAAGAAAGAAAGAAAGAAAGAGGATAAAAGAAAATAAAGTAAGGTCAAATAAAATAAAGTTATTAAAATAAAGAATTATTAAGAAAAAGATTTTTTCAGTAAAAAAACAAAAACCAAAAAAAAAAACAAAACAAAAAAAAACGGACGGATAGAACCCTAGGACAAATGGTGAAAGCAAAGGTATACAGACAAAATCTCACACAGAAGCATACACGTACACACTCACAAAAAGAGGAAAAGGGGAAAAACATCATAAATCTTGCTCTCAAAGTCCACCTCCTCAATTTGGGATGATTCGTTGTCTCTTCAGGTATTCCTATTCAGATGCAGGGTACATCAAGTTGATTGCGGAGCTTTAATCTGCTGCTTCTGAGGCTGCTGGGAGAGATTCCCCTTTCTCTTCTTTGTTCGCACAGCTCCCGGGGCTCAGCTTTGGATTCGGCCCCGCCTCTGCGTGTAGGTCGCCGGAGGGCGTCTGTTCTTCGCTCAGACAGGACGGGGTTAAAGGAGCCGCTGATTCGGGGGCTCTGGCTCCCTCAGGCCGCGGGGGAGGGAGGGGCACGGAGGCGGGGCGAGCGTGCGTCGGCGGAGGCCGGCGTGACGTTGCGTCCGCACGAGGCGCGCCCGTGCGTTCTCCCGGGGATGTTGTCTGTGGAGCCCGGGACCGTGGCAGTGGCGGGCAGCACAGGCTCCCGGGAGGGGAGGTGTGGAGAGTGACCTGCGCTCGCACACGGGCTTCTTGGTGGCGGCAGCGGCAGCAGCAGCCCCAGCGTCCCACGCCCGTCTCTGGGGTCCGCGCTTTCAGCCGCGCCTCGCGCCCGTCTCTGGAGCCTCCTTTCAGCAGCGCTCCGAATCCCCTCTCCTCACGCACCAGGAAACAAAGAGGGAAGGAAAAGCCTCTTGCCTCTTCGGCAGCTCCAGACTTTTCCCCGGACTCCCTCCCGGCCAGCCGTGGCGCACTAACTCCCTTCAGGCTGTGTTCACGCCGCCAACGCGCTCTGACTGAAGCCCGAGCCTCAGCTCCCAGCCCCGCCCGCCCCGTCGGGTGAGGAGACAAGCCTCTCGGGCTGGTGAGTGGCGGTCGGCACCGGTCCTCTGTGCGGGAATCTCTCGGCTTTGCCCTCCGCACCCCTGTGGCTGCGGTCTCCTCCGCGGCTCCGAAGCTTTCCCCCTCCGCCACCCGCAGTCTCCGCCCGCGAAGGGGCTCCTAGTGTGTGGAAACCGTTTCTCCTTCACGGCTCGCTCCCACTGGTGCAGGTCCCGGCCCTATCCTTTTGTCTCTGTTTATTCTGTTTTCTTTTGCCCTACCCAGGTACGTGGGGAGTTTCTTTCTTTCTTTCTTTTTTTTTTTTTGTCGGTACACGGGCCTCTCACTGTTGTGGCCTCTCCCGTTGCGGAGCACAGGCTCCGGACGCGCAGGCTCGGCGGCCATGGCTCACGGGCCTAGCCGCTCCGCGGCATGTGTGATCTTCCTGGACCGGGGCACGAACCCGTGTCCCCTGCATCAGCAGGCGGACTCTCAACCACTGCGCCACCAGGGAAGCCCCGTGGGGAGTTTCTTTCCTTTTGGGAGGTCTGAGGTCTTGTGCCAGCGTTCAGTAGGTGTTCTGTAGGGGTGGTTCCCCGTGTAGCTATATTTCGGATGTATCTGTGGAGAGGAAGGTGATGTGCGTGTCTTACTCTTCCGCCATCTTCCCGCTCTCCCAGACATTTTAATAATAGTAATTTTTCTGACGCATGAGCGTGGAATACTGTTTTCTATTGTGTCTTCAGTTTCTTTACCAGTGCTTTATAGTTTTCTGAGTATAGGTCTTTCGTGTCCTTGGTTAACTTTATTGCTAGATAGTTCGTTCTTTTGGATGGAATTGTAAATGGGATTGTTTTCTGAATGTTTCTTGCTGGTGGTTCATTATTAGTGTATAGAAACGAAACTGATTTGTGTATATTGACTGCATATTTTGCAACTTTACTGAATTTATTTTTTAACATATTTTTTGAAGTAATGTGAAAAATTGCAATACTAAAATCTCACCGTTTCTACTGCCCCCCAGGTGATCCACAGGACCCACGACATGGTAGCTACTACTATACTCTTCCCACGGTGCCTCTTAATACCATGCGGACTCCTACAAGGGAAATAAGTATCACAACTTTGGTTGAACGTGGTCTGGGTAAGTCTTGGCCTCTGTAAGAAAAATTTGATGTCTGTCTTACCTGATTTTCTGGCATGATCCTGACATGGTTGTCTAGAAAAGTAATTTACTTTCCAGTAATTTAAAATGTACAGAAAAGTTGCAATAATGTCAAAAAGTACTCACATTTGCCACTTGACACAAAATGCTCAGTGTGTTTTGCCCAAGACACCAGCACATAACCCCTAAATGAAGAAATCCTGATGTCCACATTATAATTTAATACTCAGCCCCACTTCAACCTTCACCTACTGTCCGAACGGTATGAAAATGTCTTTTTCCATCCTGATCCAGTTTTCTTTTTCTGGAACCATGACTGAGTTTCTCCCTCATTTGGACAACCTTGATGGATTTGAAGCAGTTGAGATGAGTATGGGATCTAGGGGGCCTTTTCTGTATGGGTTTTTTCACTAAGAATGTTTTTTTTTTTTTTTTTTTTTTTTTGTGGTACGCGGGCCTCTCACTGTTGTGGTCTCTCCCGTTGCGGAGCACAGGCTCCGGATGCGCAGGCTCAGCGGCCATGGCTCACGGGCCCAGCCGCTCCGCGGCATATGGGATCCTCCCAGACCGGGGCACGAACCCGTATCCCCTGCATCGGCAGGCGGACTCTCAACCACTGCGCCACCAGGGAGGCTAAGAATGTTTTTAACGTTCATTTTTGTAACAAATACCAGCGCTACACTTTTTTTTTCATTGTCATTAAAAATACAAAACACGACTTTCGCATTTAATTCATTTTATGTATACAGTGTTGTGGTATTAACTACCTTCATTTAGTTGCACAAACAAGTTAACTAACATGTGTACCTCCTGTGTGCATGGCAGATACCCAGGAAGTTGAGTAACACCCTGAAACGGCCCAAGACATCACCTTAAATACCGTATTCATCTAAAAGGGAAAAAAAGGAAGGCTATAGTTGTTTCTGTCTACATTCATTTGATTGTATATGGTTTCCAATTGATGTTGTATAACTAGTTGTGGAGAAGTCATGGGATAGGTGGCTTCATTTCAGTTTGAATTTCCAAATTTAGTGGATTCTGCAGGCTTGTTATAAGGTTTACAAACTTCATATTGGGTCAGGCCATGCCATGGTGTAACTGGTATTCACGGTTTGTTCAACAATTAAAGTTCTGTGTGATATGAGTTCATCCTGGAGTAATCCAGGTTAGTTTCTGTTATACATTTGTCCCAGGATGAAAGGACAAGAGAACTAAGACCTAATTTATAAAAGTGCCTTCAAACTAATTGATACTGAAGTATAGTTAACCTACAATGTTGTGTTAATTTCTGCTACACAGCAAAGTGATTCATATATAGGTACATACGTATATACATATTTTTCATATTCTTTTCCATTATGGTTCATTACAGGGTATTGAATACAGTTCCCTGTGCTGTACAGGAAGACCTTATGTATCCATCCTATATCTAATAATTTGCATCTACTAATACCAAACTCCCAATCCATCCCTCTCCCCTGTCTTCCCCTTGACAACCACAAGTCTGTTTTCTCTATTTGTGAGTCTGTTTTTGTTCTGTAGATAGGTTCATTTGGGTCTCATTTTATAATCCACATATAAGTGATATCATATGGTATTTGTTGTTCTCTGTCTGACTGACTTCACTTTGTATGATAATCTCTAGGTCCATCCATGTAGCTGCAAATGGCATTATTTCATTCTGTTTTATGGCTGAGTAATATTCCGTTGTATATATGTACCACATCTTCTATATCCATTCATCTGCTGGGGGACATTCAGGTTGCTTCCATGTCTTGGCTATTGTGAATAGTGCTGCTGTGAATGCTGGGGTGCATGTATCTTTTCGAATTATAGTTTTGTCTGGATATGTGCCCAGGAGTGGGATTGCTGGGTCATATGGTAATTCTAGTTTTAGTTTTTGAGGAACCTCCATACTGTTTTCCATAGTGGCTGCATCAATTTACATTCCCACCAGTAGTGTAGTAGGGTTCCCTTTTCTCCACACCCCTTCCAGCATTTCTTTCTAGACATTTTAATGATGGCCATTCTGACCACTATGAGGTGATAACTCACTGTAGTTTTGATTTGCGTTCTCTAATAATTAGCGATGTGGAGCATCTTTTCATGTGCCTATTGGCTATCTGTATGTCTTTGGAGAAATGTCTGTTTAGACCTTCTGCTTATTTTTTGATTTTTTTTTCTTTTTTGAGCTGTATGAGCCGTTTGTATATTTTAGAGTTAAGACCTTGTTGGTCGCATCATTTGCAGGTATTTTCTCCCAAACAGTTAGCACAGGTAGTGGAACAACTGGATACCCACATGCAGAAGAGTAAAGTTGGACCCTTACCTCCCCCCACCCCACATACAAAATCAACACAAAATGGACCAAAGGCCTAGGTGCAAGAGCCAAAATTATAAAACTCGTAGAAGAAAACATGAGAGTAAATCTTCATGACCTTGGGTTTGGTCATGATATCTTAGATCTACCAAAAGCACAAGCAACAAAAGACAAAATAGATGAATTAGACTTCCTCAAAATGAGAAAGAGTTGTGTATAAAAGGAGCAAGGAATAAGATAATCCACCATCCAAAATGGCACAGGATGTTTGCAAGCCATGTATGTATGTAGCCCACTGGCCAAGCCCCCGGTGGTCCAGTGGAGTGTCTGTGCGGCCCCTCCCGTCCTCGGTGATCAGGGAATTTCAGGCCCCACGGCACCCGAGGGGTGGTCACTGGTCATCCTCGGCACCCTCAAGGAGTGAGTGAGTGCTGGATGGTTTTGAGCCCCGATGCACTCCCATTACTGCCCTCAAAGGCTGAAGCCTTCAGCATGCCTCCAGAAGGACACAGAGTATTTGCAAGTCTTTGAGAGCCAAGAGAACAGTCTTCACTTTTCTGAAAAGGGCATCTTACTATCTCACAGCATGACCATTTTCAATCTGGCTCTCGGGGTGCCCTCCCACCTTCTTTATTTCTCTGAGAGTGGCCATGGTGGTTTGGCTGTCCCCAGTCCCCACACCAGGTGACAAGGCCAGTGGGGCCAGATCCTGGTGGTCCTTAGCTTCGTTGGAGATGAACCCAGACTCTCGGCCTGCGATTGAACGGGGATGCCCCTGCTTCTCCCCATCACCGATTCTCATCTCCTCCTCTATCTCTTTTCCTCTTGCTTGTCAGTCTCAGATTTACCTGATGGTCACCACTCACAGCTCCCGCAGAGCCCAGAGATTTCTCCTTGAAGGAAAGGTTCTGGAAAATCAGAGGGATAAATAAAGGATGCAGCTGCTTCCCGCCTTGTGCTGACGCCCAAGAGGGTGAGGAGAGTGAGTGTTTTCTCGTTAGAATTTTAAATCCTGCAAGTAATAGATCATTGGGGGTGGGGGGCATCCAGTGTTTTCCTGCTCATTCTAGTAATGTCATTCCTGAATTTTTATGTGGTAAGTAATTTATATTATTTATCAGTAATTTGATTATTGATATAATCAAATTATGATCAAATTATCCTGAGGGGGAGATCCATTTAAAAAATGTTAGAGGTAACTCCAAGGGATTTACAACAAACAAGGACACAGAACCCGTTCTCCAGACACTGGCTGAGAGATTCCTACCCTGAGCCGCAGTCCCCTGGAGGGCGGAGTGGCCATGACTCTCCTCCCACAGGTGAGCCTACACAGGCACATCCCACGTGGGACCACTGCATCGCAGAATCTTCGAGTGGCCAATGGCAGGCAGCTGGCCAGAGATGCGGACAAGAGAAAACTGCCCAGCAGCCTGGGACAACCCCGGGGTGAGGCCTTAGGAAGGGCCAGTGTCAGAGCCTCAGAGATAACCTGAAGAGAGTTCAGGCTGTTAAGGACATCGTCAGAGATGCACTTAGGGACATATTCAGGGCCTTGGTTATGGACAGGATCAGGGCATTATTTAGTGACAGCTTAGACTATAGGGGACAGCATCAGGGCCTAAGTTAGGGACAGTGTCAGTGCTTCAGTTAGAGAGAACGTGAGAGCCTTAGCTAGACACAGTTCGGGCTGTTACTTAGGGATCTCTTCAGGGCTTTAGAGCCAGCATCGTGGCCATAATTAGAACCAGTGTGAGGGCGTTAGGTAGGGCCAAAACTGTGGTGTTAGTTAGGGAAAGAGGTCATTAGTTACAGACAGTGTCAGGGTTTTAGGTAGGGACAGCGGCAGGTCCTTAGTTAAGAAGAGTGTCAGGGCCTCACTTAGGGGCAGCGTCAGGATGTTAGGGAGAGTCGGGACATTAGAATTTCAGATTCTGAGGTAGAGACAGCATCCGGGCCTTAGTTAGGAAGAGGGTCAGGGCCTTGGTGAGGGACAGGGTCAGGACAACGGTGAGGGACATCTAAGACTATTAGGGACATCGTCAAGGCCTTAGATTGGGCCAGCCTCAGGGCTGTGGTGTCGACCAGTGTCAGGGCATTAATGAGGGACAAAATTAGGGTGTTAGTTAGGAAAAGAGTCAGGTCATTAGTTACAGACAGTTTTAGGGCCTCAGGTAGAATGGGCATCAAGGCCTTAGTTAGGAAGAGCATCAGGGCCTCAGTTAGGTTCAGCATCAGGACGTTAGTTAGGGCCAGCAACGGGGCCTTAGTTAGGGACAGTGTTGTCAGGCCCTCAGAGATCACTTGAGGGCCTTCGTAAGAGACAGTCCAGGCCGTTAGTTAGGGACACTTCAGAGACTTTCTTGGGGATATATTCAGGGCCTTAGTAATAGAATCAGGGTGTTATTTTGTCACCGCTTCGGCACTAAGGGACAGCATCAAAGCCTCAGGGAGGGTGTCAGCGTCCTGGGGATAGTGTTAGGGACTTTGTAAGTTATAGCTTAGGCCATTAGCTAGGGACAGTGTCAGGGGCTTATTAAGGGCAGTGTCAGAGACTTCATGAGGGACATCTTCAGGGCCTTAGTTACGGACAGGATCAGGTCCATACTTGGGACCAGTGTCAGGCCGTTATTTAGGGGCAGTGTCAGGGCCTTCTGTAGAAACAGCGTCATACAGGTGTGAATGTCCATGTTGCCTTGCAAAGGTGCTTTCTAGGATTTGAAAGCAATGAGGAATGAACAACAAGGTGCAGGATTTTGCCAAAGAATCATTTTTGTTAACATCTTTATTGGAGTGTAATTGCTTTACAATGGTGTGTTAGTTTCTGCTTTATAACAAAGTGAATCAGTTATACATATACATATACATATGTCCCCATATCTCTTCCCTCTTGCGTCTCCCTCCCTCCCACCCTCCCTATCCCACCCCTCTAGGTGGTCACAAAGCACCAAGCTGATCTCCCTGTGCTATGCGGCTGCTTCCCACTAGCTATCTAGTTTACGTTTGGTAGTATATATATGTCCAAGCCACTCTCTCACTTTGTCACAGCTTACCCTTCCCCCTCCCCATATCCTCAAGTCCATTCTCTAGTAGGTCTGTGTCTTTATTCCTGTCTTAACCCTAGGTTCTTCATGACATTTTTTTTTCTTAAATTCCATATGTATGTGTCAGCATACGGTATTTGTCTTTCTCTTTCTGACTTACTTCACTCTGTATGACAGACTCTAGCTCCATCCACCTCCTTACAAATAGCTCAATTTCGTTTCTTTTTGTGGCTGAGTAATATTCCATTGTATATATGTGCCACATCTTCTTTATCCATTCATCCGATGATGGACACTTAGGTTGTTTCCATCTCCTGGCTATTGTAAATAGAGCTGCAGTGAACATTTTGGTACATGACTCTTTTTGAATTATGGTTTTCTCAGGGTATATGCCCAGTAGTTGGATTGCTGGGTCATATGGTAGTTCTATTTGTAGTTTTTTAAGGAACCTCCATACTGTTCGCCATAGTGGCTGTGCCAATTCACATTCCCACCAGCAGTGCAAGAGTGTTCCCTTTTCTCCACGTCCTCTGCAGCATTTACTGTTTGTAGACTTTTTGATGATGGCCATTCTGACTGGTGTGAGGTGATATCTCATTGTCGTTTTGATTTGCATTTCTCTAATGATTAATGATGTTGAGCATTCTTTCATGTGTTTGTTGGCAGTCTGTATATCTTCTTGGGAGAAATGTCTATTTAGGTCTTCTGCCCATTTTTGGATTGGGTTGTTTGTTTTTTTGTTATTGAGCTGCATGAGCTGCTTGTAAATTTTGGAGATTAATCCTTTGTCAGTTGCTTCATTTGCAAATATTTTCTCCCATTCTGAGGGTTGTCTTGTCATCTTGTTTATGGTTTCCTTTGCTGTGCGTGCAAAAGCTTTGAAGTTTCATTAGGTCCCATTTGTTTGTTTTTGTTTTTATTTCCATTTCTCTAGGCGGTGGGTCAGAAAGTGTTCTGCCTATGTTTTTCCCCTAAGAGTTTGATAGTTTCTGGCCTTACATTTAGGTCTTTAGTCCATTTTTTTTTTTAAATAAAAATAAATTCATTTTATTTATTTATTTGGCTGCATTGGGTCTTCGTTTCTGTGCGAGGGCTTTCCCTGGTTGCGGCGAGCAGGGGCCACTCTTCATCGCGGTGCGCGGGCCTCTCACTGTTGCGGCCTCTCCTGTTGCGGAGCACAGGCTCCAGATGCGCAGGCTCAGTAGTTGTGGCTCACGGGCCCAGCTGCTCTGCGGCATGTGGGATCTTCCCAGACCAGGGCTCGAACCCCTGTCCCCTGCATTGGTAGGCAGATTCTCAACCACTGCACCACCAGGGAAGCCCCTTTAGTCCATTTTGAGCTTATTTTTGTGTATGGTGTTAGGGAGTGATCTAATCTCCTACTTTTACATGTACCTGTCCAGTTTTCCCAGCACCACTTATTGAAGAGGCTGTCCTTTCTCCACTGTACATTCCTGCCACTTTATCAAAGATAAGGTGACCATATGTGCGTGGGTTTGTTATTATAGGTCTTTCCCTTCTCTCGTGTTTCTTGCCTAGAGAAGATCCTTTAGCATTTGTTGTAAAGCTGGTTTGGTGGTGCTGAACTCTCTCAGCTTTTGCTTGTCTGTGAAGGTTTTAATTTCTCCATCCAATCTGAATGAGATCCTTGCTGGGTAGAGTAATCTTGGTTGTAGGTTGTTCTCCTTCATCACTTTAAATATGTCCTGTCAGTCCCTTCTGGCTTGCAGAGTTTCTGCTGAAAGATCAGCTGTTAACCTTATGGGGATTCCCTCGTGTGTTATTTGTTGTTTTTCCCTTGCTGTTTTTAATATGTTTTCTTTGCATTTAATTTTTGACAGTTTGATTAATATGTGTCTTGGCATGTTTCTCCTTGGATTTATCCTGTATGGGACTCTCTGTGCTTCCTGGACTTGATTAACTATTTCCTTTCCCATATTAGGGAAGTTTTCATCTATAATCTCTTCAAATATTTTCTCAGTCCCTTTCTTTTTCTCTTCTTCTTCTGGAACCCCTATAATTCGAATGTTGGTGCGTTTAATGTTGTCCCAGAGGTCTCGTGAGACTGTCCTCAGTTCTTTTCATTCTTCTTTCTCTATTCTGCTCTGCAGTAGTTATTTCCACTATTTTATCTTCCAGGTCACTTATCCGTTCTTCTGCCTCAGTTATTCTGCTATTGATCCCTTCTAGAGTATTTTTAATTTCATTTATTGTGGTGTTCATCGTTGCTTGTGTCATCTTTAGTTCTTCTAGGTCCTTGTTAAATGTTTCTTGCATTTTCTCTATTCTATTTCCAAGATTTTGGATCATCTTTACTATCATTATTCTGAATTCTTTTTCAGGGAGACTGCCTATTTCCTCTTCATTTGTTAGGTCTGGTGGGTTTTCATCTTGCTCCTTCATCTGCTGTGTGTTTTTCTGTCTTCTCATTTTGCTTATCTTACTGTGTTTGGGGGTCTCCTTTTTGCAGGCTGCAGGTTCGTAGTTCCCGTCGTTTTTGGTGTCCGTCCCCAGTGGCTAAAGTTGGTTCAGTGGGTTGTGTAGGCTTCCTGGTGGAGGGTGCCTGTGTTCTGGTGGATGAGGCTGGATCTTGTCTTTCTGGTGGGCAGGTCCACGTCTGGTGGTGTGTTTTGGGGTGTCTGTGGACTTATTATGATTTTAGGCAGCCTCTCTGCTAATGGGTGGGGTTGTGTTCCTGTCTTGCTAGTTGTTTGGCATAGGGAGTCCAGCACTGTAGCTTGCTGGTCATTGAGATAAGCTGGGTGCTGGTGTTGAGATGGAGATCTCTGGGAGATTTTCGCCGTTGGATATTACGTGGAGCTCGGAGGTCTCTTTTGGACCAGTGTCCTGAAGTTGGCTCTCCCACCTCAGAGGCACAGCACTGACTCCTGGCTGCAGCACCAAGAGCCTTTCATCCACACGGCTCAGAATAAAAGGGAGAAAAAGTAGAAAGAAAGAAAGAAAGAAAGAAAGAGGATAAAAGAAAATAAAGTAAGGTCAAATAAAATAAAGTTATTAAAATAAAGAATTACTAAGAAAAAAAATTTTTTTAAGTAAAAAAAAACAAAAAAAAACGGACGGATGGAACCCTAGGACAAATGGTGAAAGCAAAGGTATACAGACAAAATCTCACACAGAAGCATACACGTACACACTCACAAAAAGAGGAAAAGGGGAAAAACATCATAAATCTTGCTCTCAAAGTCCACCTCCTCAATTTGGGATGATTCGTTGTCTATTCAGGTATTCCACAGACGCAGGGTACATCAAGTTGATTGCGGAGCTTTAATCTGCTGCTTCTGAGGCTGCTGGGAGAGATTCCCCTTTCTCTTCTTTGTTCGCACAGCTCCCGGGGCTCAGCTTTGGACTCGGCCCCGCCTCTGCGTGTAGGTCGCCGGAGGACGTGTGTTCTTCGCTCAGACAGGACGGGGTTAAAGGAGCCGCTGATTCGGGGGCTCTGGCTCCCTCAGGCCGCGGGGGAGGGAGGGGCACGGAGGCGGGGCGAGCGTGCGTCGGCGGAGGCCGGCGTGACGTTGCGTCCGCACGAGGCGCGCCCGTGCGTTCTCCCGGGGATGTTGTCTGTGGAGCCCGGGACCGTGGCAGTGGCGGGCAGCACAGGCTCCCGGGAGGGGAGGTGTGGAGAGTGACCTGCGCTCGCACACGGGCTTCTTGGTGGCGGCAGCGGCAGCAGCAGCCCCAGCGTCCCACGCCCGTCTCTGGGGTCCGCGCTTTCAGCCGCGCCTCGCGCCCGTCTCTGGAGCCTCCTTTCAGCAGCGCTCCGAATCCCCTCTCCTCACGCACCAGGAAACAAAGAGGGAAGGAAAAGCCTCTTGCCTCTTCGGCAGCTCCAGACTTTTCCCCGGACTCCCTCCCGGCCAGCCGTGGCGCACTAACTCCCTTCAGGCTGTGTTCACGCCGCCAACGCGCTCTGACTGAAGCCCGAGCCTCAGCTCCCAGCCCCGCCCGCCCCGTCGGGTGAGGAGACAAGCCTCTCGGGCTGGTGAGTGGCGGTCGGCACCGGTCCTCTGTGCGGGAATCTCTCGGCTTTGCCCTCCGCACCCCTGTGGCTGCGGTCTCCTCCGCGGCTCCGAAGCTTTCCCCCTCCGCCACCCGCAGTCTCCGCCCGCGAAGGGGCTCCTAGTGTGTGGAAACCGTTTCTCCTTCACGGCTCGCTCCCACTGGTGCAGGTCCCGGCCCTATCCTTTTGTCTCTGTTTATTCTGTTTTCTTTTGCCCTACCCAGGTACGTGGGGAGTTTCTTTCTTTCTTTCTTTTTTTTTTTTGGTCGGTACACGGGCCTCTCACTGTTGTGGCCTCTCCCGTTGCGGAGCACAGGCTCCGGACGCGCAGGCTCGGCGGCCATGGCTCACGGGCCTAGCCGCTCCGCGGCATGTGTGATCTTCCTGGACCGGGGCACGAACCCGTGTCCCCTGCATCAGCAGGCGGACTCTCAACCACTGCGCCACCAGGGAAGCCCCGTGGGGAGTTTCTTTCCTTTTGGGAGGTCTGAGGTCTTGTGCCAGCGTTCAGTAGGTGTTCTGTAGGGGTGGTTCCCCGTGTAGCTATATTTCGGATGTATCTGTGGAGAGGAAGGTGATGTGCGTGTCTTACTCTTCCGCCATCTTCCCGCTCTCCCAGACATTTTAATAATAGTAATTTTTCTGACGCATGAGCGTGGAATACTGTTTTCTATTGTGTCTTCAGTTTCTTTACCAGTGCTTTATAGTTTTCTGAGTATAGGTCTTTCGTGTCCTTGGTTAACTTTATTGCTAGATAGTTCGTTCTTTTGGATGGAATTGTAAATGGGATTGTTTTCTGAATGTTTCTTGCTGGTGGTTCATTATTAGTGTATAGAAACGAAACTGATTTGTGTATATTGACTGCATATTTTGCAACTTTACTGAATTTATTTTTTAACATATTTTTTGAAGTAATGTGAAAAATTGCAATACTAAAATCTCACCGTTTCTACTGCCCCCCAGGTGATCCACAGGACCCACGACATGGTAGCTACTACTATACTCTTCCCACGGTGCCTCTTAATACCATGCGGACTCCTACAAGGGAAATAAGTATCACAACTTTGGTTGAACGTGGTCTGGGTAAGTCTTGGCCTCTGTAAGAAAAATTTGATGTCTGTCTTACCTGATTTTCTGGCATGATCCTGACATGGTTGTCTAGAAAAGTAATTTACTTTCCAGTAATTTAAAATGTACAGAAAAGTTGCAATAATGTCAAAAAGTACTCACATTTGCCACTTGACACAAAATGCTCAGTGTGTTTTGCCCAAGACACCAGCACATAACCCCTAAATGAAGAAATCCTGATGTCCACATTATAATTTAATACTCAGCCCCACTTCAACCTTCACCTACTGTCCGAACGGTATGAAAATGTCTTTTTCCATCCTGATCCAGTTTTCTTTTTCTGGAACCATGACTGAGTTTCTCCCTCATTTGGACAACCTTGATGGATTTGAAGCAGTTGAGATGAGTATGGGATCTAGGGGGCCTTTTCTGTATGGGTTTTTTCACTAAGAATGTTTTTTTTTTTTTTTTTTTTTTTTTGTGGTACGCGGGCCTCTCACTGTTGTGGTCTCTCCCGTTGCGGAGCACAGGCTCCGGATGCGCAGGCTCAGCGGCCATGGCTCACGGGCCCAGCCGCTCCGCGGCATATGGGATCCTCCCAGACCGGGGCACGAACCCGTATCCCCTGCATCGGCAGGCGGACTCTCAACCACTGCGCCACCAGGGAGGCTAAGAATGTTTTTAACGTTCATTTTTGTAACAAATACCAGCGCTACACTTTTTTTTTCATTGTCATTAAAAATACAAAACACGACTTTCGCATTTAATTCATTTTATGTATACAGTGTTGTGGTATTAACTACCTTCATTTAGTTGCACAAACAAGTTAACTAACATGTGTACCTCCTGTGTGCATGGCAGATACCCAGGAAGTTGAGTAACACCCTGAAACGGCCCAAGACATCACCTTAAATACCGTATTCATCTAAAAGGGAAAAAAAGGAAGGCTATAGTTGTTTCTGTCTACATTCATTTGATTGTATATGGTTTCCAATTGATGTTGTATAACTAGTTGTGGAGAAGTCATGGGATAGGTGGCTTCATTTCAGTTTGAATTTCCAAATTTAGTGGATTCTGCAGGCTTGTTATAAGGTTTACAAACTTCATATTGGGTCAGGCCATGCCATGGTGTAACTGGTATTCACGGTTTGTTCAACAATTAAAGTTCTGTGTGATATGAGTTCATCCTGGAGTAATCCAGGTTAGTTTCTGTTATACATTTGTCCCAGGATGAAAGGACAAGAGAACTAAGACCTAATTTATAAAAGTGCCTTCAAACTAATTGATACTGAAGTATAGTTAACCTACAATGTTGTGTTAATTTCTGCTACACAGCAAAGTGATTCATATATAGGTACATACGTATATACATATTTTTCATATTCTTTTCCATTATGGTTCATTACAGGGTATTGAATACAGTTCCCTGTGCTGTACAGGAAGACCTTATGTATCCATCCTATATCTAATAATTTGCATCTACTAATACCAAACTCCCAATCCATCCCTCTCCCCTGTCTTCCCCTTGACAACCACAAGTCTGTTTTCTCTATTTGTGAGTCTGTTTTTGTTCTGTAGATAGGTTCATTTGGGTCTCATTTTATAATCCACATATAAGTGATATCATATGGTATTTGTTGTTCTCTGTCTGACTGACTTCACTTTGTATGATAATCTCTAGGTCCATCCATGTAGCTGCAAATGGCATTATTTCATTCTGTTTTATGGCTGAGTAATATTCCGTTGTATATATGTACCACATCTTCTATATCCATTCATCTGCTGGGGGACATTCAGGTTGCTTCCATGTCTTGGCTATTGTGAATAGTGCTGCTGTGAATGCTGGGGTGCATGTATCTTTTCGAATTATAGTTTTGTCTGGATATGTGCCCAGGAGTGGGATTGCTGGGTCATATGGTAATTCTAGTTTTAGTTTTTGAGGAACCTCCATACTGTTTTCCATAGTGGCTGCATCAATTTACATTCCCACCAGTAGTGTAGTAGGGTTCCCTTTTCTCCACACCCCTTCCAGCATTTCTTTCTAGACATTTTAATGATGGCCATTCTGACCACTATGAGGTGATAACTCACTGTAGTTTTGATTTGCGTTCTCTAATAATTAGCGATGTGGAGCATCTTTTCATGTGCCTATTGGCTATCTGTATGTCTTTGGAGAAATGTCTGTTTAGACCTTCTGCTTATTTTTTGATTTTTTTTTCTTTTTTGAGCTGTATGAGCCGTTTGTATATTTTAGAGTTAAGACCTTGTTGGTCGCATCATTTGCAGGTATTTTCTCCCAAACAGTTAGCACAGGTAGTGGAACAACTGGATACCCACATGCAGAAGAGTAAAGTTGGACCCTTACCTCCCCCCACCCCACATACAAAATCAACACAAAATGGACCAAAGGCCTAGGTGCAAGAGCCAAAATTATAAAACTCGTAGAAGAAAACATGCGAGTAAATCTTCATGACCTTGGATTTGGTCATGATATCTTAGATCTACCAAAAGCACAAGCAACAAAAGACAAAATAGATGAATTAGACTTCCTCAAAATGAGAAAGAGTTGTGTATAAAAGGAGCAAGGAATAAGATAATCCACCATCCAAAATGGCACAGGATGTTTGCAAGCCATGTATGTATGTAGCCCACTGGCCAAGCCCCCGGTGGTCCAGTGGAGTGTCTGTGCGGCCCCTCCCGTCCTCGGTGATCAGGGAATTTCAGGCCCCACGGCACCCGAGGGGTGGTCACTGGTCATCCTCGGCACCCTCAAGGAGTGAGTGAGTGCTGGATGGTTTTGAGCCCCGATGCACTCCCATTACTGCCCTCAAAGGCTGAAGCCTTCAGCATGCCTCCAGAAGGACACAGAGTATTTGCAAGTCTTTGAGAGCCAAGAGAACAGTCTTCACTTTTCTGAAAAGGGCATCTTACTATCTCACAGCATGACCATTTTCAATCTGGCTCTCGGGGTGCCCTCCCACCTTCTTTATTTCTCTGAGAGTGGCCATGGTGGTTTGGCTGTCCCCAGTCCCCACACCAGGTGACAAGGCCAGTGGGGCCAGATCCTGGTGGTCCTTAGCTTCGTTGGAGATGAACCCAGACTCTCGGCCTGCGATTGAACGGGGATGCCCCTGCTTCTCCCCATCACCGATTCTCATCTCCTCCTCTATCTCTTTTCCTCTTGCTTGTCAGTCTCAGATTTACCTGATGGTCACCACTCACAGCTCCCGCAGAGCCCAGAGATTTCTCCTTGAAGGAAAGGTTCTGGAAAATCAGAGGGATAAATAAAGGATGCAGCTGCTTCCCGCCTTGTGCTGACGCCCAAGAGGGTGAGGAGAGTGAGTGTTTTCTCGTTAGAATTTTAAATCCTGCAAGTAATAGATCATTGGGGGTGGGGGGCATCCAGTGTTTTCCTGCTCATTCTAGTAATGTCATTCCTGAATTTTTATGTGGTAAGTAATTTATATTATTTATCAGTAATTTGATTATTGATATAATCAAATTATGATCAAATTATCCTGAGGGGGAGATCCATTTAAAAAATGTTAGAGGTAACTCCAAGGGATTTACAACAAACAAGGACACAGAACCCGTTCTCCAGACACTGGCTGAGAGATTCCTACCCTGAGCCGCAGTCCCCTGGAGGGCGGAGTGGCCATGACTCTCCTCCCACAGGTGAGCCTACACAGGCACATCCCACGTGGGACCACTGCATCGCAGAATCTTCGAGTGGCCAATGGCAGGCAGCTGGCCAGAGATGCGGACAAGAGAAAACTGCCCAGCAGCCTGGGACAACCCCGGGGTGAGGCCTTAGGAAGGGCCAGTGTCAGAGCCTCAGAGATAACCTGAAGAGAGTTCAGGCTGTTAAGGACATCGTCAGAGATGCACTTAGGGACATATTCAGGGCCTTGGTTATGGACAGGATCAGGGCATTATTTAGTGACAGCTGAGACTATAGGGGACACCATCAGGGCCTGATACTGTCCCTAAGAAAGTCCCTAAGCGTGACTCCGCCCGTGACAGTGTACCTAACAGAAGGCCCGGACGCCAGTCCTAACCAAGACCCTGACACTGTGCCTAAAAAAGGCTCTGATGGTAGTGCTAACCAAGGCCCTGACACAGTCCCTAAGTAGGGCCTGAGACTACGGCTAACTCAGGCCATGACACGATACCTAACCAAGGCTCTGATGCTAGTCCTAACTCAGGCCCTGACACTGTCCCTAACTAAGGCCCTGACACTACTCCAAGCTCAGGCCCTGACACGATACCTAATGAAGGCTCTGATCCTAATCCTAACCAAGGCTCTGATGCTAGTCCTAACTAAGGCCGTGACACTGTCCTAATTTATGCCCTGATATTACACTGAACACAGAACCTGACACTGTTCCTAAGAGAGGCAATGATTCTATTCCTAACTCAGTCCCTGACACTACTCCAAGCTCAGGCCCTGACACGATACCTAATGAAGGCTCTGATGCTAATCCTAGCTAAGTCTCTGACATTAATCCTAAATAAGGCCTTGACAGTACTCCTAACTAAGCCCCTGACACTGACCCTAACTAAGGCCTTGACACTACTCCTAAATCAGGCCCTGACACGATAACGAAGAAAGGCTCTGATGCTCGTTGAAAGTAAGGTCCTGACACTGTCCGTAACTAAGGCCTTGACACTACTACTAACTCAGGCTGTGATACTGTCCCTAACTAAGTCTCTGACAGTGTCCCTATCTAAGGGCCTGGCTCTCGTCCCAACTCTGGCCCTGCAATTATACATAAGAAAGGCTCTGACTCTCGTACTAACTAAGGCGTTGACACTACTACTAATTCAGGCTGTGATACTGTCTGTAACTAAGGGCCTGACTCTCCTCATAACTCTGTCCCTGCCATTATACATAACAAAGGCTCTGAAGCTCATCCTAACCAAGGCCCTGACACTGTCCCTCACTAAGGCCCTGACACTACTTCTAGCTCAGGCCCTGACATTTTACGTAATAAAGGCTCTGATGCTAACCGAAACTAAGGCCCTGACAGTGACCCTAACTAAGACCTTGATAGTATTCCTAACTAAGGCCATAGCCCTAGCCCTAACCCCAGCCCCAGACCCAGCCCTAGCCACAGCCCCAGCCCTAGCCCTAACCCGAGCCCCAGCCCTAGCCCCAAACGCAGCCCTAGCCCTACCCTCAGCTGCAGCCCCAGGCCTAGCCCCAGCCGCAGCCCCACGCCTAGCCCCAGCCCCAGCCCCAGACACTGCCCCAGACCCAGCTCCAGCCCCTGATGCTGATCCTACAGAGGCCCTTATGCTCCTCCTAGGCCTTGCCCTCACACTGTCCTTAACTCAGGCGCTGACACTACTTCTAACTCAGGCCCTGTCATTATACCTAACGAAAGCTCTGATGCTAACCCTAACTAAGGCCCTGACAGTGACACTAACTAAGGCCTTGACACTATTCGTAACTAAGGCCCCAGCCCTAGCCCCAGCCGCAGCCGCAGTCCCAGCCCTAGCCCGAACCCCAGCCCCAGCCCCAGCCCCAGATGCTGATCCTATAGAGGCCCTTATGATCCTCCTAGGCCTTCCCCTGACAATGTGGTAACTAAGGCCTTGACACTATATCTAACTAAGGCCCCAGGTCCAGCCCCAGCCGCAGCCCCAGCCCCTGATGCTGATCCTATAGAGCCCTTTATGCTCCTCCTAGGCCTTGCCCTGACACTGTCCTTAAGTAAGGCCTTGACCCTATTCCTAACTAAGGGCCTAGCCCTAAACCTAGCCCCAGGCCCAGCCCCAGCCCTAGCCCCAGCCCTAGCCCCAGTCCCAGCCCCAGCCCTAGCCCTAGCCCCAGACACAGCCCTAGCTCAGGCCTAGCCCCAGCCCCAGCCCCAGCCCCAGCCCCAGCCCAAGCCAAAGCCCTAGCTCTAGCACCAGACACAGCCCTAGCCTTAGCCTCAGCCCCAGCTCCAGCTCCAGGCCCCGCCCTAGCCCCAGCCCCAGCCCCAGCCCTAGCCACAGCCCCAGACCCAGCCCTAGCCCTAGCCCCAGCCCCAGCCCCAGCCTTAGCCCCAGCTCCAGACACAACCCTAGCCCTAGCCCCAGCCCCAGGCCCAACCCCAGCCCCTGATGCTGATCCTACAGAGGCCCTTATGCTCCTCCTAGGCCTTCCCCTGACAATGTGGTAACTAAGGCCTTGACACTATTTCTAACTAAGGCCCCAGGTCCAGCCGCAGCCGCAGCCCCAGCCCCTGATGCTGATCCTATAGAGGCCTTTATGCTCCTCCTAGGCCTTGCCATGACACTGTCCTTAAGTAAGGCCTTGACCCTATTCCTAACTAAGGGCCTAGCCCTAAACCTAGTCCCAGCCCCAGCCCCAGCCCTAGCCCCAGCCCCAGCCCCAGCCCTAGCCCTGGCCCCAGCCCCAGCCCCAGCCCTAGCCCCAGCACCAGCCCCAGCCGTAGCCCCAGCCCCAGGCCCAACCCCAGCCCCTGATGCTGATCCTACAGAGACCCTTATGCTCCTCCTAGGCCTTGCCCTGACACTGTCCTTAACTCAGGCCTTGACACTACTACTAACTCAGGCCGTGATACTGTCCCTAACTAAGGCCCTGACAGTGTCCCTGAATAAGGGACTGAATGTCCTCCTAACTCTGGCCCTGCCATTATACATATAAAAAGCTCTGACGCTCGTCCTAACTGAGGCCCTGAGACTGTCCCTCACTAAGGCCCTGACACTACTTCTAACTCAGGCCCTGTCATTATACCTAACGAAAGCTCTGATGCTAACCGTAACTAAGGCCCTGACAGTGACACTAACTAAGGCCTTGACACTATTCCTAACTAAGGGCCTAGCCCTAGCCCTAGTCCCAGCCCCAGCCCCAAAGCCAGCCCCAGCCCCAGCCTCTTATGCTTATCCTCTAAAGGCCCTTATGCTACTCTTAGGCCTTTCCGTGACACTGTCCTTAACTCAGGCCTTGACACTACTACTAACTCAGGCCGTGATACTGTCCCTAAATACGGCCCAGACAGTGTCCCTAACTAAGGGCCTGACTCTCCTCCTAACTGTGTCCCTGCCATTATACATAAAAATGGCTCTGACGCTCGTCCTAATCGAGGGCCTGACACTGTCCCTCACTAAGGCCCTGACACTACTTCTAACTCAGGGACACATTATACCTAACGAAGGCTCTGATGCTAACCCTAACTATGGCCCTGACAGTGACCCTAACTAAGGCCTTGACACTATTCCTAACTAAGGGCCTAGCCCCAGCCCCAGCTCCAGCCCAAGCCCCAGGCCCAGCCCTAACCCTAGCCCCAGACACAGCCCCAGTCCTAGCCCCAGCCGCAGGCCCAAACTCAGCCCCTGATGCTGATCCTACAGAGGCCCTTATGGTCCTCCTAGGCCTTGCCCTGACACTGTCCTTAACTCAGGTCTTGACACTACTACTAACTCAGGCCGTGATACTGTCCCTAACTAAGGCCCTGACAGTGTCCCTAACTAAGGGTCTGACTCTCCTCCTAACTCTGGCCCTGTCATTGTCCCTAACTAAGGGTTTGACTCTCCACCTAACTCTGGCCCTGCCATTATACATAAAAAAGGCTCTGATGCTCATTCTAATCGAGGGCCTGACACTGTCCCTCACTAAGGCCCTGACACTAATTCTAACTCAGGGCCACATTATACCTAACGAAGGCTGTGATGCTAACCCTAACTATGGCCCTGACAGTGTCCCTAACTAAGGCCTTGACACTATTCCTAATTAAGGGCCTAGCCCTAAACCTACCCAAGCCCTAGCCCCAGTCCCAGCCCCAGCCCCAGCCCGAGCCCCAGCCCCAGCCCCAGCCCCATCCCTAGCCTCAGCCTCAGCCCCAGCTCCAGCCCCAGCTCCAGCCCTAGCCCCAGCCCCAGCCCCAGGCCTAGCCCTAGCCCCAGCCCCAGCCCCTGCCCTAGCCCCAGCCCCACGCCCAACCCCAGCTCCTGATGCTGATCCTACAGAGGCCCTTATGCTCCTCCTAGGCCTTGCCCTGACACTGTCCTTAACTCAGGCCTTGACACTACTACTAACTCAGGCCGTGATACTGTCCCTAACTAAGGCCCTGACAGTGTCCCTGTCTAAGGGACTGAATGTCCTCCTAACTCTGGCCCTGCCATTATACACAAAAAAAGCTCTGACGCTCGTCCTACGCGAGGCCCTGAGACTGTCCTTCTCTAAGGCCCTAACACTACTTGTAACTCAGGCCCTGTCATTATACCTAACGAAAGCTCTTATGGTAACCCTAACTAAGGCCGTGACAGTGACACTAACTAAGGCCTTGACACTCTTCCTAACTAAGGGCCTAGCCCTAGCCCTAGCCCCAGCCCTAGCTCCAGTCCCAGCCCCAGCCCTAGCCCCAGCCCCAGCCCCTGCCCTAGCCCCAGCCCCACGCCCAACACCAGCTCCTGATGCTGATCCTACAGAGGCCCTTATGCTCCTCCTAGGCCTTGCCCTGACACTGTCCTTAACTCAGGCCTTGACACTACGACTAACTGAGGCCGTGATACTGTCCCTAACTACGGCCCTGACAGTGTCCCTAACTAAGGGCCTGACTCTCCTCCTAACTGTGTCCCTGCCATTATACATAAAAAAGGCTCTGACGCTCGTCCTAATCGAGGGCCTGACACTGTCCCTCACTAAGGCCCTGACACTACTTTTAACTCAGGGCCATATTATACCTAACGAAGGCTCTGATGCCAACCCTAACTATGGCCCTGACAGTGACCCTAACTAAGGCTTTCACACTATTCCTACCTAAGGCCCCAGCCGTAGCCCGACCCCTAGCCCCAGCTCCAGCCCTAGCCCAAGGCCCAGCCCTAGCCCTAGCCCCAGCCACAGCCCCAGTCCTAGCCCCAGCCCAAGGCCCAACCCCAGCACCTGATGCTGATCCTACAGAGGCCCTTATGCTCCTCCTAGGCCTTGCCCTGACACTGTCCTCAACTCAGGCCTTGACACTACTACTAACTGAGGCCGTGATACTGTCCCTAACTAAGGCCCTGACAGTGTCCCTGTATAAGGGAATGAATGTCCTCCTAACTGTGGCCCTGCCATTATACATAAAAAAAAGCTCTGACGCTCGTCCTAACCGAGGCCCTGAGACTGTCCCTCACTAAGGCCCTGACACTACTTCTAACTCAGGCCCTGTCATTATACCTGACGAAAGCTCTGATGCTAACCCGAAATAAGGCCCTGACAGTGATACTAACTAAAGCCTTGACAGTATTCCTAACTAAGGGCCTAGCCCTAGCACTAGCCCCAGCCCCAGCCCCAGCCCCAGGCCTAGGCCCAGTCCCAGCCCCAGCCCCATCCCCAGCCCGAGCCCCAGCCTTTGGTGCTTATCCTACAAAGGCCCTTATGCTACTCCTAGGCCTTGCCCTGACACTGTCCTTAACTCAGGCCTTGACACTACGACTAACTGAGGCCGTGATACTGTCCCTAACTACGGCCCTGACAGTGTCCCTAACTAAGGGTCTGACTCTCCTCCTAACTGTGTCCCTGCCATTATACATAAAAAAGGCTCTGACGCTCGTCCTAATCGAGGGCCTGACACTGTCCCTCACTAAGGCCCTGACACTAATTGTAACTCAGGGCCACATTATACCTAACGAAGGCTCTGATGCTAACCCTAACTATGGCCCTGACAGTGACCCTAACTAAGGCCTTGACACTATTCCTAACTAAGGGCTGAGCCGTAGCCCTAGCCCTAGCCCCAGCCCCACCCCGAGCCCTAGCCTCAGGCTCAGCCCTAGCCCTAGCCCCAGCCTCAGCCCCAGTACTAGCCCCAGCCACAGGCCCAACCCCAGCCCCTGATGCTGATCCTACAGAGGCCCTTATGCTCCTCCTAGGCCTTGCCCTCACACTGTCCTTAACTCAGTCCTTGACACTACTACTAACTTAGGCCCTGTCATTATACCTAACGAAAGCTCTGATGCTAAACCTAACTAAGGCCCTGACAGTGACACTAACTAAGGCCTTGATACTATTGCTAACTAAGGCCCCAGCCCTAGCCCGACCCCTAGCCCCAGCTCCAGCCCTAGCCCAAGCCCCAGCCCCAGCCCCAGCCCTAGCCCCAGCGGCAGCCGCAGTCCCAGCCCTAGCCCCAACCCCACCCCCAGCCCTAGCCCCAGCCCCTGATGCTGATCCTATAGAGGCCCTTATGATCCTTCTAGGCGTTCGCCTGACAATGTGGTAACTAAGGCCTTGACACTATTTCTAACTAAGGCCCCAGGTCCAGCCCCAGCCGCAGCCCCAGCCCCTGATGCTGATCCTATAGAGGCCTTTATGCTCCTCCTAGGCCTTGCCCTGACACTGTCCTTAACTCAGGCCCTGACACTACTTCTAACTCAGGCCCTGTCATTATACCTAACGAAAGCTCTGATGCTAAACCTAACTAAGGCCCTGACAGTGACTCTAACTAAGGCCTTGACACTATTCGTAACTAAGGCCCCAGCCCTAGCCCCAGCCGCAGCCGCAGTCCCAGCCCTAGCCCGAACCCCAGCCCCAGCCCCTGCCCCTGATGCTGATCCTATAGAGGCCCTTACGATCCTCCTAGGCCTTCCCCTGACAATGTGGTAACTAAGGCCTTGACACTATTTCTAACTAAGGCCCCAGGTCCAGCCCCAGCCTCAGCCCCAGCCCCTGATGCTGATCCTATAGAGGCCTTTATGCTCCTCCTAGGCCTTGCCCTGACACTGTCCTTAAGTAAGGCCTTGACCCTATTCCTAACTAAGGGCCTAGCCCTAAACCTAGCCCCAGGCCCAGCCCCAGCCCTAGCCCCAGCCCTAGCCCCAGTCCCAGCCCCAGGCCTAGCCCCAGTCCCAGCCCCAGCCCTAGCCCTAGCCCCAGACACAGCCCTAGCCTTAGCCTCAGCCTCAGCTCCAGCCCCAGCCCCAGCCCTAGCCCCAGCCCCAGGCCCAGCCCTAGCCCTGGCCCCAGCCCCAGCCCCAGGCCCAGCCCCAGCCCCAGGCCCAACCCCAGCCCCTGATGCTGATCCTACAGAGACCCTTATGCTCCTCCTAGGCCTTGCCCTGACACTGTCCTTAACTCAGGCCTTGACACTACTACTAACTCAGGCTGTGATACTGTCCCTAAGGCCCTGACAGTGTCCCTGAATAAGGGACTGAATGTCCTCCTAACTCTGGCCCTGCCATTATACATATAAAAAGCTCTGACGCTCGTCCTAACTGAGGCCCTGAGACTGTCCCTCACTAAGGCCCTGACACTATTTCTAACTCAGGCCCTGTTATTATACCTAAGGAAAGCTCTGATGCTAACCCTAACTAAGGCCCTGACAGTGACACTAACTAAGGCCTTGACACTATTCCTAACTAAGGCCCCAGCCGTAGCCCAACCCCTAGCCCCAGCCACAGCCCCAGTCCTAGCCCCAGCCCAAGGCCCAACCCCAGCACCTGATGCTGATCCTACAGAGGCCCTTATGCTCCTCCTAGGCCTTGCCCTGACACTGTCCTCAACTCAGGCCTTGACACTACTACTAAATCAGGCCGCGATACTGTCCCTAAGGCCCTGACAGTGTCCCTGTATAAGGGAATGAATGTCCTCCTAACTGTGGCCCTGCCATTATACATAAAAAAAGCTCTGAAGCTCGTCCTAACCGAGGCCCTGAGACTCCCTCACTAAGGCCCTGACACTACTTCTAACTCAGGCCCTGTCATTATACCTGACGAAAGCTCTGATGCTAACCCGAAATAAGGCCCTGACAGTGATACTAAGTAAGGCCTTGACACTATTCCTAACTAAGGGCCTAGCCCGAGCCCCAGCCCTAGCTCCAGTCTCAGGCCCAGCCCCAGCCGCAGCCCCAGCCCCAATCCCAGCCCGAGCCCCAGCCTCTGATGCTTATCCTACAAAGGCCCTTATGCTACTCCTAGGCCTTGCCCTGACACTGTCCTTAACTCAGGCCTTGACACTACTACTAACTCAGGCCGTGATACTGTCCCTCACTACGGCCCTGACAGTGTCCCTAACTAAGGGTGTGACTCTCCTCCTAACTGTGGCCCTGCCATTATACATAAAAAAGGCTCTGACGCTCGTCCTAATCGAGGGCCTGACACTGTCCCTCACTAATGCCCTGACACTACTTCTAACTCAGGGCCACATTATACCTAACGAAGGCTCTGATGCTAACCCTAACTATGGCCCTGACAGTGACCCTAACTAAGGCCTTGACACTATTCCTAAATAAGGGCCGAGCCCTAGCCCTAACCCCAGCCCCAGCCCCAGGCCCAGCCCTAGCCCTAGCCCCAGCCACAGCCCCAGTCCTAGCCCCAGCCACAGGCCCAACCCCAGCCCCTGATGCTGATCCTACAGAGGCCCTTATGCTCCTCCTAGGCCTTGCCCTGAGACTGTCCTCAACTCAGGCCTTGACACTACTACTAACTCAGGCCGTGATACTGTCCCTAACTAAGGCCCTGACAGTGTCCCTGTATAAGGGACTGCATGTCCTCCTAACTCTGGCCCTGCCATTATACATAAAAAAAGCTCTGAAGCTCGTCCTAACCGAGGCCCTGAGACTGTCCCTCACTAAGGCCCTAACACTATTTCTAACTCAGGCCCTGTCATTATACCTGACGAAAGCTCTGATGCTAACCCGAAATAAGGCCCTGACAGTGATACTAACTAAGGCCTTGACAGTATTCCTAACTAAGGGCCTAGCCCTAGCACTAGCCCCAGCCCCAGCCCCAGCCCCAGCCCCAGCCCTAGGCCCAGTCCCAGCCCCAGCCCCATCCCCAGCCCGAGCCCCAGCCTTTGGTGCTTATCCTACAAAGGCCCTTATGCTACTCCTAGGCCTTGCCCTGACACTGTCCTTAACTCAGGCCTTGACACTACGACTAACTGAGGCCGTGATACTGTCCCTAACTACGGCCCTGACAGTGTCCCTAACTAAGGGTCTGACTCTCCTCCTAACTGTGTCCCTGCCATTATACATAAAAAAGGCTCTGACGCTCGTCCTAATCGAGGGCCTGACACTGTCCCTCACTAAGGCCCTGACACTAATTGTAACTCAGGGCCACATTATACCTAACGAAGGCTCTGATGCTAACCCTAACTATGGCCCTGACAGTGACCCTAACTAAGGCCTTGACACTATTCCTAACTAAGGGCTGAGCCCTAGCCCTAGCCCTAGCCCCAGCCCCAGCCCGAGCCCTATCCTCAGGTTCAGCCCTAGCCGTAGCCCCAGCCTCAGCCCCAGTACTAGCCCCAGCCGCAGGGCCAACCCCAGCCCCTGATGCTGATCCTACAGAGGCCCTTATGCTCCTCCTAGGCCTTGCCCTCACACTGTCCTTAACTCAGGCCTTGACACTACTACTAACTTAGGCCCTGTCATTATACCTAACGAAAGCTCTGATGCTAAACCTAACTAAGGCCCTGACAGTGACACTAACTAAGGCCTTGATACTATTGCTAACTAAGGCCCCAGCCCTAGCCCGACCCCTAGCCCCAGCTCCAGCCCTAGCCCAAGCCCCAGCCCCAGCCCCAGCCCTAGCCCCAGCCCTAGCCCCAGTGGCAGCCACAGTCCCAGCCCTAGCCCCAACCCCACCCCTAGCCCGAGCCCCAGCCCCTGATGCTGATCCTATAGAGGCCTTTATGCTCCTCCTAGGCCTTGCCCTGACACTGTCCTTAATTAAGGCCTTGACCCTATTCCTAACTAAGGGCCTAGCCCTAAACCTAGCCCCAGGCCCAGCCCCAGCCCTAGCCCCAGCCCTAGCCCCAGTCCCAGCCCCAGCCCTAGCCCCAGTCCCAGCCCCAGCCCTAGCCCC
This sequence comes from Hyperoodon ampullatus, assembly GCF_949752795.1. Taxonomy (NCBI): domain Eukaryota; kingdom Metazoa; phylum Chordata; class Mammalia; order Artiodactyla; family Ziphiidae; genus Hyperoodon; species Hyperoodon ampullatus. Next base: position 551,352 of record NC_136929.1, on the reverse strand, counting down.
AGCCCCAGACACAGCCCTAGCCTTAGCCTCAGCCTCAGCTCCAGCCCCAGCCCCAGCCCCAGCCCTAGCCCCGGCCCCAGCCCCAGCCCCAGCCCCAGCCCCAGGCCCAACCCCAGCCCCTGATGCTGATCCTACAGAGACCCTTATGCTCCTCCTAGGCCTTGCCGTGACACTGTCCTTAACTCAGGCCTTGACACTACTACTAACTCAGGCCGTGATACTGTCCCTAAGGCCCTGATAGTGTCCCTGAATAAGGGACTGAATGTCCTCCTAACTCTGGCCCTGCCATTATACATAAAAAAAGCTCTGACGCTCGTCCTAACCGAGGCCCAGAGAGTGTCCCTCACTAAGGCCCTGACACTACTACTAACTCAGGCCCTGTCATTATACCTAACGAAAGCTCTGTTGCTAAACCTAACTAAGGCCCTGACAGTGACGCTAACTAAGGCCTTGACACTATTCCTAACTAAGGCCCAGCCCTAGCCCGACCCCTAGCCCCAGCCGCAGCCGCAGTCCCAGCCCTAGCCCCAGCCCCAGGCCCAGCCCCAGCTTCAGCCCTAGCCCCTGATGCTGATCCTATAGAGGCCCTTATGATCCTCCTAGGGCTTCCCCTGACAATGTGGTAACTAAGGCCTTGACACTATTTCTAACTAAGGCCCCAGGTCCAGCCGCAGCCGCAGCCCCAGCCCCTGATGCTGATCCTATAGAGGCCTTTATCCTCCTCCTAGGCCTTGCCCTGACAGTGTCATTAAGTAAGGCCTTGACCCTATTCCTAACTAAGGGCCTAGCCCTAAACCTAGCCCCAGCCCCAACCCCAGTCCGAGCCCCAGCCTCTTATGCTTATCCTACAAAGGCCCTTATGCTACTCCTAGGCCTTGCCCTGACACTGTCCTTAACTCAGGCCTTGACACTTCTACTAACTCAGGCTGTGATACTGTCCCTCACTACGGCCCTGACAGTGTCCCTAACTAAGGGTGTGACTCTCCTCCTAACTGTGTCCCTGCGATTATACATAAAAAGGGCTCTGACGCTCGTTCTAATCGAGGGCCTGACACTGTCCCTCACTAAGGCCCTGACCCTACTTCTAACTCAGGGCCACCTTATACCTAACGAAGGCTCTGATGCTAACCCTAACTATGGCCCTGACAGTGACCCTAACTAAGGCCTTGACCCTATTCCTAACTGAGGGCCGAGCCCTAGCCCTAGCCCCAGCCCAAACCCCATCCTCAGCCCTAGCCCCAGGCCCAGCCCTAGCCCCACCCACAGCCCCAGGCCCAACCGCAGCCCCTGATGCTGATCCTACAGAGGCCCTTATGCTCCGCCTAGGCCTTGCCCTGACACTGTCTTTAACTCAGGCCTTGACACTACTACTAACTCAGGCCCTGTGATTATACCTAAGGAAAGCTCTGATGCTAAACCTAACTAAGGCCCTGACAGTGACACTAAGTAAGGCCTTGACACTATTGGTAACTAAGGCCCCAGCCCTAGCCCGACCCCTAGCCCAAGCTCCAGCCCTAGCCCCAGCTCCAGCCCTAGCCCAAGCCCCAGCCCCAGCCCTAGCCTCAGCCGCAGCCCCAGCCCTAGCCCCAAACCCAACCCAAGCCCCAGCCCCAGCCCTAGCCCTAGCCCCTGATGCTGATCCTATAGAGGCCCTTATGATCCTCCTAGGCCTTCCCCTGACAATGTGGTAACTAAGGCCTTGACACTATTTCTAACTAAGGCCCCAGGTCCAGCCCCAGCCGCAGCCCCAGCCCCTGATGCTGATCCTATAGAGCCCTTTATGCTCCTCCTAGGCCTTGCCCTGACACTGTCCTTAAGGAAGGCCTTGACCCTATTCCTAACTAAGGGCCTAGCCCTAAACCTAGCCCCAGGCCCAGCCCCAGCCCTAGCCCAAGCCCTAGCCCCAGTCCCAGCCCCAGCCCCAGCCCTAGCCCTAGCCCCAGACCCAGCCCTAGCCTTAGCCTCAGCCCCAGCTCCAGCCCCAGCCCCAGCCACAACCCTAGCCCTAGCCCTAGCCCCAGACTTAGCCCCAGCCCTAGCCCCAGCCCCAGGCCCAACCCCAGCCCCTGATGCTGATCCTACAGAGGCCCTTATGCTCCGCCTAGGCCTTGCCCTGACACTGTCCTTAACTCAGGCCTTGACACTACTACTAACTCAGGCCGTGATACTGACCCTAACTAAGGCCCTGACAGTGTCCCTGTCTAAGGGACTGAATGTCCGCCTAGGCCTTGCCCTGACACTGTCCTTAACTCAGGCCTTGACACTACTACTAACTCAGGCCGTGATACTGACCCTAACTAAGGCCCTGACAGTGTCCCTGTCTAAGGGACTGAATGTCCTCCTAACTCTGGCCCTGCCATTATACATAAAAAAAGCTCTGATGCTCGTCCTAACCGAGGCCCTGAGACTGTCCTTCACTAAGGCCCTAACACTACTTCTAACTCAGGCCCTGTCATTATACCTAACGAAAGCTCTGATGCTAACCGTAACTAAGGCCCTGACAGTGACACTAACTAAGGCCTTGACACTATTCCTAACTAAGGGCCTAGCCCTAGCCCTAGTCACAGCCCCAGCCCCAGCCCCAAAGCCAGCCCCAGCCCCAGCCTCTTATGCTTATCCTCTAAAGGCCCTTATGCTACTCTTAGGCCTTTCCGTGACACTGTCCTTAACTCAGGCCTTGACACTACTACTAACTCAGGCCGTGATACTGTCCCTAAATACGGCCCAGACAGTGTCCCTAACTAAGGGCCTGACTCCCCTCCTAACTGTGTCCCTGCCATTATACATAAAAATGGCTCTGACGCTCATCCTAATCGAGGGCCTGACACTGTCCCTCACTAAGGCCCTGACACTACTTCTAACTCAGGGACACATTATACCTAACGAAGGCTCTGATTGTAACCCTAACTATGGCCCTGACAGTGACCCTAAGTAAGGCCTTGACACTATTCCTAACTAAGGGCCTAGCCCCAGCCCCAGCTCCAGCCCAAGCCCCAGGCCCAGCCCTAGCCCTAGCTCCAGGCACAGCCCCAGTCCTAGCCCCAGCCCCAGGCCCAAACCCAACCCCTGACGCTGATCCTACAGAGGCCCTTATGGTCCTCCTAGGCCTTGCCCTGACACTGTCCTTAACTCAGGTCTTGACACTACTACTAACTCAGGCCGTGATACTGTCCCTAACTAAGGCCCTGACAGTGTCCCTAACTAAGGGTCTGACTCTCCTCCTAACTCTGGCCCTGTCAGTGTCCCTAACTAAGGGTTTGACTCTCCACCTAACTCTGGCCCTGCCATTATACATAAAAAAGGCTCTGACGCTCGTCCTAATCGAGGGCCTGACACTGTCCCTCACTAAGGCCCTGACACTACTTCTAACTCAGGGCCACATTATACCTAACGAAGGCTGTGATGCTAACCCTAACTATGGCCCTGACAGTGTCCCTAACTAAGGCCTTGACACTATTCCTAAATAAGGGCCTAGACCTAAACCTAGCCCCAGCCCTAGCCCCAGCCCTAGCCCCAGCCCTAGCCCCAGTCCCAGCCCCAGCCCGAGCCCCAGCCCCAGCCCCAGCCCCAGCCCCATCCTTAGCCTCAGCCTCAGCCCCAGCTCCAGCCCCAGCCCCAGCCCTAGCCCCAGCCCCAGCCCCAGTCCCAGCCCCAGCCCCAGCCCCAGCCCCAGCCCTAGCCCCAGCCCTAGCCTCAGCCTCAGCCCCAGCTCCAGCCCCAGCTCCAGCCCTAGCCCCAGCCCCAGCCCCAGGCCTAGCCCTAGCCCCAGCCCCAGCCCCTGCCCTAGCCCCAGCCCCAGGCCCAACCCCAGGTCCTGATGCTGATCCTACAGAGGCCCTTATGCTCCTCCTAGGCCTTGCCCTGACACTGTCCTTAACTCAGGCCTTGACACTACTACTAACTCAGGCCGTGATACTGTCCCTAACTAAGGCCCTGACAGTGTCCCTGTCTAAGGGACTGAATGTCCTCCTAACTCTGGCCCTGCCATTATACACAAAAAAAGCTCTGACGCTCGTCCTACGCGAGGCCCTGAGACTGTCCTTCTCTAAGGCCCTAACACTACTTGTAACTCAGGCCCTGTCATTATACCTAACGAAAGCTCTTATGGTAACCCTCACTAAGGCCGTGACAGTGACACTAACTAAGGCCTTGACACTCTTCCTAACTAAGGGCCTAGCCCTAGCCCTAGCCCCAGCCCTAGCTCCAGTCCCAGCCCCAGCCCTAGCCCCAGTCCCAGCCCCATCCCCAGCCCTAGCCCCAGCCCCAGCCCCAACCCCAGCCCCAGCCCCCACCCCTAATCCTACAGAGGCCCTTATGCTCCTCCTAGGCGTTTCCCTGACACTGTCCTTAACTAAGGCATTGTCACTATTTCTAACTAAGGCCCCAGCCCCAGCGCCAGCCGCACGCAGCCCCAGTCCCAGGCCCAGGCCCAGGCCCAGCCCTAGCCCCAGCCCTAGCCTCAGTCCCAGCCCCAGCCCTAGCCCCAGCCCCCGCCCCAGCCTCTGTTGCTTATCCTACAAAGGCCCTTATGCTACTCCTATGCCTTTCCGTGACACTGTCCTTAACTCAGGCCTTGACACTACTACTAACTCAGGCCGTGATACTGTCCCTCACTACGGCCCTGACAGTGTCCCTAACTAAGGGCCTGACTCTCCTCCTAACTCTGGCCCTGCCATTATACATAAAAAAGGCTCTGACGCTCGTCCTAATCGAGGGCCTGACACTGTCCCTCACTAAGGCCCTGACCCTACTTCTAACTCAGGGCCACATTATACCTAACGAAGGCTCTGATGCCAACCCTAACTATGGCCCTGACAGTGACCCTAACTAAGGCCTTCACACTATTCCTAACTAAGGCCCCAGCCGTAGCCCGACCCCTAGCCCCAGCTCCAGGCCTAGCCCAAGGCCCAGCCCTAGCCCTAGCCCCAGCCCCAGCCCCAGTCCTAGCCCCAGCCCAAGGCCCAACCCCAGCACCTGATGCTGATCCTACAGAGGCCCTTATGCTCCTCCTAGGCCTTGCCCTGACACTGTCCTCAACTCAGGCCTTGACACTACTACTAACTCAGGCCGTGATACTGTCCCTAACTAAGGCCCTGACAGTGTCCCTGTATAAGGGAATGAATGTCCTCCTAACTGTGGCCCTGCCATTATACATAAAAATAGCTCTGACGCTCGTCCTAACCGAGGCCCTGAGATTGTCCCTCAGTAAGGCCCTGACACTACTTCTAACTCAGGCCCTGTCATTATACCTGACGAAAGCTCTGATGCTAACCCGAAATAAGGCCCTGACAGTGATACTAACTAAGGCCTTGACAGTATTCCTAACTAAGGGCCTAGCCCTAGCACTAGCCCCAGCCCCAGCCCCAGCCCCAGCCCTAGGCCCAGTCCCAGCCCCAGCCCCATCCCCAGCCCGAGCCCCAGCCTTTGGTGCTTATCCTACAAAGGCCCTTATGCTACTCCTAGGCCTTGCCCTGACACTGTCCTTAACTCAGGCCTTGACACTACGACTAACTGAGGCCGTGATACTGTCCCTAACTACGGCCCTGACAGTGTCCCTAACTAAGGGTCTGACTCTCCTCCTAACTGTGTCCCTGCCATTATACATAAAAAAGGCTCTGACGCTCGTCCTAATCGAGGGCCTGACACTGTCCCTCACTAAGGCCCTGACACTACTTCTAACTCAGGGCCACATTATACCTAACGAAGGCTCTGATGCTAACCCTAACTATGGCCCTGACAGTGACCCTAACTAAGGCCTTGACACTATTTCTAACTAAGGGCTGAGCCCTAGCCCTAGCCCTAGCCCCAGCCCCACCCCGAGCCCTAGCCTCAGGCTCAGCCCTAGCCCTAGCCCCAGCCTCAGCCCCCGTACTAGCCCCAGCCACAGGCCCAACCCCAGCCCCTGATGCTGATCCTACAGAGGCCCTTATGCTCCTCCTAGGCCTTGCCCTCACACTGTCCTTAACTCAGTCCTTGACACTACTACTAACTTAGGCCCTGTCATTATACCTAACGAAAGCTCTGATGCTAAACCTAACTAAGGCCCTGACAGTGACACTAACTAAGGCCTTGATACTATTGCTAACTAAGGCCCCAGCCCTAGCCCGACCCCTAGCCCCAGCTCCAGCCCTAGCCCAAGCCCCAGCCCCAGCCCCAGCCCTAGCCCCAGCGGCAGCCGCAGTCCCAGCCCTAGCCCCAACCCCACCCCCAGCCCAAGCCCCAGCCCCTGATGCTGATCCTATAGAGGCCCTTATGATCCTTCTAGGCGTTCGCCTGACAATGTGGTAACTAAGGCCTTGACACTATTTCTAACTAAGGCCCCAGGTCCAGCCCCAGCCGCAGCCCCAGCCCCTGATGCTGATCCTATAGAGGCCTTTATGCTCCTCCTAGGCCTTGCCCTGACACTGTCCTTAACTCAGGCCCTGACACTACTTCTAACTCAGGCCCTGTCATTATACCTAACGAAAGCTCTGATGCTAAACCTAACTAAGGCCCTGACAGTGACTCTAACTAAGGCCTTGACACTATTCGTAACTAAGGCCCCAGCCCTAGCCCCAGCCGCAGCCGCAGTCCCAGCCCTAGCCCGAACCCCAGCCCCAGCCCCAGCCCCTGCCCCTGATGCTGATCCTATAGAGGCCCTTACGATCCTCCTAGGCCTTCCCCTGACAATGTGGTAACTAAGGCCTTGACACTATTTCTAACTAAGGCCCCAGGTCCAGCCCCAGCCTCAGCCCCAGCCCCTGATGCTGATCCTATAGAGGCCTTTATGCTCCTCCTAGGCCTTGCCCTGACACTGTCCTTAAGTAAGGCCTTGACCCTATTCCTAACTAAGGGCCTAGCCCTAAACCTAGCCCCAGGCCCAGCCCCAGCCCTAGCCCCAGCCCTATCCCTAGTCCCAGCCCCAGGCCTAGCCCCAGTCCCAGCCCCAGCCCTAGCCCTAGCCCCAGACACAGCCCTAGCCTTAGCCTCAGCCTCAGCTCCAGCCCCAGCCCCAGCCCTAGCCCCAGCCCCAGCCCCAGCCCTAGCCCCGGCCCCAGCCCCAGCCCCAGCCCCAGCCCCAGCCCTAGCCCTAGTCCCAGACACAGCCCTAGCCTTAGCCTCAGCCTCAGCTCCAGCCCCAGCCCCAGCCCTAGCCCCAGCCCCAGCCCCAGCCCCAGCCCTGGCCCCAGCCCCAGCCCCAGCCCCAGCCCCAGCCCCAGGCCCAACCCCAGCCCCTGATGCTGATCCCACAGAGACCCTTATGCTCCTCCTAGGCCTTGCCCTGACACTGTCCTTAACTCAGGCCTTGACACTACTACTAACTCAGGCCGTGATACTGTCCCTAAGGCCCTGACAGTGTCCCTGAATAAGGGACTGAATGTCCTCCTAACTCTGGCCCTGCCATTATACATATAAAAAGCTCTGACGGTCGTCCTAACTGAGGCCCTGAGACTGTCCCTCACTAAGGCCCTGACACTACTTCTAACTCAGGCCCTGTTATTATACCTAACGAAAGCTCTGATGCTAACCCTAACTAAGGCCCTGACAGTGACACTAAGGCCTTGACACTATTCCTAACTAAGGCCCCAGCCGTAGCCCAACCCCTAGCCCCAGCCACAGCCCCAGTCCTAGCCCCAGCCCAAGGCCCAACCCCAGCACCTGATGCTGATCCTACAGAGGCCCTTATGCTCCTCCTAGGCCTTGCCCTGACACTGTCCTCAACTCAGGCCTTGACACTACTACTAAATCAGGCCGTGATACTGTCCCTAAGGCTCTGACATTGTCCCTGTATAAGGGAATGAATGTCCTCCTAACTGTGGCCCTGCCATTATACATAAAAAAAGCTCTGAAGCTCGTCCTAACTGAGGCCCTGAGACTCCCTCACTAAGGCCATGACACTACTTCTAACTCAGGCCCTGTCATTATACCTGACGAAAGCTCTGATGCTAACCCGAAATAAGGCCCTGACAGTGATACTAACTAAAGCCTTGACAGTATTCCTAACTAAGGGCCTAGCCCGAGCCCCAGCCCTAGCTCCAGTCCCAGGCCCAGCCCCAGCCGCAGCCCCAGCCCCAATCCCAGCCCGAGCCCCAGCCTCTGATGCTTATCCTACAAAGGCCCTTATGCTACTCCTAGGCCTTGCCCTGACACTGTCCTTAACTCAGGCCTTGACACTACTACTAACTCAGGCCGTGATACTGTCCCTCACTACGGCCCTGACAGTGTCCCTAACTAAGGGCCTGACTCTCCTCCTAACTGTGGCCCTGCCATTATACATAAAAAAGGCTCTGACGCTCGTCCTAATCGAGGGCCTGACACTGTCCCTCACTAATGCCCTGACACTACTTCTAACTCAGGGCCACATTATACCTAACGAAGGCTCTGATGCCAACCCTAACTATGGCCCTGACAGTGACCCTAACTAAGGCCTTGACACTATTCCTAACTAAGGGCCGAGCCCTAGCCCTAACCCCAGCCACAGCCCCAGTCCTAGCCCCAGCCCAAGGCCCAACCCCAGCCCCTGATGCTGATCCTACAGAGGCCCTTATGCTCCTCCTAGGCCTTGCCCTGACACTGTCCTCAACTCAGGCCTTGACACTACTACTAACTCAGGCCGTGATACTGTCCCTAACTAAGGCCCTGACAGTGTCCCTGTATAAGGGACTGCATGTCCTCCTAACTCTGGCCCTGCCATTATACATAAAAAAAGCTCTGAAGCTCGTCCTAACCGAGGCCCTGAGACTGTCCCTCACTAAGGCCCTAACACTATTTCTAACTCAGGCCCTGTCATTATACCTGACGAAAGCTCTGATGCTAACCCGAAATAAGGCCCTGACAGTGATACTAACTAAGGCCTTGACAGTATTCCTAACTAAGGGCCTAGCCCTAGCACTAGCCCCAGCCCCAGCCCCAGCCCCAGCCCTAGGCCCAGTCCCAGCCCCAGCCCCATCCCCAGCCCGAGCCCCAGCCTTTGGTGCTTATCCTACAAAGGCCCTTATGCTACTCCTAGGCCTTGCCCTGACACTGTCCTTAACTCAGGCCTTGACACTACGACTAACTGAGGCCGTGATACTGTCCCTAACTACGGCCCTGACAGTGTCCCTAACTAAGGGTCTGACTCTCCTCCTAACTGTGTCCCTGCCATTATACATAAAAAAGGCTCTGACGCTCGTCCTAATCGAGGGCCTGACACTGTCCCTCACTAAGGCCCTGACACTAATTGTAACTCAGGGCCACATTATACCTAACGAAGGCTCTGATGCTAACCCTAACTATGGCCCTGACAGTGACCCTAACTAAGGCCTTGACACTATTCCTAACTAAGGGCTGAGCCCTAGCCCTAGCCCTAGCCCCAGCCCCAGCCCGAGCCCTATCCTCAGGTTCAGCCCTAGCCGTAGCCCCAGCCTCAGCCCCAGTACTAGCCCCAGCCGCAGGGCCAACCTCAGCCCCTGATGCTGATCCTACAGAGGCCCTTATGCTCCTCCTAGGCCTTGCCCTCACACTGTCCTTAACTCAGGCCTTGACACTACTACTAACTTAGGCCCTGTCATTATACCTAACGAAAGCTCTGATGCTAAACCTAACTAAGGCCCTGACAGTGACACTAACTAAGGCCTTGATACTATTGCTAACTAAGGCCCCAGCCCTAGCCCGACCCCTAGCCCCAGCTCCAGCCCTAGCCCAAGCCCCAGCCCCAGCCCCAGCCCTAGCCCCAGCCCTAGCCCCAGTGGCAGCCACAGTCCCAGCCCTAGCCCCAACCCCACCCCTAGCCCGAGCCCCAGCCCCTGATGCTGATCTTATAGAGGCCTTTATGCTCCTCCTAGGCCTTGCCCTGACACTGTCCTTAATTAAGGCCTTGACCCTATTCCTAACTAAGGGCCTAGCCCTAAACCTAGCCCCAGGCCCAGCCCCAGCCCTAGCCCCAGCCCTAGCCCCAGTCCCAGCCCCAGCCCTAGCCCCAGTCCCAGCCCCAGCCCTAGCCCTAGCCCCAGACACAGCCCTAGCCTTAGCCTCAGCCTCAGCTCCAGCCCCAGCCCCAGCCCTAGCCCCAGCCCCAGCCCCAGCCCTAGCCCCGGCCCCAGCCCCAGCCCCAGCCCCAGCCCCAGCCCTAGCCCTAGTCCCAGACACAGCCCTAGCCTTAGCCTCAGCCTCAGCTCCAGCCCCAGCCCCAGCCCTAGCCCCAGCCCCAGCCCCAGCCCTAGCCCTGGCCCCAGCCCCAGCCCCAGCCCCAGCCCCAGCCCCAGGCCCAACCCCAGCCCCTGATGCTGATCCCACAGAGACCCTTATGCTCCTCCTAGGCCTTGCCCTGACACTGTCCTTAACTCAGGCCTTGACACTACTACTAACTCAGGCCGTGATACTGTCCCTAAGGCCCTGACAGTGTCCCTGAATAAGGGACTGAATGTCCTCCTAACTCTGGCCCTGCCATTATACATATAAAAAGCTCTGACGGTCGTCCTAACTGAGGCCCTGAGACTGTCCCTCACTAAGGCCCTGACACTACTTCTAACTCAGGCCCTGTTATTATACCTAACGAAAGCTCTGATGCTAACCCTAACTAAGGCCCTGACAGTGACACTAAGGCCTTGACACTATTCCTAACTAAGGCCCCAGCCGTAGCCCAACCCCTAGCCCCAGCCACAGCCCCAGTCCTAGCCCCAGCCCAAGGCCCAACCCCAGCACCTGATGCTGATCCTACAGAGGCCCTTATGCTCCTCCTAGGCCTTGCCCTGACACTGTCCTCAACTCAGGCCTTGACACTACTACTAAATCAGGCCGTGATACTGTCCCTAAGGCTCTGACATTGTCCCTGTATAAGGGAATGAATGTCCTCCTAACTGTGGCCCTGCCATTATACATAAAAAAAGCTCTGAAGCTCGTCCTAACTGAGGCCCTGAGACTCCCTCACTAAGGCCATGACACTACTTCTAACTCAGGCCCTGTCATTATACCTGACGAAAGCTCTGATGCTAACCCGAAATAAGGCCCTGACAGTGATACTAACTAAAGCCTTGACAGTATTCCTAACTAAGGGCCTAGCCCGAGCCCCAGCCCTAGCTCCAGTCCCAGGCCCAGCCCCAGCCGCAGCCCCAGCCCCAATCCCAGCCCGAGCCCCAGCCTCTGATGCTTATCCTACAAAGGCCCTTATGCTACTCCTAGGCCTTGCCCTGACACTGTCCTTAACTCAGGCCTTGACACTACTACTAACTCAGGCCGTGATACTGTCCCTCACTACGGCCCTGACAGTGTCCCTAACTAAGGGCCTGACTCTCCTCCTAACTGTGGCCCTGCCATTATACATAAAAAAGGCTCTGACGCTCGTCCTAATCGAGGGCCTGACACTGTCCCTCACTAATGCCCTGACACTACTTCTAACTCAGGGCCACATTATACCTAACGAAGGCTCTGATGCCAACCCTAACTATGGCCCTGACAGTGACCCTAACTAAGGCCTTGACACTATTCCTAACTAAGGGCCGAGCCCTAGCCCTAACCCCAGCCACAGCCCCAGTCCTAGCCCCAGCCCAAGGCCCAACCCCAGCCCCTGATGCTGATCCTACAGAGGCCCTTATGCTCCTCCTAGGCCTTGCCCTGACACTGTCCTCAACTCAGGCCTTGACACTACTACTAACTCAGGCCGTGATACTGTCCCTAACTAAGGCCCTGACAGTGTCCCTGTATAAGGGACTGCATGTCCTCCTAACTCTGGCCCTGCCATTATACATAAAAAAAGCTCTGAAGCTCGTCCTAACCGAGGCCCTGAGACTGTCCCTCACTAAGGCCCTAACACTATTTCTAACTCAGGCCCTGTCATTATACCTGACGAAAGCTCTGATGCTAACCCGAAATAAGGCCCTGACAGTGATACTAACTAAGGCCTTGACAGTATTCCTAACTAAGGGCCTAGCCCTAGCACTAGCCCCAGCCCCAGCCCCAGCCCCAGCCCTAGGCCCAGTCCCAGCCCCAGCCCCATCCCCAGCCCGAGCCCCAGCCTTTGGTGCTTATCCTACAAAGGCCCTTATGCTACTCCTAGGCCTTGCCCTGACACTGTCCTTAACTCAGGCCTTGACACTACGACTAACTGAGGCCGTGATACTGTCCCTAACTACGGCCCTGACAGTGTCCCTAACTAAGGGTCTGACTCTCCTCCTAACTGTGTCCCTGCCATTATACATAAAAAAGGCTCTGACGCTCGTCCTAATCGAGGGCCTGACACTGTCCCTCACTAAGGCCCTGACACTAATTGTAACTCAGGGCCACATTATACCTAACGAAGGCTCTGATGCTAACCCTAACTATGGCCCTGACAGTGACCCTAACTAAGGCCTTGACACTATTCCTAACTAAGGGCTGAGCCCTAGCCCTAGCCCTAGCCCCAGCCCCAGCCCGAGCCCTATCCTCAGGTTCAGCCCTAGCCGTAGCCCCAGCCTCAGCCCCAGTACTAGCCCCAGCCGCAGGGCCAACCTCAGCCCCTGATGCTGATCCTACAGAGGCCCTTATGCTCCTCCTAGGCCTTGCCCTCACACTGTCCTTAACTCAGGCCTTGACACTACTACTAACTTAGGCCCTGTCATTATACCTAACGAAAGCTCTGATGCTAAACCTAACTAAGGCCCTGACAGTGACACTAACTAAGGCCTTGATACTATTGCTAACTAAGGCCCCAGCCCTAGCCCGACCCCTAGCCCCAGCTCCAGCCCTAGCCCAAGCCCCAGCCCCAGCCCCAGCCCTAGCCCCAGCCCTAGCCCCAGTGGCAGCCACAGTCCCAGCCCTAGCCCCAACCCCACCCCTAGCCCGAGCCCCAGCCCCTGATGCTGATCTTATAGAGGCCTTTATGCTCCTCCTAGGCCTTGCCCTGACACTGTCCTTAATTAAGGCCTTGACCCTATTCCTAACTAAGGGCCTAGCCCTAAACCTAGCCCCAGGCCCAGCCCCAGCCCTAGCCCCAGCCCTAGCCCCAGTCCCAGCCCCAGCCCTAGCCCCAGTCCCAGCCCCAGCCCTAGCCCCAGCCCCAGACACAGCCCTAGCCTTAGCCTCAGCCTCAGCTCCAGCCCCAGCCCCAGCCCTAGCCCCAGCCCCAGCCCCAGCCCTAGCCCCGGCCCCAGCCCCAGCCCCAGCCCCAGCCCCAGGCCCAACCCCAGCCCCTGATGCTGATCCTACAGAGACCCTTATGCTCCTCCTAGGCCTTGCCGTGACACTGTCCTTAACTCAGGCCTTGACACTACTACTAACTCAGGCCGTGATACTGTCCCTAAGGCCCTGATAGTGTCCCTGAATAAGGGACTGAATGTCCTCCTAACTCTGGCCCTGCCATTATACATAAAAAAAGCTCTGACGCTCGTCCTAACCGAGGCCCAGAGAGTGTCCCTCACTAAGGCCCTGACACTACTACTAACTCAGGCCCTGTCATTATACCTAACGAAAGCTCTGTTGCTAAACCTAACTAAGGCCCTGACAGTGACGCTAACTAAGGCCTTGACACTATTCCTAACTAAGGCCCAGCCCTAGCCCGACCCCTAGCCCCAGCCGCAGCCGCAGTCCCAGCCCTAGCCCCAGCCCCCGCCCCAGCCTCTGTTGCATATCCTACAAAGGCCCTTATGCTACTCCTATGCCTTTCCGTGACACTGTCCTTAACTCAGGCCTTGACACTACTACTAACTCAGGCCGTGATACTGTCCCTCACTACGGCCCTGACAGTGTCCCTAACTAAGGGCCTGACTCTCCTCCTAACTCTGGCCCTGCCATTATACATAAAAAAGGCTCTGACGCTCGTCCTAATCGAGGGCCTGACACTGTCCCTCACTAAGGCCCTGACCCTACTTCTAACTCAGGGCCACATTATACCTAACGAAGGCTCTGATGCCAACCCTAACTATGGCCCTGACAGTGACCCTAACTAAGGCCTTCACACTATTCCTAACTAAGGCCCCAGCCGTAGCCCGACCCCTAGCCCCAGCTCCAGCCCTAGCCCAAGGCCCAGCCCTAGCCCTAGCCCCAGCCCCAGCCCCAGTCCTAGCCCCAGCCCAAGGCCCAACCCCAGCACCTGATGCTGATCCTACAGAGGCCCTTATGCTCCTCCTAGGCCTTGCCCTGACACTGTCCTCAACTCAGGCCTTGACACTACTACTAACTCAGGCCGTGATACTGTCCCTAACTAAGGCCCTGACAGTGTCACTGTATAAGGGAATGAATGTCCTCCTAACTGTGGCCCTGCCATTATACATAAAAATAGCTCTGACGCTCGTCCTAACCGAGGCCCTGAGATTGTCCCTCAGTAAGGCCCTGACACTACTTCTAACTCAGGCCCTGTCATTATACCTGACGAAAGCTCTGATGCTAACCCGAAATAAGGCCCTGACAGTGATACTAACTAAGGCCTTGACAGTATTCCTAACTAAGGGCCTAGCCCTAGCACTAGCCCCAGCCCCAGCCCCAGCCCCAGCCCCAGCCCTAGGCCCAGTCCCAGCCCCAGCCCCATCCCCAGCCCGAGCCCCAGCCTTTGGTGCTTATCCTACAAAGGCCCTTATGCTACTCCTAGGCCTTGCCCTGACACTGTCCTTAACTCAGGCCTTGACACTACGACTAACTGAGGCCGTGATACTGTCCCTAACTACGGCCCTGACAGTGTCCCTAACTAAGGGTCTGACTCTCCTCCTAACTGTGTCCCTGCCATTATACATAAAAAAGGCTCTGACGCTCGTCCTAATCGAGGGCCTGACACTGTCCCTCACTAAGGCCCTGACACTAATTCTAACTGAGGGCCACATTATACCTAACGAAGGCTCTGATGCTAACCCTAACTATGGCCCTGACAGTGACCCTAACTAAGGCCTTGACACTATTTCTAACTAAGGGCTGAGCCCTAGCCCTAGCCCTAGCCCCAGCCCCACCCCGAGCCCTAGCCTCAGGCTCAGCCCTAGCCCTAGCCCCAGCCTCAGCCCCCGTACTAGCCCCAGCCACAGGCCCAACCCCAGCCCCTGATGCTGATCCTACAGAGGCCCTTATGCTCCTCCTAGGCCTTGCCCTCACACTGTCCTTAACTCAGTCCTTGACACTACTACTAACTTAGGCCCTGTCATTATACCTAACGAAAGCTCTGATGCTAAACCTAACTAAGGCCCTGACAGTGACACTAACTAAGGCCTTGATACTATTGCTAACTAAGGCCCCAGCCCTAGCCCGACCCCTAGCCCCAGCTCCAGCCCTAGCCCAAGCCCCAGCCCCAGCCCCAGCCCTAGCCCCAGCGGCAGCCGCAGTCCCAGCCCTAGCCCCAACCCCACCCCCAGCCCAAGCCCCAGCCCCTGATGCTGATCCTATAGAGGCCCTTATGATCCTTCTAGGCGTTCGCCTGACAATGTGGTAACTAAGGCCTTGACACTATTTCTAACTAAGGCCCCAGGTCCAGCCCCAGCCGCAGCCCCAGCCCCTGATGCTGATCCTATAGAGGCCTTTATGCTCCTCCTAGGCCTTGCCCTGACACTGTCCTTAACTCAGGCCCTGACACTACTTCTAACTCAGGCCCTGTCATTATACCTAACGAAAGCTCTGATGCTAAACCTAACTAAGGCCCTGACAGTGACTCTAACTAAGGCCTTGACACTATTCGTAACTAAGGCCCCAGCCCTAGCCCCAGCCGCAGCCGCAGTCCCAGCCCTAGCCCGAACCCCAGCCCCAGCCCCAGCCCCTGCCCCTGATGCTGATCCTATAGAGGCCCTTACGATCCTCCTAGGCCTTCCCCTGACAATGTGGTAACTAAGGCCTTGACACTATTTCTAACTAAGGCCCCAGGTCCAGCCCCAGCCTCAGCCCCAGCCCCTGATGCTGATCCTATAGAGGCCTTTATGCTCCTCCTAGGCCTTGCCCTGACACTGTCCTTAAGTAAGGCCTTGACCCTATTCCTAACTAAGGGCCTAGCCCTAAACCTAGCCCCAGGCCCAGCCCCAGCCCTAGCCCCAGCCCTATCCCTAGTCCCAGCCCCAGCCCTAGCCCCAGTCCCAGCCCCAGCCCTAGCCCTAGCCCCAGACACAGCCCTAGCCTTAGCCTCAGCCTCAGCTCCAGCCCCAGCCCCAGCCCTAGCCCCAGCCCCAGCCCCAGCCCTAGCCCCGGCCCCAGCCCCAGCCCCAGCCCCAGCCCCAGCCCTAGCCCTAGTCCCAGACACAGCCCTAGCCTTAGCCTCAGCCTCAGCTCCAGCCCCAGCCCCAGCCCTAGCCCCAGCCCCAGCCCCAGCCCTAGCCCTGGCCCCAGCCCCAGCCCCAGCCCCAGCCCCAGCCCCAGGCCCAACCCCAGCCCCTGATGCTGATCCCACAGAGACCCTTATGCTCCTCCTAGGCCTTGCCCTGACACTGTCCTTAACTCAGGCCTTGACACTACTACTAACTCAGGCCGTGATACTGTCCCTAAGGCCCTGACAGTGTCCCTGAATAAGGGACTGAATGTCCTCCTAACTCTGGCCCTGCCATTATACATATAAAAAGCTCTGACGGTCGTCCTAACTGAGGCCCTGAGACTGTCCCTCACTAAGGCCCTGACACTACTTCTAACTCAGGCCCTGTTATTATACCTAACGAAAGCTCTGATGCTAACCCTAACTAAGGCCCTGACAGTGACACTAAGGCCTTGACACTATTCCTAACTAAGGCCCCAGCCGTAGCCCAACCCCTAGCCCCAGCCACAGCCCCAGTCCTAGCCCCAGCCCAAGGCCCAACCCCAGCACCTGATGCTGATCCTACAGAGGCCCTTATGCTCCTCCTAGGCCTTGCCCTGACACTGTCCTCAACTCAGGCCTTGACACTACTACTAAATCAGGCCGTGATACTGTCCCTAAGGCTCTGACATTGTCCCTGTATAAGGGAATGAATGTCCTCCTAACTGTGGCCCTGCCATTATACATAAAAAAAGCTCTGAAGCTCGTCCTAACTGAGGCCCTGAGACTCCCTCACTAAGGCCATGACACTACTTCTAACTCAGGCCCTGTCATTATACCTGACGAAAGCTCTGATGCTAACCCGAAATAAGGCCCTGACAGTGATACTAACTAAAGCCTTGACAGTATTCCTAACTAAGGGCCTAGCCCGAGCCCCAGCCCTAGCTCCAGTCCCAGGCCCAGCCCCAGCCGCAGCCCCAGCCCCAATCCCAGCCCGAGCCCCAGCCTCTGATGCTTATCCTACAAAGGCCCTTATGCTACTCCTAGGCCTTGCCCTGACACTGTCCTTAACTCAGGCCTTGACACTACTACTAACTCAGGCCGTGATACTGTCCCTCACTACGGCCCTGACAGTGTCCCTAACTAAGGGCCTGACTCTCCTCCTAACTGTGGCCCTGCCATTATACATAAAAAAGGCTCTGACGCTCGTCCTAATCGAGGGCCTGACACTGTCCCTCACTAATGCCCTGACACTACTTCTAACTCAGGGCCACATTATACCTAACGAAGGCTCTGATGCCAACCCTAACTATGGCCCTGACAGTGACCCTAACTAAGGCCTTGACACTATTCCTAACTAAGGGCCGAGCCCTAGCCCTAACCCCAGCCACAGCCCCAGTCCTAGCCCCAGCCCAAGGCCCAACCCCAGCCCCTGATGCTGATCCTACAGAGGCCCTTATGCTCCTCCTAGGCCTTGCCCTGACACTGTCCTCAACTCAGGCCTTGACACTACTACTAACTCAGGCCGTGATACTGTCCCTAACTAAGGCCCTGACAGTGTCCCTGTATAAGGGACTGCATGTCCTCCTAACTCTGGCCCTGCCATTATACATAAAAAAAGCTCTGAAGCTCGTCCTAACCGAGGCCCTGAGACTGTCCCTCACTAAGGCCCTAACACTATTTCTAACTCAGGCCCTGTCATTATACCTGACGAAAGCTCTGATGCTAACCCGAAATAAGGCCCTGACAGTGATACTAACTAAGGCCTTGACAGTATTCCTAACTAAGGGCCTAGCCCTAGCACTAGCCCCAGCCCCAGCCCCAGCCCCAGCCCTAGGCCCAGTCCCAGCCCCAGCCCCATCCCCAGCCCGAGCCCCAGCCTTTGGTGCTTATCCTACAAAGGCCCTTATGCTACTCCTAGGCCTTGCCCTGACACTGTCCTTAACTCAGGCCTTGACACTACGACTAACTGAGGCCGTGATACTGTCCCTAACTACGGCCCTGACAGTGTCCCTAACTAAGGGTCTGACTCTCCTCCTAACTGTGTCCCTGCCATTATACATAAAAAAGGCTCTGACGCTCGTCCTAATCGAGGGCCTGACACTGTCCCTCACTAAGGCCCTGACACTAATTGTAACTCAGGGCCACATTATACCTAACGAAGGCTCTGATGCTAACCCTAACTATGGCCCTGACAGTGACCCTAACTAAGGCCTTGACACTATTCCTAACTAAGGGCTGAGCCCTAGCCCTAGCCCTAGCCCCAGCCCCAGCCCGAGCCCTATCCTCAGGTTCAGCCCTAGCCGTAGCCCCAGCCTCAGCCCCAGTACTAGCCCCAGCCGCAGGGCCAACCTCAGCCCCTGATGCTGATCCTACAGAGGCCCTTATGCTCCTCCTAGGCCTTGCCCTCACACTGTCCTTAACTCAGGCCTTGACACTACTACTAACTTAGGCCCTGTCATTATACCTAACGAAAGCTCTGATGCTAAACCTAACTAAGGCCCTGACAGTGACACTAACTAAGGCCTTGATACTATTGCTAACTAAGGCCCCAGCCCTAGCCCGACCCCTAGCCCCAGCTCCAGCCCTAGCCCAAGCCCCAGCCCCAGCCCCAGCCCTAGCCCCAGCCCTAGCCCCAGTGGCAGCCACAGTCCCAGCCCTAGCCCCAACCCCACCCCTAGCCCGAGCCCCAGCCCCTGATGCTGATCTTATAGAGGCCTTTATGCTCCTCCTAGGCCTTGCCCTGACACTGTCCTTAATTAAGGCCTTGACCCTATTCCTAACTAAGGGCCTAGCCCTAAACCTAGCCCCAGGCCCAGCCCCAGCCCTAGCCCCAGCCCTAGCCCCAGTCCCAGCCCCAGCCCTAGCCCCAGTCCCAGCCCCAGCCCTAGCCCCAGCCCCAGACACAGCCCTAGCCTTAGCCTCAGCCTCAGCTCCAGCCCCAGCCCCAGCCCTAGCCCCAGCCCCAGCCCCAGCCCTAGCCCCGGCCCCAGCCCCAGCCCCAGCCCCAGCCCCAGGCCCAACCCCAGCCCCTGATGCTGATCCTACAGAGACCCTTATGCTCCTCCTAGGCCTTGCCGTGACACTGTCCTTAACTCAGGCCTTGACACTACTACTAACTCAGGCCGTGATACTGTCCCTAAGGCCCTGATAGTGTCCCTGAATAAGGGACTGAATGTCCTCCTAACTCTGGCCCTGCCATTATACATAAAAAAAGCTCTGACGCTCGTCCTAACCGAGGCCCAGAGAGTGTCCCTCACTAAGGCCCTGACACTACTACTAACTCAGGCCCTGTCATTATACCTAACGAAAGCTCTGTTGCTAAACCTAACTAAGGCCCTGACAGTGACGCTAACTAAGGCCTTGACACTATTCCTAACTAAGGCCCAGCCCTAGCCCGACCCCTAGCCCCAGCCGCAGCCGCAGTCCCAGCCCTAGCCCCAGCCCCAGGCCCAGCCCCAGCTTCAGCCCTAGCCCCTGATGCTGATCCTATAGAGGCCCTTATGATCCTCCTAGGGCTTCCCCTGACAATGTGGTAACTAAGGCCTTGACACTATTTCTAACTAAGGCCCCAGGTCCAGCCGCAGCCGCAGCCCCAGCCCCTGATGCTGATCCTATAGAGGCCTTTATCCTCCTCCTAGGCCTTGCCCTGACAGTGTCATTAAGTAAGGCCTTGACCCTATTCCTAACTAAGGGCCTAGCCCTAAACCTAGCCCCAGCCCCAACCCCAGTCCGAGCCCCAGCCTCTTATGCTTATCCTACAAAGGCCCTTATGCTACTCCTAGGCCTTGCCCTGACACTGTCCTTAACTCAGGCCTTGACACTTCTACTAACTCAGGCTGTGATACTGTCCCTCACTACGGCCCTGACAGTGTCCCTAACTAAGGGTGTGACTCTCCTCCTAACTGTGTCCCTGCGATTATACATAAAAAGGGCTCTGACGCTCGTTCTAATCGAGGGCCTGACACTGTCCCTCACTAAGGCCCTGACCCTACTTCTAACTCAGGGCCACCTTATACCTAACGAAGGCTCTGATGCTAACCCTAACTATGGCCCTGACAGTGACCCTAACTAAGGCCTTGACCCTATTCCTAACTGAGGGCCGAGCCCTAGCCCTAGCCCCAGCCCAAACCCCATCCTCAGCCCTAGCCCCAGGCCCAGCCCTAGCCCCACCCACAGCCCCAGGCCCAACCGCAGCCCCTGATGCTGATCCTACAGAGGCCCTTATGCTCCGCCTAGGCCTTGCCCTGACACTGTCTTTAACTCAGGCCTTGACACTACTACTAACTCAGGCCCTGTGATTATACCTAAGGAAAGCTCTGATGCTAAACCTAACTAAGGCCCTGACAGTGACACTAAGTAAGGCCTTGACACTATTGGTAACTAAGGCCCCAGCCCTAGCCCGACCCCTAGCCCAAGCTCCAGCCCTAGCCCCAGCTCCAGCCCTAGCCCAAGCCCCAGCCCCAGCCCTAGCCTCAGCCGCAGCCCCAGCCCTAGCCCCAAACCCAACCCAAGCCCCAGCCCCAGCCCTAGCCCTAGCCCCTGATGCTGATCCTATAGAGGCCCTTATGATCCTCCTAGGCCTTCCCCTGACAATGTGGTAACTAAGGCCTTGACACTATTTCTAACTAAGGCCCCAGGTCCAGCCCCAGCCGCAGCCCCAGCCCCTGATGCTGATCCTATAGAGCCCTTTATGCTCCTCCTAGGCCTTGCCCTGACACTGTCCTTAAGGAAGGCCTTGACCCTATTCCTAACTAAGGGCCTAGCCCTAAACCTAGCCCCAGGCCCAGCCCCAGCCCTAGCCCAAGCCCTAGCCCCAGTCCCAGCCCCAGCCCCAGCCCTAGCCCTAGCCCCAGACCCAGCCCTAGCCTTAGCCTCAGCCCCAGCTCCAGCCCCAGCCCCAGCCACAACCCTAGCCCTAGCCCTAGCCCCAGACTTAGCCCCAGCCCTAGCCCCAGCCCCAGGCCCAACCCCAGCCCCTGATGCTGATCCTACAGAGGCCCTTATGCTCCGCCTAGGCCTTGCCCTGACACTGTCCTTAACTCAGGCCTTGACACTACTACTAACTCAGGCCGTGATACTGACCCTAACTAAGGCCCTGACAGTGTCCCTGTCTAAGGGACTGAATGTCCTCCTAACTCTGGCCCTGCCATTATACATAAAAAAAGCTCTGATGCTCGTCCTAACCGAGGCCCTGAGACTGTCCTTCACTAAGGCCCTAACACTACTTCTAACTCAGGCCCTGTCATTATACCTAACGAAAGCTCTGATGCTAACCGTAACTAAGGCCCTGACAGTGACACTAACTAAGGCCTTGACACTATTCCTAACTAAGGGCCTAGCCCTAGCCCTAGTCACAGCCCCAGCCCCAGCCCCAAAGCCAGCCCCAGCCCCAGCCTCTTATGCTTATCCTCTAAAGGCCCTTATGCTACTCTTAGGCCTTTCCGTGACACTGTCCTTAACTCAGGCCTTGACACTACTACTAACTCAGGCCGTGATACTGTCCCTAAATACGGCCCAGACAGTGTCCCTAACTAAGGGCCTGACTCCCCTCCTAACTGTGTCCCTGCCATTATACATAAAAATGGCTCTGACGCTCATCCTAATCGAGGGCCTGACACTGTCCCTCACTAAGGCCCTGACACTACTTCTAACTCAGGGACACATTATACCTAACGAAGGCTCTGATTGTAACCCTAACTATGGCCCTGACAGTGACCCTAAGTAAGGCCTTGACACTATTCCTAACTAAGGGCCTAGCCCCAGCCCCAGCTCCAGCCCAAGCCCCAGGCCCAGCCCTAGCCCTAGCTCCAGGCACAGCCCCAGTCCTAGCCCCAGCCCCAGGCCCAAACCCAACCCCTGACGCTGATCCTACAGAGGCCCTTATGGTCCTCCTAGGCCTTGCCCTGACACTGTCCTTAACTCAGGTCTTGACACTACTACTAACTCAGGCCGTGATACTGTCCCTAACTAAGGCCCTGACAGTGTCCCTAACTAAGGGTCTGACTCTCCTCCTAACTCTGGCCCTGTCAGTGTCCCTAACTAAGGGTTTGACTCTCCACCTAACTCTGGCCCTGCCATTATACATAAAAAAGGCTCTGACGCTCGTCCTAATCGAGGGCCTGACACTGTCCCTCACTAAGGCCCTGACACTACTTCTAACTCAGGGCCACATTATACCTAACGAAGGCTGTGATGCTAACCCTAACTATGGCCCTGACAGTGTCCCTAACTAAGGCCTTGACACTATTCCTAAATAAGGGCCTAGACCTAAACCTAGCCCCAGCCCTAGCCCCAGCCCTAGCCCCAGCCCTAGCCCCAGTCCCAGCCGCAGCCCCAGCCCCAGCCCCAGCCCCAGCCCCAGCCCCATCCCTAGCCTCAGCCTCAGCCCCAGCTCCAGCCCCAGCTCCAGCCCTAGCCCCAGCCCCAGCCCCAGGCCTAGCCCTAGCCCCAGCCCCAGCCCCAGCACCTGATGCTGATCCTACAGAGGCCCTTATGCTCCTCCTAGGCCTTGCCCTGACACTGTCCTCAACTCAGGCCTTGACACTACTTCTAACTCAGGCCGTGATACTGTCCCTAACTAAGGCCCTGACAGTGTCCCTGTATAAGGGAATGAATGTCCTCCTAACTGTGGCCCTGCCATTATACATAAAAATAGCTCTGACGCTCGTCCTAACTGAGGCCCTGAGACTGTCCCTCAGTAAGGCCCTGACACTACTTCTAACTCAGGGCCACATTATACCTAACGAAGGCTCTGATGCTAACCCTAACTATGGCTCTGAGAGTGACCCTAACTAAGGCCTTGACACTATTCCTAACTAAGGGCCGAGCCCCAGCCCTAGCCCCAGCCCCACCCCGAGCCCTAGCCTCAGGCTCAGCCCTAGCCCTAGCCCCAGCCTCAGCCCCCGTACTAGCCCCAGCCACAGGCCCAACCCCAGCCCCTGATGCTGATCCTACAGAGGCCCTTATGCTCCTCCTAGGCCTTGCCCTCACACTGTCCTTAACTCAGTCCTTGACACTACTACTAACTTAGGCCCTGTCATTATACCTAACGAAAGCTCTGATGCTAAACCTAACTAAGGCCCTGACAGTGACACTAACTAAGGCCTTGATACTATTGCTAACTAAGGCCCCAGCCCTAGCCCGACCCCTAGCCCCAGCTCCAGCCCTAGCCCGACCCCTAGCCCCAGCTCCAGCCCTAGCCCAAGCCCCAGCCCCAGCCCCAGCCCTAGCCCCAGCGGCAGCCGCAGTCCCAGCCCTAGCCCCAACCCCACCCCCAGCCCAAGCCCCAGCCCCTGATGCTGATCCTATAGAGGCCCTTATGATCCTTCTAGGCGTTCGCCTGACAATGTGGTAACTAAGGCCTTGACACTATTTCTAACTAAGGCCCCAGGTCCAGCCCCAGCCGCAGCCCCAGCCCCTGATGCTGATCCTATAGAGGCCTTTATGCTCCTCCTAGGCCTTGCCCTGACACTGTCCTTAACTCAGGCCCTGACACTACTTCTAACTCAGGCCCTGTCATTATACCTAACGAAAGCTCTGATGCTAAACCTAACTAAGGCCCTGACAGTGACTCTAACTAAGGCCTTGACACTATTCGTAACTAAGGCCCCAGCCCTAGCCCCAGCCGCAGCCGCAGTCCCAGCCCTAGCCCGAACCCCAGCCCCAGCCCCAGCCCCTGATGCTGATCCTATAGAGGCCCTTACGATCCTCCTAGGCCTTCCCCTGACAATGTGGTAACTAAGGCCTTGACACTATTTCTAACTAAGGCCCCAGGTCCAGCCCCAGCCTCAGCCCCAGCCCCTGATGCTGATCCTATAGAGGCCTTTATGCTCCTCCTAGGCCTTGCCCTGACACTGTCCTTAAGTAAGGCCTTGACCCTATTCCTAACTAAGGGCCTAGCCCTAAACCTAGCCCCAGGCCCAGCCCCAGCCCTAGCCCCAGCCCTATCCCTAGTCCCAGCCCCAGGCCTAGCCCCAGTCCCAGCCCCAGCCCTAGCCCTAGCCCCAGACACAGCCCTAGCCTTAGCCTCAGCCTCAGCTCCAGCCCCAGCCCTAGCCCTGGCCCCAGCCCCAGCCCCAGCCCCAGCCCCAGGCCCAACCCCAGCCCCTGATGCTGATCCTACAGAGACCCTTATGCTCCTCCTAGGCCTTGCCCTGACACTGTCCTTAACTCAGGCCTTGACACTACTACTAACTCAGGCCGTGATACTGTCCCTAAGGCCCTGACAGTGTCCCTGAATAAGGGACTGAATGTCCTCCTAACTCTGGCCCTGCCATTATACATATAAAAAGCTCTGACGCTCGTCCTAACTGAGGCCCTGAGACTGTCCCTCACTAAGGCCCTGACACTACTTCTAACTCATGCCCTGTTATTATACCTAAGGAAAGCTCTGATGCTAACCCTAACTAAGGCCCTGACAGTGACACTAACTAAGGCCTTGACACTATTCCTAACTAAGGCCCCAGCCGTAGCCCAACCCCTAGCCCCAGCCACAGCCCCAGTCCTAGCCCCAGCCCAAGGCCCAACCCCAGCACCTGATGCTGATCCTACAGAGGCCCTTATGCTCCTCCTAGGCCTTGCCCTGACACTGTCCTCAACTCAGGCCTTGACATTACTACTAACTGAGGCCGTGATACTGTCCCTAACTAAGGCCCTGACAGTGTCCCTGTATAAGGGAATGAATGTCCTCCTAACTGTGGCCCTGCCATTATACATAAAAATAGCTCTGACGCTCGTCCTAACCGAGGCCCTGAGATTGTCCCTCAGTAAGGCCCTGACACTACTTCTAACTCAGGCCCTGTCATTATACCTGACGAAAGCTCTGATGCTAACCCGAAATAAGGCCCTGACAGTGATACTAACTAAGGCCTTGACAGTATTCCTAACTAAGGGCCTAGCCCTAGCACTAGCCCCAGCCCCAGCCCCAGCCCAGGCCCCAGCCCTAGGCCCAGTCCCAGCCCCAGCCCCATCCCCAGCCCGAGCCCCAGCCTTTGGTGCTTATCCTACAAAGGCCCTTATGCTACTCCTAGGCCTTGCCCTGACACTGTCCTTAACTCAGGCCTTGACACTACGACTAACTGAGGCCGTGATACTGTCCCTAACTACGGCCCTGACAGTGTCCCTAACTAAGGGTCTGACTCTCCTCCTAACTGTGTCCCTGCCATTATACATAAAAAAGGCTCTGACGCTCGTCCTAATCGAGGGCCTGACACTGTCCCTCACTAAGGCCCTGACACTAATTCTAACTGAGGGCCACATTATACCTAACGAAGGCTCTGATGCTAACCCTAACTATGGCCCTGACAGTGACCCTAACTAAGGCCTTGACACTATTTCTAACTAAGGGCTGAGCCCTAGCCCTAGCCCTAGCCCCAGCCCCACCCCGAGCCCTAGCCTCAGGCTCAGCCCTAGCCCTAGCCCCAGCCTCAGCCCCCGTACTAGCCCCAGCCACAGGCCCAACCCCAGCCCCTGATGCTGATCCTACAGAGGCCCTTATGCTCCTCCTAGGCCTTGCCCTCACACTGTCCTTAACTCAGTCCTTGACACTACTACTAACTTAGGCCCTGTCATTATACCTAACGAAAGCTCTGATGCTAAACCTAACTAAGGCCCTGACAGTGACACTAACTAAGGCCTTGATACTATTGCTAACTAAGGCCCCAGCCCTAGCCCGACCCCTAGCCCCAGCTCCAGCCCTAGCCCAAGCCCCAGCCCCAGCCCCAGCCCTAGCCCCAGCGGCAGCCGCAGTCCCAGCCCTAGCCCCAACCCCACCCCCAGCCCAAGCCCCAGCCCCTGATGCTGATCCTATAGAGGCCCTTATGATCCTTCTAGGCGTTCGCCTGACAATGTGGTAACTAAGGCCTTGACACTATTTCTAACTAAGGCCCCAGGTCCAGCCCCAGCCGCAGCCCCAGCCCCTGATGCTGATCCTATAGAGGCCTTTATGCTCCTCCTAGGCCTTGCCCTGACACTGTCCTTAACTCAGGCCCTGACACTACTTCTAACTCAGGCCCTGTCATTATACCTAACGAAAGCTCTGATGCTAAACCTAACTAAGGCCCTGACAGTGACTCTAACTAAGGCCTTGACACTATTCGTAACTAAGGCCCCAGCCCTAGCCCCAGCCGCAGCCGCAGTCCCAGCCCTAGCCCGAACCCCAGCCCCAGCCCCAGCCCCTGATGCTGATCCTATAGAGGCCCTTACGATCCTCCTAGGCCTTCCCCTGACAATGTGGTAACTAAGGCCTTGACACTATTTCTAACTAAGGCCCCAGGTCCAGCCCCAGCCGCAGCCCCAGCCCCTGATGCTGATCCTATAGAGGCCTTTATGCTCCTCCTAGGCCTTGCCCTGACACTGTCCTTAAGTAAGGCCTTGACCCTATTCCTAACTAAGGGCCTAGCCCTAAACCTAGCCCCAGGCCCAGCCCCAGCCCTAGCCCCAGCCCTATCCCTAGTCCCAGCCCCAGGCCTAGCCCCAGTCCCAGCCCCAGCCCTAGCCCTAGCCCCAGACACAGCCCTAGCCTTAGCCTCAGCCTCAGCTCCAGCCCCAGCCCCAGCCCTAGCCCCAGCCCCAGCCCCAGCCCTAGCCCTGGCCCCAGCCCCAGCCCCAGCCCCAGCCCCAGGCCCAACCCCAGCCCCTGATGCTGATCCTACAGAGACCCTTATGCTCCTCCTAGGCCTTACCCTGACACTGTCCTTAACTCAGGCCTTGACACTACTACTAACTCAGGCCGTGATACTGTCCCTAAGGCCCTGACAGTGTCCCTGAATAAGGGACTGAATGTCCTCCTAACTCTGGCCCTGCCATTATACATATAAAAAGCTCTGACGCTCGTCCTAACTGAGGCCCTGAGACTGTCCCTCACTAAGGCCCTGACACTACTTCTAACTCAGGCCCTGTTATTATACCTAAGGAAAGCTCTGATGCTAACCCTAACTAAGGCCCTGACAGTGACACTAACTAAGGCCTTGACACTATTCCTAACTAAGGCCCCAGCCGTAGCCCAACCCCTAGCCCCAGCCACAGCCCCAGTCCTAGCCCCAGCCCAAGGCCCAACCCCAGCACCTGATGCTGATCCTACAGAGGCCCTTATGCTCCTCCTAGGCCTTGCCCTGACACTGTCCTCAACTCAGGCCTTGACATTACTACTAACTGAGGCCGTGATACTGTCCCTAACTAAGGCCCTGACAGTGTCCCTGTATAAGGGAATGAATGTCCTCCTAACTGTGGCCCTGCCATTATACATAAAAATAGCTCTGACGCTCGTCCTAACCGAGGCCCTGAGATTGTCCCTCAGTAAGGCCCTGACACTACTTCTAACTCAGGCCCTGTCATTATACCTGACGAAAGCTCTGATGCTAACCCGAAATAAGGCCCTGACAGTGATACTAACTAAGGCCTTGACAGTATTCCTAACTAAGGGCCTAGCCCTAGCACTAGCCCCAGCCCCAGCCCCAGCCCCAGCCCCAGCCCTAGGCCCAGTCCCAGCCCCAGCCCCATCCCCAGCCCGAGCCCCAGCCTTTGGTGCTTATCCTACAAAGGCCCTTATGCTACTCCTAGGCCTTGCCCTGACACTGTCCTTAACTCAGGCCTTGACACTACGACTAACTGAGGCCGTGATACTGTCCCTAACTACGGCCCTGACAGTGTCCCTAACTAAGGGTCTGACTCTCCTCCTAACTGTGTCCCTGCCATTATACATAAAAAAGGCTCTGACGCTCGTCCTAATCGAGGGCCTGACACTGTCCCTCACTAAGGCCCTGACACTAATTCTAACTGAGGGCCACATTATACCTAACGAAGGCTCTGATGCTAACCCTAACTATGGCCCTGACAGTGACCCTAACTAAGGCCTTGACACTATTTCTAACTAAGGGCTGAGCCCTAGCCCTAGCCCTAGCCCCAGCCCCACCCCGAGCCCTAGCCTCAGGCTCAGCCCTAGCCCTAGCCCCAGCCTCAGCCCCCGTACTAGCCCCAGCCACAGGCCCAACCCCAGCCCCTGATGCTGATCCTACAGAGGCCCTTATGCTCCTCCTAGGCCTTGCCCTCACACTGTCCTTAACTCAGTCCTTGACACTACTACTAACTTAGGCCCTGTCATTATACCTAACGAAAGCTCTGATGCTAAACCTAACTAAGGCCCTGACAGTGACACTAACTAAGGCCTTGATACTATTGCTAACTAAGGCCCCAGCCCTAGCCCGACCCCTAGCCCCAGCTCCAGCCCTAGCCCAAGCCCCAGCCCCAGCCCCAGCCCTAGCCCCAGCGGCAGCCGCAGTCCCAGCCCTAGCCCCAACCCCACCCCCAGCCCAAGCCCCAGCCCCTGATGCTGATCCTATAGAGGCCCTTATGATCCTTCTAGGCGTTCGCCTGACAATGTGGTAACTAAGGCCTTGACACTATTTCTAACTAAGGCCCCAGGTCCAGCCCCAGCCGCAGCCCCAGCCCCTGATGCTGATCCTATAGAGGCCTTTATGCTCCTCCTAGGCCTTGCCCTGACACTGTCCTTAACTCAGGCCCTGACACTACTTCTAACTCAGGCCCTGTCATTATACCTAACGAAAGCTCTGATGCTAAACCTAACTAAGGCCCTGACAGTGACACTAACTAAGGCCTTGACACTATTCGTAACTAAGGCCCCAGCCCTAGCCCCAGCCGCAGCCGCAGTCCCAGCCCTAGCCCGAACCCCAGCCCCAGCCCCAGCCCCTGATGCTGATCCTATAGAGGCCCTTACGATCCTCCTAGGCCTTCCCCTGACAATGTGGTAACTAAGGCCTTGACACAATTTCTAACTAAGGCCCCAGGTCCAGCCCCAGCCGCAGCCCCAGCCCCTGATGCTGATCCTATAGAGGCCTTTATGCTCCTCCTAGGCCTTGCCCTGACACTGTCCTTAAGTAAGGCCTTGACCCTATTCCTAACTAAGGGCCTAGCCCTAAACCTAGCCCCAGGCCCAGCCCCAGCCCTAGCCCCAGCCCTAGCCCCAGTCCCAGCCCCAGGCCTAGCCCCAGTCCCAGCCCCAGCCCTAGCCCTAGCCCCAGACACAGCCCTAGCCTTAGCCTCAGCCTCAGCTCCAGCCCCAGCCCCAGCCCTAGCCCCAGCCCCAGCCCCAGCCCTAGCCCCGGCCCCAGCCCCAGCCCCAGCCCCAGCCCCAGCCCTAGCCCTAGTCCCAGACACAGCCCTAGCCTTAGCCTCAGCCTCAGCTCCAGCCCCAGCCCCAGCCCTAGCCCCAGCCCCAGCCCCAGCCCTAGCCCTGGCCCCAGCCCCAGCCCCAGCCCCAGCCCCAGCCCCAGGCCCAACCCCAGCCCCTGATGCTGATCCCACAGAGACCCTTATGCTCCTCCTAGGCCTTGCCCTGACACTGTCCTTAACTCAGGCCTTGACACTACTACTAACTCAGGCCGTGATACTGTCCCTAAGGCCCTGACAGTGTCCCTGAATAAGGGACTGAATGTCCTCCTAACTCTGGCCCTGCCATTATACATATAAAAAGCTCTGACGGTCGTCCTAACTGAGGCCCTGAGACTGTCCCTCACTAAGGCCCTGACACTACTTCTAACTCATGCCCTGTTATTATACCTAACGAAAGCTCTGATGCTAACCCTAACTAAGGCCCTGACAGTGACACTAAGGCCTTGACACTATTCCTAACTAAGGCCCCAGCCGTAGCCCAACCCCTAGCCCCAGCCACAGCCCCAGTCCTAGCCCCAGCCCAAGCCCCAGCCCCTGATGCTGATCCTATAGAGGCCCTTATGATCCTTCTAGGCGTTCGCCTGACAATGTGGTAACTAAGGCCTTGACACTATTTCTAACTAAGGCCCCAGGTCCAGCCCCAGCCGCAGCCCCAGCCCCTGATGCTGATCCTATAGAGGCCTTTATGCTCCTCCTAGGCCTTGCCCTGACACTGTCCTTAACTCAGGCCCTGACACTACTTCTAACTCAGGCCCTGTCATTATACCTAACGAAAGCTCTGATGCTAAACCTAACTAAGGCCCTGACAGTGACACTAACTAAGGCCTTGATACTATTGCTAACTAAGGCCCCAGCCCTAGCCCGACCCCTAGCCCCAGCTCCAGCCCTAGCCCAAGCCCCAGCCCCAGCCCCAGCCCTAGCCCCAGCCCTAGCCCCAGTGGCAGCCACAGTCCCAGCCCTAGCCCCAACCCCACCCCTAGCCCGAGCCCCAGCCCCTGATGCTGATCTTATAGAGGCCTTTATGCTCCTCCTAGGCCTTGCCCTGACACTGTCCTTAATTAAGGCCTTGACCCTATTCCTAACTAAGGGCCTAGCCCTAAACCTAGCCCCAGGCCCAGCCCCATCCCTAGCCCCAGCCCTAGCCCCAGTCCCAGCCCCAGCCCTAGCCCCAGTCCCAGCCCCAGCCCTAGCCCCAGCCCCAGACACAGCCCTAGCCTTAGCCTCAGCCTCAGCTCCAGCCCCAGCCCCAGCCCTAGCCCCAGCCCCAGCCCCAGCCCTAGCCCCGGCCCCAGCCCCAGCCCCAGCCCCAGCCCCAGGCCCAACCCCAGCCCCTGATGCTGATCCTACAGAGACCCTTATGCTCCTCCTAGGCCTTGCCGTGACACTGTCCTTAACTCAGGCCTTGACACTACTACTAACTCAGGCCGTGATACTGTCCCTAAGGCCCTGATAGTGTCCCTGAATAAGGGACTGAATGTCCTCCTAACTCTGGCCCTGCCATTATACATAAAAAAAGCTCTGACGCTCGTCCTAACCGAGGCCCAGAGAGTGTCCCTCACTAAGGCCCTGACACTACTACTAACTCAGGCCCTGTCATTATACCTAACGAAAGCTCTGTTGCTAAACCTAACTAAGGCCCTGACAGTGACGCTAACTAAGGCCTTGACACTATTCCTAACTAAGGCCCAGCCCTAGCCCGACCCCTAGCCCCAGCCGCA
The DNA here is from genome assembly GCF_949752795.1 of Hyperoodon ampullatus. Classification (NCBI taxonomy): domain Eukaryota; kingdom Metazoa; phylum Chordata; class Mammalia; order Artiodactyla; family Ziphiidae; genus Hyperoodon; species Hyperoodon ampullatus. The sequence goes on along the minus strand of NC_136929.1, from coordinate 520,320 downwards.
GCCGCAGTCCCAGCCCTAGCCCCAGCCCCAGGCCCAGCCCCAGCTTCAGCCCTAGCCCCTGATGCTGATCCTATAGAGGCCCTTATGATCCTCCTAGGGCTTCCCCTGACAATGTGGTAACTAAGGCCTTGACACTATTTCTAACTAAGGCCCCAGGTCCAGCCGCAGCCGCAGCCCCAGCCCCTGATGCTGATCCTATAGAGGCCTTTATCCTCCTCCTAGGCCTTGCCCTGACAGTGTCATTAAGTAAGGCCTTGACCCTATTCCTAACTAAGGGCCTAGCCCTAAACCTAGCCCCAGCCCCAACCCCAGTCCGAGCCCCAGCCTCTTATGCTTATCCTACAAAGGCCCTTATGCTACTCCTAGGCCTTGCCCTGACACTGTCCTTAACTCAGGCCTTGACACTTCTACTAACTCAGGCTGTGATACTGTCCCTCACTACGGCCCTGACAGTGTCCCTAACTAAGGGTGTGACTCTCCTCCTAACTGTGTCCCTGCGATTATACATAAAAAGGGCTCTGACGCTCGTTCTAATCGAGGGCCTGACACTGTCCCTCACTAAGGCCCTGACCCTACTTCTAACTCAGGGCCACCTTATACCTAACGAAGGCTCTGATGCTAACCCTAACTATGGCCCTGACAGTGACCCTAACTAAGGCCTTGACCCTATTCCTAACTGAGGGCCGAGCCCTAGCCCTAGCCCCAGCCCAAACCCCATCCTCAGCCCTAGCCCCAGGCCCAGCCCTAGCCCCACCCACAGCCCCAGGCCCAACCGCAGCCCCTGATGCTGATCCTACAGAGGCCCTTATGCTCCGCCTAGGCCTTGCCCTGACACTGTCTTTAACTCAGGCCTTGACACTACTACTAACTCAGGCCCTGTGATTATACCTAAGGAAAGCTCTGATGCTAAACCTAACTAAGGCCCTGACAGTGACACTAAGTAAGGCCTTGACACTATTGGTAACTAAGGCCCCAGCCCTAGCCCGACCCCTAGCCCAAGCTCCAGCCCTAGCCCCAGCTCCAGCCCTAGCCCAAGCCCCAGCCCCAGCCCTAGCCTCAGCCGCAGCCCCAGCCCTAGCCCCAAACCCAACCCAAGCCCCAGCCCCAGCCCTAGCCCTAGCCCCTGATGCTGATCCTATAGAGGCCCTTATGATCCTCCTAGGCCTTCCCCTGACAATGTGGTAACTAAGGCCTTGACACTATTTCTAACTAAGGCCCCAGGTCCAGCCCCAGCCGCAGCCCCAGCCCCTGATGCTGATCCTATAGAGCCCTTTATGCTCCTCCTAGGCCTTGCCCTGACACTGTCCTTAAGGAAGGCCTTGACCCTATTCCTAACTAAGGGCCTAGCCCTAAACCTAGCCCCAGGCCCAGCCCCAGCCCTAGCCCAAGCCCTAGCCCCAGTCCCAGCCCCAGCCCCAGCCCTAGCCCTAGCCCCAGACCCAGCCCTAGCCTTAGCCTCAGCCCCAGCTCCAGCCCCAGCCCCAGCCACAACCCTAGCCCTAGCCCTAGCCCCAGACTTAGCCCCAGCCCTAGCCCCAGCCCCAGGCCCAACCCCAGCCCCTGATGCTGATCCTACAGAGGCCCTTATGCTCCGCCTAGGCCTTGCCCTGACACTGTCCTTAACTCAGGCCTTGACACTACTACTAACTCAGGCCGTGATACTGACCCTAACTAAGGCCCTGACAGTGTCCCTGTCTAAGGGACTGAATGTCCTCCTAACTCTGGCCCTGCCATTATACATAAAAAAAGCTCTGATGCTCGTCCTAACCGAGGCCCTGAGACTGTCCTTCACTAAGGCCCTAACACTACTTCTAACTCAGGCCCTGTCATTATACCTAACGAAAGCTCTGATGCTAACCGTAACTAAGGCCCTGACAGTGACACTAACTAAGGCCTTGACACTATTCCTAACTAAGGGCCTAGCCCTAGCCCTAGTCACAGCCCCAGCCCCAGCCCCAAAGCCAGCCCCAGCCCCAGCCTCTTATGCTTATCCTCTAAAGGCCCTTATGCTACTCTTAGGCCTTTCCGTGACACTGTCCTTAACTCAGGCCTTGACACTACTACTAACTCAGGCCGTGATACTGTCCCTAAATACGGCCCAGACAGTGTCCCTAACTAAGGGCCTGACTCCCCTCCTAACTGTGTCCCTGCCATTATACATAAAAATGGCTCTGACGCTCATCCTAATCGAGGGCCTGACACTGTCCCTCACTAAGGCCCTGACACTACTTCTAACTCAGGGACACATTATACCTAACGAAGGCTCTGATTGTAACCCTAACTATGGCCCTGACAGTGACCCTAAGTAAGGCCTTGACACTATTCCTAACTAAGGGCCTAGCCCCAGCCCCAGCTCCAGCCCAAGCCCCAGGCCCAGCCCTAGCCCTAGCTCCAGGCACAGCCCCAGTCCTAGCCCCAGCCCCAGGCCCAAACCCAACCCCTGACGCTGATCCTACAGAGGCCCTTATGGTCCTCCTAGGCCTTGCCCTGACACTGTCCTTAACTCAGGTCTTGACACTACTACTAACTCAGGCCGTGATACTGTCCCTAACTAAGGCCCTGACAGTGTCCCTAACTAAGGGTCTGACTCTCCTCCTAACTCTGGCCCTGTCAGTGTCCCTAACTAAGGGTTTGACTCTCCACCTAACTCTGGCCCTGCCATTATACATAAAAAAGGCTCTGACGCTCGTCCTAATCGAGGGCCTGACACTGTCCCTCACTAAGGCCCTGACACTACTTCTAACTCAGGGCCACATTATACCTAACGAAGGCTGTGATGCTAACCCTAACTATGGCCCTGACAGTGTCCCTAACTAAGGCCTTGACACTATTCCTAAATAAGGGCCTAGACCTAAACCTAGCCCCAGCCCTAGCCCCAGCCCTAGCCCCAGCCCTAGCCCCAGTCCCAGCCGCAGCCCCAGCCCCAGCCCCAGCCCCAGCCCCAGCCCCATCCCTAGCCTCAGCCTCAGCCCCAGCTCCAGCCCCAGCTCCAGCCCTAGCCCCAGCCCCAGCCCCAGGCCTAGCCCTAGCCCCAGCCCCAGCCCCAGCACCTGATGCTGATCCTACAGAGGCCCTTATGCTCCTCCTAGGCCTTGCCCTGACACTGTCCTCAACTCAGGCCTTGACACTACTTCTAACTCAGGCCGTGATACTGTCCCTAACTAAGGCCCTGACAGTGTCCCTGTATAAGGGAATGAATGTCCTCCTAACTGTGGCCCTGCCATTATACATAAAAATAGCTCTGACGCTCGTCCTAACTGAGGCCCTGAGACTGTCCCTCAGTAAGGCCCTGACACTACTTCTAACTCAGGGCCACATTATACCTAACGAAGGCTCTGATGCTAACCCTAACTATGGCTCTGAGAGTGACCCTAACTAAGGCCTTGACACTATTCCTAACTAAGGGCCGAGCCCCAGCCCTAGCCCCAGCCCCACCCCGAGCCCTAGCCTCAGGCTCAGCCCTAGCCCTAGCCCCAGCCTCAGCCCCCGTACTAGCCCCAGCCACAGGCCCAACCCCAGCCCCTGATGCTGATCCTACAGAGGCCCTTATGCTCCTCCTAGGCCTTGCCCTCACACTGTCCTTAACTCAGTCCTTGACACTACTACTAACTTAGGCCCTGTCATTATACCTAACGAAAGCTCTGATGCTAAACCTAACTAAGGCCCTGACAGTGACACTAACTAAGGCCTTGATACTATTGCTAACTAAGGCCCCAGCCCTAGCCCGACCCCTAGCCCCAGCTCCAGCCCTAGCCCGACCCCTAGCCCCAGCTCCAGCCCTAGCCCAAGCCCCAGCCCCAGCCCCAGCCCTAGCCCCAGCGGCAGCCGCAGTCCCAGCCCTAGCCCCAACCCCACCCCCAGCCCAAGCCCCAGCCCCTGATGCTGATCCTATAGAGGCCCTTATGATCCTTCTAGGCGTTCGCCTGACAATGTGGTAACTAAGGCCTTGACACTATTTCTAACTAAGGCCCCAGGTCCAGCCCCAGCCGCAGCCCCAGCCCCTGATGCTGATCCTATAGAGGCCTTTATGCTCCTCCTAGGCCTTGCCCTGACACTGTCCTTAACTCAGGCCCTGACACTACTTCTAACTCAGGCCCTGTCATTATACCTAACGAAAGCTCTGATGCTAAACCTAACTAAGGCCCTGACAGTGACTCTAACTAAGGCCTTGACACTATTCGTAACTAAGGCCCCAGCCCTAGCCCCAGCCGCAGCCGCAGTCCCAGCCCTAGCCCGAACCCCAGCCCCAGCCCCAGCCCCTGATGCTGATCCTATAGAGGCCCTTACGATCCTCCTAGGCCTTCCCCTGACAATGTGGTAACTAAGGCCTTGACACTATTTCTAACTAAGGCCCCAGGTCCAGCCCCAGCCTCAGCCCCAGCCCCTGATGCTGATCCTATAGAGGCCTTTATGCTCCTCCTAGGCCTTGCCCTGACACTGTCCTTAAGTAAGGCCTTGACCCTATTCCTAACTAAGGGCCTAGCCCTAAACCTAGCCCCAGGCCCAGCCCCAGCCCTAGCCCCAGCCCTATCCCTAGTCCCAGCCCCAGGCCTAGCCCCAGTCCCAGCCCCAGCCCTAGCCCTAGCCCCAGACACAGCCCTAGCCTTAGCCTCAGCCTCAGCTCCAGCCCCAGCCCTAGCCCTGGCCCCAGCCCCAGCCCCAGCCCCAGCCCCAGGCCCAACCCCAGCCCCTGATGCTGATCCTACAGAGACCCTTATGCTCCTCCTAGGCCTTGCCCTGACACTGTCCTTAACTCAGGCCTTGACACTACTACTAACTCAGGCCGTGATACTGTCCCTAAGGCCCTGACAGTGTCCCTGAATAAGGGACTGAATGTCCTCCTAACTCTGGCCCTGCCATTATACATATAAAAAGCTCTGACGCTCGTCCTAACTGAGGCCCTGAGACTGTCCCTCACTAAGGCCCTGACACTACTTCTAACTCAGGCCCTGTTATTATACCTAAGGAAAGCTCTGATGCTAACCCTAACTAAGGCCCTGACAGTGACACTAACTAAGGCCTTGACACTATTCCTAACTAAGGCCCCAGCCGTAGCCCAACCCCTAGCCCCAGCCACAGCCCCAGTCCTAGCCCCAGCCCAAGGCCCAACCCCAGCACCTGATGCTGATCCTACAGAGGCCCTTATGCTCCTCCTAGGCCTTGCCCTGACACTGTCCTCAACTCAGGCCTTGACATTACTACTAACTGAGGCCGTGATACTGTCCCTAACTAAGGCCCTGACAGTGTCCCTGTATAAGGGAATGAATGTCCTCCTAACTGTGGCCCTGCCATTATACATAAAAATAGCTCTGACGCTCGTCCTAACCGAGGCCCTGAGATTGTCCCTCAGTAAGGCCCTGACACTACTTCTAACTCAGGCCCTGTCATTATACCTGACGAAAGCTCTGATGCTAACCCGAAATAAGGCCCTGACAGTGATACTAACTAAGGCCTTGACAGTATTCCTAACTAAGGGCCTAGCCCTAGCACTAGCCCCAGCCCCAGCCCCAGCCCAGGCCCCAGCCCTAGGCCCAGTCCCAGCCCCAGCCCCATCCCCAGCCCGAGCCCCAGCCTTTGGTGCTTATCCTACAAAGGCCCTTATGCTACTCCTAGGCCTTGCCCTGACACTGTCCTTAACTCAGGCCTTGACACTACGACTAACTGAGGCCGTGATACTGTCCCTAACTACGGCCCTGACAGTGTCCCTAACTAAGGGTCTGACTCTCCTCCTAACTGTGTCCCTGCCATTATACATAAAAAAGGCTCTGACGCTCGTCCTAATCGAGGGCCTGACACTGTCCCTCACTAAGGCCCTGACACTAATTCTAACTGAGGGCCACATTATACCTAACGAAGGCTCTGATGCTAACCCTAACTATGGCCCTGACAGTGACCCTAACTAAGGCCTTGACACTATTTCTAACTAAGGGCTGAGCCCTAGCCCTAGCCCTAGCCCCAGCCCCACCCCGAGCCCTAGCCTCAGGCTCAGCCCTAGCCCTAGCCCCAGCCTCAGCCCCCGTACTAGCCCCAGCCACAGGCCCAACCCCAGCCCCTGATGCTGATCCTACAGAGGCCCTTATGCTCCTCCTAGGCCTTGCCCTCACACTGTCCTTAACTCAGTCCTTGACACTACTACTAACTTAGGCCCTGTCATTATACCTAACGAAAGCTCTGATGCTAAACCTAACTAAGGCCCTGACAGTGACACTAACTAAGGCCTTGATACTATTGCTAACTAAGGCCCCAGCCCTAGCCCGACCCCTAGCCCCAGCTCCAGCCCTAGCCCAAGCCCCAGCCCCAGCCCCAGCCCTAGCCCCAGCGGCAGCCGCAGTCCCAGCCCTAGCCCCAACCCCACCCCCAGCCCAAGCCCCAGCCCCTGATGCTGATCCTATAGAGGCCCTTATGATCCTTCTAGGCGTTCGCCTGACAATGTGGTAACTAAGGCCTTGACACTATTTCTAACTAAGGCCCCAGGTCCAGCCCCAGCCGCAGCCCCAGCCCCTGATGCTGATCCTATAGAGGCCTTTATGCTCCTCCTAGGCCTTGCCCTGACACTGTCCTTAACTCAGGCCCTGACACTACTTCTAACTCAGGCCCTGTCATTATACCTAACGAAAGCTCTGATGCTAAACCTAACTAAGGCCCTGACAGTGACTCTAACTAAGGCCTTGACACTATTCGTAACTAAGGCCCCAGCCCTAGCCCCAGCCGCAGCCGCAGTCCCAGCCCTAGCCCGAACCCCAGCCCCAGCCCCAGCCCCTGATGCTGATCCTATAGAGGCCCTTACGATCCTCCTAGGCCTTCCCCTGACAATGTGGTAACTAAGGCCTTGACACTATTTCTAACTAAGGCCCCAGGTCCAGCCCCAGCCGCAGCCCCAGCCCCTGATGCTGATCCTATAGAGGCCTTTATGCTCCTCCTAGGCCTTGCCCTGACACTGTCCTTAAGTAAGGCCTTGACCCTATTCCTAACTAAGGGCCTAGCCCTAAACCTAGCCCCAGGCCCAGCCCCAGCCCTAGCCCCAGCCCTATCCCTAGTCCCAGCCCCAGGCCTAGCCCCAGTCCCAGCCCCAGCCCTAGCCCTAGCCCCAGACACAGCCCTAGCCTTAGCCTCAGCCTCAGCTCCAGCCCCAGCCCCAGCCCTAGCCCCAGCCCCAGCCCCAGCCCTAGCCCTGGCCCCAGCCCCAGCCCCAGCCCCAGCCCCAGGCCCAACCCCAGCCCCTGATGCTGATCCTACAGAGACCCTTATGCTCCTCCTAGGCCTTACCCTGACACTGTCCTTAACTCAGGCCTTGACACTACTACTAACTCAGGCCGTGATACTGTCCCTAAGGCCCTGACAGTGTCCCTGAATAAGGGACTGAATGTCCTCCTAACTCTGGCCCTGCCATTATACATATAAAAAGCTCTGACGCTCGTCCTAACTGAGGCCCTGAGACTGTCCCTCACTAAGGCCCTGACACTACTTCTAACTCAGGCCCTGTTATTATACCTAAGGAAAGCTCTGATGCTAACCCTAACTAAGGCCCTGACAGTGACACTAACTAAGGCCTTGACACTATTCCTAACTAAGGCCCCAGCCGTAGCCCAACCCCTAGCCCCAGCCACAGCCCCAGTCCTAGCCCCAGCCCAAGGCCCAACCCCAGCACCTGATGCTGATCCTACAGAGGCCCTTATGCTCCTCCTAGGCCTTGCCCTGACACTGTCCTCAACTCAGGCCTTGACATTACTACTAACTGAGGCCATGATACTGTCCCTAACTAAGGCCCTGACAGTGTCCCTGTATAAGGGAATGAATGTCCTCCTAACTGTGGCCCTGCCATTATACATAAAAATAGCTCTGACGCTCGTCCTAACCGAGGCCCTGAGATTGTCCCTCAGTAAGGCCCTGACACTACTTCTAACTCAGGCCCTGTCATTATACCTGACGAAAGCTCTGATGCTAACCCGAAATAAGGCCCTGACAGTGATACTAACTAAGGCCTTGACAGTATTCCTAACTAAGGGCCTAGCCCTAGCACTAGCCCCAGCCCCAGCCCCAGCCCAGGCCCCAGCCCTAGGCCCAGTCCCAGCCCCAGCCCCATCCCCAGCCCGAGCCCCAGCCTTTGGTGCTTATCCTACAAAGGCCCTTATGCTACTCCTAGGCCTTGCCCTGACACTGTCCTTAACTCAGGCCTTGACACTACGACTAACTGAGGCCGTGATACTGTCCCTAACTACGGCCCTGACAGTGTCCCTAACTAAGGGTCTGACTCTCCTCCTAACTGTGTCCCTGCCATTATACATAAAAAAGGCTCTGACGCTCGTCCTAATCGAGGGCCTGACACTGTCCCTCACTAAGGCCCTGACACTAATTCTAACTGAGGGCCACATTATACCTAACGAAGGCTCTGATGCTAACCCTAACTATGGCCCTGACAGTGACCCTAACTAAGGCCTTGACACTATTTCTAACTAAGGGCTGAGCCCTAGCCCTAGCCCTAGCCCCAGCCCCACCCCGAGCCCTAGCCTCAGGCTCAGCCCTAGCCCTAGCCCCAGCCTCAGCCCCCGTACTAGCCCCAGCCACAGGCCCAACCCCAGCCCCTGATGCTGATCCTACAGAGGCCCTTATGCTCCTCCTAGGCCTTGCCCTCACACTGTCCTTAACTCAGTCCTTGACACTACTACTAACTTAGGCCCTGTCATTATACCTAACGAAAGCTCTGATGCTAAACCTAACTAAGGCCCTGACAGTGACACTAACTAAGGCCTTGATACTATTGCTAACTAAGGCCCCAGCCCTAGCCCGACCCCTAGCCCCAGCTCCAGCCCTAGCCCAAGCCCCAGCCCCAGCCCCAGCCCTAGCCCCAGCGGCAGCCGCAGTCCCAGCCCTAGCCCCAACCCCACCCCCAGCCCAAGCCCCAGCCCCTGATGCTGATCCTATAGAGGCCCTTATGATCCTTCTAGGCGTTCGCCTGACAATGTGGTAACTAAGGCCTTGACACTATTTCTAACTAAGGCCCCAGGTCCAGCCCCAGCCGCAGCCCCAGCCCCTGATGCTGATCCTATAGAGGCCTTTATGCTCCTCCTAGGCCTTGCCCTGACACTGTCCTTAACTCAGGCCCTGACACTACTTCTAACTCAGGCCCTGTCATTATACCTAACGAAAGCTCTGATGCTAAACCTAACTAAGGCCCTGACAGTGACACTAACTAAGGCCTTGACACTATTCGTAACTAAGGCCCCAGCCCTAGCCCCAGCCGCAGCCGCAGTCCCAGCCCTAGCCCGAACCCCAGCCCCAGCCCCAGCCCCTGATGCTGATCCTATAGAGGCCCTTACGATCCTCCTAGGCCTTCCCCTGACAATGTGGTAACTAAGGCCTTGACACAATTTCTAACTAAGGCCCCAGGTCCAGCCCCAGCCGCAGCCCCAGCCCCTGATGCTGATCCTATAGAGGCCTTTATGCTCCTCCTAGGCCTTGCCCTGACACTGTCCTTAAGTAAGGCCTTGACCCTATTCCTAACTAAGGGCCTAGCCCTAAACCTAGCCCCAGGCCCAGCCCCAGCCCTAGCCCCAGCCCTAGCCCCAGTCCCAGCCCCAGGCCTAGCCCCAGTCCCAGCCCCAGCCCTAGCCCTAGCCCCAGACACAGCCCTAGCCTTAGCCTCAGCCTCAGCTCCAGCCCCAGCCCCAGCCCTAGCCCCAGCCCCAGCCCCAGCCCTAGCCCCGGCCCCAGCCCCAGCCCCAGCCCCAGCCCCAGCCCTAGCCCTAGTCCCAGACACAGCCCTAGCCTTAGCCTCAGCCTCAGCTCCAGCCCCAGCCCCAGCCCTAGCCCCAGCCCCAGCCCCAGCCCTAGCCCTGGCCCCAGCCCCAGCCCCAGCCCCAGCCCCAGCCCCAGGCCCAACCCCAGCCCCTGATGCTGATCCCACAGAGACCCTTATGCTCCTCCTAGGCCTTGCCCTGACACTGTCCTTAACTCAGGCCTTGACACTACTACTAACTCAGGCCGTGATACTGTCCCTAAGGCCCTGACAGTGTCCCTGAATAAGGGACTGAATGTCCTCCTAACTCTGGCCCTGCCATTATACATATAAAAAGCTCTGACGGTCGTCCTAACTGAGGCCCTGAGACTGTCCCTCACTAAGGCCCTGACACTACTTCTAACTCATGCCCTGTTATTATACCTAACGAAAGCTCTGATGCTAACCCTAACTAAGGCCCTGACAGTGACACTAAGGCCTTGACACTATTCCTAACTAAGGCCCCAGCCGTAGCCCAACCCCTAGCCCCAGCCACAGCCCCAGTCCTAGCCCCAGCCCAAGGCCCAACCCCAGCACCTGATGCTGATCCTACAGAGGCCCTTATGCTCCTCCTAGGCCTTGCCCTGACACTGTCCTCAACTCAGGCCTTGACACTACTACTAAATCAGGCCGTGATACTGTCCCTAAGGCTCTGACATTGTCCCTGTATAAGGGAATGAATGTCCTCCTAACTGTGGCCCTGCCATTATACATAAAAAAAGCTCTGAAGCTCGTCCTAACTGAGGCCCTGAGACTCCCTCACTAAGGCCATGACACTACTTCTAACTCAGGCCCTGTCATTATACCTGACGAAAGCTCTGATGCTAACCCGAAATAAGGCCCTGACAGTGATACTAACTAAAGCCTTGACAGTATTCCTAACTAAGGGCCTAGCCCGAGCCCCAGCCCTAGCTCCAGTCCCAGGCCCAGCCCCAGCCGCAGCCCCAGCCCCAATCCCAGCCCGAGCCCCAGCCTCTGATGCTTATCCTACAAAGGCCCTTATGCTACTCCTAGGCCTTGCCCTGACACTGTCCTTAACTCAGGCCTTGACACTACTACTAACTCAGGCCGTGATACTGTCCCTCACTACGGCCCTGACAGTGTCCCTAACTAAGGGCCTGACTCTCCTCCTAACTGTGGCCCTGCCATTATACATAAAAAAGGCTCTGACGCTCGTCCTAATCGAGGGCCTGACACTGTCCCTCACTAATGCCCTGACACTACTTCTAACTCAGGGCCACATTATACCTAACGAAGGCTCTGATGCCAACCCTAACTATGGCCCTGACAGTGACCCTAACTAAGGCCTTGACACTATTCCTAACTAAGGGCCGAGCCCTAGCCCTAACCCCAGCCACAGCCCCAGTCCTAGCCCCAGCCCAAGGCCCAACCCCAGCCCCTGATGCTGATCCTACAGAGGCCCTTATGCTCCTCCTAGGCCTTGCCCTGACACTGTCCTCAACTCAGGCCTTGACACTACTACTAACTCAGGCCGTGATACTGTCCCTAACTAAGGCCCTGACAGTGTCCCTGTATAAGGGACTGCATGTCCTCCTAACTCTGGCCCTGCCATTATACATAAAAAAAGCTCTGAAGCTCGTCCTAACCGAGGCCCTGAGACTGTCCCTCACTAAGGCCCTAACACTATTTCTAACTCAGGCCCTGTCATTATACCTGACGAAAGCTCTGATGCTAACCCGAAATAAGGCCCTGACAGTGATACTAACTAAGGCCTTGACAGTATTCCTAACTAAGGGCCTAGCCCTAGCACTAGCCCCAGCCCCAGCCCCAGCCCCAGCCCCAGCCCCAGCCCTAGCCCCAGCGGCAGCCGCAGTCCCAGCCCTAGCCCCAACCCCACCCCCAGCCCAAGCCCCAGCCCCTGATGCTGATCCTATAGAGGCCCTTATGATCCTTCTAGGCGTTCGCCTGACAATGTGGTAACTAAGGCCTTGACACTATTTCTAACTAAGGCCCCAGGTCCAGCCCCAGCCGCAGCCCCAGCCCCTGATGCTGATCCTATAGAGGCCTTTATGCTCCTCCTAGGCCTTGCCCTGACACTGTCCTTAACTCAGGCCCTGACACTACTTCTAACTCAGGCCCTGTCATTATACCTAACGAAAGCTCTGATGCTAAACCTAACTAAGGCCCTGACAGTGACACTAACTAAGGCCTTGACACTATTCGTAACTAAGGCCCCAGCCCTAGCCCCAGCCGCAGCCGCAGTCCCAGCCCTAGCCCGAACCCCAGCCCCAGCCCCAGCCCCTGATGCTGATCCTATAGAGGCCCTTACGATCCTCCTAGGCCTTCCCCTGACAATGTGGTAACTAAGGCCTTGACACAATTTCTAACTAAGGCCCCAGGTCCAGCCCCAGCCGCAGCCCCAGCCCCTGATGCTGATCCTATAGAGGCCTTTATGCTCCTCCTAGGCCTTGCCCTGACACTGTCCTTAAGTAAGGCCTTGACCCTATTCCTAACTAAGGGCCTAGCCCTAAACCTAGCCCCAGGCCCAGCCCCAGCCCTAGCCCCAGCCCTAGCCCCAGTCCCAGCCCCAGGCCTAGCCCCAGTCCCAGCCCCAGCCCTAGCCCTAGCCCCAGACACAGCCCTAGCCTTAGCCTCAGCCTCAGCTCCAGCCCCAGCCCCAGCCCTAGCCCCAGCCCCAGCCCCAGCCCTAGCCCCGGCCCCAGCCCCAGCCCCAGCCCCAGCCCCAGCCCTAGCCCTAGTCCCAGACACAGCCCTAGCCTTAGCCTCAGCCTCAGCTCCAGCCCCAGCCCCAGCCCTAGCCCCAGCCCCAGCCCCAGCCCTAGCCCTGGCCCCAGCCCCAGCCCCAGCCCCAGCCCCAGCCCCAGGCCCAACCCCAGCCCCTGATGCTGATCCCACAGAGACCCTTATGCTCCTCCTAGGCCTTGCCCTGACACTGTCCTTAACTCAGGCCTTGACACTACTACTAACTCAGGCCGTGATACTGTCCCTAAGGCCCTGACAGTGTCCCTGAATAAGGGACTGAATGTCCTCCTAACTCTGGCCCTGCCATTATACATATAAAAAGCTCTGACGGTCGTCCTAACTGAGGCCCTGAGACTGTCCCTCACTAAGGCCCTGACACTACTTCTAACTCATGCCCTGTTATTATACCTAACGAAAGCTCTGATGCTAACCCTAACTAAGGCCCTGACAGTGACACTAAGGCCTTGACACTATTCCTAACTAAGGCCCCAGCCGTAGCCCAACCCCTAGCCCCAGCCACAGCCCCAGTCCTAGCCCCAGCCCAAGGCCCAACCCCAGCACCTGATGCTGATCCTACAGAGGCCCTTATGCTCCTCCTAGGCCTTGCCCTGACACTGTCCTCAACTCAGGCCTTGACACTACTACTAAATCAGGCCGTGATACTGTCCCTAAGGCTCTGACATTGTCCCTGTATAAGGGAATGAATGTCCTCCTAACTGTGGCCCTGCCATTATACATAAAAAAAGCTCTGAAGCTCGTCCTAACTGAGGCCCTGAGACTCCCTCACTAAGGCCATGACACTACTTCTAACTCAGGCCCTGTCATTATACCTGACGAAAGCTCTGATGCTAACCCGAAATAAGGCCCTGACAGTGATACTAACTAAAGCCTTGACAGTATTCCTAACTAAGGGCCTAGCCCGAGCCCCAGCCCTAGCTCCAGTCCCAGGCCCAGCCCCAGCCGCAGCCCCAGCCCCAATCCCAGCCCGAGCCCCAGCCTCTGATGCTTATCCTACAAAGGCCCTTATGCTACTCCTAGGCCTTGCCCTGACACTGTCCTTAACTCAGGCCTTGACACTACTACTAACTCAGGCCGTGATACTGTCCCTCACTACGGCCCTGACAGTGTCCCTAACTAAGGGCCTGACTCTCCTCCTAACTGTGGCCCTGCCATTATACATAAAAAAGGCTCTGACGCTCGTCCTAATCGAGGGCCTGACACTGTCCCTCACTAATGCCCTGACACTACTTCTAACTCAGGGCCACATTATACCTAACGAAGGCTCTGATGCCAACCCTAACTATGGCCCTGACAGTGACCCTAACTAAGGCCTTGACACTATTCCTAACTAAGGGCCGAGCCCTAGCCCTAGCCCCAGCCACAGCCCCAGTCCTAGCCCCAGCCCAAGGCCCAACCCCAGCCCCTGATGCTGATCCTACAGAGGCCCTTATGCTCCTCCTAGGCCTTGCCCTGACACTGTCCTCAACTCAGGCCTTGACACTACTACTAACTCAGGCCGTGATACTGTCCCTAACTAAGGCCCTGACAGTGTCCCTGTATAAGGGACTGCATGTCCTCCTAACTCTGGCCCTGCCATTATACATAAAAAAAGCTCTGAAGCTCGTCCTAACCGAGGCCCTGAGACTGTCCCTCACTAAGGCCCTAACACTATTTCTAACTCAGGCCCTGTCATTATACCTGACGAAAGCTCTGATGCTAACCCGAAATAAGGCCCTGACAGTGATACTAACTAAGGCCTTGACAGTATTCCTAACTAAGGGCCTAGCCCTAGCACTAGCCCCAGCCCCAGCCCCAGCCCCAGCCCTAGGCCCAGTCCCAGCCCCAGCCCCATCCCCAGCCCGAGCCCCAGCCTTTGGTGCTTATCCTACAAAGGCCCTTATGCTACTCCTAGGCCTTGCCCTGACACTGTCCTTAACTCAGGCCTTGACACTACGACTAACTGAGGCCGTGATACTGTCCCTAACTACGGCCCTGACAGTGTCCCTAACTAAGGGTCTGACTCTCCTCCTAACTGTGTCCCTGCCATTATACATAAAAAAGGCTCTGACGCTCGTCCTAATCGAGGGCCTGACACTGTCCCTCACTAAGGCCCTGACACTAATTGTAACTCAGGGCCACATTATACCTAACGAAGGCTCTGATGCTAACCCTAACTATGGCCCTGACAGTGACCCTAACTAAGGCCTTGACACTATTCCTAACTAAGGGCTGAGCCCTAGCCCTAGCCCTAGCCCCAGCCCCAGCCCGAGCCCTATCCTCAGGTTCAGCCCTAGCCCTAGCCCCAGCCTCAGCCCCAGTACTAGCCCCAGCCGCAGGGCCAACCTCAGCCCCTGATGCTGATCCTACAGAGGCCCTTATGCTCCTCCTAGGCCTTGCCCTCACACTGTCCTTAACTCAGGCCTTGACACTACTACTAACTTAGGCCCTGTCATTATACCTAACGAAAGCTCTGATGCTAAACCTAACTAAGGCCCTGACAGTGACACTAACTAAGGCCTTGATACTATTGCTAACTAAGGCCCCAGCCCTAGCCCGACCCCTAGCCCCAGCTCCAGCCCTAGCCCAAGCCCCAGCCCCAGCCCCAGCCCTAGCCCCAGCCCTAGCCCCAGTGGCAGCCACAGTCCCAGCCCTAGCCCCAACCCCACCCCTAGCCCGAGCCCCAGCCCCTGATGCTGATCCTATAGAGGCCTTTATGCTCCTCCTAGGCCTTGCCCTGACACTGTCCTTAATTAAGGCCTTGACCCTATTCCTAACTAAGGGCCTAGCCCTAAACCTAGCCCCAGGCCCAGCCCCAGCCCCAGCCCTAGCCCCAGCCCTAGCCCCAGTCCCAGCCCTAGCCCCAGTCCCAGCCCCAGCCCTAGCCCCAGCCCCAGACACAGCCCTAGCCTTAGCCTCAGCCTCAGCTCCAGCCCCAGCCCCAGCCCTAGCCCCAGCCCCAGCCCCAGCCCTAGCCCCGGCCCCAGCCCCAGCCCCAGCCCCAGCCCCAGGCCCAACCCCAGCCCCTGATGCTGATCCTACAGAGACCCTTATGCTCCTCCTAGGCCTTGCCGTGACACTGTCCTTAACTCCCGCCTTGACACTACTACTAACTCAGGCCGTGATACTGTCCCTAAGGCCCTGATAGTGTCCCTGAATAAGGGACTGAATGTCCTCCTAACTCTGGCCCTGCCATTATACATAAAAAAAGCTCTGACGCTCGTCCTAACCGAGGCCCAGAGAGTGTCCCTCACTAAGGCCCTGACACTACTACTAACTCAGGCCCTGTCATTATACCTAACGAAAGCTCTGTTGCTAAACCTAACTAAGGCCCTGACAGTGACGCTAACTAAGGCCTTGACACTATTCCTAACTAAGGCCCAGCCCTAGCCCGACCCCTAGCCCCAGCCGCAGCCGCAGTCCCAGCCCTAGCCCCAGCCCCAGGCCCAGCCCCAGCTTCAGCCCTAGCCCCTGATGCTGATCCTATAGAGGCCCTTATGATCCTCCTAGGGCTTCCCCTGACAATGTGGTAACTAAGGCCTTGACACTATTTCTAACTAAGGCCCCAGGTCCAGCCGCAGCCGCAGCCCCAGCCCCTGATGCTGATCCTATAGAGGCCTTTATCCTCCTCCTAGGCCTTGCCCTGACAGTGTCATTAAGTAAGGCCTTGACCCTATTCCTAACTAAGGGCCTAGCCCTAAACCTAGCCCCAGCCCCAACCCCAGTCCGAGCCCCAGCCTCTTATGCTTATCCTACAAAGGCCCTTATGCTACTCCTAGGCCTTGCCCTGACACTGTCCTTAACTCAGGCCTTGACACTTCTACTAACTCAGGCTGTGATACTGTCCCTCACTACGGCCCTGACAGTGTCCCTAACTAAGGGTGTGACTCTCCTCCTAACTGTGTCCCTGCGATTATACATAAAAAGGGCTCTGACGCTCGTTCTAATCGAGGGCCTGACACTGTCCCTCACTAAGGCCCTGACCCTACTTCTAACTCAGGGCCACCTTATACCTAACGAAGGCTCTGATGCTAACCCTAACTATGGCCCTGACAGTGACCCTAACTAAGGCCTTGACCCTATTCCTAACTGAGGGCCGAGCCCTAGCCCTAGCCCCAGCCCAAACCCCATCCTCAGCCCTAGCCCCAGGCCCAGCCCTAGCCCCACCCACAGCCCCAGGCCCAACCGCAGCCCCTGATGCTGATCCTACAGAGGCCCTTATGCTCCGCCTAGGCCTTGCCCTGACACTGTCTTTAACTCAGGCCTTGACACTACTACTAACTCAGGCCCTGTGATTATACCTAAGGAAAGCTCTGATGCTAAACCTAACTAAGGCCCTGACAGTGACACTAAGTAAGGCCTTGACACTATTGGTAACTAAGGCCCCAGCCCTAGCCCGACCCCTAGCCCAAGCTCCAGCCCTAGCCCCAGCTCCAGCCCTAGCCCAAGCCCCAGCCCCAGCCCTAGCCTCAGCCGCAGCCCCAGCCCTAGCCCCAAACCCAACCCAAGCCCCAGCCCCAGCCCTAGCCCTAGCCCCTGATGCTGATCCTATAGAGGCCCTTATGATCCTCCTAGGCCTTCCCCTGACAATGTGGTAACTAAGGCCTTGACACTATTTCTAACTAAGGCCCCAGGTCCAGCCCCAGCCGCAGCCCCAGCCCCTGATGCTGATCCTATAGAGCCCTTTATGCTCCTCCTAGGCCTTGCCCTGACACTGTCCTTAAGGAAGGCCTTGACCCTATTCCTAACTAAGGGCCTAGCCCTAAACCTAGCCCCAGGCCCAGCCCCAGCCCTAGCCCAAGCCCTAGCCCCAGTCCCAGCCCCAGCCCCAGCCCTAGCCCTAGCCCCAGACCCAGCCCTAGCCTTAGCCTCAGCCCCAGCTCCAGCCCCAGCCCCAGCCACAACCCTAGCCCTAGCCCTAGCCCCAGACTTAGCCCCAGCCCTAGCCCCAGCCCCAGGCCCAACCCCAGCCCCTGATGCTGATCCTACAGAGGCCCTTATGCTCCGCCTAGGCCTTGCCCTGACACTGTCCTTAACTCAGGCCTTGACACTACTACTAACTCAGGCCGTGATACTGACCCTAACTAAGGCCCTGACAGTGTCCCTGTCTAAGGGACTGAATGTCCTCCTAACTCTGGCCCTGCCATTATACATAAAAAAAGCTCTGATGCTCGTCCTAACCGAGGCCCTGAGACTGTCCTTCACTAAGGCCCTAACACTACTTCTAACTCAGGCCCTGTCATTATACCTAACGAAAGCTCTGATGCTAACCGTAACTAAGGCCCTGACAGTGACACTAACTAAGGCCTTGACACTATTCCTAACTAAGGGCCTAGCCCTAGCCCTAGTCCCAGCCCCAGCCCCAAAGCCAGCCCCAGCCCCAGCCTCTTATGCTTATCCTCTAAAGGCCCTTATGCTACTCTTAGGCCTTTCCGTGACACTGTCCTTAACTCAGGCCTTGACACTACTACTAACTCAGGCCGTGATACTGTCCCTAAATACGGCCCAGACAGTGTCCCTAACTAAGGGCCTGACTCCCCTCCTAACTGTGTCCCTGCCATTATACATAAAAATGGCTCTGACGCTCATCCTAATCGAGGGCCTGACACTGTCCCTCACTAAGGCCCTGACACTACTTCTAACTCAGGGACACATTATACCTAACGAAGGCTCTGATTGTAACCCTAACTATGGCCCTGACAGTGACCCTAAGTAAGGCCTTGACACTATTCCTAACTAAGGGCCTAGCCCCAGCCCCAGCTCCAGCCCAAGCCCCAGGCCCAGCCCTAGCCCTAGCTCCAGGCACAGCCCCAGTCCTAGCCCCAGCCCCAGGCCCAAACCCAACCCCTGACGCTGATCCTACAGAGGCCCTTATGGTCCTCCTAGGCCTTGCCCTGACACTGTCCTTAACTCAGGTCTTGACACTACTACTAACTCAGGCCGTGATACTGTCCCTAACTAAGGCCCTGACAGTGTCCCTAACTAAGGGTCTGACTCTCCTCCTAACTCTGGCCCTGTCAGTGTCCCTAACTAAGGGTTTGACTCTCCACCTAACTCTGGCCCTGCCATTATACATAAAAAAGGCTCTGACGCTCGTCCTAATCGAGGGCCTGACACTGTCCCTCACTAAGGCCCTGACACTACTTCTAACTCAGGGCCACATTATACCTAACGAAGGCTGTGATGCTAACCCTAACTATGGCCCTGACAGTGTCCCTAACTAAGGCCTTGACACTATTCCTAAATAAGGGCCTAGACCTAAACCTAGCCCCAGCCCTAGCCCCAGCCCTAGCCCCAGCCCTAGCCCCAGTCCCAGCCGCAGCCCCAGCCCCAGCCCCAGCCCCAGCCCCAGCCCCATCCCTAGCCTCAGCCTCAGCCCCAGCTCCAGCCCCAGCTCCAGCCCTAGCCCCAGCCCCAGCCCCAGGCCTAGCCCTAGCCCCAGCCCCAGCCCCAGCACCTGATGCTGATCCTACAGAGGCCCTTATGCTCCTCCTAGGCCTTGCCCTGACACTGTCCTCAACTCAGGCCTTGACACTATTTCTAACTCAGGCCGTGATACTGTCCCTAACTAAGGCCCTGACAGTGTCCCTGTATAAGGGAATGAATGTCCTCCTAACTGTGGCCCTGCCATTATACATAAAAATAGCTCTGACGCTCGTCCTAACTGAGGCCCTGAGACTGTCCCTCAGTAAGGCCCTGACACTACTTCTAACTCAGGGCCACATTATACCTAACGAAGGCTCTGATGCTAACCCTAACTATGGCTCTGAGAGTGACCCTAACTAAGGCCTTGACACTATTCCTAACTAAGGGCCGAGCCCCAGCCCTAGCCCCAGCCCCACCCCGAGCCCTAGCCTCAGGCTCAGCCCTAGCCCTAGCCCCAGCCTCAGCCCCCGTACTAGCCCCAGCCACAGGCCCAACCCCAGCCCCTGATGCTGATCCTACAGAGGCCCTTATGCTCCTCCTAGGCCTTGCCCTCACACTGTCCTTAACTCAGTCCTTGACACTACTACTAACTTAGGCCCTGTCATTATACCTAACGAAAGCTCTGATGCTAAACCTAACTAAGGCCCTGACAGTGACACTAACTAAGGCCTTGATACTATTGCTAACTAAGGCCCCAGCCCTAGCCCGACCCCTAGCCCCAGCTCCAGCCCTAGCCCAAGCCCCAGCCCCAGCCCCAGCCCTAGCCCCAGCGGCAGCCGCAGTCCCAGCCCTAGCCCCAACCCCACCCCCAGCCCAAGCCCCAGCCCCTGATGCTGATCCTATAGAGGCCCTTATGATCCTTCTAGGCGTTCGCCTGACAATGTGGTAACTAAGGCCTTGACACTATTTCTAACTAAGGCCCCAGGTCCAGCCCCAGCCGCAGCCCCAGCCCCTGATGCTGATCCTATAGAGGCCTTTATGCTCCTCCTAGGCCTTGCCCTGACACTGTCCTTAACTCAGGCCCTGACACTACTTCTAACTCAGGCCCTGTCATTATACCTAACGAAAGCTCTGATGCTAAACCTAACTAAGGCCCTGACAGTGACTCTAACTAAGGCCTTGACACTATTCGTAACTAAGGCCCCAGCCCTAGCCCCAGCCGCAGCCGCAGTCCCAGCCCTAGCCCGAACCCCAGCCCCAGCCCCAGCCCCTGATGCTGATCCTATAGAGGCCCTTACGATCCTCCTAGGCCTTCCCCTGACAATGTGGTAACTAAGGCCTTGACACTATTTCTAACTAAGGCCCCAGGTCCAGCCCCAGCCGCAGCCCCAGCCCCTGATGCTGATCCTATAGAGGCCTTTATGCTCCTCCTAGGCCTTGCCCTGACACTGTCCTTAAGTAAGGCCTTGACCCTATTCCTAACTAAGGGCCTAGCCCTAAACCTAGCCCCAGGCCCAGCCCCAGCCCTAGCCCCAGCCCTATCCCTAGTCCCAGCCCCAGGCCTAGCCCCAGTCCCAGCCCCAGCCCTAGCCCTAGCCCCAGACACAGCCCTAGCCTTAGCCTCAGCCTCAGCTCCAGCCCCAGCCCCAGCCCTAGCCCCAGCCCCAGCCCCAGCCCTAGCCCTGGCCCCAGCCCCAGCCCCAGCCCCAGCCCCAGGCCCAACCCCAGCCCCTGATGCTGATCCTACAGAGACCCTTATGCTCCTCCTAGGCCTTGCCCTGACACTGTCCTTAACTCAGGCCTTGACACTACTACTAACTCAGGCCGTGATACTGTCCCTAAGGCCCTGACAGTGTCCCTGAATAAGGGACTGAATGTCCTCCTAACTCTGGCCCTGCCATTATACATATAAAAAGCTCTGACGCTCGTCCTAACTGAGGCCCTGAGACTGTCCCTCACTAAGGCCCTGACACTACTTCTAACTCAGGCCCTGTTATTATACCTAAGGAAAGCTCTGATGCTAACCCTAACTAAGGCCCTGACAGTGACACTAACTAAGGCCTTGACACTATTCCTAACTAAGGCCCCAGCCGTAGCCCAACCCCTAGCCCCAGCCACAGCCCCAGTCCTAGCCCCAGCCCAAGGCCCAACCCCAGCACCTGATGCTGATCCTACAGAGGCCCTTATGCTCCTCCTAGGCCTTGCCCTGACACTGTCCTCAACTCAGGCCTTGACACTACTACTAACTGAGGCCGTGATACTGTCCCTAACTAAGGCCCTGACAGTGTCCCTGTATAAGGGAATGAATGTCCTCCTAACTGTGGCCCTGCCATTATACATAAAAATAGCTCTGACGCTCGTCCTAACCGAGGCCCTGAGACTGTCCCTCAGTAAGGCCCTGACACTACTTCTAACTCAGGCCCTGTCATTATACCTGACGAAAGCTCTGATGCTAACCCGAAATAAGGCCCTGACAGTGATACTAACTAAGGCCTTGACAGTATTCCTAACTAAGGGCCTAGCCCTAGCACTAGCCCCAGCCCCAGCCCCAGCCCAGGCCCCAGCCCTAGGCCCAGTCCCAGCCCCAGCCCCATCCCCAGCCCGAGCCCCAGCCTTTGGTGCTTATCCTACAAAGGCCCTTATGCTACTCCTAGGCCTTGCCCTGACACTGTCCTTAACTCAGGCCTTGACACTACGACTAACTGAGGCCGTGATACTGTCCCTAACTACGGCCCTGACAGTGTCCCTAACTAAGGGTCTGACTCTCCTCCTAACTGTGTCCCTGCCATTATACATAAAAAAGGCTCTGACGCTCGTCCTAATCGAGGGCCTGACACTGTCCCTCACTAAGGCCCTGACACTACTTCTAACTCAGGGCCACATTATACCTAACGAAGGCTCTGATGCTAACCCTAACTATGGCCCTGACAGTGACCCTAACTAAGGCCTTGACACTATTTCTAACTAAGGGCTGAGCCCTAGCCCTAGCCCTAGCCCCAGCCCCACCCCGAGCCCTAGCCTCAGGCTCAGCCCTAGCCCTAGCCCCAGCCTCAGCCCCCGTACTAGCCCCAGCCACAGGCCCAACCCCAGCCCCTGATGCTGATCCTACAGAGGCCCTTATGCTCCTCCTAGGCCTTGCCCTCACACTGTCCTTAACTCAGTCCTTGACACTACTACTAACTTAGGCCCTGTCATTATACCTAACGAAAGCTCTGATGCTAAACCTAACTAAGGCCCTGACAGTGACACTAACTAAGGCCTTGATACTATTGCTAACTAAGGCCCCAGCCCCAGCACCTGATGCTGATCCTACAGAGGCCCTTATGCTCCTCCTAGGCCTTGCCCTGACACTGTCCTCAACTCAGGCCTTGACACTATTTCTAACTCAGGCCGTGATACTGTCCCTAACTAAGGCCCTGACAGTGTCCCTGTATAAGGGAATGAATGTCCTCCTAACTGTGGCCCTGCCATTATACATAAAAATAGCTCTGACGCTCATCCTAACTGAGGCCCTGAGACTGTCCCTCAGTAAGGCCCTGACACTACTTCTAACTCAGGGCCACATTATACCTAACGAAGGCTCTGATGCTAACCCTAACTATGGCTCTGAGAGTGACCCTAACTAAGGCCTTGACACTATTCCTAACTAAGGGCCGAGCCCCAGCCCTAGCCCCAGCCCCACCCCGAGCCCTAGCCTCAGGCTCAGCCCTAGCCCTAGCCCCAGCCTCAGCCCCCGTACTAGCCCCAGCCACAGGCCCAACCCCAGCCCCTGATGCTGATCCTACAGAGGCCCTTATGCTCCTCCTAGGCCTTGCCCTCACACTGTCCTTAACTCAGTCCTTGACACTACTACTAACTTAGGCCCTGTCATTATACCTAACGAAAGCTCTGATGCTAAACCTAACTAAGGCCCTGACAGTGACACTAACTAAGGCCTTGATACTATTGCTAACTAAGGCCCCAGCCCTAGCCCGACCCCTAGCCCCAGCTCCAGCCCTAGCCCAAGCCCCAGCCCCAGCCCCAGCCCTAGCCCCAGCGGCAGCCGCAGTCCCAGCCCTAGCCCCAACCCCACCCCCAGCCCAAGCCCCAGCCCCTGATGCTGATCCTATAGAGGCCCTTATGATCCTTCTAGGCGTTCGCCTGACAATGTGGTAACTAAGGCCTTGACACTATTTCTAACTAAGGCCCCAGGTCCAGCCCCAGCCGCAGCCCCAGCCCCTGATGCTGATCCTATAGAGGCCTTTATGCTCCTCCTAGGCCTTGCCCTGACACTGTCCTTAACTCAGGCCCTGACACTACTTCTAACTCAGGCCCTGTCATTATACCTAACGAAAGCTCTGATGCTAAACCTAACTAAGGCCCTGACAGTGACTCTAACTAAGGCCTTGACACTATTCGTAACTAAGGCCCCAGCCCTAGCCCCAGCCGCAGCCGCAGTCCCAGCCCTAGCCCGAACCCCAGCCCCAGCCCCAGCCCCTGATGCTGATCCTATAGAGGCCCTTACGATCCTCCTAGGCCTTCCCCTGACAATGTGGTAACTAAGGCCTTGACACTATTTCTAACTAAGGCCCCAGGTCCAGCCCCAGCCGCAGCCCCAGCCCCTGATGCTGATCCTATAGAGGCCTTTATGCTCCTCCTAGGCCTTGCCCTGACACTGTCCTTAAGTAAGGCCTTGACCCTATTCCTAACTAAGGGCCTAGCCCTAAACCTAGCCCCAGGCCCAGCCCCAGCCCTAGCCCCAGCCCTATCCCTAGTCCCAGCCCCAGGCCTAGCCCCAGTCCCAGCCCCAGCCCTAGCCCTAGCCCCAGACACAGCCCTAGCCTTAGCCTCAGCCTCAGCTCCAGCCCCAGCCCCAGCCCTAGCCCCAGCCCCAGCCCCAGCCCTAGCCCTGGCCCCAGCCCCAGCCCCAGCCCCAGCCCCAGGCCCAACCCCAGCCCCTGATGCTGATCCTACAGAGACCCTTATGCTCCTCCTAGGCCTTGCCCTGACACTGTCCTTAACTCAGGCCTTGACACTACTACTAACTCAGGCCGTGATACTGTCCCTAAGGCCCTGACAGTGTCCCTGAATAAGGGACTGAATGTCCTCCTAACTCTGGCCCTGCCATTATACATATAAAAAGCTCTGACGCTCGTCCTAACTGAGGCCCTGAGACTGTCCCTCACTAAGGCCCTGACACTACTTCTAACTCAGGCCCTGTTATTATACCTAAGGAAAGCTCTGATGCTAACCCTAACTAAGGCCCTGACAGTGACACTAACTAAGGCCTTGACACTATTCCTAACTAAGGCCCCAGCCGTAGCCCAACCCCTAGCCCCAGCCACAGCCCCAGTCCTAGCCCCAGCCCAAGGCCCAACCCCAGCACCTGATGCTGATCCTACAGAGGCCCTTATGCTCCTCCTAGGCCTTGCCCTGACACTGTCCTCAACTCAGGCCTTGACATTACTACTAACTGAGGCCGTGATACTGTCCCTAACTAAGGCCCTGACAGTGTCCCTGTATAAGGGAATGAATGTCCTCCTAACTGTGGCCCTGCCATTATACATAAAAATAGCTCTGACGCTCGTCCTAACCGAGGCCCTGAGATTGTCCCTCAGTAAGGCCCTGACACTACTTCTAACTCAGGCCCTGTCATTATACCTGACGAAAGCTCTGATGCTAACCCGAAATAAGGCCCTGACAGTGATACTAACTAAGGCCTTGGCAGTATTCCTAACTAAGGGCCTAGCCCTAGCACTAGCCCCAGCCCCAGCCCCAGCCCCAGCCCCAGCCCTAGGCCCAGTCCCAGCCCCAGCCCCATCCCCAGCCCGAGCCCCAGCCTTTGGTGCTTATCCTACAAAGGCCCTTATGCTCCTCCTAGGCCTTGCCCTCACACTGTCCTTAACTCAGTCCTTGACACTACTACTAACTTAGGCCCTGTCATTATACCTAACGAAAGCTCTGATGCTAAACCTAACTAAGGCCCTGACAGTGACACTAACTAAGGCCTTGATACTATTGCTAACTAAGGCCCCAGCCCTAGCCCGACCCCTAGCCCCAGCTCCAGCCCTAGCCCAAGCCCCAGCCCCAGCCCCAGCCCTAGCCCCAGCGGCAGCCGCAGTCCCAGCCCTAGCCCCAACCCCACCCCCAGCCCAAGCCCCAGCCCCTGATGCTGATCCTATAGAGGCCCTTATGATCCTTCTAGGCGTTCGCCTGACAATGTGGTAACTAAGGCCTTGACACTATTTCTAACTAAGGCCCCAGGTCCAGCCCCAGCCGCAGCCCCAGCCCCTGATGCTGATCCTATAGAGGCCTTTATGCTCCTCCTAGGCCTTGCCCTGACACTGTCCTTAACTCAGGCCCTGACACTACTTCTAACTCAGGCCCTGTCATTATACCTAACGAAAGCTCTGATGCTAAACCTAACTAAGGCCCTGACAGTGACTCTAACTAAGGCCTTGACACTATTCGTAACTAAGGCCCCAGCCCTAGCCCCAGCCGCAGCCGCAGTCCCAGCCCTAGCCCGAACCCCAGCCCCAGCCCCAGCCCCTGATGCTGATCCTATAGAGGCCCTTACGATCCTCCTAGGCCTTCCCCTGACAATGTGGTAACTAAGGCCTTGACACTATTTCTAACTAAGGCCCCAGGTCCAGCCCCAGCCGCAGCCCCAGCCCCTGATGCTGATCCTATAGAGGCCTTTATGCTCCTCCTAGGCCTTGCCCTGACACTGTCCTTAAGTAAGGCCTTGACCCTATTCCTAACTAAGGGCCTAGCCCTAAACCTAGCCCCAGGCCCAGCCCCAGCCCTAGCCCCAGCCCTATCCCTAGTCCCAGCCCCAGGCCTAGCCCCAGTCCCAGCCCCAGCCCTAGCCCTAGCCCCAGACACAGCCCTAGCCTTAGCCTCAGCCTCAGCTCCAGCCCCAGCCCCAGCCCTAGCCCCAGCCCCAGCCCCAGCCCTAGCCCTGGCCCCAGCCCCAGCCCCAGCCCCAGCCCCAGGCCCAACCCCAGCCCCTGATGCTGATCCTACAGAGACCCTTATGCTCCTCCTAGGCCTTACCCTGACACTGTCCTTAACTCAGGCCTTGACACTACTACTAACTCAGGCCGTGATACTGTCCCTAAGGCCCTGACAGTGTCCCTGAATAAGGGACTGAATGTCCTCCTAACTCTGGCCCTGCCATTATACATATAAAAAGCTCTGACGCTCGTCCTAACTGAGGCCCTGAGACTGTCCCTCACTAAGGCCCTGACACTACTTCTAACTCAGGCCCTGTTATTATACCTAAGGAAAGCTCTGATGCTAACCCTAACTAAGGCCCTGACAGTGACACTAACTAAGGCCTTGACACTATTCCTAACTAAGGCCCCAGCCGTAGCCCAACCCCTAGCCCCAGCCACAGCCCCAGTCCTAGCCCCAGCCCAAGGCCCAACCCCAGCACCTGATGCTGATCCTACAGAGGCCCTTATGCTCCTCCTAGGCCTTGCCCTGACACTGTCCTCAACTCAGGCCTTGACATTACTACTAACTGAGGCCGTGATACTGTCCCTAACTAAGGCCCTGACAGTGTCCCTGTATAAGGGAATGAATGTCCTCCTAACTGTGGCCCTGCCATTATACATAAAAATAGCTCTGACGCTCGTCCTAACCGAGGCCCTGAGATTGTCCCTCAGTAAGGCCCTGACACTACTTCTAACTCAGGCCCTGTCATTATACCTGACGAAAGCTCTGATGCTAACCCGAAATAAGGCCCTGACAGTGATACTAACTAAGGCCTTGACAGTATTCCTAACTAAGGGCCTAGCCCTAGCACTAGCCCCAGCCCCAGCCCCAGCCCCAGCCCCAGCCCTAGGCCCAGTCCCAGCCCCAGCCCCATCCCCAGCCCGAGCCCCAGCCTTTGGTGCTTATCCTACAAAGGCCCTTATGCTACTCCTAGGCCTTGCCCTGACACTGTCCTTAACTCAGGCCTTGACACTACGACTAACTGAGGCCGTGATACTGTCCCTAACTACGGCCCTGACAGTGTCCCTAACTAAGGGTCTGACTCTCCTCCTAACTGTGTCCCTGCCATTATACATAAAAAAGGCTCTGACGCTCGTCCTAATCGAGGGCCTGACACTGTCCCTCACTAAGGCCCTGACACTAATTCTAACTCAGGGCCACATTATACCTAACGAAGGCTCTGATGCTAACCCTAACTATGGCCCTGACAGTGACCCTAACTAAGGCCTTGACACTATTTCTAACTAAGGGCTGAGCCCTAGCCCTAGCCCTAGCCCCAGCCCCACCCCGAGCCCTAGCCTCAGGCTCAGCCCTAGCCCTAGCCCCAGCCTCAGCCCCCGTACTAGCCCCAGCCACAGGCCCAACCCCAGCCCCTGATGCTGATCCTACAGAGGCCCTTATGCTCCTCCTAGGCCTTGCCCTCACACTGTCCTTAACTCAGTCCTTGACACTACTACTAACTTAGGCCCTGTCATTATACCTAACGAAAGCTCTGATGCTAAACCTAACTAAGGCCCTGACAGTGACACTAACTAAGGCCTTGATACTATTGCTAACTAAGGCCCCAGCCCTAGCCCGACCCCTAGCCCCAGCTCCAGCCCTAGCCCAAGCCCCAGCCCCAGCCCCAGCCCTAGCCCCAGCGGCAGCCGCAGTCCCAGCCCTAGCCCCAACCCCACCCCCAGCCCAAGCCCCAGCCCCTGATGCTGATCCTATAGAGGCCCTTATGATCCTTCTAGGCGTTCGCCTGACAATGTGGTAACTAAGGCCTTGACACTATTTCTAACTAAGGCCCCAGGTCCAGCCCCAGCCGCAGCCCCAGCCCCTGATGCTGATCCTATAGAGGCCTTTATGCTCCTCCTAGGCCTTGCCCTGACACTGTCCTTAACTCAGGCCCTGACACTACTTCTAACTCAGGCCCTGTCATTATACCTAACGAAAGCTCTGATGCTAAACCTAACTAAGGCCCTGACAGTGACACTAACTAAGGCCTTGACACTATTCGTAACTAAGGCCCCAGCCCTAGCCCCAGCCGCAGCCGCAGTCCCAGCCCTAGCCCGAACCCCAGCCCCAGCCCCAGCCCCTGATGCTGATCCTATAGAGGCCCTTACGATCCTCCTAGGCCTTCCCCTGACAATGTGGTAACTAAGGCCTTGACACTATTTCTAACTAAGGCCCCAGGTCCAGCCCCAGCCGCAGCCCCAGCCCCTGATGCTGATCCTATAGAGGCCTTTATGCTCCTCCTAGGCCTTGCCCTGACACTGTCCTTAAGTAAGGCCTTGACCCTATTCCTAACTAAGGGCCTAGCCCTAAACCTAGCCCCAGGCCCAGCCCCAGCCCTAGCCCCAGCCCTAGCCCCAGTCCCAGCCCCGGGCCTAGCCCCAGTCCCAGCCCCAGGCCTAGCCCTAGCCCCAGACACAGCCCTAGCCTTAGCCTCAGCCTCAGCTCCAGCCCCAGCCCCAGCCCTAGCCCCAGCCCCAGCCCCAGCCCTAGCCCTGGCCCCAGCCCCAGCCCCAGCCCCAGCCCCAGGCCCAACCCCAGCCCCTGATGCTGATCCTACAGAGACCCTTATGCTCCTCCTAGGCCTTGCCCTGACACTGTCCTTAACTCAGGCCTTGACACTACTACTAACTCAGGCCGTGATACTGTCCCTAAGGCCCTGACAGTGTCCCTGAATAAGGGACTGAATGTCCTCCTAACTCTGGCCCTGCCATTATACATATAAAAAGCTCTGACGCTCGTCCTAACTGAGGCCCTGAGACTGTCCCTCACTAAGGCCCTGACACTACTTCTAACTCAGGCCCTGTTATTATACCTAAGGAAAGCTCTGATGCTAACCCTAACTAAGGCCCTGACAGTGACACTAACTAAGGCCTTGACACTATTCCTAACTAAGGCCCCAGCCGTAGCCCAACCCCTAGCCCCAGCCACAGCCCCAGTCCTAGCCCCAGCCCAAGGCCCAACCCCAGCACCTGATGCTGATCCTACAGAGGCCCTTATGCTCCTCCTAGGCCTTGCCCTGACACTGTCCTCAACTCAGGCCTTGACACTACTACTAACTGAGGCCGTGATACTGTCCCTAACTAAGGCCCTGACAGTGTCCCTGTATAAGGGAATGAATGTCCTCCTAACTGTGGCCCTGCCATTATACATAAAAATAGCTCTGACGCTCGTCCTAACCGAGGCCCTGAGACTGTCCCTCAGTAAGGCCCTGACACTACTTCTAACTCAGGCCCTGTCATTATACCTGACGAAAGCTCTGATGCTAACCCGAAATAAGGCCCTGACAGTGATACTAACTAAGGCCTTGACAGTATTCCTAACTAAGGGCCTAGCCCTAGCACTAGCCCCAGCCCCAGCCCCAGCCCCAGCCCCAGCCCTAGGCCCAGTCCCAGCCCCAGCCCCATCCCCAGCCCGAGCCCCAGCCTTTGGTGCTTATCCTACAAAGGCCCTTATGCTACTCCTAGGCCTTGCCCTGACACTGTCCTTAACTCAGGCCTTGACACTACGACTAACTGAGGCCGTGATACTGTCCCTAACTACGGCCCTGACAGTGTCCCTAACTAAGGGTCTGACTCTCCTCCTAACTGTGTCCCTGCCATTATACATAAAAAAGGCTCTGACGCTCGTCCTAATCGAGGGCCTGACACTGTCCCTCACTAAGGCCCTGACACTAATTCTAACTGAGGGCCACATTATACCTAACGAAGGCTCTGATGCTAACCCTAACTATGGCCCTGACAGTGACCCTAACTAAGGCCTTGACACTATTTCTAACTAAGGGCTGAGCCCTAGCCCTAGCCCTAGCCCCAGCCCCACCCCGAGCCCTAGCCTCAGGCTCAGCCCTAGCCCTAGCCCCAGCCTCAGCCCCCGTACTAGCCCCAGCCACAGGCCCAACCCCAGCCCCTGATGCTGATCCTACAGAGGCCCTTATGCTCCTCCTAGGCCTTGCCCTCACACTGTCCTTAACTCAGTCCTTGACACTACTACTAACTTAGGCCCTGTCATTATACCTAACGAAAGCTCTGATGCTAAACCTAACTAAGGCCCTGACAGTGACACTAACTAAGGCCTTGATACTATTGCTAACTAAGGCCCCAGCCCTAGCCCGACCCCTAGCCCCAGCTCCAGCCCTAGCCCAAGCCCCAGCCCCAGCCCCAGCCCTAGCCCCAGCGGCAGCCGCAGTCCCAGCCCTAGCCCCAACCCCACCCCCAGCCCAAGCCCCAGCCCCTGATGCTGATCCTATAGAGGCCCTTATGATCCTTCTAGGCGTTCGCCTGACAATGTGGTAACTAAGGCCTTGACACTATTTCTAACTAAGGCCCCAGGTCCAGCCCCAGCCGCAGCCCCAGCCCCTGATGCTGATCCTATAGAGGCCTTTATGCTCCTCCTAGGCCTTGCCCTGACACTGTCCTTAACTCAGGCCCTGACACTACTTCTAACTCAGGCCCTGTCATTATACCTAACGAAAGCTCTGATGCTAAACCTAACTAAGGCCCTGACAGTGACACTAACTAAGGCCTTGACACTATTCGTAACTAAGGCCCCAGCCCTAGCCCCAGCCGCAGCCGCAGTCCCAGCCCTAGCCCGAACCCCAGCCCCAGCCCCAGCCCCTGATGCTGATCCTATAGAGGCCCTTACGATCCTCCTAGGCCTTCCCCTGACAATGTGGTAACTAAGGCCTTGACACAATTTCTAACTAAGGCCCCAGGTCCAGCCCCAGCCGCAGCCCCAGCCCCTGATGCTGATCCTATAGAGGCCTTTATGCTCCTCCTAGGCCTTGCCCTGACACTGTCCTTAAGTAAGGCCTTGACCCTATTCCTAACTAAGGGCCTAGCCCTAAACCTAGCCCCAGGCCCAGCCCCAGCCCTAGCCCCAGCCCTAGCCCCAGTCCCAGCCCCAGCCCTAGCCCCAGTCCCAGCCCCAGCCCTAGCCCCAGCCCCAGACACAGCCCTAGCCTTAGCCTCAGCCTCAGCTCCAGCCCCAGCCCTAGCCCCAGCCCCAGCCCCAGCCCTAGCCCCGGCCCCAGCCCCAGCCCCAGCCCCAGCCCCACGCCCAACCCCAGCCCCTGATGCTGATCCTACAGAGACCCTTATGCTCCTCCTAGGCCTTGCCGTGACACTGTCCTTAACTCAGGCCTTGACACTACTACTAACTCAGGCCGTGATACTGTCCCTAAGGCCCTGATAGTGTCCCTGAATAAGGGACTGAATGTCCTCCTAACTCTGGCCCTGCCATTATACATAAAAAAAGCTCTGACGCTCGTCCTAACCGAGGCCCAGAGAGTGTCCCTCACTAAGGCCCTGACACTACTACTAACTCAGGCCCTGTCATTATACCTAACGAAAGCTCTGTTGCTAAACCTAACTAAGGCCCTGACAGTGACGCTAACTAAGGCCTTGACACTATTCCTAACTAAGGCCCAGCCCTAGCCCGACCCCTAGCCCCAGCCGCAGCCGCAGTCCCAGCCCTAGCCCCAGCCCCAGGCCCAGCCCCAGCTTCAGCCCTAGCCCCTGATGCTGATCCTATAGAGGCCCTTATGATCCTCCTAGGGCTTCCCCTGACAATGTGGTAACTAAGGCCTTGACACTATTTCTAACTAAGGCCCCAGGTCCAGCCGCAGCCGCAGCCCCAGCCCCTGATGCTGATCCTATAGAGGCCTTTATCCTCCTCCTAGGCCTTGCCCTGACAGTGTCATTAAGTAAGGCCTTGACCCTATTCCTAACTAAGGGCCTAGCCCTAAACCTAGCCCCAGCCCCAACCCCAGTCCGAGCCCCAGCCTCTTATGCTTATCCTACAAAGGCCCTTATGCTACTCCTAGGCCTTGCCCTGACACTGTCCTTAACTCAGGCCTTGACACTTCTACTAACTCAGGCTGTGATACTGTCCCTCACTACGGCCCTGACAGTGTCCCTAACTAAGGGTGTGACTCTCCTCCTAACTGTGTCCCTGCGATTATACATAAAAAGGGCTCTGACGCTCGTTCTAATCGAGGGCCTGACACTGTCCCTCACTAAGGCCCTGACCCTACTTCTAACTCAGGGCCACCTTATACCTAACGAAGGCTCTGATGCTAACCCTAACTATGGCCCTGACAGTGACCCTAACTAAGGCCTTGACCCTATTCCTAACTGAGGGCCGAGCCCTAGCCCTAGCCCCAGCCCAAACCCCATCCTCAGCCCTAGCCCCAGGCCCAGCCCTAGCCCCACCCACAGCCCCAGGCCCAACCGCAGCCCCTGATGCTGATCCTACAGAGGCCCTTATGCTCCGCCTAGGCCTTGCCCTGACACTGTCTTTAACTCAGGCCTTGACACTACTACTAACTCAGGCCCTGTGATTATACCTAAGGAAAGCTCTGATGCTAAACCTAACTAAGGCCCTGACAGTGACACTAAGTAAGGCCTTGACACTATTGGTAACTAAGGCCCCAGCCCTAGCCCGACCCCTAGCCCAAGCTCCAGCCCTAGCCCCAGCTCCAGCCCTAGCCCAAGCCCCAGCCCCAGCCCTAGCCTCAGCCGCAGCCCCAGCCCTAGCCCCAAACCCAACCCAAGCCCCAGCCCCAGCCCTAGCCCTAGCCCCTGATGCTGATCCTATAGAGGCCCTTATGATCCTCCTAGGCCTTCCCCTGACAATGTGGTAACTAAGGCCTTGACACTATTTCTAACTAAGGCCCCAGGTCCAGCCCCAGCCGCAGCCCCAGCCCCTGATGCTGATCCTATAGAGCCCTTTATGCTCCTCCTAGGCCTTGCCCTGACACTGTCCTTAAGGAAGGCCTTGACCCTATTCCTAACTAAGGGCCTAGCCCTAAACCTAGCCCCAGGCCCAGCCCCAGCCCTAGCCCAAGCCCTAGCCCCAGTCCCAGCCCCAGCCCCAGCCCTAGCCCTAGCCCCAGACCCAGCCCTAGCCTTAGCCTCAGCCCCAGCTCCAGCCCCAGCCCCAGCCACAACCCTAGCCCTAGCCCTAGCCCCAGACTTAGCCCCAGCCCTAGCCCCAGCCCCAGGCCCAACCCCAGCCCCTGATGCTGATCCTACAGAGGCCCTTATGCTCCGCCTAGGCCTTGCCCTGACACTGTCCTTAACTCAGGCCTTGACACTACTACTAACTCAGGCCGTGATACTGACCCTAACTAAGGCCCTGACAGTGTCCCTGTCTAAGGGACTGAATGTCCTCCTAACTCTGGCCCTG
This sequence comes from Hyperoodon ampullatus, assembly GCF_949752795.1. Taxonomy (NCBI): domain Eukaryota; kingdom Metazoa; phylum Chordata; class Mammalia; order Artiodactyla; family Ziphiidae; genus Hyperoodon; species Hyperoodon ampullatus. Next base: position 487,298 of record NC_136929.1, on the reverse strand, counting down.
CCATTATACATAAAAAAAGCTCTGATGCTCGTCCTAACCGAGGCCCTGAGACTGTCCTTCACTAAGGCCCTAACACTACTTCTAACTCAGGCCCTGTCATTATACCTAACGAAAGCTCTGATGCTAACCGTAACTAAGGCCCTGACAGTGACACTAACTAAGGCCTTGACACTATTCCTAACTAAGGGCCTAGCCCTAGCCCTAGTCCCAGCCCCAGCCCCAAAGCCAGCCCCAGCCCCAGCCTCTTATGCTTATCCTCTAAAGGCCCTTATGCTACTCTTAGGCCTTTCCGTGACACTGTCCTTAACTCAGGCCTTGACACTACTACTAACTCAGGCCGTGATACTGTCCCTAAATACGGCCCAGACAGTGTCCCTAACTAAGGGCCTGACTCCCCTCCTAACTGTGTCCCTGCCATTATACATAAAAATGGCTCTGACGCTCATCCTAATCGAGGGCCTGACACTGTCCCTCACTAAGGCCCTGACACTACTTCTAACTCAGGGACACATTATACCTAACGAAGGCTCTGATTGTAACCCTAACTATGGCCCTGACAGTGACCCTAAGTAAGGCCTTGACACTATTCCTAACTAAGGGCCTAGCCCCAGCCCCAGCTCCAGCCCAAGCCCCAGGCCCAGCCCTAGCCCTAGCTCCAGGCACAGCCCCAGTCCTAGCCCCAGCCCCAGGCCCAAACCCAACCCCTGACGCTGATCCTACAGAGGCCCTTATGGTCCTCCTAGGCCTTGCCCTGACACTGTCCTTAACTCAGGTCTTGACACTACTACTAACTCAGGCCGTGATACTGTCCCTAACTAAGGCCCTGACAGTGTCCCTAACTAAGGGTCTGACTCTCCTCCTAACTCTGGCCCTGTCAGTGTCCCTAACTAAGGGTTTGACTCTCCACCTAACTCTGGCCCTGCCATTATACATAAAAAAGGCTCTGACGCTCGTCCTAATCGAGGGCCTGACACTGTCCCTCACTAAGGCCCTGACACTACTTCTAACTCAGGGCCACATTATACCTAACGAAGGCTGTGATGCTAACCCTAACTATGGCCCTGACAGTGTCCCTAACTAAGGCCTTGACACTATTCCTAAATAAGGGCCTAGACCTAAACCTAGCCCCAGCCCTAGCCCCAGCCCTAGCCCCAGCCCTAGCCCCAGTCCCAGCCGCAGCCCCAGCCCCAGCCCCAGCCCCAGCCCCAGCCCCATCCCTAGCCTCAGCCTCAGCCCCAGCTCCAGCCCCAGCTCCAGCCCTAGCCCCAGCCCCAGCCCCAGGCCTAGCCCTAGCCCCAGCCCCAGCCCCTGCCCTAGCCCCAGCCCCAGGCCCAACCCCAGGTCCTGATGCTGATCCTACAGAGGCCCTTATGCTCCTCCTAGGCCTTGCCCTGACACTGTCCTTAACTCAGGCCTTGACACTACTACTAACTCAGGCTGTGATACTGTCCCTAACTAAGGCCCTGACAGTGTCCCTGTCTAAGGGACTGAATGTCCTCCTAACTCTGGCCCTGCCATTATACACAAAAAAAGCTCTGACGCCCATCCTTCGCGAGGCCCTGAGACTGTCCTTCTCTAAGGCCCTAACACTACTTGTAACTCAGGCCCTGTCATTATACCTAACGAAAGCTCTTATGGTAACCCTCACTAAGGCCGTGACAGTGACACTAACTAAGGCCTTGACACTCTTCCTAACTAAGGGCCTAGCCCTAGCCCTAGCCCCAGCCCTAGCTCCAGTCCCAGCCCCAGCCCTAGCCCCAGTCCCAGCCCCAGCCCTAGCCCCAGCCCCAGCCCCAACCCCAGCCCCAGCCCCCACCCCTAATCCTACAGAGGCCCTTATGCTCCTCCTAGGCCTTTCCCTGACACTGTCCTTAACTAAGGCATTGTCACTATTTCTAACTAAGGCCCCAGCCCCAGCGCCAGCCGCACGCAGCCCCAGTCCCAGTCCCAGGCCCAGGCCCAGCCCTAGCCCCAGCCCTAGCCTCAGTCCCAGCCCCAGCCCTAGCCCCAGCCCCCGCCCTAGCCCCAGCCTCTGTTGCTTATCCTACAAAGGCCCTTATGCTACTCCTATGCCTTTCCATGACACTGTCCTTAACTCAGGCCTTGACACTACTACTAACTCAGGCCGTGATACTGTCCCTCACTACGGCCCTGACAGTGTCCCTGTATAAGGGAATGAATGTCCTCCTAACTGTGGCCCTGCCATTATACATAAAAATAGCTCTGACGCTCGTCCTAACCGAGGCCCTGAGACTGTCCCTCAGTAAGGCCCTGACACTACTTCTAACTCAGGGCCACATTATACCTAACGAAGGCTCTGATGCTAACCCTAACTATGGCTCTGACAGTGACCCTAACTAAGGCCTTGACACTATTCCTAACTAAGGGCCGAGCCCCAGCCCTAGCCCCAGCCCCACCCCGAGCCCTAGCCTCAGGCTCAGCCCTAGCCCTAGCCCCAGCCCCAGCCCCAGCCCCAGCCCTAGCCCCATCTGTAGCCCCAGCCCCAGCCTCAACCCCAGCCCTAGCCCCATCACTATCCCCAGCCCCAGCCCTAGCCCCAGCCCCAGCCCCTGATCCTACAGAGGCCCTTATGCTCCTCCTAGGCCTCGTCCTGACAGTGTCCTTAAGTAAGGCTATGACATTATTACTAAGTCAGGCTGTGATACTGTCCGTAACTAAGGACCTGACAGTGTCCCTAAGTAAGGGCCTGACTGTCTCCTAACTCTGGCCCTGCCATTATACATGAAAAAGGCTCTGGCACTCGTCCTAACTAAGGCCCTGACACCGTCCCTCACTAAGGCCCTGACACTACTTCTAACTCAGGCCCTGACATTATACCTAATGAAGGGTCTGATGCTAACCCTAACTAAGGCTCTGACAGTGACCCTAAGTAAGGCCTTGACACTATTCCTAACTAAGGGCCTAGCCCTAGCCCCAGCCCCAGCCCCAGCCCCAGCCCCAGCTCCAGCCCCAGACCTAGTCACAGCCCTAGCCCCTGATGCTGATCCTAAAGAGGCCCTTATGTTCCTCCTAGAACTTGCCCTGACAGTGTCTTTAACTAAGGCCTTGACGCTAATACTAACTCAGGGTGTGATACTGTCCCTAACTAAGACCCTGAAAGTGTCCCTAACTAAGGGCCTGACTCTCCTCGTAACACTTTCCCTGCCATTATACATAAAAAAGGCTCTGACGCTCATCCTAACCAAGGCCCTGACACTGTCCCTCACTAAGGCCCTGACACTACTTCTAAATCAAGCCCTGACATTATACGTAACGAAGGCTGTGATGCCAACCCTAACTAAGGCCCTGACAGTGATGCTAACTAAGTCCTTGACACTATTCCTAAGTATGGCCCTAGCCCTAGCCCTAGCCCTAGCCCCAGCCCCAGCCCCAGCCCCAGCCTTAGCCCCATCAATATCCCCAGCCCCAGCCCTAGCCCCAGCCGCAGCCCCAGAGCCAGCCCCTGCCCCTACCCCAGATGCTGATCCTACTGAGGCCCTTATGCTCCTCCTAGGTCTTGCCGTGACACTGTCCTTAACTAAGGCCTTGAGACTACTACTAACTCAGGCCATGATACTCTCTGTAACTAAGGCCCTGACAGTGTCCCTAACTAAGGGCCTGATTCTCCTCCTAACTCTGGACCTGCCGTTATACATAACAAAGGCTCTGACGCTCGTCCTAACCAAGGCCCAGACACTGTCCCTCACTAAGGCCCTGACACTACTTCTAACTCAGGCCTGACATTATACCTAACGAAGGCTCTGATGCTAACCCAAACGAACGCCCTGACAGTGACCCTAAATAAGGCCTTGACACTATTCCTAACTAAGGGCCTAGCCTTAGCCCCGGCCCCAGCCTCAGGCCCAGCCTCAGCCCTAGCCCCAGGCCCTGATGCTGATCCTACAGAGGACTTTATGCTCCTCCTAGGTCTTTCCCTGACACTGTTCTTAAATAAGGCCTTGTCACTATTCCTAACGAAGGCCGTAGCCCTAGCCCTAGCCCTATCCCCAGCCCCAGACCCTGATCCTATAGAGGCCCTTATGCTCCTCTAGGCCTCGCCCTGACACTGTCCTTGAGTAAGGCCTTGACATTACTACTAAGTCAAGCTGTGATACTGTCCGTAACTAAGGCCCTGAGAGTGTGCCTAACTAAGGGCCTGACTGTCCTCCTAACTCTGGCCCTGCCATTATACATAAACAAGGCTCTGGCGCTCGTCCTAGCCAAAGCCCTGACACTGTCCCTCACTAAGGCCCTGACACTACTTCTAACTCAGGCCCTGACGTTATACCTAACGAAAGGTCTGATGCTAACCCTAAGTAAGGCTGTGACAGTGACTTTAACTAAGGCCTTGACACTATTCCTAACTAAGGCCCTAGCCCCAGCCCCAGCCCTAGCCCTAGCCCCAACCCGAGGCCCAGCCCCTGACCCAACCCGAGCCCCAGCCGCAGCCCCAGCCCAAGCCCCGGCCCCAGCCCCGGCCCCAGCCCCAGCCCCTGATGCTGATCCTACAGAGACCCTTATGCTCCTCCTAGGCCTTGCCCTGACACTGTCCTTAACTAAGGCCTTGACACTACTACAAACTGAGGATGTAATATTGTCCCTAACTAAGGCCCTGACAGTGTCCCTAACTAAGGGCCTGACTCTCCTCCTAACTCTGGCTCTGCCATTTTACATAAAAAAGGCTCTGACGCTCGTCCTAAGAAGGCCCTCACACTGTCCCTCACTAAGTCCCTGACACTACTTCTAACTCAAGCCCTGACATTATACCTAACGAAGGCTGTGATGCTAACCCTAATTAACGCCCTGAAAGTGACCCTAACCAAGGCCTTGAGACTATTCCTAACTAAGGGCCTAGTCCTAGCCCTAGTCCTAGCCCCAGCCCCAGCCCCAGCCCCAGCCCCAGACCTAGTCACAGCCCTAGCCCCTGATGCTGATCCTAAAGAGGCCCTTATGTTCCTCCTAGAACTTGCCCTGACAGTGTCTTTAACTAAGGCCTTGACACTAATACTAACTCAGGGTGTGATACTGTCCCTAACTAAGACCCTGAAAGTGTCCCTAACTAAGGGCCTGACTCTCCTCGTAACACTTTCCCTGCCATTATACATAAAAAAGGCTCTGACGCTCATCCTAACCAAGGCCCTGACATTGTCCCTCACTAAGGCCCTGACACTACTTCTAAATCAAGCCCTGACATTATACGTAACGAAGGCTGTGATGCCAACCCTAACTAAGGCCCTGACAGTGACGCTAACTAAGTCCTTGACACTATTCCTAAGTATGGCCCTAGCCCTAGCCCTAGCCCTAGCCCCAGCCCCAGCCCCAGCCCCAGCTCCAGCCCCAGCCTTAGCCCCATCAATATCCCCAGCCCCAGCCCTAGCCCCAGCCGCAGCCCCACAGCCAGCCCCTGCCCCTACCCCAGATGCTGATCCTACCGAGGCCCTTATGCTCCTCCTAGGTCTTGCCGTGACACTGTCCTTAACTAAGGCCTTGAGACTACTACTAACTCAGGCTGTGATACTGTCTGTAACTAAGGCCCTGACAGTGTCCCTAACTAAGGGCCTGACTCTCCTCCTAACTCTGGACCTGCCGTTATACATAACAAAGGCTTTGACGCTCGTCCTAACCAAGGCCCAGACACTGTCCCTCACTAAGGCCCTAACACTACTTCTAACTCAGGCCTGACATTATACCTAAGGAAGGCTCTGATGCCAACCCTAACTAAGGCCCTGACAGTGACCCTAACTAAGGCCTTGACACTATTCCTAAATATGGCCCTAGCCCCAGCCCTAGCCCTAGCCCCAGCCCCATCCCCATCCCCATCCCTAGCCCCAGCCTCAGCCCCAGCCCCATCCCTAGCCCCAGCCCCAGCCCCAGCCCCAGCCCCATCCCTAGCCCCTGCCCCTGCCCTATCCCCAGCCCCAGCCGCAGCCCCAGAGGCAGGCCCTGCCCGTACCCCAGATGCTAATCCTACAGCGGCCCTTATGCTCCTCCTAGGCCTTGCCCTGACACTGTCCTTAACTATGGCCTTGACACTACTACTAACTCAGGCTGTGATACTGTCCCTAACTAAGGCTCAGGCAGTGTCCTTAACTAAGGGCCCCACTCTTTTCCTAACTCTGGCCCTGCCATTATACAAAAGAAAGCTCTGACACTAGTCCTAAAAAAGGCCCTGACACTGTCCCTCAATAAGTCCCTGACACTACTTCTAACTCAGGCCCTGACATTATACCTAATGAAGGCTCTGATGAGAACCCTAACTAAGGCCCTGACAGTGACCCTAAGTAAGGCCTTTCCACTATTCCTAGCTAAGGGCCTAGTCCTTGCCCTAGTCCTAGTCCTAGCCCTAGCGCCAGCCCCAGCCCCAGCCTCAGCCCCAGCCCAAAACCCAGACCCAGACCCATCCACAGCCCCAGCCCCTGATGCTGATCTTACAGAGGCCCTTTTGCTCCTCCTAGGCCTTTCCCTGTCAGTGTGCTTAACTAAGGCCTTGACACAACTACTAACTCAGGCCGTAATATTGTCCCTAACTAAGGCGCTAACAGTGTCCCTAACTAAGGGCCTGACTCTCCTCCTATCTCTGGCTCTGCCATTTTACATAACAAAGGCTCTGACCCTCATCCTAACCAAGGCCCAGACACTGTCCCTCACTAAGGCCCTCACACTACTTCTAACTCAGGCCCTGACATTATACCAAATGAAGGCTGTGATGCTAACCCTAATTAAGGCCGTGACAGTGACCCTAACTAAGGCCTTGACACTATTCCTAACTAAGGGCCTAGCCTTAGCCCCAGGCCCAGTCCCGCCACAGCCCTAGCCCGAGCCCGAGCCCCAGCCCCAGCCCCTGATCCTACAGAGGCCCTTATGCTCCTCCTAGGCCTTGCCCTGACAATGTCCTTAACTAAGACCTTGACACTACTACTAACTCAGACCGTGATCCTGTCCGTAACTAAGGCCCTGACAGTGTCCCTAACTAAGGGCCTGACTCTCCTCCTAACTCTGGACCTGCCATTATACATAACAAAGGCTCTGACGCTCGTCCTAACCAAGGCCCAGACGCTGTCCCTCACTAAGGCCCTGACACTACTTCTAACTCAGGCCTGACATTATACCTAACGAAGGCTCTGATGCTAACCCTAACGAACGCCCTGACAGTGACCCTAAATAAGGCCTTGACACTATTCCTAACTAAGGGCCTAGCCTTAGCCCCGGCCCCAGCCTCAGGCCCAGCCTCAGCCCTAGCCCCAGGCCCTGATGCTGATCCTACAGAGGACTTTATGCTCCTCCTAGGTCTTTCCCTGACACTGTTCTTAAATAAGGCCTTGTCACTATTCCTAACGAAGGCCGTAGCCCTAGCCCTAGCCCTATCCCCAGCCCCAGACCCTGATCCTATAGAGGCCCTTATGCTCCTCTAGGCCTCGCCCTGACACTGTCCTTGAGTAAGGCCTTGACATTACTACTAAGTCAGGCTGTGATACTGTCCGTAACTAAGGCCCTGAGAGTGTCCCTAACTAAGGGCCTGACTGTCCCCCTAACTCTGGCCCTGCCATTATACATAAAAAAGGCTCTGACGCTCCTCCTAACCAAGGCCCTGACACTGTCCCTCACTAAGGCCCTGACACTACTTCTAACTCAGGCCCTGACATTATACGTAACGAAGGGTCTGATGCCAACACTAACTAAGGCCCTGACAGTGACACTAACTAAGGCCTTGACACCATTCCTAACTATGGCTCTAGCCCTAGCCCAATCTCCAGCCCCTGCGCCAGCCCCAGCCCTAGCCCCAGCCACTGATGCTGATCCTACAGAGGCCCGTATGGTCCTCCTAGGCCTTGCCCTGACAATGTCCTTAACTAAGGCCTTGACACTACTACTAACTCAGGCTGTGATACTGTCCCTAACTAAGACCCTGAAAGTGTCCTTAACTAAGGGCCTGACTCTCCTCCTAACACTTTCCCTGCCATTATACATAAAAAAGGCTGTGACGCTCGTCCTAACCAAGGCCCTGACACTGTCCCTCACTAAGGCCCTGACACTACTTCTAACTCAAGCCCTGACATTATACCTAACGAAGGCTATGATGCCAACCCTAACTAAGGCCCTGACAGTGACCCTAACTAAGGCCTTGACACTATTCCTAAATATGGCCCTAGCCCCAGCCCTAGCCCTAGCCCCAGCCCCATCCCCATCCCCAGCCCCAGCCGCAGCCCCAGCCCCATCCCTAGCCCCAGCCCCAGCCCCAGCCCTAGCCCCAGCCCCAGCCCCAGCCCTAGCCCCATCCCTAGCCCCTGCCCCTGCCCTATCCCCAGCCCCAGCCGCAGCCCCAGAGGCAGGCCCTGCCCGTACCCCAGATGCTAATCCTACAGTGGCCCTTATGCTCCTCCTAGGCCTTGCCCTGACACTGTCCTTAACTATGGCCTTGACACTACTACTAACTCAGGCTGTGATACTGTCCCTAACTAAGGCTCAGGCAGTGTCCTTAACTAAGGTCCCCACTCTTTTCCTAACTCTGGCCCTGCCATTATACAAAAGAAAGCTCTGACACTAGTCCTAAAAAAGGCCCTGACACTGTCCCTCACTAAGTGCCTTTCACTACTTCTAACTCAGGCCCTGACATTATACCTAATGAAAGCTCTGATGAGAACCCTAACTAAGGCCCTGACAGTGACCCTAAGTAAGGCCTTTCCACTATTCCTAACTAAGGGCCTAGTCCTAGCCCTAGTCCTAGTCCTAGCCCTAACGCCAGCCCCAGCCCCAGCGTCAGCCCCAGCCCGAAACCCAGACCCAGACCCATCCACAGCCCCAGCCCCTGATGCTGATCTTACAGAGGCCCGTTTGCTCCTCCTAGGCCTTTCCCTGTCAGTGTGCTTAACTAAGGCCTTGACACAACTACTAACTCAGGCCGTAATATTGTCCCTAACTAAGGCGCTAACAGTGTCCCTGGCTAAGGGCCTGACTCTCCTCCTATCTCTGGCTCTGCCATTTTACATAAAAAAGGCTCTGACCCTCATCCTAACCAAGGCCCAGACACTGTCCCTCACTAAGGCCCTCACACTACTTCTAACTCAGGCCCTGACATTATACCAAACGAAGGCTGTGATGCTAACCCTAATTAAGGCCGTGACAGTGACCCTAACTAAGGCCTTGACACTATTCCTAACTAAGGGCCTAGCCTTAGCCCCAGGCCCAGTCCCGCCACAGCCCTAGCCCGAGCCCGAGCCCCAGCCCCAGCCCTTGATCCTACAGAGGCCCTTATGCTCCTCCTAGGCCTTGCCCTGACAATGTCCTTAACTAAGGCCTTGACACTACTACTAACTCAGACCGTGATCCTGTCCGTAACTAAGGCCCTGACAGTGTCCCTAACTAAGGGCCTGTCTCTCCTCCTAACTCTGGACCTGCCATTATACATAACAAAGGCTCTGACGCTCGTCCTAACCAAGGCCCAGACACTGTCCCTCACTAAGGCCCTGACACTACTTCTAACTCAGGCCTGACATTATACCTAACGAAGGCTCTGATGCTAAGCCTAACTAACGCCCTGACAGTGACCCTAAGTAAGGCCTTGACTCTATTCCTAACTAAGGGCTTAGCCTTAGCCCCAGCCCCAGCCTCAGCCCCAGCCTCAGCCGTAGCCCCAGCCCTAACCACAGCCCCTGCCCCATCCCCAGCCCCAGGCCCTGATGCTGATCCTACAGAGGCCTTTATGTTCCTCCTAGGTCTTGCCCTGACACTGTCCTTAACTAAGGCCTTGTCACTATTCCTAACTAAGGCCGTAGCCGTAGCCCTAGCCCTATACCCAGCCCCAGCCCCTGATCCTACAGAGGCCCTTATGCTCCTCCTAGGCCTCGCCCTGACACTGTCCTTAAGTAAGGCCTTGACATTACTACTAACTCAGGCTGTGATACTGTCCCTAACTAAGGCCCTGACAGTGTCCCTAACTAAGGGCCTGACTCTCCTCCTAACTGTGGCTCTGCCATTTTACATAAAAAAGGCTCTGACGCTCCTCCTAACAAGGCCCTCACACTGTCCGTCACCAAGGCCATGACACTACTTCGAACTCAGGCCCTGACATTATACCTAACGAAGGGTCTGATGCTTACCCTAATTAACGCCCTGAAAGTGACCCTAACTAAGGCCTTGAGACTATTCTTAACTAAGGGCCTAGTCCTAGCCCTAGTCCTAGCATCAGCCCCATCCCCAACCCCAGCCCCATCCCCAGCTCCACACCCAGCCCCAGCCCCAGCCCCAGCCCCTGATCCTACAGAGGACTTTATGGTCCTCCTAGGCCATGCCCTGACACTGTCCTTAACTAAAGACTGTACATTACTACTAGCTCAGTCCGTCATACTGTTCCTAACTAAGGCCCTGACAGTGTCCCTAACTAACCGTCTGACTCTTCTCCTAACTCTGGCCCTGCCATTATCATAAGAAAGTCTCTGACACTCGTCCTAACCAAGGCCCTGACGCTCTCCCTAACAAAGGCTCTGAAGGTAGTCCAAACCAAAGCCCTGACACTGTCCTAACTTACGCCCTGACACTATTCCTAAAACAGGCTCTGACATTGTCCCTAAGAGAGGCACTGATTCCACTCCTAACTCAGGCCCTGAGAATGTTCGTAAATAAGGCCCTCACACTACTCCTAAATCAGGCCCTGACACAATACCGAACAAAGACTCTGATGCTAGTTGTAAGTAAGGCCCTGACACTGTCCTTAACTAAGGCCCTGACACTACTTCTAACTCAAGCCCTGACATTATACCTAACGAAGGCTATGATGCCAACCCTAACTAAGGCCCTGACAGTGACCCTGACTAATTGCCTGACTCTCCTCCTAACTCTGGCCCTGCCATTATAATAACAAAGGCTCTGACACTCATCCTAACCAAGGCCTTGACACTGTCCGTCACCAAGGCCCTGACACTACTTCTAACTCAGGCCGTGACATTATATCTAACAAAGGCTCTGATGCTAACCCTAACTAAGGCCCTGACAGTGACCCTAACTAAGGCCTTGACACTATTCCAAACTAAGGCCCAGCCCTAAACCTAGCCCTAGCCCTCCCCTAGCCCCATCTCCATCCCCATCCCCATCCCCATCCCCTGATGCTGATACTACAGAGGCCCTTATGCTCCTCCTAGGCCTTGCCCTGACACTGTCCCTACCGAAGGCCGTGATACTTGTCCTAAAGAAGGACCAGGTGCTCTCGATAACTAAGGCCTTCAAAGTGTCCCTCGCTCCGTTCCTGACTTTATCCCTAGTCCGTAGTTAATGTCCTGCCTCTTATCCTACCTGATGCCCTAATGATGTCCCTAACTAAGGCCCTGAGTAGTCATCACTAAGACCCTGACACTGTTTGTAAGTAAGGCCCAGAAGCTGTCCCTAATGCAGGCCCTGCTGCCAGCAATAACTAAAGGCCTGACACTATCCTGAGCTAATATACTGACCCACCTCGAACCAAGATCCTGACACTATCCCTAAGTCAGCCCTGATGCTGGCCCTAAATCAAGCCCTGATGCTGTCCCTAACACAGGCCCTGAAGCTATCCCTAACTGAGGCCTTGATGGTGCGCCTAACTCAGGTCCTGATCATGTCTTTAACTAAGACCGTAATTGTGATCCTACAGAGGCCCTGATGCTGCTCCTGAGTCATGCCCTGACAGTGTCCCCAGCTAAGGGCCTGATGCTAGGCCTCACTCGGGCCCTGTCGCTCTCCCTACATCAGGCTGTGACGCTGTCCCTACCTGAAGCCCTGACACTTGTTCTAAATAAGGCCCCGATATTCTCAGTAACTAAGGTGTTGACACTATACCTGGGTCGTGTCCTGACAGTATACATAGATCATAACTTATCTCCCTGTCTTTAGCTAAAGTCGAGCCTCTTATGGCAAGTAAAGCTCTGATGCTGTGCTTAACTCACGCCCTGAATTTAGCCCGAAGGCCGTGCCACTGTCCCTAACTAAGGCCTAGATGCTGGCCCAACGTCAGGGCCTGATACTGTCCCTAACAAAGTCCCTGACACTATGCCTGACTCAAGCCCTGACAGTGTACCTAACAGAAGGCCCTGACGCCAGTCCTAACCAAGACCCTGCCGCTAGCCCTAACAAAGGCTCTGATGGTAGTCCTAACCAAGGCACTGACACTGTCCCTAAGTAGGGCCTGAGACTACGGCTAACTCAGGCCGTGATACGATACCTAAGCAAGGCTCTGATGCTAGTCCTAACTAAGGCCCTGACACTGTCCTGACACTACACCTAACACAGGCCCTTGACACTGTTCCTAAGATAGGCACTGATTCCACTCCTAACTCAGGCCCTGTCACTGTCCCTAACTAGGGCCCTGACACTACTCCTAGCTCAGGCCCTGACACGATACCTAATGAAGGCTCTGATGCTAATCCTAAGTCTCTGACACTAATCCTAAGTAAGGCCTTGACAGTACTCCTAACTAATCCCCTGACACTGACCCTAACTAAGGCCTTGACACTACTCCTAAATCAGGCCCTGACACGATACTGAATGAAGGCTCTGATGCTAGTTGTAAGTAAGGCCCTGACACTGTTTTTAACTAAGGCCTTGACACTACTACTAACTCAGGCCGTGATACTGTCCCTAACTAAGGCCCTGACAGTGTCCTTGATTAAGGGCCTGAATCTCCTAACTCTGGCCCTGCCATTTTACAGAACAAAGGCTGTGACGCTCGTCCTAACCAAGGCTCTGACATGACTTCTACCTCAGGCCCTGACATTATACCTAAGGAAGGCTCTGATGCTAACCGTAACTAAGGCCCTGACAGTGACCCTAACTAAGGCCTTGACACTCTTCCTAACTAAGGCCCTAGCCCTAGCCGTATCCCTAGCCCTAGCCCTTGCCCCAGCCTTATCCCCAGCCCCAGCACCAGCCCCTGATCCTACAGAGGCCAGTATGCTACACTTAGCCCTTGCAGTGACACAGTCCTTAACTAAGGCCTTGACACTACTACTAACTCAGGCCGTGATACTGTCCCTAACTTAGGCCTTGACAGTGACCCTAACTAAGTCCTTGACACTAGCCCCAGCCCCAGCCCCTGATCCTACAGAGGCCCTTATGCTCCTCCTAGGCCTTGCCGTGACACTGTCCTTAACTAAGGACTTGACACTACTACTAACTCAGGCCATGATACTGTCCCTAACTAAGGCCTTGACAGTGTCCCTAACTAGCGGCCTGACTCTCCTCCTAACTCTGGCCCTGCCATTATACATAACAAAGTCTCTGACGCTCCTCGTAACCAAGGCCCTGACACTCTGCCTAACAAAGGCTCTGATGGTATTCCTAACCAAGGCCCTGAGACTGTCCTAACTTAATGCCCTGACACTACCCCTAACACAGACTCTGACACTGTTCCTAAGAGAGGCACTGATTCCACTCCTAACTCAGGCCCTGACACTGTCCGTAAATAAGGCCCTCACACTACTCCTAAATCAGGCCCTGACACAATACCAAACAAAGACTCTGATGCTAGTTGTAAGTAAGTCCCTGGCACTGTCCTTAACTAAGGCCTTGACACTACTACTAACTCAGGCTGTGATACTGTCCCTAACTAAGGCCCTGACAGTGTCCCTGACTAAGGGCCTGACTCTCCTCGTAACTCTGGCTCTGCCATTATACATAACAAAGGCTCTAACGCTCGTCCTTACCAAGGACATGACACTGTCCCTCACTAAGGCCCTGACACTACTTCTAACTAAGGCCCTGACATTATACCTAATGAAGGCTCTGATGCTAACCCTAACTAAGGCCCTGACAGTGACCCTAACTAAGGCCTTGACACTATTCCTAAGGCCCTATCCCTAACCCTAGCCCCAGCCCTCTCCTAGCCCCATCCCCATCCCCAGCCCCATCCCCTGCCCCTGATTGTACAGAGCCCCTTATGCTCCTCCTAGGCCTTGCCCTGACAGTGTCCCTACCGAAGGCCATGATACTGGTCCTAAAGAAGGACCAGGTGCTCTCGATAACTAAGGCCTTCAAAGTGTCCCTCGCTCCGTTCCTGACTTTATCCCTAGTCCGTAGTTAATGTCCTGCCTCTTACCCTACCTGAAGCCCTAATGCTGTCCCTAACTAAGGCCCTGACTAGTCATCACTAAGGCCCTGACACTGTTTGTAAGTAAGGCCCGGAAGCTGTCTCTAATGCAGGGCCCTGCTGCCGGCAATAACTAAAGGCCTGACACTATCCTGAGCTAATATACTGACCCACCTCTAACCAAGGTCCTGACACTATCCCTAAGTCAGCCCTGATGCTGGCCCTAAATCAAGCCCTGAGACTGTCCCTAACACAGGCCCTGAAGCCATCCCTAACTGAGGCCTTGACGGTCTGCCTAACTTAGGCCCTGATCATGTCTTTAACTAAGACCATAATTGTGATCCTACAGAGGCCCTGATGCTGCTCCTGAGTCATGCCCTGACAGTGTCCCCAGCTAAGGGCCTGATGCTAGGCCTCACTCGGGCCCTGTCGCTCTCCCTACATCAGGCTGTGACGCTGTCCCTACCTGAAGCCCTGACACTTGTTCTAAATAAGGCCCCGATATTCTCAGTAACTAACGTGTTGACACTATACCTGGGTCATGTCCTGACAGTATACCTAGATCATAACTTATCCCTGTCTTTAGCTAAAGTCGAGCCTCTTATGGCAACTGAAGCCCTGATGCTGTGCTTAACTCAGGCCCTGAATTCAGCCCCAAGGCCATGCCACTGTCCCTAACTAAGGCCTAGATGCTGGTCCAACATCAGGGCCTGATACTGTCCCTAACAAAGTCCCTGACACTATGCCTGACTCAAGCCCTGACAGTGTACCTAACAGAAGGCCCTGACGCCAGTCCTAACCAAGACCCTGCCACTGGCCCTAACAAAGGCTCTGATGGTAGTCCTAACCAAGGCACTGACACTGTCCCTAAGTAGGGCCTGAGACTACAGCTAACTCAGGCCATGACACGATACCGAACAAAGGCTTGATGCTAGTTGTAAGTAAGGCCCTGACACTGTTTTTAACTGAGGGCTTGACACTACTACTAACTCAGGCCATGATACTGTCCCTAACTAAGGCCCTGACAGTGTCCCTAACTAAGGGCCTGCCTCTCCTCCTACCTCTGGCCCTGCCATTATACATAACAAAGTCTCTGACGCTCGTCCTAACCAAGGCACTGACACTATCCCTAAAAAAGGCTGTGATGGTAGTCCTAACCAAGGCCCGGACACTGTCCCAACTTATGCCCTGACACTACACCTAACACAGACTCTGACAGTGTTCCTAAGAGAGGCACTGATTCCACTCATAACTCAGGCCCTGACACTGTCCCTAACTAAGGCCCTGACACTACTCCTAAATCAGACCCTGACAAGATACCGAACAAAGGCTCTGATACTAGTTGTAAGTAAGGCCCTGACACTGTCCTTAACTAAGGCTTGACACTACTACTAACTCAGGCTGTGATAGTATCCCTAACTAAGGCCCTGACAGTGTCCCTAACTAAGGGCCTGACTCTTCTCCTAACTCTGGCCCTGCCATTATACATAAGAAAGGCTCTGACACTCATCCTACCAAATACCTTACACTGTCCCTCACTAAGGCCCTGACACTACTTCTAACTCAGGCCCTGACATCATACCTAATGAAGGCTCTGACGCTAACCCTAACAGAGGCCCTGACAGTGACACTAACTAAGGCCATGACACTATTCCTAACTAAGGCCCTAGCCCTCGCCCCAGCGCCAGCCCCAGCCCCAGCCCCTGATGCTGATCCTACATAGGCCCATATGCTCCTCCTAGGCCTTGCCCTGACAGTGTCCTTAACTAAGGCCTTGACACTACTACCAACTCAGGCCGTGATACTGTCCCTAAATAAGGCCCTGACAGTGTCCCTAACTAAGGACCTGACTCTTCTCCTAACTCTGGCCCTGCCATTATACATAACAAAGGCTGTGACACTCTTCCTAACCAAGGCCCTGAAATGACTTCTACCTCAGGCCCTGACATTATACCTAACGAAGGCTCTGATGCTAACCCTAACTAAGGCCGTGACAGTGACCCTGAGTAAGGCCTTGACACTATTCCTAACTAGGCCCTGAAGCTACACTTAACTCAGGCCCTGACACTGTCCCTAAATAAGGCCCTGATACTACACCTACAACAGGCCCTGACCCTGTTCCTAACAGAGGCACTGATGCTAGTCCTAACTCAGGCCCTGAGAGTGTCCGTAACAAACGCCCTGCTCCTGTCAATATCTAAAGTTTTGACAGTTCCCTTAGCATATATCCTGTCCCATCTCTTACTAAGGTCCTGAAACTTTCCCTAAGTGAGCCTTGACACTGTCCCTAAGTAAGACCCTGAGCCTGTCCCTAAGTGAGGCCCTGAGAATGTCTTTAACCAAGACCGTGATGCTGATCCTACAGAGGCCCTCTTACTCCTCCTAGGCCTTGCCCTGACACTGTCCCTACCGAAGGCTGTGATGCTGGTCCTAAAGAAGGCCCAGGTGCTCTCAGTAACTAAGGCCTTCAAACTGTCCCTCGCTACGTTCCTGTCTTAATCCCTAGCCCGTAACCTGACTCAGTCCGTAGTTAATGTCCTGCCTCTTACCCTACCTGAAGCCCTAATGCTGTCCCTAACTAAGTTCCTGACTAGTCATCAGTAAGGCCCTGACACTGTTTGTAAGTAAGGCCCGGAAGCTGTCCCTAATGCAGGCCCTGCTGCCGGCAATAACTAAAGGCCTGACACTATCCTGAGCTAATATACTGACCCATCTCTAACCAAGGTCCTGACACTATCCATAAGTCAGCCCTGTTGCTGGCCCTAAATCCCTGAGGCTGTCCCTAAGACAGGCCCTGAAGCTATCCCTAACTGAGGCCTTGACGCTCCGCCTAACTCAGGCCCTGACCATGTCTTTTTTTTTTTTTTTTTTTGCGATACACCAGCCTCTCACTGTTGTGGCCTCTTCCGTTGTGGAGCACAGGCTCCGGACGCACAGGCTCAGCAGCCATGGCTCACGGGCCCAGCAGCTCCATGGCATGTGGGATCTTCCCGGACCAGGGCACGAACCCGTGTCCCCTGCATCGGCAGGCGGCCTCTAAACCACTGCACCACCAGGGAAGCCCCCATGTCTTTAACTAAGACCGTAATGCTGATCCTACAGAGGCCCTGATGCTTCTCCTGAGTCATGACCTGACAGTGTCCCGAGCTAAGGGACTGATGCTAGGCCTCACTCAGGCCCTGTCACTCTCCCTACGTCAGGCTCTGATGCTGTCCCTACCTGAAGCCCTGACACTGGTTCTAACCAAGGCCCTGATACTCTCAGTAACTAAGGTGTTGACACTATACCTGGGTCATTTCCTGACACTATACCTAGATCATAATTTAACCCTGTCTTTAGGTAAAGTCAGGCCTCTTATGGCAACTAAAGCACTGATGCTGTCCCTAACTCAGGCTCTGAATTCAGCCCCAAGGCTGTGACACTGTCCCTAACTAAGGCCTTGATGCTCTAAGTCAGCTCCTGATACTGTCCTTAACTAAGGCCATAATACTATTCCTAACTCAAGCCCTGACAGTGTACCTAACAGAAGGCTCTGACACTAGTCCCAACCAAGGTCCTGACAGTGTCCGTAACAAAGGCTCTGTTGCTCCTAACCAATGCCCGGACACTGTCCCTAAGTAGAGCCTGAGATTACGGCTAACTCAGGCCGTGACACGATACTGAACAGAGGTTCTGATGCTGGTCCTAACTCAGGCCCTCACACTATTCCTAAGAAAGGCTCTGGTGCTACTCCTAACTAAGGCCCTGAGACTACTCCTAACTCACGCCCTGACACTCTCCCTAAATAACGCCCTGACATTACTCCTAGCTCAACCCGTGAATGTGTCCCCAACTAAGGCCCTTGTACTCCTAATATAGGCCCTGCCACGATACCTAACAAAGGCTCTGATGCTAGTCCTAACTAAGGTCCTGACACTGTCTGAACTAAGGCCCTGACACTACACCTACCTCAGGCCCTGACACTGTCCATAACTAAGGACCTGACACTACTAACTCAGGCCCAGACATGATACCTAATGAAGGCTCTGATGCTAATCCTAACTAAGGCCCTGACATTGACCCTAGCTCAGTCCCTGACACTGTCCCTAACTCAGGCCCTGACACTGTCCCTATCAAAGGCCCTGCTGCCATCAATATCTAAAGTTTTGACACTATCCTGAGCATATATCCTGTCACATCTCTTACTAAGGTCGTGAAACTGTCCCTACGTGAGCCTTGACGCTGTCCCTAAGTGAGGCCCTGAGCTTGTCCCTGAGTGAGACCCTGAGAATGTCTTTAACCAAGACCCTGATGCTGATCCTACAGAGGCCCTTATGCTCCTCCGAGGCCTTGCCCTGGCACTGTCCCTACCGAAGGCCATGACGCTGGTTGTAAAGAAGGCCCAGGTTCTCTCAGTAACTAAGGCCTTCAAACTGTCCCTCTGTCCTTTCCTGACCTTATCCCTAGCCCGTAACCTGACTCAGTCCATAGTTAATATCCTGCCTCTCATCCTACATAAAGCCCTAATGCTGTCCCTAACTAAGGCCCTGAATAGTCCTGTTAAGGCCCTGACACTGTCTTAAAGTAAGGCCCGGAAGCTGTCCCTAATGTAGGCCCTGCTGATAGTAATAACTAAAGGCCTGACACTATTCCTAAGTCAGCCCTGACGCTGTCCCCAAATAAAGCCGTGAGGTTGTCGCTAACATAGGCCCTGAAGCTACCCGTAACTGAGGCCCTGACGCTCTCCCTAACTCAGTCTCTGATCATGTCTTAAGACCGTAATGCTGATTCTACAGAGGCCCTGATGCTGCTCCTGAGTCATGCCCTGACAGTGTCCCTAGCTAAGGGCCTGACGCTAGGCCTCAGTCATGCTCTGACCGTGTCTCTGTCAGGCTCTGACGCTGTCCCTACCTGAATCCCTGACACTCGTTCTGAACAAGGCCCTGATCCTCTCAGTAACTAAAGTTTGACACTATCCCTAGGTTATTTCCTGATACTATACCTAGACCTTAACCTAACCGTTTCTTTAGCTAAAGTTGAGCTTCTTATGCCAACTAAAGCCCTGATGCTGTGCCTAACTGAGGCCCTGAATTTAGTCCCAAGGCCGTGACACTGTCCCTAACTAAGGCCTAGATGCTCATCCTAAGTCAGGGCCTCATACTGTCCCTACCTAGGGCACTGACACTATTCCTAACTGAGGCCCTGACACAATCCCTAACAAAGTCCTTGACACTACTGCTAACTCAGGCCCTGACAGTGTCCCTAAATAACGCCCTGATACTACTCCTAACTCAGGCCATGACATTGTTCCTAACAAAGGCTCTGATACTACTCTTAACTCAGGCCCTGATATGATACCTAACAAAGACTCTGATGCTAGTCCTAACCAAGGCCCTGACACACACTGTCCCTATCTAAGGCCTCGACATTGCTCCTAACTCAGGCCCTCACACGATTACTAACAAAGGCTCTGTTGCTAGTCCTAACTAAGGACCTGACACTGTCCCCAACTAAGGCCCTGACACTACTCCTAAGTCAGGCCTTGACATGATACCTAACAAAGGCTGTGATGCTAGTCCGAACTAAGGCCCAACAGTGTCCCTAACTAAAGCCTTGACACTACTCCTAAGTCAAGGGCCTTAGTTAGGTCCTGTTTCAGCACCTTAGTTAGGAATAGCATCAGAACCTTTGTTAGGTATCGTGTCAGGGCCTAAGTTAGGAGTACTGTCAGGGCCTTAGTTAGGTACAGTGTCAGGGGCTGAGTTAGGAGTACGGTGAAGGCCTTGGTGAGGACAGTGTCAGGGCCTTAGTTAGGACTATTCAGGTCCTTAGTTAGGGACAGAGTTAGGGCTTCAGGTAGGCTAATTATTACTTAATAAGTAAGCCTTGTTAGGTATCGGGTCAGGGCCTAAGTTAGGAGTACTGTCAGGGTCTTAGTTAGGGACAGTGTGAGGGCCTTGGTTAGGACTAGCATCTGAGCCTTTGTTAGGGACAGTGTCAGGGTCTTAGGACTAACGTCAGGACCTTCTGTTAGGTACACTGTCAGGGCCTGAGTTAGGATTAGTGTTAGGGCCTTTGTTAGGGACAGTATCAGGCCCTGACATTCGACCAGCATCTAGGCCTTAGTTAGGGACAGTGTCAAGGCCTTGGGACTAAGTCAGGGCCTGAGTTATGCACAGCATCAGGCCTTTAGTTGGCATAAGAGGCTCGACTTTAGATAAAGACAGGGTTACATTAAGGTATAGGTATAGTGTCAGGAAATGACCTGGGGATAGTGTGAATACCACAGTTACTGAGAGTATCAGGTCCTTGTTTAGAACCAGTTTCAGGGGTTCAGGTAGGGATCGCCTGGGAGCCTGTCTTAGGGAGAGCGACAGGGCCTGAGTGAGGCCTAGCATCAGGCCCTTAGCTAGGGACACTCTCAGGGCATGACTTAGGAGCAGCATTAAGGCCTTTGTAGGATGAGCAGTAGGGTCTTAGTTAAAGACATGATCAGGGCCTGAGTTAGGAGTACGTTCAGGGCCTTAGGTAGGGAGAGTGTCAGGGCCTTAGTTAAGACTAGCATCAGAGCCTTTGTTAGGTATCGTCTCAGGGCCTGAGTTATGAGTAGTGTCAGGGCCTTAGTTAGGGACAGTGTCAGGACCTGAGATAGGAGTAGTGTGAAGGCTTTAGTTAGGGCTAGTTTCAGGGCCTGATTTAGCAGTAGTCAGGGCCTTAGTTAGGGACAGCATTAGGGCTTCAGGTAGGATAAGAGGCAGGACATTAGCTGCGGACTGAGTCAGGTTACAGGCTAGGCATAACGTCAGGAAATGAGCGAGGGATAGTTTCAATGCCTTAGTTATTCAGATCATCAGGGCCTTATTTAGGACCTGCGTCAGGGTCTTATCTAGGGGCAGTGTCCACGCAAGGCTTAGGAGTAGCACCAGTACTTCTGTAAGATCAGCATCAGGGTCTTTGTTAAAGACATTATCAGGACCTCTGTTAGGGACAGCCTCAGGGCCTCTCTTAGGGACAGTTTCAGGAACTTAGTAAGAGATTGGTCAGGATATAAGCTTAGGATAGTGTCAGGACTTTAGATATTGACAGCAGCAGGGCCTTTATTAGGGACAGTGTCAGGGCCTGATTTAGGACTAGCATCAGTGCCTCTGTTAGGAACAGTGTCAGGGCCTGTTGTAGGTGTAGTATCAAGGCCTTATTTAGGGACAGTGTCAGGGCCTGAGTTAAGTGTAGCATCAGGGCCTTAGTTAGGAATAGTGTCAAGGCCTTAGTTAGGTTACCATCAGTGCCTTCGTTAGGTATCGTGTCAGGGCCTGAGTTAGTAGTAGTGTCAGGGCCTCAGGGACAGTGTCAGGGCCTGAGTCATTAGTAGTGTCAAGGCCTTCGTTAAGGACAGTGTCAGGGCCTGAGCTATGTGTAGCATCAGGGCCTTAGTTAGGAGTAGTGTCAAGGGCTTAGTTAGGGTCAGTGTCAGGGCCTTAGTTAGGATTAGCATCAGAGCCTTCGTTAGGTACCGTGTCAGGGCCTGAGTTAGGAGTAGTGTCAGTGCCTTTGTTTCGGACAGTGTCAGGGCCTTGGTTAGAACTAGCGTCAGAGCCTTTGTTAGTTATAATGTCAGGGCAGATTTAGGAGTAGTGTCAGGGCCTTAGTTAGGGACACTGTCATGGCCTGAGGTAGGTGTAGTGTCAGGGCCTTAGTTAGGGACACTGTCATGGCTTGAGGTAGGTGTAGTGTCAGGGCCTTAGGTAGAGACAGTATCAGGGCCTGAGTTAGTGGTAGTGTCCAGGCCTTAGTTAAGGACAGTGTCAGAGCCTTAGGTACGATTAGCATCAGAGCCTTTGTTAGGTATCGTGTTAGGGCCTGAATTAGGAGTCACACAAGGCCCTTCATTGGGGACAGTGTTAGGGCCTGAGTTAGGAGTGGCATCAGTGCCTTTGTTAGGAACAGTGTCAGGGCCTTAGGACTAGCATCAGAGCCTTTGTTAGGAATCGTTTGAGGGCCTGAGTTAGGAGTAGTGTCAGGGCCTTAGTTAGGGACAGTGTCAGTGCCTTAGTTAGGAACAGCATCAGAGCCTTTTTTAGGTATCGTGTCATGGCCTGAGTTTTTAGTAATCTCAGGCCTTACTTAGGGACAGTGTCATTGCCTTGGTTAGGACTAGCATCAGAGCCTTTGTTAGGGACAGTGTCAGGGTCTTAGTTAGGACTGGGGTCAGGGCCTTCTGTTAGGTACTGTCAGGGACTGAGTTAGCCATAGTGCTAGGTCCTTAGATGGGGACAGTATGAGGTCCTGACTTTGGACCAGCATCTAGGCCTTAGTTTGGGACAGTGTCAGGGCCTTGGTTAGGAGTAGCATCAGAGCCTTCTGTTAGGTACAGTGTCAGGGCCTGAGTTAGGAATAGTGTTAGGGCCTTTGTTAGGGACAGTATCAGGCCCTGACGTTGGACCAGCATCTAGGCCTTAGTTAGGGACAGTGTCATGGCCTTGGGGCTAAATTCACGGCCTGATTCAGGCACAGCATCAGGGCTTTAGTTGCCATAAGAGGCTCAACTTTAGCTAAAGATAGAGTTAGGTCAATATCTAGGTATAGTGTCAGGAAATGACCTGGAGATAGTGTCAATACCATAGTTACTGAGAGTACCAGGGGCCTTGTTTAGAAACAGTGTTAGGGCTTCAGGTAGGGACAGCGTCAGAGCCTGACGTAAGGAGAGCGACGGCCTGAGTGAGGCCTAGCATCAGGCCCTTAGCTAGGGACACTCTCAGGGCATGACTTAGGAGCAGCATTAGGGCCTTTGTAGGATGAGCAGTAGGGTCTTAGTTAAAGACATGATCAGGGCCTGAGTTAGGAGTACGTTCAGGGCCTTAGGTAGGGAGAGTGTCAGGGCCTTAGTTAAGACTAGCATCAGAGCCTTTGTTAGGCATCATGTCAGGGCCTGTGTTATGTGTAGTGTCAGGGTCTTTGTAAGGGACAGTGTCAGGACCTGAGTTAGGAGTAGTTTGAAGGCTTTGGTTAGGGCCAGTGTCAGGGCCTGAGTTAGGAGTAGTCAGTGACTTAGTTAGGGAAAGCATTAGGGCTTCAGGTAGGATAAGAGGCAGGACATTATCTACAGATCGAGTCAGGTTATGGGCTAGGGAAAATGTTAGGAAATGAGCGAGGGATAGTTTGAAGGCCTTAGTTATTCAGAGCATCAGGGCCTTATTTAGGACCAGCGTCAGGGCCTTATCTAGGGAAAGTGTCAGGCCAGGCTTAGGAGCAGCACAATTGCCTCTGTAGGATGAGCATCAGGGTCTTTGTTAAAGACATTCTCAGGGCCTATGTTAGGGACAGCCTCGGGGCCTCACTTAGGGACAGCGTCAAGGCTTACATCAGGAGAGTTCTAGAACGTTATTAAGACATTCGTTAGAATATATTGTCAGGATAGTGTCAGGACTTTAGATATTGACGGCAGCAGGGCCTTAGGGTCAGTGTCAGGGCCTTGCGACTAGCATCAGAGCCTTCAAAGGAATCGTGTGAGGGCCTGTGTTAGGAGTAGTGTCAGTGCTTTAGTTTGGGCCAGTGTCAGGGCCTGAGTTAGGTGTAGTGTCAGGGCCTTAGTTAGGGACAGTGTCAGGGCCTTAGTTAGGACTAGCGTCAGAGCCTGAGTTAGGAGTAGTGTCAGGGCCTTAGGACTAGCGCCAGGGCCTTCTGTTACGTACAGTGTCAGAACCTGAGTTAGGAATAGTGTTAGGGCCTTAGTTAGGAACAGTATCAAGCCCTGACCTAGGAGAAGCATCTAGGCCTTAATTAAGGACAGTGTCACGGACTTGGGACTAAATTCAGGGCCTGAGTTAGGCGCAGCATCAGGGCTTTAGTTATCATCAGAGGGAGGACATTAGCTAGTGACAGGGTCAGGTTAACATCTAGGGATCGTGTCACGACGTTAGTTACTGAGAGTACCAGGGCCATTTTTAGAACCAATGTCAGGGCTTCAGGTAGGGACAGCGTGATAGCCTGACTTAGGGAGAGTGACAGGGCCCGAGTGAGGCCTAGTGTCATGCCCTTAGCTGAGGACACTGTCAGGTCATGACTTCGGAGGAGCATCAGGGCCTTTGTAGGATCAGTATTAGGGTCTTAGTTAAAAACATGATCAGGGCCTGAGTTAGGGTTAGGGTTAGGGTTAGTGTTGGGTTAGGGTTAAGTTTAGGGTTAGGGGTTAGGGTATGGCTACAGGTTAGGGTTAGGGTAGGGGTTAGGGTACAGGTTAGGGTATGGGTTAGGGTACGGGCTAGGGTTAGGGTACATTTTATGGTGTGGAGCAAGGGTGTCCTGAAGGGAGTGGCTTGGGGTCAGGAGGCAGTGTAGACTGTTTCGTGGGAGAGTCTTGCACGCCTGTGACATTTCGTTCTCGGGGTCAGCATGGCAGCGCGGATCCACCATCTGCCCATTTCTCTGTTCCTTCATCGCTCACTCATTCCCTTGCTCATTCGTTCATTGACCCTCTCGATCCGCGACTTGAGCAGTTACTAAGGGTGTACTGTCTGCAGCAAAACACAGGACGCAGAGGGCCCAAGAGATCTGGCCGTCGGTAAGACTCAGGCCTGCTCAGCGCATCACTCACGGTGAGCCCGGGAGTGAACTGTGCACCAGGGCGGGGGCTCCAGGGGGACGAGAAGACCATGGAACTGGGGTGCTGCCGCTTCCCGCCTCCTCTCCCTCAGGCTCCCTGGCCTGCCCTCATCCCTGTGGCGCAGCTCTGTGATTGGTCACCCTTTGTGTGGTAGAGGCCTGGAGGAGATGGTCAGTGTCCTCATGGGAGGATCCTGCTGCCCACAGAGCATCTGGGACTCTGAATCCAAGTTCAGCAAGGGGAATACTCTGGAGCTTTCTGACCCTCCAGGCCCCAAAAGCCTGGGAGCTTGGCTGGGCTCCTGTATCCACTTCTTATGCATTCTTTCTGGATCCCCCATCCCATCACAGTGAGGATCCAGAAGGTGCTGTGTGAGGCCCTTTCCAGTCTGGGCAGCACCAGGGCCCTGGGGCTCTTCCAGGCCCAGAGCATCTGTGTGTGTGTTCCAGTGCAGTGAAAAATTGACAGTTTTCACACAGTGTAGAACAAGCCTGGCTTTTATTTATGGTTCGTGTTGTATGTGATTTTTCATGGTCTTGGAGAGTCCTATCATTTTTTGATGCATCAGCACATTTGCCCACAACACATGCTTGAGTCCCCAGGCTCAGGGGGTATCCTGGGCTCTCTGGTCAGGAAGGCCCAGTCAGACTGAGGGGAGACTGACCACACCCAAGGCCTGGTCCTTGTCAGGCAGAGGGCAGGAGAGAGTCCAGTTGAGGCAGGATTGAGGCTCATTCCAGGAGGGTCATCCTGACTGTGGTCTAAAGAGATGCTGCTGCTTTTGGGAATATTTTTTTCTAGAGGAGAAAAACAGAGATGTTGTATAGAGCATGACTTGGACTAACAGACAAAGGTAAGTCTGTGCAGGCCTGCGAGAGGGGATCATGTCTCCCTGATCTTCATGGACTGTAGACCCAGCACCTCCCCAATCAGCCCCAGGTGGAGCAGCATTAAGACATACAAGAAGTGGACTTGGGTCAGACTGCAGCTTTGTGATTGTGCACAGAGACGGCTGACTGTTTCCCAACTCCAGGGTTCTAGAACTGGAGCCTCTGGAAGGCATAGGCATTCAGGAATATGGTGAAGTGCTTATGGAAGAGTAGTTAGCAAAATGTAAGCCTCAGCCCACAGCAAGATACCATGCAAGATAACACAAGACCCCCAGTCCAGAAGTAGCACAGACATGACCTGCAACTGACACTCAGACTTGCTTCTCCCACGAGGGGCTGGGGCAGCGGAAGGCTCAGCTGAGGAAGCTGAGCAGGCTGGGTCTGTACCCCACGACTGGGCAGGGCAGAGCGTGCTTGAGCCTTCAACTAGCCTCTGTGACAGATGCAGGGCCGTGACCATCTTTATTTCCCAGGGACCATCTGCTGTCTCCTCGTTCTTGGGGAGGGTGAAACAAAAACAAACTTTATGAAATTTCCTGAGCTTTTGTATGTATGTGTGTGTATTACGTGAGTGTGCACAAGCACGTGCATGTGTGTGCTGTCTGTGCACAGGTCTGTGTACACCCGAGTGCATGTGAGTGTGTTTATGTGCAGGCAGGCACATATGTGTGTATGCACGTGTTTTTGCATGTGCAGCACATGTGATTGTGTGCATGTGTGTGACTGCAGTCCATCTTTTCATGTGTGTGTGTACATGTGTGTGAATGCAGGTATGCTCGGGCGTGTACGTGCACATATGTGTGTACACGTGCGTGCTGTGGGGGGATGAGGAAGGCATGGAGTTGTTGCTTTCTGGTGCCGCCTTCCCCCACCCTCCCTTTTGCTGTTGCCTCAGCACTTTGTGGTGAAGTGTAGAGACTCAAAAGGAGGACCACTACCCGCTACCGTGAGTGATATGCCTGCTCATCCTCACGGTCATCCATCTGTCCAGTAAACACCCCTGAGCCTGTGCCATGTGCTGGGGCCTGGGGTCCACAGTGAAGCAGGCGCATGCTCTCAGCTGTGCTCAGCCCAGCCGGGCGTGGGACAGAGGAGCTGCAGGCCAGGTGTGTCTGTGGAGGGAGAGGTTACCTCTGGCTGGTGGGTCAGCGGAGGTGGCAGCTGAGCTGAACCGAAGGAGCGGGGTGGACGGAGCTCGCTCTAGAGGAGGGTGGGGGCAGGGGGCAGGGGAAGGGGCTGGGTGCCTGGCTCGTGGGGAGGACGCATCGCAGAGGGGCTGCAAGGGTGGCCAGACAGCTAGCTTTGACTTCGTTTTATAGACAGAACAGTTTTGGAACCAGAGTGACAGGATCAGGCCCACACATTTCCTCTGGTGGCGGCTGAGGGGTTTGATGGTAGAAGAGAGAAGCTGGGCCGAGGAACAGGGGTGACGGTAGGGGCTGTGCCTCCACCAGGCTTCCAGCCTCTTTTTTGTGGTCCCTTGGGTCCACAAGGTTAGCACGCACCTTGCGTGAGGCCGGAATGGGGCTTCCTCTTCATTCCCTGTTTGCCAGAAGTAAACACAACACAGTTTGGAGTTGGTGAGACTGAGGGGGCCATCTTTCAGGAAAGGCAAGCATCAGCGTTGGCTGGGGTGCCCACCCGGAGACAAGGGGGACCCTTAGCCAGACCCGCAGACCCTGGGGAAGGACACAGTGTGCTCAGAGAGGCAGGGATAGTCAGGAAAGCCAGGTGTGCAGAGAAGGCTCGGCCAAGGGGGCCCTGGGGGCTCAGACACTCAGGAAGTGAGGGGAGGGGTGGCCAGACAGCCGTGAATGAGGCCCAGGGGTCGACGGGGTCGTGCTGTGTACAGGGTGGACACACAGGGCCCGAGGCTGTTCTGTAGGGAACGTCTCCCGGCTGCAGTGGGCTCTGGAAATTGTCTGCGGGTTGCCACGCCTTCTGGGGCTCTCCGGCCCAGGCCCTAGCCAGGAGCTGCCTGTCCAGCCTACCCTGGCTCCACCTCCAGACTGCGCAAGCCTGGGCAGGCGGGACGGGCTCCTCGTGCCTTGGTTGCCATGACCTGTAACGTTTCCTTTCCAGTTGCCAGATTCATTGTAAGGATATATTTACAGTTTCTTGCATTGTCTTGCACCACCCGTTGACTTAGGGAAGAACTGCCCTAGTAGGTTGGCCTGCAAGGTGTGCTACTTCAGAGCTTCCATCTGACATACTCTTCCCTGCCCGAAATGCAAACACAGCACACACTCCCTGCCTGATTTGGGAATGATGACACCTCACCTCTCACCCCTCCTGCCGTCTCCTGCCTGCACTCCAATCTCAAGGACACTTCAGTTCCACATCTGACTCCTGACCCCTCCAGCTAGTTGGGGACAGGCAGCCTCCTGAGACAGTGTGCACAAAGCTTTCTGGCCGGGCTGTGAGGATGGGGACCAGGTCCCACCTGTGCCAATGAAGCAGGCGTCTCACCTGGATTTGTCTCCGGGCTCCTGAAGGTGGACTGAAGGTCAGACAGTCCAGAGGCCAAGGGCCCCAGAGGAGGGGGGTGTGGGCGCAGGTAGACCAGGAGCAGCTGCCCATCTGGTCAGGAGAGTCCAACAACCCAGGGCTTTCTGGTTCCTGGGGGGAGGAGAGGGCAGAGGCAGTGGGGGCCCAAAGACAGGTCCTGCTTCACCTCTGGATGGAGCCACTCAGCTGAGCCCAGGTTTTGAGGGATTAGAGTTAAAGGATGCAGGCTAGAGGGTCAGGGTTAGAGGGTCAGGTCAGACGGTCTGAGTCAGGGTCAGGGTAAGGGTTAGGAGTTTACAGGTCAAGGTCGAGTATCTAGGGGCTAGGGGTTAGGAGCCTTAGGGTTTAGGATTAGAGATGAGGAGGTTAGGGTTGGGGAGTGAACAGTAGAGATTTGGGCGTTAGGGTCAGTGGGTTAGTGTTAAGCACAACTGGCCCACGGCCCCCCTAACCCCACACCTCTGAGTCCTGTAGGGTGGACAGGACTTGCCTGGGGTCACTCACGAGTGTGGGGTTCACCTGGGCCGCTCGTTATCTACCCCCATCCTGGAACCTGAGAGCAGAAGAACGAAACGTCTGCTCTGGTCACTGACTGTTTCAAATCCACCTCAACCTCAGTCAACGGCTGTTAGGGCCTCAGAAGCCCACAGGGTTTCCTCCTACCATCTGACCTGGAAAGAGTAGTGCTGGCCCCACTTGGCCTGGGCAGCCCGGGTCCAGCACAGGCCTGACTGAGCTCACTCCACGGTCATATTATGAATTTATACAAAACTTGGAGCAGCGACCTACCAGCCCCCAGGTGCTGCCTCCTGAGGGCTGGTGGGGCCCTCCTGGGACTGCAGGCATCCTTTGTCCCATCTGAGTGGGCATCAATAGACATCAAGTCTCAGGACAGCCCTTGACCTCTGACCATCCAGGCAGTCATCTGTGGTCCTCCAGCTCAGGCCAGTCTGGTCCCTGTCAAGCCCCTGTGGCCAGTTACTGAGCTGACCTTGCTGCTGGGCAATTGAACAGCTACCTGGGCAGCACAGACAGCCCTTTGGGATGTTTCAGTTACTAACATCCTTGTGGTTGAGAAAAGGGCCTCCCCCCTCACAGGCTCATAGCCTGCCAAGCGAGGTGATAACCGTCTAAACATTTGAGTGTGTCCCTGACACAACAACCATACAGCAGACCATGGCCTTGCAGTCCTTTGGGCTTCCAGCTGTAACAAACTTTTCATATTCATACTCATTAAGAGTCAAAGATACGGGAGCAACTGGGCCACCCAATGGACAGTTTCACACTGAGGCTGCATGGTCTTGGAGAGCCACGTGCACCCATGTGGTCTCTGAAAGCTGCCAATGATGGATTCCATGATACGGCATAATCCTTGAGCCTCTCACTGCTTCATTGAGCAAGAATTTCCTAACCACCATAGCATTTAGTCTCTGCTCTTTGTAAAGGAGGGAGGAGACTGGATAAATGAGCAGTATTGTTCTTGGGGGATGGTTGAGTCATGTGGCCATGGGGCAGGTGTGACTCCTGGGCTCCCGCCACCAGAGACATCAAGGAGGGCTGTGCCTTTTGCAAGAGGAAGAGGTTCTTGCTGTTGTGGGCGGACAGCAAGAGCACTGGATGGGTGGCTGCAGCCCCTGACCCTAAATCAGCCCCTTCCTTCCTTGGCCTTCAGATCCCACAGCTGTGCAGTGGGCCGTCAGTGGTGTGGAATCTGCCGCTTTCCCCAAGCCAGCATCTGTTCTCATGCCAAAGTCCAGAACCTCAGCTTTCCTTTGGGAACTTCTTATCTGTTTCCAGTCCAAACAGTTCCAGAGGGCTGATGCTACCCACCTTGAAGATGGGCATATGATCCACATCTAGCCAATCCCATGTTCCATCCTGTGGGTGCTCTGATGGGTTCAAGGATGATGCTATGACCCAAAACCAGGCCAATGACGTTTATTTTATTTTAATTTTTGGCCATGCTATGCACGCAGGATTTTAGTTCCCTGACCAAGGATCGAACCTGTGCCCCCTACATTGGGAGCACAGAGTCTTAACCACTGGACCACCAGGAAAGTCCCTTCCCCTCACTTTCAAAACTGCTATGGATTTAAAGCACACAAGATGGTTGTGATATGAGTGGCCTTTTCAGTATGACTTCTTTGACTTAGAATGTTTTCAATGTTTATCCATGTTGTAACGTATTATCAGTGTTTCATTCATTTTTTTATTGTGGTTAAAAACACATAACATGGGGATGGGGGGCAAGTGGAGGGAACGGCCCAGATGCACACCATTCACGGACCCTCTGGACTGGAAGGACTCGTGAGAGCCGGAGCCCAGAAATCCGGGGATGGATAAGACGCAGCGTCCCCTCCAATTCCCGTGAGCACCCCTTGCTCCATCCTGCGCCCAAATACCTCAGCTCGGCCCTCTCCCCACTCTCGACACTCCAGACTCAGCCGGGACAGACCTCCGCAGCCGCCGCTCCCCGCCCTGCAGGAGGAGCTCAGAGGTCCTGTCCCGCTTTCCTCTGAGGGACTCTTTGGTGACCACAAAAGGATTTGGTCGCTCAGGACAAAGCTGGTAGAGGAGAGCGGGATGGCTGCGCCCGGCGCGCCACGCTTCCTCCTGACCTTCGATTTGGAGGAGACTATCGTGGACGAAACCACGACGACTCCGTCGTGCGCGTGCCGTGGCGGGCCAGCGGCTGCCTGAGAGCCTGTGTGCCACCTAGCGCGAGGGCTTCTACAACGAGTACATGCAGCGCGTCTTCCAGTACCTGGGCGAGCAGGGCGTGCGGCCGCCGGACTTGCGCGCCATCTACGAGGCCATCCCCCTGTTGCCCGGCACGGGCGAGCTGCTGCAGTTTGTGGCCAAGCAGGGCGCCTGCTTTGAGGTTATTCTCATCTCAGACGCCAACACCTTTGGCGTGGAGAGTGTGCTGTGCGCCGCCGGTCACCACGGCCTGTTCTGCCACATCTTCAGCAACCCGTTGGGGCCCGACCCTTGGGGGCTGCTGGCGCTGCAGCCCTTCCACACGCACAGCTGCGCTCGCTGCCCCGCCAACATGTGCCAGCACAAGGTGCTCAGCGACTATCTGCACGAGCAGGCCCACGACGGCGTGCCCTTCGAGTGCCTTTTGTACGTGAGCGACGGCGCCAACGACTTCTGCCCCACGGGGCTGCTGGCAGGCGGTGAAGTGGCCTTCCTGCGCCACCACTACCCCATGCACCGCCTTATGCAGGAGGCACAGAAGGCCGAGCCCAGCTCCTTCCTCGCCAGGGTGGTGCCCTGGGAAATCTCCACTGAAGTGCGCCTACACCTGCATCAGGTGCTGAGGACGTGGCCTGCAGGGGCCACCTGGGCGGGGAGGGGGTGGGGCGGTGGGGGTCGGGAAAGAGAAAGCTAGTTTTATTACTCCCTTTCCCTTTCGTTTTGGTATATCCCTCCGGGATTTCCCGGAATCCCAGGTTGGTCCATTTGGGGACTGGAGGAGGGAGTTGGGAGCTGTCCCCATCTGTGCAGTTAACCCAGCTTGGCTGCCTCCCCCATTCCCACTGCAAGCGAATTCCAGAGTCTGGCCGCACCAGGGTGGCGCGCATATCTGAGCAGGCAGCAGTGTTTCCACAAACCTTGTCCTCCCAGCTGGGAGGACAGGGTTCCCTGTCAGGGTCAAGAAGGAACATGTCCCGCCGCGGTGCAGTTAACTGTTGCCTTGGGCTGCATGGCCTCCCTCCTCCAGTTTTCTGTCCAGGGGACCCAGGCCCCGAAATGCACCACCCCGACCTCCCCCGCACTGGACTCCCCACAGAGAGAGGTGGCGCTCCCTGCCGAAGGTCTGAGGCCTAGATCTTGCTTTACCTACTGTGACTACACTACACTCCTTGCCTCCCTTCCCCCACCCTGTTAGCATCCCCACAGGATAAAAAGCTAGAGGGAATAGTCACCTCATGTTGGTGGAAAGAGGTAGCACACTGTTCCGGGGCTCGGTTCTGGCCAGCCAGGGACCTCACAGAGCCCGAAAATGTCTCCTTGCACCCCAGCCTCGTCTATGCAGCAAGAAACCAGGGACTTAACCAAAGTCGCCCCACTGACTGGGCCTTTTGAGTCCCTCTCCTCCCGTATGGAACAGAAAGCCATGATGCTTTAAAGCAGAGCCAGTGGAAACCCAAGGCCCACCTCCCTCTTGTGGTTTCAGAGCTGTGAAGGAGGTGAAGGGGCGGAGGTGAGCGAGGTGTCTCACGCTGCCGTCTGGGGGATGAGGGCGAGGTGATCTCTGCTCTCAGAGAGCCCCATCTAAGTGAGGGAGCTGGTCCCCACTCTTGGAGGAGTGCCCAGCCTGGGGAACCAAGACTGAATACATAACAAAGCAGGCAACAGGCAAAAGAGCAGGGTGCGGCCCACCTTCGCAGAGGGGCACGGGTCTAGTGTGGAGGGCTCAGTGAGCACCGAGGAGATGGGAGATACTGCTGCTTAGGGCAGGCAGAGGAGGCTCAATGAGTGGGAGCCTTACAAGTGGGTTGCGTTTCAGTCCCTCGGCCCGCTAGCCCTGCAGGGCCCTCATCAGGAGGTCATCAGAATTTTATTCAAAGTTGGCACTTGCAGCTGAGACCCTGTCTTGCATGGCGTAAGGGTTCCCTGTGGGTAAGGTCACGAAACTCCTTGGCTTCCAGTTTTTTCCTGTCTCCAGCAGGCCTCTGGGTACCTCCTCTGTCTTTACCAGGACGCCATCCCACTGCAATGGGGGGAAGGAACAGACACAGCTCACAGCCCAGGAGGCGTGCCGGACTGGTCCAGTGTTGACTGGAGCAGGCTTTGGTGTGGGACTCAAGAGGCTCACTCAAGGCGGTGCTTGGGTCAGCATCCCAGAGGTCCCAGGCTGTCAGCAGCTGGGCTGCACATAGTTCCCGGGGAAGAATCCAAACCCCTCTGAGCTGATGCCCTCACAGCAGCCATCGGAGTAGTGGCGGGTGATGCAGATAATGGTGCCCTCAGAGAAGGAGAGTTCATTGTCCTTCTGGCGGGTGTATGTGTACAGTGTCATTACTGCAGGGCGGGAGGAGAGGGGTGCCATGAGATGTGCCTCCTGCCCCGCCATAGGGATGCTTGTGCCCACATACTGGACTCTAGGGGGCAATGTGGGGAGTGGGGCAGGAGATGCCTTCTTCAAAGCCCCAGGACTCCTCCCAGCTGAGCTAATATTCAGTATCAGGCCAGCTGCTTCCCTCCTCTGTGGGGGTGCGGTGGCGTGGAATAAAAGGCTCCACAAGGGTGGCACAGGCCATCCCCTCCACTCCAAGAAACTTCAGTGTTTGAGAGCAGGGCCCCAGGATCTACCCATGTTTTGTAATCTGCTTTCAGCCCCCGTTCATCCTGGTCTTCCCACAATGTCTCTGGCAGGTGCTGGAGGTATTGCTCAGTAGGTGCTCTAGCAGGTGTTCAGTAAATACAGTAACATTGAATAGTGTAGACTTCGCCGAGTGAGCCTTGGGCAAGTCACTTAGTTTAACCTCTCAGGTTCAGCTTCGTCTGTTAAATGGGAGTGTGAAGATCCTAGGAGGTTAAGTAAAAGTGAGAAAATGGATGAGAAGCTTTGACTCTGGGGTCTGGTATAAAGCAGGGGCTAAATTATGTTAAACCCCCCCACATAACATAACATTTACCATTTAAATCATTTTGAGCATACAGTTCTATGGCATTAACTACATTCATGTTGTACAAATATTCTCAGCATCCACTTCCGGAACTTACTCATTTTCCCTGTGGGAAATTTTGTATCAGTTTCTCTAAATTTTTGCCAACATTTGTTATTTTTAGCTTTCTTGATTGTAGGCCTTCTAGTGTGTGGAGGGGTCGGCGTTGTGGTGTTAACTTGCATTTCATCACGACTGATGATGATTAACATCTCTTCATGTGCTTGCTGACCATTTATATGTCTTATCTGGAGAAGGATCTTTCAAGTCCTTTTTCCATTTAAAACATTGGGTTGTTTGCTGAGTCCCACCAAATGCTCCTCCTGGTGGCGTTGGCGGTGAGTCCAGCCTGGAGTGGTCTCCGTGCCACAGGGGCCCATGCCCCGGGGCATCGTTAGCGGCCTCTCAGGAGAGGAGATGCCCGACCCCTGGCGCCCGTGCCTGGAGCGCCGAGATTGTGCTGCACCGTGCGGACGCGGCACCGCCTGTGTGGGTCTTGCTCGGCATTGGCTGCAGGTCACCTGAGCGTGGCAGTGGTCTGCGTGCCTCTCCCGGAGGAGCGTGTCCCGGAAGTGGGCGTCCCAGCCAGAGCACACCTGGCGCGGGGCATCCTTGGGGCTCCTAGCTGTTAGCGCCACGTGAGCTGGCGGGGTTCTAGGAAGCCAGCGCCCGGCGGCTGGGAACGACCCATCCCGTGGGTCCTTGGCACCCCAGCAGCATCCGAGCGCGGAGCAGAGGGCTACGGACCACAGGTAAGGGGACGGGTTGGTGGGGGTGGGTGGAGGAAGGAACGAGGAATTACACCAGAGCTGTTTGGTACAGGGGCAGAAACAGAAAACTCAGACGTAGCACTGCAGAGGCCATGGGAGTTAAGTTGTAAATGCTGCTGGCTTTCAGTAGCCTGCAGCCATTCTCTTCCTGTAGCTGATGGGATACAAAGCTCTACTGGGTTCTTCACACAGGATAGTCTTGTTTTGCAGAAATTCAGCTCAGAGCCATCCTTGATGTGTAAGTGTAAGGTCGGATCTTAACAAACGGCATCGCGAAACAGAGGAAAGCTTCAAGTGAGCTTTATTAGGGTGCGCTCCTGGGTGACGTTCACTGGTCCGAGAGAAAGGGGCCAGAGAAGTCGCACCCAGGCGAGGGTTGGGCAAAATTTTATAGGGGAAGAAGGGAAAGGAGTGTGGTGAATCTGGGAGGGTGCAGGGTATTCCTTATCTGGTGGTCTCTTCGGGTGTCGTGGCACTATCTGGTGCCGGTTACACCAGTCTTGGGACTGCTAGTCCTGTCCCTCGAAAGGCAGGAAGGCTGGGCTGGGTGGAAAGCCCCCAGGTCAGTTCCTGGAACTGGGTGGTCCGGAGAGTTTTGGTCCGATGCAACCTGTGAATCTGATTGCGTTCCCCTGCCTCGGGCCAGTTGGTTGGGCCGACATCTTTGGTGTAATGGGGCGGCGTTCTGATCTCTGGCTACTTCATGCTGAATGGGGGCGTCGAAAGGGGAGTCGGGCGACCAGAGGTCCGAGGCTTAGGGGAGACCAGTGGGAGGTTCTGTAGGAAGCAAGGTGTAAGGACCGAGGAACATTTGGTTTGTGGCCACCTGAGAGACTTCTTCCATGCGCCGTCAAAGGAACGTAAGAAAACGGGGTAAACATGAGCAAGATACAGATGAGGATTAAGGGGCCTAAGATTGGTGTTAGCCAGGTATAGAGGGTGGATCGCCACCAATCGGGAATTGGGGAGGCGGACTGTTGGTGTTTGCGTTGGAGTTCTTCTCTTAAGCGATGGAGGGCGTTTACAGCAGCATTTCTCCCATAGGAAGAGGCAAGTACCTCCTTTGTTGGCCGTCAGGAGATCCACGGCTCATCGATTCTGGAGAGCGACTCAGGCTATGGAGGTGATTTGGCGCTGGAGAGAGGAGATGGAGGCGGCGGAGCCTTCAATGGCTAGCTGGAGTTTATGTTCTAAGTCGCGGGATGTTGAAACACTATGTGTTAGAGCTCCCCCCTCCTCCCGAGGCCTGCAGCGACCAGGGAGGAGGCGAGAGAGATACCTGCAACCAGAGGAAGAAAGATAGCTCTTTTCTGTCGGGTAAAGGGCGGCGTGATTAGAGAGGAAAATTCGGCTTGGGTATACAGTGTGAGTTGTGGGACGAGAGTAATGGGGATACATGGGAAGGGGGAGGAAGAATTGATCTCTTTTGTGAAGGAACCATGGCACCACAAAAACATGCCTGGTGGTGCTTCAATTGGTGTGTTTACCATGAGGGATATGTTGCAAAGAAACCCAGTATCAGCTAGATTTGGGCGGCTGCTGTAACAGATGGTGAGATTTTTTTGAATCAGGGAATATGGGGACTTTTAACGGGGAAAAAGGTGGATTTGGGGATGTGTAGGAAGTAGAATTGAAGGGCTGGTCGAGTGGGACAGCAGCCAAGGGTGGCCGGCCAAGCGAGGCACATAGAAAGCAGTCGGAGATGTTACCTATTCCTGTGTGGTTTAGTATCTGTAGTGTTTGTTTGGTCAGTTTGGCTGCTGCTGCTAGGGCTCAAAGGCATTGTTGCCATCCCCAAAGGGTTGGGTCTAGCTGTTTGGAGAGGTAAGCCACGGGGTGGTAGGAAGGCCCTACAGGCTGGGCAAGGAGTCCAGTGGCTATTCCGGCCCATTCATCCACAAAAAGGTGAAAAGGTCGGTTTGGGTTGGGCAGAGAAAGGGGAGGAAAAGATATCAGAGCATTACAGAGGGTGACAAAGGCCTGTTGAACGGCGGAAGGAGAGGTGAGGGGTCCTTGAGGGGTTTCTTTAGCGGCTAGATACAAGGGTTTAGCAAGGAGAGCAAAGTTGGGGATCCAGTGTCGGAAAAATCCTATAAGGCCCAAAAAGGAGAGAATTTGTTCCGCTGTTTCCGGAGGCTGGAGTTCACGGATAATCCGGGTGTGATCGGCTGTTAGATCTTTTGTGGTAGGGGTAAGGTGGAGCCCCAGGTAGGTTCCAGAAGATACAGATAACTGAGCCTTGCCTTGGGAGACCCGATAACCGCGAGAGCCAAGGTAATTGAGGAGATTTGCAGTATGTTGTTTTGAGAGGCTGAGAGATGGGCTACAAAGGATGAGGTCATCTACATATTGAAGGAGTGTGCTGGGGGTTCGGGAGCAGGAAGTGAGGTCCCGTTCCAGCGCCTGACCAAAGAGGTGAGGACTGTCGTGGAAGCCCTGGGGAAGAACTGTCCAGGTGAGCTGACTGGGAGTATGAGTATCCGGATCCGTTCAGGTAAAGGCGAAGAGGAAATAGGAGTCGGGATGTAGGTGGATAGTGAAAAAGGCATCTTTGAGATCCAGAACCGTAAAGTGGGTTGTGGATGGGGGGATATGGGAGAGCAAGGTGTATGGGTTTGGTACTAGTGGGTGGAGAGGAATTATGGCCTCACTGATTAGTCGGAGGTCCTGGACCAGGCGATAATCCTCAGAGGCCTTGCGGACAGGCAGGATGGGGGTGTTGCAGTGAGAGTCAGTGGGGATAAGGAATCCCTGGTTTAGGAGTCTGGTGATAATAGGTAGTAGGCCCCTAAGGTGAGTCTCAGAGATGGGAAATTGGGGCCTTGATGGAAATTTGGAGGGGTCCTTTAGGCGGATGAGGACGGGGGAATGGTGTGTTGCTGTTATGGGCTTAGAAGTATCCCAGACTTGGGGATTCATTGGGTTCGGTGTGGTTGGAAGAGGGGGATAAGAAAGGGAGGGTTCTAGAGACAGGCCGAGAAGAGGAAGCAGGAGTTGGGAAGAGGGGACCTTAGGGTCAAGTCTAACCAGCTGGAGGGAGGCCCCTAAGTGGAAAAGGACATCTCGGCCTAGCAAGGGAACTGGGCAGGTTGGTATGACTAAGAAGGAATGAGTAAAAGGGAGTCCTTCGATATGACATGGGAGTGGACCGGTCTGGAGTGGGAAGGGTGGTTTGTCATCAATATGCATGACCGAGATCTGGGAAGGAGAAACTGGCTCGGAATAAGTAGGCAGGACCGAATAGGTAGCCCCCGTGTCCACCAGAAATGAGATGGACTTACCCGCTACCTGTAGTGTTACCCTGGGCTTGGCGATGGTGATGGGGGCCTTCGAGTCTGGGTGCCGTCAGTCGTCAGCCAATCCCAGCAGTTCGAGTGGTAATGCCGTTGGGTCGGCCCACCCCCTGCGTGGAGACGCTGAGGGAGGGCCAGTCGTAGGGCAGTCGCTCTTCCAGTGGCCCGTTAGCCCACAGCTGGGACAGGGCTTAGAAGGAGGTCAGGGATTGGGACATTGGTGAGCCCAGTGGCCTTCTTTTCCGCATTTGTAGCAGGCCCCTGGTGGGGTTGCCTTTTGCAGACCCCGTGGATGCTGTGATCCATGGGAGATGGCCGGCCTTAGTGCGGCTACAAGAGCTTGGGTTTGGAGGGCCACCTTCTGGTGCATCCGAGCCTGTCGGCCATATTCTGCCAAATCCTCACGGCCATTGTAGACTTTAAAGGCCATCTTTACCAGATCTCGAATAGGGGTTTGAGGGCCGTCTTCTGCCCGTTTTAATTTCTTTCGGATGTCCGGGGCTGATTGGGTGATAAAATGGGTGGCTAGGATCGCTGCCCCTGCCGGGGTGTTGGGATCCAGCCGGGTGTAGAGAGTTAAGGCCTCTGTAAGTCGATTGAGAAAGATAGCTGGATTTTCGTTAGGTTCTTGGGTTATCTCTTAGTTTTTCAAAATTGACTACCTTATGAGCGGCAGCCTGCATGCCAGCCAGGAGGCATTGGATCATGAGGTCGCGTTTACGATGGCCATCTTGGCTATCCTGAAGAAGTCCAGCCTGGATCGGTGCCAGGTACGGCAGTCGCTCCTACAGCCATGGAGTTGTCAGTAAGGTGAACCTGATCTGCATGGTTTCGGGCAGCAGTTTGAATTCTTTCCCTCTCCTCAGGTGTCAGAGTAGAAGATAGGATCACAAAGATAACCTGCCAGGTTAGATCATAAGCTTGAGAGAGGTAGCAAAATTCTTTGATGTAGCGGGAAGAGTCGGCAGAAAAGGAGCCTAATCCCTTTTCTATTTGAGAGAGATCTTGGAGGGAAAAGGGACCATGAACTCTAACTAATCCTTCCGCTCCTGCTACCTCCCTCAGAGGGCAGAGGAGATTTGGATCTTGGGAGTCGTGAGAGTGTGTATGTGCACTAATTGGCGAAGCAAGGGCCGTGGGAGGAGAAACCGTTGAGGGAGGCGGGGGAGCTGTTGGATGGGCCGGAGCGGGTTCAGGAGGACGGACCGCTTCAGGGTAGGGTGGAGGCTGGAGAGGAGCTCTGGAGGGGGGAGAGGCGAGAGATTTGGGTGGGTCGGCTAGTGGAGAGGGGTCATCGTCAAAGGAAATTAGGGGCAAGAAGGATCTGGGAAGTGGAACCATCAATGCAGAGGGAGGGGCGGGAGCGTAAATACCAGAAGGCCTGAACCTAGGGGACCTCGGACCATTTGTCTGTCCTGCGGCAGTAATTATCTAGATCACGGAGGATGTTAAAATCGAAAGTCCCTTCAGGAGGCCATTTTGGATTGATTGTCTAGAGGATATTGTGGCCTGGCCACAGTGGAATAGAAAATAAGCCGTCAGTGACGGAGATCTTGGGAGAATCCGAGGGCTGTAAAATTGGCTAGGAGACACCCCAGGGGCATCTGAGAATCTGGTTTCGATTGCGAGTTTCCCATGACCCCCAGTCGGTTCTTGAGTGAATGGAGAGGGAGAGAGGCGTCCCTGGTCTCAGTCTCCAATTCACGGCACGTCGGAGGGCGGTCAGGCAATTGGGACGTCTCCACAGTCACCTGAGGCCCGGCAGATCATAGGGCGGTGAGGCAATTGGGACGTCTCCACAGTTGCCCGAGGCCCGGAGAGCGGACGGAGGAGTCCGTGGCGTGGCCGCTATTAGGGACAGGGAGTCCGGCGGGTAGGGACTCTGTGGTTCGGAGGGAACAAGGTAGGGGAACTTACCCCGTTTTCTGCCGGATCGGGTGGATGAGTAGAGGTTCCCTAGTTGTCTCCTGGGGGAGGGGAGGAGCGGCCCGTGTGGTAACTCGCGGGGCTTGGTACCCCTCCCGGGTTTCGGCACCAAATGTAAAGTCGGATCTTAACAAATGGCATCGCAAAACAGAGGAAAGCTTCAAGTGAGCTTTATTAGGGGGCGCTCCCGGGCGACGTTCACTGGTCCGAGAGAAAGGGGCCAGAAAATTCGCACCGGGGCGAGGGTTGGGCAAAATTTTATAGGGGAAGAAGGGAAAGGAGTGTGGTGAATCTGGGAGGGCGCAGGGTATTCCTTATCTGGTGGTCT
This sequence comes from Hyperoodon ampullatus, assembly GCF_949752795.1. Taxonomy (NCBI): domain Eukaryota; kingdom Metazoa; phylum Chordata; class Mammalia; order Artiodactyla; family Ziphiidae; genus Hyperoodon; species Hyperoodon ampullatus. The sequence continues at coordinate 447,276 of NC_136929.1, read as the reverse complement.
CTTCGGGTGTCGTGGCACTGTCTGGTGCCGGTTACATCAGTCTTGGAACCGCTAGTCCCGTCCCTCGAAAGGCAGGAAGGCTGGGCTGGGTGGAAAGCCCCCAGGTCAGTTCCTGGAACTGGGTGGTCCGGAGAGTTTCGATCCGATGCAACCTGTGAATCTGATTGCGTTCCCCTGTCTCGGGCCAGTTGGCCTTACATTAAGAATTTCTCAGATTAGGCAGATCCTGGAGGGCCAGGGGGATTCCTTGCTTCATTATACCTGTCTGTTGGAGTGGAAAACAGCAATGACATAGTTTTCTTTAAATCAGGTTTCTGGTCTATCCAGAGCTTAGAGTAGCTATTTCCTCTCTCGCTCAATAGGGTTGTGTTCCTGGAATGAATTATAGTCAGATGACTTTGCTTTTACAGGTCAGGGTCAGGGGTCGGGGGTTGGGGATCGGGTCTGGGGTTAGGGGTTAGGGGTTAGGTTACGGGTTAGGGTTAGGGGTTGGGGTTCGGGTTGGGGGTTGGGGTTAGCATTGGCGTTGGCGCTTAGGGTTAGGTGTTAGGGTTAGGGTTAGGGTTAGGGTTTAGGGTTAGGGTTAGGGTTAAGGGTTAGGGCTAGGCTTAGGGTTAGGGGTTAGGGTAGGGTTAGTGTTAGGGTCAGAGTTTAAGGTTAGGTTTTGGATTGGGTATGGGTTACGGTTAGGGATCGGGTTAGGATTAGAGTTTAGGGCTTAGGGTTAGGCTTTAGGGTTTACGCTTAGGGTTAGGGCTAGGGTTTAGGGTTAGCATTAGGGCTAGGTCTAGGGCTAAGGCTAGGTTAACGGAACGGTAAGGTTTAGGGTACAGGTGAGGATGCAGAAACGTGTTAGTGTCAGTGTACATGTTAATGTATGAAGCACTGTTAGCGTACGGTTTAGGATTAGGGTAGGGCTTAGGGTAAGGTGTAGGGTTGGTGGTAGGTTGACATTCCGTGCTAGGGTCAGGGTTAGGGAGCGGTAAAGTTTAGGGTACAGGTGAGGGTACAGAAACGTGTTAGTGTCAGGGTATGTGTTGACGAACGGATTAGGATGAGGGTACGGCGGAGGCTAAGGTGTGGGGCTGCCGGTGGGTTTCCGTTCTGGGCTAGGGTTAGGGTTAGGGAACGGCAAGGCTGAGGGCACAGGTCAGGGTGCGGACACGTGCTAGGGTCGGGGCACGTGCGGAAGCGCGGGTCAGTGTCCGCGTACGGATTAGGATGAGGGTACGGCGGAGGCTAAGGTGTGGGGCTGCCGGTGGGTTTCCGTTCCGGGCTAGGGTTAGGGTTAGGGAACGGCAAGGCTGAGGGCACAGGTGAGGGTGCGGACACGTGCTAGGGTCGGGGCACGTGCGGACGCGCTGGTCAGTGTCCGCGTAAGGATTAGGATGAGGGTACGGCGGGGGCTAAGGTGTGGGGCTGCCGGTGGGTTTCCCTTCCGTGCTAGGGTTAGGGTTAGGGAACGGCAAGGCTGAGGGCACAGGTGAGGGTGCGGACACGTGCTAGGGTTGGGGCACGTGCGGACGCGCGGGTCAGTGTCCGCGTACGGATTAGGATGAGGGTACGGCGGAGGCTAAGGTGTGGGGCTGCCGGTGGGTTTCCGTTCCGGGCTAGGGTTAGGGTTAGGGAACGGCAAGGCTGAGGGCACAGGTGAGGGTGCGGACACGTGCTAGGGTCGGGGCACGTGCGGACGCGTGGGTCAGTGTCCGCGTACGGATTAGGATGAGGGTACGGCGGAGGCTAAGGTGTGGGGCTGCCGGTGGGTTTCCGTTCCGGGCTAGGGTTAGGGTTAGGGAACGGCAAGGCTGAGGGCACAGGTGAGGGTGCGGACATGTGCTAGGGTCGGGGCACGTGCGGACGCGCCGGTCAGTGTCCGAGTACGGATTAGGATGAGGGTACGGTGGAGGCTAAGGTGTGGGGCTGCAGGTGGGTTTCCGTTCCGGGCTAGGGTTAGGGTTAGGGAACGGCAAGGCTGAGGGCACAGGTGAGGGTGCGGACACGTGCTAGGGTCGGGGCACGTGCGGACGCGCGGGTCAGTGTCCGCGTACGGATTAGGATGAGGGTACGGCGGAGGCTAAGGTGTGGGGCTGCCGGTGGGTTTCCGTTCCGGGCTAGGGTTAGGGTTAGGGAACGGCAAGGCTGAGGGCACAGGTGAGGGTGCGGACACGTGCTAGGGTCGGGGCACGTGCGGATGCGCGGGTCAGTGTCCGCGTACGGATTAGGATGAGGGTACGGCGGAGGCTAAGGTGTGGGGCTTCCGGTGGGTTTCCGTTCCGGGCTAGGGTTAGGGTTAGGGAACGGCAAGGCTGAGGGCACAGGTGAGGGTGCGGACACGTTCTAGGGTCGGGGCACATGCGGACGCGTGGGTCAGTGTCCGCGTACGGATTAGGATGAGGGTACGGCGGAGGCTAAGGTGTGGGGCTGCCGGTGGGTTTCCCTTCCGTGCTAGGGTTAGGGTTAGGGAACGGCAAGGCTGAGGGCACAGGTGAGGGTGCGGACACGTGCTAGGGTCGGGGCACGTGCGGACGCGCGGGTCAGTGTCCGCGTACGGATTAGGATGAGGGTACGGCGGAGGCTAAGGTGTGGGGCTACCGGTGGGTTTCCGTTCCGGGCTAGGGTTAGGGTTAGGGAACGGCAAGGCTGAGGGCACAGGCGAGGGTGGGGACACGTGCTAGGGTCGTGGCACGGGCGGACGCGCGGGTCAGTGTCCGCGTACGGATTAGGATGAGGGTACGGCGGAGGCTAAGGTGTGGGGCTGCCGGTGGGTTTCCGTTCCGGGCTAGGGTTAGGGTTAGGCAACGGCAAGGCTGAGGGCACAGGCGAGGGTGCGGACACGTGCTAGGGTCGGGGCACGTGCGGACGCGCGGGTCAGTGTCCACGTACGGATTACGTTGAGGGTACGGCGGAGGTTAAGGTGTGGGGCTGCCGGTGGGTTTCCGTTCCGGGCTAGGGTTAGGGTTAGGGAACGGCAAGGCTGAGGGCACAGGTGAGGGTGCGGAGACGTGCTAGGGTCGGGGCTCGTGCGGACGCGCGGGTCAGTGTCCGCGTACGGATTAGGATGAGGGTACGGCAGAGGCTAAGGTGTGGGGCTGCCGGTGAGTTTCCGTTCCGGGCTAGGGTTAGGGTTAGGGAACGGCAAGGCTGAGGGCACATGTCAGGGTGCGGACACGTGCTAGGGTCGGGGCACGTGCGGACGCGCGGGTCAGTGTCCGCGTACGGATTAGGATGAGGGTACGGCGGAGGCTAAGGTGTGGGGCTTCCGGTGGGTTTCCGTTCCGGGCTAGGGTTAGGGTTAGGGAACGGCAAGGCTGAGGGCACAGGTGAGGGTGCGGACACGTGCTAGGGTCGGGGCACGTGCGGACGTGCGGGTCAGTGTCCGCGTACGGATTAGGATGAGCGTACGGCGGAGGCTAAGGTGTGGGGCTGCCGGTGGGTTGCCGTTGCGGGCTAGGGTTAGGGTTAGGGAATGGCAAGGCTGAGGGCACAAGTGAGGGTGCAGACACGTGCTAGGGTCGGGGCACGTGCGGACGCGTGGGTCAGTGTCCGCGTACGGATTAGGATGAGGGTACGGCGGAGGCTAAGGTGTGGGGCTGCCGGTGGGTTTCCCTTCCGTGCTAGGGTTAGGGTTAGGGAACGGCAAGGCTGAGGGCACAGGTGAGGGTGTGGAGACGTGCTAGGGTCGGGGCACGTGCGGACGCGTGGGTCAGTGTCCGCGTACGGATTAGGATGAGGGTACGGCGGAGGCTAAGGTGTGGGGCTGCCGGTGGGTTTCCGTTCCGGGCTAGGGTTAGGGTTAGGGAACGGCAAGGCTGAGGGCACAGGTGAGGGTGCGGACACGTGCTAGGGTCGGGGCACGTGCGGACGCGCGGGTCAGTGTCCGCGTACGGATTAGGATGAGGGTACGGCGGAGGCTAAGGTGTGGGGCTGCCGGTGGGTTTCCGTTCCGGGCTAGGGTTAGGGTTAGGGAACGGCAAGGCTGAGGGCACAGGTGAGGGTGCGGACACGTGCTAGGGTCGGGGCACGTGCGGACGCGCGGGTCAGTGTCCGCGTACGGATTAGGATGAGGGTACGGCGGAGGCTAAGGTGTGGGGCTGCCGGTGGGTTTCCGTTCCGGGCTAGGGTTAGGGTTACGGAACGGCAAGGCTGAGGGCACAGGTGAGGGTGCGGAGACGTTATAGGGTCGGGGCACGTGCGGAAGCGCGGGTAAGTGTCCGCGTACGGATTAGGATGAGGGTACGGCGGAGGCTAAGGTGTGGGGCTGCCCGTGGGTTTCCGTTCCGGGCTAGGGTTAGGGTTAGGGAACGGCAAGGCTGAGGGCACAGGTGAGGGTGCGGACACGTGCTAGGGTCGGGGCACGTGCGGACGCGCGGGTCAGTGTCCGCGTACGGATTAGGATGAGGGTACGGCGGAGGCTAAGGTGTGGGGCTGCCGGTGGGTTTCCGTTCCGGGCTAGGGTTAGGGTTAGGGAACGGCAAGGCTGAGGGCACAGGTGAGGGTGCGGACACGTGCTAGGGTCGGGGCACGTGCGGACGCGCGGGTCAGTGTCAGCGTACGGATTAGGATGAGGGTACGGCGGAGGCTAAGGTGTGGGGCTGCCGGTGGGTTTCCGTTCCGGGCTAGGGTTAGGGTTAGGGAACGGCAAGGCTGAGGGCACAGGTGAGGGTGCGGACACGTGCTAGGGTCGGGGCACGTGCGGACGCGCGGGTCAGTGTCCGCGTACGGATTAGGATGAGGGTACGGCGGAGGCTAAGGTGTGGGGCTGCCGGTGGGTTTCCGTTCCGGGCTAGGGTTAGGGTTAGGGAACGGCAAGGCTGAGGGCACAGGTGAGGGTGCGGACACGTGCTAGGGTCGGGGCACATGCGGACGCGCGGGTCAGTGTCCGAGTACAGATTAGGATGAGGGTACGGCGGAGGCTAAGGTGTGGGGCTGCCGGTGGGTTTCCGTTCCGGGCTAGGGTTAGGGTTAGGGAACGGCAAGGCTGAGGGCACAGGTGAGGGTGCGGAGACGTGATAGGGTCGGGGCACGTGCGGACGCGCGGGTCAGTGTCCGCGTACGGATTAGGATGAGGGTACGGCGGAGGCTAAGGTGTGGGGCTGCCCGTGGGTTTCTGTTCCGGGCTAGGGTTAGGGTTAGGGAACGGCAAGGCTGAGGGCACAGGTGAGGGTGCGGACACGTGATAGGGTCGGGGCACGTGCGGACGCGCGGGTCAGTGTCCACGTACGGATTAGGATGAGGGTACGGCGGAGGCTAAGGTGTGGGGCTGCCGGTGGGTTTCCGTTCCGGGCTAGGGTTAGGGTTAGGGAACGGCAAGGCTGAGGGCACAGGTGAGGGTGCGGACACGTGCTAGGGTCGGGGCACGTGCGGACGCGCGGGTCAGTGTCCGCGTACGGATTAGGATGAGGGTACGGCGGAGGCTAAGGTGTGGGGCTGCCGGTGGGTTTCCGTTCCGGGCTAGGGTTAGGGTTAGGGAACGGCAAGGCTGAGGGCACAGGTGAGGGTGCGGACACGTGCTAGGGTCGGGGCACGTGCGGACGCGCGGGTCAGTGTCCGCGTACGGATTAGGATGAGGGTACCGCGGAGGCTAAGGTGTGGGGCTGCCGGTGGGTTTCCGTTCCGGGCTAGGGTTAGGGTTAGGGAACGGCAAGGCTGAGGGCACAGGTGAGGGTGAGGACACGTGCTAGGGTCGGGGCACGTGCGGACGCGTGGGTCAGTGTCCGTGTACGGATTAGGATGAGGGTACGGCGGAGGCTAAGGTGTGGGGCTACCGGTGGGTTTCCGTTCCGGGCTAGGGTTAGGGTTAGGGAACGGCAAGGCTGAGGGCACAGGTGAGGGTGCGGACACGTGCTAGGGTCGGGGCACGTGCGGACGCGCGGGTCAGTGTCTGCGTACGGATTAGGATGAGGGTACGGCGGAGGCTAAGGTGTGGGGCTGCCGGTGGGTTTCCGTTCCGGGCTAGGGTTAGGGTTAGGGAACGGCAAGGCTGAGGGCACAGGTGAGGGTGCGGACACGTGCTAGGGTCGGAGCACGTGCGGACGCGCGGGTCAGTGTCCGCGTACGGATTACGATGAGGGTACGGCGGAGGCTAAGGTGTGGGGCTGCCGGTGGGTTTCCGTTCCGGGCTAGGGTTAGGGTTAGGGAACGGCAAGGCTGAGGGCACAGGTGAGGGTGCGGACACGTGCTAGGGTCGGGGCACGTGCGGACGCGCGGGTCAGTGTCCGCGTACGGATTAGGATGAGGGTACGGCGGAGGCTAAGGTGTGGGGCTGTCGGTGGGTTTCCGTTCCGGGCTAGGGTTAGGGTTAGGGAACGGCAAGGCTGAGGGCACAGGTGAGGGTGCGGACACGTGCTAGGGTCGGGGCACGTGCGGACGCCCGGGTCAGTGTCCGCGTACGGATTAGGATGAGGGTACGGCGGAGGCTTAGGTGTGGGGCTGCCGGTGGGTTTCCGTTCCGGGCTAGGGTTAGGGTTAGGGAACGGCAAGGCTGAGGGCACAGGTGAGGGTGCGGACACGTGCTAGGGTCGGGGCACGTGCGGACGCGCGGGTCAGTGTCCGCGTACGGATTAGGATGAGGGTACGGCGGAGGCTAAAGTGTGGGGCTGCCGGTGGGTTTCCGTTCCGGGCTAGGGTTAGGGTTAGGGAACGGCAAGGCTGAGGGCACAGGTGAGGGTGCGGACACGTGCTAGGGTCGGGGCACGTGCGGACGCGCGGGTCAGTGTCCGCGTACGGATTAGGATGAGGGTACGGCGGAGGCTAAGGTGTGGTGCTGCCGGTGGGTTTCCGTTCCGGGCTAGGGTTAGTGTTAGGGAACGGCAAGGGTGAGGCCACAGGTGAGGGTGCGGACACGTGCTAGGGTCGGGGCACGTGCGGACGCGCGGGTCAGTGTCCGCGTACGGATTAGGATGAGGGTACGGCGGAGGCTAAGGTGTGGGGCTGCCGGTGGGTTTCCGTTCCGGGCTAGGGTTAGGGTTAGGGAACGGCAAGGCTGAGGGCACAGGTGAGGGTGTGGACACGTGCTAGGGTCGTGGCACGTGCGGACGCGCGGGTCAGTGTCCGCGTACGGATTAGGATGAGGGTACGGCGGAGGCTAAGGTGTGGGGCTGCCGGTGGGTTTCCCTTCCGGGCTAGGGTTAGGGGTAGGGGACGGCAAGGCTGAGGGCACAGGTGAGGGTGTGGAGACGTGCTAGGGTCGGGGCACGTGCGGACGCGCGGGTCAGTGTCCGCGTACGGATTAGGATGAGGGTACGGCGGAGGCTAAGCTGTGGGGCTGCCCGTGGGTTTCCGTTCGGGCTAGGGTTAGGGTTAGGGAACGGCAAGGCTGAGGGCACAGGTGAGGGTGAGGACACGTGCTAGGGTCGGGGCACGTGCGGACGCGCGGGTCAGTGTCCGCGTACGGATTAGGATGAGGGTACGGCGGAGGCTAAGGTGTGGGGCTGCCGGTGGGTTTCCGTTCTGGGCTAGGGTTAGGGTTAGGGAACGGCAAGGCTGAGGGCACAGGTGAGGGTGCGGACACGTGCTAGGGTCGGGGCACGTGCGGACGCGCGGGTCAGTGTCCGCGTACGGATTAGGATGAGGGTACGGCGGAGGCTAAGCTGTGGGGCTGCCGGTAGGTTTCCGTTCCGGGGTAGGGTTAGGGTTAGGGAACGGCAAGGCTGAGGGCACAGGTGAGGGTGCGGACACGTGCTAGGGTCGGGGCACGTGCGGACGCGCGGGTCAGTGTCAGCGTACGGATTAGGATGAGGGTACGGCGGAGGCTAAGGTGTGGGGCTGCCGGTGGGTTTCCGTTCCGGGCTAGGGTTAGGGTTAGGGAACGGCAAGGCTGAGGGCACAGGTGAGGGTGCGGACACGTGCTAGGGTCGGGGCACGTGCGGACGCGCGGGTCAGTGTCCGCGTACGGATTAGGATGAGGGTACGGCGGAGGCTAAGGTGTGGGGCTGCCGGTGGGTTTCCGTTCTGGGCTAGGGTTAGGGTTAGGGAACGGCAAGGCTGAGGGCACAGGTGAGGGTGCGGACACGTGCTAGGGTCGGGGCACGTGCGGACGCGCGGGTCAGTGTCCGCGTACGGATTAGGATGAGGATACGGCGGAGGCTAAGGTGTGGGGCTGCCGGTGGGTTTCCGTTCCGGGCTAGGGTTAGGGTTAGGGAACGGCAAGGCTGAGGGCACAGGTGAGGGTGCGGACACGTGCTAGGGTCGGGGCACGTGCGGACGCGCGGGTCAGTGTCCGAGTACGGATTAGGATGAGGGTACGGCGGAGGCTAAGGTGTGGGGCTGCCGGTGGGTTTCCGTTCCGGGCTAGGGTTAGGGTTAGGGAACGGCAAGGCTGAGGGCACAGGTGAGGGTGCGGAGACGTGATAGGGTCGGGGCACGTGCGGACGCGCGGGTCAGTGTCCGCGTACGGATTAGGATGAGGGTACGGCGGAGGCTAAGGTGTGGGGCTGCCCGTGGGTTTCCGTTCCGGGCTAGGTTTAGGGTTAGGGAACGGCAAGGCTGAGGGCACAGGTGAGGGTGCGGACACGTGCTAGGGTCGGGGCACGTGCGGACGCGCGGGTCAGTGTCCACGTACGGATTAGGATGAGGGTACGGCGGAGGCTAAGGTGTGGGGCTGCCGGTGGGTTTCCGTTCCGGGCTAGGGTTAGGGTTAGGGAACGGCAAGGCTGAGGGCACAGGTGAGGGTGCGGACACGTGCTAGGGTCGGGGCACGTGCGGACGCGCGGGTCGTGTCCGCGTACGGATTAGGATGAGGGTACCGCGGAGGCTAAGGTGTGGGGCTGCCGGTGGGTTTCCGTTCCGGGCTAGGGTTAGGGTTAGGGAACGGCAAGGCTGAGGGCACAGGTGAGGGTGCGGACACGTGCTAGGGTCGGAGCACGTGCGGACGCGCGGGTCAGTGTCCGCGTACGGATTAGGATGAGGGTACGGCGGAGGCTAAGGTGTGGGGCTGCCGGTGGGTTTCCGTTCCGGGCTAGGGTTAGGGTTAGGGAACGGCAAGGCTGAGGGCACAGGTCAGGGTGCGGACACGTGCTAGGGTCGGGGCACGTGCGGACGCGCGGGTCAGTGTCCGCGTACGGATTAGGATGAGGGTACGGCGGAGGCTAAGGTGTGGGGCTGTCGGTGGGTTTCCGTTCCGGGCTAGGGTTAGGGTTAGGGAACGGCAAGGCTGAGGGCACAGGTGAGGGTGCGGACACGTGCTAGGGTCGGGGCACGTGCGGACGCGCGGGTCAGTGTCCGCGTACGGATTAGGATGAGGGTACGGCGGAGGCTAAGGTGTGGGGCTGCCGGTGGGTTTCCGTTCCGGGCTAGGTTTAGGGTTAGGGAACGGCAAGGCTGAGGGCACAGGTGAGGGTGCGGACACGTGCTAGGGTCGGGGCACGTGCGGACGCGCGGGTCAGTGTCCGCGTACGGATTAGGATGAGGGTACGGCAGAGGCTAAGGTGTGGGGCTGCCGGTGGGTTTCCGTTCCGGGCTAGGGTTAGGGTTAGGGAACGGCAAGGCTGAGGGCACAGGTGAGGGTGCGGACACGTGCTAGGGTCGGGGCACGTGCGGACGCGCGGGTCAGTGTCCGCGTACGGATTAGGATGAGGGTACCGCGGAGGCTAAGGTGTGGGGCTGCCGGTGGGTTTCCGTTCCGGGCTAGGGTTAGGGTTAGGGAACGGCAAGGCTGAGGGCACAGGTGAGGGTGAGGACACGTGCTAGGGTCGGGGCACGTGCGGACGCGTGGGTCAGTGTCCGTGTACGGATTAGGATGAGGGTACGGCGGAGGCTAAGGTGTGGGGCTACCGGTGGGTTTCCGTTCCGGGCTAGGGTTAGGGTTAGGGAACGGCAAGGCTGAGGGCACAGGTGAGGGTGCGGACACGTGCTAGGGTCGGGGCACGTGCGGACGCGCGGGTCAGTGTCCGCGTACGGATTAGGATGAGGGTACGGCGGAGGCTAAGGTGTGGGGCTGCCGGTGGGTTTCCGTTCCGGGCTAGGGTTAGGGTTAGGGAACGGCAAGGCTGAGGGCACAGGTGAGGGTGCGGACACGTGCTAGGGTCGGAGCACGTGCGGACGCGCGGGTCAGTGTCCGCGTACGGATTACGATGAGGGTACGGCGGAGGCTAAGGTGTGGGGCTGCCGGTGGGTTTCCGTTCCGGGCTAGGGTTAGGGTTAGGGAACGGCAAGGCTGAGGGCACAGGTCAGGGTGCGGACACGTGCTAGGGTCGGGGCACGTGCGGACGCGCGGGTCAGTGTCCGCGTACGGATTAGGATGAGGGTACGGCGGAGGCTAAGGTGTGGGGCTGTCGGTGGGTTTCCGTTCCGGGCTAGGGTTAGGGTTAGGGAACGGCAAGGCTGAGGGCACAGGTGAGGGTGCGGACACGTGCTAGGGTCGGGGCACGTGCGGACGCGCGGGTCAGTGTCCGCGTACGGATTAGGATGAGGGTACGGCGGAGGCTAAGGTGTGGGGCTGCCGGTGGGTTTCCGTTCCGGGCTAGGGTTAGGGTTAGGGAACGGCAAGGCTGAGGGCACAGGTGAGGGTGCGGACACGTGCTAGGGTCGGGGCACGTGCGGACGCGCGGGTCAGTGTCCGCGTACGGATTAGGATGAGGGTACGGCGGAGGCTAAGGTGTGGGGCTGCCGGTGGGTTTCCGTTCCGGGCTAGGGTTAGGGTTAGGGAACGGCAAGGCTGAGGGCACAGGTGAGGGTGCGGACACGTGCTAGGGTCGGGGCACGTGCGGACGCGCGGGTCAGTGTCCGCGTACGGATTAGGATGAGGGTACGGAGGAGGCTAAGGTGTGGTGCTGCCGGTGGGTTTCCGTTCCGGGCTAGGGTTAGTGTTAGGGAACGGCAAGGGTGAGGCCACAGGTGAGGGTGCGGACACGTGCTAGGGTCGGGGCACGTGCGGACGCGCGGGTCAGTGTCCGCGTACGGATTAGGATGAGGGTACGGCGGAGGCTAAGGTGTGGGGCTGCCGGTGGGTTTCCCTTCCGGGCTAGGGTTAGGGTTAGGGAACGGCAAGGCTGAGGGCACAGGTGAGGGTGCGGACACGTGCTAGGGTCGGGGCACGTGCGGACGCGCGGGTCAGTGTCCGCGTACGGATTAGGATGAGGGTACGGCGGAGGCTAAGGTGTGGGGCTGCCGGTGGGTTTCCGTTCCGGGCTAGGGTTAGGGGTAGGGGACGGCAAGGCTGAGGGCACAGGTGAGGGTGTGGCGACGTGCTAGGGTCGGGGCACGTGCGGACGCGCGGGTCAGTGTCCGCGTACGGATTAGGATGAGGGTACGGCGGAGGCTAAGCTGTGGGGCTGCCCGTGGGTTTCCGTTCGGGCTAGGGTTAGGGTTAGGGAACGGCAAGGCTGAGGGCACAGGTGAGGGTGAGGACACGTGCTAGGGTCGGGGCACGTGCGGACGCGCGGGTCAGTGTCCGCGTACGGATTAGGATGAGGGTACGGCGGAGGCTAAGGTGTGGGGCTGCCGGTGGGTTTCCGTTCCGGGCTAGGGTTAGGGTTAGGGAACGGCAAGGCTGAGGGCACAGGTGAGGGTGCGGACACGTGCTAGGGTCGGGGCACGTGCGGACGCGCGGGTCAGTGTCCGCGTACGGATTAGGATGAGGGTACGGCGGAGGCTAAGGTGTGGGGCTGCCGGTGGGTTTCCGTTCCGGGCTAGGGTTAGGGTTAGGGAACGGTCAGGCTGAGGGCACAGGTGAGGGTGCGGACACGTGCTAGGGTCGGGGCACGTGCGGACGCGCGGGTCAGTGTCCGCGTACGGATTAGGATGAGGGTACGGCGGAGGCTAAGCTGTGGGGCTGCCGGTGGGTTTCCGTTCCGGGGTAGGGTTAGGGTTAGGGAATGGCAAGGCTGAGGGCACAGGTGAGGGTGCGGACACGTGCTAGGGTCGGGGCACGTGCGGACGCGTGGGTCAGTGTCCGCGTACGGATTAGGATGAGGGTACGGCGGAGGCTAAGGTGTGGGGCTGCCGGTGGGTTTCCGTTCCGGGCTAGGGTTAGGGTTAGGGAACGGCAAGGCTGAGGGCACAGGTGAGGGGGCGGACACGTGCTAGGGTCGGGGCACGTGCGGATGCGCGGGTCAGTGTCCGCGTACGGATTAGGATGAGGGTACGGCGGGGGCTGAGGTGTGGGGCTGCCAGTGGGTTTCCCTTCAAGGCTAGGGTTAGGTTTAGGGAACGGCAAGGCTGAGGGCACAGGTGAGGGTGCGGACACGTGCTAGGGTCGGGGCACGTGCGGACGCGCGGGTTAGTGTCCGCGTACGGATTAGCATGAGGGTACGGCGGGGGCTAAGGTGTGGGGCTGCCGGTGGGTTTCCGTTTCGGGCTAGGGTTAGGGTTAGGGAACGGCAAGGCTGAGGGCACAGGTGAGGGTGCGGACACGTGCTAGGGTCGGGGCACGTGCGGACGCGCGGGTCAGTGTCCGCGTACGGATTAGGATGAGCGTACGGCGGAGGCTAAGGTGTGGGGCTGCCGGTGGGTTTCCCTTCCGGGCTAGGGTTAGGGTTAGGGAACGGCAAAGCTGAGGGCACAGGTTAGGGTGCGGACACGTGCTAGGGTCGGGGCACGTGCGGACGCGCGGGTCAGTGTCCGCGTACGGATTAGGATGAGGGTACGGCGGAGGCTAAGGTGTGGTGCTGCCGGTGGGTTTCCGTTCCGGGCTAGGGTTAGTGTTAGGGAACGGCAAGGGTGAGGCCACAGGTGAGGGTGCGGACACGTGCTAGGGTCGGGGCACGTGCGGACGCGCGGGTCAGTGTCCGCGTACGGATTAGGATGAGGGTACGGCGGAGGCTAAGGTGTGGGGCTGCCGGTGGGTTTCCCTTCCGGGCTAGGGTTAGGGTTAGGGAACGGCAAGGCTGAGGGCACAGGTGAGGGTGTGGACACGTGCTAGGGTCGTGGCACGTGCGGACGCGCGGGTCAGTGTCCGCGTACGGATTAGGATGAGGGTACGGCGGAGGCTAAGGTGTGGGGCTGCCGGTGGGTTTCCGTTCCGGGCTAGGGTTAGGGGTAGGGGACGGCAAGGCTGAGGGCACAGGTGAGGGTGTGGAGACGTGCTAGGGTCGGGGCACGTGCGGACGCGCGGGTCAGTGTCCGCGTACGGATTAGGATGAGGGTACGGCGGAGGCTAAGCTGTGGGGCTGCCCGTGGGTTTCCGTTCGGGCTAGGGTTAGGGTTAGGGAACGGCAAGGCTGAGGGCACAGGTGAGGGTGAGGACACGTGCTAGGGTCGGGGCACGTGCGGACGCGCGGGTCAGTGTCCGCGTACGGATTAGGATGAGGGTACGGCGGAGGCTAAGGTGTGGGGCTGCCGGTGGGTTTCCGTTCTGGGCTAGGGTTAGGGTTAGGGAACGGCAAGGCTGAGGGCACAGGTGAGGGTGCGGACACGTGCTAGGGTCGGGGCACGTGCGGACGCGCGGGTCAGTGTCCGCGTACGGATTAGGATGAGGGTACGGCGGAGGCTAAGCTGTGGGGCTGCCGGTAGGTTTCCGTTCCGGGGTAGGGTTAGGGGTAGGGGACGGCAAGGCTGAGGGCACAGGTGAGGGTGCGGACACGTGCTAGGGTCGGGGCACGTGCGGACGCGCGGGTCAGTGTCCGCGTACGGATTAGGATGAGGGTACGGCGGAGGCTAAGGTGTGGGGCTGTCGGTGGGTTTCCGTTCCGGGCTAGGGTTAGGGTTAGGGAACGGCAAGGCTGAGGGCACAGGTGAGGGTGCGGACACGTGCTAGGGTCGGGGCACGTGCGGACGCCCGGGTCAGTGTCCGCGTACGGATTAGGATGAGGGTACGGCGGAGGCTAAGGTGTGGGGCTGCCGGTGGGTTTCCGTTCCGGGCTAGGGTTAGGGTTAGGGAACGGCAAGGCTGAGGGCACAGGTGAGGGTGCGGACACGTGCTAGGGTCGGGGCACGTGCGGACGCGCGGGTCAGTGTCCGCGTACGGATTAGGATGAGGGTACGGCGGAGGCTAAGGTGTGGGGCTGTCGGTGGGTTTCCGTTCCGGGCTAGGGTTAGGGTTAGGGAACGGCAAGGCTGAGGGCACAGGTGAGGGTGCGGACACGTGCTAGGGTCGGGGCACGTGCGGACGCCCGGGTCAGTGTCCGCGTACGGATTAGGATGAGGGTACGGCGGAGGCTAAGGTGTGGGGCTGCCGGTGGGTTTCCGTTCCGGGCTAGGGTTAGGGTTAGGGAACGGCAAGGCTGAGGGCACAGGTGAGGGTGCGGACACGTGCTAGGGTCGGGGCACGTGCGGACGCGCGGGTCAGTGTCCGCGTACGGATTAGGATGAGGGTACGGCGGAGGCTAAGCTGTGGGGCTGCCGGTGGGTTTCCGTTCCGGGCTAGGGTTAGGGTTAGGGAACGGCAAGGCTGAGGGCACAGGTGAGGGTGCGGACACGTGCTAGGGTCGGGGCACGTGCGGACGCGTGGGTCAGTGTCCGCGTACGGATTAGGATGAGGGTACGGCGGAGGCTAAGGTGTGGTGCTGCCGGTGGGTTTCCGTTCCGGGCTAGGGTTAGTGTTAGGGAACGGCAAGGGTGAGGCCACAGGTGAGGGTGCGGACACGTGCTAGGGTCGGGGCACGTGCGGACGCGCGGGTCAGTGTCCGCGTACGGATTAGGATGAGGGTACGGCGGAGGCTAAGGTGTGGGGTTGCCGGTGGGTTTCCCTTCCGGGCTAGGGTTAGGGTTAGGGAACGGCAAGGCTGAGGGCACAGGTGAGGGTGTGGACACGTGCTAGGGTCGTGGCACGTGCGGACGCGCGTTCAGTGTCCGCGTACGGATTAGGATGAGGGTACGGCGGAGGCTAAGGTGTGGGGCTGCCGGTGGGTTTCCGTTCCGGGCTAGGGTTAGGGGTAGGGGACGGCAAGGCTGAGGGCACAGGTGAGGGTGTGGAGACGTGCTAGGGTCGGGGCACGTGCGGACGCGCGGGTCAGTGTCCGCGTACGGATTAGGATGAGGGTACGGCGGAGGCTAAGCTGTGGGGCTGCCCGTGGGTTTCCGTTCGGGCTAGGGTTAGGGTTAGGGAACGGCAAGGCTGAGGGCACAGGTGAGGGTGAGGACACGTGCTAGGGTCGGGGCACGTGCGGACGCGCGGGTCAGTGTCCGCGTACGGATTAGGATGAGGGTACGGCGGAGGCTAAGGTGTGGGGCTGCCGGTGGGTTTCCGTTCTGGGCTAGGGTTAGGGTTAGGGAACGGCAAGGCTGAGGGCACAGGTGAGGGTGCGGACACGTGCTAGGGTCGGGGCACGTGCGGACGCGCGGGTCAGTGTCCGCGTACGGATTAGGATGAGGGTACGGCGGAGGCTAAGCTGTGGGGCTGCCGGTAGGTTTCCGTTCCGGGGTAGGGTTAGGGTTAGGGAACGGCAAGGCTGAGGGCACAGGTGAGGGTGCGGACACGTGCTAGGGTCGGGGCACGTGCGGACGCGCGGGTCAGTGTCAGCGTACGGATTAGGATGAGGGTACGGCGGAGGCTAAGGTGTGGGGCTGCCGGTGGGTTTCCGTTCCGGGCTAGGGTTAGGGTTAGGGAACGGCAAGGCTGAGGGCACAGGTGAGGGTGCGGACACGTGCTAGGGTCGGGGCACGTGCGGACGCGCGGGTCAGTGTCCGCGTACGGATTAGGATGAGGGTACGGCGGAGGCTAAGGTGTGGGGCTGCCGGTGGGTTTCCGTTCTGGGCTAGGGTTAGGGTTAGGGAACGGCAAGGCTGAGGGCACAGGTGAGGGTGCGGACACGTGCTAGGGTCGGGGCACGTGCGGACGCGCGGGTCAGTGTCCGCGTACGGATTAGGATGAGGATACGGCGGAGGCTAAGGTGTGGGGCTGCCGGTGGGTTTCCGTTCCGGGCTAGGGTTAGGGTTAGGGAACGGCAAGGCTGAGGGCACAGGTGAGGGTGCGGACACGTGCTAGGGTCGGGGCACGTGCGGACGCGCGGGTCAGTGTCCGAGTACGGATTAGGATGAGGGTACGGCGGAGGCTAAGGTGTGGGGCTGCCGGTGGGTTTCCGTTCCGGGCTAGGGTTAGGGTTAGGGAACGGCAAGGCTGAGGGCACAGGTGAGGGTGCGGAGACGTGATAGGGTCGGGGCACGTGCGGACGCGCGGGTCAGTGTCCGCGTACGGATTAGGATGAGGGTACGGCGGAGGCTAAGGTGTGGGGCTGCCCGTGGGTTTCCGTTCCGGGCTAGGTTTAGGGTTAGGGAACGGCAAGGCTGAGGGCACAGGTGAGGGTGCGGACACGTGCTAGGGTCGGGGCACGTGCGGACGCGCGGGTCAGTGTCCACGTACGGATTAGGATGAGGGTACGGCGGAGGCTAAGGTGTGGGGCTGCCGGTGGGTTTCCGTTCCGGGCTAGGGTTAGGGTTAGGGAACGGCAAGGCTGAGGGCACAGGTGAGGGTGCGGACACGTGCTAGGGTCGGGGCACGTGCGGACGCGCGGGTCGTGTCCGCGTACGGATTAGGATGAGGGTACGGCGGAGGCTAAGGTGTGGGGCTGCCGGTGGGTTTCCGTTCCGGGCTAGGGTTAGGGTTAGGGAACGGCAAGGCTGAGGGTACAGGTGAGGGTGCGGACACGTGCTAGGGTCGGGGCACGTGCGGACGCGCGGGTCAGTGTCCGCGTACGGATTAGGATGAGGGTATGGCGGAGGCTAAGGTGTGGGGCTGCCGGTGGGTTTCCGTTCCGGGCTAGGGTTAGGGTTAGGGAACGGCAAGGCTGAGGGCACAGGTGAGGGTGCGGACACGTGCTAGGGTCGGGGCATGTGCGGACGCGCGGGTCAGTGTCCGCGTACGGATTAGGATGAGGGTACGGCAGAGGCTAAGGTGTGGGGCTGCCGGTGGGTTTCCGTTCCGGGCTAGGGTTAGGGTTAGGGAACGGCAAGGCTGAGGGCACAGGTGAGGGTGCGGACACGTGCTAGGGTCGGGGCACGTGCGGACGCGCGGGTCAGTGTCCGCGTACGGATTAGGATGAGGGTACCGCGGAGACTAAGGTGTGGGGCTGCCGGTGGGTTTCCGTTCCGGGCTAGGGTTAGGGTTAGGGAACGGCAAGGCTGAGGGCACAGGTGAGGGTGAGGACACGTGCTAGGGTCGGGGCACGTGCGGACGCGTGGGTCAGTGTCCGTGTACGGATTAGGATGAGGGTACGGCGGAGGCTAAGGTGTGGGGCTACCGGTGGGTTTCCGTTCCGGGCTAGGGTTAGGGTTAGGGAACGGCAAGGCTGAGGGCACAGGTGAGGGTGCGGACACGTGCTAGGGTCGGGGCACGTGCGGACGCGCGGGTCAGTGTCTGCGTACGGATTAGGATGAGGGTACGGCGGAGGCTAAGGTGTGGTGCTGCCGGTGGGTTTCCGTTCCGGGCTAGGGTTAGGGTTAGGGAACGGCAAGGCTGAGGGCACAGGTGAGGGTGCGGACACGTGCTAGGGTCGGAGCACGTGCGGACGCGCGGGTCAGTGTCCGCGTACGGATTACGATGAGGGTACGGCGGAGGCTAAGGTGTGGGGCTGCCGGTGGGTTTCCGTTCCGGGCTAGGGTTAGGGTTAGGGAACGGCAAGGCTGAGGGCACAGGTCAGGGTGCGGACACGTGCTAGGGTCGGGGCACGTGCGGACGCGCGGGTCAGTGTCCGCGTACGGATTAGGATGAGGGTACGGCGGAGGCTAAGGTGTGGGGCTGTCGGTGGGTTTCCGTTCCGGGCTAGGGTTAGGGTTAGGGAACGGCAAGGCTGAGGGCACAGGTGAGGGTGCGGACACGTGCTAGGGTCGGGGCACGTGCGGACGCGCGGGTCAGTGTCCGCGTACGGATTAGGATGAGGGTACGGCGGAGGCTAAGGTGTGGGGCTGCCGGTGGGTTTCCGTTCCGGGCTAGGGTTAGGGTTAGGGAACGGCAAGGCTGAGGGCACAGGTGAGGGTGCGGACACGTGCTAGGGTCGGGGCACGTGCGGACGCGCGGGTCAGTGTCCGCGTACGGATTAGGATGAGGGTACGGCGGAGGCTAAGGTGTGGGGCTGCCGGTGGGTTTCCGTTCCGGGCTAGGGTTAGGGTTAGGGAACGGCAAGGCTGAGGGCACAGGTGAGGGTGCGGACACGTGCTAGGGTCGGGGCACGTGCGGACGCGCGGGTCAGTGTCCGCGTACGGATTAGGATGAGGGTACGGAGGAGGCTAAGGTGTGGTGCTGCCGGTGGGTTTCCGTTCCGGGCTAGGGTTAGTGTTAGGGAACGGCAAGGGTGAGGCCACAGGTGAGGGTGCGGACACGTGCTAGGGTCGGGGCACGTGCGGACGCGCGGGTCAGTGTCCGCGTACGGATTAGGATGAGGGTACGGCGGAGGCTAAGGTGTGGGGCTGCCGGTGGGTTTCCCTTCCGGGCTAGGGTTAGGGTTAGGGAACGGCAAGGCTGAGGGCACAGGTGAGGGTGCGGACACGTGCTAGGGTCGGGGCACGTGCGGACGCGCGGGTCAGTGTCCGCGTACGGATTAGGATGAGGGTACGGCGGAGGCTAAGGTGTGGGGCTGCCGGTGGGTTTCCGTTCCGGGCTAGGGTTAGGGGTAGGGGACGGCAAGGCTGAGGGCACAGGTGAGGGTGTGGAGACGTGCTAGGGTCGGGGCACGTGCGGACGCGCGGGTCAGTGTCCGCGTACGGATTAGGATGAGGGTACGGCGGAGGCTAAGCTGTGGGGCTGCCCGTGGGTTTCCGTTCGGGCTAGGGTTAGGGTTAGGGAACGGCAAGGCTGAGGGCACAGGTGAGGGTGCGGACACGTGCTAGGGTCGGGGCACGTGCGGACGCGCGGGTCAGTGTCCGCGTACGGATTAGGATGAGGGTACGGCGGAGGCTAAGGTGTGGGGCTGCCGGTGGGTTTCCGTTCCGGGCTAGGGTTAGGGTTAGGGAACGGTCAGGCTGAGGGCACAGGTGAGGGTGCGGACACGTGCTAGGGTCGGGGCACGTGCGGACGCGCGGGTCAGTGTCCGCGTACGGATTAGGATGAGGGTACGGCGGAGGCTAAGCTGTGGGGCTGCCGGTGGGTTTCCGTTCCGGGGTAGGGTTAGGGTTAGGGAACGGCAAGGCTGAGGGCACAGGTGAGGGTGCGGACACGTGCTAGGGTCGGGGCACGTGCGGACGCGTGGGTCAGTGTCCGCGTACGGATTAGGATGAGGGTACGGCGGAGGCTAAGGTGTGGGGCTGCCGGTGGGTTTCCGTTCCGGGCTAGGGTTAGGGTTAGGGAACGGCAAGGCTGAGGGCACAGGTGAGGGGGCGGACACGTGCTAGGGTCGGGGCACGTGCGGATGCGCGGGTCAGTGTCCGCGTACGGATTAGGATGAGGGTACGGCGGGGGCTGAGGTGTGGGGCTGCCAGTGGGTTTCCCTTCAAGGCTAGGGTTAGGGTTAGGGAACGGCAAGGCTGAGGGCACAGGTGAGGGTGCGGACACGTGCTAGGGTCGGGGCACGTGCGGACGCGCGGGTTAGTGTCCGCGTACAGATTAGCATGAGGGTACGGCGGGGGCTAAGGTGTGGGGCTGCCGGTGGGTTTCCGTTTCGGGCTAGGGTTAGGGTTAGGGAACGGCAAGGCTGAGGGCACAGGTGAGGGTGCGGACACGTGCTAGGGTCGGGGCACGTGCGGACGCGCGGGTCAGTGTCCGCGTACGGATTAGGATGAGCGTACGGCGGAGGCTAAGGTGTGGGGCTGCCGGTGGGTTTCCCTTCCGGGCTAGGGTTAGGGTTAGGGAACGGCAAGGCTGAGGGCACAGGTTAGGGTGCGGACACGTGCTAGGGTCGGGGCACGTGCGGACGCGCGGGTCAGTGTCCGCGTACGGATTAGGATGAGGGTACGGCGGAGGCTAAGGTGTGGGGCTGCTGGTGGGTTTCCCTTCCGTGCTAGGGTTAGGGTTAGGGAACGGCAAGGCTGAGGGCACAGGTGAGGGTGCGGACACGTGCTAGGGTCGGGGCATGTGCGGACGCGCGGGTCAGTGTCCGCGTACGGATTAGGATGAGGGTACGGCGGAGGCTAAGGTGTGGGGCTGCCGGTGGGTTTCCGTTCCGGACTAGGGTTAGGGTTAGGGAACGGCAAGGCTGAGGGCACAGGTCAGGGTGCGGATACGAGCTAGGGTCGGGGCACGTGCGGACGCGCGGGTCTGTGTCCGCGTACGGATTAGGATGAGGGTACGGCGGAGGCTAAGGTGTGGGGCTGCCGGTGGGTTTCCGTTCCGGGCTAGGGTTAGGGTTAGGGAACGGCAAGGCTGAGGGCACAGGCGAGGGTGCGGACACGTGCTAGGGTCGGGGCACGTGCGGACGCGCGGGTCAGTGTCCGCGTACGGATTAGGATGAGGGTACGGCGGAGGCAAAGGTGTGGGGCTGCCGGTGTGTTTCCGTTCCGGGCTAGGGTTAGGGTTAGGGAACGGCAAGGCTGAGGGCACAGGCAGGGTGCGGACACGTGCTAGGGTCATGCCACGTGCGGACGCGCGGGTCAGTGTCCGCGTACGGATTAGGATGAGGGTACGGCGGAGGCTAAGGTGTGGGGCTGCCGGTGGGTTTCCGTTCCGGGCTAGGGTTAGGGATAGGGAACGGCAAGGCTGAGGGCACAGGCGAGGGTGCGGACACGTGCTAGGGTCGGGGCACGTGCGGACGCGCGGGTCAGTGTCCGCGTACGGATTAGGATGAGGGTACGGCGGATGCTAAGGTGTGGGGCTGCCGGTGGGTTTCCGTTCTAGGCTAGGGCTAGGGTTAGGGAACGGCAAGGCTGAGGGCACAGGTGAGGGTGCGGACACGTGCTAGGGTCGGGGCATGTGCGGACGCGCGGGTCAGTGTCCGCGTACGGAGTAGGATGAGGGTACGGCAGAGGCTAAGGTGTGGGGCTGCCGGTGGGTTTCCGTTCCGGGCTAGGGTTAGGGTTAGGGAACGGCAAGGTTGAGAGCACAGGTGAGGGTGCGGACACGTGCTAGGGTCGGGGCACGTGCGGACGCGCCGGTCAGTGTCCGCGTACGGATTAGGATGAGGGTACGGCGGAGGCTAAGGTGTGGGGCTGCCGGTGGGTTTCCGTTCCGGGCTAGGGTTAGGGTTAGGGAACGGCAAGGCTGAGGGCACAGGCGAGGGTGCGGACACGTGCTAGGGTCGGGGGACGTGCGGACGCGCGGGTCAGTGTCCGCGTACGGATTAGGATGAGGGAACGGCGGAGGCTAAGGTGTGGGGCTGCCGGTGGGTTTCCGTTCCGGGCTAGGGCTAGGGTTAGGGAACGGCAAGGCTGAGGGCACAGGTGAGGGTGCGGACACGTGCTAGGGTCGGGGCACGTGCGGACGCGCGGGTCAGTGTCCGCGTACGGAGTAGGATGAGGGTACGGCAGAGGCTAAGGTGTGGGGCTGCCGGTGGGTTTCCGTTCCGGGCTAGGGTTAGGGTTAGGGAACGGCAAGGTTGAGAGCACAGGTGAGGGTGCGGACACGTGCTAGGGTCGGGGCACGTGCGGACGCGCCGGTCAGTGTCCGCGTACGGATTAGGATGAGGGTACGGCGGAGGCTAAGGTGTGGGGCTGCCGGTGGGTTTCCGTTCCGGGCTAGGGTTAGGGTTAGGGAACGGCAAGGCTGAGGGCACAGGCGAGGGTGCGGACACGTGCTAGGGTCGGGGGACGTGCGGACGCGCGGGTCAGTGTCCGCGTACGGATTAGGATGAGGGAACGGCGGAGGCTAAGGTGTGGGGCTGCCGGTGGGTTTCCGTTCCGGGCTAGGGCTAGGGTTAGGGAACGGCAAGGCTGAGGGCACAGGTGAGGGTGCGGACACGTGCTAGGGTCGGGGCACGTGCGGACGCGCGGGTCAGTGTCCGCGTACGGATTAGGATGAGGATACGGCGGAGGCTAAGGTGTGGGGCTGCCGGTGGGTTTCCGTTCCGGGCTAGGGTTAGGGTTAGGGAACGGCAAGGCTGAGAGCACAGGTGAGGGTGCGGACACGTGCTAGGGTCGGGGCACGTGCGGACGCGCGGGTCAGTGTCCGCGTACGGATTAGGATGAGGGTACGGCGGAGGCTAAGGGGTGGGGCTGCCGGTGGGTTTCCGTTCCGGGCTAGGGTTAGGGTTAGGGAACGGCAAGGCTGAGGGCACAGGTGAGGGTGCGGACACGTGCTAGGGTCGGGGCACGTGCGGACGCGCGGGTCAGTGTCCGCGTACGGATTAGGATGAGGGTACGGCGGAGGCTAAGGTGTGGGGCTGCCGGTGGGTTTCCGTTCCGGGCTAGGGTTAGGGTTAGGGAACGGCAAGGCTGAGGGCACAGGTGAGGGTGCGGACACATGCTAGGGTCGGGGCACGTGCGGACGCGCGTGTCTGTGTCCGCGTACGGATTAGGATGAGGGTACGGCGGAGGCTAAGGTGTGGGGCTGCCGGTGGGTTTCCGTTCCGGGCTAGGGTTAGGGTTAGGGAACGGCAAGGTTGAGGGCACAGGTGAGGGTGCGGACACGTGCTAGGGTCGGGGCACGTGCGGACGCGCGGGTCAGTGTCCGCGTATGGATTAGGATGAGGGTACGGCGGAGGCTAAGGTGTGGGGCTGCCGGTGGGTTTCCGTTCCGGGCTAGGGTTAGGGTTAGGGAACGGCAAGGCTGAGGGCACAGGTGAGGGTGCGGACACGTGCTAGGGTTGGGGCACGTGCGGACGTGCGGGTCAGTGTCCGCGTACGGATTAGGATGAGGGTACGGCGGAGGCTAAGGTGTGGGGCTGCCGGTGGGTTTCCGTTCCGGGCTAGGGTTAGGGTTAGGGAACGGCAAGGCTGAGGGCACAGGTGAGGGTGCGGACACGTGCTAGGGTCGGGGCACGTGCGGACGCGCGGGTCAGTGTCCGCGTACGGATTAGGATGAGGGTACGGCGGAGGCTAAGGTGTGGGGCTGCCGGTGGGTTTCCGTTCCGGGCTAGGGTTAGGGTTAGGGAACGGCAAGGCTGAGGGCACAGGTGAGGGTGCGGACACGTGCTAGGGTCGGGGCACGTGCGGACGCGCGGGTCAGTGTCCGCGTACGGATTAGGATGAGGGTACGGCGGAGGCTAAGGTGTGGGGCTGCCGGTGGGTTTCCGTTCCGGGCTAGGGTTAGGGTTAGGGAACGGCAAGGCTGAGGGCACAGGTGAGGGTGCGGACACGTGCTAGGGTCGGGGCACGTGCGGACGCGCGGGTCAGAGTCCGCGTACGGATTAGGATGAGGGTACGGCGGAGGCTAAGGTGTGGGGCTGCCGGTGGGTTTCCGTTCCGGGCTAGGGTTAGGGTTAGGGAACGGCAAGGCTGAGGGCACAGGTGAGGGTGCGGACACGTGCTAGGGTCAGGGCACGTGCAGACGCGCGGGTCAGTGTCCGCGTACGGATTAGGATGAGCGTACGGCGGAGGCTAAGGTGTGGGGCTGCCGGTGGGTTTCCGTTCCGGGCTAGGGTTAGGGTTAGGGAACGGCCAGGCTGAGGGCACAGGTGAGGGTGCGGACACGTGCTCGGGTCGGGGCACGTGCGGACGCGCGGGTCAGTGTCCGCGTACGGATTAGGATGATGGTACCGCGGAGGCTAAGCTGTGGGGCTGCTGGTGGGTTTCCGTTCCGGGGTAGGGTTAGGGTCAGGGAACGGCAAGGCTGAGGGCACAGGTGAGGGTGCGGACACGTGCTAGGGTCGGGGCACGTGCGGACGCGCGGGTCAGTGTCCGCGTACGGATTAGGATGAGGGTACGGCGGAGGCTAAGGTGTGGGGCTGCCGGTGGGTTTCCGTTCCGGGCTAGGGTTAGGGTTAGGGAACGGCAAGGCTGAGGGCACAGGTGAGGGGGCGGACACGTGCTAGGGTCGGGGCACGTGCGGACGCGCGGGTCAGTGTCCGCGTACGGATTAGGATGAGGGTACGGAGGGGGCTAAGGTGTGGGGCTGCCAGTGGGTTTCCCTTCCGGGCTAGGGTTAGGGTTAGGGAACGGCAAGGCTGAGGGCACAAGTGAGGGTGCGGACCCGTGCTAGGGTCGGGGCACGTGCGGACGCGCGGGTCAGTGTCCGCGTACGGATTAGCATGAGGGCACGGCGGGGGCTAAGGTGTGGGGCTGCCGGTGGGTTTCCGTTCCGGGCTAGGGTTAGGGTTAGGGAACGGCAAGGCTGAGGGCACAGGTGAGGGTGCGGACACGTGCTAGGGTCGGGGCACGTGCGGACGCGCGGGTCAGTGTCCGCGTACGGATTAGGATGAGGGTACGGCGGAGGCTAAGGTGTGGGGCTGCCGGTGGGTTTCCGTTCCGGCCTAGGGTTAGGGTTAGGGAACGGCAAGGCTGAGGGCACAGGTGAGGGTGCGGACACGTGCTAGGGTCAGGGCACGTGCGGACGCGCGGGTCAGTGTCCGCGTACGGATTAGGATGAGGGTACGGCGGAGGCTAAGGTGTGGGGCTGCCGGTGGGTTTCCGTTCCGGGCTAGGGTTAGGGTTAGGGAACGGCAAGGCTGAGGGCACAGGTGAGGGTGCGGAGACGTGATAGGGTCGGGGCACGTGCGGACGCGCGGGTCAGTGTCCGCGTACGGATTAGGATGTGGGTACGGCGGAGGCTAAGGTGTGGGGCTGCCGGTGGGTTTCCGTTCCGGGCTAGGGTTAGGGTTAGGGAACGGCAAGGCTGAGGGCACAGGTGAGGGTGCGGACACGTGCTAGGGTCGGGGCACGTGCGGACGCGCGGGTCAGTGTCCGCGTACGGATTAGGATGAGGGTACGGCGGAGGCTAAGGTGTGGGGCTGCCGGTGGGTTTCCATTCCGGGCTAGGGTTAGGGTTAGGGAACGGCAAGGCTGAGGGCACAGGTGAGGGTGCGGACACGTGCTAGGGTCGGGGCACGTGCTGACGCGCGGGTCAGTGTCCGCGTACGGATTAGGATGAGGGTACGGCGGAGGCTAAGGTGTGGGGCTGCCGGTGGGTTTCCGTTCCGGGCTAGGGTTAGGGTTAGGGAACGGCAAGGCTGAGGGCACAGGTGAGGGTGCGGACACGTGCTAGGGTCGGGGCACGTGCGGACGCGCGTGTCAGTGTCCGCGTACGGATTAGGATGAGGGTACGGCGGAGGCTAAGGTGTGGGGCTGCCGGTGGGTTTCAGTTCCGGGCTAGGGTTAGGGTTAGGAAACGGCAAGGCTGAGGGCACAGGTGAGGGTGCGGACACGTGCTAGGGTCGGGGCACGTGCGGACGCGCGGGTCAGTGTCCGCGGACGGATTAGGATGAGGGTACGGCGGAGGCTAAGGTGTGGGGCTGCCGGTGGGTTTCCGTTCCGGGCTAGGGTTAGGGTTAGGGAACGGCAAGGCTGAGGGCACAGGTGAGGGTGCGGACACGTGCTAGGGTCGGGGCACGTGCGGACGCGCGGGTCAGTGTCTGCGTACGGATTAGGATGAGGGTACGGCGGAGGCTAAGGTGTGGGGCTGCCGGTGGGTTTCCGTTCCGGGCTAGGGTTAGGGTTAGGGAACGGCAAGGCTGAGGGCACAGGTGAGGGTGCGGACACGTGCTAGGGTCGGAGCACGTGCGGACGCGCGGGTCAGTGTCCGCGTACGGATTACGATGAGGGTACGGCGGAGGCTAAGGTGTGGGGCTGCCGGTGGGTTTCCGTTCCGGGCTAGGGTTAGGGTTAGGGAACGGCAAGGCTGAGGGCACAGGTGAGGGTGCGGACACGTGCTAGGGTCGGGGCACGTGCGGACGCGCGGGTCAGTGTCCGCGTACGGATTAGGATGAGGGTACGGCGGAGGCTAAGGTGTGGGGCTGTCGGTGGGTTTCCGTTCCGGGCTAGGGTTAGGGTTAGGGAACGGCAAGGCTGAGGGCACAGGTGAGGGTGCGGACACGTGCTAGGGTCGGGGCACGTGCGGACGCGCGGGTCAGTGTCCGCGTACGGATTAGAATGAGGGTACGGCGGAGGCTAAGGTGTGGGGCTGCCGGTGGGTTTCCGTTCCGGGCTAGGGTTAGGGTTAGGGAACGGCAAGGCTGAGGGCACAGGTGAGGGTGCGGACACGTGCTAGGGTCGGGGCACGTGCGGACGCGCGGGTCAGTGTCCGCGTACGGATTAGGATGAGGGTACGGCGGAGGCTAAGGTGTGGGGCTGCCGGTGGGTTTCCGTTCCGGGCTAGGGTTAGGGTTAGGGAACGGCAAGGCTGAGGGCACAGGTGAGGGTGCGGACACGTGCTAGGGTCGGGGCACGTGCGGACGCGCGGGTCAGTGTCCGCGTACGGATTAGGATGAGGGTACGGCGGAGGCTAAGGTGTGGTGCTGCCGGTGGGTTTCCGTTCCGGGCTAGGGTTAGTGTTAGGGAACGGCAAGGGTGAGGCCACAGGTGAGGGTGCGGACACGTGCTAGGGTCGGGGCACGTGCGGACGCGCGGGTCAGTGTCCGCGTACGGATTAGGATGAGGGTACGGCGGAGGCTAAGGTGTGGGGCTGCCGGTGGGTTTCCCTTCCGGGCTAGGGTTAGGGTTAGGGAACGGCAAGGCTGAGGGCACAGGTGAGGGTGCGGACACGTGCTAGGGTCGGGGCACGTGCGGACGCGCGGGTCAGTGTCCGCGTACGGATTAGGATGTGGGTACGGCGGAGGCTAAGGTGTGGGGCTGCCGGTGGGTTTCCGTTCCGGGCTAGGGTTAGGGTTAGGGAACGGCAAGGCTGAGGGCACAGGTGAGGGTGCGGACACGTGCTAGGGTCGGGGCACGTGCGGACGCGCGGGTCAGTGTCCGCGTACGGATTAGGATGAGGGTACGGCGGAGGCTAAGGTGTGGGGCTGCCGGTGGGTTTCCATTCCGGGCTAGGGTTAGGGTTAGGGAACGGCAAGGCTGAGGGCACAGGTGAGGGTGCGGACACGTGCTAGGGTCGGGGCACGTGCTGACGCGCGGGTCAGTGTCCGCGTACGGATTAGGATGAGGGTACGGCGGAGGCTAAGGTGTGGGGCTGCCGGTGGGTTTCCGTTCCGGGCTAGGGTTAGGGTTAGGGAACGGCAAGGCTGAGGGCACAGGTGAGGGTGCGGACACGTGCTAGGGTCGGGGCACGTGCGGACGCGCGTGTCAGTGTCCGCGTACGGATTAGGATGAGGGTACGGCGGAGGCTAAGGTGTGGGGCTGCCGGTGGGTTTCCGTTCCGGGCTAGGGTTAGGGTTAGGGAACGGCAAGGCTGAGGGCACAGGTGAGGGTGCGGACACGTGCTAGGGTCGGGGCACGTGCGGACGCGCGGGTCAGTGTCCGCGGACGGATTAGGATGAGGGTACGGCGGAGGCTAAGGTGTGGGGCTGCCGGTGGGTTTCCGTTCCGGGCTAGGGTTAGGGTTAGGGAACGGCAAGGCTGAGGGCACAGGTGAGGGTGCGGACACGTGCTAGGGTCGGGGCACGTGCGGACGCGCGGGTCAGTGTCTGCGTACGGATTAGGATGAGGGTACGGCGGAGGCTAAGGTGTGGGGCTGCCGGTGGGTTTCCGTTCCGGGCTAGGGTTAGGGTTAGGGAACGGCAAGGCTGAGGGCACAGGTGAGGGTGCGGACACGTGCTAGGGTCGGAGCACGTGCGGACGCGCGGGTCAGTGTCCGCGTACGGATTACGATGAGGGTACGGCGGAGGCTAAGGTGTGGGGCTGCCGGTGGGTTTCCGTTCCGGGCTAGGGTTAGGGTTAGGGAACGGCAAGGCTGAGGGCACAGGTGAGGGTGCGGACACGTGCTAGGGTCGGGGCACGTGCGGACGCGCGGGTCAGTGTCCGCGTACGGATTAGGATGAGGGTACGGCGGAGGCTAAGGTGTGGGGCTGTCGGTGGGTTTCCGTTCCGGGCTAGGGTTAGGGTTAGGGAACGGCAAGGCTGAGGGCACAGGTGAGGGTGCGGACACGTGCTAGGGTCGGGGCACGTGCGGACGCGCGGGTCAGTGTCCGCGTACGGATTAGGATGAGGGTACGGCGGAGGCTAAGGTGTGGGGCTGCCGGTGGGTTTCCGTTCCGGGCTAGGGTTAGGGTTAGGGAACGGCAAGGCTGAGGGCACAGGTGAGGGTGCGGACACGTGCTAGGGTCGGGGCACGTGCGGACGCGCGGGTCAGTGTCCGCGTACGGATTAGGATGAGGGTACGGCGGAGGCTAAGGTGTGGGGCTGCCGGTGGGTTTCCGTTCCGGGCTAGGGTTAGGGTTAGGGAACGGCAAGGCTGAGGGCACAGGTGAGGGTGCGGACACGTGCTAGGGTCGGGGCACGTGCGGACGCGCGGGTCAGTGTCCGCGTACGGATTAGGATGAGGGTACGGCGGAGGCTAAGGTGTGGTGCTGCCGGTGGGTTTCCGTTCCGGGCTAGGGTTAGTGTTAGGGAACGGCAAGGGTGAGGCCACAGGTGAGGGTGCGGACACGTGCTAGGGTCGGGGCACGTGCGGACGCGCGGGTCAGTGTCCGCGTACGGATTAGGATGAGGGTACGGCGGAGGCTAAGGTGTGGGGCTGCCGGTGGGTTTCCCTTCCGGGCTAGGGTTAGGGTTAGGGAACGGCAAGGCTGAGGGCACAGGTGAGGGTGCGGACACGTGCTAGGGTCGGGGCACGTGCGGACGCGCGGGTCAGTGTCCGCGTACGGATTAGGATGAGGGTACGGCGGAGGCTAAGGTGTGGGGCTGCCGGTGGGTTTCCGTTCCGGGCTAGGGTTAGGGGTAGGGGACGGCAAGGCTGAGGGCACAGGTGAGGGTGTGGAGACGTGCTAGGGTCGGGGCACGTGCGGACGCGCGGGTCAGTGTCCGCGTACGGATTAGGATGAGGGTACGGCGGAGGCTAAGCTGTGGGGCTGCCCGTGGGTTTCCGTTCGGGCTAGGGTTAGGGTTAGGGAACGGCAAGGCTGAGGGCACAGGTGAGGGTGAGGACACGTGCTAGGGTCGGGGCACGTGCGGACGCGCGGGTCAGTGTCCGCGTACGGATTAGGATGAGGGTACGGCGGAGGCTAAGGTGTGGGGCTGCCGGTGGGTTTCCGTTCCGGGCTAGGGTTAGGGTTAGGGAACGGCAAGGCTGAGGGCACAGGTGAGGGTGCGGACACGTGCTAGGGTCGGGGCACGTGCGGACGCGCGGGTCAGTGTCCGCGTACGGATTAGGATGAGGGTACGGCGGAGGCTAAGGTGTGGGGCTGCCGGTGGGTTTCCGTTCCGGGCTAGGGTTAGGGTTAGGGAACGGCCATGCTGAGGGCACAGGTGAGGGTGCAGACACGTGCTAGGGTCGGGGCACGTGCGGACGCGCGGGTCAGTGTCCGCGTACGGATTAGGATGAGGGTACGGCGGAGGCTAAGCTGTGGGGCTGCCGGTGGGTTTCCGTTCCGGGGTAGGGTTAGGGTTAGGGAACGGCAAGGCTGAGGGCACAGGTGAGGGTGCGGACACGTGCTAGGGTCGGGGCACGTGCGGACGCGTGGGTCAGTGTCCGCGTACGGATTAGGATGAGGGTACGGCGGAGGCTAAGGTGTGGGGCTGCCGGTGGGTTTCCGTTCCGGGCTAGGGTTAGGGTTAGGGAACGGCAAGGCTGAGGGCACAGGTGAGGGGGCGGACACGTGCTAGGGTCGGGGCACGTGCGGATGCGCGGGTCAGTGTCCGCGTACGGATTAGGATGAGGGTACGGCGGGGGCTGAGGTGTGGGGCTGCCAGTGGGTTTCCCTTCAGGGCTAGGGTTAGGGTTAGGGAACGGCAAGGCTGAGGGCACAGGTGAGGGTGCGGACACGTGCTAGGGTCGGGGCACGTGCGGACGCGCGGGTTAGTGTCCGCGTACGGATTAGCATGAGGGTACGGCGGGGGCTAAGGTGTGGGGCTGCCGGTGGGTTTCCGTTTCGGGCTAGGGTTAGGGTTAGGGAACGGCAAGGCTGAGGGCACAGGTGAGGGTGCGGACACGTGCTAGGGTCGGGGCACGTGCGGACGCGCGGGTCAGTGTCCGCGTACGGATTAGGATGAGCGTACGGCGGAGGCTAAGGTGTGGGACTGCTGGTGGGTTTCCCTTCCGGGCTAGGGTTAGGGTTAGGGAACGGCAAGGCTGAGGGCACAGGTTAGGGTGCGGACACGTGCTAGGGTCGGGGCACGTGTGGACGCGCGGGTCAGTGTCCGCGTACGGATTAGGATGAGGGTACGGCGGAGGCTAAGGTGTGGGGCTGCCGGTGGGTTTCCCTTCCGTGCTAGGGTTAGGGTTATGGAACGGCAAGGCTGAGGGCACAGGTGAGGGTGCGGACACGTGCTAGGGTCGGGGCATGTGCGGACGCGCGGGTCAGTGTCCGCGTACGGATTAGGATGAGGGTACGGCGGAGGCTAAGGTGTGGGGCTGCCGGTGGGTTTCCGTTCCGGGCTAGGGTTAGGGTTAGGGAACGGCAAGGCTGAGGGCACAGGTCAGGGTGCGGATACGAGCTAGGGTCGGGGCACGTGCGGACGCGCGGGTCAGTGTCCGCGTACGGATTAGGATGAGGGTACGGCGGAGGCTAAGGTGTGGGGCTGCCGGTGGGTTTCCGTTCCGGGCTAGGGTTAGGGTTAGGGAACGGCAAGGCTGAGGGCACAGGCGAGGGTGCGGACACGTGCTAGGGTCGGGGCACGTGCGGACGCGCGGGTCAGTGTCCGCGTACGGATTAGGATGAGGGTACGGCGGAGGCTAAGGTGTGGGTCTGCCGGTGTGTTTCCGTTCCGGGCTAGGGTTAGGGTTAGGGAACGGCAAGGCTGAGGGCACAGGCAGGGTGCGGACACGTGCTAGGGTCATGCCACGTGCGGACGCGCGGGTCAGTGTCCGCGTACGGATTAGGATGAGGGTACGGCGGAGGCTAAGGTGTGGGGCTGCCGGTGGGTTTCCGTTCCGGGCTAGGGTTAGGGTTAGGGAACGGCAAGGCTGAGGGCACAGGCGAGGGTGCGGACACGTGCTAGGGTCGTGGCACGTGCGGACGCGCGGGTCAGTGTCCGCGTACGGATTAGGATGAGGGTACGGCGGAGGCTAAGGTGTGGGGCTGCCGGTGGGTTTCCGTTCCGGGCTAGGGTTAGGGTTAGGGAACGGCAAGGCTGAGGGCACAGGCGAGGGTGCGGACACGTGCTAGGGTCGGGGCACGTGCGGACGCGCGGGTCAGTGTCCGCGTACGGATTAGGATGAGGGTACGGCGGATGCTAAGGTGTGGGGCTGCCGGTGGGTTTCCGTTCTAGGCTAGGGCTAGGGTTAGGGAACGGCAAGGCTGAGGGCACAGGTGAGGGTGCGGACACGTGCTAGGGTCGGGGCATGTGCGGACGCGCGGGTCAGTGTCCGCGTACGGATTAGGATGAGGGTACGGCAGAGGCTAAGGTGTGGGGCTGCCGGTGGGTTTCCGTTCCGGGCTAGGGTTAGGGTTAGGGAACGGCAAGGTTGAGAGCACAGGTGAGGGTGCGGACACGTGCTAGGGTCGGGGCACGTGCGGATGCGCCGGTCAGTGTCCGCGTACGGATTAGGATGAGGGTACGGCGGAGGCTAAGGTGTGGGGCTGCCGGTGGGTTTCCGGTCCGGGCTAGGGTTAGGGTTAGGGAACGGCAAGGCTGAGGGCACAGGCGAGGGTGCGGACACGTGCTAGTGTCGGGGCACGTGCGGACGCGCGGGTCAGTGTCCGCGTACGGATTAGGATGAGGGAACGGCGGAGGCTAAGGTGTGGGGCTGCCGGTGGGTTTCCGTTCCGGGCTAGGGCTAGGGTTAGGGAACGGCAAGGCTGAGGGCACAGGTGAGGGTGCAGACACGTGCTAGGGTCGGGGCACGTGCGGACGCGCGGGTCAGTGTCCGCGTACGGATTAGGATGAGGATACGGCGGAGGCTAAGGTGTGGGGCTGCCGGTGGGTTTCCGTTCCGGGCTAGGGTTAGGGTTAGGGAACGGCAAGGCTGAGAGCACAGGTGAGGGTGCGGACACGTGCTAGGGTCGGGGCACGTGCGGACGCGCGGGTCAGTGTCCGCGTACGGATTAGGATGAGGGTACGGCGGAGGCTAAGGGGTGGGGCTGCCGGTGGGTTTCCGTTCCGGGCTAGGGTTAGGGTTAGGGAACGGCAAGGCTGAGGGCACAGGTGAGGGTGCGGACACGTGCTAGGGTCGGGGCACGTGCGGACGCGCGGGTCAGTGTCCGCGTACGGATTAGGATGAGGGTACGGCGGAGGCTAAGGTGTGGGGCTGCCGGTGGGTTTCCGTTCCGGGCTAGGGTTAGGGTTAGGGAACGGCAAGGCTGAGGGCACAGGTGAGGGTGCGGACACGTGCTAGGGTCGCGGCACGTGCGGACGCGCGTGTCTGTGTCCGCGTACGGATTAGGATGAGGGTACGGCGGAGGCTAAGGTGTGGGGCTGCCGGTGGGTTTCCGTTCCGGGCTAGGGTTAGGGTTAGGGAACGGCAAGGTTGAGGGCACAGGTGAGGGTGCGGACACGTGCTAGGGTCGGGGCACGTGCGGACGCGCGAGTCAGTGTCCGCGTACGGATTAGGATGAGGGTACGGCGGAGGCTAAGGTGTGGGGCTGCCGGTGGGTTTCCGTTCCGGGCTAGGGTTAGGGTTAGGGAACGGCAAGGCTGAGGGCACAGGTGAGGGTGCGGACACGTGCTAGGGTTGGGGCACGTGCGGACGTGCGGGTCAGTGTCCGCGTACGGATTAGGATGAGGGTACGGCGGAGGCTAAGGTGTGGGGCTGCCGGTGGGTTTCCGTTCCGGGCTAGGGTTAGGGTTAGGGAACGGCAAGGCTGAGGGCACAGGTGAGGGTGCGGACACGTGCTAGGGTCGGGGCACGTGCGGACGCGCGGGTCAGTGTCCGCGTACGGATTAGGATGAGGGTACGGCGGAGGCTAAGGTGTGGGGCTGCCGGTGGGTTTCCGTTCCGGGCTAGGGTTAGGGTTAGGGAACGGCAAGGCTGAGGGCACAGGTGAGGGTGCGGACACGTGCTAGGGTCGGGGCACGTGCGGACGCGCGGGTCAGTGTCCGCGTACGGATTAGGATGAGGGTACGGCGGAGGCTAAGGTGTGGGGCTGCCAGTGGGTTTCCGTTCCGGGCTAGGGTTAGGGTTAGGGAACGGCAAGGCTGAGGGCACAGGTGAGGGTGCGGACACGTGCTAGGGTCGGGGCACGTGCGGACGCGCGGGTCAGAGTCCGCGTACGGATTAGGATGAGGGTACGGCGGAGGCTAAGGTGTGGGGCTGCCGGTGGGTTTCCGTTCCGGGCTAGGGTTAGGGTTAGGGAACGGCAAGGCTGAGGGCACAGGTGAGGGTGCGGACACGTGCTAGGGTCGGGGCACGTGCGGACGCGCGGGTCAGTGTCCGCGTACGGATTAGGATGAGCGTACGGCGGAGGCTAAGGTGTGGGGCTGCCGGTGGGTTTCCGTTCCGGGCTAGGGTTAGGGTTAGGGAACGGCCAGGCTGAGGGCACAGGTGAGGGTGCGGACACGTGCTCGGGTCGGGGCACGTGCGGACGCGCGGGTCAGTGTCCGCGTACGGATTAGGATGAGGGTACGGCGGAGGCTAAGCTGTGGGGCTGCCGGTGGGTTTCCGTTCCGGGGTAGGGTTAGGGTTAGGGAACGGCAAGGCTGAGGGCACAGGTGAGGGTGTGGACACGTGCTAGGGTCGGGGCATGTGCGGACGCGCGGGTCAGTGTCCGCGTACGGATTAGGATGAGGGTACGGCGGAGGCTAAGGTGTGGGGCTGCCGGTGGGTTTCCGTTCCGGGCTAGGGTTAGGGTTAGGGAACGGCAAGGCTGAGGGCACAGGTGAGGGGGCGGACACGTGCTAGGGTCGGGGCACGTGCGGATGCGCGGGTCAGTGTCCGCGTACGGATTAGGATGAGGGTACGGAGGGGGCTAAGGTGTGGGGCTGCCAGTGGGTTTCCCTTCCGGGCTAGGGTTAGGGTTAGGGAACGGCAAGGCTGAGGGCACAGGTGAGGGTGCGGACACGTGCTAGGGTCGGGGCACGTGCGGACGCGCGGGTCAGTGTCCGCGTACGGATTAGCATGAGGGCACGGCGGGGGCTAAGGTGTGGGGCTGCCGGTGGGTTTCCGTTCCGGGCTAGGGTTAGGGTTAGGGAACGGCAAGGCTGAGGGCACAGGTGAGGGTGCGGACACGTGCTAGGGTCGGGGCACGTGCGGACGCGCGGGTCAGTGTCCGCGTACGGATTAGGATGAGGGTACGGCGGAGGCTAAGGTGTGGGGCTGCCGGTGGGTTTCCGTTCCGGCCTAGGGTTAGGGTTAGGGAACGGCAAGGCTGAGGGCACAGGTGAGGGTGCGGACACGTGCTAGGGTCAGGGCACGTGCGGACGCGCGGGTCAGTGTCCGCGTACGGATTAGGATGAGGGTACGGCAGAGGCTAAGGTGTGGGGCTGCTGGTGGGTTTCCGTTCCGGGCTAGGGTTAGGGTTAGGGAACGGCAAGGCTGAGGGCACAGGTGAGGGTGCGGACACGTGCTAGGGTCGGGGCACGTGCGGACGCGCGGGTCAGTGTCCGCGTACGGATTAGGATGTGGGTACGGCGGAGGCTAAGGTGTGGGGCTGCCGGTGGGTTTCCGTTCCGGGCTAGGGTTAGGGTTAGGGAACGGCAAGGCTGAGGGCACAGGTGAGGGTGCGGACACGTGCTAGGGTCGGGGCACGTGCGGACGCGCGGGTCAGTGTCCGCGTACGGATTAGGATGAGGGTACGGCGGAGGCTAAGGTGTGGGGCTGCCGGTGGGTTTCCGTTCCGGGCTAGGGTTAGGGTTAGGGAACGGCAAGGCTGAGGGCACAGGTGAGGGTGCGGACACGTGCTAGGGTCGGGGCACGTGCGGACGCGCGGGTCAGTGTCCGCGTACGGATTAGGATGAGGGTACGGCGGAGGCTAAGGTGTGGGGCTGCCGGTGGGTTTCCGTTCCGGGCTAGGGTTAGGTTTAGGGAACGGCAAGGCTGAGGGCACAGGTGAGGGTGCGGACAAGTGCTAGGGTCTGGGCACGTGCGGACGCGCGGGTCTGTGTCCGCGTACGGATTAGGATGAGGGTACGGCGGAGGCTAAGGTGTGGGGCTGCCGGTGGGTTTCCGTTCCGGGCTAGGGTTAGGGTTAGGGAACGGCAAGGCTGAGGGCACAGGCGAGGGTGCGGACACGTGCTAGGGTCGGGGCACGTGCGGACGCGCGGGTCAGTGTCCGCGTACGGATTAGGATGAGGGTACGGCGGCGGCCAAGGTGTGGGGCTGCCGGTGGGTTTCCGTTCCGGGCTAGGGCTAGGGTTTGGGAACGGCAAGGCTGAGGGCACAGGTGAGGGTGCGGACACGTGCTAGGGTCGGGGCACGTGCGGACGCGCGGGTCAGTGTCCGCGTACGGATTAGGATGAGGGTACGGCGGAGGCTAAGGTGTGGGGCTGCCGGTGGGTTTCCGTTCCGGGCTAGGGTTAGGGTTAGGGAACGGCAAGGCTGAGGGCACAGGGGAGGGTCCGGAGACGTGATAGGGTCGGGGCACGCGCGGACGCGCGTGTCAGTGTCCGCGTACGGATTAGGATGAGGGTACGGCGGAGGCTAAGGTGTGGGGCTGCCGGTGGGTTTCCGTTCCGGGCTAGGGTTAGGGTTAGGGAACGGCAAGGCTGAGGGCACAGGTGAGGGGGCGGACACGTGCTAGGGTCGGGGCACGTGCGGATGCGCGGGTCAGTGTCCGCGTACGGATTAGGATGAGGGTACGGAGGGGGCTAAGGTGTGGGGCTGCCAGTGGGTTTCCCTTCCGGGCTAGGGTTAGGGTTAGGGAACGGCAAGGCTGAGGGCACAGGTGAGGGTGCGGACACGTGCTAGGGTCGGGGCACGTGCGGACGCGCGGGTCAGTGTCCGCGTACGGATTAGCATGAGGGCACGGCGGGGGCTAAGGTGTGGGGCTGCCGGTGGGTTTCCGTTCCGGGCTAGGGTTAGGGTTAGGGAACGGTAAGGCTGAGGGCACAGGTGAGGGTGCGGACACGTGCTAGGGTCGGGGCACGTGCGGACGCGCGGGTCAGTGTCCGCGTACGGATTAGGATGAGGGTACGGCGGAGGCTAAGGTGTGGGGCTGCCGGTGGGTTTCCCTTCCGGGCTAGGGTTAGGGTTAGGGAACGGCAAGGCTGAGGGCACAGGTGAGGGTGCGGACACGTGCTAGGGTCGGGGCACGTGCGGACGCGCGGGTCAGTGTCCGCGTACGGATTAGGATGAGGGTACGGCGGAGGCTAAGGTGTGGGGCTGCCAGTGGGTTTCCCTTCCGTGCTAGGGTTAGGGTTAGGGAACGGCAAGGCTGAGGGCACAGGTGAGGGTGCGGAGACGTGATAGGGTCGGGGCACGTGCGGACGCGCGTGTCAGTGTCCGCGTACGGATTAGGATGTGGGTACGGCGGAGGCTAAGGTGTGGGGCTGCCGGTGGGTTTCCGTTCCGGGCTAGGGTTAGGGTTAGGGAACGGCAAGGCTGAGGGCACAGGTGAGGGTGCGGACACGTGCTAGGGTCGGGGCACGTGCGGACGCGCGGGTCAGTGTCCGCGTACGGATTAGGATGAGGGTACGGCGGAGGCTAAGGTGTGGGGCTGCCGGTGGGTTTCCATTCCGGGCTAGGGTTAGGGTTAGGGAACGGCAAGGCTGAGGGCACAGGTGAGGGTGCGGACACGTGCTAGGGTCGGGGCACGTGCGGACGCGCGGGTCAGTGTCCCCGTACGGATTAGGATGAGGGTACGGCGGAGGCTAAGGTGTGGGGCTGCCGGTGGGTTTCCGTTCCGGGCTAGGGTTAGGGTTAGGGAACGGCAAGGCTGAGGGCACAGGTGAGGGTGCGGACACGTGCTAGGGTCTGGGCACGTGCGGACGCGCGGGTCTGTGTCCGCGTACGGATTAGGATGAGGGTACGGCGGAGGCTAAGGTGTGGGGCTGCCGGTGGGTTTCCGTTCCGGGCTAGGGTTAGGGTTAGGGAACGGCAAGGCTGAGGGCACAAGTGAGGGTGCGGACACGTGCTAGGGTCGGGGCACGTGCGGACGCGCGGGTCAGTGTCCGCGTACGGATTAGGATGAGGGTACGGCGGAGGCTAAGGTGTGGGGCTGCCGGTGGGTTTCCGTTCCGGGCTAGGGTTAGGGTTAGGGAACGGCAAGGCTGAGGGCACAGGCGAGGGTGCGGACACGTGCTAGGGTCGTGCTACGTGCGGACGCGCGGGTCAGTGTCCGCGTACGGATTAGGATGAGGGTACGGCGGAGGCTAAGGTGTGGGGCTGCCGGTGGGTTTCCGTTCCGGGCTAGGGTTAGGGTTAGGGAACGGCAAGGCTGAGGGCACAGGCGAGGGTGCGGACACGTGCTAGGGTCGGGGCACGTGCGGACGCGCGGGTCAGTGTCCGCGTACGGATTAGGATGAGGGTACGGCGGAGGCCAAGGTGTGGGGCTGCCCTTGGGTTTCCGTTCCGGGCTAGGGTTAGGGTTTGGGAACGGCAAGGCTGAGGGCACAGGTGAGGGTGCGGACACGTGCTAGGGTCGGGGCACGTGCGGACGCGCGGGTCAGTGTCCGCGTACGGATTAGGATGAGGGTACGGCGGAGGCTAAGGTGTGGGGCTGCCGGTGGGTTTCCGTTCCGGGCTAGGGTTAGGGTTAGGGAACGGCAAGGCTGAGGGCACAGGTGAGGGTGCGGAGACGTGATAGGGTCGGGGCACGTGCGGACGCGCGGGTCAGTGTCCGCGTACGGATTAGGATGAGGGTACGGCAGAGGCTAAGGTGTGGGGCTGCCGGTGGGTTTCCGTTCCGGGCTAGGGTTAGGGTTAGGGAACGGCAAGGCTGAGGGCACAGGTGAGGGTGCGGACACGTGCTAGGGTCGGGGCACGTGCGGACGCGCGGGTCAGTGTCCGCGTACGGATTAGGATGAGGGTACGGCGGAGGCTAAGGTGTGGGGCTGCCGGTGGGTTTCCGTTCCGGGCTAGGGTTAGGGTTAGGGAACGGCAAGGCTGAGGGCACAGGTGACGGTGCGGACACGTGCTAGGGTCGGGGCACGTGCGGACGCACGGGTCAGTGTCCGCGTACGGATTAGGATGAGGGTACGGCGGAGGCTAAGGTGTGGGGCTGCCGGTGGGTTTCCGTTCCGGGCTAGGGTTAGGGTTAGGGAACGGCAAGACTGAGGCCACAGGTGAGGGTGCGGACACGTGCTAGGGTCGGGGCACGTGCGGACGCGCGGGTCAGTGTCCGCGTACGGATTAGGATGAGGGTACGGCGGAGGCTAAGGTGTGGGGCTGCCGGTGGGTTTCCGTTCTGGGCTAGGGTTAGGGTTAGGGAACGGCAAGGCTGAGGGCACAGGTGAGGGTGCGGACACGTGCTAGGGTCGGGGCACGTGCGGACGCGCGGGTCTGTGTCCGCGTACGGATGAGGATGAGGGTACGGCGGAGGCTAAGGTGTGGGGCTGCCGGTGGGTTTCCTTTCCAGGCTAGGGTTAGGGTTAGGGAACGGCAAGGCTGAGGGCACAGGTGAGGGTGCCGACACGTGCTAGGGTCGGGGCAGGTGCGGACGCGTGGGTCAGTGTCCGCGTACGGATTAGGATGAGGGTACGGCGGAGGCTAAGGTGTGGGGCTGCCGGTGGGTTTCCGTTCCGGGCTAGGGTTAGGGTTAGGGAACGGCAAGGCTGAGGGCACAGGTGAGGGTGCGGACACGTGCTAGGGTCGGGGCACGTGCGGACGCGCGGGTCAGTGTCCGCGTACGGATTAGGATGAGGGTACGACGGAGGCTAAGGTGTGGGGCTGCCGGTGGGTTTCCGTTCCGGGCTAGGGTTAGGGTTAGGGAACGGCAAGGCTGAGGGCACAGGTGAGGGTGCGGACACGTGCTAGGGTCGGGGCACGTGCGGACGCGCGGGTCAGTGTCCGCGTACGGATTAGGATGAGGGTACGGCGGAGGCTAAGGTGTGGGGCTGCCGGTGGGTTTCCGTTCCGGGCTAGGGTTAGGGATAGGGAACGGCAAGGCTGAGGGCACAGGTGAGGGTGCGGACACGTGCTAGGGTCGGGGCACGTGCGGACGCGCGGGTCTGTGTCCGCGTACGGATTAGGATGAGGGTACGGCGGAGGCTAAGGTGTGGGGCTGCCGGTGGGTTTCCGTTCCGGGCTAGGGTTAGGGTTAGGGAACGGCAAGGCTGAGGGCACAGGTGAGGGTGCGGACACGTGCTAGGGTCGGGGCACGTGCGGACGCGCGGGTCAGTGTCCGCGTACGGATTAGGATGAGGGTACGGTGGAGGCTAAGGTGTGGGGCTGCCGGTGGGTTTCCGTTCCGGGCTATGGTTAGGGTTAGGGAACGGCAAGGCTGAGGGCACAGGTGAGGGTGCGGACACGTCCTAGGGTCGGGGCACGTGCGGACGCGCGGGTCAGTGTCCGCGTACGGATTAGGATGAGGGTACGGCGGAGGCTAAGGTGTGGGGCTGCCGGTGGGTTTCCGTTCCGGGCTAGGGTTAGGGTTAGGGAACGGCAAGGCTGAGGGCACAGGTGAGGGTGCGGACACGTGCTAGGGTCGGGGCACGTGCGGACGCGCGGGTCAGTGTCCGCGTACGGATTAGGATGAGGGTACCGCGGAGGCTAAGGTGTGGGGCTGCCGGTGGGTTTCCGTTCCGGGCTAGGGTTAGGGTTAGGGAACGGCAAGGCTGAGGGCACAGGTGAGGGTGCGGACACGTGCTAGGGTCGGGGCACGTGCGGACGCGCGGGTCAGTGTTCGCGTACGGATTAGGATGAGGGTACGGCGGAGGCTAAGGTGTGGGGCTACCGGTGGGTTTCCGTTCCGGGCTAGGGTTAGGGTTAGGGAACGGCAAGGCTGAGGGCACAGGTGAGGGTGCGGACACGTGCTAGGGTCGGGGCACGTGCGGACGCGCGGGTCAGTGTCCGCGTACGGATTAGGATGAGGGTACGGCGGAGGCTAAGGTGTGGGGCTGCCGGTGGGTTTCCGTTCCGGGCTAGGGTTAGGTTTAGGGAACGGCAAGGCGGAGGGCACAGGTGAGGGTGCGGACATGTGCTAGGGTCGGGGCACGTGCGGATGCGCGGGTCAGTGTCCGCGTACGGATTAGGATGAGGGTACGGCGGAGGCTAAGGTGTGGGGCTGCCGGTGGGTTTCCGTTCCGGGCTAGGGTTAGGGTTAGGGAACGGTAAGGCTGAGGGCACAGGTGAGGGTGCGGACACGTGCTAGGGTCGGGGCACGTGCGGACGCGCGGGTCAGTGTCCGCGTACGGATTAGGATGAGGGTACGGCGGAGGCTAAGGTGTGGGGCTGCCGGTGGGTTTCCGTTCCGGGCTAGGGCTAGGGTTAGGGAACGGCAAGGCTGAGGGCACAGGTGAGGGTGCGGAGACGTGCTAGGGTCGGGGCACGTGCGGACGCGCGGGTCAGTGTCCGCGTACGGATTAGGATGAGGGTACGGCGGAGGCTAAAGTGTGGGGCTGCCGGTGGGTTTCCGTTCCGGGCTAGGGTTAGGGTTAGGGAACGGCAAGGCTGAGGGCACAGGTGAGGGTGCGGACAAGTGCTAGGGTCTGGGCACGTGCGGACGCGCGGGTCTGTGTCCGCGTACGGATTAGGATGAGGGTACGGCGGAGGCTAAGGTGTGGGGCTGCCGGTGGGTTTCCGTTCCGGGCTAGGGTTAGGGTTAGGGAACGGCAAGGCTGAGGGCACAGGCGAGGGTGCGGACACGTGCTAGGGTCGGGGCACGTGCGGACGCGCGGGTCAGTGTCCGCGTACGGATTAGGATGAGGGTACGGCGGAGGCCAAGGTGTGGGGCTGCCGGTGGGTTTCCGTTCCGGGCTAGGGCTAGGGTTTGGGAACGGCAAGGCTGAGGGCACAGGTGAGGGTGCGGACACGTGCTAGGGTCGGGGCACGTGCGGACGCGCGGGTCAGTGTCCGCGTACGGATTAGGATGAGGGTACGGCGGAGGCTAAGGTGTGGGGCTGCCGGTGGGTTTCCGTTCGGGCTAGGGTTAGGGTTAGGGAACGGCAAGGCTGAGGGCACAAGTGAGGGTGTGGACACGTGCTAGGGTTGGGGCACGTGCGGACGCGCGGGTCAGTGTCCGCGTACGGATTAGGATGAGGGTACGGCGGAGGCTAAGGTGTGGGGCTGCCGGTGGGTTTCCGTTCCGGGCTAGGGTTAGGGTTAGGGAACGGCAAGGCTGAGGGCACAGGCGAGGGTGCGGACACGTGCTAGGGTCGTGCCACGTGCGGACGCGCGGGTCAGTGTCCGCGTACGGATTAGGATGAGGGTACGGCGGAGGCTAAGGTGTGGGGCTGCCGGTGGGTTTCCGTTCCGGGCTAGGGTTAGGGTTAGGGAACGGCAAGGCTGAGGGCACAGGCGAGGGTGCGGTCACGTGCTAGGGTCGGGGCACGTGCGGACGCGCGGGTCAGTGTCCGCGTACGGATTAGGATGAGGGTACGGCGGAGGCCAAGGTGTGGGGCTGCCGGTGGGTTTCCGTTCCGGGCTAGGGCTAGGGTTTGGGAACGGCAAGGCTGAGGGCACAGGTGAGGGTGCGGACACGTGCTAGGGTGGGGGCACGTGCGGACGCGCGGGTCAGTGTCCGCGTACGGATTAGGATGAGGGTACGGCGGAGGCTAAGGTGTGGGGCTGCCGGTGGGTTTCCGTTCCGGGCTAGGGTTAGGGTTAGGGAACGGCAAGGCTGAGGGCACAGGTGAGGGTGCGGAGACGTGATAGGGTCGGGGCACGTGCGGACGCGCGGGTCAGTGTCCGCGTACGGATTAGGATGAGGGTACGGCAGAGGCTAAGGTGTGGGGCTGCCGGTGGGTTTCCGTTCCGGGCTAGGGTTAGGGTTAGGGAACGGCAAGGCTGAGGGCACAGGTGAGGGTGCGGACACGTGCTAGGGTCGGGGCACGTGCGGACGCGTGGGTCAGTGTCCGCGTACGGATTAGGATGAGGGTACGGCGGAGGCTAAGGTGTGGGGCTGCCGGTGGGTTTCCGTTCCGGGCTAGGGTTAGGGTTAGGGAACGGCAAGGCTGAGGGCACAGGTGAGGGTGCGGACACGTGCTAGGGTCGGGGCACGTGCGGACGCACGGGTCAGTGTCCGCGTACGGATTAGGATGAGGGTACGGCTGAGGCTAAGGTGTGGGGCTGCCGGTGGGTTTCCGTTCCGGGCTAGGGTTAGGGTTAGGGAACGGCAAGGCTGAGGCCACAGGTGAGGGTGCGGACACGTGCTAGGGTCGGGGCACGTGCGGACGCGCGGGTCAGTGTCCGCGTACGGATTAGGATGAGGGTACGGCGGAGGCTAAGGTGTGGGGCTGCCGGTGGGTTTCCGTTCCGGGCTAGGGTTAGGGTTAGGGAACGGCAAGGCTGAGGGCACAGGTGAGGGTGCGGACACGTGCTAGGGTCGGGGCACGTGCGGACGCGCGGGTCTGTGTCCGCGTACGGATGAGGATGAGGGTACGGCGGAGGCTAAGGTGTGGGGCTGCCGGTGGGTTTCCTTTCCGGGCTAGGGTTAGGGTTAGGGAACGGCAAGGCTGAGGGCACAGGTGAGGGTGCGGAGACGTGCTAGGGTCGGGGCACGTGCGGACGCGCGGGTCAGTGTCCGCGTACGGATTAGGATGAGGGTACGGCGGAGGCTAAGGTGTGGGGCTGCCGGTGGGTTTCCGTTCCGGGCTAGGGTTAGGGTTAGGGAACGGCAAGGCTGAGGGCACAGGTGAGGGTGCGGACACGTGCTAGGGTCGGGGCACGTGCGGACGCGCGGGTCAGTGTCCGCGTACGGATTAGGATGAGGGTACGACGGAGGCTAAGGTGTGGGGCTGCCGGTGGGTTTCCGTTCCGGGCTAGGGTTAGGGTTAGGGAACGGCAAGGCTGAGGGCACAGGTGAGGGTGCGGACACGTGCTAGGGTCGGGGCACGTGCGGACGCGCGGGTCAGTGTCCGCGTACGGATTAGGATGAGGGTACGGCGGAGGCTAAGGTGTGGGGCTGCCGGTGGGTTTCCGTTCCGGGCTAGGGTTAGGGTTAGGGAACGGCAAGGCTGAGGGCACAGATTAGGGTGCGGACACGTGCTAGGGTCGGGGCACGTGCGGACGCGCGGGTCTGTGTCCGCGTACGGATTAGGATGAGGGTACGGCGGAGGCTAAGGTGTGGGGCTGCCGGTGGGTTTCCGTTCCGGGCTAGGGTTAGGGTTAGGGAACGGCAAGGCTGAGGGCACAGGTGAGGGTGCGGACACGTGCTAGGGTCGGGGCACGTGCGGACGCGCGGGTCAGTGTCCGCGTACGGATTAGGATGAGGGTACGGCGGAGGCTAAGGTGTGGGGCTGCCGGTGGGTTTCCGTTCCGGGCTAGGGTTAGGGTTAGGGAACGGCAAGGCTGAGGGCACAGGTGAGGGTGCGGACACGTCCTAGGGTCGGGGCACGTGCGGACGCGCGGGTCAGAGTCCGCGTACGGATTAGGATGAGGGTACGGCGGAGGCTAAGGTGTGGGGCTGCCGGTGGGTTTCCGTTCTGGGATAGGGTTAGGGTTAGGGAACGGCAATGCTGAGGGCACAGGTGAGGGTGCGGAGGCGTGCTAGGGTCGGGGCTCGTGCAGACTCGCGGGTCAGTGTCCGCGTACGGATTAGGATGAGGGTACGGCGGAGGCTACGGTGTGGGGCTGCCGGTGGGTTTCCGTTCCGGGCTAGGGTTAGGGTTAGGGAACGGCAAGGCTGAGGGCACAGGTGAGGGTGCGGACACGTGCTAGGGTCGGGGCACGTGCGGACGCGCGGGTCAGTGTCCGCGTACGGATTAGGATGAGGGTACGGCGGAGGCTAAGGTGTGGGGCTGCCGGTGGGTTTCCGTTCCGGGCTAGGGTTAGGTTTAGGGAACGGCAAGGCTGAGGGCACAGGTGAGGGTGCGGACATGTGCTAGGGTCGGGGCACGTGCGGATGCGCGGGTCAGTGTCCGCGTACGGATTAGGATGAGGGTACGGCGGAGGCTAAGGTGTGGGGCTGCCGGTGGGTTTCCGTTCCGGGCTAGGGTTAGGGTTAGGGAACGGCAAGGCTGAGGGCACAGGTGAGGGTGCGGACACGTGCTAGGGTCGGGGCACGTGCGGACGCGCGGGTCAGTGTCCGCGTACGTATTAGGATGAGGGTACGGCGGAGGCTAAGGTGTGGGGCTGCCGGTGGGTTTCCGTTCTGGGATAGGGTTAGGGTTAGGGAACGGCAAGGCTGAGGGCACAGGTGAGGGTGCGGAGACGTGCTAGGGTCGGGGCTCGTGCAGACTCGCGGGTCAGTGTCCGCGTACGTATTAGGATGAGGGTACGGCGGAGGCTAAGGTGTGGGGCTGCCGGTGGGTTTCCGTTCCGGGCTAGGGTTAGGGTTAGGGAACGGCAAGGCTGAGGGCACAGGTGAGGGTGCGGACACGTGCTAGGGTCGGGGCACGTGCGGACGCGCGGGTAAGTGTCCGCGTATGGATTAGGATGAGGGTACGGCGGAGGCTAAGGTGTGGGGCTGCCGGTGGGTTTCCGTTACGGGCTACGGTTAGGGGTAGGGGACGGCAAGGCTGAGGGCACAGGTGAGGGTGCGGAGACGTGCTAGGGTCGGGGCACGTGCGGACGCGCGGGTCAGTGTCCGCGTACGGATTAGGATGAGGGTACGGCGGAGGCTAAGGTGTGGGGTTGCCCGTGGGTTTGCGTTCGGGCTAGGGTTAGGGTTAGGGAACGGCAAGGCTGAGGGCACAGGTGAGGGTGCGGACACGTGCTAGGGTCGGGGCACGTGCGGACGCGCGGGTCAGTGTCCGCGTACGGATTAGGATGAGGGTACGGCGGAGGCTAAGGTGTGGGGCTGCCGGTGGGTTTCCGTTCCGGGCTAGGGTTAGGGTTAGGGAACGGCAAGGCTGAGGGCACAGGTGAGGGTGCGGACACGTGCTAGGGTCGGGGCACGTGCGGACGTGCGGGTCAGTGTCCGCGTACGGATTAGGATGAGGGTACGGCGGAGGCTAAGGTGTGGGGCTGCCGGTGGGTTTCCGTTCCGGGCTAGGGTTAGGGTTAGGGAACGGCAAGGCTGAGGACACAGGTGAGGGTGCGGACACATGCTAGGGTCGGGGCACGTGCGGACGCGCGGGTCAGTGTCCGCGTACGGATTAGGATGAGGGTACGGCGGAGGCTAAGGTGTGGGGCTGACGGTGGGTTTCCGTTCCGGGCTAGGGTTAGGGTTAGGGAACGGCAAGGCTGAGGGCACAGGTGAGGGTGCGGACACGTGCTAGGGTCGGGGCACGTGCGGACGCGC
The DNA here is from genome assembly GCF_949752795.1 of Hyperoodon ampullatus. Lineage (NCBI taxonomy): Eukaryota > Metazoa > Chordata > Mammalia > Artiodactyla > Ziphiidae > Hyperoodon > Hyperoodon ampullatus. Next base: position 402,340 of record NC_136929.1, on the reverse strand, counting down.
GGGTCAGTGTCCGCGTACGGATTAGGATGAGGGTACGGCGGTGGCTAAGGTGTGGGGCTGCCGGTGGGTTTCCGTTCCGGGCTAGGGTTAGGGTTAGGGAACGGCAAGGCTGAGGGCACAGGTGAGGGTGCGGACACGTGCTAGCGTTGGGGCACGTGCGGACACGCGGGTCAGTGTCCGCGTACGGATTAGGATGAGGGTACGGCGGAGGCTAAGGTGTGGGGCTGCCGGTGGGTTTCCGTTCAGGGCTAGGGTTAGGGTTAGGGAACGTCAAGGCTGAGGGCACAGGTCAGGGTGCGGACACGTGCTAGGTTCGGAGCACGTGCGGACGCGCGGGTCAGTGTCCGCGTACGGATTAGGATGAGGGTACGGCGGAGGCTAAGTTGTGGGGCTGCCGGTGGGTTTCCGTTCCGGGCTAGGTTTAGGGTTAGGGAACGGTAAGGCTGAGGGCACAGGTGAGGGTGCGGACACGTGCTAGGGTCGGGGCACGTGCGGACGCGCGGGTCAGTGTCCGCGTACGGATTAGGATGAGGGTACGGCGGAGGCTAAGGTGTGGGGCTCCCGGTGGGTTTCCCTTTTGGGCTAGGGTTAGGGTTAGGGAACGGCAAGGCTGAGGGCAGAGGCGAGGGTGCGGACACGTGCTAGGGTCGTGCCACGTGCGGACGCGCGGGTCAGTGTCCGCATACGGTTTAGGATGAGGGTACGGCGGAGGCTAAGGTGTGGGGCTGCCGGTGGGTTTCCATTCCGGGCTAGGGTTAGGGTTAGGGAACGGCAAGGCTGAGGGCACAAGCGAGGGTGCGGACAAGTGCTAGGGTCGGGGCACGTGCGGACGCGCGGGTCAGTGTCCGCGTACGGATTAGGATGAGGGTACGGCGGAGGCTAAGGCGTGGGGCTGCCGGTGGGTTTCCGTTCCGGGCTAGGGCTAGGGTTAGGGAACGGCAAGGCTGAGGGCACAGGTGAGGGTGCGGACACGTGCTAGGGTCGGGGCACGTGCGGACGCGCGGGTCAGTGTCCGCGTACGGATTAGGATGAGGGTACGGCGGAGGCTAAGGTGTGGGGCTGCCGGTGGGTTTCCGTTCCGGGCTAGGGTTAGGGTTAGGGAACGGCAAGGCTGAGGGCACAGGTGAGGGTGCGGACACGTGCTAGGGTCGGGGCACGTGCGGACGCGCGGGTCAGTGTCCGCGTACGGATTAGGATAAGGATACGGCGGAGGCTAAGGTGTGGGGCTGCCGGTGGGTTTCCGTTTCGGGCTAGGGTTAGGGTTAGGGAACGGCAAGGCTGAGGGCACAGGTCAGGGTGCGGACACGTGCTAGGGTCGGGGCACGTGCGGACGCGCGTGTCAGTGTCCGCGTCCGGATTAGGATGAGGGTACGGCGGAGGCTAAGGTGTGGGGCTGCCGGTGGGTTTCCGTTCCGGGCTAGGGTTAGGGTTAGGGAACGGCAAGGCTGAGGGCACAGGTGAGGGTGCGGACACGTGCTAGGGTCGGGGCACGTGCGGACGCGCGGGTCTGTGTCCGCGTACGGATTAGGATGAGGGTACGGCGGAGGCTAAGGTGTGGGGCTGCCGGTGGGTTTCCGTTCCGGGCTAGGGTTAGGGTTAGGGAACGGCAAGGTTGAGGGCACAGGTGAGGGTGCGGACACGTGCTAGGGTCGGGGCACGTGCGGACGCGCGGTTCAGTGTCCGCGTACGGATTAGGATGAGGGTACGGCGGAGGCTAAGGTGTGGGGCTGCCGGTGGGTTTCCGTTCCGGGCTAGGGTTAGGGTTAGGGAACGGCAAGGCTGAGGGCACAGGTGAGGGTGCGGACACGTTCTAGGGTCGGGGCACGTGCGGACGCGCGGGTCAGTGTCCGCGTACGGATTAGGATGAGGGTACGGCGGAGGCTAAGGTGTGGGGCTGCCGGTGGGTTTCCGTTCCGGGCTAGGGTTAGGGTTAGGGAACGGCAAGGCTGAGGGCACAGGTGAGGGTGCGGACACGTGCTAGGGTCGGGGCACGTGCGGACGCGCGGGTCAGTGTCCGCGTACGGATTAGGATGAGGGTACCGTGGAGGCTAAGGTGTGGGGCTGCCGGTGGGTTTCCGTTCCGGGCTAGGGTTAGGGTTAGGGAACGGCAAGGCTGAGGGCACAGGTGAGGGTGCGGACACGTGCTAGGGTCGGGGCACGTGCGGACGCGCGGGTCACTGTCCGCGTACGGATTAGGATGAGGGTACGGCGGAGGCTAAGGTGTGGGGCTACCGGTGGGTTTCCGTTCCGGGCTAGGGTTACGGTTAGGGAACGGCAAGGCTGAGGGCACAGGTGAGGGTGCGGACACGTGCTAGGGTCATGCCACGTGCGGACGCGCGGGTCAGTGTCCGCGTACGGATTAGGATGAGGGTACGGCGGAGGCTAAGGTGTGGGGCTGCCGGTGGGTTTCCGTTCCGGGCTAGGGTTAGGGTTAGGGAACGGCAAGGCTGAGGGCACAGGCGAGGGTGCGGACACGTGCTAGGGTCGGGGCACGTGCGGACGCGCGGGTCAGTGTCCGCGTACGGATTAGGATGAGGGTACGGCGGATGCTAAGGTGTGGGGCTGCCGGTGGGTTTCCGTTCTAGGCTAGGGCTAGGGTTAGGGAACGGCAAGGCTGAGGGCACAGGTGAGGGTGCGGACACGTGCTAGGGTCGGGGCATGTGCGGACGCGCGGGTCAGTGTCCGCGTACGGATTAGGATGAGGGTACGGCAGAGGCTAAGGTGTGGGGCTGCCGGTGGGTTTCCGTTCCGGGCTAGGGTTAGGGTTAGGGAACGGAAAGGTTGAGAGCACAGGTGAGGGTGCGGACACGTGCTAGGGTCGGGGCACGTGCGGATGCGCCGGTCAGTGTCCGCGTACGGATTAGGATGAGGGTACGGCGGAGGCTAAGGTGTGGGGCTGCCGGTGGGTTTCCGGTCCGGGCTAGGGTTAGGGTTAGGGAACGGCAAGGCTGAGGGCACAGGCGAGGGTGCGGACACGTGCTAGGGTCGGGGCACGTGCGGACGCGCGGGTCAGTGTCCGCGTACGGATTAGGATGAGGGAACGGCGGAGGCTAAGGTGTGGGGCTGCCGGTGGGTTTCCGTTCCGGGCTAGGGCTAGGGTTAGGGAACGGCAAGGCTGAGGGCACAGGTGAGGGTGCGGACACGTGCTAGGGTCGGGGCACGTGCGGACGCGCGGGTCAGTGTCCGCGTACGGATTAGGATGAGGATACGGCGGAGGCTAAGGTGTGGGGCTGCCGGTGGGTTTCCGTTCCGGGCTAGGGTTAGGGTTAGGGAACGGCAAGGCTGGGAGCACAGGTGAGGGTGCGGACACGTGCTAGGGTCGGGGCACGTGCGGACGCGCGGGTCAGTGTCCGCGTACGGATTAGGATGAGGGTACGGCGGAGGCTAAGGGGTGGGGCTGCCGGTGGGTTTCAGTTCCGGGCTAGGGTTAGGGTTAGGGAACGGCAAGGCTGAGGGCACAGGTGAGGGTGCGGACACGTGCTAGGGTCGGGGCACGTGCGGACGCGCGGGTCAGTGTCCGCGTACGGATTAGGATGAGGGTACGGCGGAGGCTAAGGTGTGGGGCTGCCGGTGGGTTTCCGTTCCGGGCTAGGGTTAGGGTTAGGGAACGGCAAGGCTGAGGGCACAGGTGAGGGTGCGGACACGTGCTAGGGTCGGGGCACGTGCGGACGCGCGGGTCAGTGTCCGCGTACGGATTAGGATGAGGGTACGGCGGAGGCTAAGGTGTGGGGCTGCCGGTGGGTTTCCGTTCCGGGCTAGGGTTAGGGTTAGGGAACGGCAAGGCTGAGGGCACAGGTGAGGGTGCGGACACGTGCTAGGGTCGGGGCACGTGCGGACGCGCGGGTCAGTGTCCGCGTACGGATTAGGATAAGGATACGGCGGAGGCTAAGGTGTGGGGCTGCCGGTGGGTTTCCGTTTCGGGCTAGGGTTAGGGTTAGGGAACGGCAAGGCTGAGGGCACAGGTCAGGGTGCGGACACGTGCTAGGGTCGGGGCACGTGCGGACGCGCGTGTCAGTGTCCGCGTCCGGATTAGGATGAGGGTACGGCGGAGGCTAAGGTGTGGGGCTGCCGGTGGGTTTCCGTTCCGGGCTAGGGTTAGGGTTAGGGAACGGCAAGGCTGAGGGCACAGGTGAGGGTGCGGACACGTGCTAGGGTCGGGGCACGTGCGGACGCGCGGGTCTGTGTCCGCGTACGGATTAGGATGAGGGTACGGCGGAGGCTAAGGTGTGGGGCTGCCGGTGGGTTTCCGTTCCGGGCTAGGGTTAGGGTTAGGGAACGGCAAGGTTGAGGGCACAGGTGAGGGTGCGGACACGTGCTAGGGTCGGGGCACGTGCGGACGCGCGGTTCAGTGTCCGCGTACGGATTAGGATGAGGGTACGGCGGAGGCTAAGGTGTGGGGCTGCCGGTGGGTTTCCGTTCCGGGCTAGGGTTAGGGTTAGGGAACGGCAAGGCTGAGGGCACAGGTGAGGGTGCGGACACGTTCTAGGGTCGGGGCACGTGCGGACGCGCGGGTCAGTGTCCGCGTACGGATTAGGATGAGGGTACGGCGGAGGCTAAGGTGTGGGGCTGCCGGTGGGTTTCCGTTCCGGGCTAGGGTTAGGGTTAGGGAACGGCAAGGCTGAGGGCACAGGTGAGGGTGCGGACACGTGCTAGGGTCGGGGCACGTGCGGACGCGCGGGTCAGTGTCCGCGTACGGATTAGGATGAGGGTACCGTGGAGGCTAAGGTGTGGGGCTGCCGGTGGGTTTCCGTTCCGGGCTAGGGTTAGGGTTAGGGAACGGCAAGGCTGAGGGCACAGGTGAGGGTGCGGACACGTGCTAGGGTCGGGGCACGTGCGGACGCGCGGGTCACTGTCCGCGTACGGATTAGGATGAGGGTACGGCGGAGGCTAAGGTGTGGGGCTACCGGTGGGTTTCCGTTCCGGGCTAGGGTTACGGTTAGGGAACGGCAAGGCTGAGGGCACAGGTGAGGGTGCGGACACGTGCTAGGGTCATGCCACGTGCGGACGCGCGGGTCAGTGTCCGCGTACGGATTAGGATGAGGGTACGGCGGAGGCTAAGGTGTGGGGCTGCCGGTGGGTTTCCGTTCCGGGCTAGGGTTAGGGTTAGGGAACGGCAAGGCTGAGGGCACAGGCGAGGGTGCGGACACGTGCTAGGGTCGGGGCACGTGCGGACGCGCGGGTCAGTGTCCGCGTACGGATTAGGATGAGGGTACGGCGGATGCTAAGGTGTGGGGCTGCCGGTGGGTTTCCGTTCTAGGCTAGGGCTAGGGTTAGGGAACGGCAAGGCTGAGGGCACAGGTGAGGGTGCGGACACGTGCTAGGGTCGGGGCATGTGCGGACGCGCGGGTCAGTGTCCGCGTACGGATTAGGATGAGGGTACGGCAGAGGCTAAGGTGTGGGGCTGCCGGTGGGTTTCCGTTCCGGGCTAGGGTTAGGGTTAGGGAACGGCAAGGTTGAGAGCACAGGTGAGGGTGCGGACACGTGCTAGGGTCGGGGCACGTGCGGATGCGCCGGTCAGTGTCCGCGTACGGATTAGGATGAGGGTACGGCGGAGGCTAAGGTGTGGGGCTGCCGGTGGGTTTCCGGTCCGGGCTAGGGTTAGGGTTAGGGAACGGCAAGGCTGAGGGCACAGGCGAGGGTGCGGACACGTGCTAGGGTCGGGGCACGTGCGGACGCGCGGGTCAGTGTCCGCGTACGGATTAGGATGAGGGAACGGCGGAGGCTAAGGTGTGGGGCTGCCGGTGGGTTTCCGTTCCGGGCTAGGGCTAGGGTTAGGGAACGGCAAGGCTGAGGGCACAGGTGAGGGTGCGGACACGTGCTAGGGTCGGGGCACGTGCGGACGCGCGGGTCAGTGTCCGCGTACGGATTAGGATGAGGATACGGCGGAGGCTAAGGTGTGGGGCTGCCGGTGGGTTTCCGTTCCGGGCTAGGGTTAGGGTTAGGGAACGGCAAGGCTGGGAGCACAGGTGAGGGTGCGGACACGTGCTAGGGTCGGGGCACGTGCGGACGCGCGGGTCAGTGTCCGCGTACGGATTAGGATGAGGGTACGGCGGAGGCTAAGGGGTGGGGCTGCCGGTGGGTTTCAGTTCCGGGCTAGGGTTAGGGTTAGGGAACGGCAAGGCTGAGGGCACAGGTGAGGGTGCGGACACGTGCTAGGGTCGGGGCACGTGCGGACGCGCGGGTCAGTGTCCGCGTACGGATTAGGATGAGGGTACGGCGGAGGCTAAGGTGTGGGGCTGCCGGTGGGTTTCCGTTCCGGGCTAGGGTTAGGGTTAGGGAACGGCAAGGCTGAGGGCACAGGTGAGGGTGCGGACACGTGCTAGGGTCGGGGCACGTGCGGACGCGCGTGTCTGTGTCCGCGTACGGATTAGGATGAGGGTACGGCGGAGGCTAAGGTGTGGGGCTGCCGGTGGGTTTCCGTTCCGGGCTAGGGTTAGGGTTAGGGAACGGCAAGGTTGAGGGCACAGGTGAGGGTGCGGACACGTGCTAGGGTCGGGGAACGTGCGGACGCGCGGGTCAGTGTCCGCGTACGGATTAGGATGAGGGTACGGCGGAGGCTAAGGTGTGGGGCTGCCGGTGGGTTTCCGTTCCGGGCTAGGGTTAGGGTTAGGGAACGGCAAGGCTGAGGGCACAGGTGAGGGTGCGGACACGTGCTAGGGTTGGGGCACGTGCGGACGTGCGGGTCAGTGTCCGCGTACGGATTAGGATGAGGGTACGGCGGAGGCTAAGGTGTGGGGCTGCCGGTGGGTTTCCGTTCCGGGCTAGGGTTAGGGTTAGGGAACGGCAAGGCTGAGGGCACAGGTGAGGGTGCGGACACGTGCTAGGGTCGGGGCACGTGCGGACGCGTGGGTCAGTGTCCGCGTACGGATTAGGATGAGGGTACGGCGGAGGCTAAGGTGTGGGGCTGCCGGTGGGTTTCCGTTCCGGGCTAGGGTTAGGGTTAGGGAACGGCAAGGCTGAGGGCACAGGTGAGGGTGCGGACACGTGCTAGGGTCGGGGCACGTGCGGACGCGCGGGTCAGTGTCCGCGTACGGATTAGGATGAGGGTACGGCGGAGGCTAAGGTGTGGGGCTACCGGTGGGTTTCCGTTCCGGGCTAGGGTTAGGGTTAGGGAACGGCAAGGCTGAGGGCACAGGTGAGGGTGCGGACACGTGCTAGGGTCGGGGCACGTGCGGACGCGCGGGTCAGAGTCCGCGTACGGATTAGGATGAGGGTACGGCGGAGGCTAAGGTGTGGGGCTGCCGGTGGGTTTCCGTTCCGGGCTAGGGTTAGGGTTAGGGAACGGCAAGGCTGAGGGCACAGGTGAGGGTGCGGACACGTGCTAGGGTCGGGGCACGTGCGGACGCGCGGGTCAGTGTCCGCGTACGGATTAGGATGAGCGTACGGCGGAGGCTAAGGTGTGGGGCTGCCGGTGGGTTTCCGTTCCGGGCTAGGGTTAGGGTTAGGGAACGGCCAGGCTGAGGGCACAGGTGAGGGTGCGGACACGTGCTCGGGTCGGGGCACGTGCGGACGCGCGGGTCAGTGTCCGCGTACGGATTAGGATGAGGGTACGGCGGAGGCTAAGCTGTGGGGCTGCCGGTGGGTTTCCGTTCCGGGGTAGGGTTAGGGTTAGGGAACGGCAAGGCTGAGGGCACAGGTGAGGGTGTGGACACGTGCTAGGGTCGGGGCACGTGCGGACGCGCGGGTCAGTGTCCGCGTACGGATTAGGATGAGGGTACGGCGGAGGCTAAGGTGTGGGGCTGCCGGTGGGTTTCCGTTCCGGGCTAGGGTTAGGGTTAGGGAACGGCAAGGCTGAGGGCACAGGTGAGGGGGCGGACACGTGCTAGGGTCAGGGCACGTGCGGATGCGCGGGTCAGTGTCCGCGTACGGATTAGGATGAGGGTACGGAGGGGGCTAAGGTGTGGGGCTGCCAGTGGGTTTCCCTTCCGGGCTAGGGTTAGGGTTAGGGAACGGCAAGGCTGAGGGCACAGGTGAGGGTGCGGACACGTGCTAGGGTCGGGGCACGTGCGGACGCGCGGGTCAGTGTCCGCGTACGGATTAGCATGAGGGCACGGCGGGGGCTAAGGTGTGGGGCTGCCGGTGGGTTTCCGTTCCGGGCTAGGGTTAGGGTTAGGGAACGGCAAGGCTGAGGGCACAGGTGAGGGTGCGGACACGTGCTAGGGTCGGGGCACGTGCGGACGCGCGGGTCAGTGTCCGCGTACGGATTAGGATGAGGGTACGGCGGAGGCTAAGGTGTGGGGCTGCCGGTGGGTTTCCGTTCCGGCCTAGGGTTAGGGTTAGGAAACGGCAAGGCTGAGGGCACAGGTGAGGGTGCGGACACGTGCTAGGGTCGGGGCACGTGCGGACGCGCGGGTCAGTGTCCGCGTACGGATTAGGATGAGGGTACGGCGGAGGCTAAGGTGTGGGGCTGCCGGTGGGTTTCCGTTCCGGGCTAGGGTTAGGGTTAGGGAACGGCAAGGCTGAGGGCACAGGTGAGGGTGCGGACACGTGCTAGGGTCGGGGCACGTGCGGACGCGCGGGTCAGTGTCCGCGTACGGATTAGGATGAGGGTACGGCGGAGGCTAAGGTGTGGGGCTGCCGGTGGGTTTCCGTTCCGGGCTAGGGTTAGGGTTAGGGAACGGCCAGGCTGAGGGCACAGGTGAGGGTGCGGACACGTGCTAGGGTCGGGGCACGTGCGGACGCGCGGGTCAGTGTCCGCGTACGGATTAGGATGAGGGTACGGCGGAGGCTAAGCTGTGGGGCTGCCGGTGGGTTTCCGTTCCGGGGTAGGGTTAGGGTTAGGGAACGGCAAGGCTGAGGGCACAGGTGAGGGTGCGGACACGTGCTAGGGTCGGGGCACGTGCGGACGCGTGGGTCAGTGTCCGCGTACGGATTAGGATGAGGGTACGGCGGAGGCTAAGGTGTGGGGCTGCCGGTGGGTTTCCGTTCCGGGCTAGGGTTAGGGTTAGGGAACGGCAAGGCTGAGGGCACAGGTGAGGGGGCGGACACGTGCTAGGGTCGGGGCACGTGCGGATGCGCGGGTCAGTGTCCGCGTACGGATTAGGATGAGGGTACGGCGGGGGCTGAGGTGTGGGGCTGCCAGTGGGTTTCCCTTCAGGGCTAGGGTTAGGGTTAGGGAACGGCAAGGCTGAGGGCACAGGTGAGGGTGCGGACACGTGCTAGGGTCGGGGCACGTGCGGACGCGCGGGTTAGTGTCCGCGTACGGATTAGCATGAGGGTACGGCGGGGGCTAAGGTGTGGGGCTGCCGGTGGGTTTCCGTTTCGGGCTAGGGTTAGGGTTAGGGAACGGCAAGGCTGAGGGCACAGGTGAGGGTGCGGACACGTGCTAGGGTCGGGGCACGTGCGGACGCGCGGGTCAGTGTCCGCGTACGGATTAGGATGAGCGTACGGCGGAGGCTAAGGTGTGGGGCTGCTGGTGGGTTTCCCTTCCGGGCTAGGGTTAGGGTTAGGGAACGGCAAGGCTGAGGGCACAGGTTAGGGTGCGGACACGTGCTAGGGTCGGGGCACGTGTGGACGCGCGGGTCAGTGTCCGCGTACGGATTAGGATGAGGGTACGGCGGAGGCTAAGGTGTGGGGCTGCCGGTGGGTTTCCCTTCCGTGCTAGGGTTAGGGTTATGGAACGGCAAGGCTGAGGGCACAGGTGAGGGTGCGGACACGTGCTAGGGTCGGGGCATGTGCGGACGCGCGGGTCAGTGTCCGCGTACGGATTAGGATGAGGGTACGGCGGAGGCTAAGGTGTGGGGCTGCCGGTGGGTTTCCGTTCCGGGCTAGGGTTAGGGTTAGGGAACGGCAAGGCTGAGGGCACAGGTCAGGGTGCGGATACGAGCTAGGGTCGGGGCACGTGCGGACGCGCGGGTCAGTGTCCGCGTACGGATTAGGATGAGGGTACGGCGGAGGCTAAGGTGTGGGGCTGCCGGTGGGTTTCCGTTCCGGGCTAGGGTTAGGGTTAGGGAACGGCAAGGCTGAGGGCACAGGCGAGGGTGCGGACACGTGCTAGGGTCGGGGCACGTGCGGACGCGCGGGTCAGTGTCCGCGTACGGATTAGGATGAGGGTACGGCGGAGGCTAAGGTGTGGGTCTGCCGGTGTGTTTCCGTTCCGGGCTAGGGTTAGGGTTAGGGAACGGCAAGGCTGAGGGCACAGGCAGGGTGCGGACACGTGCTAGGGTCATGCCACGTGCGGACGCGCGGGTCAGTGTCCGCGTACGGATTAGGATGAGGGTACGGCGGAGGCTAAGGTGTGGGGCTGCCGGTGGGTTTCCGTTCCGGGCTAGGGTTAGGGTTAGGGAACGGCAAGGCTGAGGGCACAGGCGAGGGTGCGGACACGTGCTAGGGTCGTGGCACGTGCGGACGCGCGGGTCAGTGTCCGCGTACGGATTAGGATGAGGGTACGGCGGAGGCTAAGGTGTGGGGCTGCCGGTGGGTTTCCGTTCCGGGCTAGGGTTAGGGTTAGGGAACGGCAAGGCTGAGGGCACAGGCGAGGGTGCGGACACGTGCTAGGGTCGGGGCACGTGCGGACGCGCGGGTCAGTGTCCGCGTACGGATTAGGATGAGGGTACGGCGGATGCTAAGGTGTGGGGCTGCCGGTGGGTTTCCGTTCTAGGCTAGGGCTAGGGTTAGGGAACGGCAAGGCTGAGGGCACAGGTGAGGGTGCGGACACGTGCTAGGGTCGGGGCATGTGCGGACGCGCGGGTCAGTGTCCGCGTACGGATTAGGATGAGGGTACGGCAGAGGCTAAGGTGTGGGGCTGCCGGTGGGTTTCCGTTCCGGGCTAGGGTTAGGGTTAGGGAACGGCAAGGTTGAGAGCACAGGTGAGGGTGCGGACACGTGCTAGGGTCGGGGCACGTGCGGATGCGCCGGTCAGTGTCCGCGTACGGATTAGGATGAGGGTACGGCGGAGGCTAAGGTGTGGGGCTGCCGGTGGGTTTCCGGTCCGGGCTAGGGTTAGGGTTAGGGAACGGCAAGGCTGAGGGCACAGGCGAGGGTGCGGACACGTGCTAGTGTCGGGGCACGTGCGGACGCGCGGGTCAGTGTCCGCGTACGGATTAGGATGAGGGAACGGCGGAGGCTAAGGTGTGGGGCTGCCGGTGGGTTTCCGTTCCGGGCTAGGGCTAGGGTTAGGGAACGGCAAGGCTGAGGGCACAGGTGAGGGTGCAGACACGTGCTAGGGTCGGGGCACGTGCGGACGCGCGGGTCAGTGTCCGCGTACGGATTAGGATGAGGATACGGCGGAGGCTAAGGTGTGGGGCTGCCGGTGGGTTTCCGTTCCGGGCTAGGGTTAGGGTTAGGGAACGGCAAGGCTGAGAGCACAGGTGAGGGTGCGGACACGTGCTAGGGTCGGGGCACGTGCGGACGCGCGGGTCAGTGTCCGCGTACGGATTAGGATGAGGGTACGGCGGAGGCTAAGGGGTGGGGCTGCCGGTGGGTTTCCGTTCCGGGCTAGGGTTAGGGTTAGGGAACGGCAAGGCTGAGGGCACAGGTGAGGGTGCGGACACGTGCTAGGGTCGGGGCACGTGCGGACGCGCGGGTCAGTGTCCGCGTACGGATTAGGATGAGGGTACGGCGGAGGCTAAGGTGTGGGGCTGCCGGTGGGTTTCCGTTCCGGGCTAGGGTTAGGGTTAGGGAACGGCAAGGCTGAGGGCACAGGTGAGGGTGCGGACACGTGCTAGGGTCGCGGCACGTGCGGACGCACGTGTCTGTGTCCGCGTACGGATTAGGATGAGGGTACGGCGGAGGCTAAGGTGTGGGGCTGCCGGTGGGTTTCCGTTCCGGGCTAGGGTTAGGGTTAGGGAACGGCAAGGTTGAGGGCACAGGTGAGGGTGCGGACACGTGCTAGGGTCGGGGCACGTGCGGACGCGCGGGTCAGTGTCCGCGTACGGATTAGGATGAGGGTACGGCGGAGGCTAAGGTGTGGGGCTGCCGGTGGGTTTCCGTTCCGGGCTAGGGTTAGGGTTAGGGAACGGCAAGGCTGAGGGCACAGGTGAGGGTGCGGACACGTGCTAGGGTTGGGGCACGTGCGGACGTGCGGGTCAGTGTCCGCGTACGGATTAGGATGAGGGTACGGCGGAGGCTAAGGTGTGGGGCTGCCGGTGGGTTTCCGTTCCAGGCTAGGGTTAGGGTTAGGGAACGGCAAGGCTGAGGGCACAGGTGAGGGTGCGGACACGTGCTAGGGTCGGGGCACGTGCGGACGCGCGGGTCAGTGTCCGCGTACGGATTAGGATGAGGGTACGGCGGAGGCTAAGGTGTGGGGCTGCCGGTGGGTTTCCGTTCCGGGCTAGGGTTAGGGTTAGGGAACGGCAAGGCTGAGGGCACAGGTGAGGGTGCGGACACGTGCTAGGGTCGGGGCACGTGCGGACGCGTGGGTCAGTGTCCGCGTACGGATTAGGATGAGGGTACGGCGGAGGCTAAGGTGTGGGGCTACCGGTGGGTTTCCGTTCCGGGCTAGGGTTAGGGTTAGGGAACGGCAAGGCTGAGGGCACAGGTGAGGGTGCGGACACGTGCTAGGGTCGGGGCACGTGCGGACGCGCGGGTCAGAGTCCGCGTACGGATTAGGATGAGGGTACGGCGGAGGCTAAGGTGTGGGGCTGCCGGTGGGTTTCCGTTCCGGGCTAGGGTTAGGGTTAGGGAACGGCAAGGCTGAGGGCACAGGTGAGGGTGCGGACACGTGCTAGGGTCGGGGCACGTGCGGACGCGCGGGTCAGTGTCCGCGTACGGATTAGGATGAGCGTACGGCGGAGGCTAAGGTGTGGGGCTGCCGGTGGGTTTCCGTTCCGGGCTAGGGTTAGGGTTAGGGAACGGCCAGGCTGAGGGCACAGGTGAGGGTGCGGACACGTGCTCGGGTCGGGGCACGTGCGGACGCGCGGGTCAGTGTCCGCGTACGGATTAGGATGAGGGTACGGCGGAGGCTAAGCTGTGGGGCTGCCGGTGGGTTTCCGTTCCGGGGTAGGGTTAGGGTTAGGGAACGGCAAGGCTGAGGGCACAGGTGAGGGTGTGGACACGTGCTAGGGTCGGGGCACGTGCGGACGCGCGGGTCAGTGTCCGCGTACGGATTAGGATGAGGGTACGGCGGAGGCTAAGGTGTGGGGCTGCCGGTGGGTTTCCGTTCCGGGCTAGGGTTAGGGTTAGGGAACGGCAAGGCTGAGGGCACAGGTGAGGGGGCGGACACGTGCTAGGGTCGGGGCACGTGCGGATGCGCGGGTCAGTGTCCGCGTACGGATTAGGATGAGGGTACGGAGGGGGCTAAGGTGTGGGGCTGCCAGTGGGTTTCCCTTCCGGGCTAGGGTTAGGGTTAGGGAACGGCAAGGCTGAGGGCACAGGTGAGGGTGCGGACACGTGCTAGGGTCGGGGCACGTGCGGACGCGCGGGTCAGTGTCCGCGTACGGATTAGCATGATGGCACGGCGGGGGCTAAGGTGTGGGGCTGCCGGTGGGTTTCCGTTCCGGGCTAGGGTTAGGGTTAGGGAACGGCAAGGCTGAGGGCACAGGTGAGGGTGCGGACACGTGCTAGGGTCGGGGCACGTGCGGACGCGCGGGTCAGTGTCCGCGTACGGATTAGGATGAGGGTACGGCGGAGGCTAAGGTGTGGGGCTGCCGGTGGGTTTCCGTTCCGGCCTAGGGTTAGGGTTAGGGAACGGCAAGGCTGAGGGCACAGGTGAGGGTGCGGACACGTGCTAGGGTCAGGGCACGTGCGGACGCGCGGGTCAGTGTCCGCGTACGGATTAGGATGAGGGTACGGCGGAGGCTAAGGTGTGGGGCTGCTGGTGGGTTTCCGTTCCGGGCTAGGGTTAGGGTTAGGGAACGGCAAGGCTGAGGGCACAGGTGAGGGTGCGGAGACGTGATAGGGTCGGGGCACGTGCGGACGCGCGGGTCAGTGTCCGCGTACGGATTAGGATGTGGGTACGGCGGAGGCTAAGGTGTGGGGCTGCCGGTGGGTTTCCGTTCCGGGCTAGGGTTAGGGTTAGGGAACGGCAAGGCTGAGGGCACAGGTGAGGGTGCGGACACGTGCTAGGGTCGGGGCACGTGCGGACGCGCGGGTCAGTGTCCGCGTACGGATTAGGATGAGGGTACGGCGGAGGCTAAGGTGTGGGGCTGCCGGTGGGTTTCCGTTCCGGGCTAGGGTTAGGGTTAGGGAACGGCAAGGCTGAGGGCACAGGTGAGGGTGCGGACACGTGCTAGGGTCGGGGCACGTGCGGACGCGCGGGTCAGTGTCCGCGTACGGATTAGGATGAGGGTACGGCGGAGGCTAAGGTGTGGGGCTGCCGGTGGGTTTCCGTTCCGGGCTAGGGTTAGGGTTAGGGAACGGCAAGGCTGAGGGCACAGGTGAGGGTGCGGACAAGTGCTAGGGTCTGGGCACGTGCGGACGCGCGGGTCTGTGTCCGCGTACGGATTAGGATGAGGGTACGGCGGAGGCTAAGGTGTGGGGCTGCCGGTGGGTTTCCGTTCCGGGCTAGGGTTAGGGTTAGGGAACGGCAAGGCTGAGGGCAAAGGCGAGGGTGCGGACACGTGCTAGGGTCGGGGCACGTGCGGACGCGCGGGTCAGTGTCCGCGTACGGATTAGGATGAGGGTACGGCGGCGGCCAAGGTGTGGGGCTGCCGGTGGGTTTCCGTTCCGGGCTAGGGCTAGGGTTTGGGAACGGCAAGGCTGAGGGCACAGGTGAGGGTGCGGACACGTGCTAGGGTCGGGGCACGTGCGGACGCGCGGGTCAGTGTCCGCGTACGGATTAGGATGAGGGTACGGCGGAGGCTAAGGTGTGGGGCTGCCGGTGGGTTTCCGTTCCGGGCTAGGGTTAGGGTTAGGGAACGGCAAGGCTGAGGGCACAGGGGAGGGTCCGGAGACGTGATAGGGTCGGGGCACGCGCGGACGCGCGTGTCAGTGTCCGCGTACGGATTAGGATGAGGGTACGGCGGAGGCTAAGGTGTGGGGCTGCCGGTGGGTTTCCGTTCCGGGCTAGGGTTAGGGTTAGGGAACGGCAAGGCTGAGGGCACAGGTGAGGGTGCGGACACGTGCTAGGGTCGGGGCACGTGCGGACGTGCGGGTCTGTGTCCGCGTACGGATGAGGATGAGGGTACGGCGGAGGCTAAGGTGTGGGGCTGCCGGTGGGTTTCCTTTCCGGGCTAGGGTTAGGGTTAGGGAACGGCAAGGCTGAGGGCACAGGTGAGGGTGCGGACACGTGCTAGGATCGGGGCACGTGCGGACGCGCGGGTCAGTGTCCGCGTACGGATTAGGATGAGGGTACGCCGGAGGCTAAGGTGTGGGGCTGCCGGTGGGTTTCCGTTCCGGGCTAGGGTTAGGGTTAGGGAACGGCAAGGCTGAGGGCACAGGTGAGGGTGCGGACACGTGCTAGGGTCGGGGCACGTGCGGACGCGCGGGTCAGTGTCCGCGTACGGATTAGGATGAGGGTACGACGGAGGCTAAGGTGTGGGGCTGCTGGTGGGTTTCCGTTCCGGGCTAGGGTTAGGGTTAGGGAACGGCAAGGCTGAGGGCACAGGTGAGGGGGCGGACACGTGCTAGGGTCGGGGCACGTGTGGATGCGCGGGTCAGTGTCCGCGTACGGATTAGGATGAGGGTACGGAGGGGGCTAAGGTGTGGGGCTGCCAGTGGGTTTCCCTTCCGGGCTAGGGTTAGGGTTAGGGAACGGCAAGGCTGAGGGCACAGGTGAGGGTGCGGACACGTGCTAGGGTGGGGGCACGTGCGGACGCGCGGGTCAGTGTCCGCGTACGGATTAGCATGAGGGCACGGCGGGGGCTAAGGTGTGGGGCTGCCGGTGGGTTTCCGTTCCGGGCTAGGGTTAGGGTTAGGGAACGGTAAGGCTGAGGGCACAGGTGAGGGTGCGGACACGTGCTAGGGTCGGGGCACGTGCGGACGCGCGGGTCAGTGTCCGCGTACGGATTAGGATGAGGGTACGGCGGAGGCTAAGGTGTGGGGCTGCCGGTGGGTTTCCCTTCCGGGCTAGGGTTAGGGTTAGGGAACGGCAAGGCTGAGGGCACAGGTGAGGGTGCGGACACGTGCTAGGGTCGGGGCACGTGCGGACGCGCGGGTCAGTGTCCGCGTACGGATTAGGATGAGGGTACGGCAGAGGCTAAGGTGTGGGGCTGCCGGTGGGTTTCCCTTCCGTGCTAGGGTTAGGGTTAGGGAACGGCAAGGCTGAGGGCACAGGTGAGGGTGCGGAGACGTGATAGGGTCGGGGCACGTGCGGACGCGCGTGTCAGTGTCCGCGTACGGATTAGGATGTGGGTACGGCGGAGGCTAAGGTGTGGGGCTGCCGGTGGGTTTCCGTTCCGGGCTAGGGTTAGGGTTAGGGAACGGCAAGGCTGAGGGCACAGGTGAGGGTGCGGACACGTGCTAGGGTCGGGGCACGTGCGGACGCGCGGGTCAGTGTCCGCGTACGGATTAGGATGAGGGTACGGCGGAGGCTAAGGTGTGGGGCTGCCGGTGGGTTTCCATTCCGGGCTAGGGTTAGGGTTAGGGAACGGCAAGGCTGAGGGCACAGGTGAGGGTGCGGACACGTGCTAGGGTCGGGGCTCGTGCGGACGCACGGGTCAGTGTCCCCGTACGGATTAGGATGAGGGTACGGCGGAGGCTAAGGTGTGGGGCTGCCGGTGGGTTTCCGTTCCGGGCTAGGGTTAGGGTTAGGGAACGGCAAGGCTGAGGGCACAGGTGAGGGTGCGGACACGTGCTAGGGTCTGGGCACGTGCTGACGCGCGGGTCTGTGTCCGCGTACGGATTAGGATGAGGGTACGGCGGAGGCTAAGGTGTGGGGCTGCCGGTGGGTTTCCGTTCCGGGCTAGGGTTAGGGTTAGGGAACGGCAAGGCTGAGGGCACAAGTGAGGGTGCGGACACGTGCTAGGGTCGGGGCACGTGCGGACGCGCGGGTCAGTGTCCGCGTACGGATTAGGATGAGGGTACGGCGGAGGCTAAGGTGTGGGGCTGCCGGTGGGTTTCCGTTCCGGGCTAGGGTTAGGGTTAGGGAACGGCAAGGCTGAGGGCACAGGCGAGGGTGCGGACACGTGCTAGGGTCGTGCTACGTGCGGACGCGCGGGTCAGTGTCCGCGTACGGATTAGGATGAGGGTACGGCGGAGGCTAAGGTGTGGGGCTGCCGGTGGGTTTCCGTTCCGGGCTAGGGTTAGGGTTAGGGAACGGCAAGGCTGAGGGCACAGGCGAGGGTGCGGACACGTGCTAGGGTCGGGGCACGTGCGGACGCGCGGGTCAGTGTCCGCGTACGGATTAGGATGAGGGTACGGCGGAGGCCAAGGTGTGGGGCTGCCCTTGGGTTTCCGTTCCGGGCTAGGGTTAGGGTTTGGGAACGGCAAGGCTGAGGGCACAGGTGAGGGTGCGGAGACGTGCTAGGGTCGGGGCACGTGCGGACGCGCGGGTCAGTGTCCGCGTACGGATTAGGATGAGGGTACGGCGGAGGCTAAGGTGTGGGGCTGCCGGTGGGTTTCCGTTCCGGGCTAGGGTTAGGGTTAGGGAACGGCAAGGCTGAGGGCACAGGTGAGGGTGCGGAGACGTGATAGGGTCGGGGCACGTGCGGACGCGCGGGTCAGTGTCCGCGTACGGATTAGGATGAGGGTACGGCGGAGGCTAAGGTGTGGGGCTGCCGGTGGGTTTCCGTTCCGGGCTAGGGTTAGGGTTAGGGAACGGCAAGGCTGAGGGCACAGGTGAGGGTGCGGACACGTGCTAGGGTCGGGGCACGTGCGGACGCGCGGGTCAGTGTCCGCGTACGGATTAGGATGAGGGTACGGCGGAGGCTAAGGTGTGGGGCTGCCGGTGGGTTTCCGTTCCGGGCTAGGGTTAGGGTTAGGGAACGGCAAGGCTGAGGGCACAGGTGACGGTGCGGACACGTGCTAGGGTCGGGGCACGTGCGGACGCACGGGTCAGTGTCCGCGTACGGATTAGGATGAGGGTACGGCGGAGGCTAAGGTGTGGGGCTGCCGGTGGGTTTCCGTTCCGGGCTAGGGTTAGGGTTAGGGAACGGCAAGACTGAGGCCACAGGTGAGGGTGCGGACACGTGCTAGGGTCGGGGCACGTGCGGACGCGCGGGTCAGTGTCCGCGTACGGATTAGGATGAGGGTACGGCGGAGGCTAAGGTGTGGGGCTGCCGGTGGGTTTCCGTTCTGGGCTAGGGTTAGGGTTAGGGAACGGCAAGGCTGAGGGCACAGGTGAGGGTGCGGACACGTGCTAGGGTCGGGGCACGTGCGGACGCGCGGGTCTGTGTCCGCGTACGGATGAGGATGAGGGTACGGCGGAGGCTAAGGTGTGGGGCTGCCGGTGGGTTTCCTT
Source organism: Hyperoodon ampullatus (assembly GCF_949752795.1). Classification (NCBI taxonomy): domain Eukaryota; kingdom Metazoa; phylum Chordata; class Mammalia; order Artiodactyla; family Ziphiidae; genus Hyperoodon; species Hyperoodon ampullatus. The sequence goes on along the minus strand of NC_136929.1, from coordinate 384,063 downwards.
TCCAGGCTAGGGTTAGGGTTAGGGAACGGCAAGGCTGAGGGCACAGGTGAGGGTGCCGACACGTGCTAGGGTCGGGGCAGGTGCGGACGCGTGGGTCAGTGTCCGCGTACGGATTAGGATGAGGGTACGGCGGAGGCTAAGGTGTGGGGCTGCCGGTGGGTTTCCGTTCCGGGCTAGGGTTAGGGTTAGGGAACGGCAAGGCTGAGGGCACAGGTGAGGGTGCGGACACGTGCTAGGGTCGGGGCACGTGCGGACGCGCGGGTCAGTGTCCGCGTACGGATTAGGATGAGGGTACGACGGAGGCTAAGGTGTGGGGCTGCCGGTGGGTTTCCGTTCCGGGCTAGGGTTAGGGTTAGGGAACGGCAAGGCTGAGGGCACAGGTGAGGGTGCGGACACGTGCTAGGGTCGGGGCACGTGCGGACGCGCGGGTCAGTGTCCGCGTACGGATTAGGATGAGGGTACGGCGGAGGCTAAGGTGTGGGGCTGCCGGTGGGTTTCCGTTCCGGGCTAGGGTTAGGGATAGGGAACGGCAAGGCTGAGGGCACAGGTGAGGGTGCGGACACGTGCTAGGGTCGGGGCACGTGCGGACGCGCGGGTCTGTGTCCGCGTACGGATTAGGATGAGGGTACGGCGGAGGCTAAGGTGTGGGGCTGCCGGTGGGTTTCCGTTCCGGGCTAGGGTTAGGGTTAGGGAACGGCAAGGCTGAGGGCACAGGTGAGGGTGCGGACACGTGCTAGGGTCGGGGAACGTGCGGACGCGCGGGTCAGTGTCCGCGTACGGATTAGGATGAGGGTACGGTGGAGGCTAAGGTGTGGGGCTGCCGGTGGGTTTCCGTTCCGGGCTATGGTTAGGGTTAGGGAACGGCAAGGCTGAGGGCACAGGTGAGGGTGCGGACACGTCCTAGGGTCGGGGCACGTGCGGACGCGCGGGTCAGTGTCCGCGTACGGATTAGGATGAGGGTACGGCGGAGGCTAAGGTGTGGGGCTGCCGGTGGGTTTCCGTTCCGGGCTAGGGTTAGGGTTAGGGAACGGCAAGGCTGAGGGCACAGGTGAGGGTGCGGACACGTGCTAGGGTCGGGGCACGTGCGGACGCGCGGGTCAGTGTCCGCGTACGGATTAGGATGAGGGTACCGCGGAGGCTAAGGTGTGGGGCTGCCGGTGGGTTTCCGTTCCGGGCTAGGGTTAGGGTTAGGGAACGGCAAGGCTGAGGGCACAGGTGAGGGTGCGGACACGTGCTAGGGTCGGGGCACGTGCGGACGCGCAGGTCAGTGTTCGCGTACGGATTAGGATGAGGGTACGGCGGAGGCTAAGGTGTGGGGCTACCGGTGGGTTTCCGTTCCGGGCTAGGGTTAGGGTTAGGGAACGGCAAGGCTGAGGGCACAGGTGAGGGTGCGGACACGTGCTAGGGTCGGGGCACGTGCGGACGCGCGGGTCAGTGTCCGCGTACGGATTAGGATGAGGGTACGGCGGAGGCTAAGGTGTGGGGCTGCCGGTGGGTTTCCGTTCCGGGCTAGGGTTAGGTTTAGGGAACGGCAAGGCTGAGGGCACAGGTGAGGGTGCGGACATGTGCTAGGGTCGGGGGACGTGCGGATGCGCGGGTCAGTGTCCGCGTACGGATTAGGATGAGGGTACGGCGGAGGCTAAGGTGTGGGGCTGCCGGTGGGTTTCCGTTCCGGGCTAGGGTTAGGGTTAGGGAACGGTAAGGCTGAGGGCACAGGTGAGGGTGCGGACACGTGCTAGGGTCGGGGCACGTGCGGACGCGCGGGTCAGTGTCCGCGTACGGATTAGGATGAGGGTACGGCGGAGGCTAAGGTGTGGGGCTGCCGGTGGGTTTCCGTTCCGGGCTAGGGCTAGGGTTAGGGAACGGCAAGGCTGAGGGCACAGGTGAGGGTGCGGAGACGTGCTAGGGTCGGGGCACGTGCGGACGCGCGGGTCAGTGTCCGCGTACGGATTAGGATGAGGGTACGGCGGAGGCTAAAGTGTGGGGCTGCCGGTGGGTTTCCGTTCCGGGCTAGGGTTAGGGTTAGGGAACGGCAAGGCTGAGGGCACAGGTGAGGGTGCGGACAAGTGCTAGGGTCTGGGCACGTGCGGACGCGCGGGTCTGTGTCCGCGTACGGATTAGGATGAGGGTACGGCGGAGGCTAAGGTGTGGGGCTGCCGGTGGGTTTCCGTTCCGGGCTAGGGTTAGGGTTAGGGAACGGCAAGGCTGAGGGCACAGGCGAGGGTGCGGACACGTGCTAGGGTCGGGGCACGTGCGGACGCGCGGGTCAGTGTCCGCGTACGGATTAGGATGAGGGTACGGCGGAGGCCAAGGTGTGGGGCTGCCGGTGGGTTTCCGTTCCGGGCTAGGGCTAGGGTTTGGGAACGGCAAGGCTGAGGGCACAGGTGAGGGTGCGGACACGTGCTAGGGTCGGGGCACGTGCGGACGCGCGGGTCAGTGTCCGCGTACGGATTAGGATGAGGGTACGGCGGAGGCTAAGGTGTGGGGCTGCCGGTGGGTTTCCGTTCGGGCTAGGGTTAGGGTTAGGGAACGGCAAGGCTGAGGGCACAAGTGAGGGTGTGGACACGTGCTAGGGTCGGGGCACGTGCGGACGCGCGGGTCAGTGTCCGCGTACGGATTAGGATGAGGGTACGGCGGAGGCTAAGGTGTGGGGCTGCCGGTGGGTTTCCGTTCCGGGCTAGGGTTAGGGTTAGGGAACGGCAAGGCTGAGGGCACAGGCGAGGGTGCGGACACGTGCTAGGGTCGTGCCACGTGCGGACGCGCGGGTCAGTGTCCGCGTACGGATTAGGATGAGGGTACGGCGGAGGCTAAGGTGTGGGGCTGCCGGTGGGTTTCCGTTCCGGGCTAGGGTTAGGGTTAGGGAACGGCAAGGCTGAGGGCACAGGCGAGGGTGCGGTCACGTGCTAGGGTCGGGGCACGTGCGGACGCGCGGGTCAGTGTCCGCGTACGGATTAGGATGAGGGTACGGCGGAGGCCAAGGTGTGGGGCTGCCGGTGGGTTTCCGTTCCGGGCTAGGGCTAGGGTTTGGGAACGGCAAGGCTGAGGGCACAGGTGAGGGTGCGGACACGTGCTAGGGTGGGGGCACGTGCGGACGCGCGGGTCAGTGTCCGCGTACGGATTAGGATGAGGGTACGGCGGAGGCTAAGGTGTGGGGCTGCCGGTGGGTTTCCGTTCCGGGCTAGGGTTAGGGTTAGGGAACGGCAAGGCTGAGGGCACAGGTGAGGGTGCGGAGACGTGATAGGGTCGGGGCACGTGCGGACGCGCGGGTCAGTGTCCGCGTACGGATTAGGATGAGGGTACGGCAGAGGCTAAGGTGTGGGGCTGCCGGTGGGTTTCCGTTCCGGGCTAGGGTTAGGGTTAGGGAACGGCAAGGCTGAGGGCACAGGTGAGGGTGCGGACACGTGCTAGGGTCGGGGCACGTGCGGACGCGCGGGTCAGTGTCCGCGTACGGATTAGGATGAGGGTACGGCGGAGGCTAAGGTGTGGGGCTGCCGGTGGGTTTCCGTTCCGGGCTAGGGTTAGGGTTAGGGAACGGCAAGGCTGAGGGCACAGGTGAGGGTGCGGACACGTGCTAGGGTCGGGGCACGTGCGGACGCACGGGTCAGTGTCCGCGTACGGATTAGGATGAGGGTACGGCTGAGGCTAAGGTGTGGGGCTGCCGGTGGGTTTCCGTTCCGGGCTAGGGTTAGGGTTAGGGAACGGCAAGGCTGAGGCCACAGGTGAGGGTGCGGACACGTGCTAGGGTCGGGGCACGTGCGGACGTGCGGGTCAGTGTCCGCGTACGGATTAGGATGAGGGTACGGCGGAGGCTAAGGTGTGGGGCTGCCGGTGGGTTTCCGTTCCGGGCTAGGGTTAGGGTTAGGGAACGGCAAGGCTGAGGGCACAGGTGAGGGTGCGGACACGTGCTAGGGTCGGGGCACGTGCGGACGCGCGGGTCTGTGTCCGCGTACGGATGAGGATGAGGGTACGACGGAGGCTAAGGTGTGGGGCTGCCGGTGGGTTTCCGTTCCGGGCTAGGGTTAGGGTTAGGGAACGGCAAGGCTGAGGGCACAGGTGAGGGTGCGGAGACGTGCTAGGGTCGGGGCACGTGCGGACGCGCGGGTCAGTGTCCGCGTACGGATTAGGATGAGGGTACGGCGGAGGCTAAGGTGTGGGGCTGCCGGTGGGTTTCCGTTCCGGGCTAGGGTTAGGGTTAGGGAACGGCAAGGCTGAGGGCACAGATTAGGGTGCGGACACGTGCTAGGGTCGGGGCACGTGCGGACGCGCGGGTCTGTGTCCGCGTACGGATTAGGATGAGGGTACGGCGGAGGCTAAGGTGTGGGGCTGCCGGTGGGTTTCCGTTCCGGGCTAGGGTTAGGGTTAGGGAACGGCAAGGCTGAGGGCACAGGTGAGGGTGCGGACACGTGCTAGGGTCGGGGCACGTGCGGACGCGCGGGTCAGTGTCCGCGTACGGATTAGGATGAGGGTACGGCGGAGGCTAAGGTGTGGGGCTGCCGGTGGGTTTCCGTTCCGGGCTAGGGTTAGGGTTAGGGAACGGCAAGGCTGAGGGCACAGGTGAGGGTGCGGACACGTCCTAGGGTCGGGGCACGTGCGGACGCGCGGGTCAGTGTCCGCGTACGGATTAGGATGAGGGTACGGCGGAGGCTAAGGTGTGGGGCTGCCGGTGGGTTTCCGTTCTGGGATAGGGTTAGGGTTAGGGAACGGCAAGGCTGAGGGCACAGGTGAGGGTGCGGAGGCGTGCTAGGGTCGGGGCTCGTGCAGACTCGCGGGTCAGTGTCCGCGTACGGATTAGGATGAGGGTACGGCGGAGGCTACGGTGTGGGGCTGCCGGTGGGTTTCCGTTCCGGGCTAGGGTTAGGGTTAGGGAACGGCAAGGCTGAGGGCACAGGTGAGGGTGCGGACACGTGCTAGGGTCGGGGCACGTGCGGACGCGCGGGTCAGTGTCCGCGTACGGATTAGGATGAGGGTACGGCGGAGGCTAAGGTATGGGGCTGCCGGTGGGTTTCCGTTCCGGGCTAGGGTTAGGTTTAGGGAACGGCAAGGCTGAGGGCACAGGTGAGGGTGCGGACATGTGCTAGGGTCGGGGCACGTGCGGATGCGCGGGTCAGTGTCCGCGTACGGATTAGGATGAGGGTACGGCGGAGGCTAAGGTGTGGGGCTGCCGGTGGGTTTCCGTTCCGGGCTAGGGTTAGGGTTAGGGAACGGCAAGGCTGAGGGCACAGGTGAGGGTGCGGACACGTGCTAGGGTCGGGGCACGTGCGGACGCGCGGGTCAGTGTCCGCGTACGTATTAGGATGAGGGTACGGCGGAGGCTAAGGTGTGGGGCTGCCGGTGGGTTTCCGTTCTGGGATAGGGTTAGGGTTAGGGAACGGCAAGGCTGAGGGCACAGGTGAGGGTGCGGAGACGTGCTAGGGTCGGGGCTCGTGCAGACTCGCGGGTCAGTGTCCGCGTACGTATTAGGATGAGGGTACGGCGGAGGCTAAGGTGTGGGGCTGCCGGTGGGTTTCCGTTCCGGGCTAGGGTTAGGGTTAGGGAACGGCAAGGCTGAGGGCACAGGTGAGGGTGCGGACACGTGCTAGGGTCGGGGCACGTGCGGACGCGCGGGTAAGTGTCCGCGTATGGATTAGGATGAGGGTACGGCGGAGGCTAAGGTGTGGGGCTGCCGGTGGGTTTCCGTTACGGGCTACGGTTAGGGGTAGGGGACGGCAAGGCTGAGGGCACAGGTGAGGGTGCGGAGACGTGCTAGGGTCGGGGCACGTGCGGACGCGCGGGTCAGTGTCCGCGTACGGATTAGGATGAGGGTACGGCGGAGGCTAAGGTGTGGGGTTTCCCGTGGGTTTGCGTTCGGGCTAGGGTTAGGGTTAGGGAACGGCAAGGCTGAGGGCACAGGTGAGGGTGCGGACACGTGCTAGGGTCGGGGCACGTGCGGACGCGCGGGTCAGTGTCCGCGTACGGATTAGGAGGAGGGTACGGCGGAGGCTAAGGTGTGGGGCTGCCGGTGGGTTTCCGTTCCGGGCTAGGGTTAGGGTTAGGGAACGGCAAGGCTGAGGGCACAGGTGAGGGTGCGGACACGTGCTAGGGTCGGGGCACGTGCGGACGTGCGGGTCAGTGTCCGCGTACGGATTAGGATGAGGGTACGGCGGAGGCTAAGGTGTGGGGCTGCCGGTGGGTTTCCGTTCCGGGCTAGGGTTAGGGTTAGGGAACGGCAAGGCTGAGGACACAGGTGAGGGTGCGGACACATGCTAGGGTCGGGGCACGTGCGGACGCGTGGGTCAGTGTCCGCGTACGGATTAGGATGAGGGTACGGCGGAGGCTAAGGTGTGGGGCTGACGGTGGGTTTCCGTTCCGGGCTAGGGTTAGGGTTAGGGAACGGCAAGGCTGAGGGCACAGGTGAGGGTGCGGACACGTGCTAGGGTCGGGGCACGTGCGGACGCGCGGGTCAGTGTCCGCGTACGGATTAGGATGAGGGTACGGCGGTGGCTAAGGTGTGGGGCTGCCGGTGGGTTTCCGTTCCGGGCTAGGGTTAGGGTTAGGGAACGGCAAGGCTGAGGGCACAGGTGAGGGTGCGGACACGTGCTAGGGTTGGGGCACGTGCGGACACGCGGGTCAGTGTCCGCGTACGGATTAGGATGAGGGTACGGCGGAGGCTAAGGTGTGGGGCTGCCGGTGGGTTTCCGTTCAGGGCTAGGGTTAGGGTTAGGGAACGTCAAGGCTGAGGGCACAGGTCAGGGTGCGGACACGTGCTAGGTTCGGAGCACGTGCGGACGCGCGGGTCAGTGTCCGCGTACGGATTAGGATGAGGGTACGGCGGAGGCTAAGTTGTGGGGCTGCCGGTGGGTTTCCGTTCCGGGCTAGGTTTAGGGTTAGGGAACGGTAAGGCTGAGGGCACAGGTGAGGGTGCGGACACGTGCTAGGGTTGGGGCACGTGCGGACGCGCGGGTCAGTGTCCGCGTACGGATTAGGATGAGGGTACGGCGGAGGCTAAGGTGTGGGGCTCCCGGTGGGTTTCCCTTTTGGGCTAGGGTTAGGGTTAGGGAACGGCAAGGCTGAGGGCAGAGGCGAGGGTGCGGACACGTGCTAGGGTCGTGCCACGTGCGGACGCGCGGGTCAGTGTCCGCATACGGTTTAGGATGAGGGTACGGCGGAGGCTAAGGTGTGGGGCTGCCGGTGGGTTTCCATTCCGGGCTAGGGTTAGGGTTAGGGAACGGCAAGGCTGAGGGCACAAGCGAGGGTGCGGACAAGTGCTAGGGTCGGGGCACGTGCGGACGCGCGGATCAGTGTCCGCGTACGGATTAGGATGAGGGTACGGCGGAGGCTAAGGCGTGGGGCTGCCGGTGGATTTCCGTTCCGGGCTAGGGCTAGGGTTAGGGAACGGCAAGGCTGAGGGCACAGGTGAGGGTGCGGACACGTGCTAGGGTCGGGGCACGTGCGGACGCGCGGGTCAGTGTCCGCGTATGGATTAGGATGAGGGTACGGCGGAGGCTAAGGTGTGGGGCTGCCGGTGGGTTTCCGTTCCGGGCTAGGGTTAGGGTTAGGGAACGGCAAGGCTGAGGGCACAGGTGAGGGTGCGGACACGTGCTAGGGTCGGGGCACGTGCGGACGCGCGGGTCAGTGTCCGCGTACGGATTAGGATAAGGATACGGCGGAGGCTAAGGTGTGGGGCTGCCGGTGGGTTTCCGTTTCGGGCTAGGGTTAGGGTTAGGGAACGGCAAGGCTGAGGGCACAGGTCAGGGTGCGGACACGTGCTAGGGTCGGGGCACGTGCGGACGCGCGTGTCAGTGTCCGCGTACGGATTAGGATGAGGGTACGGCGGAGGCTAAGGTGTGGGGCTGCCGGTGGGTTTCCGTTCCGGGCTAGGGTTAGGGTTAGGGAACGGCAAGGCTGAGGGCACAGGTGAGGGTGCGGACACGTGCTAGGGTCGGGGCACGTGCGGACGCGCGGGTCTGTGTCCGCGTACGGATTAGGATGAGGGTACGGCGGAGGCTAAGGTGTGGGGCTGCCGGTGGGTTTCCGTTCCGGGCTAGGGTTAGGGTTAGGGAACGGCAAGGTTGAGGGCACAGGTGAGGGTGCGGACACGTGCTAGGGTCGGGGCACGTGCGGACGCGCGGTTCAGTGTCCGCGTACGGATTAGGATGAGGGTACGGCGGAGGCTAAGGTGTGGGGCTGCCGGTGGGTTTCCGTTCCGGGCTAGGGTTAGGGTTAGGGAACGGCAAGGCTGAGGGCACAGGTGAGGGTGCGGACACGTTCTAGGGTCGGGGCACGTGCGGACGCGCGGGTCAGTGTCCGCGTACGGATTAGGATGAGGGTACGGCGGAGGCTAAGGTGTGGGGCTGCCGGTGGGTTTCCGTTCCGGGCTAGGGTTAGGGTTAGGGTACGGCAAGGCTGAGGGCACAGGTGAGGGTGCGGACACGTGCTAGGGTCGGGGCACGTGCGGACGCGCGGGTCAGTGTCCGCGTACGGATTAGGATGAGGGTACCGTGGAGGCTAAGGTGTGGGGCTGCCGGTGGGTTTCCGTTCCGGGCTAGGGTTAGGGTTAGGGAACGGCAAGGCTGAGGGCACAGGTGAGGGTGCGGACACGTGCTAGGGTCGGGGCACGTGCGGACGCGCGGGTCACTGTCCGCGTACAGATTAGGATGAGGGTACGGCGGAGGCTAAGGTGTGGGGCTACCGGTGGGTTTCCGTTCCGGGCTAGGGTTACGGTTAGGGAACGGCAAGGCTGAGGGCACAGGTGAGGGTGCGGACACGTGCTAGGGTCATGCCACGTGCGGACGCGCGGGTCAGTGTCCGCGTACGGATTAGGATGAGGGTACGGCGGATGCTAAGGTGTGGGGCTGCCGGTGGGTTTCCGTTCTAGGCTAGGGCTAGGGTTAGGGAACGGCAAGGCTGAGGGCACAGGTGAGGGTGCGGACACGTGCTATGGTCGGGGCATGTGCGGACGCGCGGGTCAGTGTCCGCGTACGGATTAGGATGAGGGTACGGCAGAGGCTAAGGTGTGGGGCTGCCGGTGGGTTTCCGTTCCGGGCTAGGGTTAGGGTTAGGGAACGGCAAGGTTGAGAGCACAGGTGAGGGTGCGGACACGTGCTAGGGTCGGGGCACGTGCGGATGCGCCGGTCAGTGTCCGCGTACGGATTAGGATGAGGGTACGGCGGAGGCTAAGGTGTGGGGCTGCCGGTGGGTTTCCGGTCCGGGCTAGGGTTAGGGTTAGGGAACGGCAAGGCTGAGGGCACAGGCGAGGGTGCGGACACGTGCTAGGGTCGGGGCACGTGCGGACGCGTGGGTCAGTGTCCGCGTACGGATTAGGATGAGGGAACGGCGGAGGCTAAGGTATGGGGCTGCCGGTGGGTTTCCGTTCCGGGCTAGGGCTAGGGTTAGGGAACGGCAAGGCTGAGGGCACAGGTGAGGGTGCGGACACGTGCTAGGGTCGGGGCACGTGCGGACGCGCGGGTCAGTGTCCGCGTACGGATTAGGATGAGGATACGGCGGAGGCTAAGGTGTGGGGCTGCCGGTGGGTTTCCGTTCCGGGCTAGGGTTAGGGTTAGGGAACGGCAAGGCTGAGAGCACAGGTGAGGGTGCGGACACGTGCTAGGGTCGGGGCACGTGCGGACGCGCGGGTCAGTGTCCGCGTACGGATTAGGATGAGGGTACGGCGGAGGCTAAGGTGTGGGGCTGCCGGTGGGTTTCAGTTCCGGGCTAGGGTTAGGGTTAGGGAACGGCAAGGCTGAGGGCACAGGTGAGGGTGCGGACACGTGCTAGGGTCGGGGCACGTGCGGACGCGCGGGTCAGTGTCCGCGTACGGATTAGGATGAGGGTACGGCGGAGGCTAAGGTGTGGGGCTGCCGGTGGGTTTCCGTTCCGGGCTAGGGTTAGGGTTAGGGAACGGCAAGGCTGAGGGCACAGGTGAGGGTGCGGACACGTGCTAGGGTCGGGGCACGTGCGGACGCGCGTGTCTGTGTCCGCGTACGGATTAGGATGAGGGTACGGTGGAGGCTAAGGTGTGGGGCTGCCGGTGGGTTTCCGTTCCGGGCTAGGGTTAGGGTTAGGGAACGGCAAGGTTGAGGGCACAGGTGAGGGTGCGGACACGTGCTAGGGTCGGGGAACGTGCGGACGCGCGGGTCAGTGTCCGCGTACGGATTAGGATGAGGGTACGGCGGAGGCTAAGGTGTGGGGCTGCCGGTGGGTTTCCGTTCCGGGCTAGGGTTAGGGTTAGGGAACGGCAAGGCTGAGGGCACAGGTGAGGGTGCGGACACGTGCTAGGGTTGGGGCACGTGCGGACGTGCGGGTCAGTGTCCGCGTACGGATTAGGATGAGGGTACGGCGGAGGCTAAGGTGTGGGGCTGCCGGTGGGTTTCCGTTCCGGGCTAGGGTTAGGGTTAGGGAACGGCAAGGCTGAGGGCACAGGTGAGGGTGCGGACACGTGCTAGGGTCGGGGCACGTGCGGACGCGTGGGTCAGTGTCCGCGTACGGATTAGGATGAGGGTACGGCGGAGGCTAAGGTGTGGGGCTGCCGGTGGGTTTCCGTTCCGGGCTAGGGTTAGGGTTAGGGAACGGCAAGGCTGAGGGCACAGGTGAGGGTGCGGACACGTGCTAGGGTCGGGGCACGTGCGGACGCGCGGGTCAGTGTCCGCGTACGGATTAGGATGAGGGTACGGCGGAGGCTAAGGTGTGGGGCTACCGGTGGGTTTCCGTTCCGGGCTAGGGTTAGGGTTAGGGAACGGCAAGGCTGAGGGCACAGGTGAGGGTGCGGACACGTGCTAGGGTCGGGGCACGTGCGGACGCGCGGGTCAGAGTCCGCGTACGGATTAGGATGAGGGTACGGCGGAGGCTAAGGTGTGGGGCTGCCGGTGGGTTTCCGTTCCGGGCTAGGGTTAGGGTTAGGGAACGGCAAGGCTGAGGGCACAGGTGAGGGTGCGGACACGTGCTAGGGTCGGGGCACGTGCGGACGCGCGGGTCAGTGTCCGCGTACGGATTAGGATGAGCGTACGGCGGAGGCTAAGGTGTGGGGCTGCCGGTGGGTTTCCGTTCCGGGCTAGGGTTAGGGTTAGGGAACGGCCAGGCTGAGGGCACAGGTGAGGGTGCGGACACGTGCTCGGGTCGGGGCACGTGCGGACGCGCGGGTCAGTGTCCGCGTACGGATTAGGATGAGGGTACGGCGGAGGCTAAGCTGTGGGGCTGCCGGTGGGTTTCCGTTCCGGGGTAGGGTTAGGGTTAGGGAACGGCAAGGCTGAGGGCACAGGTGAGGGTGTGGACACGTGCTAGGGTCGGGGCACGTGCGGACGCGCGGGTCAGTGTCCGCGTACGGATTAGGATGAGGGTACGGCGGAGGCTAAGGTGTGGGGCTGCCGGTGGGTTTCCGTTCCGGGCTAGGGTTAGGGTTAGGGAACGGCAAGGCTGAGGGCACAGGTGAGGGGGCGGACACGTGCTAGGGTCAGGGCACGTGCGGATGCGCGGGTCAGTGTCCGCGTACGGATTAGGATGAGGGTACGGAGGGGGCTAAGGTGTGGGGCTGCCAGTGGGTTTCCCTTCCGGGCTAGGGTTAGGGTTAGGGAACGGCAAGGCTGAGGGCACAGGTGAGGGTGCGGACACGTGCTAGGGTCGGGGCACGTGCGGACGCGCGGGTCAGTGTCCGCGTACGGATTAGCATGAGGGCACGGCGGGGGCTAAGGTGTGGGGCTGCCGGTGGGTTTCCGTTCCGGGCTAGGGTTAGGGTTAGGGAACGGCAAGGCTGAGGGCACAGGTGAGGGTGCGGACACGTGCTAGGGTCGGGGCACGTGCGGACGCGCGGGTCAGTGTCCGCGTACGGATTAGGATGAGGGTACGGCGGAGGCTAAGGTGTGGGGCTGCCGGTGGGTTTCCGTTCCGGCCTAGGGTTAGGGTTAGGAAACGGCAAGGCTGAGGGCACAGGTGAGGGTGCGGACACGTGCTAGGGTCAGGGCACGTGCGGACGCGCGGGTCAGTGTCCGCGTACGGATTAGGATGAGGGTACGGCGGAGGCTAAGGTGTGGGGCTGCCGGTGGGTTTCCGTTCCGGGCTAGGGTTAGGGTTAGGGAACGGCAAGGCTGAGGGCACAGGTGAGGGTGCGGAGACGTGATAGGGTCCGGGCACGTGCGGACGCGCGGGTCAGTGTCCGCGTACGGATTAGGATGTGGGTACGGCGGAGGCTAAGGTGTGGGGCTGCCGGTGGGTTTCCGTTCCGGGCTAGGGTTAGGGTTAGGGAACGGCAAGGCTGAGGGCACAGGTGAGGGTGCGGACACGTGCTAGGGTCGGGGCACGTGCGGACGCGCGGGTCAGTGTCCGCGTACGGATTAGGATGAGGGTACGGCGGAGGCTAAGGTGTGGGGCTGCCGGTGGGTTTCCGTTCCGGGCTAGGGTTAGGGTTAGGGAACGGCAAGGCTGAGGGCACAGGTGAGGGTGCGGACACGTGCTAGGGTCGGGGCACGTGCGGACGCGCGGGTCAGTGTCCGCGTACGGATTAGGATGAGGGTACGGCGGAGGCTAAGGTGTGGGGCTGCCGGTGGGTTTCCGTTCCGGGCTAGGGTTAGGGTTAGGGAACGGCAAGGCTGAGGGCACAGGTGAGGGTGCGGACAAGTGCTAGGGTCTGGGCACGTGCGGACGCGCGGGTCTGTGTCCGCGTACGGATTAGGATGAGGGTACGGCGGAGGCTAAGGTGTGGGGCTGCCGGTGGGTTTCCGTTCCGGGCTAGGGTTAGGGTTAGGGAACGGCAAGGCTGAGGGCACAGGCGAGGGTGCGGACACGTGCTAGGGTCGGGGCACGTGCGGACGCGCGGGTCAGTGTCCGCGTACGGATTAGGATGAGGGTACGGCGGAGGCCAAGGTGTGGGGCTGCCGGTGGGTTTCCGTTCCGGGCTAGGGCTAGGGTTTGGGAACGGCAAGGCTGAGGGCACAGGTGAGGGTGCGGACACGTGCTAGGGTCGGGGCACGTGCGGACGCGCGGGTCAGTGTCCGCGTACGGATTAGGATGAGGGTACGGCGGAGGCTAAGGTGTGGGGCTGCCGGTGGGTTTCCGTTCCGGGCTAGGGTTAGGGTTAGGGAACGGCAAGGCTGAGGGCACAGGGGAGGGTCCGGAGACGTGATAGGGTCGGGGCACGCGCGGACGCGCGTGTCAGTGTCTGCGTACGGATTAGGATGAGGGTACGGCGGAGGCTAAGGTGTGGGGCTGCCGGTGGGTTTCCGTTCCGGGCTAGGGTTAGGGTTAGGGAACGGCAAGGCTGAGGGCACAGGTGAGGGTGCGGACACGTGCTAGGGTCGGGGCACGTGCGGACGTGCGGGTCTGTGTCCGCGTACGGATGAGGATGAGGGTACGGCGGAGGCTAATGTGTAGGGCTGCCGGTGGGTTTCCTTTCCGGGCTAGGGTTAGGGTTAGGGAACGGCAAGGCTGAGGGCACAGGTGAGGGTGCGGACACGTGCTATGATCGGGGCACGTGCGGACGCGCGGGTCAGTGTCCGCGTACGGATTAGGATGAGGGTACGGCGGAGGCTAAGGTGTGGGGCTGCCGGTGGGTTTCCGTTCCGGGCTAGGGTTAGGGTTAGGGAACGGCAAGGCTGAGGGCACAGGTGAGGGTGCGGACACGTGCTAGGGTCGGGGCACGTGCGGACGCGCGGGTCAGTGTCCGCGTACGGATTAGGATGAGGGTACGACGGAGGCTAAGGGGTGGGGCTGCCGGTGGGTTTCAGTTCCGGGCTAGGGTTAGGGTTAGGGAACGGCAAGGCTGAGGGCACAGGTGAGGGTGCGGACACGTGCTAGGGTCGGGGCACGTGCGGACGCGCGGGTCAGTGTCCGCGTACGGATTAGGATGAGGGTACGGCGGAGGCTAAGGTGTGGGGCTGCCGGTGGGTTTCCGTTCCGGGCTAGGGTTAGGGTTAGGGAACGGCAAGGCTGAGGGCACAGGTGAGGGTGCGGACACGTGCTAGGGTCGGGGCACGTGCGGACGCGCGTGTCTGTGTCCGCGTACGGATTAGGATGAGGGTACGGCGGAGGCTAAGGTGTGGGGCTGCCGGTGGGTTTCCGTTCCGGGCTAGGGTTAGGGTTAGGGAACGGCAAGGTTGAGGGCACAGGTGAGGGTGCGGACACGTGCTAGGGTCGGGGAACGTGCGGACGCGCGGGTCAGTGTCCGCGTACGGATTAGGATGAGGGTACGGCGGAGGCTAAGGTGTGGGGCTGCCGGTGGGTTTCCGTTCCGGGCTAGGGTTAGGGTTAGGGAACGGCAAGGCTGAGGGCACAGGTGAGGGTGCGGACACGTGCTAGGGTTGGGGCACGTGCGGACGTGCGGGTCAGTGTCCGCGTACGGATTAGGATGAGGGTACGGCGGAGGCTAAGGTGTGGGGCTGCCGGTGGGTTTCCGTTCCGGGCTAGGGTTAGGGTTAGGGAACGGCAAGGCTGAGGGCACAGGTGAGGGTGCGGACACGTGCTAGGGTCGGGGCACGTGCGGACGCGCGGGTCAGTGTCCGCGTACGGATTAGGATGAGCGTACGGCGGAGGCTAAGGTGTGGGGCTGCCGGTGGGTTTCCGTTCCGGGCTAGGGTTGGGGTTAGGGAACGGCCAGGCTGAGGGCACAGGTGAGGGTGCGGACACGTGCTCGGGTCGGGGCACGTGCGGACGCGCGGGTCAGTGTCCGCGTACGGATTAGGATGAGGGTACGGCGGAGGCTAAGCTGTGGGGCTGCCGGTGGGTTTCCGTTCCGGGGTAGGGTTAGGGTTAGGGAACGGCAAGGCTGAGGGCACAGGTGAGGGTGTGGACACGTGCTAGGGTCGGGGCACGTGCGGACGCGCGGGTCAGTGTCCGCGTACGGATTAGGATGAGGGTACGGCGGAGGCTAAGGTGTGGGGCTGCCGGTGGGTTTCCGTTCCGGGCTAGGGTTAGGGTTAGGGAACGGCAAGGCTGAGGGCACAGGTGAGGGGGCGGACACGTGCTAGGGTCAGGGCACGTGCGGATGCGCGGGTCAGTGTCCGCGTACGGATTAGGATGAGGGTACGGAGGGGGCTAAGGTGTGGGGCTGCCAGTGGGTTTCCCTTCCGGGCTAGGGTTAGGGTTAGGGAACGGCAAGGCTGAGGGCACAGGTGAGGGTGCGGACACGTGCTAGGGTCGGGGCACGTGCGGACGCGCGGGTCAGTGTCCGCGTACGGATTAGCATGAGGGCACGGCGGGGGCTAAGGTGTGGGGCTGCCGGTGGGTTTCCGTTCCGGGCTAGGGTTAGGGTTAGGGAACGGCAAGGCTGAGGGCACAGGTGAGGGTGCGGACACGTGCTAGGGTCGGGGCACGTGCGGACGCGCGGGTCAGTGTCCGCGTACGGATTAGGATGAGGGTACGGCGGAGGCTAAGGTGTGGGGCTGCCGGTGGGTTTCCGTTCCGGCCTAGGGTTAGGGTTAGGAAACGGCAAGGCTGAGGGCACATGTGAGGGTGCGGACACGTGCTAGGGTCAGGGCACGTGCGGACGCGCGGGTCAGTGTCCGCGTACGGATTAGGATGAGGGTACGGCGGAGGCTAAGGTGTGGGGCTGCCGGTGGGTTTCCGTTCCGGGCTAGGGTTAGGGTTAGGGAACGGCAAGGCTGAGGGCACAGGTGAGGGTGCGGAGACGTGATAGGGTCGGGGCACGTGCGGACGCGCGGGTCAGTGTCCGCGTACGGATTAGGATGTGGGTACGGCGGAGGCTAAGGTGTGGGGCTGCCGGTGGGTTTCCGTTCCGGGCTAGGGTTAGGGTTAGGGAACGGCAAGGCTGAGGGCACAGGTGAGGGTGCGGACACGTGCTAGGGTCGGGGCACGTGCGGACGCGCGGGTCAGTGTCCGCGTACGGATTAGGATGAGGGTACGGCGGAGGCTAAGGTGTGGGGCTGCCGGTGGGTTTCCGTTCCGGGCTAGGGTTAGGGTTAGGGAACGGCAAGGCTGAGGGCACAGGTGAGGGTGCGGACACGTGCTAGGGTCGGGGCACGTGCGGACGCGCGGGTCAGTGTCCGCGTACGGATTAGGATGAGGGTACGGCGGAGGCTAAGGTGTGGGGCTGCCGGTGGGTTTCCGTTCCGGGCTAGGGTTAGGGTTAGGGAACGGCAAGGCTGAGGGCACAGGTGAGGGTGCGGACAAGTGCTAGGGTCTGGGCACGTGCGGACGCGCGGGTCTGTGTCCGCGTACGGATTAGGATGAGGGTACGGCGGAGGCTAAGGTGTGGGGCTGCCGGTGGGTTTCCGTTCCGGGCTAGGGTTAGGGTTAGGGAACGGCAAGGCTGAGGGCACAGGCGAGGGTGCGGACACGTGCTAGGGTCGGGGCACGTGCGGACGCGCGGGTCAGTGTCCGCGTACGGATTAGGATGAGGGTACGGCGGAGGCCAAGGTGTGGGGCTGCCGGTGGGTTTCCGTTCCGGGCTAGGGCTAGGGTTTGGGAACGGCAAGGCTGAGGGCACAGGTGAGGGTGCGGACACGTGCTAGGGTCGGGGCACGTGCGGACGCGCGGGTCAGTGTCCGCGTACGGATTAGGATGAGGGTACGGCGGAGGCTAAGGTGTGGGGCTGCCGGTGGGTTTCCGTTCCGGGCTAGGGTTAGGGTTAGGGAACGGCAAGGCTGAGGGCACAGGGGAGGGTCCGGAGACGTGATAGGGTCGGGGCACGCGCGGACGCGCGTGTCAGTGTCTGCGTACGGATTAGGATGAGGGTACGGCGGAGGCTAAGGTGTGGGGCTGCCGGTGGGTTTCCGTTCCGGGCTAGGGTTAGGGTTAGGGAACGGCAAGGCTGAGGGCACAGGTGAGGGTGCGGACACGTGCTAGGGTCGGGGCACGTGCGGACGTGCGGGTCTGTGTCCGCGTACGGATGAGGATGAGGGTACGGCGGAGGCTAAGGTGTAGGGCTGCCGGTGGGTTTCCTTTCCGGGCTAGGGTTAGGGTTAGGGAACGGCAAGGCTGAGGGCACAGGTGAGGGTGCGGACACGTGCTAGGATCGGGGCACGTGCGGACGCGCGGGTCAGTGTCCGCGTACGGATTAGGATGAGGGTACGGCGGAGGCTAAGGTGTGGGGCTGCCGGTGGGTTTCCGTTCCGGGCTAGGGTTAGGGTTAGGGAACGGCAAGGCTGAGGGCACAGGTGAGGGTGCGGACACGTGCTAGGGTCGGGGCACGTGCGGACGCGCGGGTCAGTGTCCGCGTACGGATTAGGATGAGGGTACGACGGAGGCTAAGGTGTGGGGCTGCCGGTGGGTTTCCGTTCCGGGCTAGGGTTAGGGTTAGGGAACGGCAAGGCTGAGGGCACAGGTGAGGGTGCGGACAAGTGCTAGGGTCTGGGCACGTGCGGACGCGCGGGTCTGTGTCCGCGTACGGATTAGGATGAGGGTACGGCGGAGGCTAAGGTGTGGGGCTGCCGGTGGGTTTCCGTTCCGGGCTAGGGTTAGGGTTAGGGAACGGCAAGGCTGAGGGCACAGGCGAGGGTGCGGACACGTGCTAGGGTCGGGGCACGTGCGGACGCGCGGGTCAGTGTCCGCGTACGGATTAGGATGAGGGTACGGCGGAGGCCAAGGTGTGGGGCTGCCGGTGGGTTTCCGTTCCGGGCTAGGGCTAGGGTTTGGGAACGGCAAGGCTGAGGGCACAGGTGAGGGTGCGGACACGTGCTAGGGTCGGGGCACGTGCGGACGCGCGGGTCAGTGTCCGCGTACGGATTAGGATGAGGGTACGGCGGAGGCTAAGGTGTGGGGCTGCCGGTGGGTTTCCGTTCTGGGCTAGGGTTAGGGTTAGGGAACGGCAAGGCTGAGGGCACAGGGGAGGGTCCGGAGACGTGATAGGGTCGGGGCACGCGCGGACGCGCGTGTCAGTGTCTGCGTACGGATTAGGATGAGGGTACGGCGGAGGCTAAGGTGTGGGGCTGCCGGTGGGTTTCCGTTCCGGGCTAGGGTTAGGGTTAGGGAACGGCAAGGCTGAGGGCACAGGTGAGGGTGCGGACACGTGCTAGGGTCGGGGCACGTGCGGACGTGCGGGTCTGTGTCCGCGTACGGATGAGGATGAGGGTACGGCGGAGGCTAAGGTGTAGGGCTGCCGGTGGGTTTCCTTTCCGGGCTAGGGTTAGGGTTAGGGAACGGCAAGGCTGAGGGCACAGGTGAGGGTGCGGACACGTGCTAGGGTCGGGGCACGTGCGGACGCGCGGGTCAGTGTCCGCGTACGGATTAGGATGAGGGTACGGCGGAGGCTAAGGTGTGGGGCTGCCGGTGGGTTTCCGTTCCGGGCTAGGGTTAGGGTTAGGGAACGGCAAGGCTGAGGGCACAGGTGAGGGGGCGGACACGTGCTAGGGTCAGGGCACGTGCGGATGCGCGGGTCAGTGTCCGCGTACGGATTAGGATGAGGGTACGGAGGGGGCTAAGGTGTGGGGCTGCCAGTGGGTTTCCCTTCCGGGCTAGGGTTAGGGTTAGGGAACGGCAAGGCTGAGGGCACAGGTGAGGGTGCGGACACGTGCTAGGGTCGGGGCACGTGCGGACGCGCGGGTCAGTGTCCGCGTACGGATTAGCATGAGGGCACGGCGGGGGCTAAGGTGTGGGGCTGCCGGTGGGTTTCCGTTCCGGGCTAGGGTTAGGGTTAGGGAACGGCAAGGCTGAGGGCACAGGTGAGGGTGCGGACACGTGCTAGGGTCGGGGCACGTGCGGACGCGCGGGTCAGTGTCCGCGTACGGATTAGGATGAGGGTACGGCGGAGGCTAAGGTGTGGGGCTGCCGGTGGGTTTCCGTTCCGGCCTAGGGTTAGGGTTAGGAAACGGCAAGGCTGAGGGCACAGGTGAGGGTGCGGACACGTGCTAGGGTCAGGGCACGTGCGGACGCGCGGGTCAGTGTCCGCGTACGGATTAGGATGAGGGTACGGCGGAGGCTAAGGTGTGGGGCTGCCGGTGGGTTTCCGTTCCGGGCTAGGGTTAGGGTTAGGGAACGGCAAGGCTGAGGGCACAGGTGAGGGTGCGGAGACGTGATAGGGTCGGGGCACGTGCGGACGCGCGGGTCAGTGTCCGCGTACGGATTAGGATGTGGGTACGGCGGAGGCTAAGGTGTGGGGCTGCCGGTGGGTTTCCGTTCCGGGCTAGGGTTAGGGTTAGGGAACGGCAAGGCTGAGGGCACAGGTGAGGGTGCGGACACGTGCTAGGGTCGGGGCACGTGCGGACGCGCGGGTCAGTGTCCGCGTACGGATTAGGATGAGGGTACGGCGGAGGCTAAGGTGTGGGGCTGCCGGTGGGTTTCCGTTCCGGGCTAGGGTTAGGGTTAGGGAACGGCAAGGCTGAGGGCACAGGTGAGGGTGCGGACACGTGCTAGGGTCGGGGCACGTGCGGACGCGCGGGTCAGTGTCCGCGTACGGATTAGGATGAGGGTACGGCGGAGGCTAAGGTGTGGTGCTGCCGGTGGGTTTCCGTTCCAGGCTAGGGTTAGTGTTAGGGAACGGCAAGGGTGAGGCCACAGGTGAGGGTGCGGACACGTGCTAGGGTCGGGGCACGTGCGGACGTGCGGGTCAGTGTCCGCGTACGGATTAGGATGAGGGTACGGCGGAGGCTAAGGTGTGGGGCTGCCGGTGGGTTTCCCTTCCGGGCTAGGGTTAGGGTTAGGGAACGGCAAGGCTGAGGGCACAGGTGAGGGTGCGGACACGTGCTAGGGTCGGGGCACGTGCGGACGCGCGGGTCAGTGTCCGCGTACGGATTAGGATGAGGGTACGGCGGAGGCTAAGGTGTGGGGCTGCCGGTGGGTTTCCGTTCCGGGCTAGGGTTAGGGGTAGGGGACGGCAAGGCTGAGGGCACAGGTGAGGGTGTGGAGACGTGCTAGGGTCGGGGCACGTGCGGACGCGCGGGTCAGTGTCCGCGTACGGATTAGGATGAGGGTACGGCGGAGGCTAAGCTGTGGGGCTGCCCGTGGGTTTCCGTTCGGGCTAGGGTTAGGGTTAGGGAACGGCAAGGCTGAGGGCACAGGTGAGGGTGAGGACACGTGCTAGGGTCGGGGCACGTGCGGACGCGCGGGTCAGTGTCCGCGTACGGATTAGGATGAGGGTACGGCGGAGGCTAAGGTGTGGGGCTGCCGGTGGGTTTCCGTTCCGGGCTAGGGTTAGGGTTAGGGAACGGCAAGGCTGAGGGCACAGGTGAGGGTGCGGACACGTGCTAGGGTCGGGGCACGTGCGGACGTGCGGGTCAGTGTCCGCGTACGGATTAGGATGAGGGTACGGCGGAGGCTAAGGTGTGGGGCTGCCGGTGGGTTTCCGTTCCGGGCTAGGGTTAGGGTTAGGGAACGGCCAGGCTGAGGGCACAGGTGAGGGTGCAGACACGTGCTAGGGTCGGGGCACGTGCGGACGCGCGGGTCAGTGTCCGCGTACGGATTAGGATGAGGGTACGGCGGAGGCTAAGCTGTGGGGCTGCCGGTGGGTTTCCGTTCCGGGGTAGGGTTAGGGTTAGGGAACGGCAAGGCTGAGGGCACAGGTGAGGGTGCGGACACGTGCTAGGGTCGGGGCACGTGCGGACGCGTGGGTCAGTGTCCGCGTACGGATTAGGATGAGGGTACGGCGGAGGCTAAGGTGTGGGGCTGCCGGTGGGTTTCCGTTCCGGGCTAGGGTTAGGGTTAGGGAACGGCAAGGCTGAGGGCACAGGTGAGGGGGCGGACACGTGCTAGGGTCGGGGCACGTGCGGATGCGCGGGTCAGTGTCCGCGTACGGATTAGGATGAGGGTACGGCGGGGGCTGAGGTGTGGGGCTGCCAGTGGGTTTCCCTTCAGGGCTAGGGTTAGGGTTAGGGAACGGCAAGGCTGAGGGCACAGGTGAGGGTGCGGACACGTGCTAGGGTCGGGGCACGTGCGGACGCGCGGGTTAGTGTCCGCGTACGGATTAGCATGAGGGTACGGCGGGGGCTAAGGTGTGGGGCTGCCGGTGGGTTTCCGTTTCGGGCTAGGGTTAGGGTTAGGGAACGGCAAGGCTGAGGGCACAGGTGAGGGTGCGGACACGTGCTAGGGTCGGGGCACGTGCGGACGCGCGGGTCAGTGTCCGCGTACGGATTAGGATGAGCGTACGGCGGAGGCTAAGGTGTGGGGCTGCTGGTGGGTTTCCCTTCCGGGCTAGGGTTAGGGTTAGGGAACGGCAAGGCTGAGGGCACAGGTTAGGGTGCGGACACGTGCTAGGGTCGGGGCACGTGTGGACGCGCGGGTCAGTGTCCGCGTACGGATTAGGATGAGGGTACGGCGGAGGCTAAGGTGTGGGGCTGCCGGTGGGTTTCCGTTCCGTGCTAGGGTTAGGGTTATGGAACGGCAAGGCTGAGGGCACAGGTGAGGGTGCGGACACGTGCTAGGGTCGGGGCATGTGCGGACGCGCGGGTCAGTGTCCGCGTACGGATTAGGATGAGGGTACGGCGGAGGCTAAGGTGTGGGGCTGCCGGTGGGTTTCCGTTCCGGGCTAGGGTTAGGGTTAGGGAACGGCAAGGCTGAGGGCACAGGTCAGGGTGCGGATACGAGCTAGGGTCGGGGCACGTGCGGACGCGCGGGTCAGTGTCCGCGTACGGATTAGGATGAGGGTACGGCGGAGGCTAAGGTGTGGGGCTGCCGGTGGGTTTCCGTTCCGGGCTAGGGTTAGGGTTAGGGAACGGCAAGGCTGAGGGCACAGGCGAGGGTGCGGACACGTGCTAGGGTCGGGGCACGTGCGGACGCGCGGGTCAGTGTCCGCGTACGGATTAGGATGAGGGTACGGCGGAGGCTAAGGTGTGGGTCTGCCGGTGTGTTTCCGTTCCGGGCTAGGGTTAGGGTTAGGGAACGGCAAGGCTGAGGGCACAGGCAGGGTGCGGACACGTGCTAGGGTCATGCCACGTGCGGACGCGCGGGTCAGTGTCCGCGTACGGATTAGGATGAGGGTACGGCGGAGGCTAAGGTGTGGGGCTGCCGGTGGGTTTCCGTTCCGGGCTAGGGTTAGGGTTAGGGAACGGCAAGGCTGAGGGCACAGGCGAGGGTGCGGACACGTGCTAGGGTCGTGGCACGTGCGGACGCGCGGGTCAGTGTCCGCGTACGGATTAGGATGAGGGTACGGCGGAGGCTAAGGTGTGGGGCTGCCGGTGGGTTTCCGTTCCGGGCTAGGGTTAGGGTTAGGGAACGGCAAGGCTGAGGGCACAGGCGAGGGTGCGGACACGTGCTAGGGTCGGGGCACGTGCGGACGCGCGGGTCAGTGTCCGCGTACGGATTAGGATGAGGGTACGGCGGATGCTAAGGTGTGGGGCTGCCGGTGGGTTTCCGTTCTAGGCTAGGGCTAGGGTTAGGGAACGGCAAGGCTGAGGGCACAGGTGAGGGTGCGGACACGTGCTAGGGTCGGGGCATGTGCGGACGCGCGGGTCAGTGTCCGCGTACGGATTAGGATGAGGGTACGGCAGAGGCTAAGGTGTGGGGCTGCCGGTGGGTTTCCGTTCCGGGCTAGGGTTAGGGTTAGGGAACGGCAAGGTTGAGAGCACAGGTGAGGGTGCGGACACGTGCTAGGGTCGGGGCACGTGCGGATGCGCCGGTCAGTGTCCGCGTACGGATTAGGATGAGGGTACGGCGGAGGCTAAGGTGTGGGGCTGCCGGTGGGTTTCCGGTCCGGGCTAGGGTTAGGGTTAGGGAACGGCAAGGCTGAGGGCACAGGCGAGGGTGCGGACACGTGCTAGGGTCGGGGCACGTGCGGACGCGCGGGTCAGTGTCCGCGTACGGATTAGGATGAGGGTACGGCGGAGGCCAAGGTGTGGGGCTGCCGGTGGGTTTCCGTTCCGGGCTAGGGCTAGGGTTTGGGAACGGCAAGGCTGAGGGCACAGGTGAGGGTGCGGACACGTGCTAGGGTCGGGGCACGTGCGGACGCGCGGGTCAGTGTCCGCGTACGGATTAGGATGAGGGTACGGCGGAGGCTAAGGTGTGGGGCTGCCGGTGGGTTTCCGTTCCGGGCTAGGGTTAGGGTTAGGGAACGGCAAGGCTGAGGGCACAGGGGAGGGTCCGGAGACGTGATAGGGTCGGGGCACGCGCGGACGCGCGTGTCAGTGTCTGCGTACGGATTAGGATGAGGGTACGGCGGAGGCTAAGGTGTGGGGCTGCCGGTGGGTTTCCGTTCCGGGCTAGGGTTAGGGTTAGGGAACGGCAAGGCTGAGGGCACAGGTGAGGGTGCGGACACGTGCTAGGGTCGGGGCACGTGCGGACGTGCGGGTCTGTGTCCGCGTACGGATGAGGATGAGGGTACGGCGGAGGCTAAGGTGTAGGGCTGCCGGTGGGTTTCCTTTCCGGGCTAGGGTTAGGGTTAGGGAACGGCAAGGCTGAGGGCACAGGTGAGGGTGCGGACACGTGCTAGGATCGGGGCACGTGCGGACGCGCGGGTCAGTGTCCGCGTACGGATTAGGATGAGGGTACGGCGGAGGCTAAGGTGTGGGGCTGCCGGTGGGTTTCCGTTCCGGGCTAGGGTTAGGGTTAGGGAACGGCAAGGCTGAGGGCACAGGTGAGGGTGCGGACACGTGCTAGGGTCGGGGCACGTGCGGACGCGCGGGTCAGTGTCCGCGTACGGATTAGGATGAGGGTACGACGGAGGCTAAGGTGTGGGGCTGCCGGTGGGTTTCCGTTCCGGGCTAGGGTTAGGGTTAGGGAACGGCAAGGCTGAGGGCACAGGTGAGGGTGCGGACAAGTGCTAGGGTCTGGGCACGTGCGGACGCGCGGGTCTGTGTCCGCGTACGGATTAGGATGAGGGTACGGCGGAGGCTAAGGTGTGGGGCTGCCGGTGGGTTTCCGTTCCGGGCTAGGGTTAGGGTTAGGGAACGGCAAGGCTGAGGGCACAGGCGAGGGTGCGGACACGTGCTAGGGTCGGGGCACGTGCGGACGCGTGGGTCAGTGTCCGCGTACGGATTAGGATGAGGGTACAGCGGAGGCCAAGGTGTGGGGCTGCCGGTGGGTTTCCGTTCCGGGGTAGGGCTAGGGTTTGGGAACGGCAAGGCTGAGGGCACAGGTGAGGGTGCGGACACGTGCTAGGGTCGGGGCACGTGCGGACGCGCGGGTCAGTGTCCGCGTACGGATTAGGATGAGGGTACGGCGGAGGCTAAGGTGTGGGGCTGCCGGTGGGTTTCCGTTCCGGGCTAGGGTTAGGGTTAGGGAACGGCAAGGCTGAGGGCACAGGGGAGGGTCCGGAGACGTGATAGGGTCGGGGCACGCGCGGACGCGCGTGTCAGTGTCTGCGTACGGATTAGGATGAGGGTACGGCGGAGGCTAAGGTGTGGGGCTGCCGGTGGGTTTCCGTTCCGGGCTAGGGTTAGGGTTAGGGAACGGCAAGGCTGAGGGCACAGGTGAGGGTGCGGACACGTGCTAGGGTCGGGGCACGTGCGGACGTGCGGGTCTGTGTCCGCGTACGGATGAGGATGAGGGTACGGCGGAGGCTAAGGTGTAGGGCTGCCGGTGGGTTTCCTTTCCGGGCTAGGGTTAGGGTTAGGGAACGGCAAGGCTGAGGGCACAGGTGAGGGTGCGGACACGTGCTAGGGTCGGGGCACGTGCGGACGCGCGGGTCAGTGTCCGCGTACGGATTAGGATGAGGGTACGGCGGAGGCTAAGGTGTGGGGCTGCCGGTGGGTTTCCGTTCCGGGCTAGGGTTAGGGTTAGGGAACGGCAAGGCTGAGGGCACAGGTGAGGGGGCGGACACGTGCTAGGGTCAGGGCACGTGCGGATGCGCGGGTCAGTGTCCGCGTACGGATTAGGATGAGGGTACGGAGGGGGCTAAGGTGTGGGGCTGCCAGTGGGTTTCCCTTCCGGGCTAGGGTTAGGGTTAGGGAACGGCAAGGCTGAGGGCACAGGTGAGGGTGCGGACACGTGCTAGGGTCGGGGCACGTGCGGACGCGCGGGTCAGTGTCCGCGTACGGATTAGCATGAGGGCACGGCGGGGGCTAAGGTGTGGGGCTGCCGGTGGGTTTCCGTTCCGGGCTAGGGTTAGGGTTAGGGAACGGCAAGGCTGAGGGCACAGGTGAGGGTGCGGACACGTGCTAGGGTCGGGGCACGTGCGGACGCGCGGGTCAGTGTCCGCGTACGGATTAGGATGAGGGTACGGCGGAGGCTAAGGTGTGGGGCTGCCGGTGGGTTTCCGTTCCGGCCTAGGGTTAGGGTTAGGAAACGGCAAGGCTGAGGGCACAGGTGAGGGTGCGGACACGTGCTAGGGTCAGGGCACGTGCGGACGCGCGGGTCAGTGTCCGCGTACGGATTAGGATGAGGGTACGGCGGAGGCTAAGGTGTGGGGCTGCCGGTGGGTTTCCGTTCCGGGCTAGGGTTAGGGTTAGGGAACGGCAAGGCTGAGGGCACAGGTGAGGGTGCGGAGACGTGATAGGGTCGGGGCACGTGCGGACGCGCGGGTCAGTGTCCGCGTACGGATTAGGATGTGGGTACGGCGGAGGCTAAGGTGTGGGGCTGCCGGTGGGTTTCCGTTCCGGGCTAGGGTTAGGGTTAGGGAACGGCAAGGCTGAGGGCACAGGTGAGGGTGCGGACACGTGCTAGGGTCGGGGCACGTGCGGACGCGCGGGTCAGTGTCCGCGTACGGATTAGGATGAGGGTACGGCGGAGGCTAAGGTGTGGGGCTGCCGGTGGGTTTCCGTTCCGGGCTAGGGTTAGGGTTAGGGAACGGCAAGGCTGAGGGCACAGGTGAGGGTGCGGACACGTGCTAGGGTCGGGGCACGTGCGGACGCGCGGGTCAGTGTCCGCGTACGGATTAGGATGAGGGTACGGCGGAGGCTAAGGTGTGGTGCTGCCGGTGGGTTTCCGTTCCAGGCTAGGGTTAGTGTTAGGGAACGGCAAGGGTGAGGCCACAGGTGAGGGTGCGGACACGTGCTAGGGTCGGGGCACGTGCGGACGCGCGGGTCAGTGTCCGCGTACGGATTAGGATGAGGGTACGGCGGAGGCTAAGGTGTGGGGCTGCCGGTGGGTTTCCCTTCCGGGCTAGGGTTAGGGTTAGGGAACGGCAAGGCTGAGGGCACAGGTGAGGGTGCGGACACGTGCTAGGGTCGGGGCACGTGCGGACGCGCGGGTCAGTGTCCGCGTACGGATTAGGATGAGGGTACGGCGGAGGCTAAGGTGTGGGGCTGCCGGTGGGTTTCCGTTCCGGGCTAGGGTTAGGGGTATGGGACGGCAAGGCTGAGGGCACAGGTGAGGGTGTGGAGACGTGCTAGGGTCGGGGCACGTGCGGACGCGCGGGTCAGTGTCCGCGTACGGATTAGGATGAGGGTACGGCGGAGGCTAAGCTGTGGGGCTGCCCGTGGGTTTCCGTTCGGGCTAGGGTTAGGGTTAGGGAACGGCAACGCTGAGGGCACAGGTGAGGGTGAGGACACGTGCTAGGGTCGGGGCACGTGCGGACGCGCGGGTCAGTGTCCGCGTACGGATTAGGATGAGGGTACGGCGGAGGCTAAGGTGTGGGGCTGCCGGTGGGTTTCCGTTCCGGGCTAGGGTTAGGGTTAGGGAACGGCAAGGCTGAGGGCACAGGTGAGGGTGCGGACACGTGCTAGGGTCGGGGCACGTGCGGACGCGCGGGTCAGTGTCCGCGTACGGATTAGGATGAGGGTACGGCGGAGGCTAAGGTGTGGGGCTGCCGGTGGGTTTCCGTTCCGGGCTAGGGTTAGGGTTAGGGAACGGCCAGGCTGAGGGCACAGGTGAGGGTGCAGACACGTGCTAGGGTCGGGGCACGTGCGGACGCGCGGGTCAGTGTCCGCGTACGGATTAGGATGAGGGTACGGGGGAGGCTAAGCTGTGGGGCTGCCGGTGGGTTTCCGTTCCGGGGTAGGGTTAGGGTTAGGGAACGGCAAGGCTGAGGGCACAGGTGAGGGTGCGGACACGTGCTAGGGTCGGGGCACGTGCGGACGCGTGGGTCAGTGTCCGCGTACGGATTAGGATGAGGGTACGGCGGAGGCTAAGGTGTGGGGCTGCCGGTGGGTTTCCGTTCCGGGCTAGGGTTAGGGTTAGGGAACGGCAAGGCTGAGGGCACAGGTGAGGGGGCGGACACGTGCTAGGGTCGGGGCACGTGCGGATGCGCGGGTCAGTGTCCGCGTACGGATTAGGATGAGGGTACGGCGGGGGCTGAGGTGTGGGGCTGCCAGTGGGTTTCCCTTCAGGGCTAGGGTTAGGGTTAGGGAACGGCAAGGCTGAGGGCACAGGTGAGGGTGCGGACACGTGCTAGGGTCGGGGCACGTGCGGACGCGCGGGTTAGTGTCCGCGTACGGATTAGCATGAGGGTACGGCGGGGGCTAAGGTGTGGGGCTGCCGGTGGGTTTCCGTTTCGGGCTAGGGTTAGGGTTAGGGAACGGCAAGGCTGAGGGCACAGGTGAGGTTGCGGACACGTGCTAGGGTCGGGGCACGTGCGGACGCGCGGGTCAGTGTCCGCGTACGGATTAGGATGAGCGTACGGCGGAGGCTAAGGTGTGGGGCTGCTGGTGGGTTTCCCTTCCGGGCTAGGGTTAGGGTTAGGGAACGGCAAGTCTGAGGGCACAGGTTAGGGTGCGGACACGTGCTAGGGTCGGGGCACGTGTGGACGCGCGGGTCAGTGTCCGCGTACGGATTAGGATGAGGGTACGGCGGAGGCTAAGGTGTGGGGCTGCCGGTGGGTTTCCGTTCCGTGCTAGGGTTAGGGTTATGGAACGGCAAGGCTGAGGGCACAGGTGAGGGTGCGGACACGTGCTAGGGTCGGGGCATGTGCGGACGCGCGGGTCAGTGTCCGCGTACGGATTAGGATGAGGGTACGGCGGAGGCTAAGGTGTGGGGCTGCCGGTGGGTTTCCGTTCCGGGCTAGGGTTAGGGTTAGGGAACGGCAAGGCTGAGGGCACAGGTCAGGGTGCGGATACGAGCTAGGGTCGGGGCACGTGCGGACGCGCGGGTCAGTGTCCGCGTACGGATTAGGATGAGGGTACGGCGGAGGCTAAGGTGTGGGGCTGCCGGTGGGTTTCCGTTCCGGGCTAGGGTTAGGGTTAGGGAACGGCAAGGCTGAGGGCACAGGCGAGGGTGCGGACACGTGCTAGGGTCGGGGCACGTGCGGACGCGCGGGTCAGTGTCCGCGTACGGATTAGGATGAGGGTACGGCGGAGGCTAAGGTGTGGGTCTGCCGGTGTGTTTCCGTTCCGGGCTAGGGTTAGGGTTAGGGAACGGCAAGGCTGAGGGCACAGGCAGGGTGCGGACACGTGCTAGGGTCATGCCACGTGCGGACGCGCGGGTCAGTGTCCGCGTACGGATTAGGATGAGGGTACGGCGGAGGCTAAGGTGTGGGGCTGCCGGTGGGTTTCCGTTCCGGGCTAGGGTTAGGGTTAGGGAACGGCAAGGCTGAGGGCACAGGCGAGGGTGCGGACACGTGCTAGGGTCGTGGCACGTGCGGACGCGCGGGTCAGTGTCCGCGTACGGATTAGGATGAGGGTACGGCGGAGGCTAAGGTGTGGGGCTGCCGGTGGGTTTCCGTTCCGGGCTAGGGTTAGGGTTAGGGAACGGCAAGGCTGAGGGCACAGGCGAGGGTGCGGACACGTGCTAGGGTCGGGGCACGTGCGGACGCGCGGGTCAGTGTCCGCGTACGGATTAGGATGAGGGTACGGCGGATGCTAAGGTGTGGGGCTGCCGGTGGGTTTCCGTTCTAGGCTAGGGCTAGGGTTAGGGAACGGCAAGGCTGAGGGCACAGGTGAGGGTGCGGACACGTGCTAGGGTCGGGGCATGTGCGGACGCGCGGGTCAGTGTCCGCGTACGGATTAGGATGAGGGTACGGCAGAGGCTAAGGTGTGGGGCTGCCGGTGGGTTTCCGTTCCGGGCTAGGGTTAGGGTTAGGGAACGGCAAGGTTGAGAGCACAGGTGAGGGTGCGGACACGTGCTAGGGTCGGGGCACGTGCGGATGCGCCGGTCAGTGTCCGCGTACGGATTAGGATGAGGGTACGGCGGAGGCTAAGGTGTGGGGCTGCCGGTGGGTTTCCGGTCCGGGCTAGGGTTAGGGTTAGGGAACGGCAAGGCTGAGGGCACAGGCGAGGGTGCGGACACGTGCTAGTGTCGGGGCACGTGCGGACGCGCGGGTCAGTGTCCGCGTACGGATTAGGATGAGGGAACGGCGGAGGCTAAGGTGTGGGGCTGCCGGTGGGTTTCCGTTCCGGGCTAGGGCTAGGGTTAGGGAACGGCAAGGCTGAGGGCACAGGTGAGGGTGCAGACACGTGCTAGGGTCGGGGCACGTGCGGACGCGCGGGTCAGTGTCCGCGTACGGATTAGGATGAGGATACGGCGGAGGCTAAGGTGTGGGGCTGCCGGTGGGTTTCCGTTCCGGGCTAGGGTTAGGGTTAGGGAACGGCAAGGCTGAGAGCACAGGTGAGGGTGCGGACACGTGCTAGGGTCGGGGCACGTGCGGACGCGCGGGTCAGTGTCCGCGTACGGATTAGGATGAGGGTACGGCGGAGGCTAAGGGGTGGGGCTGCCGGTGGGTTTCCGTTCAGGGCTAGGGTTAGGGTTAGGGAACGGCAAGGCTGAGGGCACAGGTGAGGGTGCGGACACGTGCTAGGGTCGGGGCACGTGCGGACGCGCGGGTCAGTGTCCGCGTACGGATTAGGATGAGGGTACGGCGGAGGCTAAGGTGTGGGGCTGCCGGTGGGTTTCCGTTCCGGGCTAGGGTTAGGGTTAGGGAACGGCAAGGCTGAGGGCACAGGTGAGGGTGCGGACACGTGCTAGGGTCGCGGCACGTGCGGACGCGCGTGTCTGTGTCCGCGTACGGATTAGGATGAGGGTACGGCGGAGGCTAAGGTGTGGGGCTGCCGGTGGGTTTCCGTTCCGGGCTAGGGTTAGGGTTAGGGAACGGCAAGGTTGAGGGCACAGGTGAGGGTGCGGACACGTGCTAGGGTCGGGGCACGTGCGGACGCGCGGGTCAGTGTCCGCGTACGGATTAGGATGAGGGTACGGCGGAGGCTAAGGTGTGGGGCTGCCGGTGGGTTTCCGTTCCGGGCTAGGGTTAGGGTTAGGGAACGGCAAGGCTGAGGGCACAGGTGAGGGTGCGGACACGTGCTAGGGTTGGGGCACGTGCGGACGTGCGGGTCAGTGTCCGCGTACGGATTAGGATGAGGGTACGGCGGAGGCTAAGGTGTGGGGCTGCCGGTGGGTTTCCGTTCCGGGCTAGGGTTAGGGTTAGGGAACGGCAAGGCTGAGGGCACAGGTGAGGGTGCGGACACGTGCTAGGGTCGGGGCACGTGCGGACGCGCGGGTCAGTGTCCGCGTACGGATTAGGATGAGGGTACGGCGGAGGCTAAGGTGTGGGGCTGCCGGTGGGTTTCCGTTCCGGGCTAGGGTTAGGGTTAGGGAACGGCAAGGCTGAGGGCACAGGTGAGGGTGCGGACACGTGCTAGGGTCGGGGCACGTGCGGACGCGCGGGTCAGTGTCCGCGTACGGATTAGGATGAGGGTACGGCGGAGGCTAAGGTGTGGGGCTACCGGTGGGTTTCCGTTCCGGGCTAGGGTTAGGGTTAGGGAACGGCAAGGCTGAGGGCACAGGTGAGGGTGCGGACACGTGCTAGGGTCGGGGCACGTGCGGACGCGCGGGTCAGAGTCCGCGTACGGATTAGGATGAGGGTACGGCGGAGGCTAAGGTGTGGGGCTGCCGGTGGGTTTCCGTTCCGGGCTAGGGTTAGGGTTAGGGAACGGCAAGGCTGAGGGCACAGGTGAGGGTGCGGACACGTGCTAGGGTCGGGGCACGTGCGGACGCGCGGGTCAGTGTCCGCGTACGGATTAGGATGAGCGTACGGCGGAGGCTAAGGTGTGGGGCTGCCAGTGGGTTTCCGTTCCGGGCTAGGGTTAGGGTTAGGGAACGGCCAGGCTGAGGGCACAGGTGAGGGTGCGGACACGTGCTCGGGTCGGGGCACGTGCGGACGCGCGGGTCAGTGTCCGCGTACGGATTAGGATGAGGGTACGGCGGAGGCTAAGCTGTGGGGCTGCCGGTGGGTTTCCGTTCCGGGGTAGGGTTAGGGTTAGGGAACGGCAAGGCTGAGGGCACAGGTGAGGGTGTGGACACGTGCTAGGGTCGGGGCACGTGCGGACGCGCGGGTCAGTGTCCGCGTACGGATTAGGATGAGGGTACGGCGGAGGCTAAGGTGTGGGGCTGCCGGTGGGTTTCCGTTCCGGGCTAGGGTTAGGGTTAGGGAACGGCAAGGCTGAGGGCACAGGTGAGGGGGCGGACACGTGCTAGGGTCGGGGCACGTGCGGATGCGCGGGTCAGTGTCCGCGTACGGATTAGGATGAGGGTACGGAGGGGGCTAAGGTGTGGGGCTGCCAGTGGGTTTCCCTTCCGGGCTAGGGTTAGGGTTAGGGAACGGCAAGGCTGAGGGCACAGGTGAGGGTGCGGACACGTGCTAGGGTCGGGGCACGTGCGGACGCGCGGGTCAGTGTCCGCGTACGGATTAGCATGATGGCACGGCGGGGGCTAAGGTGTGGGGCTGCCGGTGGGTTTCCGTTCCGGGCTAGGGTTAGGGTTAGGGAACGGCAAGGCTGAGGGCACAGGTGAGGGTGCGGACACGTGCTAGGGTCGGGGCACGTGCGGACGCGCGGGTCAGTGTCCGCGTACGGATTAGGATGAGGGTACGGCGGAGGCTAAGGTGTGGGGCTGCCGGTGGGTTTCCGTTCCGGCCTAGGGTTAGGGTTAGGGAACGGCAAGGCTGAGGGCACAGGTGAGGGTGCGGACACGTGCTAGGGTCAGGGCACGTGCGGACGCGCGGGTCAGTGTCCGCGTACGGATTAGGATGAGGGTACGGCGGAGGCTAAGGTGTGGGGCTGCTGGTGGGTTTCCGTTCCGGGCTAGGGTTAGGGTTAGGGAACGGCAAGGCTGAGGGCACAGGTGAGGGTGCGGAGACGTGATAGGGTCGGGGCACGTGCGGACGCGCGGGTCAGTGTCCGCGTACGGATTAGGATGTGGGTACGGCGGAGGCTAAGGTGTGGGGCTGCCGGTGGGTTTCCGTTCCGGGCTAGGGTTAGGGTTAGGGAACGGCAAGGCTGAGGGCACAGGTGAGGGTGCGGACACGTGCTAGGGTCGGGGCACGTGCGGACGCGCGGGTCAGTGTCCGCGTACGGATTAGGATGAGGGTACGGCGGAGGCTAAGGTGTGGGGCTGCCGGTGGGTTTCCGTTCCGGGCTAGGGTTAGGGTTAGGGAACGGCAAGGCTGAGGGCACAGGTGAGGGTGCGGACACGTGCTAGGGTCGGGGCACGTGCGGACGCGCGGGTCAGTGTCCGCGTACGGATTAGGATGAGGGTACGGCGGAGGCTAAGGTGTGGGGCTGCCGGTGGGTTTCCGTTCCGGGCTAGGGTTAGGGTTAGGGAACGGCAAGGCTGAGGGCACAGGTGAGGGTGCGGACAAGTGCTAGGGTCTGGGCACGTGCGGACGCGCGGGTCTGTGTCCGCGTACGGATTAGGATGAGGGTACGGCGGAGGCTAAGGTGTGGGGCTGCCGGTGGGTTTCCGTTCCGGGCTAGGGTTAGGGTTAGGGAACGGCAAGGCTGAGGGCACAGGCGAGGGTGCGGACACGTGCTAGGGTCGGGGCACGTGCGGACGCGCGGGTCAGTGTCCGCGTACGGATTAGGATGAGGGTACGGCGGCGGCCAAGGTGTGGGGCTGCCGGTGGGTTTCCGTTCCGGGCTAGGGCTAGGGTTTGGGAACGGCAAGGCTGAGGGCACAGGTGAGGGTGCGGACACGTGCTAGGGTCGGGGCACGTGCGGACGCGCGGGTCAGTGTCCGCGTACGGATTAGGATGAGGGTACGGCGGAGGCTAAGGTGTGGGGCTGCCGGTGGGTTTCCGTTCCGGGCTAGGGTTAGGGTTAGGGAACGGCAAGGCTGAGGGCACAGGGGAGGGTCCGGAGACGTGATAGGGTCGGGGCACGCGCGGACGCGCGTGTCAGTGTCCGCGTACGGATTAGGATGAGGGTACGGCGGAGGCTAAGGTGTGGGGCTGCCGGTGGGTTTCCGTTCCGGGCTAGGGTTAGGGTTAGGGAACGGCAAGGCTGAGGGCACAGGTGAGGGTGCGGACACGTGCTAGGGTCGGGGCACGTGCGGACGTGCGGGTCTGTGTCCGCGTACGGATGAGGATGAGGGTACGGCGGAGGCTAAGGTGTGGGGCTGCCGGTGGGTTTCCTTTCCGGGCTAGGGTTAGGGTTAGGGAACGGCAAGGCTGAGGGCACAGGTGAGGGTGCGGACACGTGCTAGGATCGGGGCACGTGCGGACGCGCGGGTCAGTGTCCGCGTACGGATTAGGATGAGGGTACGCCGGAGGCTAAGGTGTGGGGCTGCCGGTGGGTTTCCGTTCCGGGCTAGGGTTAGGGTTAGGGAACGGCAAGGCTGAGGGCACAGGTGAGGGTGCGGACACGTGCTAGGGTCGGGGCACGTGCGGACGCGCGGGTCAGTGTCCGCGTACGGATTAGGATGAGGGTACGCCGGAGGCTAAGGTGTGGGGCTGCCGGTGGGTTTCCGTTCCGGGCTAGGGTTAGGGTTAGGGAACGGCAAGGCTGAGGGCACGGGTGAGGGTGCGGACACGTGCTAGGGTCGGGGCACGTGCGGACGCGCGGGTCAGTGTCCGCGTACGGATTAGGATGAGGGTACGACGGAGGCTAAGGTGTGGGGCTGCCGGTGGGTTTCCGTTCCGGGCTAGGGTTAGGGTTAGGGAACGGCAAGGCTGAGGGCACAGGTGAGGGGGCGGACACGTGCTAGGGTCGGGGCACGTGCGGATGCGCGGGTCAGTGTCCGCGTACGGATTAGGATGAGGGTACGGAGGGGGCTAAGGTGTGGGGCTGCCAGTGGGTTTCCCTTCCGGGCTAGGGTTAGGGTTAGGGAACGGCAAGGCTGAGGGCACAGGTGAGGGTGCGGACACGTGCTAGGGTCGGGGCACGTGCGGACGCGCGGGTCAGTGTCCGCGTACGGATTAGCATGAGGGCACGGCGGGGGCTAAGGTGTGGGGCTGCTGGTGGGTTTCCGTTCCGGGCTAGGGTTAGGGTTAGGGAACGGTAAGGCTGAGGGCACAGGTGAGGGTGCGGACACGTGCTAGGGTCGGGGCACGTGCGGACGCGCGGGTCAGTGTCCGCGTACGGATTAGGATGAGGGTACGGCGGAGGCTAAGGTGTGGGGCTGCCGGTGGGTTTCCCTTCCGGGCTAGGGTTAGGGTTAGGGAACGGCAAGGCTGAGGGCACAGGTGAGGGTGCGGACACGTGCTAGGGTCGGGGCACGTGCGGACGCGCGGGTCAGTGTCCGCGTACGGATTAGGATGAGGGTACGGCGGAGGCTAAGGTGTGGGGCTGTCGGTGGGTTTCCCTTCCGTGCTAGGGTTAGGGTTAGGGAACGGCAAGGCTGAGGGCACAGGTGAGGGTGCGGAGACGTGATAGGGTCGGGGCACGTGCGGACGCGCGTGTCAGTGTCCGCGTACGGATTAGGATGTGGGTACGGCGGAGGCTAAGGTGTGGGGCTGCCGGTGGGTTTCCGTTCCGGGCTAGGGTTAGGGTTAGGGAACGGCAAGGCTGAGGGCCCAGGTGAGGGTGCGGACACGTGCTAGGGTCGGGGCACGTGCGGACGCGCGGGTCAGTGTCCGCGTACGGATTAGGATGAGGGTACGGCGGAGGCTAAGGTGTGGGGCTGCCGGTGGGTTTCCATTCCGGGCTAGGGTTAGGGTTAGGGAACGGCAAGGCTGAGGGCACAGGTGAGGGTGCGGACACGTGCTAGGGTCTGGGCACGTGCGGACGCGCGGGTCAGTGTCCCCGTACGGATTAGGATGAGGGTACGGCGGAGGCTAAGGTGTGGGGCTGCCGGTGGGTTTCCGTTCCGGGCTAGGGTTAGGGTTAGGGAACGGCAAGGCTGAGGGCACAGGTGAGGGTGCGGACACGTGCTAGGGTCTGGGCACGTGCGGACGCGCGGGTCTGTGTCCGCGTACGGATTAGGATGAGGGTACGGCGGAGGCTAAGGTGTGGGGCTGCCGGTGGGTTTCCGTTCCGGGCTAGGGTTAGGGTTAGGGAACGGCAAGGCTGAGGGCACAAGTGAGGGTGCGGACACGTGCTAGGGTCGGGGCACGTGCGGACGCGCGGGTCAGTGTCCGCGTACGGATTAGGATGAGGGTACGGCGGAGGCTAAGGTGTGGGGCTGCCGGTGGGTTTCCGTTCCGGGCTAGGGTTAGGGTTAGGGAACGGCAAGGCTGAGGGCACAGGCGAGGGTGCGGACACGTGCTAGGGTCGTGCTACGTGCGGACGCGCGGGTCAGTGTCCGCGTACGGATTAGGATGAGGGTACGGCGGAGGCTAAGGTGTGGGGCTGCCGGTGGGTTTCCGTTCCGGGCTAGGGTTAGGGTTAGGGAACGGCAAGGCTGAGGGCACAGGCGAGGGTGCGGACACGTGCTAGGGTCGGGGCACGTGCGGACGCGCGGGTCAGTGTCCGCGTACGGATTAGGATGAGGGTACGGCGGAGGCCAAGGTGTGGGGCTGCCCTTGGGTTTCCGTTCCGGGCTAGGGTTAGGGTTTGGGAACGGCAAGGCTGAGGGCACAGGTGAGGGTGCGGACACGTGCTAGGGTCGGGGCACGTGCGGACGCGCGGGTCAGTGTCCGCGTACGGATTAGGATGAGGGTACGGCGGAGGCTAAGGTGTGGGGCTGCCGGTGGGTTTCCGTTCCGGGCTAGGGTTAGGGTTAGGGAACGGCAAGGCTGAGGGCACAGGTGAGGGTGCGGAGACGTGATAGGGTCGGGGCACGTGCGGACGCGCGGGTCAGTGTCCGCGTACGGATTAGGATGAGGGTACGGCAGAGGCTAAGGTGTGGGGCTGCCGGTGGGTTTCCGTTCCGGGCTAGGGTTAGGGTTAGGGAACGGCAAGGCTGAGGGCACAGGTGAGGGTGCGGACACGTGCTAGGGTCGGGGCACGTGCGGACGCGCGGGTCAGTGTCCGCGTACGGATTAGGATGAGGGTACGGCGGAGGCTAAGGTGTGGGGCTGCCGGTGGGTTTCCGTTCCGGGCTAGGGTTAGGGTTAGGGAACGGCAAGGCTGAGGGCACAGGTGACGGTGCGGACACGTGCTAGGGTCGGGGCACGTGCGGACGCACGGGTCAGTGTCCGCGTACGGATTAGGATGAGGGTACGGCGGAGGCTAAGGTGTGGGGCTGCCGGTGGGTTTCCGTTCCGGGCTAGGGTTAGGGTTAGGGAACGGCAAGACTGAGGCCACAGGTGAGGGTGCGGACACGTGCTAGGGTCGGGGCACGTGCGGACGCGCGGGTCAGTGTCCGCGTACGGATTAGGATGAGGGTACGGCGGAGGCTAAGGTGTGGGGCTGCCGGTGGGTTTCCGTTCTGGGCTAGGGTTAGGGTTAGGGAACGGCAAGGCTGAGGGCACAGGTGAGGGTGCGGACACGTGCTAGGGTCGGGGCACGTGCGGACGCGCGGGTCTGTGTCCGCGTACGGATGAGGATGAGGGTACGGCGGAGGCTAAGGTGTGGGGCTGCCGGTGGGTTTCCTTTCCAGGCTAGGGTTAGGGTTAGGGAACGGCAAGGCTGAGGGCACAGGTGAGGGTGCCGACACGTGCTAGGGTCGGGGCAGGTGCGGACGCGTGGGTCAGTGTCCGCGTACGGATTAGGATGAGGGTACGGCGGAGGCTAAGGTGTGGGGCTGCCGGTGGGTTTCCGTTCCGGGCTAGGGTTAGGGTTAGGGAACGGCAAGGCTGAGGGCACAGGTGAGGGTGCGGACACGTGCTAGGGTCGGGGCACGTGCGGACGCGCGGGTCAGTGTCCGCGTACGGATTAGGATGAGGGTACGACGGAGGCTAAGGTGTGGGGCTGCCGGTGGGTTTCCGTTCCGGGCTAGGGTTAGGGTTAGGGAACGGCAAGGCTGAGGGCACAGGTGAGGGTGCGGACACGTGCTAGGGTCGGGGCACATGCGGACGCGCGGGTCAGTGTCCGCGTACGGATTAGGATGAGGGTACGGCGGAGGCTAAGGTGTGGGGCTGCCGGTGGGTTTCCGTTCCGGGCTAGGGTTAGGGATAGGGAACGGCAAGGCTGAGGGCACAGGTGAGGGTGCGGACACGTGCTAGGGTCGGGGCACGTGCGGACGCGCGGGTCTGTGTCCGCGTACGGATTAGGATGAGGGTACGGCGGAGGCTAAGGTGTGGGGCTGCCGGTGGGTTTCCGTTCCGGGCTAGGGTTAGGGTTAGGGAACGGCAAGGCTGAGGGCACAGGTGAGGGTGCGGACACGTGCTAGGGTCGGGGCACGTGCGGACGCGCGGGTCAGTGTCCGCGTACGGATTAGGATGAGGGTACGGTGGAGGCTAAGGTGTGGGGCTGCCGGTGGGTTTCCGTTCCGGGCTATGGTTAGGGTTAGGGAACGGCAAGGCTGAGGGCACAGGTGAGGGTGCGGACACGTCCTAGGGTCGGGGCACGTGCGGACGCGCGGGTCAGTGTCCGCGTACGGATTAGGATGAGGGTACGGCGGAGGCTAAGGTGTGGGGCTGCCGGTGGGTTTCCGTTCCGGGCTAGGGTTAGGGTTAGGGAACGGCAAGGCTGAGGGCACAGGTGAGGGTGCGGACACGTGCTAGGGTCGGGGCACGTGCGGACGCGCGGGTCAGTGTCCGCGTACGGATTAGGATGAGGGTACCGCGGAGGCTAAGGTGTGGGGCTGCCGGTGGGTTTCCGTTCCGGGCTAGGGTTAGGGTTAGGGAACGGCAAGGCTGAGGGCACAGGTGAGGGTGCGGACACGTGCTAGGGTCGGGGCACGTGCGGACGCGCGGGTCAGTGTTCGCGTACGGATTAGGATGAGGGTACGGCGGAGGCTAAGGTGTGGGGCTACCGGTGGGTTTCCGTTCCGGGCTAGGGTTAGGGTTAGGGAACGGCAAGGCTGAGGGCACAGGTGAGGGTGCGGACACGTGCTAGGGTCGGGGCACGTGCGGACGCGCGGGTCAGTGTCCGCGTACGGATTAGGATGAGGGTACGGCGGAGGCTAAGGTGTGGGGCTGCCGGTGGGTTTCCGTTCCGCGCTAGGGTTAGGTTTAGGGAACGGCAAGGCTGAGGGCACAGGTGAGGGTGCGGACATGTGCTAGGGTCGGGGCACGTGCGGATGCGCGGGTCAGTGTCCGCGTACGGATTAGGATGAGGGTACGGCGGAGGCTAAGGTGTGGGGCTGCCGGTGGGTTTCCGTTCCGGGCTAGGGTTAGGGTTAGGGAACGGTAAGGCTGAGGGCACAGGTGAGGGTGCGGACACGTGCTAGGGTCGGGGCACGTGCGGACGCGCGGGTCAGTGTCCGCGTACGGATTAGGATGAGGGTACGGCGGAGGCTAAGGTGTGGGGCTGCCGGTGGGTTTCCGTTCCGGGCTAGGGCTAGGGTTAGGGAACGGCAAGGCTGAGGGCACAGGTGAGGGTGCGGAGACGTGCTAGGGTCGGGGCACGTGCGGACGCGCGGGTCAGTGTCCGCGTACGGATTAGGATGAGGGTACGGCGGAGGCTAAAGTGTGGGGCTGCCGGTGGGTTTCCGTTCCGGGCTAGGGTTAGGGTTAGGGAACGGCAAGGCTGAGGGCACAGGTGAGGGTGCGGACAAGTGCTAGGGTCTGGGCACGTGCGGACGCGCGGGTCTGTGTCCGCGTACGGATTAGGATGAGGGTACGGCGGAGGCTAAGGTGTGGGGCTGCCGGTGGGTTTCCGTTCCGGGCTAGGGTTAGGGTTAGGGAACGGCAAGGCTGAGGGCACAGGCGAGGGTGCGGACACGTGCTAGGGTCGGGGCACGTGCGGACGCGCGGGTCAGTGTCCGCGTACGGATTAGGATGAGGGTACGGTGGAGGCCAAGGTGTGGGGCTGCCGGTGGGTTTCCGTTCCGGGCTAGGGCTAGGGTTTGGGAACGGCAAGGCTGAGGGCACAGGTGAGGGTGCGGATACGTGCTAGGGTCGGGGCACGTGCGGACGCGCGGGTCAGTGTCCGCGTACGGATTAGGATGAGGGTACGGCGGAGGCTAAGGTGTGGGGCTGCCGGTGGGTTTCCGTTCGGGCTAGGGTTAGGGTTAGGGAACGGCAAGGCTGAGGGCACAAGTGAGGGTGTGGACACGTGCTAGGGTCGGGGCACGTGCGGACGCGCGGGTCAGTGTCCGCGTACGGATTAGGATGAGGGTACGGCGGAGGCTAAGGTGTGGGGCTGCCGGTGGGTTTCCGTTCCGGGCTAGGGTTAGGGTTAGGGAACGGCAAGGCTGAGGGCACAGGTGAGGGTGCGGACACGTGCTAGGGTCGTGCCACGTGCGGACGCGCGGGTCAGTGTCCGCGTACGGATTAGGATGAGGGTACGGCGGAGGCTAAGGTGTGGGGCTGCCGGTGGGTTTCCGTTCCGGGCTAGGGTTAGGGTTAGGGAACGGCAAGGCTGAGGGCACAGGCGAGGGTGCGGTCACGTGCTAGGGTCGGGGCACGTGCGGACGCGCGGGTCAGTGTCCGCGTACGGATTAGGATGAGGGTACGGCGGAGGCCAAGGTGTGGGGCTGCCGGTGGGTTTCCGTTCCGGGCTAGGGCTAGGGTTTGGGAACGGCAAGGCTGAGGGCACAGGTGAGGGTGCGGACACGTGCTAGGGTGGGGGCACGTGCGGACGCGCGGGTCAGTGTCCGCGTACGGATTAGGATGAGGGTACGGCGGAGGCTAAGGTGTGGGGCTGCCGGTGGGTTTCCGTTCCGGGCTAGGGTTAGGGTTAGGGAACGGCAAGGCTGAGGGCACAGGTGAGGGTGCGGAGACGTGATAGGGTCGGGGCACGTGCGGACGCGCGGGTCAGTGTCCGCGTACGGATTAGGATGAGGGTACGGCAGAGGCTAAGGTGTGGGGCTGCCGGTGGGTTTCCGTTCCGGGCTAGGGTTAGGGTTAGGGAACGGCAAGGCTGAGGGCACAGGTGAGGGTGCGGACACGTGCTAGGGTCGGGGCACGTGCGGACGCGCGGGTCAGTGTCCGCGTACGGATTAGGATGAGGGTACGGCGGAGGCTAAGGTGTGGGGCTGCCGGTGGGTTTCCGTTCCGGGCTAGGGTTAGGGTTAGGGAACGGCAAGGCTGAGGGCACAGGTGAGGGTGCGGACACGTGCTAGGGTCGGGGCACGTGCGGACGCACGGGTCAGTGTCCGCGTACGGATTAGGATGAGGGTACGGCTGAGGCTAAGGTGTGGGGCTGCCGGTGGGTTTCCGTTCCGGGCTAGGGTTAGGGTTAGGGAACGGCAAGGCTGAGGCCACAGGTGAGGGTGCGGACACGTGCTAGGGTCGGGGCACGTGCGGACGTGCGGGTCAGTGTCCGCGTACGGATTAGGATGAGGGTACGGCGGAGGCTAAGGTGTGGGGCTGCCGGTGGGTTTCCGTTCCGGGCTAGGGCTAGGGTTAGGGAACGGCAAGGCTGAGGGCACAGGTGAGGGTGCGGAGACGTGCTAGGGTCGGGGCACGTGCGGACGCGCGGGTCAGTGTCCGCGTACGGATTAGGATGAGGGTACGGCGGAGGCTAAAGTGTGGGGCTGCCGGTGGGTTTCCGTTCCGGGCTAGGGTTAGGGTTAGGGAACGGCAAGGCTGAGGGCACAGGTGAGGGTGCGGACAAGTGCTAGGGTCTGGGCACGTGCGGACGCGCGGGTCTGTGTCCGCGTACGGATTAGGATGAGGGTACGGCGGAGGCTAAGGTGTGGGGCTGCCGTTGGGTTTCCGTTCCGGGCTAGGGTTAGGGTTAGGGAACGGCAAGGCTGAGGGCACAGGCGAGGGTGCGGACACGTGCTAGGGTCGGGGCACGTGCGGACGCGCGGGTCAGTGTCCGCGTACGGATTAGGATGAGGGTACGGTGGAGGCCAAGGTGTGGGGCTGCCGGTGGGTTTCCGTTCCGGGCTAGGGCTAGGGTTTGGGAACGGCAAGGCTGAGGGCACAGGTGAGGGTGCGGACACGTGCTAGGGTCGGGGCACGTGCGGACGCGCGGGTCAGTGTCCGCGTACGGATTAGGATGAGGGTACGGCGGAGGCTAAGGTGTGGGGCTGCCGGTGGGTTTCCGTTCGGGCTAGGGTTAGGGTTAGGGAACGGCAAGGCTGAGGGCACAAGTGAGGGTGTGGACACGTGCTAGGGTCGGGGCACGTGCGGACGCGCGGGTCAGTGTCCGCGTACGGATTAGGATGAGGGTACGGCGGAGGCTAAGGTGTGGGGCTGCCGGTGGGTTTCCGTTCCGGGCTAGGGTTAGGGTTAGGGAACGGCAAGGCTGAGGGCACAGGTGAGGGTGCGGACACGTGCTAGGGTCGTGCCACGTGCGGACGCGCGGGTCAGTGTCCGCGTACGGATTAGGATGAGGGTACGGCGGAGGCTAAGGTGTGGGGCTGCCGGTGGGTTTCCGTTCCGGGCTAGGGTTAGGGTTAGGGAACGGCAAGGCTGAGGGCACAGGCGAGGGTGCGGTCACGTGCTAGGGTCGGGGCACGTGCGGACGCGCGGGTCAGTGTCCGCGTACGGATTAGGATGAGGGTACGGCGGAGGCCAAGGTGTGGGGCTGCCGGTGGGTTTCCGTTCCGGGCTAGGGCTAGGGTTTGGGAACGGCAAGGCTGAGGGCACAGGTGAGGGTGCGGACACGTGCTAGGGTGGGGGCACGTGCGGACGCGCGGGTCAGTGTCCGCGTACGGATTAGGATGAGGGTACGGCGGAGGCTAAGGTGTGGGGCTGCCGGTGGGTTTCCGTTCCGGGCTAGGGTTAGGGTTAGGGAACGGCAAGGCTGAGGGCACAGGTGAGGGTGCGGAGACGTGATAGGGTCGGGGCACGTGCGGACGCGCGGGTCAGTGTCCGCGTACGGATTAGGATGAGGGTACGGCAGAGGCTAAGGTGTGGGGCTGCCGGTGGGTTTCCGTTCCGGGCTAGGGTTAGGGTTAGGGAACGGCAAGGCTGAGGGCACAGGTGAGGGTGCGGACACGTGCTAGGGTCGGGGCACGTGCGGACGCGCGGGTCAGTGTCCGCGTACGGATTAGGATGAGGGTACGGCGGAGGCTAAGGTGTGGGGCTGCCGGTGGGTTTCCGTTCCGGGCTAGGGTTAGGGTTAGGGAACGGCAAGGCTGAGGGCACAGGTGAGGGTGCGGACACGTGCTAGGGTCGGGGCACGTGCGGACGCACGGGTCAGTGTCCGCGTACGGATTAGGATGAGGGTACGGCTGAGGCTAAGGTGTGGGGCTGCCGGTGGGTTTCCGTTCCGGGCTAGGGTTAGGGTTAGGGAACGGCAAGGCTGAGGCCACAGGTGAGGGTGCGGACACGTGCTAGGGTCGGGGCACGTGCGGACGTGCGGGTCAGTGTCCGCGTACGGATTAGGATGAGGGTACGGCGGAGGCTAAGGTGTGGGGCTGCCGGTGGGTTTCCGTTCCGGGCTAGGGTTAGGGTTAGGGAACGGCAAGGCTGAGGGCACAGGGGAGGGTCCGGAGACGTGATAGGGTCGGGGCACGCGCGGACGCGCGTGTCAGTGTCTGCGTACGGATTAGGATGAGGGTACGGCGGAGGCTAAGGTGTGGGGCTGCCGGTGGGTTTCCGTTCCGGGCTAGGGTTAGGGTTAGGGAACGGCAAGGCTGAGGGCACAGGTGAGGGTGCGGACACGTGCTAGGGTCGGGGCACGTGCGGACGTGCGGGTCTGTGTCCGCGTACGGATGAGGATGAGGGTACGGCGGAGGCTAAGGTGTAGGGCTGCCGGTGGGTTTCCTTTCCGGGCTAGGGTTAGGGTTAGGGAACGGCAAGGCTGAGGGCACAGGTGAGGGTGCGGACACGTGCTAGGATCGGGGCACGTGCGGACGCGCGGGTCAGTGTCCGCGTACGGATTAGGATGAGGGTACGGCGGAGGCTAAGGTGTGGGGCTGCCGGTGGGTTTCCGTTCCGGGCTAGGGTTAGGGTTAGGGAACGGCAAGGCTGAGGGCACAGGTGAGGGTGCGGACACGTGCTAGGGTCGGGGCACGTGCGGACGCGCGGGTCAGTGTCCGCGTACGGATTAGGATGAGGGTACGACGGAGGCTAAGGTGTGGGGCTGCCGGTGGGTTTCCGTTCCGGGCTAGGGTTAGGGTTAGGGAACGGCAAGGCTGAGGGCACAGGTGAGGGTGCGGACAAGTGCTAGGGTCTGGGCACGTGCGGACGCGCGGGTCTGTGTCCGCGTACGGATTAGGATGAGGGTACGGCGGAGGCTAAGGTGTGGGGCTGCCGGTGGGTTTCCGTTCCGGGCTAGGGTTAGGGTTAGGGAACGGCAAGGCTGAGGGCACAGGCGAGGGTGCGGACACGTGCTAGGGTCGGGGCACGTGCGGACGCGCGGGTCAGTGTCCGCGTACGGATTAGGATGAGGGTACGGCGGAGGCCAAGGTGTGGGGCTGCCGGTGGGTTTCCGTTCCGGGCTAGGGCTAGGGTTTGGGAACGGCAAGGCTGAGGGCACAGGTGAGGGTGCGGACACGTGCTAGGGTCGGGGCACGTGCGGACGCGTGGGTCAGTGTCCGCGTACGGATTAGGATGAGGGTACGGCGGAGGCTAAGGTGTGGGGCTGCCGGTGGGTTTCCGTTCCGGGCTAGGGTTAGGGTTAGGGAACGGCAAGGCTGAGGGCACAGGGGAGGGTCCGGAGACGTGATAGGGTCGGGGCACGCGCGGACGCGCGTGTCAGTGTCTGCGTACGGATTAGGATGAGGGTACGGCGGAGGCTAAGGTGTGGGGCTGCCGGTGGGTTTCCGTTCCGGGCTAGGGTTAGGGTTAGGGAACGGCAAGGCTGAGGGCACAGGTGAGGGTGCGGACACGTGCTAGGGTCGGGGCACGTGCGGACGTGCGGGTCTGTGTCCACGTACGGATGAGGATGAGGGTACGGCGGAGGTTAAGGTGTAGGGCTGCCGGTGGGTTTCCTTTCCGGGCTAGGGTTAGGGTTAGGGAACGGCAAGGCTGAGGGCACAGGTGAGGGTGCGGACACGTGCTAGGGTCGGGGCACGTGCGGACGCGCGGGTCAGTGTCCGCGTACGGATTAGGATGAGGGTACGGCGGAGGCTAAGGTGTGGGGCTGCCGGTGGGTTTCCGTTCCGGGCTAGGGTTAGGGTTAGGGAACGGCAAGGCTGAGGGCACAGGTGAGGGGGCGGACACGTGCTAGGGTCAGGGCACGTGCGGATGCGCGGGTCAGTGTCCGCGTACGGATTAGGATGAGGGTACGGAGGGGGCTAAGGTGTGGGGCTGCCAGTGGGTTTCCCTTCCGGGCTAGGGTTAGGGTTAGGGAACGGCAAGGCTGAGGGCACAGGTGAGGGTGCGGACACGTGCTAGGGTCGGGGCACGTGCGGACGCGCGGGTCAGTGTCCGCGTACGGATTAGCATGAGGGCACGGCGGGGGCTAAGGTGTGGGGCTGCCGGTGGGTTTCCGTTCCGGGCTAGGGTTAGGGTTAGGGAACGGCAAGGCTGAGG
The DNA here is from genome assembly GCF_949752795.1 of Hyperoodon ampullatus. Classification (NCBI taxonomy): domain Eukaryota; kingdom Metazoa; phylum Chordata; class Mammalia; order Artiodactyla; family Ziphiidae; genus Hyperoodon; species Hyperoodon ampullatus. The sequence goes on along the minus strand of NC_136929.1, from coordinate 339,776 downwards.
GCACAGGTGAGGGTGCGGACACGTGCTAGGGTCGGGGCACGTGCGGACGCGCGGGTCAGTGTCCGCGTACGGATTAGGATGAGGGTACGGCGGAGGCTAAGGTGTGGGGCTGCCGGTGGGTTTCCGTTCCGGCCTAGGGTTAGGGTTAGGAAACGGCAAGGCTGAGGGCACAGGTGAGGGTGCGGACACGTGCTAGGGTCAGGGCACGTGCGGACGCGCGGGTCAGTGTCCGCGTACGGATTAGGATGAGGGTACGGCGGAGGCTAAGGTGTGGGGCTGCCGGTGGGTTTCCGTTCCGGGCTAGGGTTAGGGTTAGGGAACGGCAAGGCTGAGGGCACAGGTGAGGGTGCGGAGACGTGATAGGGTCGGGGCACGTGCGGACGCGCGGGTCAGTGTCCGCGTACGGATTAGGATGTGGGTACGGCGGAGGCTAAGGTGTGGGGCTGCCGGTGGGTTTCCGTTCCGGGCTAGGGTTAGGGTTAGGGAACGGCAAGGCTGAGGGCACAGGTGAGGGTGCGGACACGTGCTAGGGTCGGGGCACGTGCGGACGCGCGGGTCAGTGTCCGCGTACGGATTAGGATGAGGGTACGGCGGAGGCTAAGGTGTGGGGCTGCCGGTGGGTTTCCGTTCCGGGCTAGGGTTAGGGTTAGGGAACGGCAAGGCTGAGGGCACAGGTGAGGGTGCGGACACGTGCTAGGGTCGGGGCACGTGCGGACGCGCGGGTCAGTGTCCGCGTACGGATTAGGATGAGGGTACGGCGGAGGCTAAGGTGTGGTGCTGCCGGTGGGTTTCCGTTCCAGGCTAGGGTTAGTGTTAGGGAACGGCAAGGGTGAGGCCACAGGTGAGGGTGCGGACACGTGCTAGGGTCGGGGCACGTGCGGACGCGCGGGTCAGTGTCCGCGTACGGATTAGGATGAGGGTACGGCGGAGGCTAAGGTGTGGGGCTGCCGGTGGGTTTCCGTTCCGGGCTAGGGTTAGGGGTAGGGGACGGCAAGGCTGAGGGCACAGGTGAGGGTGTGGAGACGTGCTAGGGTCGGGGCACGTGCGGACGCGCGGGTCAGTGTCCGCGTACGGATTAGGATGAGGGTACGGCGGAGGCTAAGCTGTGGGGCTGCCCGTGGGTTTCCGTTCGGGCTAGGGTTAGGGTTAGGGAACGGCAAGGCTGAGGGCACAGGTGAGGGTGAGGACACGTGCTAGGGTCGGTGCACGTGCGGACGCGCGGGTCAGTGTCCGCGTACGGATTAGGATGAGGGTACGGCGGAGGCTAAGGTGTGGGGCTGCCGGTGGGTTTCCGTTCCGGGCTAGGGTTAGGGTTAGGGAACGGCAAGGCTGAGGGCACAGGTGAGGGTGCGGACACGTGCTAGGGTCGGGGCACGTGCGGACGCGCGGGTCAGTGTCCGCGTACGGATTAGGATGAGGGTACGGCGGAGGCTAAGGTGTGGGGCTGCCGGTGGGTTTCCGTTCCGGGCTAGGGTTAGGGTTAGGGAACGGCCAGGCTGAGGGCACAGGTGAGGGTGCAGACACGTGCTAGGGTCGGGGCACGTGCGGACGCGCGGGTCAGTGTCCGCGTACGGATTAGGATGAGGGTACGGGGGAGGCTAAGCTGTGGGGCTGCCGGTGGGTTTCCGTTCCGGGGTAGGGTTAGGGTTAGGGAACGGCAAGGCTGAGGGCACAGGTGAGGGTGCGGACACGTGCTAGGGTCGGGGCACGTGCGGACGCGTGGGTCAGTGTCCGCGTACGGATTAGGATGAGGGTACGGCGGAGGCTAAGGTGTGGGGCTGCCGGTGGGTTTCCGTTCCGGGCTAGGGTTAGGGTTAGGGAACGGCAAGGCTGAGGGCACAGGTGAGGGGGCGGACACGTGCTAGGGTCGGGGCACGTGCGGATGCGCGGGTCAGTGTCCGCGTACGGATTAGGATGAGGGTACGGCGGGGGCTGAGGTGTGGGGCTGCCAGTGGGTTTCCCTTCAGGGCTAGGGTTAGGGTTAGGGAACGGCAAGGCTGAGGGCACAGGTGAGGGTGCGGACACGTGCTAGGGTCGGGGGAAGTGCGGACGCGCGGGTTAGTGTCCGCGTACGGATTAGCATGAGGGTACGGCGGGGGCTAAGGTGTGGGGCTGCCGGTGGGTTTCCGTTTCGGGCTAGGGTTAGGGTTAGGGAACGGCAAGGCTGAGGGCACAGGTGAGGGTGCGGACACGTGCTAGGGTCGGGGCACGTGCGGACGCGCGGGTCAGTGTCCGCGTACGGATTAGGATGAGCGTACGGCGGAGGCTAAGGTGTGGGGCTGCTGGTGGGTTTCCCTTCCGGGCTAGGGTTAGGGTTAGGGAACGGCAAGGCTGAGGGCACAGGTTAGGGTGCGGACACGTGCTAGGGTCGGGGCACGTGTGGACGCGCGGGTCAGTGTCCGCGTACGGATTAGGATGAGGGTACGGCGGAGGCTAAGGTGTGGGGCTGCCGGTGGGTTTCCGTTCCGTGCTAGGGTTAGGGTTATGGAACGGCAAGGCTGAGGGCACAGGTGAGGGTGCGGACACGTGCTAGGGTCGGGGCATGTGCGGACGCGCGGGTCAGTGTCCGCGTACGGATTAGGATGAGGGTACGGCGGAGGCTAAGGTGTGGGGCTGCCGGTGGGTTTCCGTTCCGGGCTAGGGTTAGGGTTAGGGAACGGCAAGGCTGAGGGCACAGGTCAGGGTGCGGATACGAGCTAGGGTCGGGGCACGTGCGGACGCGCGGGTCAGTGTCCGCGTACGGATTAGGATGAGGGTACGGCGGAGGCTAAGGTGTGGGGCTGCCGGTGGGTTTCCGTTCCGGGCTAGGGTTAGGGTTAGGGAACGGCAAGGCTGAGGGCACAGGCGAGGGTGCGGACACGTGCTAGGGTCGGGGCACGTGCGGACGCGCGGGTCAGTGTCCGCGTACGGATTAGGATGAGGGTACGGCGGAGGCTAAGGTGTGGGTCTGCCGGTGTGTTTCCGTTCCGGGCTAGGGTTAGGGTTAGGGAACGGCAAGGCTGAGGGCACAGGCAGGGTGCGGACACGTGCTAGGGTCATGCCACGTGCGGACGCGCGGGTCAGTGTCCGCGTACGGATTAGGATGAGGGTACGGCGGAGGCTAAGGTGTGGGGCTGCCGGTGGGTTTCCGTTCCGGGCTAGGGTTAGGGTTAGGGAACGGCAAGGCTGAGGGCAGAGGCGAGGGTGCGGACACGTGCTAGGGTCGTGGCACGTGCGGACGCGCGGGTCAGTGTCCGCGTACGGATTAGGATGAGGGTACGGCGGAGGCTAAGGTGTGGGGCTGCCGGTGGGTTTCCGTTCCGGGCTAGGGTTAGGGTTAGGGAACGGCAAGGCTGAGGGCACAGGCGAGGGTGCGGACACGTGCTAGGGTCGGGGCACGTGCGGACGCGCGGGTCAGTGTCCGCGTACGGATTAGGATGAGGGTACGGCGGATGCTAAGGTGTGGGGCTGCCGGTGGGTTTCCGTTCTAGGCTAGGGCTAGGGTTAGGGAACGGCAAGGCTGAGGGCACAGGTGAGGGTGCGGACACGTGCTAGGGTCGGGGCATGTGCGGACGCGCGGGTCAGTGTCCGCGTACGGATTAGGATGAGGGTACGGCAGAGGCTAAGGTGTGGGGCTGCCGGTGGGTTTCCGTTCCGGGCTAGGGTTAGGGTTAGGGAACGGCAAGGTTGAGAGCACAGGTGAGGGTGCGGACACGTGCTAGGGTCGGGGCACGTGCGGATGCGCCGGTCAGTGTCCGCGTACGGATTAGGATGAGGGTACGGCGGAGGCTAAGGTGTGGGGCTGCCGGTGGGTTTCCGGTCCGGGCTAGGGTTAGGGTTAGGGAACGGCAAGGCTGAGGGCACAGGCGAGGGTGCGGACACGTGCTAGGGTCGGGGCACGTGCGGACGCGCGGGTCAGTGTCCGCGTACGGATTAGGATGAGGGAACGGCGGAGGCTAAGGTGTGGGGCTGCCGGTGGGTTTCCGTTCCGGGCTAGGGCTAGGGTTAGGGAACGGCAAGGCTGAGGGCACAGGTGAGGGTGCGGACACGTGCTAGGGTCGGGGCACGTGCGGACGCGCGGGTCAGTGTCCGCGTACGGATTAGGATGAGGATACGGCGGAGGCTAAGGTGTGGGGCTGCCGGTGGGTTTCCGTTCCGGGCTAGGGTTAGGGTTAGGGAACGGCAAGGCTGAGAGCACAGGTGAGGGTGCGGACACGTGCTAGGGTCGGGGCACGTGCGGACGCGCGGGTCAGTGTCCGCGTACGGATTAGGATGAGGGTACGGCGGAGGCTAAGGGGTGGGGCTGCCGGTGGGTTTCAGTTCCGGGCTAGGGTTAGGGTTAGGGAACGGCAAGGCTGAGGGCACAGGTGAGGGTGCGGACACGTGCTAGGGTCGGGGCACGTGCGGACGCGCGGGTCAGTGTCCGCGTACGGATTAGGATGAGGGTACGGCGGAGGCTAAGGTGTGGGGCTGCCGGTGGGTTTCCGTTCCGGGCTAGGGTTAGGGTTAGGGAACGGCAAGGCTGAGGGCACAGGTGAGGGTGCGGACACGTGCTAGGGTCGGGGCACGTGCGGACGCGCGTGTCTGTGTCCGCGTACGGATTAGGATGAGGGTACGGCGGAGGCTAAGGTGTGGGGCTGCCGGTGGGTTTCCGTTCCGGGCTAGGGTTAGGGTTAGGGAACGGCAAGGTTGAGGGCACAGGTGAGGGTGCGGACACGTGCTAGGGTCGGGGAACGTGCGGACGCGCGGGTCAGTGTCCGCGTACGGATTAGGATGAGGGTACGGCGGAGGCTAAGGTGTGGGGCTGCCGGTGGGTTTCCGTTCCGGGCTAGGGTTAGGGTTAGGGAACGGCAAGGCTGAGGGCACAGGTGAGGGTGCGGACACGTGCTAGGGTTGGGGCACGTGCGGACGTGCGGGTCAGTGTCCGCGTACGGATTAGGATGAGGGTACGGCGGAGGCTAAGGTGTGGGGCTGCCGGTGGGTTTCCGTTCCGGGCTAGGGTTAGGGTTAGGGAACGGCAAGGCTGAGGGCACAGGTGAGGGTGCGGACACGTGCTAGGGTCGGGGCACGTGCGGACGCGTGGGTCAGTGTCCGCGTACGGATTAGGATGAGGGTACGGCGGAGGCTAAGGTGTGGGGCTGCCGGTGGGTTTCCGTTCCGGGCTAGGGTTAGGGTTAGGGAACGGCAAGGCTGAGGGCACAGGTGAGGGTGCGGACACGTGCTAGGGTCGGGGCACGTGCGGACGCGCGGGTCAGTGTCCGCGTACGGATTAGGATGAGGGTACGGCGGAGGCTAAGGTGTGGGGCTACCGGTGGGTTTCCGTTCCGGGCTAGGGTTAGGGTTAGGGAACGGCAAGGCTGAGGGCACAGGTGAGGGTGCGGACACGTGCTAGGGTCGGGGCACGTGCGGACGCGCGGGTCAGAGTCCGCGTACGGATTAGGATGAGGGTACGGCGGAGGCTAAGGTGTGGGGCTGCCGGTGGGTTTCCGTTCCGGGCTAGGGTTAGGGTTAGGGAACGGCAAGGCTGAGGGCACAGGTGAGGGTGCGGACACGTGCTAGGGTCGGGGCACGTGCGGACGCGCGGGTCAGTGTCCGCGTACGGATTAGGATGAGCGTACGGCGGAGGCTAAGGTGTGGGGCTGCCGGTGGGTTTCCGTTCCGGGCTAGGGTTAGGGTTAGGGAACGGCCAGGCTGAGGGCACAGGTGAGGGTGCGGACACGTGCTCGGGTCGGGGCACGTGCGGACGCGCGGGTCAGTGTCCGCGTACGGATTAGGATGAGGGTACGGCGGAGGCTAAGCTGTGGGGCTGCCGGTGGGTTTCCGTTCCGGGGTAGGGTTAGGGTTAGGGAACGGCAAGGCTGAGGGCACAGGTGAGGGTGTGGACACGTGCTAGGGTCGGGGCACGTGCGGACGCGCGGGTCAGTGTCCGCGTACGGATTAGGATGAGGGTACGGCGGAGGCTAAGGTGTGGGGCTGCCGGTGGGTTTCCGTTCCGGGCTAGGGTTAGGGTTAGGGAACGGCAAGGCTGAGGGCACAGGTGAGGGGGCGGACACGTGCTAGGGTCAGGGCACGTGCGGATGCGCGGGTCAGTGTCCGCGTACGGATTAGGATGAGGGTACGGAGGGGGCTAAGGTGTGGGGCTGCCAGTGGGTTTCCCTTCCGGGCTAGGGTTAGGGTTAGGGAACGGCAAGGCTGAGGGCACAGGTGAGGGTGCGGACACGTGCTAGGGTCGGGGCACGTGCGGACGCGCGGGTCAGTGTCCGCGTACGGATTAGCATGAGGGCACGGCGGGGGCTAAGGTGTGGGGCTGCCGGTGGGTTTCCGTTCCGGGCTAGGGTTAGGGTTAGGGAACGGCAAGGCTGAGGGCACAGGTGAGGGTGCGGACACGTGCTAGGGTCGGGGCACGTGCGGACGCGCGGGTCAGTGTCCGCGTACGGATTAGGATGAGGGTACGGCGGAGGCTAAGGTGTGGGGCTGCCGGTGGGTTTCCGTTCCGGCCTAGGGTTAGGGTTAGGAAACGGCAAGGCTGAGGGCACAGGTGAGGGTGCGGACACGTGCTAGGGTCAGGGCACGTGCGGACGCGCGGGTCAGTGTCCGCGTACGGATTAGGATGAGGGTACGGCGGAGGCTAAGGTGTGGGGCTGCCGGTGGGTTTCCGTTCCGGGCTAGGGTTAGGGTTAGGGAACGGCAAGGCTGAGGGCACAGGTGAGGGTGCGGAGACGGGATAGGGTCGGGGCACGTGCGGACGCGCGGGTCAGTGTCCGCGTACGGATTAGGATGTGGGTACGGCGGAGGCTAAGGTGTGGGGCTGCCGGTGGGTTTCCGTTCCGGGCTAGGGTTAGGGTTAGGGAACGGCAAGGCTGAGGGCACAGGTGAGGGTGCGGACACGTGCTAGGGTCGGGGCACGTGCGGACGCGCGGGTCAGTGTCCGCGTACGGATTAGGATGAGGGTACGGCGGAGGCTAAGGTGTGGGGCTGCCGGTGGGTTTCCGTTCCGGGCTAGGGTTAGGGTTAGGGAACGGCAAGGCTGAGGGCACAGGTGAGGGTGCGGACACGTGCTAGGGTCGGGGCACGTGCGGACGCGCGGGTCAGTGTCCGCGTACGGATTAGGATGAGGGTACGGCGGAGGCTAAGGTGTGGGGCTGCCGGTGGGTTTCCGTTCCGGGCTAGGGTTAGGGTTAGGGAACGGCAAGGCTGAGGGCACAGGTGAGGGTGCGGACAAGTGCTAGGGTCTGGGCACGTGCGGACGCGCGGGTCTGTGTCCGCGTACGGATTAGGATGAGGGTACGGCGGAGGCTAAGGTGTGGGGCTGCCGGTGGGTTTCCGTTCCGGGCTAGGGTTAGGGTTAGGGAACGGCAAGGCTGAGGGCACAGGCGAGGGTGCGGACACGTGCTAGGGTCGGGGCACGTGCGGACGCGCGGTTCAGTGTCCGCGTACGGATTAGGATGAGGGTACGGCGGAGGCTAAGGTGTGGGGCTGCCGGTGGGTTTCCGTTCCGGGCTAGGGTTAGGGTTAGGGAACGGCAAGGCTGAGGGCACAGGTGAGGGTGCGGACACGTTCTAGGGTCGGGGCACGTGCGGACGCACGGGTCAGTGTCCGCGTACGGATTAGGATGAGGGTACGGCGGAGGCTAAGGTGTGGGGCTGCCGGTGGGTTTCCGTTCCGGGCTAGGGTTAGGGTTAGGGAACGGCAAGGCTGAGGGCACAGGTGAGGGTGCGGACACGTGCTAGGGTCGGGGCACGTGCGGACGCGCGGGTCAGTGTCCGCGTACAGATTAGGATGAGGGTACCGTGGAGGCTAAGGTGTGGGGCTGCCGGTGGGTTTCCGTTCCGGGCTAGGGTTAGGGTTAGGGAACGGCAAGGCTGAGGGCACAGGTGAGGGTGCGGACACGTGCTAGGGTCGGGGCACGTGCGGACGCGCGGGTCACTGTCCGCGTACGGATTAGGATGAGGGTACGGCGGAGGCTAAGGTGTGGGGCTACCGGTGGGTTTCCGTTCCGGGCTAGGGTTACGGTTAGGGAACGGCAAGGCTGAGGGCACAGGTGAGGGTGCGGACACGTGCTAGGGTCATGCCACGTGCGGACGCGCGGGTCAGTGTCCGCGTACGGATTAGGATGAGGGTACGGCGGAGGCTAAGGTGTGGGGCTGCCGGTGGGTTTCCGTTCCGGGCTAGGGTTAGGGTTAGGGAACGGCAAGGCTGAGGGCACAGGCGAGGGTGCGGACACGTGCTAGGGTCGGGGCACGTGCGGACGCGCGGGTCAGTGTCCGCGTACGGATTAGGATGAGGGTACGGCGGATGCTAAGGTGTGGGGCTGCCGGTGGGTTTCCGTTCTAGGCTAGGGCTAGGGTTAGGGAACGGCAAGGCTGAGGGCACAGGTGAGGGTGCGGACACGTGCTAGGGTCGGGGCATGTGCGGACGCGCGGGTCAGTGTCCGCGTACGGATTAGGATGAGGGTACGGCAGAGGCTAAGGTGTGGGGCTGCCGGTGGGTTTCCGTTCCGGGCTAGGGTTAGGGTTAGGGAACGGCAAGGTTGAGAGCACAGGTGAGGGTGCGGACACGTGCTAGGGTCGGGGCACGTGCGGATGCGCCGGTCAGTGTCCGCGTACGGATTAGGATGAGGGTACGGCGGAGGCTAAGGTGTGGGGCTGCCGGTGGGTTTCCGTTCCGGGCTAGGGTTAGGGTTAGGGAACGGCAAGGCTGAGGGCACAGGCGAGGGTGCGGACACGTGCTAGGGTCGGGGCACGTGCGGACGCGCGGGTCAGTGTCCGCGTACGGATTAGGATGAGGGAACGGCGGAGGCTAAGGTGTGGGGCTGCCGGTGGGTTTCCGTTCCGGGCTAGGGCTAGGGTTAGGGAACGGCAAGGCTGAGGGCACAGGTGAGGGTGCGGACACGTGCTAGGGTCGGGGCACGTGCGGACGCGCGGGTCAGTGTCCGCGTACGGATTAGGATGAGGATACGGCGGAGGCTAAGGTGTGGGGCTGCCGGTGGGTTTCCGTTCCGGGCTAGGGTTAGGGTTAGGGAACGGCAAGGCTGAGAGCACAGGTGAGGGTGCGGACACGTGCTAGGGTCGGGGCACGTGCGGACGCGCGGGTCAGTGTCCGCGTACGGATTAGGATGAGGGTACGGCGGAGGCTAAGGGGTGGGGCTGCCGGTGGGTTTCAGTTCCGGGCTAGGGTTAGGGTTAGGGAACGGCAAGGCTGAGGGCACAGGTGAGGGTGCGGACACGTGCTAGGGTCGGGGCACGTGCGGACGCGCGGGTCAGTGTCCGCGTACGGATTAGGATGAGGGTACGGCGGAGGCTAAGGTGTGGGGCTGCCGGTGGGTTTCCGTTCCGGGCTAGGGTTAGGGTTAGGGAACGGCAAGGCTGAGGGCACAGGTGAGGGTGCGGACACGTGCTAGGGTCGGGGCACGTGCGGACGCGCGTGTCTGTGTCCGCGTACGGATTAGGATGAGGGTACGGCGGAGGCTAAGGTGTGGGGCTGCCGGTGGGTTTCCGTTCCGGGCTAGGGTTAGGGTTAGGGAACGGCAAGGTTGAGGGCACAGGTGAGGGTGCGGACACGTGCTAGGGTCGGGGAACGTGCGGACGCGCGGGTCAGTGTCCGCGTACGGATTAGGATGAGGGTACGGCGGAGGCTAAGGTGTGGGGCTGCCGGTGGGTTTCCGTTCCGGGCTAGGGTTAGGGTTAGGGAACGGCAAGGCTGAGGGCACAGGTGAGGGTGCGGACACGTGCTAGGTTTGGGGCACGTGCGGACGTGCGGGTCAGTGTCCGCGTACGGATTAGGATGAGGGTACGGCGGAGGCTAAGGTGTGGGGCTGCCGGTGGGTTTCCGTTCCGGGCTAGGGTTAGGGTTAGGGAACGGCAAGGCTGAGGGCACAGGTGAGGGTGCGGACACGTGCTAGGGTCGGGGCACGTGCGGACGCGTGGGTCAGTGTCCGCGTACGGATTAGGATGAGGGTACGGCGGAGGCTAAGGTGTGGGGCTGCCGGTGGGTTTCCGTTCCGGGCTAGGGTTAGGGTTAGGGAACGGCAAGGCTGAGGGCACAGGTGAGGGTGCGGACACGTGCTAGGGTCGGGGCACGTGCGGACGCGCGGGTCAGTGTCCGCGTACGGATTAGGATGAGGGTACGGCGGAGGCTAAGGTGTGGGGCTACCGGTGGGTTTCCGTTCCGGGCTAGGGTTAGGGTTAGGGAACGGCAAGGCTGAGGGCACAGGTGAGGGTGCGGACACGTGCTAGGGTCGGGGCACGTGCGGACGCGCGGGTCAGAGTCCGCGTACGGATTAGGATGAGGGTACGGCGGAGGCTAAGGTGTGGGGCTGCCGGTGGGTTTCCGTTCCGGGCTAGGGTTAGGGTTAGGGAACGGCAAGGCTGAGGGCACAGGTGAGGGTGCGGACACGTGCTAGGGTCGGGGCACGTGCGGACGCGCGGGTCAGTGTCCGCGTACGGATTAGGATGAGCGTACGGCGGAGGCTAAGGTGTGGGGCTGCCGGTGGGTTTCCGTTCCGGGCTAGGGTTAGGGTTAGGGAACGGCCAGGCTGAGGGCACAGGTGAGGGTGCGGACACGTGCTCGGGTCGGGGCACGTGCGGACGCGCGGGTCAGTGTCCGCGTACGGATTAGGATGAGGGTACGGCGGAGGCTAAGCTGTGGGGCTGCCGGTGGGTTTCCGTTCCGGGGTAGGGTTAGGGTTAGGGAACGGCAAGGCTGAGGGCACAGGTGAGGGTGTGGACACGTGCTAGGGTCGGGGCACGTGCGGACGCGCGGGTCAGTGTCCGCGTACGGATTAGGGTGAGGGTACGGCGGAGGCTAAGGTGTGGGGCTGCCGGTGGGTTTCCGTTCCGGGCTAGGGTTAGGGTTAGGGAACGGCAAGGCTGAGGGCACAGGTGAGGGGGCGGACACGTGCTAGGGTCAGGGCACGTGCGGATGCGCGGGTCAGTGTCCGCGTACGGATTAGGATGAGGGTACGGAGGGGGCTAAGGTGTGGGGCTGCCAGTGGGTTTCCCTTCCGGGCTAGGGTTAGGGTTAGGGAACGGCAAGGCTGAGGGCACAGGTGAGGGTGCGGACACGTGCTAGGGTCGGGGCACGTGCGGACGCGCGGGTCAGTGTCCGCGTACGGATTAGCATGAGGGCACGGCGGGGGCTAAGGTGTGGGGCTGCCGGTGGGTTTCCGTTCCGGGCTAGGGTTAGGGTTAGGGAACGGCAAGGCTGAGGGCACAGGTGAGGGTGCGGACACGTGCTAGGGTCGGGGCACGTGCGGACGCGCGGGTCAGTGTCCGCGTACGGATTAGGATGAGGGTACGGCGGAGGCTAAGGTGTGGGGCTGCCGGTGGGTTTCCGTTCCGGCCTAGGGTTAGGGTTAGGAAACGGCAAGGCTGAGGGCACAGGTGAGGGTGCGGACACGTGCTAGGGTCAGGGCACGTGCGGACGCGCGGGTCAGTGTCCGCGTACGGATTAGGATGAGGGTACGGCGGAGGCTAAGGTGTGGGGCTGCCGGTGGGTTTCCGTTCCGGGCTAGGGTTAGGGTTAGGGAACGGCAAGGCTGAGGGCACAGGTGAGGGTGCGGAGACGGGATAGGGTCGGGGCACGTGCGGACGCGCGGGTCAGTGTCCGCGTACGGATTAGGATGTGGGTACGGCGGAGGCTAAGGTGTGGGGCTGCCGGTGGGTTTCCGTTCCGGGCTAGGGTTAGGGTTAGGGAACGGCAAGGCTGAGGGCACAGGTGAGGGTGCGGACACGTGCTAGGGTCGGGGCACGTGCGGACGCGCGGGTCAGTGTCCGCGTACGGATTAGGATGAGGGTACGGCGGAGGCTAAGGTGTGGGGCTGCCGGTGGGTTTCCGTTCCGGGCTAGGGTTAGGGTTAGGGAACGGCAAGGCTGAGGGCACAGGTGAGGGTGCGGACACGTGCTAGGGTCGGGGCACGTGCGGACGCGCGGGTCAGTGTCCGCGTACGGATTAGGATGAGGGTACGGCGGAGGCTAAGGTGTGGGGCTGCCGGTGGGTTTCCGTTCCGGGCTAGGGTTAGGGTTAGGGAACGGCAAGGCTGAGGGCACAGGTGAGGGTGCGGACAAGTGCTAGGGTCTGGGCACGTGCGGACGCGCGGGTCTGTGTCCGCGTACGGATTAGGATGAGGGTACGGCGGAGGCTAAGGTGTGGGGCTGCCGGTGGGTTTCCGTTCCGGGCTAGGGTTAGGGTTAGGGAACGGCAAGGCTGAGGGCACAGGCGAGGGTGCGGACACGTGCTAGGGTCGGGGCACGTGCGGACGCGCGGGTCAGTGTCCGCGTACGGATTAGGATGAGGGTACGGCGGAGGCCAAGGTGTGGGGCTGCCGGTGGGTTTCCGTTCCGGGCTAGGGCTAGGGTTTGGGAACGGCAAGGCTGAGGGCACAGGTGAGGGTGCGGACACGTGCTAGGGTCGTGGCACGTGCGGACGCGCGGGTCAGTGTCCGCGTACGGATTAGGATGAGGGTACGGCGGAGGCTAAGGTGTGGGGCTGCCGGTGGGTTTCCGTTCCGGGCTAGGGTTAGGGTTAGGGAACGGCAAGGCTGAGGGCACAGGGGAGGGTCCGGAGACGTGATAGGGTCGGGGCACGCGCGGACGCGCGTGTCAGTGTCTGCGTACGGATTAGGATGAGGGTACGGCGGAGGCTAATGTGTGGGGCTGCCGGTGGGTTTCCGTTCCGGGCTAGGGTTAGGGTTAGGGAACGGCAAGGCTGAGGGCACAGGTGAGGGTGCGGACACGTGCTAGGGTCGGGGCACGTGCGGACGTGCGGGTCTGTGTCCGCGTACGGATGAGGATGAGGGTACGGCGGAGGCTAAGGTGTAGGGCTGCCGGTGGGTTTCCTTTCCGGGCTAGGGTTAGGGTTAGGGAACGGCAAGGCTGAGGGCACAGGTGAGGGTGCGGACACGTGCTAGGATCGGGGCACGTGCGGACGCGCGGGTCAGTGTCCGCGTACGGATTAGGATGAGGGTACGGCGGAGGCTAAGGTGTGGGGCTGCCGGTGGGTTTCCGTTCCGGGCTAGGGTTAGGGTTAGGGAACGGCAAGGCTGAGGGCACAGGTGAGGGTGCGGACACGTGCTAGGGTCGGGGCACGTGCGGACGCGCGGGTCAGTGTCCGCGTACGGATTAGGATGAGGGTACGACGGAGGCTAAGGTGTGGGGCTGCCGGTGGGTTTCCGTTCCGGGCTAGGGTTAGGGTTAGGGAACGGCAAGGCTGAGGGCACAGGTGAGGGTGCGGACAAGTGCTAGGGTCTGGGCACGTGCGGACGCGCGGGTCTGTGTCCGCGTACGGATTAGGATGAGGGTACGGCGGAGGCTAAGGTGTGGGGCTGCCGGTGGGTTTCCGTTCCGGGCTAGGGTTAGGGTTAGGGAACGGCAAGGCTGAGGGCACAGGCGAGGGTGCGGACACGTGCTAGGGTCGGGGCACGTGCGGACGCGCGGGTCAGTGTCCGCGTACGGATTAGGATGAGGGTACGGCGGAGGCCAAGGTGTGGGGCTGCCGGTGGGTTTCCGTTCCGGGCTAGGGCTAGGGTTTGGGAACGGCAAGGCTGAGGGCACAGGTGAGGGTGCGGACACGTGCTAGGGTCGGGGCACGTGCGGACGCGCGGGTCAGTGTCCGCGTACGGATTAGGATGAGGGTACGGCGGAGGCTAAGGTGTGGGGCTGCCGGTGGGTTTCCTTTCCGGGCTAGGGTTAGGGTTAGGGAACGGCAAGGCTGAGGGCACAGGGGAGGGTCCGGAGACGTGATAGGGTCGGGGCACGCGCGGACGCGCGTGTCAGTGTCTGCGTACGGATTAGGATGAGGGTACGGCGGAGGCTAAGGTGTGGGGCTGCCGGTGGGTTTCCGTTCCGGGCTAGGGTTAGGGTTAGGGAACGGCAAGGCTGAGGGCACAGGTGAGGGTGCGGACACGTGCTAGGGTCGGGGCACGTGCGGACGTGCGGGTCTGTGTCCGCGTACGGATGAGGATGAGGGTACGGCGGAGGCTAAGGTGTAGGGCTGCCGGTGGGTTTCCGTTCCGGGCTAGGGTTAGGGTTAGGGAACGGCAAGGCTGAGGGCACAGGTGAGGGTGCGGACACGTGCTAGGGTCTGGGCACGTGCGGACGCGCGGGTCTGTGTCCGCGTACGGATTAGGATGAGGGTACGGCGGAGGCTAAGGTGTGGGGCTGCCGGTGGGTTTCCGTTCCGGGCTAGGGTTAGGGTTAGGGAACGGCAAGGCTGAGGGCACAAGTGAGGGTGCGGACACGTGCTAGGGTCGGGGCACGTGCGGACGCGCGGGTCAGTGTCCGCGTACGGATTAGGATGAGGGTACGGCGGAGGCTAAGGTGTGGGGCTGCCGGTGGGTTTCCGTTCCGGGCTAGGGTTAGGGTTAGGGAACGGCAAGGCTCAGGGCACAGGCGAGGGTGCGGACACGTGCTAGGGTCGTGCTACGTGCGGACGCGCGGGTCAGTGTCCGCGTACGGATTAGGATGAGGGTACGGCGGAGGCTAAGGTGTGGGGCTGCCGGTGGGTTTCCGTTCCGGGCTAGGGTTAGGGTTAGGGAACGGCAAGGCTGAGGGCACAGGCGAGGGTGCGGACACGTGCTAGGGTCGGGGCACGTGCGGACGCGCGGGTCAGTGTCCGCGTACGGATTAGGATGAGGGTACGGCGGAGGCCAAGGTGTGGGGCTGCCGGTGGGTTTCCGTTCCGGGCTAGGGCTAGGGTTTGGGAACGGCAAGGCTGAGGGCACAGGTGAGGGTGCGGACACGTGCTAGGGTCGGGGCACGTGCGGACGCGCGGGTCAGTGTCCGCGTACGGATTAGGATGAGGGTACGGCGGAGGCTAAGGTGTGGGGCTGCCGGTGGGTTTCCGTTCCGGGCTAGGGTTAGGGTTAGGGAACGGCAAGGCTGAGGGCACAGGTGAGGGTGCGGAGACGTGATAGGGTCGGGGCACGTGCGGACGCGCGGGTCAGTGTCCGCGTACGGATTAGGATGAGGGTACGGCAGAGGCTAAGGTGTGGGGCTGCCGGTGGGTTTCCGTTCCGGGCTAGGGTTAGGGTTAGGGAACGGCAAGGCTGAGGGCACAGGTGAGGGTGCGGACACGTGCTAGGGTCGGGGCACGTGCGGACGCGCGGGTCAGTGTCCGCGTACGGATTAGGATGAGGGTACGGCGGAGGCTAAGGTGTGGGGCTGCCGGTGGGTTTCCGTTCCGGGCTAGGGTTAGGGTTAGGGAACGGCAAGGCTGAGGGCACAGGTGAGGGTGCGGACACGTGCTAGGGTCGGGGCACGTGCGGACGCACGGGTCAGTGTCCGCGTACGGATTAGGATGAGGGTACGGCGGAGGCTAAGGTGTGGGGCTGCCGGTGGGTTTCCGTTCAGGGCTAGGGTTAGGGTTAGGGAACGGCAAGACTGAGGCCACAGGTGAGGGTGCGGACACGTGCTAGGGTCGGGGCACGTGCGGACGCGTGGGTCAGTGTCCGCGTACGGATTAGGATGAGGGTACGGCGGAGGCTAAGGTGTGGGGCTGCCGGTGGGTTTCCGTTCTGGGCTAGGGTTAGGGTTAGGGAACGGCAAGGCTGAGGGCACAGGTGAGGGTGCGGACACGTGCTAGGGTCGGGGCACGTGCGGACGCGCGGGTCTGTGTCCGCGTACGGATGAGGATGAGGGTACGGCGGAGGCTAAGGTGTGGGGCTGCCGGTGGGTTTCCTTTCCGGGCTAGGGTTAGGGTTAGGGAACGGCAAGGCTGAGGGCACAGGTGAGGGTGCCGACACGTGCTAGGGTCGGGGCAGGTGCGGACGCGTGGGTCAGTGTCCGCGTACGGATTAGGATGAGGGTACGGCGGAGGCTAAGGTGTGGGGCTGCCGGTGGGTTTCCGTTCCGGGCTAGGGTTAGGGTTAGGGAACGGCAAGGCTGAGGGCACAGGTGAGGGTGCGGACACGTGCTAGGGTCGGGGCACGTGCGGACGCGCGGGTCAGTGTCCGCGTACGGATTAGGATGAGGGTACGGCGGAGGCTAAGGTGTGGGGCTGCCGGTGGGTTTCCATTCCGGGCTAGGGTTAGGGATAGGGAACGGCAAGGCTGAGGGCACAGGTGAGGGTGCGGACACGTGCTAGGGTCGGGGCACGTGCGGACGCGCGGGTCTGTGTCCGCGTACGGATTAGGATGAGGGTACGGCGGAGGCTAAGGTGTGGGGCTGCCGGTGGGTTTCCGTTCCGGGCTAGGGTTAGGGTTAGGGAACGGCAAGGCTGAGGGCACAGGTGAGGGTGCGGACACGTGCTAGGGTCGGGGCACGTGCGGACGCGCGGGTCAGTGTCCGCGTACGGATTAGGATGAGGGTACGGTGGAGGCTAAGGTGTGGGGCTGCCGGTGGGTTTCCGTTCCGGGCTAGGGTTAGGGTTAGGGAACGGCAAGGCTGAGGGCACAGGTGAGGGTGCGGACACGTCCTAGGGTCGGGGCACGTGCGGACGCGCGGGTCAGTGTCCGCGTACGGATTAGGATGAGGGTACGGCGGAGGCTAAGGTGTGGGGCTGCCGGTGGGTTTCCGTTCCGGGCTAGGGTTAGGGTTAGGGAACGGCAAGGCTGAGGGCACAGGTGAGGGTGCGGACACGTGCTAGGGTCGGGGCACGTGCGGACGCGCGGGTCAGTGTCCGCGTACGGATTAGGATGAGGGTACCGCGGAGGCTAAGGTGTGGGGCTGCCGGTGGGTTTCCGTTCCGGGCTAGGGTTAGGGTTAGGGAACGGCAAGGCTGAGGGCACAGGTGAGGGTGCGGACACGTGCTAGGGTCGGGGCACGTGCGGACGCGCGGGTCAGTGTTCGCGTACGGATTAGGATGAGGGTACGGCGGAGGCTAAGGTGTGGGGCTACCGGTGGGTTTCCGTTCCGGGCTAGGGTTAGGGTTAGGGAACGGCAAGGCTGAGGGCACAGGTGAGGGTGCGGACACGTGCTAGGGTCGGGGCACGTGCGGACGCGCGGGTCAGTGTCCGCGTACGGATTAGGATGAGGGTACGGCGGAGGCTAAGGTGTGGGGCTGCCGGTGGGTTTCCGTTCCGGGCTAGGGTTAGGTTTAGGGAACGGCAAGTCTGAGGGCACAGGTGAGGGTGCGGACATGTGCTAGGGTCGGGGCACGTGCGGATGCGCGGGTCAGTGTCCGCGTACGGATTAGGATGAGGGTACGGCGGAGGCTAAGGTGTGGGGATGCCGGTGGGTTTCCGTTCCGGGCTAGGGTTAGGGTTAGGGAACGGTAAGGCTGAGGGCACAGGTGAGGGTGCGGACACGTGCTAGGGTCGGGGCACGTGCGGACGCGCGGGTCAGTGTCCGCGTACGGATTAGGATGAGGGTACGGCGGAGGCTAAGGTGTGGGGCTGCCGGTGGGTTTCCGTTCCGGGCTAGGGCTAGGGTTAGCGAACGGCAAGGCTGAGGGCACAGGTGAGGGTGCGGAGACGTGCTAGGGTCGGGGCACGTGCGGACGCGTGGGTCAGTGTCCGCGTACGGATTAGGATGAGGGTACGGCGGAGGCTAAAGTGTGGGGCTGCCGGTGGGTTTCCGTTCCGGGCTAGGGTTAGGGTTAGGGAACGGCAAGGCTGAGGGCACAGGTGAGGGTGCGGACAAGTGCTAGGGTCTGGGCACGTGCGGACGCGCGGGTCTGTGTCCGCGTACGGATTAGGATGAGGGTACGGCGGAGGCTAAGGTGTGGGGCTGCCGGTGGGTTTCCGTTCCGGGCTAGGGTTAGGGTTAGGGAACGGCAAGGCTGAGGGCACAGGCGAGGGTGCGGACACGTGCTAGGGTCGGGGCACGTGCGGACGCGCGGGTCAGTGTCCGCGTACGGATTAGGATGAGGGTACGGCGGAGGCCAAGGTGTGGGGCTGCCGGTGGGTTTCCGTTCCGGGCTAGGGCTAGGGTTTGGGAACGGCAAGGCTGAGGGCACAGGTGAGGGTGCGGACACGTGCTAGGGTCGGGGCACGTGCGGACGCGCGTGTCAGTGTCCGCGTACGGATTAGGATGAGGGTACGGCGGAGGCTAAGGTGTGGGGCTGCCGGTGGGTTTCCGTTCCGGGCTAGGGTTAGGGTTAGGGAACGGCAAGGCTGAGGGCACAGGTGAGGGTGCGGAGACGTGATAGGGTCGGGGCACGTGCGGACGCGCGGGTCAGTGTCCGCGTACGGATTAGGATGAGGGTACGGCGGAGGCTAAGGTGTGGTGCTGCCGGTGGGTTTCTGTTCCGGGCTAGGGTTAGTGTTAGGGAACGGCAAGGGTGAGGCCACAGGTGAGGGTGCGGACACGTGCTAGGGTCGGGGCACGTGCGGACGCGCGGGTCAGTGTCCGCGTACGGATTAGGATGAGGGTACGGCGGAGGCTAAGGTGTGGGGCTGCCGGTGGGTTTCCCTTCCGGGCTAGGGTTAGGGTTAGGGAACGGCAAGGCTGAGGGCACAGGTGAGGGTGCGGACACGTGCTAGGGTCGGGGCACGTGCGGACGCGCGGGTCAGTGTCCGCGTACGGATTAGCATGAGGGCACGGCGGGGGCTAAGGTGTGGGGCTGCCGGTGGGTTTCCGTTCCGGGCTAGGGTTAGGGTTAGGGAACGGTAAGGCTGAGGGCACAGGTGAGGGTGCGGACACGTGCTAGGGTCGGGGCACGTGCGGACGCGCGGGTCAGTGTCCGCGTACGGATTAGGATGAGGGTACGGCGGAGGCTAAGGTGTGGGTCTGCCGGTGGGTTTCCCTTCCGGGCTAGGGTTAGGGTTAGGGAACGGCAAGGCTGAGGGCACAGGTCAGGGTGCGGACACGTGCTAGGGTCGGGGCACGTGCGGACGCGCGGGTCAGTGTCCGCGTACGGATTAGGATGAGGGTACGGCGGAGGCTAAGGTGTGGGGCTGCCGGTGGGTTTCCCTTCCGTGCTAGGGTTAGGGTTAGGGAACGGCAAGGCTGAGGGCACAGGTGAGGGTGCCGAGACGTGATAGGGTCGGGGCACGTGCGGACGCGCGGGTCAGTGTCCGCGTACGGATTAGGATGTGGGTACGGCGGAGGCTAAGGTGTGGGGCTGCCGGTGGGTTTCCGTTCCGGGCTAGGGTTAGGGTTAGGGAACGGCAAGGCTGAGGGCACAGGTGAGGGTGCGGACACGTGCTAGGGTCGGGGCACGTGCGGACGCGCGGGTCAGTGTCCGCGTACGGATTAGGATGAGGGTACGGCGGAGGCTAAGGTGTGGGGCTGCCGGTGGGTTTCCATTCCGGGCTAGGGTTAGGGTTAGGGAACGGCAAGGCTGAGGGCACAGGTGAGGGTGCGGACACGTGCTAGGGTCGGGGCACGTGCGGACGCGCGGGTCAGTGTCCGCGTACGGATTAGGATGAGGGTACGGCGGAGGCTAAGGTGTGGGGCTGCCGGTGGGTTTCCGTTCCGGGCTAGGGTTAGGGTTAGGGAACGGCAAGGCTGAGGGCACAGGTGAGGGTGCGGACACGTGCTAGGGTCTGGGCACGTGCGGACGCGCGGGTCTGTGTCCGCGTATGGATTAGGATGAGGGTACGGCGGAGGCTAAGGTGTGGGGCTGCCGGTGGGTTTCCGTTCGGGCTAGGGTTAGGGTTAGGGAACGGCAAGGCTGAGGGCACAAGTGAGGGTGCGGACACGTGCTAGGGTCGGGGCACGTGCGGACGCGCGGGTCAGTGTCCGCGTACGGATTAGGATGAGGGTACGGCGGAGGCTAAGGTGTGGGGCTGCCGGTGGGTTTCCGTTCCGGGCTAGGGTTAGGGTTAGGGAACGGCAAGGCTGAGGGCACAGGCGAGGGTGCGGACACGTGCTAGGGTCGTGCCACGTGCGGACGCGCGGGTCAGTGTCCGCGTACGGATTAGGATGAGGGTACGGCGGAGGCTAAGGTGTGGGGCTGCCGGTGGGTTTCCGTTCCGGGCTAGGGTTAGGGTTAGGGAACGGCAAGGCTGAGGGCACAGGCGAGGTTGCGGACACGTGCTAGGGTCGGGGCACGTGCGGACGCGCGGGTCAGTGTCCGCGTACGGATTAGGATGAGGGTACGGCGGAGGCCAAGGTGTGGGGCTGCCGGTGGGTTTCCGTTCCGGGCTACGGCTAGGGTTTGGGAACGGCAAGGCTGAGGGCACAGGTGAGGGTGCGGACACGTGCTAGGGTCGGGGCACGTGCGGACGCGCGGGTCAGTGTCCGCGTACGGATTAGGATGAGGGTACGGCGGAGGCTAAGGTGTGGGGCTGCCGGTGGGTTTCCGTTCCGGGCTAGGGTTAGGGTTAGGGAACGGCAAGGCTGAGGGCACAGGTGAGGGTGCGGAGACGTGATAAGGTCGGGGCACGTGCGGACGCGCGGGTCAGTGTCCGCGTACGGATTAGGATGAGGGTACGGCAGAGGCTAAGGTGTGGGGCTGCCGGTGGGTTTCCGTTCCGGGCTAGGGTTAGGGTTAGGGAACGGCAAGGCTGAGGGCACAGGTGAGGGTGCGGACACGTGCTAGGGTCGGGGCACGTGCGGACGCGCGGGTCAGTGTCCGCGTACGGATTAGGATGAGGGTACGGCGGAGGCTAAGGTGTGGGGCTGCCGGTGGGTTTCCGTTCCGGGCTAGGGTTAGGGTTAGGGAACGGCAAGGCTGAGGGCACAGGTGAGGGTGCGGACACGTGCTAGGGTCGGGGCACGTGCGGACGCACGGGTCAGTGTCCGCGTACGGATTAGGATGAGGGTACGGCGGAGGCTAAGGTGTGGGGCTGCCGGTGGGTTTCCGTTCCGGGCTAGGGTTAGGGTTAGGGAACGGCAAGGCTGAGGCCACAGGTGAGGGTGCGGACACGTGCTAGGGTTGGGGCACGTGCGGACGCGCGGGTCAGTGTCCGCGTACGGATTAGGATGAGGGTACGGCGGAGGCTAAGGTGTGGGGCTGCCGGTGGCTTTCCGTTCCGGGCTAGGGTTAGGGTTAGGGAACGGCAAGGCTGAGGGCACAGGTGAGGGTGCGGACACGTGCTAGGGTCGGGGCACGTGCGGACGCGCGGGTCTGTGTCCGCGTACGGATGAGGATGAGGGTACGGCGGAGGCTAAGGTGTGGGGCTGCCGGTGGGTTTCCTTTCCGGGCTAGGGTTAGGGTTAGGGAACGGCAAGGCTGAGGGCACAGGTGAGGGTGCGGAGACGTGCTAGGGTCGGGGCACGTGCGGATGCGCGGGTCAGTGTCCGCGTACGGATTAGGATGAGGGTACGGCGGAGGCTAAGGTGTGGGGCTGCCGGTGGGTTTCCGTTCCGGGCTAGGGTTAGGGTTAGGGAACGGCAAGGCTGAGGGCACAGGTGAGGGTGCGGACACGTGCTAGGGTCGGGGCACGTGCGGACGCGCGGGTCAGTGTCCGCGTACGGATTAGGATGAGGGTACGACGGAGGCTAAGGTGTGGGGCTGCCGGTGGGTTTCCGTTCCGGGCTAGGGTTAGGGTTAGGGAACGGCAAGGCTGAGGGCACAGGTGAGGGTGCGGACACGTGCTAGGGTCGGGGCACGTGCGGACGTGCGGGTCAGTGTCCGCGTACGGATTAGGATGAGGGTACGGCGGAGGCTAAGGTGTGGGGCTGCCGGTGGGTTTCCGTTCCGGGCTAGGGTTAGGGTTAGGGAACGGCAAGGCTGAGGGCACAGATGAGGGTGCGGACACGTGCTAGGGTCGGGGCACGTGCGGACGCGCGGGTCTGTGTCCGCGTACGGATTAGGATGAGGGTACGGCGGAGGCTAAGGTGTGGGGCTGCCGGTGGGTTTCCGTTCCGGGCTAGGGTTAGGGTTAGGGAACGGCAAGGCTGAGGGCACAGGTGAGGGTGCGGACACGTGCTAGGGTCGGGGCACGTGCGGACGCGCGGGTCAGTGTCCGCGTACGGATTAGGATGAGGGTACGGCGGAGGCTAAGGTGTGGTGCTGCCGGTGGGTTTCCGTTCCGGGCTAGGGTTAGTGTTAGGGAACGGCAAGGGTGAGGCCACAGGTGAGGGTGCGGACACGTGCTAGGGTCGGGGCACGTGCGGACGCGCGGGTCAGTGTCCGCGTACGGATTAGGATGAGGGTACGGCGGAGGCTAAGGTGTGGGGCTGCCGGTGGGTTTCCCTTCCGGGCTAGGGTTAGGGTTAGGGAACGGCAAGGCTGAGGGCACAGGTGAGGGTGCGGACACGTGCTAGGGTCGGGGCACGTGCGGACGCGCGGGTCAGTGTCCGCGTACGGATTAGCATGAGGGCACGGCGGGGGCTAAGGTGTGGGGCTGCCGGTGGGTTTCCGTTCCGGGCTAGGGTTAGGGTTAGGGAACGGTAAGGCTGAGGGCACAGGTGAGGGTGCGGACACGTGCTAGGGTCGGGGCACGTGCGGACGCGCGGGTCAGTGTCCGCGTACGGATTAGGATGAGGGTACGGCGGAGGCTAAGGTGTGGGTCTGCCGGTGGGTTTCCCTTCCGGGCTAGGGTTAGGGTTAGGGAACGGCAAGGCTGAGGGCACAGGTCAGGGTGCGGACACGTGCTAGGGTCGGGGCACGTGCGGACGCGCGGGTCAGTGTCCGCGTACGGATTAGGATGAGGGTACGGCGGAGGCTAAGGTGTGGGGCTGCCGGTGGGTTTCCCTTCCGTGCTAGGGTTAGGGTTAGGGAACGGCAAGGCTGAGGGCACAGGTGAGGGTGCCGAGACGTGATAGGGTCGGGGCACGTGCGGACGCGCGGGTCAGTGTCCGCGTACGGATTAGGATGTGGGTACGGCGGAGGCTAAGGTGTGGGGCTGCCGGTGGGTTTCCGTTCCGGGCTAGGGTTAGGGTTAGGGAACGGCAAGGCTGAGGGCACAGGTGAGGGTGCGGACACGTGCTAGGGTCGGGGCACGTGCGGACGCGCGGGTCAGTGTCCGCGTACGGATTAGGATGAGGGTACGGCGGAGGCTAAGGTGTGGGGCTGCCGGTGGGTTTCCATTCCGGGCTAGGGTTAGGGTTAGGGAACGGCAAGGCTGAGGGCACAGGTGAGGGTGCGGACACGTGCTAGGGTCGGGGCACGTGCGGACGCGCGGGTCAGTGTCCGCGTACGGATTAGGATGAGGGTACGGCGGAGGCTAAGGTGTGGGGCTGCCGGTGGGTTTCCGTTCTGGGCTAGGGTTAGGGTTAGGGAACGGCAAGGCTGAGGGCACAGGTGAGGGTGCGGACACGTGCTAGGGTCTGGGCACGTGCGGACGCGCGGGTCTGTGTCCGCGTATGGATTAGGATGAGGGTACGGCGGAGGCTAAGGTGTGGGGCTGCCGGTGGGTTTCCGTTCGGGCTAGGGTTAGGGTTAGGGAACGGCAAGGCTGAGGGCACAAGTGAGGGTGCGGACACGTGCTAGGGTCGGGGCACGTGCGGACGCGCGGGTCAGTGTCCGCGTACGGATTAGGATGAGGGTACGGCGGAGGCTAAGGTGTGGGGCTGCCGGTGGGTTTCCGTTCCGGGCTAGGGTTAGGGTTAGGGAACGGCAAGGCTGAGGGCACAGGCGAGGGTGCGGACACGTGCTAGGGTCGTGCCACGTGCGGACGCGCGGGTCAGTGTCCGCGTACGGATTAGGATGAGGGTACGGCGGAGGCTAAGGTGTGGGGCTGCCGGTGGGTTTCCGTTCCGGGCTAGGGTTAGGGTTAGGGAACGGCAAGGCTGAGGGCACAGGCGAGGTTGCGGACACGTTCTAGGGTCGGGGCACGTGCGGACGCGCGGGTCAGTGTCCGCGTACGGATTAGGATGAGGGTACGGCGGAGGCCAAGGTGTGGGGCTGCCGGTGGGTTTCCGTTCCGGGCTAGGGCTAGGGTTTGGGAACGGCAAGGCTGAGGGCACAGGTGAGGGTGCGGACACGTGCTAGGGTCGGGGCACGTGCGGACGCGCGGGTCAGTGTCCGCGTACGGATTAGGATGAGGGTACGGCGGAGGCTAAGGTGTGGGGCTGCCGGTGGGTTTCCGTTCCGGGCTAGGGTTAGGGTTAGGGAACGGCAAGGCTGAGGGCACAGGTGAGGGTGCGGAGACGTGATAGGGTCGGGGCACGTGCGGACGCGCGGGTCAGTGTCCGCGTACGGATTAGGATGAGGGTACGGCAGAGGCTAAGGTGTGGGGCTGCCGGTGGGTTTCCGTTCCGGGCTAGGGTTAGGGTTAGGGAACGGCAAGGCTGAGGGCACAGGTGAGGGTGCGGACACGTGCTAGGGTCGGGGCACGTGCGGACGCGCGGGTCAGTGTCCGCGTACGGATTAGGATGAGGGTACGGCGGAGGCTAAGGTGTGGGGCTGCCGGTGGGTTTCCGTTCCGGGCTAGGGTTAGGGTTAGGGAACGGCAAGGCTGAGGGCACAGGTGAGGGTGCGGACACGTGCTAGGGTCGGGGCACGTGCGGACGCACGGGTCAGTGTCCGCGTACGGATTAGGATGAGGGTACGGCGGAGGCTAAGGTGTGGGGCTGCCGGTGGGTTTCCGTTCCGGGCTAGGGTTAGGGTTAGGGAACGGCAAGGCTGAGGCCACAGGTGAGGGTGCGGACACGTGCTAGGGTTGGGGCACGTGCGGACGCGCGGGTCAGTGTCCGCGTACGGATTAGGATGAGGGTACGGCGGAGGCTAAGGTGTGGGGCTGCCGGTGGCTTTCCGTTCCGGGCTAGGGTTAGGGTTAGGGAACGGCAAGGCTGAGGGCACAGGTGAGGGTGCGGACACGTGCTAGGGTCGGGGCACGTGCGGACGCGCGGGTCTGTGTCCGCGTACGGATGAGGATGAGGGTACGGCGGAGGCTAAGGTGTGGGGCTGCCGGTGGGTTTCCTTTCCGGGCTAGGGTTAGGGTTAGGGAACGGCAAGGCTGAGGGCACAGGTGAGGGTGCGGAGACGTGCTAGGGTCGGGGCACGTGCGGATGCGCGGGTCAGTGTCCGCGTACGGATTAGGATGAGGGTACGGCGGAGGCTAAGGTGTGGGGCTGCCGGTGGGTTTCCGTTCCGGGCTAGGGTTAGGGTTAGGGAACGGCAAGGCTGAGGGCACAGGTGAGGGTGCGGACACGTGCTAGGGTCGGGGCACGTGCGGACGCGCGGGTCAGTGTCCGCGTACGGATTAGGATGAGGGTACGACGGAGGCTAAGGTGTGGGGCTGCCGGTGGGTTTCCGTTCCGGGCTAGGGTTAGGGTTAGGGAACGGCAAGGCTGAGGGCACAGGTGAGGGTGCGGACACGTGCTAGGGTCGGGGCACGTGCGGACGTGCGGGTCAGTGTCCGCGTACGGATTAGGATGAGGGTACGGCGGAGGCTAAGGTGTGGGGCTGCCGGTGGGTTTCCGTTCCGGGCTAGGGTTAGGGTTAGGGAACGGCAAGGCTGAGGGCACAGATGAGGGTGCGGACACGTGCTAGGGTCGGGGCACGTGCGGACGCGCGGGTCTGTGTCCGCGTACGGATTAGGATGAGGGTACGGCGGAGGCTAAGGTGTGGGGCTGCCGGTGGGTTTCCGTTCCGGGCTAGGGTTAGGGTTAGGGAACGGCAAGGCTGAGGGCACAGGTGAGGGTGCGGACACGTGCTAGGGTCGGGGCACGTGCGGACGCGCGGGTCAGTGTCCGCGTACGGATTAGGATGAGGGTACGGCGGAGGCTAAGGTGTGGGGCTGCCGGTGGGTTTCCGTTCCGGGCTAGGGTTAGGGTTAGGGAACGGCAAGGCTGAGGGCACAGGTGAGGGTGCGGACACGTCCTAGGGTCGGGGCACGTGCGGACGCGCGGGTCAGTGTCCGCGTACGGATTAGGATGAGGGTACGGCGGAGGCTAAGGTGTGGGGCTGCCGGTGGGTTTCCGTTCCGGGCTAGGGTTAGGGTTAGGGAACGGCAAGGCTGAGGGCACAGGTGAGGGTGCGGACACGTGCTAGGGTCGGGGCACGTGCGGACGCGCGGGTCAGTGTCCGCGTACGGATTAGGATGAGGGTACCGCGGAGGCTAAGGTGTGGGGCTGCCGGTGGGTTTCCGTTCCGGGCTAGGGTTAGGGTTAGGGAACGGCAAGGCTGAGGGCACAGGTGAGGGTGCGGACACGTGCTAGGGTCGGGGCACGTGCGGACGCGCGGGTCAGTGTCCGCGTACGGATTAGGATGAGGGTACGGCGGAGGCTAAGGTGTGGGGCTGCCGGTGGGTTTCCGTTCCGGGCTAGGGTTAGGTTTAGGGAACGGCAAGGCTGAGGGCACAGGTGAGGGTGCGGACATGTGCTAGGGTCGGGGCACGTGCGGATGCGCGGGTCAGTGTCCGCGTACGGATTAGGATGAGGGTACGGCGGAGGCTAAGGTGTGGGGCTGCCGGTGGGTTTCCGTTCCGGGCTAGGGTTAGGGTTAGGGAACGGCAAGGCTGAGGGCACAGGTGAGGGTGCGGACACGTGCTAGGGTCGGGGCACGTGCCGACGCGCGGGTCAGTGTCCGCGTACGTATTAGGATGAGGGTACGGCGGAGGCTAAGGTGTGGGGCTGCCGGTGGGTTTCCGTTCTGGGATAGGGTTAGGGTTAGGGAACGGCAAGGCTGAGGGCACAGGTGAGGGTGCGGAGACGTGCTAGGGTCGGGGCTCGTGCAGACTCGCGGGTCAGTGTCCGCGTACGGATTAGGATGAGGGTACGGCGGAGGCTACGGTGTGGGGCTGCCGGTGGGTTTCCGTTCCGGGCTAGGGTTAGGGTTAGGGAACGGCAAGGCTGAGGGCACAGGTGAGGGTGCGGACACGTGCTAGGGTCGGGGCACGTGCGGACGCGCGGGTCAGTGTCCGCGTACGGATTAGGATGAGGGTACGGCGGAGGCTAAGGTGTGGGGCTGCCGGTGGGTTTCCGTTCCGGGCTAGGGTTAGGTTTAGGGAACGGCAAGGCTGAGGGCACAGGTGAGGGTGCGGACATGTGCTAGGGTCGGGGCACGTGCGGATGCGCGGGTCAGTGTCCGCGTACGGATTAGGATGAGGGTACGGCGGAGGCTAAGGTGTGGGGCTGCCGGTGGGTTTCCGTTCCGGGCTAGGGTTAGGGTTAGGGAACGGCAAGGCTGAGGGCACAGGTGAGGGTGCGGACACGTGCTAGGGTCGGGGCACGTGCGGACGCGCGGGTCAGTGTCCGCGTACGTATTAGGATGAGGGTACGGCGGAGGCTAAGGTGTGGGGCTGCCGGTGGGTTTCCGTTCTGGGATAGGGTTAGGGTTAGGGAACGGCAAGGCTGAGGGCACAGGTGAGGGTGCGGAGACGTGCTAGGGTCGGGGCTCGTGCAGACTCGCGGGTCAGTGTCCGCGTACGTATTAGGATGAGGGTACGGCGGAGGCTAAGGTGTGGGGCTGCCGGTGGGTTTCCGTTCCGGGCTAGGGTTAGGGTTAGGGAACGGCAAGGCTGAGGGCACAGGTGAGGGTGCGGACACGTGCTAGGGTCGGGGCACGTGCGGACGCGCGGGTAAGTGTCCGCGTATGGATTAGGATGAGGGTACGGCGGAGGCTAAGGTGTGGGGCTGCCGGTGGGTTTCCGTTACGGGCTACGGTTAGGGGTAGGGGACGGCAAGGCTGAGGGCACAGGTGAGGGTGCGGAGACGTGCTAGGGTCGGGGCACGTGCGGACGCGCGGGTCAGTGTCCGCGTACGGATTAGGATGAGGGTACGGCGGAGGCTAAGGTGTGGGGCTGCCGGTGGGTTTCCGTTCCGGGCTAGGGTTAGGTTTAGGGAATGGCAAGGCTGAGGACACAGGTGAGGGTGCGGACACATGCTAGGGTCGGGGCACGTGCGGACGCGCGGGTCAGTGTCCGCGTACGGATTAGGATGAGGGTACGGCGGAGGCTAAGGTGTGGGGCTGACGGTGGGTTTCCGTTCCGGGCTAGGGTTAGGGTTAGGGAACGGCAAGGCTGAGGGCACAGGTGAGGGTGCGGACACGTGCTAGGGTCGGGGCACGTGCGGACGCGCGGGTCAGTGTCCGCGTACGGATTAGGATGAGGGTACGGCGGTGGCTAAGGTGTGGGGCTGCCGGTGGGTTTCCGTTCCGGGCTAGGGTTAGGGTTAGGGAACGGCAAGGCTGAGGGCACAGGTGAGGGTGCGGACACGTGCTAGGGTCGGGGCACGTGCGGACACGCGGGTCAGTGTCCGCGTACGGATTAGGATGAGGGTACGGCGGAGGCTAAGGTGTGGGGCTGCCGGTGGGTTTCCGTTCAGGGCTAGGGTTAGGGTTAGGGAACGTCAAGGCTGAGGGCACAGGTCAGGGTGCGGACACGTGCTAGGGTCGGAGCACGTGCGGACGCGCGGGTCAGTGTCCGCGTACGGATTAGGATGAGGGTACGGCGGAGGCTAAGTTGTGGGGCTGCCGGTGGGTTTCCGTTCCGGGCTAGGTTTAGGGTTAGGGAACGGTAAGGCTGAGGGCACAGGTGAGGGTGCGGACACGTGCTAGGGTCGGGGCACGTGCGGACGCGCTGGTCAGTGTCCGCGTACGGATTAGGATGAGGGTACGGCGGAGGCTAAGGTGTGGGGCTCCCGGTGGGTTTCCCTTTTGGGCTAGGGTTAGGGTTAGGGAACGGCAAGGCTGAGGGCAGAGGCGAGGGTGCGGACACGTGCTAGGGTCGTGCCACGTGCGGACGCGCGGGTCAGTGTCCGCATACGGTTTAGGATGAGGGTACGGCGGAGGCTAAGGTGTGGGGCTGCCGGTGGGTTTCCATTCCGGGCTAGGGTTAGGGTTAGGGAACGGCAAGGCTGAGGGCACAAGCGAGGGTGCGGACAAGTGCTAGGGTCGGGGCACGTGCGGACGCGCGGGTCAGTGTCCGCGTACGGATTAGGATGAGGGTACGGCGGAGGCTAAGGCGTGGGGCTGCCGGTGGGTTTCCGTTCCGGGCTAGGGCTAGGGTTAGGGAACGGCAAGGCTGAGGGCACAGGTGAGGGTGCGGACACGTGCTAGGGTCGGGGCACGTGCGGACGCGCGGGTCAGTGTCCGCGTACGGATTAGGATGAGGGTACGGCGGAGGCTAAGGTGTGGGGCTGCCGGTGGGTTTCCGTTCCGGGCTAGGGTTAGGGTTAGGGAACGGCAAGGCTGAGGGCACAGGTGAGGGTGCGGACACGTGCTAGGGTCGGGGCACGTGCGGACGCGCGGGTCAGTGTCCGCGTACGGATTAGGATAAGGATACGGCGGAGGCTAAGGTGTGGGGCTGCCGGTGGGTTTCCGTTTCGGGCTAGGGTTAGGGTTAGGGAACGGCAAGGCTGAGGGCACAGGTCAGGGTGCGGACACGTGCTAGGGTCGGGGCACGTGCGGACGCGCGTGTCAGTGTCCGCGTACGGATTAGGATGAGGGTACGGCGGAGGCTAAGGTGTGGGGCTGCCGGTGGGTTTCCGTTCCGGGCTAGGGTTAGGGTTAGGGAACGGCAAGGCTGAGGGCACAGGTGAGGGTGCGGACACGTGCTAGGGTCGGGGCACGTGCGGACGCGCGGGTCTGTGTCCGCGTACGGATTAGGATGAGGGTACGGCGGAGGCTAAGGTGTGGGGCTGCCGGTGGGTTTCCGTTCCGGGCTAGGGTTAGGGTTAGGGAACGGCAAGGTTGAGGGCACAGGTGAGGGTGCGGACACGTGCTAGGGTCGGGGCACGTGCGGACGCGCGGTTCAGTGTCCGCGTACGGATTAGGATGAGGGTACGGCGGAGGCTAAGGTGTGGGGCTGCCGGTGGGTTTCCGTTCAGGGCTAGGGTTAGGGTTAGGGAACGGCAAGGCTGAGGGCACAGGTGAGGGTGCGGACACGTTCTAGGGTCGGGGCACGTGCGGACGCGCGGGTCAGTGTCCGCGTACGGATTAGGATGAGGGTACGGCGGAGGCTAAGGTGTGGGGCTGCCGGTGGGTTTCCGTTCCGGGCTAGGGTTAGGGTTAGGGAACGGCAAGGCTGAGGGCACAGGTGAGGGTGCGGACACGTGCTAGGGTCGGGGCACGTGCGGACGCGCGGGTCAGTGTCCGCGTACGGATTAGGATGAGGGTACCGCGGAGGCTAAGGTGTGGGGCTGCCGGTGGGTTTCCGTTCCGGGCTAGGGTTAGGGTTAGGGAACGGCAAGGCTGAGGGCACAGGTGAGGGTGCGGACACGTGCTAGGGTTGGGGCACGTGCGGACGCGCGGGTCACTGTCCGCGTACGGATTAGGATGAGGGTACGGCGGAGGCTAAGGTGTGGGGCTACCGGTGGGTTTCCGTTCCGGGCTAGGGTTACGGTTAGGGAACGGCAAGGCTGAGGGCACAGGTGAGGGTGCGGACACGTGCTAGGGTCGGGGCACGTGCGGACGCGCGGGTCAGTGTCCGCGTACGGATTAGGATGAGGGTACGGTGGAGGCTAAGGTGTGGGGCTGCCGGTGGGTTTCCGTTCCGGGCTAGGGTTAGGGTTAGGGAACGGCAAGGCTGAGGGCACAGGTGAGGGTGCGGACACGTGCTAGGGTCGGAGCACGTGCGGATGCGCGGGTCAGTGTCCGCGTACGGATTAGGATGAGGGTACGGCGGAGGCTAAGGTGTGGGGCTGCCGGTAGGTTTCCGTTCCGGGCTAGGGTTAGGGTTAGGGAACGGCAAGGCTGAGGGCACAGGTGAGGGTGCGGACACGTGCTAGGGTCGGGGCACGTGCGGACGCGCGGGTCAGTGTCCGCGTACGGATTAGGATGAGGGTACGGCGGAGGCTAAGGTGTGGGGCTGCCGGTGGGTTTCCGTTCCGGGCTAGGGTTAGGGTTAGGGAACGGCAAGGCTGAGGGCACAGGTGAGGGTGCGGACACGTGCTAGGGTCGGGGCACGTGCGGACGCGCGGGTCAGTGTCCGCGTACGGATTAGGATGAGGGTACGGCGGAGGCTAAGGTGTTGGGCTGCCGGTGGGTTTCCGTTCCGGGCTAGGGTTAGGGTTAGGGAACGGCAAGGCTGAGGGCACAGGCGAGGGTGCGGACACGTGCTAGGGTCGGGGCACGTGCGGACGCGTGGGTCAGTGTCCGCGTACGGATTAGGATGAGGGTATGGCGGAGGCTAAGGTGTGGGGCTGCCGGTGGGTTTCCGTTCCGGGCTAGGGTTAGGGTTAGGGAACGGCAAGGCTGAGGGCACAGGTGAGGGTGCGGACACGTGCTAGGGTCGGGGCACGTGCGGACGCGCGGGTCAGTGTCCGCGTACGGATTAGGATGAGGGTACGGTGGAGGCTAAGGTGTGGGGCTGCCGGTGGGTTTCCGTTCCGGGCTAGGGTTAGGGTTAGGGAACGGCAAGGCTGAGGGCACAGGTGAGGGTGCGGACACGTCCTAGGGTCGGGGCACGTGCGGACGCGCGGGTCAGTGTCCGCGTACGGATTAGGATGAGGGTACGGCGGAGGCTAAGGTGTGGGGCTGCCGGTGGGTTTCCGTTCCGGGCTAGTGTTAGGGTTAGGGAACGGCAAGGCTGAGGGCACAGGTGAGGGTGCGGACACGTGCTAGGGTCGGGGCACGTGCGGACGCGCGGGTCAGTGTCCGCGTACGGATTAGGATGAGGGTACCGCGGAGGCTAAGGTGTGGGGCTGCCGGTGGGTTTCCGTTCCGGGCTAGGGTTAGGGTTAGGGAACGGCAAGGCTGAGGGCACAGGTGAGGGTGCGGACACGTGCTAGGGTCGGGGCACGTGCGGACGCGCGGGTCAGTGTTCGCGTACGGATTAGGATGAGGGTACGGCGGAGGCTAAGGTGTGGGGCTACCGGTGGGTTTCCGTTCCGGGCTAGGGTTAGGGTTAGGGAACGGCAAGGCTGAGGGCACAGGTGAGGGTGCGGACACGTGCTAGGGTCGGGGCACGTGCGGACGCGCGGGTCAGTGTCCGCGTACGGATTAGGATGAGGGTACGGCGGAGGCTAAGGTGTGGGGCTGCCGGTGGGTTTCCGTTCCGGGCTAGGGTTAGGTTTAGGGAACGGCAAGGCTGAGGGCACAGGTGAGGGTGCGGACATGTGCTAGGGTCGGGGCACGTGCGGATGCGCGGGTCAGTGTCCGCGTACGGATTAGGATGAGGGTACGGCGGAGGCTAAGGTGTGGGGCTGCCGGTGGGTTTCCGTTCCGGGCTAGGGTTAGGGTTAGGGAACGGTAAGGCTGAGGGCACAGGTGAGGGTGCGGACACGTGCTAGGGTCGGGGCACGTGCGGACGCGCGGGTCAGTGTCCGCGTACGGATTAGGATGAGGGTACGGCGGAGGCTAAGGTGTGGGGCTGCCGGTGGGTTTCCGTTCCGGGCTAGGGCTAGGGTTAGGGAACGGCAAGGCTGAGGGCACAGGTGAGGGTGCGGAGACGTGCTAGGGTCGGGGCACGTGCGGACGCGCGGGTCAGTGTCCGCGTACGGATTAGGATGAGGGTACGGCGGAGGCTAAAGTGTGGGGCTGCCGGTGGGTTTCCGTTCCGGGCTAGGGTTAGGGTTAGGGAACGGCAAGGCTGAGGGCACAGGTGAGGGTGCGGACAAGTGCTAGGGTCTGGGCACGTACGGACGCGCGGGTCTGTGTCCGCGTACGGATTAGGATGAGGGTACGGCGGAGGCTAAGGTGTGGGGCTGCCGGTGGGTTTCCGTTCCGGGCTAGGGTTAGGGTTAGGGAACGGCAAGGCTGAGGGCACAGGCGAGGGTGCGGACACGTGCTAGGGTCGGGGCACGTGCGGACGCGCGGGTCAGTGTCCGCGTACGGATTAGGATGAGGGTACGGCGGAGGCCAAGGTGTGGGGCTGCCGGTGGGTTTCCGTTCCGGGCTAGGGCTAGGGTTTGGGAACGGCAAGGCTGAGGGCACAGGTGA
Organism: Hyperoodon ampullatus; assembly: GCF_949752795.1. Taxonomy (NCBI): domain Eukaryota; kingdom Metazoa; phylum Chordata; class Mammalia; order Artiodactyla; family Ziphiidae; genus Hyperoodon; species Hyperoodon ampullatus. The sequence continues at coordinate 307,205 of NC_136929.1, read as the reverse complement.
GGGTGCGGACACGTGCTAGGGTCGGGGCACGTGCGGACGCGCGGGTCAGTGTCCGCGTACGGATTAGGATGAGGGTACGGCGGAGGCTAAGGTGTGGGGCTGCCGGTGGGTTTCCGTTCCGGGCTAGGGTTAGGGTTAGGGAACGGCAAGGCTGAGGGCACAGGTGAGGGTGCGGAGACGTGATAGGGTCGGGGCACGTGCGGACGCGCGGGTCAGTGTCCGCGTACGGATTAGGATGAGGGTACGGCGGAGGCTAAGGTGTGGTGCTGCCGGTGGGTTTCCGTTCCGGGCTAGGGTTAGTGTTAGGGAACGGCAAGGGTGAGGCCACAGGTGAGGGTGCGGACACGTGCTAGGGTCGGGGCACGTGCGGACGCGCGGGTCAGTGTCCGCGTACGGATTAGGATGAGGGTACGGCGGAGGCTAAGGTGTGGGGCTGCCGGTGGGTTTCCCTTCCGGGCTAGGGTTAGGGTTAGGGAACGGCAAGGCTGAGGGCACAGGTGAGGGTGCGGACACGTGCTAGGGTCGGGGCACGTGCGGACGCGCGGGTCAGTGTCCGCGTACGGATTAGCATGAGGGCACGGCGGGGGCTAAGGTGTGGGGCTGCCGGTGGGTTTCCGTTCCGGGCTAGGGTTAGGGTTAGGGAACGGCAAGGCTGAGGGCACAGGTGAGGGTGCGGACACGTGCTAGGGTCGGGGCACGTGCGGACGCGCGGGTCAGTGTCCGCGTACGGATTAGGATGAGGGTACCGCGGAGGCTAAGGTGTGGGGCTGCCGGTGGGTTTCCGTTCCGGGCTAGGGTTAGGGTTAGGGAACGGCAAGGCTGAGGGCACAGGTGAGGGTGCGGACACGTGCTAGGGTCGGGGCACGTGCCGACGCGCGGGTCAGTGTCCGCGTACGTATTAGGATGAGGGTACGGCGGAGGCTAAGGTGTGGGGCTGCCGGTGGGTTTCCGTTCTGGGATAGGGTTAGGGTTAGGGAACGGCAAGGCTGAGGGCACAGGTGAGGGTGCGGAGACGTGCTAGGGTCGGGGCTCGTGCAGACTCGCGGGTCAGTGTCCGCGTACGTATTAGGATGAGGGTACGGCGGAGGCTAAGGTGTGGGGCTGCCGGTGGGTTTCCGTTCCGGGCTAGGGTTAGGGTTAGGGAACGGCAAGGCTGAGGGCACAGGTGAGGGTGCGGACACGTGCTAGGGTCGGGGCACGTGCGGACGCGCGGGTCAGTGTCCGCGTACGTATTAGGATGAGGGTACGGCGGAGGCTAAGGTGTGGGGCTGCCGGTGGGTTTCCGTTCTGGGATAGAGTTAGGGTTAGGGAACGGCAAGGCTGAGGGCACAGGTGAGGGTGCGGAGACGTGCTAGGGTCGGGGCTCGTGCAGACTCGCGGGTCAGTGTCCGCGTACGTATTAGGATGAGGGTACGGCGGAGGCTAAGGTGTGGGGCTGCCGGTGGGTTTCCGTTCCGGGCTAGGGTTAGGGTTAGGGAACGGCAAGGCTGAGGGCACAGGTGAGGGTGCGGACACGTGCTAGGGTCGGGGCACGTGCGGACGCGCGGGTCAGTGTCCGCGTACGTATTAGGATGAGGGTACGGCGGAGGCTAAGGTGTGGGGCTGCCGGTGGGTTTCCGTTCTGGGATAGAGTTAGGGTTAGGGAACGGCAAGGCTGAGGGCACAGGTGAGGGTGCGGAGACGTGCTAGGGTCGGGGCTCGTGCAGACTCGCGGGTCAGTGTCCGCGTACGTATTAGGATGAGGGTACGGCGGAGGCTAAGGTGTGGGGCTGCCGGTGGGTTTCCGTTCCGGGCTAGGGTTAGGGTTAGGGAACGGCAAGGCTGAGGGCACAGGTGAGGGTGCGGACACGTGCTAGGGTCGGGGCACGTGCGGACGCGCGGGTAAGTGTCCGCGTATGGATTAGGATGAGGGTACGGCGGAGGCTAAGGTGTGGGGCTGCCGGTGGGTTTCCGTTACGGGCTACGGTTAGGGGTAGGGGACGGCAAGGCTGAGGGCACAGGTGAGGGTGCGGACACGTGCTAGGGTCGGGGCACGTGCGGACGTGCGGGTCAGTGTCCGCGTACGGATTAGGATGAGGGTACGGCGGAGGCTAAGGTGTGGGGCTGCCGGTGGGTTTCCGTTCTGGGCTAGGGTTAGGGTTAGGGAACGGCAAGGCTGAGGACACAGGTGAGGGTGCGGACACATGCTAGGGTCGGGGCACGTGCGGACGCGCGGGTCAGTGTCCGCGTACGGATTAGGATGAGGGTACGGCGGAGGCTAAGGTGTGGGGCTGCCGGTGGGTTTCCGTTCCGGGCTAGTGTTAGGGTTAGGGAACGGCAAGGCTGAGGGCACAGGTGAGGGTGCGGTCACGTGCTAGGGTCGGGGCACGTGCGGACGCGCGGTTCAGTGTCCGCGTACGGATTAGGATGAGGGTACGGCGGTGGCTAAGGTGTGGGGCTGCCGGTGGGTTTCCGTTCCGGGCTAGGGTTAGGGTTAGGGAACGGCAAGGCTGAGGGCACAGGTGAGGGTGCGGACACGTGCTAGGGTCGGAGCACGTGCGGACGCGCGGGTCAGTGTCCGCGTACGGATTTGGATGAGGGTACGGCGGAGGCTAAGTTGTGGGGCTGCCGGTGGGTTTCCGTTTCGGGCTAGGTTTAGGGTTAGGGAACGGTAAGGCTGAGGGCACAGGTGAGGGTGCGGACACGTGCTAGGGTCGGGGCACGTGCGGACGCGCGGGTCAGTGTCCGCGTACGGATTAGGATGAGGGTACGGCGGAGGCTAAGGTGTGGGGCTCCCGGTGGGTTTCCCTTTTGGGCTAGGGTTAGGGTTAGGGAACGGCAAGGCTGAGGGCAGAGGCGAGGGTGCGGACACGTGCTAGGGTCGTGCCACGTGCGGACGCGCGGGTCAGTGTCCGCATACGGTTTAGGATGAGGGTATGTCGGAGGCTAAGGTGTGGGGCTGCCGGTGGGTTTCCATTCCGGGCTAGGGTTAGGGTTAGGGAACGGCAAGGCTGAGGGCACAAGCGAGGGTGCGGACAAGTGCTAGGGTCGGGGCACGTGCGGACGCGTGGGTCAGTGTCCGCGTACGGATTAGGATGAGGGTACGGCGGAGGCTAAGGCGTGGGGCTGCCGGTGGGTTTCCGTTCCGGGCTAGGGCTAGGGTTAGGGAACGGCAAGGCTGAGGGCACAGGTGAGGGTGCGGACACGTGCTAGGGTCGGGGCACGTGCGGACGCGCGGGTCAGTGTCCGCGTACGGATTAGGATGAGGGTACGGCGGAGGCTAAGGTGTGGGGCTGCCGGTGGGTTTCCGTTCCGGGCTAGGGTTAGGGTTAGGGAACGGCAAGGCTGAGGGCACAGGTGAGGGTGCGGACACGTGCTAGGGTCGGGGCACGAGCGGACGCGCGGGTCAGTGTCCGCGTACGGATTAGGATGAGGATACGGCGGAGGCTAAGGTGTGGGGCTGCCGGTGGGTTTCCGTTTCGGGCTAGGGTTAGGGTTAGGGAACGGCAAGGCTGAGGGCACAGGTCAGGGTGCGGACACGTGCTAGGGTCGGGGCACGTGCGGACGCGCGTGTCAGTGTCCGCGTACGGATTAGGATGAGGGTACGGCGGAGGCTAAGGTGTGGGGCTGCCGGTGGGTTTCCGTTCCGGGCTAGGGTTAGGGTTAGGGAACGGCAAGGCTGAGGGCACAGGTGAGGGTGCGGACACGTGCTAGGGTCGGGGCACGTGCGGACGCGCGGGTCTGTGTCCGCGTACGGATTAGGATGAGGGTACGGCGGAGGCTAAGGTGTGGGGCTGCCGGTGGGTTTCCGTTCCGGGCTAGGGTTAGGGTTAGGGAACGGCAAGGTTGAGGGCACAGGTGAGGGTGCGGACACGTGCTAGGGTCGGGGCACGTGCGGACGCGCGGTTCAGTGTCCGCGTACGGATTAGGATGAGGGTACGGCGGAGGCTAAGGTGTGGGGCTGCCGGTGGGTTTCCGTTCCGGGCTAGGGTTAGGGTTAGGGAACGGCAAGGCTGAGGGCACAGGTGAGGGTGCGGACACGTTCTAGGGTCGGGGCACGTGCGGACGTGCGGGTCAGTGTCCGCGTACGGATTAGGATGAGGGTACGGCGGAGGCTAAGGTGTGGGGCTGCCGGTGGGTTTCCGTTCCGGGCTAGGGTTAGGGTTAGGGAACGGCAAGGCTGAGGGCACAGGTGAGGGTGCGGACACGTGCTAGGGTCGGGGCACGTGCGGACGCGCGGGTCAGTGTCCGCGTACGGATTAGGATGAGGGTACCGCGGAGGCTAAGGTGTGGGGCTGCCGGTGGGTTTCCGTTCCGGGCTAGGGTTAGGGTTAGGGAACGGCAAGGCTGAGGGCACAGGTGAGGGTGCGGACACGTGCTAGGGTCGGGGCACGTGCGGACGCGCGGGTCAGTGTCCGCGTACGGATTAGGATGAGGGTACGGCGGAGGCTAAGGTGTGGGGCTACCGGTGGTTTCCGTTCCGGGCTAGGGTTACGGTTAGGGAACGGTAAGGCTGAGGGCACAGGTGAGGGTGCGGACACGTGCTAGGGTCGGGGCACGTGCGGACGCGCGGGTCAGTGTCCGCGTACGGATTAGGATGAGGGTACGGTGGAGGCTAAGGTGTGGGGCTGCCGGTGGGTTTCCGTTCCGGGCTAGGGTTAGGGTTAGGGAACGGCAAGGCTGAGGGCACAGGTGAGGGTGCGGACACGTGCTAGGGTCGGAGCACGTGCGGATGCGCGGGTCAGTGTCCGCGTACGGATTAGGATGAGGGTACGGCGGAGGCTAAGGTGTGGGGCTGCCGGTAGGTTTCCGTTCCGGGCTAGGGTTAGGGTTAGGGAACGGCAAGGCTGAGGGCACAGGTGAGGGTGCGGACACGTTCTAGGGTCGGGGCACGTGCGGACGCGCGGGTCAGTGTCCGCGTACGGATTAGGATGAGGGTACGGCGGAGGCTAAGGTGTGGGGCTGCCGGTGGGTTTCCGTTCCGGGCTAGGGTTAGGGTTAGGGAACGGCAAGGCTGAGGGCACAGGTGAGGGTGCGGACACGTGCTAGGGTCGGGGCACGTGCGGACGCGCGGGTCAGTGTCCGCGTACGGATTAGGATGAGGGTACGGCGGAGGCTAAGGTGTGGGGCTGCCGGTGGGTTTCCGTTCCGGGCTAGGGTTAGGGTTAGGGAACGGCAAGGCTGAGGGCACAGGTGAGGGTGCGGACACGTGCTAGGGTCGGGGCACTTGCGGACGCGCGGGTCAGTGTCCGCGTACGGATTAGGATGAGGGTACGGCGGAGGCTAAGGTGTGGGGCTGCCGGTGGGTTTCCGTTCCGGGCTAGGGTTAGGGTTAGGGAACGGCAAGGTTGAGGGCACAGGTGAGGGTGCGGACACGTGCTAGGGTCGGGGCACGTGCGGACACGCGGGTCAGTGTCCGCGTACGGATTAGGATGAGGGTACGGCGGAGGCTAAGGTGTGGGGCTGCCGGTGGGTTTCCGTTCCGGGCTAGGGTTAGGGTTAGGGAACGGCAAGGCTGAGGGCACAGGTGAGGGTGCGGACACGTGCTAGGGTCGGGGCACGTGCGGACGCGAGGGTCAGTGTCCACGTACGGATTAGGATGAGGGTACGGCGGAGGCTAAGGTGTGGGGCTGCCGGTGGGTTTCCGTTCCGGGCTAGGGTTAGGGTTAGGGAACGGCAAGGCTGAGGGCACAGGTGAGGGTGCGGACACGTGCTAGGGTCGGGGCAAGTGCGGACGCGCGGGTCAGTGTCCGCGTACGGATTAGGATGAGGGTACCGCGGAGGCTAAGGTGTGGGGCTGCCGGTGGGTTTCCGTTCCGGGCTAGGGTTAGGGTTAGGGAACGGCAAGGCTGAGGGCACAGGTGAGGGTGCGGACACGTGCTAGGGTCGGGGCACGTGCGGACGCGCGGGTCAGTGTCCGCGTACGGATTAGGATGAGGGTACGGCGGAGGCTAAGGTGTGGGGCTGCCGGTGGGTTTCCGTTCCGGGCTAGGGTTAGGGTTAGGGAACGGCAAGGCTGAGGGCACAGGTGAGGGTGCGGACACGTGCTAGGGTCGGGGCACGTGCGGACGCGCGGGTCAGTGTCCGCGTACGGATTAGGATGGGGGTACGGCGGAGGCTAAGGTGTGGGGCTGACGGTGGGTTTCCGTTCCGGGCTAGGGTTAGGGTTAGGGAACGGCAAGGCTGAGGGCACAGGTGAGGGTGCGGACACGTGCTAGGGTCGGGGCACGTGCGGACGCGCGGGTCAGTGTCCGCGTACGGATTAGGATGAGGGTACGGCGGAGGCTAAGGTGTGGGGCTGCCGGTGGGTTTCCGTTCCGGGCTAGGGTTAGGGTTAGGGAACGGCAAGGCTGAGGGCACAGGTGAGGGTGCGGACACGTGCTAGGGTCGGGGCACGTGCGGACACGCGGGTCAGTGTCCGCGTACGGATTAGGATGAGGGTACGGCGGAGGCTAAGGTGTGGGGCTGCCGGTGGGTTTCCGTTCAGGGCTAGGGTTAGGGTTAGGGAACGGCAAGGCTGAGGGCACAGGTGAGGGTGCGGAGACGTGATAGGGTCGGGGCACGTGCGGACGCGCGGGTCAGTGTCCGCGTACGGATTAGGATGAGGGTACGGCAGAGGCTAAGGTGTGGGGCTGCCGGTGGGTTTCCGTTCCGGGCTAGGGTTAGGGTTAGGGAACGGCAAGGCTGAGGGCACAGGTGAGGGTGCGGACACGTGCTAGGGTCGGGGCACGTGCGGACGCGCGGGTCAGTGTCCGCGTACGGATTAGGATGAGGGTACGGCGGAGGCTAAGGTGTGGGGCTGCCGGTGGGTTTCCGTTCCGGGCTAGGGTTAGGGTTAGGGAACGGCAAGGCTGAGGGCACAGGTGAGGGTGCGGACACGTGCTAGGGTTGGGGCACGTGCGGACGCGCGGGTCAGTGTCCGCGTACGGATTAGGATGAGGGTACGGCGGAGGCTAAGGTGTGGGGCTGCCGGTGGGTTTCCGTTCCGGGGTAGGGTTAGGGTTAGGGAACGGCAAGGCTGAGGCCACAGGTGAGGGTGCGGACACGTGCTAGGGTCGGGGCACGTGCGGACGCGCGGGTCAGTGTCCGCGTACGGATTACGATGAGGGTACGGCGGAGGCTAAGGTGTGGGGCTGCCGGTGGGTTTCCGTTCCGGGCTAGGGTTAGGGTTAGGGAACGGCAAGGCTGAGGGCACAGGTGAGGGTGCGGACACGTGCTAGGGTCGGGGCACGTGCGGACGCGCGGGTCAGTATCCGCGTACGGATTAGGATGAGGGTACGGCGGAGGCTAAGGTGTGGGGCTGCCGGTGGGTTTCCGTTCCGGGCTAGGGTTAGGGTTAGGGAACGGCAAGGCTGAGGGCACAGGTGAGGGTGCGGACACGTCCTAGGGTCGGGGCACGTGCGGACGCGCGGGTCAGTGTCCGCGTACGGATTAGGATGAGGGTCCGGCGGAGGCTAAGGTGTGGGGCTGCCGGTGGGTTTCCGTTCCGGGCTAGGGTTAGGGTTAGGGAACGGCAAGGCTGAGGGCACAGGTGAGGGTGCGGACACGTGCTAGGGTCGGGGCACGTGCGGACGCGCGGGTCAGTGTCCGCGTACGGATTAGGATGAGGGTACCGCGGAGGCTAAGGTGTGGGGCTGCCGGTGGGTTTCCGTTCCGGGCTAGGGTTAGGGTTAGGGAACGGCAAGGCTGAGGGCACAGGTGAGGGTGCGGACACGTGCTAGGGTCGGGGCACGTGCGGACGCGCGGGTCAGTGTCCGCGTACGGATTAGGATGAGGGTACGGCGGAGGCTAAGGTGTGGGGCTACCGGTGGGTTTCCGTTCCGGGCTATGGTTAGGGTTAGGGAACGGCAAGGCTGAGGGCACAGGTGAGGGTGCGGACACGTGCTAGGGTCGGCGCACGTGCGGACGCGCGGGTCTGTGTCCGCGTACGGATTAGGATGAGGGTACGGCAGAGGCTAAGGTGTGGGGCTGCCGGTGGGTTTCCGTTCCGGGCTAGGGTTAGGGTTAGGGAACGGCAAGGCTGAGGGCACAGGTGAGGGTGCGGACACGTGCTAGGGTCGGGGCACGTGCGGACGCGCGGATAAGTGTCCGCGTATGGATTAGGATGAGGGTACGGCGGAGGCTAAGGTGTGGGGCTGCCGGTGGGTTTCCGTTTCGGGCTACGGTTAGGGGTAGGGGACGGCAAGGCTGAGGGCACAGGTGAGGGTGCGGAGACGTGCTAGGGTCGGGGCACGTGCGGACGCGCGGGTCAGTGTCCGCGTACGGATTAGGATGAGGGTACGGCGGAGGCTAAGGTGTGGGGCTGCCGGTGGGTTTCCGTTCCGGGCTAGGGTTAGGGTTAGGGAACGGCAAGGCTGAGGGCACAGGTGAGGGTGCGGACACGTGCTAGGGTCGGGGCACGTGCGGACGTGCGGGTCAGTGTCCGCGTACGGATTAGGATGAGCGTACGGCGGAGGCTAAGGTGTGGGGCTGCCGGTGGGTTTCCGTTCCGGGCTAGGGTTAGGGTTAGGGAACGGCAAGGCTGAGGGCACAGGTGAGGGTGCGGACACGTGCTAGGGTCGGGGCACGTGCGGACGCGCGGGTCAGTGTCCGCGTACGGATTAGGATGAGGGTACGGCGGAGGCTAAGGTGTGGGGCTGCCGGTGGGTTTCCGTTCCGGGCTAGGGTTAGGGTTAGGGATCGGCAAGGCTGAGGACACAGGTGAGGGTGCGGACACATGCTAGGGTCGGGGCACGTGCGGACGCGCGGGTCAGTGTCCGCGTACGGATTAGGATGAGGGTACGGCGGAGGCTAAGGTGTGGGGCTGACGGTGGGTTTCCGTTCCGGGCTAGGGTTAGGGTTAGGGAACGGCAAGGCTGAGGGCACAGGTGAGGGTGCGGACACGTGCTAGGGTCGGGGCACGTGCGGACGCGCGGGTCAGTGTCCGCGTACGGATTAGGATGAGGGTACGGCGGTGGCTAAGGTGTGGGGCTGCCGGTGGGTTTCCGTTCCGGGCTAGGGTTAGGGTTAGGGAACGGCAAGGCTGAGGGCACAGGTGAGGGTGCGGACACGTGCTAGGGTCGGGGCACGTGCGGACACGCGGGTCATTGTCCGCGTACGGATTAGGATGAGGGTACGGCGGAGGCTAAGGTGTGGGGCTGCCGGTGGGTTTCTGTTCAGGGCTAGGGTTAGGGTTAGGGAACGTCAAGGCTGAGGGCACAGGTCAGGGTGCGGACACGTGCTAGGGTCGGAGCACGTGCGGACGCGCGGGTCAGTGTCCGCGTACGGATTAGGATGAGGGTACGGCGGAGGCTAAGTTGTGGGGCTGCCGGTGGGTTTCCGTTCCGGGCTAGGTTTAGGGTTAGGGAACGGTAAGGCTGAGGGCACAGGTGAGGGTGCGGACACGTGCTAGGTTCGGGGCACGTGCGGACGCGCGGGTCAGTGTCCGCGTACGGATTAGGATGAGGGTACGGCGGAGGCTAAGGTGTGGGGCTCCCGGTGGGTTTCCCTTTTGGGCTAGGGTTAGGGTTAGGGAACGGCAAGGCTGAGGGCAGAGGCGAGGGTGCGGACACGTGCTAGGGTCGTGCCACGTGCGGACGCGCGGGTCAGTGTCCGCATACGGTTTAGGATGAGGGTACGGCGGAGGCTAAGGTGTGGGGCTGCCGGTGGGTTTCCATTCCGGGCTAGGGTTAGGGTTAGGGAACGGCAAGGCTGAGGGCACAATCGAGGGTGCGGACAAGTGCTAGGGTCGGGGCACGTGCGGACGCGCGGGTCAGTGTCCGCGTACGGATTAGGATGAGGGTACGGCGGAGGCTAAGGCGTGGGGCTGCCGGTGGGTTTCCGTTCCGGGCTAGGGCTAGGGTTAGGGAACGGCAAGGCTGAGGGCACAGGTGAGGGTGCGGACACGTGCTAGGGTCGGGGCACGTGCGGACGCGCGGGTCAGTGTCCGCGTACGGATTAGGATGAGGGTACGGCGGAGGCTAAGGTGTGGGGCTGCCGGTGGGTTTCCGTTCCGGGCTAGGGTTAGGGTTAGGGAACGGCAAGGCTGAGGGCACAGGTGAGGGTGCGGACACGTGCTAGGGTCGGGGCACGTGCGGACGCGCGGGTCAGTGTCCGCGTACGGATTAGGATAAGGATACGGCGGAGGCTAAGGTGTGGGGCTGCCGGTGGGTTTCCGTTTCGGGCTAGGGTTAGGGTTAGGGAACGGCAAGGCTGAGGGCACAGGTCAGGGTGCGGACACGTGCTAGGGTCGGGGCACGTGCGGACGCGCGTGTCAGTGTCCGCGTACGGATTAGGATGAGGGTACGGCGGAGGCTAAGGTGTGGGGCTGCCGGTGGGTTTCCGTTCCGGGCTAGGGTTAGGGTTAGGGAACGGCAAGGCTGAGGGCACAGGTGAGGGTGCGGACACGTGCTAGGGTCGGGGCACGTGCGGACGCGCGGGTCTGTGTCCGCGTACGGATTAGGATGAGGGTACGGCGGAGGCTAAGGTGTGGGGCTGCCGGTGGGTTTCCGTTCCGGGCTAGGGTTAGGGTTAGGGAACGGCAAGGTTGAGGGCACAGGTGAGGGTGCGGACACGTGCTAGGGTCGGGGCACGTGCGGACGCGCGGGTCAGTGTCCGCGTACGGATTAGGATGAGGGTACGGCGGAGGCTAAGGTGTGGGGCTGCCGGTGGGTTTCCGTTCCGGGCTAGGGTTAGGGTTAGGGAACGGTAAGGCTGAGGGCACAGGTGAGGGTGCGGACACGTTCTAGGGTCGGGGCACGTGCGGACGCGCGTGTCAGTGTCCGCGTACGGATTAGGATGAGGGTACGGCGGAGGCTAAGGTGTGGGGCTGCCGGTGGGTTTCCGTTCCGGGCTAGGGTTAGGGTTAGGGAACGGCAAGGCTGAGGGCACAGGTGAGGGTGCGGACACGTGCTAGGGTCGGGGCACGTGCGGACGCGCGGGTCAGTGTCCGCGTACGGATTAGGATGAGGGTACCGCGGAGGCTAAGGTGTGGGGCTGCCGGTGGGTTTCCGTTCCGGGCTAGGGTTAGGGTTAGGGAACGGCAAGGCTGAGGGCACAGGTGAGGGTGCGGACACGTGCTAGGGTCGGGGCACGTGCGGACGCGCGGGTCACTGTCCGCGTACGGATTAGGATGAGGGTACGGCGGAGGCTAAGGTGTGGGGCTACCGGTGGTTTTCCGTTCCGGGCTAGGGTTACGGTTAGGGAACGGCAAGGCTGAGGGCACAGGTGAGGGTGCGGACACGTGCTAGGGTCGGGGCACGTGCGGACGCGCGGGTCAGTGTCCGCGTACGGATTAGGATGAGGGTACGGTGGAGGCTAAGGTGTGGGGCTGCCGGTGGGTTTCCGTTCCGGGCTAGGGTTAGGGTTAGGGAACGGCAAGGCTGAGGGCACAGGTGAGGGTGCGGACACGTGCTAGGGTCGGAGCACGTGCGGATGCGCGGGTCAGTGTCCGCGTACGGATTAGGATGAGGGTACGGCGGAGGCTAAGGTGTGGGGCTGCCGGTAGGTTTCCGTTCCGGGCTAGGGTTAGGGTTAGGGAACGGCAAGGCTGAGGGCACAGGTGAGGGTGCGGACACGTGCTAGGGTCGGGGCACGTGCGGACGCGCGGGTCAGTGTCCGCGTACGGATTAGGATGAGGGTACGGCGGAGGCTAAGGTGTGGGGCTGCCGGTGGGTTTCCGTTCCGGGCTAGGGTTAGGGTTAGGGAACGGCAAGGCTGAGGGCACAGGTGAGGGTGCGGACACGTGCTAGGGTAGGGGCACGTGCGGACGCGCGGGTCAGTGTCCGCGTACGGATTAGGATGAGGGTACGGCGGAGGCTAAGGTGTGGGGCTGCCGGTGGGTTTCCGTTCCGGGCTAGGGTTAGGGTTAGGGAACGGCAAGGCTGAGGGCACAGGTGAGGGTGCGGACACGTGCTAGGGTCGGGGCACGTGCGGACGCGCGGGTCAGTGTCCGCGTACGGATTAGGATGAGGGTACGGCGGAGGCTAAGGTGTGGGGCTGCCGGTGGGTTTCCGTTCCGGGCTAGGGTTAGGGTTAGGGAACGGCAAGTTTGAGGGCACAGGTGAGGGTGCGGACACGTGCTAGGGTCGGGGCACGTGCGGACACGCGGGTCAGTGTCCGCGTACGGATTAGGATGAGGGTACGGCGGAGGCTAAGGTGTGGGGCTGCCGGTGGGTTTCCGTTCCGGGCTAGGGTTAGGGTTAGGGAACGGCAAGGCTGAGGGCACAGGTGAGGGTGCGGACACGTGCTAGGGTCGGGGCACGTGCGGACGCGAGGGTCAGTGTCCACGTACGGATTAGGATGAGGGTACGGCGGAGGCTAAGGTGTGGGGCTGCCGGTGGGTTTCCGTTCCTGGCTAGGGTTAGGGTTAGGGAACGGCAAGGCTGAGGGCACAGGTGAGGATGCGGACACGTGCTAGGGTCGGGGCACGTGCGGACACGCGGGTCAGTGTCCGCGTACGGATTAGGATGAGGGTACCGCGGAGGCTAAGGTGTGGGGCTGCCGGTGGGTTTCCGTTCCGGGCTAGGGTTAGGGTTAGGGAACGGCAAGGCTGAGGGCACAGGTGAGGGTGCGGACACGTGCTAGGTTCGGGGCACGTGCGGACGCGCGGGTCAGTGTCCGCGTACGTATTAGGATGAGGGTACGGCGGAGGCTAAGGTGTGGGGCTGCCGGTGGGTTTCCGTTCCGGGCTAGGGTTAGGGTTAGGGAACGGCAAGGCTGAGGGCACAGGTGAGGGTGCGGACACGTGCTAGGGTCGGGGCACGTGCGGACGCGCGGGTCAGTGTCCGCGTACGGATTAGGATGAGGGTACGGCGGAGGCTAAGGTGTGGGGCTGACGGTGGGTTTCCGTTCCGGGCTAGGGCTAGGGTTAGGGAACGGCAAGGCTGAGGGCACAGGTGAGGGTGCGGACACGTGCTAGGGTCGGGGCACGTGCGGACGCGCGGGTCAGTGTCCGCGTACGGATTAGGATGAGGGTACGGCGGAGGCTAAGGTGTGGGGCTGCCGGTGGGTTTCCGTTCCGGGCTAGGGTTAGGGTTAGGGAACGGCAAGGCTGAGGGCACAGGTGAGGGTGCGGACACGTGCTAGGGTCGGGGCACGTGCGGACACGCGGGTCAGTGTCCGCGTACGGATTAGGATGAGGGTACGGCGGAGGCTAAGGTGTGGGGCTGCCGGTGGGTTTCCGTTCAGGGCTAGGGTTAGGGTTAGGGAACGTCAAGGCTGAGGGCACAGGTCAGGGTGCGGACACGTGCTAGGGTCGGAGCACGTGCGGACGCGCGGGTCAGTGTCCGCGTACGGATTAGGATGAGGGTACGGCGGAGGCTAAGTTGTGGGGCTGCCGGTGGGTTTCCGTTCCGGGCTAGGTTTAGGGTTAGGGAACGGTAAGGCTGAGGGCTCAGGTGAGGGTGCGGACACGTGCTAGGGTCGGGGCACGTGCGGACGCGCGGGTCAGTGTCCACGTACGGATTAGGGTGAGGGTACGGCGGAGGCTAAGGTGTGGGGCTCCCGGTGGGTTTCCCTTCTGGGCTAGGGTTAGGGTTAGGGAACGGCAAGGCTGAGGGCACAGGCGAGGGTGCGGACACGTGCTAGGGTCGTGCCACGTGCGGACGCGCGGGTCAGTGTCCGCATACGGATTAGGATGAGGGTACGGCGGAGGCTAAGGTGTGGGGCTACCGGTGGGTTTCCATTCCGGGCTAGGGTTAGGGTTAGGGAACGGCAAGGCTGAGGGCACAGGCGAGGGTGCGGACAAGTGCTAGGGTCGGGGCACGTGCGGACGCGCGGGTCAGTGTCCGCGTACGGATTAGGATGAGGGTACGGCGGAGGCTAAGGTGTGGGGCTGCCGGTGGGTTTCCGTTCCGGGCTAGGGTTAGGGTTAGGGAACGGCAAGGCTGAGGGCACAGGTGAGGGTGCGGACACGTGCTAGGGTCGGGGCACGTGCGGACGCGCGGGTCAGTGTCCGCGTACGGATTAGGATGAGGGTGCGGCGGAGGCTAAGGTGTGGGGCTGCCGGTGGGTTTCCGTTCCGGGCTAGGGTTAGGGTTAGGGAACGGCAAGGCTGAGGGCACAGGTGAGGGTGCGGACACGTGCTAGGGTCGGGGCACGTGCGGACGTGCGGGTCAGTGTCCGCGTACGGATTAGGATGAGCGTACGGCGGAGGCTAAGGTGTGGGGCTGCCGGTGGGTTTCCGTTCCGGGCTAGGGTTAGGGTTAGGGAACGGCAAGGCTGAGGGCACAGGTGAGGGTGCGGACACGTGCTAGGGTCGGGGCACGTGCGGACGCGCGGGTCAGTGTCCGCGTACGGATTAGGATGAGGGTACGGCGGAGGCTAAGGTGTGGGGCTGCCGGTGGGTTTCCGTTCCGGGCTAGGGTTAGGGTTAGGGATCGGCAAGGCTGAGGACACAGGTGAGGGTGCGGACACATGCTAGGGTCGGGGCACGTGCGGACGCGCGGGTCAGTGTCCGCGTACGGATTAGGATGAGGGTACGGCGGAGGCTAAGGTGTGGGGCTGACGGTGGGTTTCCGTTCCGGGCTAGGGTTAGGGTTAGGGAACGGCAAGGCTGAGGGCACAGGTGAGGGTGCGGACACGTGCTAGGGTCGGGGCACGTGCGGACGCGCGGGTCAGTGTCCGCGTACGGATTAGGATGAGGGTACGGCGGTGGCTAAGGTGTGGGGCTGCCGGTGGGTTTCCGTTCCGGGCTAGGGTTAGGGTTAGGGAACGGCAAGGCTGAGGGCACAGGTGAGGGTGCGGACACGTGCTAGGGTCGGGGCACGTGCGGACACGCGGGTCAGTGTCCGCGTACGGATTAGGATGAGGGTACGGCGGAGGCTAAGGTGTGGGGCTGCCGGTGGGTTTCCGTTCAGGGCTAGGGTTAGGGTTAGGGAACGTCAAGGCTGAGGGCACAGGTCAGGGTGCGGACACGTGCTAGGGTCGGAGCACGTGCGGACGCGCGGGTCAGTGTCCGCGTACGGATTAGGATGAGGGTACGGCGGAGGCTAAGTTGTGGGGCTGCCGGTGGGTTTCCGTTCCGGGCTAGGTTTAGGGTTAGGGAACGGTAAGGCTGAGGGCACAGGTGAGGGTGCGGACACGTGCTAGGTTCGGGGCACGTGCGGACGCGCGGGTCAGTGTCCGCGTACGGATTAGGATGAGGGTACGGCGGAGGCTAAGGTGTGGGGCTCCCGGTGGGTTTCCCTTTTGGGCTAGGGTTAGGGTTAGGGAACGGCAAGGCTGAGGGCAGAGGCGAGGGTGCGGACACGTGCTAGGGTCGTGCCACGTGCGGACGCGCGGGTCAGTGTCCGCATACGGTTTAGGATGAGGGTACGGCGGAGGCTAAGGTGTGGGGCTGCCGGTGGGTTTCCATTCCGGGCTAGGGTTAGGGTTAGGGAACGGCAAGGCTGAGGGCACAAGCGAGGGTGCGGACAAGTGCTAGGGTCGGGGCACGTGCGGACGCGCGGGTCAGTGTCCGCGTACGGATTAGGATGAGGGTACGGCGGAGGCTAAGGCGTGGGGCTGCCGGTGGGTTTCCGTTCCGGGCTAGGGCTAGGGTTAGGGAACGGCAAGGCTGAGGGCACAGGTGAGGGTGCGGACACGTGCTAGGGTCGGGGCACGTGCGGACGCGCGGGTCAGTGTCCGCGTACGGATTAGGATGAGGGTACGGCGGAGGCTAAGGTGTGGGGCTGCCGGTGGGTTTCCGTTCCGGGCTAGGGTTAGGGTTAGGGAACGGCAAGGCTGAGGGCACAGGTGAGGGTGCGGACACGTGCTAGGGTCGGGGCACGTGCGGACGCGCGGGTCAGTGTCCGCGTACGGATTAGGATAAGGATACGGCGGAGGCTAAGGTGTGGGGCTGCCGGTGGGTTTCCGTTTCGGGCTAGGGTTAGGGTTAGGGAACGGCAAGGCTGAGGGCACAGGTCAGGGTGCGGACACGTGCTAGGGTCGGGGCACGTGCGGACGCGCGTGTCAGTGTCCGCGTACGGATTAGGATGAGGGTACGGCGGAGGCTAAGGTGTGGGGCTGCCGGTGGGTTTCCGTTCCGGGCTAGGGTTAGGGTTAGGGAACGGCAAGGCTGAGGGCACAGGTGAGGGTGCGGACACGTGCTAGGGTCGGGGCACGTGCGGACGCGCGGGTCTGTGTCCGCGTACGGATTAGGATGAGGGTACGGCGGAGGCTAAGGTGTGGGGCTGCCGGTGGGTTTCCGTTCCGGGCTAGGGTTAGGGTTAGGGAACGGCAAGGTTGAGGGCACAGGTGAGGGTGCGGACACGTGCTAGGGTCGGGGCACGTGCGGACGCGCGGGTCAGTGTCCGCGTACGGATTAGGATGAGGGTACGGCGGAGGCTAAGGTGTGGGGCTGCCGGTGGGTTTCCGTTCCGGGCTAGGGTTAGGGTTAGGGAACGGCAAGGCTGAGGGCACAGGTGAGGGTGCGGACACGTTCTAGGGTCGGGGCACGTGCGGACGCGCGTGTCAGTGTCCGCGTACGGATTAGGATGAGGGTACGGCGGAGGCTAAGGTGTGGGGCTGCCGGTGGGTTTCCGTTCCGGGCTAGGGTTAGGGTTAGGGAACGGCAAGGCTGAGGGCACAGGTGAGGGTGCGGACACGTGCTAGGGTCGGGGCACGTGCGGACGCGCGGGTCAGTGTCCGCGTACGGATTAGGATGAGGGTACCGCGGAGGCTAAGGTGTGGGGCTGCCGGTGGGTTTCCGTTCCGGGCTAGGGTTAGGGTTAGGGAACGGCAAGGCTGAGGGCACAGGTGAGGGTGCGGACACGTGCTAGGGTCGGGGCACGTGCGGACGCGCGGGTCACTGTCCGCGTACGGATTAGGATGAGGGTACGGCGGAGGCTAAGGTGTGGGGCTACCGGTGGTTTTCCGTTCCGGGCTAGGGTTACGGTTAGGGAACGGCAAGGCTGAGGGCACAGGTGAGGGTGCGGACACGTGCTAGGGTCGGGGCACGTGCGGACGCGCGGGTCAGTGTCCGCGTACGGATTAGGATGAGGGTACGGTGGAGGCTAAGGTGTGGGGCTGCCGGTGGGTTTCCGTTCCGGGCTAGGGTTAGGGTTAGGGAACGGCAAGGCTGAGGGCACAGGTGAGGGTGCGGACACGTGCTAGGGTCGGAGCACGTGCGGATGCGCGGGTCAGTGTCCGCGTACGGATTAGGATGAGGGTACGGCGGAGGCTAAGGTGTGGGGCTGCCGGTAGGTTTCCGTTCCGGGCTAGGGTTAGGGTTAGGGAACGGCAAGGCTGAGGGCACAGGTGAGGGTGCGGACACGTGCTAGGGTCGGGGCACGTGCGGACGCGCGGGTCAGTGTCCGCGTACGGATTAGGATGAGGCTACGGCGGAGGCTAAGGTGTGGGGCTGCCGGTGGGTTTCCGTTCCGGGCTAGGGTTAGGGTTAGGGAACGGCAAGGCTGAGGGCACAGGTGAGGGTGCGGACACGTGCTAGGGTAGGGGCACGTGCGGACGCGCGGGTCAGTGTCCGCGTACGGATTAGGATGAGGGTACGGCGGAGGCTAAGGTGTGGGGCTGCCGGTGGGTTTCCGTTCCGGGCTAGGGTTAGGGTTAGGGAACGGCAAGGCTGAGGGCACAGGTGAGGGTGCGGACACGTGCTAGGGTCGGGGCACGTGCGGACGCGCGGGTCAGTGTCCGCGTACGGATTAGGATGAGGGTACGGCGGAGGCTAAGGTGTGGGGCTGCCGGTGGGTTTCCGTTCCGGGCTAGGGTTAGGGTTAGGGAACGGCAAGTTTGAGGGCACAGGTGAGGGTGCGGACACGTGCTAGGGTCGGGGCACGTGCGGACACGCGGGTCAGTGTCCGCGTACGGATTAGGATGAGGGTACGGCGGAGGCTAAGGTGTGGGGCTGCCGGTGGGTTTCCGTTCCGGGCTAGGGTTAGGGTTAGGGAACGGCAAGGCTGAGGGCACAGGTGAGGGTGCGGACACGTGCTAGGGTCGGGGCACGTGCGGACGCGAGGGTCAGTGTCCACGTACGGATTAGGATGAGGGTACGGCGGAGGCTAAGGTGTGGGGCTGCCGGTGGGTTTCCGTTCCTGGCTAGGGTTAGGGTTAGGGAACGGCAAGGCTGAGGGCACAGGTGAGGGTGCGGACACGTGCTAGGGTCGGGGCACGTGCGGACACGCGGGTCAGTGTCCGCGTACGGATTAGGATGAGGGTACCGCGGAGGCTAAGGTGTGGGGCTGCCGGTGGGTTTCCGTTCCGGGCTAGGGTTAGGGTTAGGGAACGGCAAGGCTGAGGGCACAGGTGAGGGTGCGGACACGTGCTAGGGTCGGGGCACGTGCGGACGCGCGGGTCAGTGTCCGCGTACGTATTAGGATGAGGGTACGGCGGAGGCTAAGGTGTGGGGCTGCCGGTGGGTTTCCGTTCCGGGCTAGGGTTAGGGTTAGGGAACGGCAAGGCTGAGGGCACAGGTGAGGGTGCGGACACGTGCTAGGGTCGGGGCACGTGCGGACGCGCGGGTCAGTGTCCGCGTACGGATTAGGATGAGGGTACGGCGGAGGCTAAGGTGTGGGGCTGACGGTGGGTTTCCGTTCCGGGCTAGGGCTAGGGTTAGGGAACGGCAAGGCTGAGGGCACAGGTGAGGGTGCGGACACGTGCTAGGGTCGGGGCACGTGCGGACGCGCGGGTCAGTGTCCGCGTACGGATTAGGATGAGGGTACGGCGGAGGCTAAGGTGTGGGGCTGCCGGTGGGTTTCCGTTCCGGGCTAGGGTTAGGGTTAGGGAACGGCAAGGCTGAGGGCACAGGTGAGGGTGCGGACACGTGCTAGGGTCGGGGCACGTGCGGACACGCGGGTCAGTGTCCGCGTACGGATTAGGATGAGGGTACGGCGGAGGCTAAGGTGTGGGGCTGCCGGTGGGTTTCCGTTCAGGGCTAGGGTTAGGGTTAGGGAACGTCAAGGCTGAGGGCACAGGTCAGGGTGCGGACACGTGCTAGGGTCGGAGCACGTGCGGACGCGCGGGTCAGTGTCCGCGTACGGATTAGGATGAGGGTACGGCGGAGGCTAAGTTGTGGGGCTGCCGGTGGGTTTCCGTTCCGGGCTAGGTTTAGGGTTAGGGAACGGTAAGGCTGAGGGCTCAGGTGAGGGTGCGGACACGTGCTAGGGTCGGGGCACGTGCGGACGCGCGGGTCAGTGTCCACGTACGGATTAGGGTGAGGGTACGGCGGAGGCTAAGGTGTGGGGCTCCCGGTGGGTTTCCCTTCTGGGCTAGGGTTAGGGTTAGGGAACGGCAAGGCTGAGGGCACAGGCGAGGGTGCGGACACGTGCTAGGGTCGTGCCACGTGCGGACGCGTGGGTCAGTGTCCGCATACGGATTAGGATGAGGGTACGGCGGAGGCTAAGGTGTGGGGCTACCGGTGGGTTTCCATTCCGGGCTAGGGTTAGGGTTAGGGAACGGCAAGGCTGAGGGCACAGGCGAGGGTGCGGACAAGTGCTAGGGTCGGGGCACGTGCGGACGCGCGGGTCAGTGTCCGCGTACGGATTAGGATGAGGGTACGGCGGAGGCTAAGGTGTGGGGCTGCCGGTGGGTTTCCGTTCCGGGCTAGGGTTAGGGTTAGGGAACGGCAAGGCTGAGGGCACAGGTGAGGGTGCGGACACGTGCTAGGGTCGGGGCACGTGCGGACGCGCGGGTCAGTGTCCGCGTACGGATTAGGATGAGGGTGCGGCGGAGGCTAAGGTGTGGGGCTGCCGGTGGGTTTCCGTTCCGGGCTGGGGTTAGGGTTAGGGAACGGCAAGGCTGAGGGCACAGGTGAGGGTGCGGACACGTTTTAGGGTCGGGGCACGTGCGGACGCGCGTGTCTGTGTTCGCGTACGGATTAGGATGAGGGTACGGCGGAGGCTAAGGTGTGGGGCTGCCGGTGGGTTTCCGTTCCGGGCTAGGGTTAGGGTTAGGGAACGGCAAGGTTGAGGGCACAGGTGAGGGTGCGGACACGTGCTAGGGACGGGGCACGTGCAGACGCGCGGGTCAGTGTCCGCGTACGGATTAGGATGAGGGTACCGCGGAGGCTAAGGTGTGGGGCTGCCGGTGGGTTTCCGTTCCGGGCTAGGGTTAGGGTTAGGGAACGGCAAGGCTGAGGGCACAGGTGAGGGTGCGGACACGTGCTAGGGTCGGGGCACGTGCGGACGCGCGGGTCACTGTCCGCGTACGGATTAGGATGAGGGTACGGCGGAGGCTAAGGTGTGGGGCTGCCGGTGGGTTTCCGTTCCGGGCTAGGGTTAGGGTTAGGGAACGGCAAGGCTGAGGGCACAGGTGAGGGTGCGGACACGTGCTAGGGTCGGGGCACGTGCGGACGCGCGGGTCAGTGTCCGCGTACGGATTAGGATGAGGGTACGGCGGAGGCTAAGGTGTGGGGCTGCCGGTGGGTTTCCGTTCCGGGCTAGGGTTAGGGTTAGGGAACGGCAAGGCTGAGGGCACAGGTGAGGGTGCGGACACGTGCTAGGGTCGGGGCACGTGCGGACGCGCGGGTCAGTGTCCGCGTACGGATTAGGATGAGGGTACGGCGGAGGCTAAGGTGTGGGGCTGCCGGTGGGTTTCCGTTCCGGGCTAGGGTTAGGGTTAGGGAACGGCAAGGCTGAGGGCACAGGTGAGGGTGCGGACACGTGCTAGGGTCGGGGCACGTGCGGACGCGCGGGTCAGTGTCCGCGTACGGATTAGGATGAGGGTACGGCGGAGGCTAAGGTGTGGGGCTGCCGGTGGGTTTCCATTCCGGGCTAGGGTTAGGGTTAGGGAACGGCAAGGCTGAGGGCACAATCGAGGGTGCGGACAAGTGCTAGGGTCGGGGCACGTGCGGACGCGCGGGTCAGTGTCCGCGTACGGATTAGGATGAGGGTACGGCGGAGGCTAAGGCGTGGGGCTGCCGGTGGGTTTCCGTTCCGGGCTAGGGCTAGGGTTAGGGAACGGCAAGGCTGAGGGCACAGGTGAGGGTGCGGACACGTGCTAGGGTCGGGGCACGTGCGGACGCGCGGGTCAGTGTCCGCGTACGGATTAGGATGAGGGTACGGCGGAGGCTAAGGTGTGGGGCTGCCGGTGGGTTTCCGTTCCGGGCTAGGGTTAGGGTTAGGGAACGGCAAGGCTGAGGGCACAGGTGAGGGTGCGGACACGTGCTAGGGTCGGGGCACGTGCGGACGCGCGGGTCAGTGTCCGCGTACGGATTAGGATAAGGATACGGCGGAGGCTAAGGTGTGGGGCTGCCGGTGGGTTTCCGTTTCGGGCTAGGGTTAGGGTTAGGGAACGGCAAGGCTGAGGGCACAGGTCAGGGTGCGGACACGTGCTAGGGTCGGGGCACGTGCGGACGCGCGTGTCAGTGTCCGCGTACGGATTAGGATGAGGGTACGGCGGAGGCTAAGGTGTGGGGCTGCCGGTGGGTTTCCGTTCCGGGCTAGGGTTAGGGTTAGGGAACGGCAAGGCTGAGGGCACAGGTGAGGGTGCGGACACGTGCTAGGGTCGGGGCACGTGCGGACGCGCGGGTCTGTGTCCGCGTACGGATTAGGATGAGGGTACGGCGGAGGCTAAGGTGTGGGGCTGCCGGTGGGTTTCCGTTCCGGGCTAGGGTTAGGGTTAGGGAACGGCAAGGTTGAGGGCACAGGTGAGGGTGCGGACACGTGCTAGGGTCGGGGCACGTGCGGACGCGCGGGTCAGTGTCCGCGTACGGATTAGGATGAGGGTACGGCGGAGGCTAAGGTGTGGGGCTGCCGGTGGGTTTCCGTTCCGGGCTAGGGTTAGGGTTAGGGAACGGTAAGGCTGAGGGCACAGGTGAGGGTGCGGACACGTTCTAGGGTCGGGGCACGTGCGGACGCGCGTGTCAGTGTCCGCGTACGGATTAGGATGAGGGTACGGCGGAGGCTAAGGTGTGGGGCTGCCGGTGGGTTTCCGTTCCGGGCTAGGGTTAGGGTTAGGGAACGGCAAGGCTGAGGGCACAGGTGAGGGTGCGGACACGTGCTAGGGTCGGGGCACGTGCGGACGCGCGGGTCAGTGTCCGCGTACGGATTAGGATGAGGGTACCGCGGAGGCTAAGGTGTGGGGCTGCCGGTGGGTTTCCGTTCCGGGCTAGGGTTAGGGTTAGGGAACGGCAAGGCTGAGGGCACAGGTGAGGGTGCGGACACGTGCTAGGGTCGGGGCACGTGCGGACGCGCGGGTCACTGTCCGCGTACGGATTAGGATGAGGGTACGGCGGAGGCTAAGGTGTGGGGCTACCGGTGGTTTTCCGTTCCGGGCTAGGGTTACGGTTAGGGAACGGCAAGGCTGAGGGCACAGGTGAGGGTGCGGACACGTGCTAGGGTCGGGGCACGTGCGGACGCGCGGGTCAGTGTCCGCGTACGGATTAGGATGAGGGTACGGTGGAGGCTAAGGTGTGGGGCTGCCGGTGGGTTTCCGTTCCGGGCTAGGGTTAGGGTTAGGGAACGGCAAGGCTGAGGGCACAGGTGAGGGTGCGGACACGTGCTAGGGTCGGAGCACGTGCGGATGCGCGGGTCAGTGTCCGCGTACGGATTAGGATGAGGGTACGGCGGAGGCTAAGGTGTGGGGCTGCCGGTAGGTTTCCGTTCCGGGCTAGGGTTAGGGTTAGGGAACGGCAAGGCTGAGGGCACAGGTGAGGGTGCGGACACGTGCTAGGGTCGGGGCACGTGCGGACGCGCGGGTCAGTGTCCGCGTACGGATTAGGATGAGGGTACGGCGGAGGCTAAGGTGTGGGGCTGCCGGTGGGTTTCCGTTCCGGGCTAGGGTTAGGGTTAGGGAACGGCAAGGCTGAGGGCACAGGTGAGGGTGCGGACACGTGCTAGGGTAGGGGCACGTGCGGACGCGCGGGTCAGTGTCCGCGTACGGATTAGGATGAGGGTACGGCGGAGGCTAAGGTGTGGGGCTGCCGGTGGGTTTCCGTTCCGGGCTAGGGTTAGGGTTAGGGAACGGCAAGGCTGAGGGCACAGGTGAGGGTGCGGACACGTGCTAGGGTCGGGGCACGTGCGGACGCGCGGGTCAGTGTCCGCGTACGGATTAGGATGAGGGTACGGCGGAGGCTAAGGTGTGGGGCTGCCGGTGGGTTTCCGTTCCGGGCTAGGGTTAGGGTTAGGGAACGGCAAGTTTGAGGGCACAGGTGAGGGTGCGGACACGTGCTAGGGTCGGGGCACGTGCGGACACGCGGGTCAGTGTCCGCGTACGGATTAGGATGAGGGTACGGCGGAGGCTAAGGTGTGGGGCTGCCGGTGGGTTTCCGTTCCGGGCTAGGGTTAGGGTTAGGGAACGGCAAGGCTGAGGGCACAGGTGAGGGTGCGGACACGTGCTAGGGTCGGGGCACGTGCGGACGCGAGGGTCAGTGTCCACGTACGGATTAGGATGAGGGTACGGCGGAGGCTAAGGTGTGGGGCTGCCGGTGGGTTTCCGTTCCTGGCTAGGGTTAGGGTTAGGGAACGGCAAGGCTGAGGGCACAGGTGAGGATGCGGACACGTGCTAGGGTCGGGGCACGTGCGGACACGCGGGTCAGTGTCCGCGTACGGATTAGGATGAGGGTACCGCGGAGGCTAAGGTGTGGGGCTGCCGGTGGGTTTCCGTTCCGGGCTAGGGTTAGGGTTAGGGAACGGCAAGGCTGAGGGCACAGGTGAGGGTGCGGACACGTGCTAGGTTCGGGGCACGTGCGGACGCGCGGGTCAGTGTCCGCGTACGTATTAGGATGAGGGTACGGCGGAGGCTAAGGTGTGGGGCTGCCGGTGGGTTTCCGTTCCGGGCTAGGGTTAGGGTTAGGGAACGGCAAGGCTGAGGGCACAGGTGAGGGTGCGGACACGTGCTAGGGTCGGGGCACGTGCGGACGCGCGGGTCAGTGTCCGCGTACGGATTAGGATGAGGGTACGGCGGAGGCTAAGGTGTGGGGCTGACGGTGGGTTTCCGTTCCGGGCTAGGGCTAGGGTTAGGGAACGGCAAGGCTGAGGGCACAGGTGAGGGTGCGGACACGTGCTAGGGTCGGGGCACGTGCGGACGCGCGGGTCAGTGTCCGCGTACGGATTAGGATGAGGGTACGGCGGAGGCTAAGGTGTGGGGCTGCCGGTGGGTTTCCGTTCCGGGCTAGGGTTAGGGTTAGGGAACGGCAAGGCTGAGGGCACAGGTGAGGGTGCGGACACGTGCTAGGGTCGGGGCACGTGCGGACACGCGGGTCAGTGTCCGCGTACGGATTAGGATGAGGGTACGGCGGAGGCTAAGGTGTGGGGCTGCCGGTGGGTTTCCGTTCAGGGCTAGGGTTAGGGTTAGGGAACGTCAAGGCTGAGGGCACAGGTCAGGGTGCGGACACGTGCTAGGGTCGGAGCACGTGCGGACGCGCGGGTCAGTGTCCGCGTACGGATTAGGATGAGGGTACGGCGGAGGCTAAGTTGTGGGGCTGCCGGTGGGTTTCCGTTCCGGGCTAGGTTTAGGGTTAGGGAACGGTAAGGCTGAGGGCTCAGGTGAGGGTGCGGACACGTGCTAGGGTCGGGGCACGTGCGGACGCGCGGGTCAGTGTCCACGTACGGATTAGGGTGAGGGTACGGCGGAGGCTAAGGTGTGGGGCTCCCGGTGGGTTTCCCTTCTGGGCTAGGGTTAGGGTTAGGGAACGGCAAGGCTGAGGGCACAGGCGAGGGTGCGGACACGTGCTAGGGTCGTGCCACGTGCGGACGCGCGGGTCAGTGTCCGCATACGGATTAGGATGAGGGTACGGCGGAGGCTAAGGTGTGGGGCTACCGGTGGGTTTCCATTCCGGGCTAGGGTTAGGGTTAGGGAACGGCAAGGCTGAGGGCACAGGCGAGGGTGCGGACAAGTGCTAGGGTCGGGGCACGTGCGGACGCGCGGGTCAGTGTCCGCGTACGGATTAGGATGAGGGTACGGCGGAGGCTAAGGTGTGGGGCTGCCGGTGGGTTTCCGTTCCGGGCTAGGGTTAGGGTTAGGGAACGGCAAGGCTGAGGGCACAGGTGAGGGTGCGGACACGTGCTAGGGTCGGGGCACGTGCGGACGCGCGGGTCAGTGTCCGCGTACGGATTAGGATGAGGGTGCGGCGGAGGCTAAGGTGTGGGGCTGCCGGTGGGTTTCCGTTCCGGGCTAGGGTTAGGGTTAGGGAACGGCAAGGCTGAGGGCACAGGTGAGGGTGCGGACACGTGCTAGGGTCGGGGCACGTGCGGACGTGCGGGTCAGTGTCCGCGTACGGATTAGGATGAGCGTACGGCGGAGGCTAAGGTGTGGGGCTGCCGGTGGGTTTCCGTTCCGGGCTAGGGTTAGGGTTAGGGAACGGCAAGGCTGAGGGCACAGGTGAGGGTGCGGACACGTGCTAGGGTCGGGGCACGTGCGGACGCGCGGGTCAGTGTCCGCGTACGGATTAGGATGAGGGTACGGCGGAGGCTAAGGTGTGGGGCTGCCGGTGGGTTTCCGTTCCGGGCTAGGGTTAGGGTTAGGGATCGGCAAGGCTGAGGACACAGGTGAGGGTGCGGACACATGCTAGGGTCGGGGCACGTGCGGACGCGCGGGTCAGTGTCCGCGTACGGATTAGGATGAGGGTACGGCGGAGGCTAAGGTGTGGGGCTGACGGTGGGTTTCCGTTCCGGGCTAGGGTTAGGGTTAGGGAACGGCAAGGCTGAGGGCACAGGTGAGGGTGCGGACACGTGCTAGGGTCGGGGCACGTGCGGACGCGCGGGTCAGTGTCCGCGTACGGATTAGGATGAGGGTACGGCGGTGGCTAAGGTGTGGGGCTGCCGGTGGGTTTCCGTTCCGGGCTAGGGTTAGGGTTAGGGAACGGCAAGGCTGAGGGCACAGGTGAGGGTGCGGACACGTGCTAGGGTCGGGGCACGTGCGGACACGCGGGTCAGTGTCCGCGTACGGATTAGGATGAGGGTACGGCGGAGGCTAAGGTGTGGGGCTGCCGGTGGGTTTCCGTTCAGGGCTAGGGTTAGGGTTAGGGAACGTCAAGGCTGAGGGCACAGGTCAGGGTGCGGACACGTGCTAGGGTCGGAGCACGTGCGGACGCGCGGGTCAGTGTCCGCGTACGGATTAGGATGAGGGTACGGCGGAGGCTAAGTTGTGGGGCTGCCGGTGGGTTTCCGTTCCGGGCTAGGTTTAGGGTTAGGGAACGGTAAGGCTGAGGGCACAGGTGAGGGTGCGGACACGTGCTAGGTTCGGGGCACGTGCGGACGCGCGGGTCAGTGTCCGCGTACGGATTAGGATGAGGGTACGGCGGAGGCTAAGGTGTGGGGCTCCCGGTGGGTTTCCCTTTTGGGCTAGGGTTAGGGTTAGGGAACGGCAAGGCTGAGGGCAGAGGCGAGGGTGCGGACACGTGCTAGGGTCGTGCCACGTGCGGACGCGCGGGTCAGTGTCCGCATACGGTTTAGGATGAGGGTACGGCGGAGGCTAAGGTGTGGGGCTGCCGGTGGGTTTCCATTCCGGGCTAGGGTTAGGGTTAGGGAACGGCAAGGCTGAGGGCACAAGCGAGGGTGCGGACAAGTGCTAGGGTCGGGGCACGTGCGGACGCGCGGGTCAGTGTCCGCGTACGGATTAGGATGAGGGTACGGCGGAGGCTAAGGCGTGGGGCTGCCGGTGGGTTTCCGTTCCGGGCTAGGGCTAGGGTTAGGGAACGGCAAGGCTGAGGGCACAGGTGAGGGTGCGGACACGTGCTAGGGTCGGGGCACGTGCGGACGCGCGGGTCAGTGTCCGCGTACGGATTAGGATGAGGGTACGGCGGAGGCTAAGGTGTGGGGCTGCCGGTGGGTTTCCGTTCCGGGCTAGGGTTAGGGTTAGGGAACGGCAAGGCTGAGGGCACAGGTGAGGGTGCGGACACGTGCTAGGGTCGGGGCACGTGCGGACGCGCGGGTCAGTGTCCGCGTACGGATTAGGATAAGGATACGGCGGAGGCTAAGGTGTGGGGCTGCCGGTGGGTTTCCGTTTCGGGCTAGGGTTAGGGTTAGGGAACGGCAAGGCTGAGGGCACAGGTCAGGGTGCGGACACGTGCTAGGGTCGGGGCACGTGCGGACGCGCGTGTCAGTGTCCGCGTACGGATTAGGATGAGGGTACGGCGGAGGCTAAGGTGTGGGGCTGCCGGTGGGTTTCCGTTCCGGGCTAGGGTTAGGGTTAGGGAACGGCAAGGCTGAGGGCACAGGTGAGGGTGCGGACACGTGCTAGGGTCGGGGCACGTGCGGACGCGCGGGTCTGTGTCCGCGTACGGATTAGGATGAGGGTACGGCGGAGGCTAAGGTGTGGGGCTGCCGGTGGGTTTCCGTTCCGGGCTAGGGTTAGGGTTAGGGAACGGCAAGGTTGAGGGCACAGGTGAGGGTGCGGACACGTGCTAGGGTCGGGGCACGTGCGGACGCGCGGGTCAGTGTCCGCGTACGGATTAGGATGAGGGTACGGCGGAGGCTAAGGTGTGGGGCTGCCGGTGGGTTTCCGTTCCGGGCTAGGGTTAGGGTTAGGGAACGGCAAGGCTGAGGGCACAGGTGAGGGTGCGGACACGTTCTAGGGTCGGGGCACGTGCGGACGCGCGTGTCAGTGTCCGCGTACGGATTAGGATGAGGGTACGGCGGAGGCTAAGGTGTGGGGCTGCCGGTGGGTTTCCGTTCCGGGCTAGGGTTAGGGTTAGGGAACGGCAAGGCTGAGGGCACAGGTGAGGGTGCGGACACGTGCTAGGGTCGGGGCACGTGCGGACGCGCGGGTCAGTGTCCGCGTACGGATTAGGATGAGGGTACCGCGGAGGCTAAGGTGTGGGGCTGCCGGTGGGTTTCCGTTCCGGGCTAGGGTTAGGGTTAGGGAACGGCAAGGCTGAGGGCACAGGTGAGGGTGCGGACACGTGCTAGGGTCGGGGCACGTGCGGACGCGCGGGTCACTGTCCGCGTACGGATTAGGATGAGGGTACGGCGGAGGCTAAGGTGTGGGGCTACCGGTGGTTTTCCGTTCCGGGCTAGGGTTACGGTTAGGGAACGGCAAGGCTGAGGGCACAGGTGAGGGTGCGGACACGTGCTAGGGTCGGGGCACGTGCGGACGCGCGGGTCAGTGTCCGCGTACGGATTAGGATGAGGGTACGGTGGAGGCTAAGGTGTGGGGCTGCCGGTGGGTTTCCGTTCCGGGCTAGGGTTAGGGTTAGGGAACGGCAAGGCTGAGGGCACAGGTGAGGGTGCGGACACGTGCTAGGGTCGGAGCACGTGCGGATGCGCGGGTCAGTGTCCGCGTACGGATTAGGATGAGGGTACGGCGGAGGCTAAGGTGTGGGGCTGCCGGTAGGTTTCCGTTCCGGGCTAGGGTTAGGGTTAGGGAACGGCAAGGCTGAGGGCACAGGTGAGGGTGCGGACACGTGCTAGGGTCGGGGCACGTGCGGACGCGCGGGTCAGTGTCCGCGTACGGATTAGGATGAGGCTACGGCGGAGGCTAAGGTGTGGGGCTGCCGGTGGGTTTCCGTTCCGGGCTAGGGTTAGGGTTAGGGAACGGCAAGGCTGAGGGCACAGGTGAGGGTGCGGACACGTGCTAGGGTAGGGGCACGTGCGGACGCGCGGGTCAGTGTCCGCGTACGGATTAGGATGAGGGTACGGCGGAGGCTAAGGTGTGGGGCTGCCGGTGGGTTTCCGTTCCGGGCTAGGGTTAGGGTTAGGGAACGGCAAGGCTGAGGGCACAGGTGAGGGTGCGGACACGTGCTAGGGTCGGGGCACGTGCGGACGCGCGGGTCAGTGTCCGCGTACGGATTAGGATGAGGGTACGGCGGAGGCTAAGGTGTGGGGCTGCCGGTGGGTTTCCGTTCCGGGCTAGGGTTAGGGTTAGGGAACGGCAAGTTTGAGGGCACAGGTGAGGGTGCGGACACGTGCTAGGGTCGGGGCACGTGCGGACACGCGGGTCAGTGTCCGCGTACGGATTAGGATGAGGGTACGGCGGAGGCTAAGGTGTGGGGCTGCCGGTGGGTTTCCGTTCCGGGCTAGGGTTAGGGTTAGGGAACGGCAAGGCTGAGGGCACAGGTGAGGGTGCGGACACGTGCTAGGGTCGGGGCACGTGCGGACGCGAGGGTCAGTGTCCACGTACGGATTAGGATGAGGGTACGGCGGAGGCTAAGGTGTGGGGCTGCCGGTGGGTTTCCGTTCCTGGCTAGGGTTAGGGTTAGGGAACGGCAAGGCTGAGGGCACAGGTGAGGGTGCGGACACGTGCTAGGGTCGGGGCACGTGCGGACACGCGGGTCAGTGTCCGCGTACGGATTAGGATGAGGGTACCGCGGAGGCTAAGGTGTGGGGCTGCCGGTGGGTTTCCGTTCCGGGCTAGGGTTAGGGTTAGGGAACGGCAAGGCTGAGGGCACAGGTGAGGGTGCGGACACGTGCTAGGGTCGGGGCACGTGCGGACGCGCGGGTCAGTGTCCGCGTACGTATTAGGATGAGGGTACGGCGGAGGCTAAGGTGTGGGGCTGCCGGTGGGTTTCCGTTCCGGGCTAGGGTTAGGGTTAGGGAACGGCAAGGCTGAGGGCACAGGTGAGGGTGCGGACACGTGCTAGGGTCGGGGCACGTGCGGACGCGCGGGTCAGTGTCCGCGTACGGATTAGGATGAGGGTACGGCGGAGGCTAAGGTGTGGGGCTGACGGTGGGTTTCCGTTCCGGGCTAGGGCTAGGGTTAGGGAACGGCAAGGCTGAGGGCACAGGTGAGGGTGCGGACACGTGCTAGGGTCGGGGCACGTGCGGACGCGCGGGTCAGTGTCCGCGTACGGATTAGGATGAGGGTACGGCGGAGGCTAAGGTGTGGGGCTGCCGGTGGGTTTCCGTTCCGGGCTAGGGTTAGGGTTAGGGAACGGCAAGGCTGAGGGCACAGGTGAGGGTGCGGACACGTGCTAGGGTCGGGGCACGTGCGGACACGCGGGTCAGTGTCCGCGTACGGATTAGGATGAGGGTACGGCGGAGGCTAAGGTGTGGGGCTGCCGGTGGGTTTCCGTTCAGGGCTAGGGTTAGGGTTAGGGAACGTCAAGGCTGAGGGCACAGGTCAGGGTGCGGACACGTGCTAGGGTCGGAGCACGTGCGGACGCGCGGGTCAGTGTCCGCGTACGGATTAGGATGAGGGTACGGCGGAGGCTAAGTTGTGGGGCTGCCGGTGGGTTTCCGTTCCGGGCTAGGTTTAGGGTTAGGGAACGGTAAGGCTGAGGGCTCAGGTGAGGGTGCGGACACGTGCTAGGGTCGGGGCACGTGCGGACGCGCGGGTCAGTGTCCACGTACGGATTAGGGTGAGGGTACGGCGGAGGCTAAGGTGTGGGGCTCCCGGTGGGTTTCCCTTCTGGGCTAGGGTTAGGGTTAGGGAACGGCAAGGCTGAGGGCACAGGCGAGGGTGCGGACACGTGCTAGGGTCGTGCCACGTGCGGACGCGTGGGTCAGTGTCCGCATACGGATTAGGATGAGGGTACGGCGGAGGCTAAGGTGTGGGGCTACCGGTGGGTTTCCATTCCGGGCTAGGGTTAGGGTTAGGGAACGGCAAGGCTGAGGGCACAGGCGAGGGTGCGGACAAGTGCTAGGGTCGGGGCACGTGCGGACGCGCGGGTCAGTGTCCGCGTACGGATTAGGATGAGGGTACGGCGGAGGCTAAGGTGTGGGGCTGCCGGTGGGTTTCCGTTCCGGGCTAGGGTTAGGGTTAGGGAACGGCAAGGCTGAGGGCACAGGTGAGGGTGCGGACACGTGCTAGGGTCGGGGCACGTGCGGACGCGCGGGTCAGTGTCCGCGTACGGATTAGGATGAGGGTGCGGCGGAGGCTAAGGTGTGGGGCTGCCGGTGGGTTTCCGTTCCGGGCTGGGGTTAGGGTTAGGGAACGGCAAGGCTGAGGGCACAGGTGAGGGTGCGGACACGTTTTAGGGTCGGGGCACGTGCGGACGCGCGTGTCTGTGTTCGCGTACGGATTAGGATGAGGGTACGGCGGAGGCTAAGGTGTGGGGCTGCCGGTGGGTTTCCGTTCCGGGCTAGGGTTAGGGTTAGGGAACGGCAAGGTTGAGGGCACAGGTG
Organism: Hyperoodon ampullatus; assembly: GCF_949752795.1. NCBI lineage: Eukaryota > Metazoa > Chordata > Mammalia > Artiodactyla > Ziphiidae > Hyperoodon > Hyperoodon ampullatus. The sequence continues at coordinate 276,312 of NC_136929.1, read as the reverse complement.
AGGGTGCGGACACGTGCTAGGGACGGGGCACGTGCAGACGCGCGGGTCAGTGTCCGCGTACGGATTAGGATGAGGGTACCGCGGAGGCTAAGGTGTGGGGCTGCCGGTGGGTTTCCGTTCCGGGCTAGGGTTAGGGTTAGGGAACGGCAAGGCTGAGGGCACAGGTGAGGGTGCGGACACGTGCTAGGGTCGGGGCACGTGCGGACGCGCGGGTCACTGTCCGCGTACGGATTAGGATGAGGGTACGGCGGAGGCTAAGGTGTGGGGCTGCCGGTGGGTTTCCGTTCCGGGCTAGGGTTAGGGTTAGGGAACGGCAAGGCTGAGGGCACAGGTGAGGGTGCGGACACGTGCTAGGGTCGGGGCACGTGCGGACGCGCGGGTCAGTGTCCGCGTACGGATTAGGATGAGGGTACGGCGGAGGCTAAGGTGTGGGGCTGCCGGTGGGTTTCCGTTCCGGGCTAGGGTTAGGGTTAGGGAACGGCAAGGCTGAGGGCACAGGTGAGGGTGCGGACACGTGCTAGGGTCGGGGCACGTGCGGACGCGCGGGTCAGTGTCCGCGTACGGATTAGGATGAGGGTACGGCGGAGGCTAAGGTGTGGGGCTGCCGGTGGGTTTCCGTTCCGGGCTAGGGTTAGGGTTAGGGAACGGCAAGGCTGAGGGCACAGGTGAGGGTGCGGACACGTGCTAGGGTCGGGGCACGTGCGGACGCGCGGGTCAGTGTCCGCGTACGGATTAGGATGAGGGTACGGCGGAGGCTAAGGTGTGGGGCTGCCGGTGGGTTTCCGTTCCGGGCTAGGGTTAGGGTTAGGGAACGGCAAGGTTGAGGGCACAGGTGAGGGTGCGGACACGTGCTAGGGTCGGGGCACGTGCGGACGCGCGGGTCAGTGTCCGCGTACGTATTAGGATGAGGGTACGGCGGAGGCTAAGGTGTGGGGCTGCCGGTGGGTTTCCGTTCCGGGCTAGGGTTAGGGTTAGGGAACGGCAAGGCTGAGGGCACAGGTGAGGGTGCGGACACGTGCTAGGGTCGGGGCACGTGCGGACGCGCGGGTCAGTGTCCGCGTACGGATTAGGATGAGGGTACGGCGGAGGCTAAGGTGTGGGGCTGACGGTGGGTTTCCGTTCCGGGCTAGGGTTAGGGTTAGGGAACGGCAAGGCTGAGGGCACAGGTGAGGGTGCGGACACGTGCTAGGGTCGGGGCACGTGCGGACGCGCGGGTCAGTGTCCGCGTACGGATTAGGATGAGGGTACGGCGGAGGCTAAGGTGTGGGGCTGACGGTGGGTTTCCGTTCCGGGCTAGGGTTAGGGTTAGGGAACGGCAAGGCTGAGGGCACAGGTGAGGGTGCGGACACGTGCTAGGGTCGGGGCACATGCGGACGCGCGGGTCAGTGTCCGCGTACGGATTAGGATGAGGGTACGGCGGAGGCTAAGGTGTGGGGCTGCCGGTGGGTTTCCGTTCCGGGCTAGGGTTAGGGTTAGGGAACGGCAAGGCTGAGGGCACAGGTGAGGGTGCGGACACGTGCTAGGGTCGGGGCACGTGCGGACACGCGGGTCAGTGTCCGCGTACGTATTAGGATGAGGGTACGGCGGAGGCTAAGGTGTGGGGCTGCCGGTGGGTTTCCGTTCAGGGCTAGGGTTAGGGTTAGGGAACGTCAAGTCTGAGGGCACAGGTCAGGGTGCGGACACGTGCTAGGGTCGGAGCACGTGCGGACGCGCGGGTCAGTGTCCGCGTACGGATTAGGATGAGGGTACGGCGGAGGCTAAGTTGTGGGGCTGCCAGTGGGTTTCCGTTCCGGGCTAGGTTTAGGGTTAGGGAACGGTAAGGCTGAGGGCTCAGGTGAGGGTGCGGACACGTGCTAGGGTCGGGGCACGTGCGGACGCGCGGGTCAGTGTCCACGTATGGATTAGGGTGAGGGTACGGCGGAGGCTAAGGTGTGGGGCTCCCGGTGGGTTTCCCTTCTGGGCTAGGGTTAGGGTTAGGGAACGGCAAGGCTGAGGGCACAGGCGAGGGTGCGGACACGTGCTAGGGTCGTGCCACGTGCGGACGCGCGGGTCAGTGTCCGCATACGGATTAGGATGAGGGTACGGCGGAGGCTAAGGTGTGGGGCTACCGGTGGGTTTCCATTCCGGGCTAGGGTTAGGGTTAGGGAACGGCAAGGCTGAGGGCACAGGCTAGGGTGCGGACAAGTGCTAGGGTCGGGGCACGTGCGGACGCGCGGGTCAGTGTCCGCGTACGGATTAGGATGAGGGTACGGCGGAGGCTAAGGTGTGGGGCTGCCGGTGGGTTTCCGTTCCGGGCTAGGGTTAGGGTTAGGGAACGGCAAGGCTGAGGGCACAGGTGAGGGTGTGGACACGTGCTAGGGTCGGGGCACGTGCGGACGCGCGGGTCAGTGTCCGCGTACGGATTAGGATGAGGGTGCGGCGGAGGCTAAGGTGTGGGGCTGCCGGTGGGTTTCCGTTCCGGGCTGGGGTTAGGGTTAGGGAACGGCAAGGCTGAGGGCACAGGTGAGGGTGCGGACACGTTTTAGGCTCGGGGCACGTGCGGACGCGCGGGTCAGTGTCCGCGTACGGATTAGGATGAGGGTACGGCGGAGGCTAAGGTGTGGGGCTGCCGGTGGGTTTCCGTTCCGGGCTAGGGTTAGGGTTAGGGAACGGCAAGGCTGAGGGCACAGGTGAGGGTGCGGACACGTGCTAGGGTCGGGGCACGTGCGGACGCGCAGGTCAGTGTCCGCGTACGGATTAGGATGAGGGTACGGCGGAGGCTAAGGTGTGGGGCTGCCGGTGGGTTTCCGTTCCGGGCTAGGGTTAGGGTTAGGGAACGGCAAGGCTGAGGGCACAGGTGAGGGTGCGGACACGTGCTAGGGTTGGGGCACGTGCGGACGCGCGGGTCAGTGTCCGCGTACGGATTAGGATGAGGGTACCGCGGAGGCTAAGGTGTGGGGCTGCCGGTGGGTTTCCGTTCCGGGCTAGGGTTAGGGTTAGGGAACGGCAAGGCTGAGGGCACAGGTGAGGGTGCGGACACGTGCTAGGGTCGGGGCACGTGCGGACGCGTGGGTCACTGTCCGCGTACGGATTAGGATGAGGGTACGGCGGAGGCTAAGGTGTGGGGCTGCCGGTGGGTTTCCGTTCCGGGCTAGGGTTAGGGTTAGGGAACGGCAAGGCTGAGGGCACAGGTGAGGGTGCGGACACGTGCTAGGGTCGGGGCACGTGCGGACGCGCGGGTCAGTGTCCGCGTACGGATTAGGATGAGGGTACGGCGGAGCCTAAGGTGTGGGGCTGCCGGTGGGTTTCCGTTCCGGGCTAGGGTTAGGGTTAGGGAACGGCAAGGCTGAGGGCACAGGTGAGGGTGCGGACACGTGCTAGGGTCGGGGCACGTGCGGACGCGCGGGTCAGTGTCCGCGTACGGATTAGGATGAGGGTACGGCGGAGGCTAAGGTGTGGGGCTGCCGGTGGGTTTCCGTTCCGGGCTAGGGTTAGGGTTAGGGAACGGCAAGGCTGAGGGCACAGGTGAGGGTGCGGACACGTGCTAGGGTCGGGGCACGTGCGGACGCGCGGGTCAGTGTCCGCGTACGGATTAGGATGAGGGTACGGCGGAGGCTAAGGTGTGGGGCTGCCGGTGGGTTTCCGTTCCGGGCTAGGGTTAGGGTTAGGGAACGGCAAGGTTGAGGGCACAGGTGAGGGTGCGGACACGTGCTAGGGTCGGGGCACGTGCGGACGCGCGGGTCAGTGTCCGCGTACGGATTAGGATGAGGGTACGGCGGAGGCTAAGGTGTGGGGCTGCCGGTGGGTTTCCGTTCCGGGCTAGGGTTAGGGTTAGGGAACGGCAAGGCTGAGGGCACAGGTGAGGGTGCGGACACGTGCTAGGGTCGGGGCACGTGCGGACGCGCGGGTCAGTGTCCGCGTACGGATTAGGATGAGGGTACCGCGGAGGCTAAGGTGTGGGGCTGCCGGTGGGTTTCCGTTCCGGGCTAGGGTTAGGGTTAGGGAACGGCAAGGCTGAGGGCACAGGTGAGGGTGCGGACACGTGCTAGTGTCGGGGCACGTGCGGACGCGCGGGTCACTGTCCGCGTACGGATTAGGATGAGGGTACGCGGAGGCTAAGGTGTGGGCCTACCGGTGGGTTTCCGTTCCGGGCTAGGGTTAGGGTTAGGGAACGGCAAGGCTGAGGGCACAGGTGAGGGTGCGGACACGTGCTAGGGTCGGGGCACGTGCGGACGCGCGGGTCAGTGTCCGCGTACGGATTAGGATGAGGGTACGGCGGAGGCTAAGGTGTGGGGCTGCCGGTGGGTTTCCCTTCTGGGCTAGGGTTAGGGTTAGGGAACGGCAAGGCTGAGGGCACAGGCGAGGGTGCGGACAGGTGCTAGGGTCGTGCCACGTGCGGACGCGCGGGTCAGTGTCCGCATACGGATTAGGATGAGGGTACGGCGGAGGCTAAGGTGTGGGGCTGCCGGTGGGTTTCCATTCCGGGCTAGGGTTAGGGTTAGGGAACGGCAAGGCTGAGGGCACAGGCGAGGGTGCGAACACGTGCTAGGGTCGGGGCACGTGCGGACGCGCGGGTCAGTGTCCGCGTACGGATTAGGATGAGGGTACGGCGGAGGCTAAGGTGTGGGGCTGCCGGTGGGTTTCCGTTCCGGGCTAGGGCTAGGGTTAGGGAACGGCAAGGCTGAGGGCACAGGTGAGGGTGCGGACACGTGCTAGGGTCGGGGCAGGTGCGGACGCGCGGGTCAGTGTCCGCGTACGGATTAGGATGAGGGTACGGCGGAGGCTAAGGTGTGGGGCTGCCGGTGGGTTTCCGTTCCGGGCTAGGGTTAGGGTTAGGGAACAGCAAGGCTGAGGGCACAGGTGAGGGTGCGGAGACGTGATAGGGTCGGGGCAAGTGCGGACGCGCGGGTCAGTGTCCGCGTACGGATTAGGATGAGGGTACGGCGGAGGCTAAGGTGTGGGGCTGCCCGTGGGTTTCCGTTCCAGGCTAGGGTTAGGGTTAGGGAACGGCAAGGCTGAGGGCACAGGTGAGGGTGCGGACACGTGCTAGGGTCGGGGCACGTGCGGACGCGCGGGTCAGTGTCCGCGTACGGATTAGGATGAGGGTACGGCGGAGGCTAAGGTGTGGGGCTCCCCGTGGGTTTCCGTTCCAGGCTAGGTTTAGGGTTAGGGAACGGCAAGGCTGAGGGCACAGGTGAGGGTGCGGACACGTGCTAGGGTCGGGGCACGTGCGGACGCGCGGGTCAGTGTCCGCGTACGGATTAGGATGAGGGTACGGCGGAGGCTAAGGTGTGGGGCTGCCGGTGGGTTTCCGTTTCGGGCTAGGGTTAGGGTTAGGGAACGGCAAGGCTGAGGGCACAGGTGAGGGTGCGGACACGTGCTAGGGTCGGGGCACGTGCGGACGCGCGGGTCAGTGTCCGCGTACGGATTAGGATGAGGGTACGGCGGAGGCTAAGGTGTGGGGCTGCCGGTGGGTTTCCGTTCCGGGCTAGGGTTAGGGTTAGGGAACGGCAAGGCTGAGGGCACAGATGAGGGTGCGGACACGTGCTAGGGTCGGGGCACGTGCGGACGCGCGGGTCTGTGTCCGCGTACGGATTAGGATGAGGGTACGGCGGAGGCTAAGGTGTGGGGCTGCCGGTGGGTTTCCGTTCCGGGCTAGGGTTAGGGTTAGGGAACGGCAAGGCTGAGGGCACAGGTGAGGGTGCGGACACGTGCTAGGGTCGGGGCACGTGCGGACGCGCGGGTCAGTGTCCGCGTACGGATTAGGATGAGGGTACGGCGGAGGCTAAGGTGTGGGGCTGCCGGTGGGTTTCCGTTCCGGGCTAGGGTTAGGGTTAGGGAACGGCAAAGCTGAGGGCACAGGTGAGGGTGCGGACACGTCCTAGGGTCGGGGCACGTGCGGACGCGCGGGTCAGTGTCCGCGTACGGATTAGGATGAGGGTACGGCGGAGGCTAAGGTGTGGGGCTGCCGGTGGGTTTCCGTTCCGGGCTAGGGTTAGGGTTAGGGAACAGCAAGGCTGAGGGCACAGGTGAGGGTGCGGACACGTGCTAGGGTCGGGGCACGTGCGGACGCGCGGGTCAGTGTCAGCGTACGGATTAGGATGAGGGTACCGCGGAGGCTAAGGTGTGGGGCTGCCGGTGGGTTTCCGTTCCGGGCTAGGGTTAGGGTTAGGGAACGGCAAGGCTGAGGGCACAGGTGAGGGTGCGGACACGTGCTAGGGTCGGGGCACGTGCGGACGCGCGGGTCAGTGTCCGCGTACGGATTAGGATGAGGGTACGGCGGAGGCTAAGGTGTGGGGCTGCCGGTGGGTTTCCGTTCCGGGCTAGGGTTAGGTTTAGGGAACGGCAAGGCTGAGGGCACAGGTGAGGGTGCGGACACGTGCTAGGGTCGGGGCACGTGCGGATGCGCGGGTCAGTGTCCGCGTACGGATTAGGATGAGGGTACGGCGGAGGCTAAGGTGTGGGGCTGCCGGTGGGTTTCCGTTCCGGGCTAGGGTTAGGGTTAGGGAACGGCAAGGCTGAGGGCACAGGTGAGGGTGCGGACACGTGCTAGGGTCGGGGCCCGTGCCGACGCGCGGGTCAGTGTCCGCGTACGTATTAGGATGAGGGTACGGCGGAGGCTAAGGTGTGGGGCTGCCGGTGGGTTTCCGTTCCGGGCTAGGGTTAGGTTTAGGGAACGGCAAGGCTGAGGGCACAGGTGAGGGTGCGGACACGTGCTAGGGTCGGGGCACGTGCGGATGCGCGGGTCAGTGTCCGCGTACGGATTAGGATGAGGGTACGGCGGAGGCTAAGGTGTGGGGCTGCCGGTGGGTTTCCGTTCCGGGCTAGGGTTAGGGTTAGGGAACGGCAAGGCTGAGGGCACAGGTGAGGGTGCGGACACGTGCTAGGGTCGGGGCACGTGCCGACGCGCGGGTCAGTGTCCGCGTACGTATTAGGATGAGGGTACGGCGGAGGCTAAGGTGTGGGGCTGCCGGTGGGTTTCTGTTCTGGGATAGGGTTAGGGTTAGGGAACGGCAAGGCTGAGGGCACAGGTGAGGGTGCGGAGACGTGCTAGGGTCGGGGCTCGTGCAGACTCGCGGGTCAGTGTCCGCGTACGGATTAGGATGAGGGTACGGCGGAGGCTAAGGTGTGGGGCTGCCGGTGGGTTTCCGTTCCGGGCTAGGGTTAGGGTTAGGGAACGGCAAGGCTGAGGGCACAGGTGAGGGTGCGGACACGTGCTAGGGTCGGGGCACGTGCGGACGCGCGGGTCAGTGTCCGCGTACGGATTAGGATGAGGGTACGGCGGAGGCTAAGGTGTGGGGCTGCCGGTGGGTTTCCGTTCCGGGCTAGGGTTAGGTTTAGGGAACGGCAAGGCTGAGGGCACAGGTGAGGGTGCGGACATGTGCTAGGGTCGGGGCACGTGCGGATGCGCGGGTCAGTGTCCGCGTACGGATTAGGATGAGGGTACGGCGGAGGCTAAGGTGTGGGGCTGCCGGTGGGTTTCCGTTCCGGGCTAGGGTTAGGGTTAGGGAACGGCAAGGCTGAGGGCACAGGTGAGGGTGCGGACACGTGCTAGGGTCGGGGCACGTGCGGACGCGCGGGTCAGTGTCCGCGTACGGATTAGGATGAGGGTACGGCGGAGGCTAAGGTGTGGGGCTGCCGGTGGGTTTCCGTTCTGGGATAGGGTTAGGGTTAGGGAACGGCAAGGCTGAGGGCACAGGTGAGGGTGCGGAGACGTGCTAGTGTCGGGGCTCGTGCAGACTCGCGGGTCAGTGTCCGCGTACGTATTAGGATGAGGGTACGGCGGAGGCTAAGGTGTGGGGCTGCCGGTGGGTTTCCGTTCCGGGCTAGGGTTAGGGTTAGGGAACGGCAAGGCTGAGGGCACAGGTGAGGGTGCGGACACGTGCTAGGGTCGGGGCACGTGCGGACGCGCGGGTAAGTGTCCGCGTATGGATTAGGATGAGGGTACGGCGGAGGCTAAGGTGTGGGGCTGACGGTGGGTTTCCGTTACGGGCTACGGTTAGGGGTAGGGGACGGCAAGGCTGAGGGCACAGGTGAGGGTGCGGAGACGTGCTAGGGTCGGGGCACGTGCGGACGCGCGGGTCAGTGTCCGCGTACGGATTAGGATGAGGGTACGGCGGAGGCTAAGGTGTGGGGTTGCCCGTGGGTTTGCGTTCGGGCTAGGGTTAGGGTTAGGGAACGGCAAGGCTGAGGGCACAGGTGAGGGTGCGGACACGTGCTAGGGTCGGGGCACGTGCGGACGCACGGGTCAGTGTCCGCGTACGGATTATGATGAGGGTACGGCGGAGGCTAAGGTGTGGGGCTGCCGGTGGGTTTCCGTTCCGGGCTAGGGTTAGGGTTAGGGAACGGCAAGGCTGAGGGCACAGGTGAGGGTGCGGACACGTGCTAGGGTCGGGGCACGTGCGGACGTGCGGGTCAGTGTCCGCGTACGGATTAGGATGAGGGTACGGCGGAGGCTAAGGTGTGGGGCTGCCGGTGGGTTTCCGTTCCGGGCTAGGGTTAGGGTTAGGGAACGTCAAGGCTGAGGGCACAGGTCAGGGTGCGGACACGTGCTAGGGTCGGAGCACGTGCGGACGCGCGGGTCAGTGTCCGCGTACGGATTAGGATGAGGGTACGGCGGAGGCTAAGTTGTGGGGCTGCCGGTGGGTTTCCGTTCCGGGCTAGGTTTAGGGTTAGGGAACGGTAAGGCTGAGGGCACAGGTGAGGGTGCGGACACGTGCTAGGGTCGGGCACGTGCGGACGCGCGGGTCAGTGTCCGCGTACGGATTAGGATGAGGGTACGGCGGAGGCTAAGGTGTGGGGCTCCCGGTGGGTTTCCCTTTTGGGCTAGGGTTAGGGTTAGGGAACGGCAAGGCTGAGGGCAGAGGCGAGGGTGCGGACACGTGCTAGGTTCGTGCCACGTGCGGACGCGCGGGTCAGTGTCCGCATACGGTTTAGGATGAGGGTACGGCGGAGGCTAAGGTGTGGGGCTGCCGGTGGGTTTCCATTCCGGGCTAGGGTTAGGGTTAGGGAACGGCAAGGCTGAGGGCACAAGCGAGGGTGCGGACAAGTGCTAGGGTCGGGGCACGTGCGGACGCGCGGGTCAGTGTCCGCGTACGGATTAGGATGAGGGTACGGCGGAGGCTAAGGCGTGGGGCTGCCGGTGGGTTTCCGTTCCGGGCTAGTGTTAGGGTTAGGGAACGGCAAGGCTGAGGGCACAGGTGAGGGTGCGGACACGTGCTAGGGTCGGGGCACGTGCGGACGCGCGGGTCAGTGTCCGCGTACGGATTAGGATGAGGGTACGGCGGAGGCTAAGGTGTGGGGCTGCCGGTGGGTTTCCGTTCCGGGCTAGGGTTAGGGTTAGGGAACGGCAAGGCTGAGGGCACAGGTGAGGGTGCGGACACGTGCTAGGGTCGGGGCACGTGCGGACGCGCGGGTCAGTGTCCGCCTACGGATTAGGATAAGGATACGGCGGAGGCTAAGGTGTGGGGCTGCCCGTGGGTTTCCGTTTCGGGCTAGGGTTAGGGTTAGGGAACGGCAAGGCTGAGGGCACAGGTCAGGGTGCGGACACGTGCTAGGGTCGGGGCACGTGCGGACGCGCGTGTCAGTGTCCGCGTACGGATTAGGATGAGGGTACGGCGGAGGCTAAGGTGTGGGGCTGCCGGTGGGTTTCCGTTCCGGGCTAGGGTTAGGGTTAGGGAACGGCAAGGCTGAGGGCACAGGTGAGGGTGCGGACACGTGCTAGGGTCGGGGCACGTGCGGACGCGCGGGTCTGTGTCCGCGTACGGATTAGGATGAGGGTACGGCGGAGGCTAAGGTGTGGGGCTGCCGGTGGGTTTCCGTTCCGGGCTAGGGTTAGGGTTAGGGAACGGCAAGGTTGAGGGCACAGGTGAGGGTGCGGACACGTGCTAGGGTCGGGGCACGTGCGGACGCGCGGTTCAGTGTCCTCGTACGGATTAGGATGAGGGTACGGCGGAGGCTAAGGTGTGGGGCTGCCGGTGGGTTTCCGTTCCGGGCTAGGGTTAGGGTTAGGGAACGGCAAGGCTGAGGGCACAGGTGAGGGTGCGGACACGTTCTAGGGTCGGGGCACGTGCGGACGCGCGGGTCAGTGTCCGCGTACGGATTAGGATGAGGGTACGGCGGAGGCTAAGGTGTGGGGCTGCCGGTGGGTTTCCGTTCCGGGCTAGGGTTAGGGTTAGGGAACGGCAAGGCTGAGGGCACAGGTGAGGGTGCGGACACGTGCTAGGGTCGGGGCACGGGCGGACGCGCGGGTCAGTGTCCGCGTACGGATTAGGATGAGGGTACCGCGGAGGCTAAGGTGTGGGGCTGCCGGTGGGTTTCCGTTCCGGGCTAGGGTTAGGGTTAGGGAACGGCAAGGCTGAGGGCACAGGTGAGGGTGCGGACACGTGCTAGGGTCGGGGCACGTGCGGACGCGCGGGTCACTGTCCGCGTACGGATTAGGATGAGGGTACGGCGGAGGCTAAGGTGTGGGGCTACCGGTGGGTTTCCGTTCCGGGCTAGGGTTACGGTTAGGGAACGGCAAGGCTGAGGGCACAGGTGAGGGTGCGGACACGTGCTAGGGTCGGGGCACGTGCGGACGCGCGGGTCAGTGTCCGCGTACGGATTAGGATGAGGGTACGGTGGAGGCTAAGGTGTGGGGCTGCCGGTGGGTTTCCGTTCCGGGCTAGGGTAAGGGTTAGGGAACGGCAAGGCTGAGGGCACAGGTGAGGGTGCGGACACGTGCTAGGGTCGGAGCACGTGCGGATGCGCGGGTCAGTGTCCGCGTACGGATTAGGATGAGGGTACGGCGGAGGCTAAGGTGTGGGGCTGCCCGTGGGTTTCCGTTCCAGGCTAGGGTTAGGGTTAGGGAACGGCAAGGCTGAGGGCACAGGTGAGGGTGCGGACACGTGCTAGGGTCGGGGCACGTGCGGACGCGCGGGTCAGTGTCCGCGTACGGATTAGGATGAGGGTACGGCGGAGGCTAAGGTGTGGGGCTGCCCGTGGGTTTCCGTTCCAGGTTAGGTTTAGGGTTAGGGAACGGCAAGGCTGAGGGCACAGGTGAGGGTGCGGACACGTGCTAGGGTCGGGGCACGTGCGGACGCGCGGGTCAGTGTCCGCGTACGGATTAGGATGAGGGTACGGCGGAGGCTAAGGTGTGGGGCTGCCGGTGGGTTTCCGTTCCGGGCTAGGGTTAGGGTTAGGGAACGGCAAGGCTGAGGGCACAGGTGAGGGTGCGGACACGTGCTAGGGTCGGGGCACGTGCGGACGCGCGGGTCAGTGTCCGCGTACGGATTAGGATGAGGGTACGGCGGAGGCTAAGGTGTGGGGCTGCCGGTGGGTTTCCGTTCCGGGCTAGGGTTAGGGTTAGGGAACGGCAAGGCTGAGGGCACAGATGAGGGTGCGGACACGTGCTAGGGTCGGGGCACGTGCGGACGCGCGGGTCTGTGTCCGCGTACGGATTAGGATGAGGGTACGGCGGAGGCTAAGGTGTGGGGCTGCCGGTGGGTTTCCGTTCCGGGCTAGGGTTAGGGTTAGGGAACGGCAAGGCTGAGGGCACAGGTGAGGGTGCGGACACGTGCTAGGGTCGGGGCACGTGCGGACGCGCGGGTCAGTGTCCGCGTACGGATTAGGATGAGGGTACGGCGGAGGCTAAGGTGTGGGGCTGCCGGTGGGTTTCCGTTCCGGGCTAGGGTTAGGGTTAGGGAACGGCAAAGCTGAGGGCACAGGTGAGGGTGCGGACACGTCCTAGGGTCGGGGCACGTGCGGACGCGCGGGTCAGTGTCCGCGTACGGATTAGGATGAGGGTACGGCGGAGGCTAAGGTGTGGGGCTGCCGGTGGGTTTCCGTTCCGGGCTAGGGTTAGGGTTAGGGAACAGCAAGGCTGAGGGCACAGGTGAGGGTGCGGACACGTGCTAGGGTCGGAGCACGTGCGGACGCCCGGGTCAGTGTCAGCGTACGGATTAGGATGAGGGTACCGCGGAGGCTAAGGTGTGGGGCTGCCGGTGGGTTTCCGTTCCGGGCTAGGGTTAGGGTTAGGGAACGGCAAGGCTGAGGGCACAGGTGAGGGTGCGGACACGTGCTAGGGTCGGGGCACGTGCGGACGCGTGGGTCAGTGTCCGCGTACGGATTAGGATGAGGGTACGGCGGAGGCTAAGGTGTGGGGCTGCCGGTGGGTTTCCGTTCCGGGCTAGGGTTAGGTTTAGGGAACGGCAAGGCTGAGGGCACAGGTGAGGGTGCGGACACGTGCTAGGGTCGGGGCACGTGCGGATGCGCGGGTCAGTGTCCGCGTACGGATTAGGATGAGGGTACGGCGGAGGCTAAGGTGTGGGGCTGCCGGTGGGTTTCCGTTCCGGGCTAGGGTTAGGGTTAGGGAACGGCAAGGCTGAGGGCACAGGTGAGGGTGCGGACACGTGCTAGGGTCGGGGCCCGTGCCGACGCGCGGGTCAGTGTCCGCGTACGTATTAGGATGAGGGTACGGCGGAGGCTAAGGTGTGGGGCTGCCGGTGGGTTTCCGTTCCGGGCTAGGGTTAGGTTTAGGGAACGGCAAGGCTGAGGGCACAGGTGAGGGTGCGGACACGTGCTAGGGTCGGGGCACGTGCGGATGCGCGGGTCAGTGTCCGCGTACGGATTAGGATGAGGGTACGGCGGAGGCTAAGGTGTGGGGCTGCCGGTGGGTTTCCGTTCCGGGCTAGGGTTAGGGTTAGGGAACGGCAAGGCTGAGGGCACAGGTGAGGGTGCGGACACGTCCTAGGGTCGGGGCACGTGCCGACGCGCGGGTCAGTGTCCGCGTACGTATTAGGATGAGGGTACGGCGGAGGCTAAGGTGTGGGGCTGCCGGTGGGTTTCCGTTCTGGGATAGGGTTAGGGTTAGGGAACGGCAAGGCTGAGGGCACAGGTGAGGGTGCGGAGACGTGCTAGGGTCGGGGCTCGTGCAGACTCGCGGGTCAGTGTCCGCGTACGGATTAGGATGAGGGTACGGCGGAGGCTAAGGTGTGGGGCTGCCGGTGGGTTTCCGTTCCGGGCTAGGGTTAGGGTTAGGGAACGGCAAGGCTGAGGGCACAGGTGAGGGTGCGGACACGTGCTAGGGTCGGGGCACGTGCGGACGCGCGGGTCAGTGTCCGCGTACGGATTAGGATGAGGGTACGGCGGAGGCTAAGGTGTGGGGCTGCCGGTGGGTTTCCGTTCCGGGCTAGGGTTAGGTTTAGGGAACGGCAAGGCTGAGGGCACAGGTGAGGGTGCGGACATGTGCTAGGGTCGGGGCACGTGCGGATGCGCGGGTCAGTGTCCGCGTACGGATTAGGATGAGGGTACGGCGGAGGCTAAGGTGTGGGGCTGCCGGTGGGTTTCCGTTCCGGGCTAGGGTTAGGGTTAGGGAACGGCAAGGCTGAGGGCACAGGTGAGGGTGCGGACACGTGCTAGGGTCGGGGCACGTGCGGATGCGCGGGTCAGTGTCCGCGTACGTATTAGGATGAGGGTACGGCGGAGGCTAAGGTGTGGGGCTGCCGGTGGGTTTCCGTTCTGGGATAGGGTTAGGGTTAGGGAACGGCAAGGCTGAGGGCACAGGTGAGGGTGCGGAGACGTGCTAGTGTCGGGGCTCGTGCAGACTCGCGGGTCAGTGTCCGCGTACGTATTAGGATGAGGGTACGGCGGAGGCTAAGGTGTGGGGCTGCCGGTGGGTTTCCGTTCCGGGCTAGGGTTAGGGTTAGGGAACGGCAAGGCTGAGGGCACAGGTGAGGGTGCGGACACGTGCTAGGGTCGGGGCACGTGCGGACGCGCGGGTAAGTGTCCGCGTATGGATTAGGATGAGGGTACGGCGGAGGCTAAGGTGTGGGGCTGCCGGTGGGTTTCCGTTACGGGCTACGGTTAGGGGTAGGGGACGGCAAGGCTGAGGGCACAGGTGAGGGTGCGGAGACGTGCTAGGGTCGGGGCACGTGTGGACGCGCGGGTCAGTGTCCGCGTACGGATTAGGATGAGGGTACGGCGGAGGCTAAGGTGTGGGGTTGCCCGTGGGTTTGCGTTCGGGCTAGGGTTAGGGTTAGGGAACGGCAAGGCTGAGGGCACAGGTGAGGGTGCGGACACGTGCTAGGGTCGGGGCACGTGCGGACGCGCGGGTCAGTGTCCGCGTACGGATTATGATGAGGGTACGGCGGAGGCTAAGGTGTGGGGCTGCCGGTGGGTTTCCGTTCCGGGCTAGGGTTAGGGTTAGGGAACGGCAAGGCTGAGGGCACAGGTGAGGGTGCGGACACGTGCTAGGGTCGGGGCACGTGCGGACGTGCGGGTCAGTGTCCGCGTACGGATTAGGATGAGGGTACGGCGGAGGCTAAGGTGTGGGGCTGCCGGTGGGTTTCCGTTCCGGGCTAGGGTTAGGGTTAGGGAACGGCAAGGCTGAGGACACAGGTGAGGGTGCGGACACATGCTAGGGTCGGGGCACGTGCGGACGCGCGGGTCAGTGTCCGCGTACGGATTAGGATGAGGGTACGGCGGAGGCTAAGGTGTGGGGCTGACGGTGGGTTTCCGTTCCGGGCTAGGGTTAGGGTTAGGGAACGGCAAGGCTGAGGGCACAGGTGAGGGTGCGGACACGTGCTAGGGTCGGGGCACGTGCGGACGCGCGGGTCAGTGTCCGCGTACGGATTAGGATGAGGGTACGGCGGTGGCTAAGGTGTGGGGCTGCCGGTGGGTTTCCGTTCCGGGCTAGGGTTAGGGTTAGGGAACGGCAAGGCTGAGGGCACAGGTGAGGGTGCGGACACGTGCTAGGGTCGGGGCACGTGCGGACACGTGGGTCAGTGTCCGCGTACGGATTAGGATGAGGGTACGGCGGAGGCTAAGGTGTGGGGCTGCCGGTGGGTTTCCGTTCAGGGCTAGGGTTAGGGTTAGGGAACGTCAAGGCTGAGGGCACAGGTCAGGGTGCGGACACGTGCTAGGGTCGGAGCACGTGCGGACGCGCGGGTCAGTGTCCGCGTACGGATTAGGATGAGGGTACGGCGGAGGCTAAGTTGTGGGGCTGCCGGTGGGTTTCCGTTCCGGGCTAGGTTTAGGGTTAGGGAACGGTAAGGCTGAGGGCACAGGTGAGGGTGTGGACACGTGCTAGGGTCGGGCACGTGCGGACGCGCGGGTCCGTGTCCGCGTACGGATTAGGATGAGGGTACGGCGGAGGCTAAGGTGTGGGGCTCCCGGTGGGTTTCCCTTTTGGGCTAGGGTTAGGGTTAGGGAACGGCAAGGCTGAGGGCAGAGGCGAGGGTGCGGACACGTGCTAGGTTCGTGCCACGTGCGGACGCGCGGGTCAGTGTCCGCATACGGTTTAGGATGAGGGTACGGCGGAGGCTAAGGTGTGGGGCTGCCGGTGGGTTTCCATTCCGGGCTAGGGTTAGGGTTAGGGAACGGCAAGGCTGAGGGCACAAGCGAGGGTGCGGACAAGTGCTAGGGTCGGGGCACGTGCGGACGCGCGGGTCAGTGTCCGCGTACGGATTAGGATGAGGGTACGGCGGAGGCTAAGGCGTGGGGCTGCCGGTGGGTTTCCATTCCGGGCTAGGGCTAGGGTTAGGGAACGGCAAGGCTGAGGGCACAGGTGAGGGTGCGGACACGTGCTAGGGTCGGGGCACGTGCGGACGCGCGGGTCAGTGTCCGCGTACGGATTAGGATGAGGGTACGGCGGAGGCTAAGGTGTGGGGCTGCCGGTGGGTTTCCGTTCCGGGCTAGGGTTAGGGTTAGGGAACGGCAAGGCTGAGGGCACAGGTGAGGGTGCGGACACGTGCTAGGGTCGGGGCACGTGCGGACGCGCGGGTCAGTGTCCGCCTACGGATTAGGATAAGGATACGGCGGAGGCTAAGGTGTGGGGCTGCCCGTGGGTTTCCGTTTCGGGCTAGGGTTAGGGTTAGGGAACGGCAAGGCTGAGGGCACAGGTCAGGGTGCGGACACGTGCTAGGGTCGGGACACGTGCGGACGCGCGTGTCAGTGTCCGCGTACGGATTAGGATGAGGGTACGGCGGAGGCTAAGGTGTGGGGCTGCCGGTGGGTTTCCGTTCCGGGCTAGGGTTAGGGTTAGGGAACGGCAAGGCTGAGGGCACAGGTGAGGGTGCGGACACGTGCTAGGGTCGGGGCACGTGCGGACGCGCGGGTCTGTGTCCGCGTACAGATTAGGATGAGGGTACGGCGGAGGCTAAGGTGTGGGGCTGCCGGTGGGTTTCCGTTCCGGGCTAGGGTTAGGGTTAGGGAACGGCAAGGTTGAGGGCACAGGTGAGGGTGCGGACACGTGCTAGGGTCGGGGCACGTGCGGACGCGCGGTTCAGTGTCCGCGTACGGATTAGGATGAGGGTACGGCGGAGGCTAAGGTGTGGGGCTGCCGGTGGGTTTCCGTTCCGGGCTAGGGTTAGGGTTAGGGAACGGCAAGGCTGAGGGCACAGGTGAGGGTGCGGACACGTTCTAGGGTCGGGGCACGTGCGGACGCGCGGGTCAGTGTCCGCGTACGGATTAGGATGAGGGTACGGCGGAGGCTAAGGTGTGGGGCTGCCGGTGGGTTTCCGTTCCGGGCTAGGGTTAGGGTTAGGGAACGGCAAGGCTGAGGGCACAGGTGAGGGTGCGGACACGTGCTAGGGTCGGGGCACGTGCGGACGCGCGGGTCAGTGTCCGCGTACGGATTAGGATGAGGGTACCGCGGAGGCTAAGGTGTGGGGCTGCCGGTGGGTTTCCGTTCCGGGCTAGGGTTAGGGTTAGGGAACGGCAAGGCTGAGGGCACAGGTGAGGGTGCGGACACGTGCTAGGGTCGGGGCACGTGCGGACGCGCGGGTCACTGTCCGCGTACGGATTAGGATGAGGGTACGGCGGAGGCTAAGGTGTGGGGCTACCGGTGGGTTTCCGTTCCGGGCTAGGGTTACGGTTAGGGAACGGCAAGGCTGAGGGCACAGGTGAGGGTGCGGACACGTGCTAGGGTCGGGGCACGTGCGGACGCGCGGGTCAGTGTCCGCGTACGGATTAGGATGAGGGTACGGTGGAGGCTAAGGTGTGGGGCTGCCGGTGGGTTTCCGTTCCGGGCTAGGGTAAGGGTTAGGGAACGGCAAGGCTGAGGGCATAGGTGAGGGTGCGGACACGTGCTAGGGTCGGAGCACGTGCGGATGCGCGGGTCAGTGTCCGCGTACGGATTAGGATGAGGGTACGGCGGAGGCTAAGGTGTGGGGCTGCCGGTAGGTTTCCGTTCCGGGCTAGGGTTAGGGTTAGGGAACGGCAAGGCTGAGGGCACAGGTGAGGGTGCGGACACGTGCTAGGGTCGGGGCACGTGCGGACGCGCGGGTCAGTGTCCGCGTACGGATTAGGATGAGGGTACGGCGGAGGCTAAGGTGTGGGGCTGCCGGTGGGTTTCCGTTCCGGGCTAGGGTTAGGGTTAGGGAACGGCAAGGCTGAGGGCACAGGTGAGGGTGCGGACACGTGCTAGGGTCGGGGCACGTGCGGACGCGCGGGTCAGTGTCCGCGTACGGATTAGGATGAGGGTACGGCGGAGGCTAAGGTGTGGGGCTGCCGGTGGGTTTCCGTTCCGGGCTAGGGTTAGGGTTAGGGAACGGCAAGGCTGAGGGCACAGGTGAGGGTGCGGACACGTGCTAGGGTCGGGGCACGTGCGGACGCGCGGGTCAGTGTCCGCGTACGGATTAGGATGAGGGTACGGCGGAGGCTAAGGTGTGGGGCTGCCGGTGGGTTTCCGTTCCGGGCTAGGGTTAGGGTTAGGGAACGGCAAGGTTGAGGGCACAGGTGAGGGTGCGGACACGTGCTAGGGTCGGGGCACGTGCGGACACGCGGGTCAGTGTCCGCGTACGGATTAGGATGAGGGTACGGCGGAGGCTAAGGTGTGGGGCTGCCGGTGGGTTTCCGTTCCGGGCTAGGGTTAGGGTTAGGGAACGGCAAGGCTGAGGGCACAGGTGAGGGTGCGGACACGTGCTAGGGTCGGGGCACGTGCGGACGCGAGGGTCAGTGTCCACGTACGGATTAGGATGAGGGTACGGCGGAGGCTAAGGTGTGGGGCTGCCGGTGGGTTTCCGTTCCGGGCTAGGGTTAGGGTTAGGGAACGGCAAGGCTGAGGGCACAGGTGAGGGTGCGGACACGTGCTAGGGTCGGGGCACGTGCGGACGCGCGGGTCAGTGTCCGCGTACGGATTAGGATGAGGGTACCGCGGAGGCTAAGGTTTGGGGCTGCCGGTGGGTTTCCGTTCCGGGCTAGGGTTAGGGTTAGGGAACGGCAAGGCTGAGGGCACAGGTGAGGGTGCGGACACGTGCTAGGGTCGGGGCACGTGCGGACGCGCGGGCCAGTGTCCGCGTACGGATTAGGATGAGGGTACGGCGGAGGCTAAGGTGTGGGGCTGCCGGTGGGTTTCCGTTCCGGGCTAGGGTTAGGGTTAGGGAACGGCAAGGCTGAGGGCACAGGTGAGGGTGCGGACACGTGCTAGGGTCGGGGCACGTGCGGACGCGCGGGTCAGTGTCCGCGTACGGATTAGGATGAGGGTACGGCGAAGGGTAAGGTGTGGGGCTGACGGTGGGTTTCCGTTCCGGGCTAGGGTTAGGGTTAGGGAACGGCAAGGCTGAGGGCACAGGTGAGGGTGCGGACACGTGCTAGGGTCGGGGCACGTGCGGACGCGCGGGTCAGTGTCCGCGTACGGATTAGGATGAGGGTACGGCGGAGGCTAAGGTGTGGGGCTGCCGGTGGGTTTCCATTCCGGGCTAGGGTTAGGGTTAGGGAACGGCAAGGCTGAGGGCACAGGTGAGGGTGCGGACACGTGCTAGGGTCGGGGCACGTGCGGACGCGCGGGTCAGTGTCCGCGTACGGATTAGGATGAGGGTACGGCGGAGGCTAAGGTGTGGGGCTGCCGGTGGGTTTCCGTTCCGGGCTAGGGTTAGGGTTAGGGAACGGCAAGGCTGAGGGCACAGGTGAGGGTGCGGACATGTGCTAGGGTCGGGGCACGTGCGGACGCGCGGGTCAGTGTCCGCGTACGGATTAGGATGAGGGTACGGCGGAGGCTAAGGTGTGGGGCTGCCGGTGGGTTTCCGTTCCGGGCTAGGGTTAGGGTTAGGGAACGGCAAGGCTGAGGGCACAGGTGAGGGTGCGGACACGTGCTAGGGTCGGGGCACGTGCGGACGCGCGGGTCAGTGTCCGCGTACGGATTAGGATGAGGGTACGGCGAAGGGTAAGGTGTGGGGCTGACGGTGGGTTTCCGTTCCGGGCTAGGGTTAGGGTTAGGGAACGGCAAGGCTGAGGGCACAGGTGAGGGTGCGGACACGTGCTAGGGTCGGGGCACGTGCGGACGCGCGGGTCAGTGTCCGCGTACGGATTAGGATGAGGGTACGGCGGAGGCTAAGGTGTGGGGCTGCCGGTGGGTTTCCATTCCGGGCTAGGGTTAGGGTTAGGGAACGGCAAGGCTGAGGGCACAGGTGAGGGTGCGGACACGTGCTAGGGTCGGGGCACGTGCGGACACGCGGGTCAGTGTCCGCGTACGGATTAGGATGAGGGTACGGCGGAGGCTAAGGTGTGGGGCTGCCGGTGGGTTTCCGTTCAGGGCTAGGGTTAGGGTTAGGGAACGGCAAGGCTGAGGGCACAGGTGAGGGTGCGGAGACGTGATAGGGTCGGGGCACGTGCGGACGCGCGGGTCAGTGTCCGCGTACGGATTAGGATGAGGGTACGGCAGAGGCTAAGGTGTGGGGCTGCCGGTGGGTTTCCGTTCCGGGCTAGGGTTAGGGTTAGGGAACGGCAAGGCTGAGGGCACAGGTGAGGGTGCGGACACGTGCTAGGGTCGGGGCACGTGCGGACGCGCGGGTCAGTGTCCGCGTACGGATTAGGATGAGGGTACGGCGGAGGCTAAGGTGTGGGGCTGCCGGTGGGTTTCCGTTCCGGGGTAGGGTTAGGGTTAGGGAACGGCAAGGCTGAGGCCACAGGTGAGGGTGCGGACACGTGCTAGGGTCGGGGCACGTGCGGACGCGCGGGTCAGTGTCCGCGTACGGATTAGGATGAGGGTACGGCGGAGGCTAAGGTGTGGGGCTGCCGGTGGGTTTCCGTTCCGGGCTAGGGTTAGGGTTAGGGAACGGCAAGGCTGAGGGCACAGGTGAGGGTGCGGACACGTGCTAGGGTCGGGGCACGTGCGGACGCGCGGGTCTGTGTCCGCGTACGGATGAGGATGAGGGTACGGCGGAGGCTAAGGTGTGGGGCTGCCGGTGGGTTTCCTTTCCGGGCTAGGGTTAGGGTTAGGGAACGGCAAGGCTGAGGGCACAGGTGAGGGTGCGGAGACGTGCTAGGGTCGGGGCACGTGCGGACGCGCGGGTCAGTGTCCGCGTACGGATTAGGATGAGGGTACGGCAGAGGCTAAGGTGTGGGGCTGCCGGTGGGTTTCCGTTCCGGGCTAGGGTTAGGGTTAGGGAACGGCAAGGCTGAGGGCACAGGTGAGGGTGCGGACACGTGCTAGGGTCGGGGCACGTGCGGACGCGCCGGTCAGTGTCCGCGTACGGATTAGGATGAGGGTACGACGGAGGCTAAGGTGTGGGGCTGCCGGTGGGTTTCCGTTCCGGGCTAGGGTTAGGGTTAGGGAACGGCAAGGCTGAGGGCACAGGTGAGGGTGCGGACACGTGCTAGGGTCGGGGCACGTGCGGACGCGCGGGTCAGTGTCCGCGTACGGATTAGGATGAGGGTACGGCGGAGGCTAAGGTGTGGGGCTGCCGGTGGGTTTCCGTTTCGGGCTAGGGTTAGGGTTAGGGAACGGCAAGGCTGAGGGCACAGGTCAGGGTGCGGACACGTGCTAGGGTCGGGGCACGTGCGGACGCGCGTGTCAGTGTCCGCGTACGGATTAGGATGAGGGTACGGCGGAGGCTAAGGTGTGGGGCTGCCGGTGGGTTTCCGTTCCGGGCTAGGGTTAGGGTTAGGGAACGGCAAGGCTGAGGGCACAGGTGAGGGTGCGGACACGTGCTAGGGTCGGGGCACGTGCGGACGCGCGGGTCTGTGTCCGCGTACGGATTAGGATGAGGGTACGGCGGAGGCTAAGGTGTGGGGCTGCCGGTGGGTTTCCGTTCCGGGCTAGGGTTAGGGTTAGGGAACGGCAAGGTTGAGGGCACAGGTGAGGGTGCGGACACGTGCTAGGGTCGGGGCACGTGCGGACGCGCGGGTCAGTGTCCGCGTACGGATTAGGATGAGGGTACGGCGGAGGCTAAGGTGTGGGGCTGCCGGTGGGTTTCCGTTCCGGGCTAGGGTTAGGGTTAGGGAACGGCAAGGCTGAGGGCACAGGTGAGGGTGCGGACACGTTCTAGGGTCGGGGCACGTGCGGACGCGCGGGTCAGTGTCCGCGTACGGATTAGGATGAGGGTACGGCGGAGGCTAAGGTGTGGGGCTGCCGGTGGGTTTCCGTTCCGGGCTAGGGTTAGGGTTAGGGAACGGCAAGGCTGAGGGCACAGGTGAGGGTGCGGACACGTGCTAGGGTCGGGGCACGTGCGGACGCGCGGGTCAGTGTCCGCGTACGGATTAGGATGAGGGTACCGCGGAGGCTAAGGTTTGGGGCTGCCGGTGGGTTTCCGTTCCGGGCTAGGGTTAGGGTTAGGGAACGGCAAGGCTGAGGGCACAGGTGAGGGTGCGGACACGTGCTAGGGTCGGGGCACGTGCGGACGCGCGGGTCAGTGTCCGTGTACGGATTAGGATGAGGGTACGGTGGAGGCTAACGTGTGGGGCTGCCGGTGGGTTTCCGTTCCGGGCTAGGGTTACGGTTAGGGAACGGCAAGGCTGAGGGCACAGGTGAGGGTGCGGACACGTGCTAGGGTCGGGGCACGTGCGGACGCGCGGGTCAGTGTCCGTGTACGGATTAGGATGAGGGTACGGTGGAGGCTAACGTGTGGGGCTGCCGGTGGGTTTCCGTTCCGGGCTAGGGTTAGGGTTAGGGAACGGCAAGGCTGAGGGCACAGGTGAGGGTGCGGACACGTGCTAGGGTCGGAGCACGTGCGGATGCGCGGGTCAGTGTCCGCGTACGGATTAGGATGAGGGTACGGCGGAGGCTAAGGTGTGGGGCTGCCGGTAGGTTTCCGTTCCGGGCTAGGGTTAGGGTTAGGGAACGGCAAGGCTGAGGGCACAGGTGAGGGTGCGGACACGTGCTAGGGTCGGGGCACGTGCGGACGCGCGGGTCAGTGTCCGCGTACGGATTAGGATGAGGGTACGGCGGAGGCTAAGGTGTGGGGCTGCCGGTGGGTTTCCGTTCCGGGCTAGGGTTAGGGTTAGGGAACGGCAAGGCTGAGGGCACAGGTGAGGGTGCGGACACGTGCTAGGGTTGGGGCACGTGCGGACGCGCGGGTCAGTGTCCGCGTACGGATTAGGATGAGGGTACGGCGGAGGCTAAGGTGTGGGGCTGCCGGTGGGTTTCCGTTCCGGGCTAGGGTTAGGGTTAGGGAACGGCAAGGCTGAGGGCACAGGTGAGGGTGCGGACACGTGCTAGGGTCGGGGCACGTGCGGACGCGCGGGTCAGTGTCCGCGTACGGATTAGGATGAGGGTACGGCGGAGGCTAAGGTGTGGGGCTGCCGGTGGGTTTCCGTTCCGGGCTAGGGTTAGGGTTAGGGAACGGCAAGTTTGAGGGCACAGGTGAGGGTGCGGACACGTGCTAGGGTCGGGGCACGTGCGGACACGCGGGTCAGTGTCCGCGTACGGATTAGGATGAGGGTACGGCGGAGGCTAAGGTGTGGGGCTGCCGGTGGGTTTCCGTTCCGGGCTAGGGTTAGGGTTAGGGAACGGCAAGGCTGAGGGCACAGGTGAGGGTGTGGACACGTGCTAGGGTCGGGGCACGTGCGGACGCGAGGGTCAGTGTCCGCGTACGGATTAGGATGAGGGTACGGCGGAGGCTAAGGTGTGGGGCTGCCGGTGGGTTTCCGTTCCGGGCTAGGGTTAGGGTTAGGGAACGGCAAGGCTGAGGGCACAGGTGAGGGTGCGGACACGTGCTAGGGTCGGGGCACGTGCAGACACGCGGGTCAGTGTCCGCGTACGGATTAGGATGAGGGTACCGCGGAGGCTAAGGTGTGGGGCTGCCGGTGGGTTTCCGTTCCGGGCTAGGGTTAGGGTTAGGGAACGGCAAGGCTGAGGGCACAGGTGAGGGTGCGGACACGTGCTAGGGTCGGGGCACGTGCGGACGCGCGGGTCAGTGTCCGCGTACGGATTAGGATGAGGGTACGGCGGAGGCTAAGGTGTGGGGCTGACGGTGGGTTTCCGTTCCGGGCTAGGGTTAGGGTTAGGGAACGGCAAGGCTGAGGGCACAGGTGAGGGTGCGGACACGTGCTAGGGTCAGGGCACGTGCGGACGCGCGGGTCAGTGTCCGCGTACGGATTAGGATGAGGGTACGGCGGAGGCTAAGGTGTGGGGCTGCCGGTGGGTTTCCGTTCCGGGCTAGGGTTAGGGTTAGGGAACGGCAAGGCTGAGGGCACAGGTGAGGGTGCGGACACGTGCTAGGGTCGGGGCACGTGCGGACGCGCGGGTCACTGTCCGCGTACGGATTAGGATGAGGGTACGGCGGAGGCTAAGGTGTGGGGCTACCGGTGGGTTTCCGTTCCGGGCTAGGGTTACGGTTAGGGAACGGCAAGGCTGAGGGCACAGGTGAGGGTGCGGACACGTGCTAGGGTCGGGGCACGTGCGGACGCGCGGGTCAGTGTCCGCGTACGGATTAGGATGAGGGTACGGTGGAGGCTAAGGTGTGGGGCTGCCGGTGGGTTTCCGTTCCGGGCTAGGGTAAGGGTTAGGGAACGGCAAGGCTGAGGGCACAGGTGAGGGTGCGGACACGTGCTAGGGTCGGAGCACGTGCGGATGCGCGGGTCAGTGTCCGCGTACGGATTAGGATGAGGGTACGGCGGAGGCTAAGGTGTGGGGCTGCCGGTAGGTTTCCGTTCCGGGCTAGGGTTAGGGTTAGGGAACGGCAAGGCTGAGGGCACAGGTGAGGGTGCGGACACGTGCTAGGGTCGGGGCACGTGCGGACGCGCGGGTCAGTGTCCGCGTACGGATTAGGATGAGGGTACGGCGGAGGCTAAGGTGTGGGGCTGCCGGTGGGTTTCCGTTCCGGGCTAGGGTTAGGGTTAGGGAACGGCAAGGCTGAGGGCACAGGTGAGGGTGCGGACACGTGCTAGGGTCGGGGCACGTGCGGACGCGCGGGTCAGTGTCCGCGTACGGATTAGGATGAGGGTACGGCGGAGGCTAAGGTGTGGGGCTGCCGGTGGGTTTCCGTTCCGGGCTAGGGTTAGGGTTAGGGAACGGCAAGGCTGAGGGCACAGGTGAGGGTGCGGACACGTGCTAGGGTCGGGGCACGTGCGGACGCGCGGGTCAGTGTCCGCGTACGGATTAGGATGAGGGTACGGCGGAGGCTAAGGTGTGGGGCTGCCGGTGGGTTTCCGTTCCGGGCTAGGGTTAGGGTTAGGGAACGGCAAGGTTGAGGGCACAGGTGAGGGTGCGGACACGTGCTAGGGTCGGGGCACGTGCGGACACGCGGGTCAGTGTCCGCGTACGGATTAGGATGAGGGTACGGCGGAGGCTAAGGTGTGGGGCTGCCGGTGGGTTTCCGTTCCGGGCTAGGGTTAGGGTTAGGGAACGGCAAGGCTGAGGGCACAGGTGAGGGTGCGGACACGTGCTAGGGTCGGGGCACGTGCGGACGCGAGGGTCAGTGTCCACGTACGGATTAGGATGAGGGTACGGCGGAGGCTAAGGTGTGGGGCTGCCGGTGGGTTTCCGTTCCGGGCTAGGGTTAGGGTTAGGGAACGGCAAGGCTGAGGGCACAGGTGAGGGTGCGGACACGTGCTAGGGTCGGGGCACGTGCGGACGCGCGGGTCAGTGTCCGCGTACGGATTAGGATGAGGGTACCGCGGAGGCTAAGGTGTGGGGCTGCCGGTGGGTTTCCGTTCCGGGCTAGGGTTAGGGTTAGGGAACGGCAAGGCTGAGGGCACAGGTGAGGGTGCGGACACGTGCTAGGGTCGGGGCACGTGCGGACGCGCGGGCCAGTGTCCGCGTACGGATTAGGATGAGGGTACGGCGGAGGCTAAGGTGTGGGGCTGCCGGTGGGTTTCCGTTCCGGGCTAGGGTTAGGGTTAGGGAACGGCAAGGCTGAGGGCACAGGTGAGGGTGCGGACACGTGCTAGGGTCGGGGCACGTGCGGACGCGCGGGTCAGTGTCCGCGTACGGATTACGATGAGGGTACGGCGAAGGGTAAGGTGTGGGGCTGACGGTGGGTTTCCGTTCCGGACTAGGGTTAGGGTTAGGGAACGGCAAGGCTGAGGGCACAGGTGAGGGTGCGGACACGTGCTAGGGTCGGGGCACGTGCGGACGCGCGGGTCAGTGTCCGCGTACGGATTAGGATGAGGGTACGGCGGAGGCTAAGGTGTGGGGCTGCCGGTGGGTTTCCATTCCGGGCTAGGGTTAGGGTTAGGGAACGGCAAGGCTGAGGGCACAGGTGAGGGTGCGGACACGTGCTAGGGTCGGGGCACGTGCGGACGCGCGGGTCAGTGTCCGCGTACGGATTAGGATGAGGGTACGGCGGAGGCTAAGGTGTGGGGCTGCCGGTGGGTTTCCGTTCCGGGCTAGGGTTAGGGTTAGGGAACGGCAAGGCTGAGGGCACAGGTGAGGGTGCGGACACGTGCTAGGGTCGGGGCACGTGCGGACGCGCGGGTCAGTGTCCGCGTACGGATTAGGATGAGGGTACGGCGGAGGCTAAGGTGTGGGGCTGCCGGTGGGTTTCCGTTCCGGGCTAGGGTTAGGGTTAGGGAACGGCAAGGCTGAGGGCACAGGTGAGGGTGCGGACACGTGCTAGGGTCGGGGCACGTGCGGACGCGCGGGTCAGTGTCCGCGTACGGATTAGGATGAGGGTACGGCGAAGGGTAAGGTGTGGGGCTGACGGTGGGTTTCCGTTCCGGGCTAGGGTTAGGGTTAGGGAACGGCAAGGCTGAGGGCACAGGTGAGGGTGCGGACACGTGCTAGGGTCGGGGCACGTGCGGACGCGCGGGTCAGTGTCCGCGTACGGATTAGGATGAGGGTACGGCGGAGGCTAAGGTGTGGGGCTGCCGGTGGGTTTCCATTCCGGGCTAGGGTTAGGGTTAGGGAACGGCAAGGCTGAGGGCACAGGTGAGGGTGCGGACACGTGCTAGGGTCGGGGCACGTGCGGACACGCGGGTCAGTGTCCGCGTACGGATTAGGATGAGGGTACGGCGGAGGCTAAGGTGTGGGGCTGCCGGTGGGTTTCCGTTCAGGGCTAGGGTTAGGGTTAGGGAACGGCAAGGCTGAGGGCACAGGTGAGGGTGCGGAGACGTGATAGGGTCGGGGCACGTGCGGACGCGCGGGTCAGTGTCCGCGTACGGATTAGGATGAGGGTACGGCAGAGGCTAAGGTGTGGGGCTGCCGGTGGGTTTCCGTTCCGGGCTAGGGTTAGGGTTAGGGAACGGCAAGGCTGAGGGCACAGGTGAGGGTGCGGACACGTGCTAGGGTCGGGGCACGTGCGGACGCGCGGGTCAGTGTCCGCGTACGGATTAGGATGAGGGTACGGCGGAGGCTAAGGTGTGGGGCTGCCGGTGGGTTTCCGTTCCGGGGTAGGGTTAGGGTTAGGGAACGGCAAGGCTGAGGCCACAGGTGAGGGTGCGGACACGTGCTAGGGTCGGGGCACGTGCGGACGCGCGGGTCAGTGTCCGCGTACGGATTAGGATGAGGGTACGGCGGAGGCTAAGGTGTGGGGCTGCCGGTGGGTTTCCGTTCCGGGCTAGGGTTAGGGTTAGGGAACGGCAAGGCTGAGGGCACAGGTGAGGGTGCGGACACGTGCTAGGGTCGGGGCACGTGCGGACGCGCGGGTCTGTGTCCGCGTACGGATGAGGATGAGGGTACGGCGGAGGCTAAGGTGTGGGGCTGCCGGTGGGTTTCCTTTCCGGGCTAGGGTTAGGGTTAGGGAACGGCAAGGCTGAGGGCACAGGTGAGGGTGCGGAGACGTGCTAGGGTCGGGGCACGTGCGGACGCGCGGGTCAGTGTCCGCGTACGGATTAGGATGAGGGTACGGCAGAGGCTAAGGTGTGGGGCTGCCGGTGGGTTTCCGTTCCGGGCTAGGGTTAGGGTTAGGGAACGGCAAGGCTGAGGGCACAGGTGAGGGTGCGGACACGTGCTAGGGTCGGGGCACGTGCGGACGCGCCGGTCAGTGTCCGCGTACGGATTAGGATGAGGGTACGACGGAGGCTAAGGTGTGGGGCTGCCGGTGGGTTTCCGTTCCGGGCTAGGGTTAGGGTTAGGGAACGGCAAGGCTGAGGGCACAGGTGAGGGTGCGGACACGTGCTAGGGTCGGGGCACGTGCGGACGCGCGGGTCAGTGTCCGCGTACGGATTAGGATGAGGGTACGGCGGAGGCTAAGGTGTGGGGCTGCCGGTGGGTTTCCGTTTCGGGCTAGGGTTAGGGTTAGGGAACGGCAAGGCTGAGGGCACAGGTCAGGGTGCGGACACGTGCTAGGGTCGGGGCACGTGCGGACGCGCGTGTCAGTGTCCGCGTACGGATTAGGATGAGGGTACGGCGGAGGCTAAGGTGTGGGGCTGCCGGTGGGTTTCCGTTCCGGGCTAGGGTTAGGGTTAGGGAACGGCAAGGCTGAGGGCACAGGTGAGGGTGCGGACACGTGCTAGGGTCGGGGCACGTGCGGACGCGCGGGTCTGTGTCCGCGTACGGATTAGGATGAGGGTACGGCGGAGGCTAAGGTGTGGGGCTGCCGGTGGGTTTCCGTTCCGGGCTAGGGTTAGGGTTAGGGAACGGCAAGGTTGAGGGCACAGGTGAGGGTGCGGACACGTGCTAGGGTCGGGGCACGTGCGGACGCGCGGGTCAGTGTCCGCGTACGGATTAGGATGAGGGTACGGCGGAGGCTAAGGTGTGGGGCTGCCGGTGGGTTTCCGTTCCGGGCTAGGGTTAGGGTTAGGGAACGGCAAGGCTGAGGGCACAGGTGAGGGTGCGGACACGTTCTAGGGTCGGGGCACGTGCGGACGCGCGGGTCAGTGTCCGCGTACGGATTAGGATGAGGGTACGGCGGAGGCTAAGGTGTGGGGCTGCCGGTGGGTTTCCGTTCCGGGCTAGGGTTAGGGTTAGGGAACGGCAAGGCTGAGGGCACAGGTGAGGGTGCGGACACGTGCTAGGGTCGGGGCACGTGCGGACGCGCGGGTCAGTGTCCGCGTACGGATTAGGATGAGGGTACCGCGGAGGCTAAGGTTTGGGGCTGCCGGTGGGTTTCCGTTCCGGGCTAGGGTTAGGGTTAGGGAACGGCAAGGCTGAGGGCACAGGTGAGGGTGCGGACACGTGCTAGGGTCGGGGCACGTGCGGACGCGCGGGTCAGTGTCCGTGTACGGATTAGGATGAGGGTACGGTGGAGGCTAACGTGTGGGGCTGCCGGTGGGTTTCCGTTCCGGGCTAGGGTTACGGTTAGGGAACGGCAAGGCTGAGGGCACAGGTGAGGGTGCGGACACGTGCTAGGGTCGGGGCACGTGCGGACGCGCGGGTCAGTGTCCGTGTACGGATTAGGATGAGGGTACGGTGGAGGTTAACGTGTGGGGCTGCCGGTGGGTTTCCGTTCCGGGCTAGGGTTAGGGTTAGGGAACGGCAAGGCTGAGGGCACAGGTGAGGGTGCGGACACGTGCTAGGGTCGGAGCACGTGCGGATGCGCGGGTCAGTGTCCGCGTACGGATTAGGATGAGGGTACGGCGGAGGCTAAGGTGTGGGGCTGCCGGTAGGTTTCCGTTCCGGGCTAGGGTTAGGGTTAGGGAACGGCAAGGCTGAGGGCACAGGTGAGGGTGCGGACACGTGCTAGGGTCGGGGCACGTGCGGACGCGCGGGTCAGTGTCCGCGTACGGATTAGGATGAGGGTACGGCGGAGGCTAAGGTGTGGGGCTGCCGGTGGGTTTCCGTTCCGGGCTAGGGTTAGGGTTAGGGAACGGCAAGGCTGAGGGCACAGGTGAGGGTGCGGACACGTGCTAGGGTTGGGGCACGTGCGGACGCGCGGGTCAGTGTCCGCGTACGGATTAGGATGAGGGTACGGCGGAGGCTAAGGTGTGGGGCTGCCGGTGGGTTTCCGTTCCGGGCTAGGGTTAGGGTTAGGGAACGGCAAGGCTGAGGGCACAGGTGAGGGTGCGGACACGTGCTAGGGTCGGGGCACGTGCGGACGCGCGGGTCAGTGTCCGCGTACGGATTAGGATGAGGGTACGGCGGAGGCTAAGGTGTGGGGCTGCCGGTGGGTTTCCGTTCCGGGCTAGGGTTAGGGTTAGGGAACGGCAAGTTTGAGGGCACAGGTGAGGGTGCGGACACGTGCTAGGGTCGGGGCACGTGCGGACACGCGGGTCAGTGTCCGCGTACGGATTAGGATGAGGGTACGGCGGAGGCTAAGGTGTGGGGCTGCCGGTGGGTTTCCGTTCCGGGCTAGGGTTAGGGTTAGGGAACGGCAAGGCTGAGGGCACAGGTGAGGGTGTGGACACGTGCTAGGGTCGGGGCACGTGCGGACGCGAGGGTCAGTGTCCGCGTACGGATTAGGATGAGGGTACGGCGGAGGCTAAGGTGTGGGGCTGCCGGTGGGTTTCCGTTCCGGGCTAGGGTTAGGGTTAGGGAACGGCAAGGCTGAGGGCACAGGTGAGGGTGCGGACACGTGCTAGGGTCGGGGCACGTGCAGACACGCGGGTCAGTGTCCGCGTACGGATTAGGATGAGGGTACCGCGGAGGCTAAGGTGTGGGGCTGCCGGTGGGTTTCCGTTCCGGGCTAGGGTTAGGGTTAGGGAACGGCAAGGCTGAGGGCACAGGTGAGGGTGCGGACACGTGCTAGGGTCGGGGCACGTGCGGACGCGCGGGTCAGTGTCCGCGTACGTATTAGGATGAGGGTACGGCGGAGGCTAAGGTGTGGGGCTGCCGGTGGGTTTCCGTTCCGGGCTAGGGTTAGGGTTAGGGAACGGCAAGGCTGAGGGCACAGGTGAGGGTGCGGACACGTGCTAGGGTCGGGGCACGTGCGGACGCGCGGGTCAGTGTCCGCGTACGGATTAGGATGAGGGTACGGCGGAGGCTAAGGTGTGGGGCTGACGGTGGGTTTCCGTTCCGGGCTAGGGTTAGGGTTAGGGAACGGCAAGGCTGAGGGCACAGGTGAGGGTGCGGACACGTGCTAGGGTCAGGGCACGTGCGGACGCGCGGGTCAGTGTCCGCGTACGGATTAGGATGAGGGTACGGCGGAGGCTAAGGTGTGGGGCTGCCGGTGGGTTTCCGTTCCGGGCTAGGGTTAGGGTTAGGGAACGGCAAGGCTGAGGGCACAGGTGAGGGTGCGGACACGTGCTAGGGTCGGGGCACGTGCGGACACGCGGGTCAGTGTCCGCGTACGGATTAGGATGAGGGTACGGCGGAGGCTAAGGTGTGGGGCTGCCGGTGG
Source organism: Hyperoodon ampullatus (assembly GCF_949752795.1). NCBI lineage: Eukaryota > Metazoa > Chordata > Mammalia > Artiodactyla > Ziphiidae > Hyperoodon > Hyperoodon ampullatus. The sequence continues at coordinate 245,980 of NC_136929.1, read as the reverse complement.
GTTTCCATTCAGGTCTAGGGTTAGGGTTAGGGAACGTCAAGGCTGAGGGCACAGGTCAGGGTGCGGACACGTGCTAGGGTCGGAGCACGTGCGGACGCGCGGGTCAGTGTCCGCGTACGGATTAGGATGAGGGTACGGCGGAGGCTAAGTTGTGGGGCTGCCGGTGGGTTTCCGTTCCGGGCTAGGTTTAGGGTTAGGGAACGGTAAGGCTGAGGGCTCAGGTGAGGGTGCGGACACGTGCTAGGGTCGGGGCACGTGCGGACGCGCGGGTCAGTGTCCACGTACGGATTAGGGTGAGGGTACGGCGGAGGCTAAGGTGTGGGGCTCCCGGTGGGTTTCCCTTCTGGGCTAGGGTTAGGGTTAGGGAACGGCAAGGCTGAGGGCACAGGCGAGGGTGCGGACACGTGCTAGGGTCGTGCCACGTGCGGACGCGCGGGTCAGTGTCCGCATACGGATTAGGATGAGGGTACGGCGGAGGCTAAGGTGTGGGGCTACCGGTGGGTTTCCATTCCGGGATAGGGTTAGGGTTAGGGAACGGCAAGGCTGAGGGCACAGGCGAGGGTGCGGACAAGTGCTAGGGTCGGGGCACGTGCGGACGCGCGGGTCAGTGTCCGCGTACGGATTAGGATGAGGGTACGGCGGAGGCTAAGGTGTGGGGCTGCCGGTGGGATTCCGTTCCGGGCTAGGGTTAGGGTTAGGGAACGGCAAGGCTGAGGGCACAGGTGAGGGTGCGGACACGTGCTAGGGTCGGGGCACGTGCGGACGCGCGGGTCAGTGTCCGCGTACGGATTAGGATGAGGGTGCGGCGGAGGCTAAGGTGTGGGGCTGCCGGTGGGTTTCCGTTCCGGGCTGGGGTTAGGGTTAGGGAACGGCAAGGCTGAGGGCACAGGTGAGGGTGCGGACACGTTTTAGGGTCGGGGCACGTGCGGACGCGCGGGTCAGTGTCCGCGTACGGATTAGGATGAGGGTACGGCGGAGGCTAAGGTGTGGGGCTGCCGGTGGGTTTCCGTTCCGGGCTAGAGTTAGGGTTAGGGAACGGCAAGGCTGAGGGCACAGGTGAGGGTGCGGACACGTGCTAGGGTCGGGGCACGTGCGGACGCGCGTGTCTGTGTCCGCGTACGGATTAGGATGAGGGTACGGCGGAGGCTAAGGTGTGGGGCTGCCGGTGGGTTTCCGTTCCGGGCTAGGGTTAGGGTTAGGGAACGGCAAGGTTGAGGGCACAGGTGAGGGTGCGGACACGTGCTAGGGTCGGGGCACGTGCAGACGCGCGGGTCAGTGTCCGCGTACGGATTAGGATGAGGGTACGGCGGAGGCTAAGGTGTGGGGCTGCCGGTGGGTTTCCGTTCCGGGCTAGGGTTAGGGTTAGGGAACGGCAAGGCTGAGGGCACAGGTGAGGGTGCGGACACGTGCTAGGGTCGGGGCACGTGCGGACGCGCGGGTCAGTGTCCGCGTACGGATTAGGATGAGGGTACGGCGAAGGGTAAGGTGTGGGGCTGACGGTGGGTTTCCGTTCCGGGCTAGGGTTAGGGTTAGGGAACGGCAAGGCTGAGGGCACAGGTGAGGGTGCGGACACATGCTAGGGTCGGGGCACGTGCGGACGCGCGGGTCAGTGTCCGCGTACGGATTAGGATGAGGGTACGGCGGAGGCTAAGGTGTGGGGCTGCCGGTGGGTTTCCATTCCGGGCTAGGGTTAGGGTTAGGGAACGGCAAGGCTGAGGGCACAGGTGAGGGTGCGGACACGTGCTAGGGTCGGGGCACGTGCGGACACGCGGGTCAGTGTCCGCGTACGGATTAGGATGAGGGTACGGCGGAGGCTAAGGTGTGGGGCTGCCGGTGGGTTTTCCGTTCAGGGCTAGGGTTAGGGTTAGGGAACGGCAAGGCTGAGGGCACAGGTGAGGGTGCGGACACGTGCTAGGGTCGGGGCACGTGCGGACGCGCGGGTCAGTGTCCGCGTACGGATTAGGATGAGGGTACGGCAGAGGCTAAGGTGTGGGGCTGCCGGTGGGTTTCCGTTCCGGGCTAGGGTTAGGGTTAGGGAACGGCAAGGCTGAGGGCACAGGTGAGGGTGCGGACACGTGCTAGGGTCGGGGCACGTGCGGACGCGCGGGTCAGTGTCCGCGTACGGATTAGGATGAGGGTACGGCGGAGGCTAAGGTGTGGGGCTGCCGGTGGGTTTCCGTTCCGGGCTAGAGTTAGGGTTAGGGAACGGCAAGGCTGAGGGCACAGGTGAGGGTGCGGACACGTGCTAGGGTCGGGGCACGTGCGGACGCGCGGGTCAGTGTCCGCGTACGGATTAGGATGAGGGTACGGCGGAGGCTAAGGTGTGGGGCTGCCGGTGGGTTTCCGTTCCGGGCTAGGGTTAGGGTTAGGGAACGGCAAGGCTGAGGGCACAGGTGAGGGTGCGGACACGTGCTAGGGTCGGGGCACGTGCGGACGCACGGGTCAGTGTCCGCGTACGGATTAGGATGAGGGTACGGCGGAGGCTAAGGTGTGGGGCTGCCGGTGGGTTTCCGTTCCGGGGTAGGGTTAGGGTTAGGGAACGGCAAGGCTGAGGCCACAGGTGAGGGTGCGGACACGTGCTAGGGTCGGGGCACGTGCGGACGCGCGGGTCAGTGTCCGCGTACGGATTAGGATGAGGGTACGGCGGATGCTAAGGTGTGGGGCTGCCGGTGGGTTTCCGTTCCGGGCTAGGGTTAGGGTTAGGGAACGGCAAGGCTGAGGGCACAGGTGAGGGTGCGGACACGTGCTAGGGTCGGGGCACGTGCGGACGCGCGGGTCTGTGTCCGCGTACAGATGAGGATGAGGGTACGGCGGAGGCTAAGGTGTGGGGCTGCCGGTGGGTTTCCTTTCCGGGCTAGGGTTAGGGTTAGGGAACGGCAAGGCTGAGGGCACAGGTGAGGGTGCGGAGACGTGCTAGGGTCGGGGCACGTGCGGACGCGCGGGTCAGTGTCCGCGTACGGATTAGGATGAGGGTACGGCAGAGGCTAAGGTGTGGGGCTGCCGGTGGGTTTCCGTTCCGGGCTAGGGTTAGGGTTAGGGAACGGCAAGGCTGAGGGCACAGGTGAGGGTGCGGACACGTGCTAGGGTCGGGGCATGTGCGGACGCGCCGGTCAGTGTCCGCGTACGGATTAGGATGAGGGTACGACGGAGGCTAAGGTGTGGGGCTGCCGGTGGGTTTCCGTTCCGGGCTAGGGTTAGGGTTAGGGAACGGCAAGGCTGAGGGCACAGGTGAGGGTGCGGACACGTGCTAGGGTCGGGGCACGTGCGGACGCGCGGGTCAGTGTCCGCGTACGGATTAGGATGAGGGTACGGCGGAGGCTAAGGTGTGGGGCTGCCGGTGGGTTTCCGTTCCGGGCTAGGGTTAGGGTTAGGGAACGGCAAGGCTGAGGGCACAGGTGAGGGTGCGGACACGTGCTAGGGTCGGGGCACGTGCGGACGCGCGGGTCAGTGTCCGCGTACGGATTAGGATAAGGATACGGCGGAGGCTAAGGTGTGGGGCTGCCGGTGGGTTTCCGTTTCGGGCTAGGGTTAGGGTTAGGGAACGGCAAGGCTGAGGGCACAGGTCAGGGTGCGGACACGTGCTAGGGTCGGGGCACGTGCGGACGCGCGTGTCAGTGTCCGCGTACGGATTAGGATGAGGGTACGGCGGAGGCTAAGGTGTGGGGCTGCCGGTGGGTTTCCGTTCCGGGCTAGGGTTAGGGTTAGGGAACGGCAAGGCTGAGGGCACAGGTGAGGGTGCGGACACGTGCTAGGGTCGGGGCACGTGCGGACGCGCGGGTCTGTGTCCGCGTACGGATTAGGATGAGGGTACGGCGGAGGCTAAGGTGTGGGGCTGCCGGTGGGTTTCCATTCCGGGCTAGGGTTAGGGTTAGGGAACGGCAAGGTTGAGGGCACAGGTGAGGGTGCGGACACGTGCTAGGATCGGGGCACGTGCGGACGCGCGGGTCAGTGTCCGCGTACGGATTAGGATGAGGGTACGGCGGAGGCTAAGGTGTGGGGCTGCCGGTGGGTTTCCGTTCCGGGCTAGGGTTAGGGTTAGGGAACGGCAAGGCTGAGGGCACAGGTGAGGGTGCGGACACGTTCTAGGGTCGGGGCACGTGCGGACGCGCGGGTCAGTGTCCGCGTACGGATTAGGATGAGGGTACGGCGGAGGCTAAGGTGTGGGGCTGCCGGTGGGTTTCCGTTCCGGGCTAGTGTTAGGGTTAGGGAACGGCAAGGCTGAGGGCACAGGTGAGGGTGCGGACACGTGCTAGGGTCGGGGCACGTGCGGACGCGCGGGTCAGTGTCCGCGTACGGATTAGGATGAGGGTACCGCGGAGGCTAAGGTGTGGGGCTGCCGGTGGGTTTCCGTTCCGGGCTAGGGTTAGGGTTAGGGAACGGCAAGGCTGAGGGCACAGGTGAGGGTGCGGACACGTGCTAGGGTCGGGGCACGTGCGGACGCGCGGGTCACTGTCCGCGTACGGATTAGGATGAGGGTACGGCGGAGGCTAAGGTGTGGGGCTACCGGTGGGTTTCCGTTCCGGGCTAGGGTTACGGTTAGGGAACGGCAAGGCTGAGGGCACAGGTGAGGGTGCGGACACGTGCTAGGGTCGGGGCACGTGCGGACGCGCGGGTCAGTGTCCGCGTACGGATTAGGATGAGGGTACGGTGGAGGCTAACGTGTGGGGTTGCCGGTGGGTTTCCGTTCCGGGCTAGGGTTAGGGTTAGGGAACGGCAAGGCTGAGGGCACAGGTGAGGGTGCGGACACGTGCTAGGGTCGGAGCACGTGCGGATGCGCGGGTCAGTGTCCGCGTACGGATTAGGATGAGGGTACGGCGGAGGCTAAGGTGTGGGGCTGCCGGTAGGTTTCCGTTCCGGGCTAGGGTTAGGGTTAGGGAACGGCAAGGCTGAGGGCACAGGTGAGGGTGCGGACACGTGCTAGGGTCGGGGCACGTGCGGACGCGCGGGTCAGTGTCCGCGTACGGATTAGGATGAGGGTACGGCGGAGGCTAAGGTGTGGGGCTGCCGGTGGGTTTCCGTTCCGGGCTAGGGTTAGGGTTAGGGAACGGCAAGGCTGAGGGCACAGGTGAGGGTGCGGACACGTGCTAGGGTTGGGGCACGTGCGGACGCGCGGGTCAGTGTCCGCGTACGGATTAGGATGAGGGTACGGCGGAGGCTAAGGTGTGGGGCTGCCGGTGGGTTTCCGTTCCGGGCTAGGGTTAGGGTTAGGGAACGGCAAGGCTGAGGGCACAGGTGAGGGTGCGGACACGTGCTAGGGTCGGGGCACGTGCGGACGCGCGGGTCAGTGTCCGCGTACGGATTAGGATGAGGGTACGGCGGAGGCTAAGGTGTGGGGCTGCCGGTGGGTTTCCGTTCCGGGCTAGGGTTAGGGTTAGGGAACGGCAAGTTTGAGGGCACAGGTGAGGGTGCGGACACGTGCTAGGGTCGGGGCACGTGCGGACACGCGGGTCAGTGTCCGCGTACGGATTAGGATGAGGGTACGGCGGAGGCTAAGGTGTGGGGCTGCCGGTGGGTTTCCGTTCCGGGCTAGGGTTAGGGTTAGGGAACGGCAAGGCTGAGGGCACAGGTGAGGGTGCGGACACGTGCTAGGGTCGGGGCACGTGCGGACGCGAGGGTCAGTGTCCGCGTACGGATTAGGATGAGGGTACGGCGGAGGCTAAGGTGTGGGGCTGCCGGTGGGTTTCCGTTCCGGGCTAGGGTTAGGGTTAGGGAACGGCAAGGCTGAGGGCACAGGTGAGGGTGCGGACACGTGCTAGGGTCGGGGCACGTGCAGACACGCGGGTCAGTGTCCGCGTACGGATTAGGATGAGGGTACCGCGGAGGCTAAGGTGTGGGGCTGCCGGTGGGTTTCCGTTCCGGGCTAGGGTTAGGGTTAGGGAACGGCAAGGCTGAGGGCACAGGTGAGGGTGCGGACACGTGCTAGGGTCGGGGCACGTGCGGACGCGCGGGTCAGTGTCCGCGTACGTAGTAGGATGAGGGTACGGCGGAGGCTAAGGTGTGGGGCTGCCGGTGGGTTTCCGTTCCGGGCTAGGGTTAGGGTTAGGGAACGGCAAGGCTGAGGGCACAGGTGAGGGTGCGGACACGTGCTAGGGTCGGGGCACGTGCGGACGCGCGGGTCAGTGTCCGCGTACGGATTAGGATGAGGGTACGGCGGAGGCTAAGGTGTGGGGCTGACGGTGGGTTTCCGTTCCGGGCTAGGGTTAGGGTTAGGGAACGGCAAGGCTGAGGGCACAGGTGAGGGTGCGGACACGTGCTAGGGTCGGGGCACGTGCGGACGCGCGGGTCAGTGTCCGCGTACGGATTAGGATGAGGGTATGGCGGAGGCTAAGGTGTGGGGCTGCCGGTGGGTTTCCGTTCCGGGCTAGGGTTAGGGTTAGGGAACGGCAAGGCTGAGGGCACAGGTGAGGGTGCGGACACGTGCTAGGGTCGGGGCACGTGCGGACACGCGGGTCAGTGTCCGCGTACGGATTAGGATGAGGGTACGGCGGAGGCTAAGGTGTGGGGCTGCCGGTGGGTTTCCGTTCAGGGCTAGGGTTAGGGTTAGGGAACGTCAAGGCTGAGGGCACAGGTCAGGGTGCGGACACGTGCTAGGGTCGGAGCACGTGCGGACGCGCGGGTCAGTGTCCACGTACGGATTAGGATGAGGGTACGGCGGAGGCTAAGTTGTGGGGCTGCCGGTGGGTTTCCGTTCCGGGCTAGGTTTAGGGTTAGGGAACGGTAAGGCTGAGGGCTCAGGTGAGGGTGCGGACACGTGCTAGGGTCGGGGCACGTGCGGACGCGCGGGTCAGTGTCCACGTACGGATTAGGGTGAGGGTACGGCGGAGGCTAAGGTGTGGGTCTCCCGGTGGGTTTCCCTTCTGGGCTAGGGTTAGGGTTAGGGAACGGCAAGGCTGAGGGCACAGGCGAGGGTGCGGACACGTGCTAGGGTCGTGCCACGTGCGGATGCGCGGGTCTGTGTCCGCATACGGATTAGGATGAGGGTACGGCGGAGGCTAAGGTGTGGGGCTACCGGTGGGTTTCCATTCCGGGATAGGGTTAGGGTTAGGGAACGGCAAGGCTGAGGGCACAGGCGAGGGTGCGGACAAGTGCTAGGGTCGGGGCACGTGCGGACGCGCGGGTCAGTGTCCGCGTACGGATTAGGATGAGGGTACGGCGGAGGCTAAGGTGTGGGGCTGCCGGTGGGTTTCCGTTCCGGGCTAGGGTTAGGGTTAGGGAACGGCAAGGCTGAGGGCACAGGTGAGGGTGCGGACACGTGCTAGGGTCGGGGCACGTGCGGACGCGCGGGTCAGTGTCCGCGTACGGATTAGGATGAGGGTGCGGCGGAGGCTAAGGTGTGGGGCTGCCGGTGGGTTTCCGTTCCGGGCTGGGGTTAGGGTTAGGGAACGGCAAGGCTGAGGGCACAGGTGAGGGTGCGGACACGTTTTAGGGTCGGGGCACGTGCGGACGCGCGGGTCAGTGTCCGCGTACGGATTAGGATGAGGGTACGGCGGAGGCTAAAGTGTGGGGCTGCCGGTGGGTTTCCGTTCCGGGCTAGAGTTAGGGTTAGGGAACGGCAAGGCTGAGGGCACAGGTGAGGGTGCGGACACGTGCTAGGGTCGGGGCACGTGCGGACGCGCGTGTCTGTGTCCGCGTACGGATTAGGATGAGGGTACGGCGGAGGCTAAGGTGTGGGGCTGCCGGTGGGTTTCCGTTCCGGGCTAGGGTTAGGGTTAGGGAACGGCAAGGTTGAGGGCACAGGTGAGGGTGCGGACACGTGCTAGGGTCGGGGCACGTGCAGACGCGCGGGTCAGTGTCCGCGTACGGATTAGGATGAGGGTACGGCGGAGGCTAAGGTGTGGGGCTGCCGGTGGGTTTCCGTTCCGGGCTAGGGTTAGGGTTAGGGAACGGCAAGGCTGAGGGCACAGGTGAGGGTGCGGACACGTGCTAGGGTCGGGGCACGTGCGGACGCGCAGGTCAGTGTCCGCGTACGGATTAGGATGAGGGTACGGCGGAGGCTAAGGTGTGGGGCTGCCGGTGGGTTTCCGTTCCGGGCTAGGGTTAGGGTTAGGGAACGGCAAGGCTGAGGGCACAGGTGAGGGTGCGGACACGTGCTAGGGTCGGGGCACGTGCGGACGCGCGGGTCAGTGTCCGCGTACGGATTAGGATGAGGGTACCGCGGAGGCTAAGGTGTGGGGCTGCCGGTGGGTTTCCGTTCCGGGCTAGGGTTAGGGTTAGGAACGGCAAGGCTGAGGGCACAGGTGAGGGTGCGGACACGTGCTAGGGTCGGGGCACGTGCGGACGCGCGGGTCACTGTCCGCGTACGGATTAGGATGAGGGTGCGGCGGAGGCTAAGGTGTGGGGCTGCCGGTGGGTTTCCGTTCCGGGCTAGGGTTAGGGTTAGGGAACGGCAAGGCTGAGGGCACAGGTGAGGGTGCGGACACGTGCTAGGGTCGGGGCACGTGCGGACGCGCGGGTCAGTGTCCGCGTACGGATTAGGATGAGGGTACGGCGGAGGCTAAGGTGTGGGGCTGCCGGTGGGTTTCCGTTCCGGGCTAGGGTTATGGTTAGGGAACGGCAAGGCTGAGGGCACAGGTGAGGGTGCGGACACGTGCTAGGGTCGGGGCACGTGCGGACGCGCGGGTCAGTGTCCGCGTACGGATTAGGATGAGGGTACGGCGGAGGCTAAGGTGTGGGGCTGCCGGTGGGTTTCCGTTCCGGGCTAGGGTTAGGGTTAGGGAACGGCAAGGCTGAGGGCACAGGTGAGGGTGCGGACACGTGCTAGGGTCGGGGCACGTGCGGACGCGCGGGTCAGTGTCCGCGTACGGATTAGGATGAGGGTACGGCGGAGGCTAAGGTGTGGGGCTGCCGGTGGGTTTCCGTTCCGGGCTAGGGTTAGGGTTAGGGAACGGCAAGGCTGAGGGCACAGGTGAGGGTGCGGACACCTGCTAGGGTCGGGGCACGTGCGGACGCGCGGGTCAGTGTCCGCGTACGGATTAGGATGAGGGTACGGCGGAGGCTAAGGTGTGGGGCTGCCGGTGGGTTTCCGTTCCGGGCTAGGGTTAGGGTTAGGGAACGGCAAGGCTGAGGGCACAGGTGAGGGTGCGGAAACGTGCTAGGGTCGGGGCACGTGCGGACGCGCGGGTCAGTGTCCGCGTACGGATTAGGATGAGGGTACGGCGGAGGCTAAGGTGTGGGGCTGCCGGTGGGTTTCCGTTCCGGGCTAGGGTTAGGGTTAGGGAACGGCAAGGTTGAGGGCACAGGTGAGGGTGCGGACACGTGCTAGGGTTGGGGCACGTGCGGACGCGCGGGTCAGTGTCCGCGTACGGATTAGGATGAGGGTACGGCGGAGGCTAAGGTGTGGGGTTGCCGGTGGGTTTCCGTTCCGGGCTAGGGTTAGGGTTAGGGAACGGAAAGGCTGAGGGCACAGGTGAGGGTGCGGACACGTGCTAGGGTCGGGGCACGTGCGGACGCGCGGGTCAGTGTCCGCGTACGGATTAGGATGAGGGTACGGCGGAGGCTAAGGTGTGGGGCTGCCGGTGGGTTTCCGTTCCGGGCTAGGGTTAGGGTTAGGGAACGGCAAGGCTGAGGGCACAGGTGAGGGTGCGGACACGTGCTAGGGTCGGGGCACGTGCGGACGCGCGGGTCAGTGTCCGCGTACGGATTAGGATGAGGGTACGGCGGAGGCTAAGGTGTGGGGCTGCCGGTGGGTTTCCGTTCCGGGCTAGGGTTAGGGTTAGGGAACGGCAAGGCTGAGGGCACAGGTGAGGGTGCGGACACGTGCTAGGGTCGGGGCACGTGCGGACGCGCGGGTCAGTGTCCGCGTACGGATTAGGATGAGGGTACCGCGGAGGCTAAGGTGTGGGGCTGCCGGTGGGTTTCCGTTCCGGGCTAGGGTTAGGGTTAGGGAACGGCAAGGCTGAGGGCACAGGTGAGGGTGCGGACACGTGCTAGGGTCGGGACACGTGCGGACGCGCGGGTCACTGTCCGCGTACGGATTAGGATGAGGGTACGGCGGAGGCTAAGGTGTGGGGCTACCGGTGGGTTTCCGTTCCGGGCTAGGGATAGGGTTAGGGAACGGCAAGGCTGAGGGCACAGGTGAGGGTGCGGACACGTGCTAGAGTCGGAGCACGTGCGGACGCGCGGGTCAGTGTCCGCGTACGGATTAGGATGAGGGTACGGCGGAGGCTAAGGTGTGGGGCTGCCGGTAGGTTTCCGTTCCGGGCTAGGGTTAGGGTTAGGGAACGGCAAGGCTGAGGGCACAGGTGAGGGTGCGGACACGTGCTAGGGTCGGGGCACGTGCGGACGCGCGGGTCAGTGTCCGCGTACGGATTAGGATGAGGGGACGGCGGAGGCTAAGCTGTGGGGCTGCCGGTGGGTTTCCGTTCCGGGCTAGGGTTAGGGTTAGGGAACGGCAAGGCTGAGGGCACAGGTGAGGGTGCGGACACGTGCTAGGGTCGGGGCACGTGCGGACGCGCGGGTCAGTGTCCGCGTACGGATTAGGATGAGGGTACGGCGGAGGCTAAGGTGTGGGGCTGCCGGTGGGTTTCCGTTCCGGGCTAGGGTTAGGGTTAGGGAACGGCAAGGTTGAGGGCACAGGTGAGGGTGCGGACACGTGCTAGGGTCGGGGCACGTGCGGACGCGCGGGTCAGTGTCCGCGTACGGATTAGGATGAGGGTACGGCGGAGGCTAAGGTGTGGGGCTGCCGGTGGGTTTCCGTTCCGGGCTAGGGTTAGGGTTAGGGAACGGCAAGGCTGAGGGCACAGGTGAGGGTGCGGACACGTGCTAGGGTCGGGGCACGTGCGGACGCGCGGGTCAGTGTCCGCGTACGGATTAGGATGAGGGTACGGCGGAGGCTAAGGTGTGGGGCTGCCGGTGGGTTTCCGTTCCGGGCTAGGGTTAGGGTTAGGGAACGGCAAGGCTGAGGGCACAGGTGAGGGTGCGGACACGTGCTAGTGTCGGGGCACGTGCGGACGCGCGGGTCAGTGTCCGCGTACGGATTAGGATGAGGGTACCGTGGAGGCTAAGGTGTGGGGCTGCCGGTGGGTTTCCGTTCCGGGCTAGGGTTACGGTAAGGGAACGGCAAGGCTGAGGGCACAGGTGAGGGTGCGGACACGTCCTAGGGTCGGGGCACGTGTGGACGCGCGGGTCTGTCCGCGTACGGATTAGGATGAGGGTACGGCGGAGGCTAAGGTGTGGGGCTACCGGTGGGTTTCCGTTCCGGGCTAGGGTTAGGGTTAGGGAACGGCAAGGCTGAGGGCACAGGTGAGGGTGCGGACACGTGCTAGGGTCGGGGCACGTGCGGACGCGCGGGTCAGTGTCCGCGTACGGATTAGGATGAGGGTACGGCGGAGGCTAAGGTGTGGGGCTGCCGGTGGGTTTCCGTTCCGGGCTAGGGTTAGGGTTAGGGAACGGCAAGGCTGAGGGCACAGGTGAGGGTGCGGACACGTGCTAGGGTCGGGGCACGTGCGGACGCGCGGGTCAGTGTCCGCGTACGGATTAGGATGAGGGTACGGCGGAGGCTAAGGTGTGGGGCTGCCGGTGGGTTTCCGTTCCGGGCTAGGGTTAGGGTTAGGGAACGGCAAGGCTGAGGGCACAGGTGAGGGTGCGGACACGTGCTAGGGTCGGGGCACGTGCGGACGCGCGGGTCAGTGTCCGCGTACGGATTAGGATGAGGGTACGGCGGAGGCTAAGGTGTGGGGCTGCCGGTGGGTTTCCGTTCCGGGCTAGGGTTAGGGTTAGGGAACGGCAAGGCTGAGGGCACAGGTGAGGGTGCGGACACGTGCTAGGGTCGGGGCACGTGCAGACGCGCGGGTCAGTGTCCGCGTACGGATTAGGTTGAGGGTACGGCGGAGGCTAAGGTGTGGGGCTGCCGGTGGGTTTCCGTTCCGGGCTAGGGTTAGGGTTAGGGAACGGCAAGGCTGAGGGCACAGGTGAGGGTGCGGACACGTGCTAGGGTCGGGGCACGTGCGGACGCGCGGGTCAGTGTCCGCGTACGGATTAGGATGAGGGTACGGCGGAGGCTAAGGTGTGGTGCTGCCGGTGGGTTTCCGTTCCGGGCTAGGGTTAGTGTTAGGGAACGGCAAGGCTGAGGCCACAGGTGAGGGTGCGGACACGTGCTAGGGTCGGGGCACGTGCGGACGCGCGGGTCAGTGTCCGCGTACGGATTAGGATGAGGGTACGGCGGAGGCTAAGGTTTGGGGGATGCCGGTGGGTTTCCCTTACGGGCTAGGGTTAGGGTTAGGGAACGGCAAGGCTGAGGGCACAGGTGAGGGTGCGGACACGTGCTAGGGTTGGGGCACGTGCGGACGCGCGTGTCAGTGTCCGCGTACGGATTAGGATGAGGGTACGGCGGAGGCTAAGGTTTGGGGCTGCCGGTGGGTTTCCGTTCCGGGCTAGGGTTAGGGTTAGGGAACGGCAAGGCTGAGGGCACAGGTCAGGGTGGGGACACGTGCTAGGGTCGGGGCACGTGCGGACGCGCGGGTCAGTGTCCGCGTACGGATTAGGATGAGGGTACGGCGGAGGCTAAGGTGTGGGGCTGCCGGTGGGTTTCCGTTCCGGGCTATGGTTAGGGGTAGGGGACGGCAAGGCTGAGGGCACAGGTGAGGGTGCGGAGACGTGCTAGGGTCGGGGGCACGTGCGGACGCGCGGTTCAGTGTCCGCGTACGGATTAGGATGAGGGTACGGCGGAGGCTAAGCTGTGGGGCTACCCGTGGGTTTCCGTTCGGGCTAGGGTTAGGGTTAGGGAACGGCAAGGCTGAGGGCACAGGTGAGGGTGCGGACACGTGCTAGGTTCGGGGCACGTGCGGACGCGCGGGTCAGTGTCTGCGTACGGATTAGGATGAGGGTACGGCGGAGGCTAAGGTGTTGGGCAGTCGGTGGGTTTCCCTTCCGGTGTAGGGTTAGGGTTAGGGAACGGCAAGGCTGAGGGCACAGGTGAGGGTGCGGACACGTGCTAGGGTCGGGGCACGTGCGGACGCGCGGGTCAGTGTCCGCGTACGGATTAGGATGAGGGTACGGCGGAGGCTAAGGTGTTGGGCAGCCGGTGGGTTTCCCTTCCGGTCTAGGGTTAGGGTTAGGGAACGCAAGGCTGAGGGCACAGGTGAGGGTGCGGACACGTGCTAGGTTCGGGGCACGTGCGGACGCGCAGGTCAGTGTCCGCGTACGGATTAGGATGAGGGTACGGCGGAGGCTAAGCTGTGGGGCTGCCGGTGGGTTTCCGTTCCGGGCTAGGGTTAGGGTTAGGGAACGGCAAGGCTGAGGGCACAGGTGAGGGGTGCGGACACGTGCTAGGGTCGGGGCACGTGCGGACGCGCGGGTCAGTGTCCGCGTACGGATTAGGATGAGGTTACGGCGGAGGCTAAGGTGTGGGGCTGCCGGTGGGTTTCCGTTCCGGGCTAGGGTTAGGGTTAGGGAACGGCAAGGCTGAGGGCACAGGTGAGGGTGCGGACACGTGCTAGGGTCGGGGCACGTGCGGACGCGCGTGTCAGCGTCCGCGTACGGATTAGGATGAGGGTACGGCGGAGGCTAAGGTGTGGGGCTGCCGGTGGGTTTCCGTTCCAGGCTAGGGTTAGGGTTAGGGAACGGCCAGGCTGAGGGCACAGGTGAGGGTGCGGACACGTGCTAGGGTCGGGGCACGTGCGGACGCGCGGGTCAGTGTCCGCGTACAGATTAGGATGAGGGTACGGCGGAGGCTAAGGTGTGGGGCTGCCGCTGGGTTTCCGTTCCGGGCTAGGGTTAGGGTTAGGGAACGGCAAGGCTGAGGGCACAGGTGAGGGGTGCGGACACGTGCTAGGGTCGGGGCACGTGCGGACGCACAGGTCAGTGTCCGCGTACGGATTAGGATGAGGGTACGGCGGAGGCTAAGGTGTGGTGCTGCCGGTGGGTTTCCGTTCCGGGCTAGGGTTAGTGTTAGGGAACGGCAAGGCTGAGGCCACAGGTGAGGGTGCGGACACGTGCTAGGGTCGGGGCACGTGCGGACGCGCGGGTCAGTGTCCGCGTACGGATTAGGATGAGGGTACGGCGGAGGCTAAGGTTTGGGGCTGCCGGTGGGTTTCCCTTACGGGCTAGGGTTAGGGTTAGGGAACGGCAAGGCTGAGGGCACAGGTCAGGGTGGGTACACGTGCTAGGGTCGGGGCACGTGCGGACGCGCGGGTCAGTGTCCGCGTACGGATTAGGATGAGGGTACGGCGGAGGCTAAGGTGTGGGGGCTGCCGGTGGGTTTCCGTTCCGGGCTAGGTTAGGGGTAGGGGACGGCAAGGCTGAGGGCACAGGTGTGGGTGCGGAGACGTGCTAGGGTCGGGGCACGTGCGGACGCGCGGTTCAGTGTCCGCGTACGGATTAGGATGAGGGTACGGCGGAGGCTAAGCTGTGGGGCTGCCCGTGGGTTTCCGTTCGGGCTAGGGTTAGGGTTAGGGAACGGCAAGGCTGAGGGCACAGGTGAGGGTGCGGACACGTGCTAGGTTCGGGGCACGTGCGGACGCGCGGGTCAGTGTCTGCGTACGGATTAGGATGAGGGTACGGCGGAGGCTAAGGTGTTGGGCAGCCGGTGGGTTTCCCTTCCGGTGTAGGGTTAGGGTTAGGGAACGGCAAGGCTGAGGGCACAGGTGAGGGTGCGGACACGTCCTAGGGTCGGGGCACGTGCGGACGCGCGGGTCAGTGTCCACGTACGGATTAGGATGAGGGTACGGCGGAGGCTAAGGTGTGGGGCTGCCGGTGGGTTTCCGTTCCGGGCTAGGGTTAGGGTTAGGGAGCGGCAAGGCTGAGGGCACAGGTGAGGGTGCGGACACGTGCTAGGGTCGGGGCACGTGCGGACGCGCGGGTCAGTGTCCGCGTACGGATTAGGATAAGGGTACGGCGGAGGCTAAGGTGTGGGGCTGCCGGTGGGTTTCCGTTCCGGGCTAGGGTTAGGGGTAGGGGACGGCAAGGCTGAGGGCACAGGTGAGGGTGTGGAGACGTGCTAGGGTCGGGGCACGTGCGGACGCGCGGGTCAGTGTCGCGTACGGATTAGGATGAGGGAACGGCGGAGGCTAAGGTGTGGGGCTGCCGGTGGGTTTCCGTTCCGGGCTAGGGCTAGGGTTAGGGAACGGCAAGGCTGAGGGCACAGGTGAGGGTGCGGACACGTGCTAGGGTCGGGGCACGTGCGGACGCACGGGTCAGTGTCCGCGTACGGATTAGGATGAGGATACGGCGGAGGCTAAGGTGTGGGGCTGCCGGTGGTTTTCCGTTCCGGGCTAGGGTTAGGGTTAGGGAACGGCAAGGCTGAGAGCACAGGTGAGGGTGCGGACACGTGCTAGGGTCGGGGCTCGTGCGGACGCGTGGGTCAGTGTCCGCGTACGGATTAGGATGAGGGTACGGCGGAGGCTAAGGGGTGGGGCTGCCGGTGGGTTTCCGTTCCGGGCTAGGGTTAGGGTTAGGGAACGGCAAGGCTGAGGGCACAGGTGAGGGTGCGGACACGTGCTAGGGTCGGGGCACGTGCGGACGCGCGGGTCACTGTCCGCGTACGGATTAGGATGAGGGTACGGCGTAGGCTAAGGTGTGGGGCTGCCGGTGGGTTTCCGTTCCGGGCTAGGGTTAGGGTTAGGGAACGGCAAGGCTGAGGGCACAGGTGAGGGTGCGGACACGTGCTAGGGTCGCGGCACGTGCGGACGCGCGTGTCTGTGTCCGCGTACGGATTAGGATGAGGGTACGGCGGAGGCTAAGGTGTGGGGCTGCTGGTGGGTTTCCGTTCCGGGCTAGGGTTAGGGTTAGGGAACGGCAAGGTTGAGGGCACAGGTGAGGGTGCGGACACGTGCTAGGTCGGGGCACGTGCGGACGCGCGGGTCAGTGTCCGCGTATGGATTAGGATGAGGGTACGGCGGAGGCTAAGGTGTGGGGCTGCCGGTGGGTTTCCGTTCCGGGCTAGGGTTAGGGTCAGGGAACGGCAAGGCTGAGGGCACAGGTGAGGGTGCGGACACGTGCTAGGGTTGGGGCACGTGCGGACGTGCGGGTCAGTGTCCGCGTACGGATTAGGATGAGGGTACGGCGGAGGCTAAGGTGTGGGGCTGCCGGTGGGTTTCCGTTCCGGCTAGGGTTAGGGTTAGGGAACGGCAAGGCTGAGGGCACAGGTGAGGGTGCGGACACGTGCTAGGGTCTGGGCACGTGCGGACGCGCGGGTCAGTGTCCGCGTACGGATTAGGATGAGGGTACGGCGGAGGCTAAGGTGTGGGGCTGCCGGTGGGTTTCCGTTCCGGGCTAGGGTTAGGGTTAGGGAACGGCAAGGCTGAGGGCACAGGTGAGGGTGCGGACACGTGCTAGGGTCGGGGCACGTGCGGACGCGCGGGTCAGAGTCCGCGTATGGATTAGGATGAGGGTACGGCGGAGGCTAAGGTGTGGGGCTGCCGGTGGGTTTCCGTTCCGGGCTAGGGTTAGGGTTAGGGAACGGCAAGGCTGAGGGCACAGGGGAGGGTGCGGACACGTGCTAGGGTCGGGGCACGTGCGGACGCGCGGGTCAGTGTCCGCGTACGGATTAGGATGAGCGTACGGCGGAGGCTAAGGTGTGGGGCTGCCGGTGGGTTTCCGTTCCGGGCTAGGGTTAGGGTTAGGGAACGGCCAGGCTGAGGGCACAGGTGAGGGTGCGGACACGTGCTCGGGTCGGGGCACGTGCGGACGCGCGGGTCAGTGTCCGCGTACGGATTAGGATGAGGGTACGGCGGAGGCTAAGCTGTGGGGCTGCCGGTGGGTTTCTGTTCCGGGGTAGGGTTAGGGTTAGGGAACGGCAAGGCTGAGGGCACAGGTGAGGGGGCGGACACGTGCTAGGGTCGGGGCACGTGCGGATGCGTGGGTCAGTGTCCGCGTACGGATTAGGATGAGGGTACGGAGGGGGCTAAGGTGTGGGGCTGCCAGTGGGTTTCCCTTCCGGGCTAGGGTTAGGGTTAGGGAACGGCAAGGCTGAGGGCACAGGTGAGGGTGCGGACACGTGCTAGGGTCGGGGCACGTGCGGACGCGCGGGTCAGTGTCCGCGTACGGATTAGCATGAGGGCACGGCGGGGGCTAAGGTGTGGGGCTGCCGGTGGGTTTCCGTTCCGGGCTAGGGTTAGGGTTAGGGAACGGCAAGGCTGAGGGCACAGGTGAGGGTGCGGACACGTGCTAGGGTCGGGGCACGTGCGGACGCGCGGGTCAGTGTCCGCGTACGGATTAGGATGAGGGTACGGCGGAGGCTAAGGTGTGGGGCTGCCGGTGGGTTTCCGTTCCGGGCTAGGGTTAGGGTTAGGGAACGGCAAGGCTGAGGGCACAGGTGAGGGTGCGGACACGTGCTAGGGTCAGGGCACGTGCGGACGCGCGGGTCAGTGTCCGCGTACGGATTAGGATGAGGGTACGGCGGAGGCTAAGGTGTGGGGCTGCCGGTGGGTTTCCGTTCCGGGCTAGGGTTAGGGTTAGGGAACGGCAAGGCTGAGGGCACAGGTGAGGGTGCGGAGACGTGATAGGGTCGGGGCACGTGCGGACGCGCGGGTCAGTGTCCGCGTACGGATTAGGATGTGGGTACGGCGGAGGCTAAGGTGTGGGGCTGCCGGTGGGTTTCCGTTCCGGGCTAGGGTTAGGGTTAGGGAACGGCAAGGCTGAGGGCACAGGTGAGGGTGCGGACACGTGCTAGGGTCGGGGCACGTGCGGACGCGCGGGTCAGTGTCCGCGTACGGATTAGGATGAGGGTACGACGGAGGCTAAGGTGTGGGGCTGCCGGTGGGTTTCCGTTCCGGGCTAGGGTTAGGGTTAGGGAACGGCAAGGCTGAGGGCACAGGTGAGGGGGCGGACACGTGCTAGGGTCGGGGCACGTGCGGATGCGCGGGTCAGTGTCCGCGTACGGATTAGGATGAGGGTACGGAGGGGGCTAAGGTGTGGGGCTGCCAGTGGGTTTCCCTTCCGGGCTAGGGTTAGGGTTAGGGAACGGCAAGGCTGAGGGCACAGGTGAGGGTGCGGACACGTGCTAGGGTCGGGGCACGTTCGGACGCGCGCGTCAGTGTCCGCGTACGGATTAGCATGAGGGCACGGCGGGGGCTAAGGTGTGGGGCTGCCGGTGGGTTTCCGTTCCGGGCTAGGGTTAGGGTTAGGGAACGGTAAGGCTGAGGGCACAGGTGAAGGTGCGGACACGTGCTAGGGTCGGGGCACGTGCGGACGCGCGGGTCAGTGTCCGCGTACGGATTAGGATGAGGGTACGGCGGAGGCTAAGGTGTGGGGCTGCCGGTGGGTTTCCCTTCCGGGCTAGGGTTAGGGTTAGGGAACGGCAAGGCTGAGGGCACAGGTGAGGGTGCGGACACGTGCTAGGGTCGGGGCACGTGCGGACGCGCGGGTCAGTGTCCGCGTACGGATTAGGATGAGGGTACGGCGGAGGCTAAGGTGTGGGGCTGCCGGTGGGTTTCCCTTCCGTGCTAGGGTTAGGGTTAGGGAACGGCAAGGCTGAGGGCACAGGTGAGGGTGCGGACACGTGCTAGGGTCGGGGCACGTGCGGACGCGCGGGTCTGTGTCCGCGTACGGATTAGGATGAGGGTACGGCGGAGGCTAAGGTGTGGGGCTGCCGGTGGGTTTCCGTTCCGGGCTAGGGTTAGGGTTAGGGAACGGCAAGGCTGAGGGCACAGGTGAGGGTGCGGACACGTGCTAGGGTCGGGGCACGTGCGGACGCGCGGGTCAGTGTCCGCGTACGGATTAGGATGAGGGTACGGCGGAGGCTAAGGTGTGGGGCTGCCGGTGGGTTTCCGTTCCGGGCTAGGGTTAGGGTTAGGGAACGGCAAGGCTGAGGGCACAGGTGAGGGTGCGGACACGTCCTAGGGTCGGGGCACGTGCGGACGCGCGGGTCAGTGTCCGCGTACGGATTAGGATGAGGGTACGGCGGAGGCTAAGGTGTGGGGCTGCCGGTGGGTTTCCGTTCCGGGCTAGGGTTAGGGTTAGGGAACGGCAAGGCTGAGGGCACAGGTGAGGGTGCGGACACGTGCTAGGGTCGGGGCACGTGCGGACGCGCGGGTCAGTGTCCGCGTACGGATTAGGATGAGGGTACCGCGGAGGCTAAGGTGTGGGGCTGCCGGTGGGTTTCCGTTCCGGGCTAGGGTTAGGGTTAGGGAACGGCAAGGCTGAGGGCACAGGTGAGGGTGCGGAGACGTGATAGGGTCGGGGCACGTGCGGACGCGCGGGTCAGTGTCCGCGTACGGATTAGGATGTGGGTACGGCGGAGGCTAAGGTGTGGGGCTGCCGGTGGGTTTCCGTTCCGGGCTAGGGTTAGGGTTAGGGAACGGCAAGGCTGAGGGCACAGGTGAGGGTGCGGACACGTGCTAGGGTCGGGGCACGTTCGGACGCGCGCGTCAGTGTCCGCGTATGGATTAGCATGAGGGCACGGCGGGGGCTAAGGTGTGGGGCTGCCGGTGGGTTTCCGTTCCGGGCTAGGGTTAGGGTTAGGGAACGGTAAGGCTGAGGGCACAGGTGAAGGTGCGGACACGTGCTAGGGTCGGGGCACGTGCGGACGCGCGGGTCAGTGTCCGCGTACGGATTAGGATGAGGGTACGGCGGAGGCTAAGGTGTGGGGCTGCCGGTGGGTTTCCCTTCCGGGCTAGGGTTAGGGTTATGGAACGGCAAGGCTGAGGGCACAGGTGAGGGTGCGGACACGTGCTAGGGTCGGGGCACGTGCGGACGCGCGGGTCAGTGTCCGCGTACGGATTAGGATGAGGGTACGGCGGAGGCTAAGGTGTGGGGCTGCCGGTGGGTTTCCCTTCCGTGCTAGGGTTAGGGTTAGGGAACGGCAAGGCTGAGGGCACAGGTGAGGGTGCGGACACGTGCTAGGGTCGGGGCACGTGCGGACGCGCGGGTCTGTGTCCGCGTACGGATTAGGATGAGGGTACGGCGGAGGCTAAGGTGTGGGGCTGCCGGTGGGTTTTCGTTCCGGGCTAGGGTTAGGGTTAGGGAACGGCAAGGCTGAGGGCACAGGTGAGGGTGCGGACACGTGCTAGGGTCGGGGCACGTGCGGACGCGCGGGTCAGTGTCCACGTACGGATTAGGATGAGGGTACGGCGGAGGCTAAGGTGTGGGGCTGCCGGTGGGTTTCCGTTCCGGGCTAGGGTTAGGGTTAGGGAACGGCAAGGCTGAGGGCACAGGTGAGGGTGCGGACACGTCCTAGGGTCGGGGCACGTGCGGACGCGCGGGTCAGTGTCCGCGTACGGATTAGGATGAGGGTACGGCGGAGGCTAAGGTGTGGGGCTGCCGGTGGGTTTCCGTTCCGGGCTAGGGTTAGGGTTAGGGAACGGCAAGGCTGAGGGCACAGGTGAGGGTGCGGACACGTGCTAGGGTCGGGGCACGTGCGGACGCGCGGGTCAGTGTCCGCGTACGGATTAGGATGAGGGTACCGCGGAGGCTAAGGTGTGGGGCTGCCGGTGGGTTTCCGTTCCGGCCTAGGGTTAGGGTTAGGGAACGGCAAGGCTGAGGGCACAGGTGAGGGTGCGGACACGTGCTAGGGTCGGGGCACGTGCGGACGCGCGGGTCAGTGTCCGCGTACGGATTAGGATGAGGGTACGGCGGAGGCTAAGGTGTGGGGCTACCGGTGGGTTTCCGTTCCGGGCTAGGGTTAGGGTTAGGGAACGGCAAGGCTGAGGGCACAGGTGAGGGTGCGGACACGTGCTAGGGTCGGGGCACGTGCGGACGCGCGGGTCAGTGTCCGCGTACGGATTAGGATGAGGGTACGGCGGAGGCCAAGGTGTGGGGCTGCCGGTGGGTTTCCGTTCCGGGCTAGGGCTAGGGTTTGGGAACGGCAAGGCTGAGGGCACAGGTGAGGGTGCGGACTCGTGCTAGGGTCAGGGAACGTGCGGACGCGCGGGTCAGTGTCCGCGTACGGATTAGGATGAGGGTACGGCGGAGGCTAAGGTGTGGGGCTGCCGGTGGGTTTCCGTTCCGGGCTAGGGTTAGGGTTAGGGAACGGCAAGGCTGAGGGCACAGGTGAGGGTGCGGACACGTGCTAGGGTCGGGGCACGTGCGGACGCGCGGGTCTGTGTCCGCGTACGGATTAGGATGAGGGTACGGCGGAGGCTAAGGTGTGGGGCTGCCGGTGGGTTTCCGTTCCGGGCTAGGGTTAGGGTTAGGGAACGGCAAGGCTGAGGGCACAGGTGAGGGTGCGGACACGTGCTAGGGTCGGGGCACGTGCGGACGCGCGGGTCCGTGTCCGCGTACGGATTAGGATGAGGGTACGGCGGAGGCTAAGGTGTGGGGCTGCCGGTGGGTTTCCGTTCCGGGCTAGGGTTAGGGTTAGGGAACGGCAAGGCTGAGGGCACAGGTGAGGGTGCGGACACGTCCTAGGGTCGGGGCACGTGCGGACGCGCGGGTCAGTGTCCGCGTACGGATTAGGATGAGGGTACGGCGGAGGCTAAGGTGTGGGGCTGCCGGTGGGTTTCCGTTCCGGGCTAGGGTTAGGGTTAGGGAACGGCAAGGCTGAGGGCACAGGTGAGGATGCGGACACGTGCTAGGGTCGGGGCACGTGCGGATGCGCGGGTCAGTGTCCGCGTACGGATTAGGATGAGGGTACCGCGGAGGCTAAGGTGTGGGGCTGCCGGTGGGTTTCCGTTCCGGGCTAGGGTTAGGGTTAGGGAACGGCAAGGCTGAGGGCACAGGTGAGGGGGCGGACACGTGCTAGGGTCGGGGCACGTGCGGATGCGCGGGTCAGTGTCCGCGTACGGATTAGGATGAGGGTACGGAGGGGGCTAAGGTGTGGGGCTGCCAGTGGGTTTTCCTTCCGGGCTAGGGTTAGGGTTAGGGAACGGCAAGGCTGAGGGCACAGGTGAGGGTGCGGACACGTGCTAGGGTCGGGGCACGTGCGGACGCGCGGGTCAGTGTCCGCGTACGGATTAGCATGAGGGCACGGCGGGGGCTAAGGTGTGGGGCTGCCGGTGGGTTTCCGTTCCGGGCTAGGGTAAGGGTTAGGGAACGGTAAGGCTGAGGGCACAGGTGAGGGTGCGGACACGTGCTAGGGTCGGGGCACGTGCGGACGCGCGGGTCAGTGTCCGCGTACGGATTAGGATGAGGGTACGGTGGAGGCTAAGGTGTGGGGCTGCCGGTGGGTTTCCCTTCCGGGCTAGGGTTAGGGTTAGGGAACGGCAAGGCTGAGGGCACAGGTGAGGGTGCGGACACGTGCTAGGGTCGGGGCACGTGCGGACGCGCGGGTCAGTGTCCGCGTACGGATTAGGATGAGGGTACGGCGGAGGCTAAGGTGTGGGGCGGCCGGTGGGTTTCCCTTCCGTGCTAGGGTTAGGGTTAGGGAACGGCAAGGCTGAGGGCACAGGTGAGGGTGCGGACACGTGATAGGGTTGGGGCACGTGCGGACGCGCGGGTCAGTGTCCGCGTACGGATTAGGATGTGGGTACGGCGGAGGCTAAGGTGTGGGGCTGCCGGTGGGTTTCCGTTCCGGGCTAGGGTTAGGGTTAGGGAACGGCAAGGCTGAGGTCACAGGTGAGGGTGCGGACACGTGCTAGGGTCGGGGCACGTGCGGACGCGCGGGTCAGTGTCCGCGTACGGATTAGGATGAGGGTACGGCGGAGGCAAAGGTGTGGGGCTGCCGGTGGGTTTCCATTCCGGGCTAGGGTTAGGGTTAGGGAACGGCAAGGCTGAGGGCACAGGTGAGGGTGCGGACACGTGCTAGGGTCGGGGCACGTGCGGAAGCGCGGGTCAGTGTCCGCGTACGGATTAGGATGAGGGTACGGCGGAGGCTAAGGTGTGGGGCTGCCGGTGGGTTTCCGTTCCGGGCTAGGGTTAGGGTTAGGGAACGGCAAGGCTGAGGGCACAGGTGAGGGTGCGGACACGTGCTAGGGTCTGGGCACGTGCGGACGCGCGGGTCTGTGTCCGCGTACGGATTAGGATGAGGGTACGGCGGAGGCTAAGGTGTGGGGCTGCCGGTGGGTTTCCGTTCCGGGCTAGGGTTAGGGTTAGGGAACGGCAAGGCTGAGGGCACAAGTGAGGGTGCGGACACGTGCTAGGGTCGGGGCACGTGCGGACGCGCGGGTCAGTGTCCGCGTACGGATTAGGATGAGGGTACGGCGGAGGCTAAGGTGTGGGGCTGCCGGTGGGTTTCCGTTCCGGGCTAGGGTTAGGGTTAGGGAACGGCAAGGCTGAGGGCACAGGTGAGGGTGCGGAGACGTGATAGGGTCGGGGCACGTGCGGACGCGCGGGTCAGTGTCCGCGTACAGATTAGGATGAGGGTACGGCAGAGGCTAAGGTGTGGGGCTGCCGGTGGGTTTCCATTCCGGGCTAGGGTTAGGGTTAGGGAACGGCAAGGCTGAGGGCACAGGTGAGGGTGCGGACACGTGCTAGGGTCGGGGCACGTGCGGACGCGCGGGTCAGTGTCTGCGTACGGATTAGGATGAGGGTACGGCGGAGGCTAAGGTGTGGGGCTGCCGGTGGGTTTCCGTTCCGGGCTAGGGTTAGGGTTAGGGAACGGCAAGGCTGAGGGCACAGGTGAGGGTGCGGACACGTGCTAGGGTCGGGGCACGTGCGGACGCGCAGGTCAGTGTCCGCGTACGGATTAGGATGAGGGTACGGCGGAGGCTAAGGTGTGGGGCTGCCGGTGGGTTTCCGTTCCGGGCTAGGGTTAGGGTTAGGGAACGGCAAGGCTGAGGGCACAGGTGAGGGTGCGGACACGTGCTAGGGTCGGGGCACGTGCGGACGCGCGGGTCTGTGTCCGCGTACGGATTAGGATGAGGGTACGGCGGAGGCTAAGGTGTGGGGCTGCCGGTGGGTTTCCGTTCCGGGCTAGGGTTAGGGTTAGGGAACGGCAAGGCTGAGGGCACAGGTGAGGGTGCGGACACGTGCTAGCGTCGGGGCACGTGCGGACGCGCGGGTCAGTGTCCGCGTACGGATTAGGATGAGGGTACGGCGGAGGCTAAGGTGTGGGGCTGCCGGTGGGTTTCCGTTCCGGGCTAGGGTTAGGGTTAGGGAACGGCAAGGCTGAGGGCACAGGTGAGGGTGCGGACACGTCCTAGGGTCGGGGCACGTGCGGACGCGCGGGTCAGTGTCCGCGTACGGATTAGGATGAGGGTACGGCGGAGGCTAAGGTGTGGGGCTGCCGGTGGGTTTCCGTTCCGGGCTAGGGTTAGGGTTAGGGAACGGCAAGGCTGAGGGCACAGGTGAGGGTGCGGACACGTGCTATGGTCGGGGCACGTGCGGACGCGCGGGTCAGTGTCCGCGTACGGATTAGGATGAGGGTACCGCGGAGGCTAAGGTGTGGGGCTGCCGGTGGTTTTCCGTTCCGGGCTAGGGTTAGGGTTAGGGAACGGCAAGGCTGAGGGCACAGGTGAGGGTGCGGACACGTGCTAGGGTCGGGGCACGTGCGGACGCGCGGGTCAGTGTCCGCGTACGGATTAGGATGAGGGTACGGCGGAGGCTAAGGTGTGGGGCTACCGGTGGGTTTCCGTTCCGGGCTAGGGTTAGGGTTAGGGAACGGCAAGGCTGAGGGCACAGGTGAGGGTGCGGACACGTGCTAGGGTCGGGGCACGTGCGGACGCGCGGGTCAGTGTCCGCGTACGGATTAGGATGAGGGTACGGCGGAGGCTATGGTGTGGGGCTGCCGGTGGGTTTCCGTTCCGGGCTAGGGTTAGGTTTAGGGAACGGCAAGGCTGAGGGCACAGGTGAGGGTGCGGACATGTGCTAGGGTCGGGGCACGTGCGGATGCGCGGGTCAGTGTCCGCGTACGGATTAGGATGAGTGTACGGCGGAGGCTAAGGTGTGGGGCTGCCGGTGGGTTTCCATTCCGGGCTAGGGTTAGGGTTAGGGAACGGTAAGGCTGAGGGCACAGGTGAGGGTGCGGACACGTGCTAGGGTCGGGGCACGTGCGGACGCGCGGGTCAGTGTCCGCGTACGGATTAGGATGAGGGTACGGCGGAGGCTAAGGTGGGGGGCTGCCGGTGGGTTTCCGTTCCGGGCTAGGGTTAGGGTTAGGGAACGGCAAGGCTGAGGGAACAGGTGAGGGTGCGGACACGTGCTAGGGTCGGGGCACGTGCGGACGCGTGTGTCAGTGTCCGCGTACGGATTAGGATGAGGGTACGGCGGAGGCTAAGGTGTGGGGCTGCCGGTGGGTTTCCGTTCCGGGCTAGGGTTAGGGTTAGGGAACGGCAAGGCTGAGGGCACAGGTGAGGGTGCGGACACGTGCTAGGGTCGGGGCACGTGCGGACGCGCGGGTCAGTGTCCGCGTACGGATTAGGATGAGGTTACGGCGGAGGCTAAGGTGTGGGGCTGCCGGTGGGTTTCCGTTCCGGGCTAGGGTTAGGTTTAGGGAACGGCAAGGCTGAGGGCACAGTTGAGGGTGCGGACACGTGCTAGGGTCGGGGCACGTGCGGACGCCCGGGTCTGTGTCCGCGTACGGATTAGGATGAGGGTACGGCGGAGGCTAAGGTGTGGGGCTGCCGGTGGGTTTCCGTTCCGGGCTAGGGTTAGGGTTAGGGAACGGCAAGGCTGAGGGCACAGGTGAGGGTGCGGACACGTGCTAGGGTCGGGGCACGTGTGGACGCGCGGGTCAGTGTCCGCGTACGGATTAGGATGAGGGTACGGCGGAGGCTAAGGTGTGGGGCTGCCGGTGGGTTTCCGTTCCGGGCTAGGGTTAGGGTTAGGGAACGGCAAGGCTGAGGGCACAGGTGAGGGTGCGGACACGTCCTAGGGTTGGGGCACGTGCGGACGTGCGGGTCAGTGTCCGCATACGGATTAGGATGAGGGTACGGCGGAGGCTAAGGTGTGGGGCTTCCGGTGGGTTTCCGTTCTGGGCTAGGGTTAGGGTTAGGGAACGGTAAGGCTGAGGGCAGAGGTGAGGGTGCGGACACGTACTAGGGTCGGGGCACGTGCGGACGCGCGTGTCAGTGTCCGCGTACGGATTAGGATGAGGGTACCGCGGAGGCTAAGGTGTGGGGCTGCCGGTGGGTTTCCGTTCCGGGCTAGGGTTAGGGTTAGGGAATGGCAAGGCTGAGGGCACAGGTGAGGGTGCGGACACGTGCTAGGGTCGGGGCACGTGCGGACGCGCGTGTCAGTGTCCGCATACGGATTAGGATGAGGGTACGGCGGAGGCTATGGTGTGGGGCTGCCGGTGGGTTTCCGTTCCGGGCTAGGGTTAGGGTTAGGGAACGGCAAGGCTGAGGGCACAGGTGAGGGTGCGGACACGTTCTAGGGTCGGGGCACGTGCGGACGCGCGGGTCAGTGTCCGTGTACGGATTAGGATGAGGGTACGGCGGAGGCTAAGGTGTGGGGCTGTCGGTGGGTTTCCGTTCCGGGCTAGGGTTAGGGTTAGGGAACGGCAAGGCTGAGGGCACAGGTGAGGGTGCAGACACGTCCTAGGGTCGGGGCACGTGCGGACGCGCGGATCAGTGTCCGCGTACGGATTAGGATGAGGGTACGGTGGAGGCTAAGGTGTGGGGCTGCCGGTGGGTTTCCGTTCCGGGCTAGGGTTAGGGTTAGGGAACGGCAAGGCTGAGGGCACAGGTGAGGGTGCGGACACGTGCTAGGGTCGGGGCACGTGCGGACGCGCGGGTCAGTGTCCGCGTACGGATTAGGATGAGGGTACGGCGGAGGCTAAGGTGTGGGGCTGCCGGTGGGTTTCCATTCCGGGCTAGGGTTAGGGTTAGGGAACGGCAAGGCTGAGGGCACAGGTGAGGGTGCGGACACGTGCTAGGGTCGGGGCACGTGCGGACGCGTGGGTCAGTGTCCGCGTACGGATTAGGATGAGGGTACGGCGGAGGCTAAGGTGTGGTGCTGCCGGTGGGTTTCCGTTCCGGGCTAGGGTTAGTGTTAGTGAACGGCAAGGCTGAGGCCACAGGAGAGGTCGCGGACACGTGCTAGGGTCGGGGCACGTGCGGAGGCGCGGGTCAGTGTCCACGTACGGATTAGGATGAGGGTACGGCGGAGGCTAAGGTGTGGGGCTCCCGGTGGTTTTCCCTTCCGGGCTAGGGTTAGGGTTAGGGAACGGCAAGGCTGAGGGCACAGGTGAGGGTGCGGACACGTGCTAGGTTCGGGGCACGTGCGGACGCGCGGGTCAGTGTCCGCGTACGGATTAGGATGAGGGTACGGCGGAGGCTAAGGTGTGGGGCTGCCGGTGGTTTTCCGTTCCGGGCTAGGGTTAGGGTTAGGGAACGGCAAGGCTGAGGGCACAGGTGAGGGTGCGGACACGTGCTAGGGTCGGGGCACGTGCGGACGCGCGGGTCAGTGTCCGCGTACGGATTAGGATGAGGGTACGGCGGAGGCTAAGGTGTGGGGCTGCCGGTGGGTTTCCGTTCCGGGCTAGGGTTAGGGTTAGGGAACGGCAAGGCTGAGGGCACAGGTGAGGGTGCGGGCACGTGCTAGGGTCGGGGCACGTGCGGACGCGCGGGTCAGTGTCCGCGTACGTATTAGGATGAGGGTACCGCGGAGGCTAAGGTGTGGGGCTGCCGGTGGGTTTCCGTTCCGGGCTAGGGTTAAGGTTAGGGAACGGCAAGGCTGAGGGCACAGGTGAGGGTGCGGACACGTGCTAGGGTCGGGGCACGTGCGGACTCGCGGGTAAGTGTCCGCGTATGGATTAGGATGAGGGTACGGCGGAGGCTAAGGTGTGGGGCTGCCGGTGGGTTTCCGTTACGGGCTACGGTTAGGGGTAGGGGACGGCAAGGCTGAGGGCACAGGTGAGGGTGCGGAGACGTGCTAGGGTCGGGGCACGTGCGGACGCGCGGGTCAGTGTCCGCGTACGGATTAGGATGAGGGTACGGCGGAGGCTAAGGTGTGGGGCTGCCCGTGGGTTTGCGTTCGGGCTAGGGTTAGGGTTAGGGAACGGCAAGGCTGAGGGCACAGGTGAGGGTGCGGACACGTGCTAGGGTCGGGGCACGTGCGGACGCGCGGGTCAGTGTCCGCGTACGGATTAGGATGAGGGTACGGCGGAGGCTAAGGTGTGGGGCTGCCGGTGGGTTTCCGTTCCGGGCTAGGGTTAGGGTTAGGGAACGGCAAGGCTGAGGGCACAGGTGAGGGTGCGGACACGTGCTAGGGTCGGGGCACGTGCGGACGTGCGGGTCAGTGTCCGCGTACGGATTAGGATGAGCGTACGGCGGAGGCTAAGGTGTGGGGCTGCCGGTGGGTTTCCGTTCCGGGCTAGGGTTAGGGTTAGGGAACGGCAAGGCTGAGGGCACAGGTGAGGGTGCGGACACGTGCTAGGGTCGGGGCACGTGCGGACGCGCGGGTCAGTGTCCGCGTACGGATTAGGATGAGGGTACGGCGGAGGCTAAGGTGTGGGGCTGCCGGTGGGTTTCCGTTCCGGGCTAGGGTTAGGGTTAGGGAACGGCAAGGTTGAGGGCACAGGTGAGGGTGCGGACACGTGCTAGGGTCGGGGCACATGCGGACGCGCGGGTCAGTGTCCGCGTACGGATTAGGATGAGGGTACGGCGGAGGCTAAGGTGTGGGGCTGACGGTGGGTTTCCGTTCCGGGCTAGGGTTAGGGTTAGGGAACGGCAAGGCTGAGGGCACAGGTGAGGGTGCGGACACGTGCTAGGGTCGGGGCACGTGCGGACGCGCGGGTCAGTGTCCGCGTACGGATTAGGATGAGGGTACGGCGGTGGCTAAGGTGTGGGGCTGCCGGTGGGTTTCCGTTCCGGGCTAGGGTTAGGGTTAGGGAACGGCAAGGCTGAGGGCACAGGTGAGGGTGCGGACACGTGCTAGGGTCGGGGCACGTGCGGACACGCGGGTCAGTGTCCGCGTACGGATTAGGATGAGGGTACGGCGGAGGCTAAGGTGTGGGGCTGCCGGTGGGTTTCCGTTCAGGGCTAGGGTTAGGGTTAGGGAACGTCAAGGCTGAGGGCACAGGTCAGGGTGCGGACACGTGCTAGGGTCGGGGCACGTGCGGACGCGCGGGTCAGTGTCCGCGTACGGATTAGGATGAGGGTACGGCGGAGGCTAAGTTGTGGGGCTGCCGGTGGGTTTCCGTTCCAGGCTAGGTTTAGGGTTAGGGAACGGTAAGGCTGAGGGCACAGGTGAGGGTGCGGACACGTGCTAGGGTCGGGGCACGTGCGGACGCGCGGGTCAGTGTCCGCGTACGGATTAGGATGAGGGTACGGCGGAGGCTAAGGTGTGGGGCTCCCGGTGGGTTTCCCTTCTGGGCTAGGGTTAGGGTTAGGGAACGGCAAGGCTGAGGGCACAGGCGAGGGTCCGGACACGTGCTAGGGTCGTGCCACGTGCGGACGCGCGGGTCAGTGTCCGCATACGGTTTAGGATGAGGGTACGGCGGAGGCTAAGGTGTGGGGCTGCCGGTGGGTTTCCATTCCGGGCTAGGGTTAGGGTTAGGGAACGGCAAGGCTGAGGGCACAAGCGAGGGTGCGGACAAGTGCTAGGGTCGGGGCACGTGCGGACGCGCGGGTCAGTGTCCGCGTACGGATTAGGATGAGGGTACGGCGGAGGCTAAGGTGTGGGGCTGCCGGTGGGTTTCCGTTCCGGGCTAGGGTTAGGGTTAGGGAACGGCAAGGCTGAGGGCACAGGTGAGGGTGCGGACACGTGCTAGGGTCGGGGCACGTGCGGACGTGCGGGTCAGTGTCCGCGTACGGATTAGGATGAGCGTACGGCGGAGGCTAAGGTGTGGGGCTGCCGGTGGGTTTCCGTTCCGGGCTAGGGTTAGGGTTAGGGAACGGCAAGGCTGAGGGCACAGGTGAGGGTGCGGACACGTGCTAGGGTCGGGGCACGTGCGGACGCGCGGGTCAGTGTCCGCGTACGGATTAGGATGAGGGTACGGCGGAGGCTAAGGTGTGGGGCTGCCGGTGGGTTTCCGTTCCGGGCTAGGGTTAGGGTTAGGGAACGGCAAGGTTGAGGGCACAGGTGAGGGTGCGGACACGTGCTAGGGTCGGGGCACATGCGGACGCGCGGGTCAGTGTCCGCGTACGGATTAGGATGAGGGTACGGCGGAGGCTAAGGTGTGGGGCTGACGGTGGGTTTCCGTTCCGGGCTAGGGTTAGGGTTAGGGAACGGCAAGGCTGAGGGCACAGGTGAGGGTGCGGACACGTGCTAGGGTCGGGGCACGTGCGGACGCGCGGGTCAGTGTCCGCGTACGGATTAGGATGAGGGTACGGCGGTGGCTAAGGTGTGGGGCTGCCGGTGGGTTTCCGTTCCGGGCTAGGGTTAGGGTTAGGGAACGGCAAGGCTGAGGGCACAGGTGAGGGTGCGGACACGTGCTAGGGTCGGGGCACGTGCGGACACGCGGGTCAGTGTCCGCGTACGGATTAGGATGAGGGTACGGCGGAGGCTAAGGTGTGGGGCTGCCGGTGGGTTTCCGTTCAGGGCTAGGGTTAGGGTTAGGGAACGTCAAGGCTGAGGGCACAGGTCAGGGTGCGGACACGTGCTAGGGTCGGGGCACGTGCGGACGCGCGGGTTAGTGTCCGCGTACGGATTAGGATGAGGGTACGGCGGAGGCTAAGTTGTGGGGCTGCCGGTGGGTTTCCGTTCCAGGCTAGGTTTAGGGTTAGGGAACGGTAAGGCTGAGGGCACAGGTGAGGGTGCGGACACGTGCTAGGGTCGGGGCACGTGCGGACGCGCGGGTCAGTGTCCGCGTACGGATTAGGATGAGGGTACGGCGGAGGCTAAGGTGTGGGGCTCCCGGTGGGTTTCCCTTCTGGGCTAGGGTTAGGGTTAGGGAACGGCAAGGCTGAGGGCACAGGCGAGGGTGCGGACACGTGCTAGGGTCGTGCCACGTGCGGACGCGCGGGTCAGTGTCCGCATACGGTTTAGGATGAGGGTACGGCGGAGGCTAAGGTGTGGGGCTGCCGGTGGGTTTCCATTCCGGGCTAGGGTTAGGGTTAGGGAACGGCAAGGCTGAGGGCACAAGCGAGGGTGCGGACAAGTGCTAGGGTCGGGGCACGTGCGGACGCGCGGGTCAGTGTCCGCGTACGGATTAGGATGAGGGTACGGCGGAGGCTAAGGTGTGGGGCTGCCGGTGGGTTTCCGTTCCGGGCTAGGGCTAGGGTTAGGGAACGGCAAGGCTGAGGGCACAGGTGAGGGTGCGGACACGTGCTAAGGTCGGGGCACGTGCGGACGCGCGGGTCAGTGTCCGCGTACGGATTAGGATGAGGGTACGGCGGAGGCTAAGGTGTGGGGCTGCCGGTGGGTTTCCGTTCCGGGCTAGGGTTAGGGTTAGGGAACGGCAAGGCTGAGGGCACAGGTGAGGGTGCGGACACGTGCTAGGGTCGGGGCACGTGCGGACGCGCGGGTCAGTGTCCGCGTACGGATTAGGATAAGGGTACGGCGGAGGCTAAGGTGTGGGGCTGCCGGAGGGTTTCCGTTTCGGGCTAGGGTTAGGGTTAGGGAACGGCAAGGCTGAGGGCACAGGTGAGGGTGCGGACACGTGCTAGGGTCGGGGCACGTGCGGACGCGCGTGTCAGTGTCCGCGTACGGATTAGGATGAGGGTACGGCGGAGGCTAAGGTGTGGGGCTGCCGGTGGGTTTCCGTTCCGGGCTAGGGTTAGGGTTAGGGAACGGCAAGGCTGAGGGCACAGGTGAGGGTGCGGACCCGTGCTAGGGTCGGGGCACGTGCGGACGCGCGGGTCTGTGTCCGCGTACGGATTAGGATGAGGGTACGGCGGAGGCTAAGGTGTGGGGCTGCCGGTGGGTTTCCGTTCCGGGCTAGGGTTAGGGTTAGGGAACGGCAAGGTTGAGGGCACAGGTGAGGGTGCGGACACGTTCTAGGGTCGGGGCACGTGCGGACGCGCGGGTCAGTGTCCGCGTACGGATTAGGATGAGGGTACGGCGGAGGCTAAGGTGTGGGGCTGCCGGTGGGTTTCCGTTCCGGGCTAGGGTTAGGGTTAGGGAACGGCAAGGCTGAGGGCACAGGTGAGGGTGCGGACACGTGCTAGGGTCGGGGCACGTGCGGACGCGCGGGTCAGTGGCCGCGTACGGATTAGGATGAGGGTACCGCGGAGGCTAAGGTGTGGGGCTGCCGGTGGGTTTCCGTTCCGGGCTAGGGTTAGGGTTAGGGAACGGCAAGGCTGAGGGCACAGGTGAGGGTGCGGACACGTGCTAGGGTCGGGGCACGTGCGGACGCGCGGGTCAGTGTCCGCGTACGGATTAGGATGAGGGTACCGCGGAGGCTAAGGTGTGGGGCTGCGGTGGGTTTCCGTTCCGGGCTAGGGTTAGGGTTAGGGAACGGCAAGGCTGAGGGCACAGGTGAGGGTGCGGACACGTGCTAGGGTCGGGGCACGTGCGGACGCGCGGGTCAGTGTCCGCGTACGGATTAGGATGAGGGTACGGCGGAGGCTAAGGTGTGGGGCTGCCGGTGGGTTTCCGTTCCGGGCTAGGGTTAGGGTTAGGGAACGGCAAGGCTGAGGGCACAGGTGAGGGTGCGGACACGTGCTAGGGTCGGGGCACGTGCGGACGCGCGGGTCAGTGTCCGCGTACGGATTAGGATGAGGGTACGGCGGAGGCTAAGGTGTGGGGCTGCCGGTGGGTTTCCGTTCCGGGCTAGGGTTAGGGTTAGGGAACGGCAAGGCTGAGGGCACAGGTGAGGGTGCGGACACGTGCTAGGGTCGGGGCACGTGCGGACGCGCGGGTCAGTGTCCGCGTACGGATTAGGATGAGGGTACGGCGGAGGCTAAGGTGTGGGGCTGCCGGTGGGTTTCCGTTCCGGGCTAGGGTTAGGGTTAGGGAACGGCAAGGTTGAGGGCACAGGTGAGGGTGCGGAAACGTGCTAGGGTCGGGGCACGTGCGGACGCGCGGGTCAGTGTCCGCGTACGGATTAGGATGAGGGTACGGCGGAGGCTAAGGTGTGGGGCTGCCGGTGGGTTTCCGTTCCGGGCTAGGGTTAGGGTTAGGGAACGGCAAGGCTGAGGGCACAGGTGAGGGTGCGGACACGTGCTAGGGTCGGGGCACGTGCGGACGCGCGGGTCAGTGTCCACGTACGGATTAGGATGAGGGTACGGCGGAGGCTAAGGTGTGGGGCTGCCAGTGGGTTTCCGTTCCGGGCTAGGGTTAGGGTTAGGGAACGGCAAGGCTGAGGGCACAGGTGAGGGTGCGGACACGTGCTAGGGTCGGGGCACGTGCGGACGCGCGGGTCAGTGTCCACGTACGGATTAGGATGAGGGTACCGCGGAGGCTAAGGTGTGGGGCTGCCGGTGGGTTTCCGTTCCGGGCTAGGGTTAGGGTTAGGGAACGGCAAGGCTGAGGGCACAGGTGAGGGTGCGGACACGTGCTAGGGTCGGGGCACGTGCGGACGCGCGGGTCAGTGTCCGCGTACGGATTAGGATGAGGGTACGGCGGAGGCTAAGGTGTGGGGCTGCCGGTGGGTTTCCGTTCCGGGCTAGGGTTAGGGTTAGGGAACGGCAAGGCTGAGGGCACAGGTGAGGGTGCGGACATGTGCTAGGGTCGGGGCACGTGCGGACGCGCGGGTCAGTGTCCGCGTACGGATTAGGATGAGGGTACGGCGGAGGCTAAGGTGTGGGGCTGCCGGTGGGTTTCCGTTCCGGGCTAGGGTTAGGGTTAGGGAACGGCAAGGCTGAGGGCACAGGTGAGGGTGCGGACACGTGCTAGGGTCGGGGCACGTGCGGACGCGCGGGTCAGTGTCCGCGTACGGATTAGGATGAGGGTACGGCGGAGGCTAAGGTGTGGGGCTGCCGGTGGGTTTCCGTTCCGGGCTAGGGTTAGGGTTAGGGAACGGCAAGGCTGAGGGCACAGGTGAGGGTGCGGACACGTGCTAGGGTCGGGGCACGTGCGGACGCGCGGGTCAGTGTCCGCGTACGGATTAGGATGAGGGTACGGCGGAGGCTAAGGTGTGGGGCTGCCGGTGGGTTTCCGTTCCGGGCTAGGGTTAGGGTTAGGGAACGGCAAGGCTGAGGGCACAGGTGAGGGTGCGGACACGTGCTAGGGTCGGGGCACGTGCGGACGCGCGGGTCAGTGTCCGCGTACGGATTAGGATGAGGGTACCGCGGAGGCTAAGGTGTGGGGCTGCCGGTGGGTTTCCGTTCCGGGCTAGGGTTAGGGTTAGGGAACGGCAAGGCTGAGGGCACAGGTGAGGGTGCGGACACGTGCTAGGGTCGGGGCACGTGCGGACGCGCGGGTCAGTGTCCGCGTACGGATTAGGATGAGGGTACGGCGGAGGCTAAGGTGTGGGGCTGCCGGTGGGTTTCCGTTCCGGGCTAGGGTTAGGGTTAGGGAACGGCAAGGCTGAGGGCACAGGTGAGGGTGCGGACACGTGCTAGGGTCGGGGCACGTGCGGACGCGCGGGTCAGTGTCCGCGTACGGATTAGGATGAGGGTACGGCGGAGGCTAAGGTGTGGGGCTGCCGGTGGGTTTCCGTTCCGGGCTAGGGTTAGGGTTAGGGAACGGCAAGGCTGAGGGCACAGGTGAGGGTGCGGACACGTGCTAGGGTCGGGGCACGTGCGGACGCGCGGGTCAGTGTCCGCGTACGGATTAGGATGAGGGTACGGCGGAGGCTAAGGTGTGGGGCTGCCGGTGGGTTTCCGTTCCGGGCTAGGGTTAGGGTTAGGGAACGGCAAGGTTGAGGGCACAGGTGAGGGTGCGGAAACGTGCTAGGGTCGGGGCACGTGCGGACGCGCGGGTCAGTGTCCGCGTACGGATTAGGATGAGGGTACGGCGGAGGCTAAGGTGTGGGGCTGCCGGTGGGTTTCCGTTCCGGGCTAGGGTTAGGGTTAGGGAACGGCAAGGCTGAGGGCACAGGTGAGGGTGCGGACACGTGCTAGGGTCGGGGCACGTGCGGACGCGCGGGTCAGTGTCCGCGTACGGATTAGGATGAGGGTACGGCGGAGGCTAAGGTGTGGGGCTGCCGGTGGGTTTCCGTTCCGGGCTAGGGTTAGGGTTAGGGAACGGCAAGGCTGAGGGCACAGGTGAGGGTGCGGACACGTGCTAGGGTCGGGGCACGTGCGGACGCGCGGGTCAGTGTCCACGTACGGATTAGGATGAGGGTACCGCGGAGGCTAAGGTGTGGGGCTGCCGGTGGGTTTCCGTTCCGGGCTAGGGTTAGGGTTAGGGAACGGCAAGGCTGAGGGCACAGGTGAGGGTGCGGACACGTGCTAGGGTCGGGGCACGTGCGGACGCGCGGGTCAGTGTCCGCGTACGGATTAGGATGAGGGTACGGCGGAGGTTAAGGTGTGGGGCTGCCGGTGGGTTTCCGTTCCGGGCTAGGGTTAGGGTTAGGGAACGGCAAGGCTGAGGGCACAGGTGAGGGTGCGGACACGTGCTAGGGTCGGGGCACGTGCGGACGCGCGGGTCAGTGTCCGCGTACGGATTAGGATGAGGGTACGGCGGAGGCTAAGGTGTGGGGCTGCCGGTGGGTTTCCGTTCCGGGCTAGGGTTAGGGTTAGGGAACGGCAAGGCTGAGGGCACAGGTGAGGGTGCGGACACGTGCTAGGGTCGGGGCACGTGCGGACACGCGGGTCAGTGTCCGCGTACGGATTAGGATGAGGGTACGGCGGAGGCTAAGGTGTGGGGCTGCCGGTGGGTTTCCGTTCAGGGCTAGGGTTAGGGTTAGGGAACGTCAAGGCTGAGGGCACAGGTCAGGGTGCGGACACGTGCTAGGGTCGGAGCACGTGCGGACGCGCGGGTCAGTGTCCGCGTACGGATTAGGATGAGGGTACGGCGGAGGCTAAGTTGTGGGGCTGCCGGTGGGTTTCCGTTCCGGGCTAGGTTTAGGGTTAGGGAACGGTAAGGCTGAGGGCTCAGTGAGGGTGCGGACACGTGCTAGGGTCGGGGCACGTGCGGACGCGCGGGTCAGTGTCCGCGTACGGATTAGGTTGAGGGTACGGCGGAGGCTAAGGTGTGGGGCTCCCGGTGGGTTTCCCTTCTGGGCTAGGTTTAGGGTTAGGGAACGGCAAGGCTGAGGGCACAGGTGAGGGTGCGGACACGTGCTAGGGTCGGGGCATGTGCGGACGCGCGGGTCAGTGTCCGCGTACGGATTAGGATGAGGGTACGGCGGAGGCTAAGGTGTGGGCCTACCAGTGGGTTTCCGTTCCGGGCTAGGGTTAGGGTTAGGGAACGGCAAGGCTGAGGGCACAGGTGAGGGTGCGGACACGTGCTAGGGTCGGGGCACGTGCGGACGCGCGGGTCAGTGTCCGCGTACGGATTAGGATGAGGGTACGGCGGAGGCTAAGGTGTGGGGCTGCCGGTGGGTTTCCATTCCGGGCTAGGGTTAGGGTTAGGGAACGGCAAGGCTGAGGGCACAGGCGAGGGTGCGGACACGTGCTAGGGTCGGGGCACGTGCGGACGCGCGGGTCAGTGTCCGCGTACGGATTAGTATGAGGGTACGGCGGAGGCTAAGGTGTGGGGCTGCCGGTGGGTTTCCGTTCCGGGCTAGGGCTAGGGTTAGGGAACGGCAAGGCTGAGGGCACAGGTGAGGGTGCGGACACGTGCTAGGGTCGGGGCAGGTGCGGACGCGCGGGTCAGTGTCCGCGTACGGATTAGGATGAGGGTACGGCGGAGGCTAAGGTGTGGGGCTGCCGGTGGGTTTCCGTTCCGGGCTAGGGTTAGGGTTAGGGAACGGCAAGGCTGAGGGCACAGGTGAGGGTGCGGAGACGTGATAGGGTCGGGGCACGTGCGGACGCGCGGGTCAGTGTCCGCGTACGGATTAGGATGAGGGTACAGCGGAGGCTAAGGTGTGGGGCTGCCCATGGGTTTCCGTTCCAGGCTAGGGTTAGGGTTAGGGAACGGCAAGGCTGAGGGCACAGGTGAGGGTGCGGACACGTGCTAGGGTCGGGGCACGTGCGGACGCGCGGGTCAGTGTCCGCGTACGGATTAGGATGAGGGTACGGCGGAGGCTAAGGTGTGGGGCTGCCCGTGGGTTTCCGTTCCAGGCTAGGGTTAGGGTTAGGGAACGGCAAGGCTGAGGGCACAGGTGAGGGTGCGGACACGTGCTAGGGTCGGGGCACGTGCGGACGCGCGGGTCAGTGTCCGCGTACGGATTAGGATGAGGGTACGGCGGAGGCTAAGGTGTGGGGCTGCCGGTGGGTTTCCGTTCCGGGCTAGGGTTAGGGTTAGGGAACGGCAAGGCTGAGGGCACAGGTGAGGGTGCGGACACGTGCTAGGGTCGGGGCACGTGCGGACGCGCGGGTCAGTGTCCGCGTACGGATTAGCATGAGGGTACGGCGGAGGCTAAGGTGTGGGGCTGCCGGTGGGTTTCCGTTCCGGGCTAGGGTTAGGGTTAGGGAACGGCAAGGCTGAGGGCACAGGTGAGGTTGCGGACACGTGCTAGGGTCGGGGCACGTGCGGACGCGCGGGTCAGTGTCCGCGTACGGATGAGGATGAGGGTACCGCGGAGGCTAAGGTGTGGGGCTGCCGGTGGGTTTCCGTTCCGGGCTAGGGTTAGGGTTAGGGAACGGCAAGGCTGAGGGCACAGTCGAGGGTGCGGACACGTGCTAGGGTCGGGGCACGTGCGGACGCGCGGGTCACTGTCCGCGTACGGATTAGGATGAGGGTACGGCGGAGGCTAAGGTGTGGGGCTACCGGTGGGTTTCCGTTCCGGGCTAGGGTTAGGGTTAGGGAACGGCAAGGCTGAGGGCACAGGTGAGGGTGCGGACACGTGCTAGGGTCGGGGCACGTGCGGACGCGCGGGTCAGTGTCCGCGTACGGATTAGGATGAGGGTACGGCGCAGGCTAAGGTGTGGGGATGCCGGTGGGTTTCCGTTCTGGGCTAGGGTTAGGGTTAGGGAACGGCAAGGCTGAGGGCACAGGTGAGGGTGCGGACACGTGCTAGGGTCGGAGCACGTGCGGACGCGCGGGTCAGTGTCCGCGTACGGATTAGGATGAGGGTACGGCGGAGGCTAAGGTGTGGGGCTGCCGGTAGGTTTCCGTTCCGGGCTAGGGTTAGGGTTAGGGAACGGCAAGGCTGAGGGCACAGGTGAGGGTGCGGACACGTGCTAGGGTCGGGGCACGTGCGGACGCGCGGGTCAGTGTCCGCGTACGGATTAGGATGAGGGTACCGCAGAGGCTAAGGTGTGGGGCTGCCGGTGGGTTTCCGTTCCGGGCTAGGGTTAGGGTTAGGGAACGGCAAGGCTGAGGGCACAGGTGAGGGTGCGGACACGTGCTAGGGTCGGGACACATGCGGACGCGCGGGTCACTGTCCGCGTACGGATTAGGATGAGGGTACGGCGGAGGCTAAGGTGTGGGGCTACCGGTGGGTTTCCGTTCCGGGCTAGGGATAGGGTTAGGGAACGGCAAGGCTGAGGGCACAGGTGAGGGTGCGGACACGTGCTAGGGTCGGGGCACGTGCGGACGCGCGGGTCAGTGTCCGCGTACGGATTAGGATGAGGGTACGGCGGAGGCTAAGGTGTGGGGCTGCCGGTGGGTTTCCGTTCCGGGCTAGGGTTAGGGTTAGGGAACGGCAAGGCTGAGGGCACAGGTGAGGGTGCGGACACGTGCTAGGGTCGGAGCACGTGCGGACGCGCGGGTCAGTGTCCGCGTACGGACTAGGATGAGGGTACGGCGGAGGCTAAGGTGTGGGGCTGCCGGTAGGTTTCCGTTCCGGGCTAGGGTTAGGGTTAGGGAACGGCAAGGCTGAGGGCACAGGTGAGGGTGCGGACACGTGCTAGGGTCGGGGCACGTGCGGACGCGCGGGTCAGTGTCCGCGTACGGATTAGGATGAGGGGACGGCGGAGGCTAAGGTGTGGGGCTCCCGGTGGGTTTCCGTTCCGGGCTAGTGTTAGGGTTAGGGAACGGCAAGGCTGAGGGCACAGGTGAGGGTGCGGACACGTGCTAGGGTCGGGGCACGTGCGGACGCGCGGGTCAGTGTCCGCGTACGGATTAGGATGAGGGTACGGCGGAGGCTAAGGTGTGGGGCTGCCGGTGGGTTTCCGTTCCGGGCTAGGGTTAGGGTTAGGGAACGGCAAGGTTGAGGGCACAGGTGAGGGTGCGGACACGTGCTAGGGTCGGGGCACGTGCGGACGCGCGGGTCAGTGTCCGCGTACGGATTAGGATGAGGGTACGGCGGAGGCTAAGGTGTGGGGCTGCCGGTGGGTTTCCGTTCCGGGCTAGGGTTAGGGTTAGGGAACGGCAAGGCTGAGGGCACAGGTGAGGGTGCGGACACGTGCTAGGGTCGGGGCACGTGCGGACGCGCGGGTCAGTGTCCGCGTACGGATTAGGATGAGGGTACGGCGGAGGCTAAGGTGTGGGGCTGCCGGTGGGTTTCCGTTCCGGGCTAGGGTTAGGGTTAGGGAACCGCAAGGCTGAGGGCACAGGTAAGGGTGCGGACACATGCTAGTGTCGGGGCACGTGCGGACGCGCGGGTCAGTGTCCGCGTACGGATTAGGATGAGGGTACCGCGGAGGCTAAGGTGTGGGGCTGCCGGTGGGTTTCCGTTCCGGGCTAGGGTTAGGGTTAGGGAACGGCAAGGCTGAGGGCACAGGTGAGGGTGCGGACACGTCCTAGGGTCGGGGCACGTGCGGACGCGCGGGTCACTGTCCGCGTACGGATTAGGATGAGGGTACGGCGGAGGCTAAGGTGTGGGGCTACCGGTGGGTTTCCGTTCCGGGCTAGGGTTAGGGTTAGGGAACGGCAAGGCTGAGGGCACAGGTGAGGGTGCGGACACGTGCTAGGGTCGGGGCACGTGCGGACGCGCGGGTCAGTGTCCGCGTACGGATTAGGATGAGGGTACGGCGGAGGCTAAGGTGTGGGGCTGCCGGTGGGTTTCCGTTCCGGGCTAGGGTTAGGGTTAGGGAACGGCAAGGCTGAGGGCACAGGTGAGGGTGCGGACACGTGCTAGGGTCGGGGCACGTGCGGACGCGCGGGTCAGTGTCCGCGTACGGATTAGGATGAGGGTATGGCGGAGGCTAAGGTGTGGGGCTGCCGGTGGGTTTCCGTTCCAGGCTAGGGTTAGGGTTAGGGAACGGCCAGGCTGAGGGCACAGGTGAGGGTGCGGACAC
Source organism: Hyperoodon ampullatus (assembly GCF_949752795.1). Lineage (NCBI taxonomy): Eukaryota > Metazoa > Chordata > Mammalia > Artiodactyla > Ziphiidae > Hyperoodon > Hyperoodon ampullatus. The sequence continues at coordinate 206,171 of NC_136929.1, read as the reverse complement.
GTGCTAGGGTCGGGGCACGTGCGGATGCGCGGGTCAGTGTCCGCGTACGGATTAGGATGAGGGTACGGCGGAGGCTAAGGTGTGGGGCTGCCGGTGGGTTTCCGTTCCGGGCTAGGGTTAGGGTTAGGGAACGGCAAGGCTGAGGGCACAGGTGAGGGTGCGGACACGTGCTAGGGTCGGGGCACGTGCGGACGCGCAGGTCAGTGTCCGCGTACGGATTAGGATGAGGGTACGGCGGAGGCTAAGGTGTGGGGCTGCCGGTGGGTTTCCGTTCCGGGCTAGGGTTAGGGTTAGGGAATGGCAAGGCTGAGGGCACAGGTGAGGGTGCGGACACGTGCTAGGGTCGGGGCACGTGCGGACGCGCGGGTCAGTGTCCGCGTACGGATTAGGACGAGGGTACGGTGGAGGCTAAGGTGTGGGGCTGCCGGTGGGTTTCCGTTCCGGGCTAGGGTTAGGGTTAGGGAACGGCAAGGTTGAGGGCACAGGTGAGGGTGCGGACACGTGCTAGGGTCGGGGCACGTGCGGACGCGCGGGTCAGTGTCCGCGTACGGATTAGGATGAGGGTACGGCGGAGGCTAAGGTGTGGGGCTGCCGGTGGGTTTCCGTTCTGGGCTAGGGTTAGGGTTAGGGAACGGCAAGGCTGAGGGCACAGGTGAGGGTGCGGACACGTGCTAGTTTCGGGGCACGTGCGGACGCGCGGGTCAGTGTCCGCGTACGGATTAGGATGAGGGTACGGCGGAGGCTAAGGTGTGGGCCTACCAGTGGGTTTCCGTTCCGGGCTAGGGTTAGGGTTAGGGAACGGCAAGGCTGAGGGCACAGGTGAGGGTGCGGACACGTGCTAGGGTCGGGGCACGTGCGGACGCGCGGGTCAGTGTCCGCGTACGGATTAGGATGAGGGTACGGCGGAGGCTAAGGTGTGGGGCTGCCGGTGGGTTTCCATTCCGGGCTAGGGTTAGGGTTAGGGAACGGCAAGGCTGAGGGCACAGGCGAGGGTGCGGACACGTGCTAGGGTCGGGGCACGTGCGGACGCGCGGGTCAGTGTCCGCGTACGGATTAGTATGAGGGTACGGCGTAGGCTAAGGTGTGGGGCTGCCGGTGGGTTTCCGTTCCGGGCTAGGGCTAGGGTTAGGGAACGGCAAGGCTGAGGGCACAGGTGAGGGTGCGGACACGTGCTAGGGTCGGGGCAGGTGCGGACGCGCGGGTCAGTGTCCGCGTACGGATTAGGATGAGGGTACGGCGGAGGCTAAGGTGTGGGGCTGCCGGTGGGTTTCCGTTCCGGGCTAGGGTTAGGGTTAGGGAACGGCAAGGCTGAGGGCACAGGTGAGGGTGCGGAGACGTGATAGGGTCGGGGCACGTGCGGACGCGCGGGTCAGTGTCCGCGTACGGATTAGGATGAGGGTACAGCGGAGGCTAAGGTGTGGGGCTGCCCATGGGTTTCCGTTCCAGGCTAGGGTTAGGGTTAGGGAACGGCAAGGCTGAGGGCACAGGTGAGGGTGCGGACACGTGCTAGGGTCGGGGCACGTGCGGACGCGCGGGTCAGTGTCCGCGTACGGATTAGGATGAGGGTACGGCGGAGGCTAAGGTGTGGGGCTGCCCGTGGGTTTCCGTTCCAGGCTAGGGTTAGGGTTAGGGAACGGCAAGGCTGAGGGCACAGGTGAGGGTGCGGACACGTGCTAGGGTCGGGGCACGTGCGGACGCGCGGGTCAGTGTCCGCGTACGGATTAGGATGAGGGTACGGCGGAGGCTAAGGTGTGGGGCTGCCGGTGGGTTTCCGTTCCGGGCTAGGGTTAGGGTTAGGGAACGGCAAGGCTGAGGGCACAGGTGAGGGTGCGGACACGTGCTAGGGTCGGGGCACGTGCGGACGCGCGGGTCAGTGTCCGCGTACGGATTAGGATGAGGGTACGACGGAGGCTAAGGTGTGGGGCTGCCGGTGGGTTTCCGTTCCGGGCTAGGGTTAAGGTTAGGGAACGGCAAGGCTGAGGGCACAGGTGAGGGTGCGGACACGTGCTAGGGTCGGGGCACGTGCGGACGCGCGGGTCAGTGTCCGCGTACGGATTAGGATGAGGGTACCGCGGAGGCTAAGGTGTGGGGCTGCCGGTGGGTTTCCGTTCCGGGCTAGGGTTAGGGTTAGGGAACGGCAAGGCTGAGGGCACAGTCGAGGGTGCGGACACGTGCTAGGGTCGGGGCACGTGCGGACGCGCGGGTCACTGTCCGCGTACGGATTAGGATGAGGGTACGGCGGAGGCTAAGGTGTGGGGCTACCGGTGGGTTTCCGTTCCGGGCTAGGGTTAGGGTTAGGGAACGGCAAGGCTGAGGGCACAGGTGAGGGTGCGGACACGTGCTAGGGTCGGGGCACGTGCGGACGCGCGGGTCAGTGTCCGCGTACGGATTAGGATGAGGGTACGGCGCAGGCTAAGGTGTGGGGATGCCGGTGGGTTTCCGTTCTGGGCTAGGGTTAGGGTTAGGGAACGGCAAGGCTGAGGGCACAGGTGAGGGTGCGGACACGTGCTAGGGTCGGAGCACGTGCGGACGCGCGGGTCAGTGTCCGCGTACGGATTAGGATGAGGGTACGGCGGAGGCTAAGGTGTGGGGCTGCCGGTAGGTTTCCGTTCCGGGCTAGGGTTAGGGTTAGGGAACGGCAAGGCTGAGGGCACAGGTGAGGGTGCGGACACGTGCTAGGGTCGGGGCACGTGCGGACGCGCGGGTCAGTGTCCGCGTACGGATTAGGATGAGGGTACCGCAGAGGCTAAGGTGTGGGGCTGCCGGTGGGTTTCCGTTCCGGGCTAGGGTTAGGGTTAGGGAACGGCAAGGCTGAGGGCACAGGTGAGGGTGCGGACACGTGCTAGGGTCGGGACACATGCGGACGCGCGGGTCACTGTCCGCGTACGGATTAGGATGAGGGTACGGCGGAGGCTAAGGTGTGGGGCTACCGGTGGGTTTCCGTTCCGGGCTAGGGATAGGGTTAGGGAACGGCAAGGCTGAGGGCACAGGTGAGGGTGCGGACACGTGCTAGGGTCGGGGCACGTGCGGACGCGCGGGTCAGTGTCCGCGTACGGATTAGGATGAGGGTACGGCGGAGGCTAAGGTGTGGGGCTGCCGGTGGGTTTCCGTTCCGGGCTAGGGTTAGGGTTAGGGAACGGCAAGGCTGAGGGCACAGGTGAGGGTGCGGACACGTGCTAGGGTCGGAGCACGTGCGGACGCGCGGGTCAGTGTCCGCGTACGGACTAGGATGAGGGTACGGCGGAGGCTAAGGTGTGGGGCTGCCGGTAGGTTTCCGTTCCGGGCTAGGGTTAGGGTTAGGGAACGGCAAGGCTGAGGGCACAGGTGAGGGTGCGGACACGTGCTAGGGTCGGGGCACGTGCGGACGCGCGGGTCAGTGTCCGCGTACGGATTAGGATGAGGGGACGGCGGAGGCTAAGGTGTGGGGCTCCCGGTGGGTTTCCGTTCCGGGCTAGTGTTAGGGTTAGGGAACGGCAAGGCTGAGGGCACAGGTGAGGGTGCGGACACGTGCTAGGGTCGGGGCACGTGCGGACGCGCGGGTCAGTGTCCGCGTACGGATTAGGATGAGGGTACGGCGGAGGCTAAGGTGTGGGGCTGCCGGTGGGTTTCCGTTCCGGGCTAGGGTTAGGGTTAGGGAACGGCAAGGTTGAGGGCACAGGTGAGGGTGCGGACACGTGCTAGGGTCGGGGCACGTGCGGACGCGCGGGTCAGTGTCCGCGTACGGATTAGGATGAGGGTACGGCGGAGGCTAAGGTGTGGGGCTGCCGGTGGGTTTCCGTTCCGGGCTAGGGTTAGGGTTAGGGAACGGCAAGGCTGAGGGCACAGGTGAGGGTGCGGACACGTGCTAGGGTCGGGGCACGTGCGGACGCGCGGGTCAGTGTCCGCGTACGGATTAGGATGAGGGTACGGCGGAGGCTAAGGTGTGGGGCTGCCGGTGGGTTTCCGTTCCGGGCTAGGGTTAGGGTTAGGGAACCGCAAGGCTGAGGGCACAGGTGAGGGTGCGGACACATGCTAGTGTTGGGGCACGTGCGGACGCGCGGGTCAGTGTCCGCGTACGGATTAGGATGAGGGTACCGCGGAGGCTAAGGTGTGGGGCTGCTGGTGGGTTTCCGTTCCGGGCTAGGGTTAGGGTTAGGGAACGGCAAGGCTGAGGGCACAGGTGAGGGTGCGGACACGTCCTAGGGTCGGGGCACGTGCGGACGCGCGGGTCACTGTCCGCGTACGGATTAGGATGAGGGTACGGCGGAGGCTAAGGTGTGGGGCTACCGGTGGGTTTCCGTTCCGGGCTAGGGTTAGGGTTAGGGAACGGCAAGGCTGAGGGCACAGGTGAGGGTGCGGACACGTGCTAGGGTCGGGGCACGTGCGGACGCGCGGGTCAGTGTCCGCGTACGGATTAGGATGAGGGTACGGCGGAGGCTAAGGTGTGGGGCTGCCGGTGGGTTTCCGTTCCGGGCTAGGGTTAGGGTTAGGGAACGGCAAGGCTGAGGGCACAGGTGAGGGTGCGGACACGTGCTAGGGTCGGAGCACGTGCGGACGCGCGGGTCAGTGTCCGCGTAAGGATTAGGATGAGGGTACGGCGGAGGCTAAGGTGTGGGGCTGCCGGTGGGTTTCCGTTCCGGGCTAGGGTTAGGGTTAGGGAACGGCAAGGCTGAGGGCACAGGTGAGGGTGCGGACACGTGCTAGGGTCGGGGCACGTGCGGACGCGCGGGTCAGTGTCCGCGTACGGATTAGGATGAGGGTATGGCGGAGGCTAAGGTGTGGGGCTGCCGGTGGGTTTCCGTTCCAGGCTAGGGTTAGGGTTAGGGAACGGCCAGGCTGAGGGCACAGGTGAGGGTGCGGACACGTGCTAGGGTCGGGGCACGTGCGGACGCGCGGGTCAGTGTCCGCGTACGGATTAGGATGAGGGTACGGCGGAGGCTAAGGTGTGGGGCTGCCGGTGGGTTTCCGTTCCGGGCTAGGGTTAGGGTTAGGGAACGGCAAGGCTGAGGGCACAGGTGAGGGTGCGGACACGTGCTAGGGTCGGGGCACGTGCGGACGCACAGGTCAGTGTCCGCGTACGGATTAGGATGAGGGTACGGCGGAGGCTAAGGTGTGGTGCTGCCGGTGGGTTTCCGTTCCGGGCTAGGGTTAGTGTTAGGGAACGGCAAGGCTGAGGCCACAGGTGAGGGTGCGGACACGTGCTAGGGTCGGGGCACGTGCGGACGCGCGGGTCAGTGTCCGCGTACGGATTAGGATGAGGGTACGGCGGAGGCTAAGGTTTGGGGCTGCCGGTGGGTTTCCCTTACGGGCTAGGGTTAGGGTTAGGGAACGGCAAGGCTGAGGGCACAGGTGAGGGTGGGGACACGTGCTAGGGTCGGGGCACGTGCGGACGCGCGGGTCAGTGTCCGCGTACGGATTAGGATGAGGGTACGGCGGAGGCTAAGGTGTGGGGCTGCCGGTGGGTTTCCGTTCCGGGCTAGGGTTAGGGGTAGGGGACGGCAAGGCTGAGGGCACAGGTGAGGGTGCGGACACGTGCTAGGGTCGGGGCACGTGCGGACGCGCGGTTCTGTGTCCGCGTACGGATTAGGATGAGCGTACGGCGGAGGCTAAGGTGTGGGGCTGCCGGTGGGTTTCCGTTCCGGGCTAGGGTTAGGGTTAGGGAACGGCAAGGCTGAGGGCACAGGTGAGGGTGCGGAGACGTGATAGGGTCGGGGCACGTGCGGACGCGCGGGTCAGTGTCCGCGTACGGATTAGGATGAGGGTACGGCGGAGGCTAAGGTGTGGGGCTGCCGGTGGGTTTCCGTTCCGGGCTAGGGTTAGGGTTAGGGAACGGCAAGGCTGAGGGCACAGGTCAGGGTGCGGACACGTGCTAGGGTCGGGGCACGTGCGGACGCGCGGGTCAGTGTCCGCGTACGGATTAGGATGAGGGTACGGCGGAGTCTAAGGTGTGGGGCTGCCGGTGGGTTTCCGTTCCGGGCTAGGGTTAGGGTTAGGGAACGGCAAGGCTGAGGGCACAGGCGAGGGTGCGGACACGTGCTAGGGTCGGGGCACGTGCGGACGCGCGGGTCAGTGTCCGCGTACGGATTAGGATGAGGGTACGGCGGAGGCTAAGGTGTGGGGCTGCCGGTGGGTTTCCGTTCCGGGCTAGCGTTAGGGTTAGGGAACGGCAAGGCTGAGGGCACAGGCGAGGGTGCGGACACGTGCTAGGGTCGGGGCACGTGCGGACGCGCGGGTCAGTGTCCGCGTACGGATTAGGATGAGGGTACGGCGGAGGCTAAGGTGTGGGGCTGCCGGTGGGTTTCCGTTCCGGGCTAGGGTTAGGGTTAGGGAACGGCAAGGCTGAGGGCACAGGTGAGGGTGCGGACACGTGCTAGGGTCGGGGCATGTGCGGACGCGCGGGTCAGTGTCCGCGTACGGATTAGGATGAGGGTACGGCGGAGGCTAAGGTGTGGGGCTGCCGGTGGGTTTCCGTTCCGGGCTAGGGTTAGGGTTAGGGAACGGCAAGGCTGAGGGCACAGGTGAGGGTGCGGACACGTGCTAGGGTCGGGGCACGTGCGGACGCGCGGGTCAGTGTCCGCGTACGGATTAGGATGAGGGTACGGCGGAGGCTAAGGTGTGGGGCTGCCGGTGGGTTTCCGTTCCGGGCTAGGGTTAGGGTTAGGGAACGGCAAGGCTGAGGGCACAGGTGAGGGTGCGGACACGTGCTAGGGTCGGGGCACGTGCGGACGCGCGTGTCAGTGTCCGCGTACGGATTAGGATGAGGGTACCGCGGAGGCTAAGGTGTGGGGCTGCCGGTGGGTTTCCGTTCCGGGCTAGGGTTAGGGTTAGGGAACGGCAAGGCTGAGGGCACAGGTGAGGGTGCGGACACGTGCTAGGGTCGGGGCACGTGCGGACGCGCGGGTCAGTGTCCGCGTACGGATTAGGATGAGGGTACGGCGGAGGCTAAGGTGTGGGGCTACCGATGGGTTTCCGTTCCGGGCTAGGGTTAGGGTTAGGGAACGGCAAGGCTGAGGGCACAGGTGAGGGTGCGGACACGTGCTAGGGTCGGAGCACGTGCGGACGCGTGGGGCAGTGTCCGCGTACGGATTAGGATGAGGGTACGGCGGAGGCTAAGGTGTGGGCCTGCCGGTGGGTTTCCGTTCCGGGCTAGGGTTAGGGTTAGGGAACGGCAAGGCTGAGGGCACAGGTGAGGGTGCGGACACGTGCTAGGGTCGGGGCACGTGCGGACGCGCGGGTCAGTGTCCGCGTACGGATTAGGATGAGGGGACGGCGGAGGCTAAGGTGTGGGGCTGCCGGTGGGTTTCCGTTCCGGGCCAGGGTTAGGGTTAGGGAACGGCAAGGCTGAGGGCACAGGTGAGGGTGCGGACACGTGCTAGGGTCGGGGCACGTGCGGACGCGCGCGTCAGTGTCCGCGTACAGATTAGGATGAGGGTACGGCGGAGGCTAAGGTGTGGGGCTGCCGGTGGGTTTCCGTTCCGGTGTAGGGTTAGGGTTAGGGAACGGCAAGGTTGAGGGCACAGGTGAGGGTGCGGACACGTGCTAGGGTCGGGGCACGTGCGGACGCGCGGGTCAGTGTCCGCGTACGGATTAGGATGAGGGTACGGCGGAAGCTAAGGTGTGGGGTTGCCGGTGGGTTTCCGTTCCGGGCTAGGGTTAGGGTTAGGGAACGGCAAGGCTGAGGGCACAGGTGAGGGTGCGGACACGTGCTAGGGTCGGGGCACGTGCGGACGCGCGGGTCAGTGTCCGCGTACGGATTAGGATGAGGGTACGGCGGAGGCTAAGGTGTGGGGCTGCCGGTGGGTTTCCGTTCCGGGCTAGGGTTAGGGTTAGGGAACGGCAAGGCTGAGGGCACAGGTGAGGGTGCGGACACGTGCTAGGGTCGGGGCACGTGCGGACGCGCGGGTCAGTGTCCGCGTACGGATTAGGATGAGGGTACCGCGGAGGCTAAGGTGTGGGGCTGCCGGTGGGTTTCCGTTCCGGGCTAGGGTTAGGGTTAGGGAAAGGCAAGGCTGAGGGCACAGGTGAGGGTGCAGACACGTCCTAGGGTCGGGGCACGTGCGGACGCGCGGGTCACTGTCCGCGTACGGATTAGGATGAGGGTACGGCGGAGGCTAAGGTGTGGGGCTGCCGGTGGGTTTCCGTTCCGGGCTAGGGTTAGGGTTAGGGAACGGCAAGGCTGAGGGCACAGGTGAGGGTGCGGACACGTGCTAGGGTCGGGGCACGTGCGGACGCGCGGGTCAGTGTCCGCGTACGGATTAGGATGAGGGTACGGCGGAGGCTAAGGTGTGGGGCTGCCGGTGGGTTTCCGTTCCGGGCTAGGGTTAGGGTTAGGGAACGGCAAGGCTGAGGGCACAGGTGAGGGTGCGGACACGTGCTAGGGTCGGAGCACGTGCGGACGCGCGGGTCAGTGTCCGCGTACGGATTAGGATGAGGGTACGGCGGAGGCTATGGTGTGGGGCTGCCGGTAGGTTTCCGTTCCGGGCTAGGGTTAGGGTTAGGGAACGGCAAGGCTGAGGGCACAGGTGAGGGTGCGGACACGTGCTAGGGTCGGGGCACGTGCGGACGCGCGGGTCAGTGTCCGCGTACGGATTAGGATGAGGGTACGGCGGAGGCTAAGGTGTGGGGCTGCCGGTGGGTTTCCGTTCCGGGCTAGGGTTAGGGTTAGGGAACGGCAAGGCTGAGGGCACAGGTGAGGGTGCGGACACGTGCTAGGGTCGGGGCACGTGCGGACGCGCGGGTCAGTGTCCGCGTACGGATTAGGATGAGGGTACGGCGGAGGCTAAGGTGTGGGGCTGCCGGTGGGTTTCCGTTCCGGGCTAGGGTTAGGGTTAGGGAACGGCAAGGCTGAGGGCACAGGTGAGGGTGCGGACACGTGCTAGGGTCGGGGCACGTGCGGACGCACAGGTCAGTGTCCGCGTACGGATTAGGATGAGGGTACGGCGGAGGCTAAGGTGTGGTGCTGCCGGTGGGTTTCCGTTCCGGGCTAGGGTTAGTGTTAGGGAACGGCAAGGCTGAGGCCACTGGTGAGGGTGCGGACACGTGCTAGGGTCGGGGCACGTGCGGACGCGCGGGTTATTGTCCGCGTACGGATTAGGATGAGGGTACGGCGGAGGCTAAGGTGTGGGGCTGCCTGTGGGTTTCCCTTACGGGACAGGGTTAGGGTTAGGGAACGGCAAGGCTGAGGGCACAGGTGAGGGTGGGGACAGGTGCTAGGGTCGGGGCACGTGCGGACGCGCGGGTCAGTGTCCGCGTACGGATTAGGATGAGGGTACGGCGGAGGCTATGGTGTGGGGCTGCCGGTGGGTTTCCGTTCCGTGCTAGGGTTAGGGGTAGGGGACGGCAAGGCTGAGGGCACAGGTGAGGGTGCGGAGACGTGCTAGGTTCGGGGCACGTGCGGACGCGCGGTTCAGTGTCCGCGTACGGATTAGGATGAGGGTACGGCGGAGGCTAAGCTGTGGGGCTGCCCGTGGATTTCCGTTCGGGCTAGGATTAGGGTTAGGGAACGGCAAGGCTGAGGGCACAGGTGAGGGTGCGGACACGTGCTAGGTTCGGGGCACGTGCGGACGCGCGGGTCAGTGTCTGCGTACGGATTAGGATGAGGGTACGGCGGAGGCTAAGGTGTTGGGCAGCCGGTGGGTTTCCCTTCCGGTGTAGGGTTAGGGTTAGGGAACGGCAAGGCTGAGGGCACAGGTGAGGGTGCGGACACGTGCTAGGGTCGGGGCACGTGCGGACGCGCGGGTCAGTGTCCGCGTACGGATTAGGATGAGGGTACGGCGGAGGCTAAGGTGTTGGGCAGCTGGTGGGTTTCCCTTCCGGTCTAGGGTTAGGGTTAGGGAACGGCAAGGCTGAGGGCACAGGTGAGGGTGCGGACACGTGCTAGGTTCGGGGCACGTGCGGACGCGCGGGTCAGTGTCCGCGTACGGATTAGGATGAGGGTACGGCGGAGGCTAAGCTGTGGGGCTGCCGGTGGGTTTCCGTTCCAGGCTAGGGTTAGGGTTAGGGAACGGCAAGGCTGAGGGCACAGGTGAGGGTGCGGACACGTGCTAGGGTCGGGGCACGTGCGGACGCGCGGGTCAGTGTCCGCGTACGGATTAGGATGAGGTTACGGCGGAGGCTAAGGTGTGGGGCTGCCGGTGGGTTTCCGTTCCGGGCTAGGGTTAGAGTTAGGGAACGGCAAGGCTGAGGGCACAGGTGAGGGTGCGGACACGTGCTAGGGTCGGGGCACGTGCGGACGCGCGTGTCAGTGTCCGCGTACGGATTAGGATGAGGGTACGGCGGAGGCTAAGGTGTGGGGCTGCCGGTGGGTTTCCGTTCCAGGCTAGGGTTAGGGTTAGGGAACGGCCAGGCTGAGGGCACAGGTGAGGGTGCGGACATGTGCTAGGGTCGGGGCACGTGCGGACGCGCGGGTCAGTGTCCGCGTACGGATTAGGATGAGGGTACGGCGGAGGCTAAGCTGTGGGTCTGCCGGTGCGTTTCCGTTCCGGGGTAGGGTTAGGGTTAGGGAACGGCAAGGCTGAGGGCACAGGTGAGGGTGCGGACACGTGCTAGGGTCGGGGCACGTGCGGACGCGCGGGTCAGTGTCCGCGTACGGATTAGGATGAGGGTACGGCGGAGGCTAAGGTGTGGGGCTGCCGGTGGGTTTCCGTTCCGGGCTAGGGTTAGGGTTAGGGAACGGCAAGGCTGAGGGCAAAGGTGAGGGGGCGGACACGTGCTAGGGTCGGGGCACGTGCGGATGCGCGGGTCAGTGTCCGCGTACGGATTAGGATGAGGGTACGGCGGGGGCTAAGGTGTGGGGCTGCCAGTGGGTTTCCCTTCCGGGCTAGGGTTAGGGTTCGGGAACGGCAAGGCTGAGGGCACAGGTGAGGGTGCGGACACGTGCTAGGGTCGGGGCACGTGCGGACGCGCGGGTCAGTGTCCGCGTACGGATTAGGATGAGCGTACGGCGGAGGCTAAGGTGTGGGGCTACCGGTGGGTTTCCCTTCCAGGCTAGGGTTAGGGTTAGGGAACGGCAAGGCTGAGGGCACAGGTGAGGGTGCGGACACGTGCTAGGGTCGGGGCACGTGCGGACGCGCGGGTCAGTGTCCGCGTACGGATTAGGATGAGGGTACGGCGGAGGCTAAGGTGTGGGGCTGCCGGTGGGTTTCCCTTCCGTGCTAGGGTTAGGGTTAGGGAACGGCAAGGCTGAGGGCACAGGTGAGGGTGCGGACACGTGCTAGGGTCGGGGCACGTGCGGACGCGCGGGTCAGTGTCCGCGTACGGATTAGGATGAGGGTACGGCGGAGGCTAAGGTGTGGGGCTGCCGGTGGGTTTCCGTTCCGGGTTAGGGTTAGGGTTAGGGAACGGCAAGGCTGAGGGCACAGGTGAGGGTGCGGACACGTGCTAGGGTCGGAGCACGTGCGGACCCGCGGGTCAGTGTCCGCGTACGGATTAGGATGAGGGTACGGCGGAGGCTAAGGTGTGGGGCTGCCGGTGGGTTTCCGTTCCGGGCTAGGGTTTGGGTTAGGGAACGGCAAGGCTGAGGGCACAGGTGAGGGTGCGGACACGTGCTAGGGTCGGGGCACGTGCGGACGCGCGGGTCAGTGTCCGCGTACGGATTAGGATGAGGGTACGGCGGAGGCTAAGGTGTGGGGCTGCCGGTGGGTTTCCGTTCCGGGCTAGGGTTAGGGTTAGGGAACGGCAAGGCTGAGGGCACAGGTGAGGGTGCGGACACGTGCTAGGGTCGGGGCACGTGCGGACGCGCGGGTCAGTGTCCGCGTACGGATTAGGATGAGGGTACGGCGGAGGCTAAGGTGTGGGGCTGCCGGTGGGTTTCCGTTCCGGGCTAGGGTTAGGGTTAGGGAACGGCAAGGCTGAGGGCACAGGTGAGGGTGCGGACACGTGCTAGGGTCGGGGCACGTGCGGATGCACAGGTCAGTGTCCGCGTACGGATTAGGATGAGGGTACGGCGGAGGCTAAGGTGTGGTGCTGCCGGTGGGTTTCCGTTCAGGGCTAGGGTTAGTGTTAGGGAACGGCAAGGCTGAGGCCACAGGTGAGGGTGCGGACACGTGCTAGGGTCGGGGCACGTGCGGACGCGCGGGTCAGTGTCTGCGTACGGATTAGGATGAGGGTACGGCGGAGGCTAAGGTGTGGGGCTGCCGGTGGGTTTCCCTTACGGGCTAGGGTTAGGGTTAGGGAACGGCAAGGCTGAGGGCACAGGTGAGTGTGGGGACACGTGCTAGGGTCGGGGCACGTGCGGACGCGCGGGTCAGTGTCCGCGTACGGATTAGGATGAGGGTACGGCGGAGGCTAAGGTGTGGGGCTGCCGGTGGTTTTCCGTTCCGGGCTAGGGTTAGGGGTAGGGGACGGCAAGGCTGAGGGCACAGGTGAGGGTGCGGAGACGTGCTAGGGTCGGGGCACGTGCGGACGCGCGGTTCAGTGTCCGCGTACGGATTAGGATGAGGGTACGGCGGAGGCTAAGCTGTGGGGCTGCCCGTGGGTTTCCGTTCGGGCTAGGGTTAGGGTTAGGGAACGGCAAGGCTGAGGGCACAGGTGAGGGTGCGGACACGTGCTAGGTTCGGGGCACGTGCGGACGCGCGGGTCAGTGTCCGCGTACGGATTAGGATGAGGGTACGGCGGAGGCTAAGGTGATGGGCAGCCGGTGGGTTTCCCTTCCGGTCTAGGGTTAGGGTTAGGGAACGGCAAGGCTGAGGGCACAGGTGAGGGTGCGGACACGTGCTAGGGTCGGGGCACGTGCGGACGCGCGGGTCAGTGTCCGCGTACGGATTAGGATGAGGGTACGGCGGAGGCTAAGGTGTTCGGCAGCCGGTGGGTTTCCCTTCCGGTCTAGGGTTAGGGTTAGGGAACGGCAAGGCTGAGGGCACAGGTGAGGGTGCGGACACGTGCTAGGGTCGGGGCACGTGCGGACGCGCGGGTCAGTGTCCGCGTACGGATTAGGATGAGGTTACGGCGGAGGCTAAGGTGTGGGGCTGCCGGTGGGTTTCCGTTCCGGGCTAGGGTTAGGGTTAGGGAACGGCCAGGCTGAGGGCACAGGTGAGGGTGCGGACACGTGCTAGGGTCGGGGCACGTGCGGACGCGTGGGTCAGTGTCCGCGTACGGATTAGGATGAGGGTACGGCGGAGGCTAAGCTCTGGGGCTGCCGGTGGGTTTCCGTTCCGGGGTAGGGTTAGGGTTAGGGAACGGCAAGGCTGAGGGCACAGGTGAGGGTGCGGACACGTGCTAGGGTCGGGGCACGAGCGGATGCGCGGGTCAGTGTCCGCGTACGGATTAGGATGAGGGTACGGCGGAGGCTAAGGTGTGGGGCTGCCGGTGGGTTTCCGTTCCGGGCTAGGGTTAGGGTTAGGGAACGGCAAGGCTGAGGGCACAGGTGAGGGGGCGGACACGTGCTAGGGTCGGGGCACGTGCGGATGCGTGGGTCAGTGTCCGCGTACGGATTAGGATGAGGGTACGGCGGGGGCTAAGGTGTGGGGCTGCCAGTGGGTTTCCCTTCCGGGCTAGGGTTAGGGTTAGGGAACGGCAAGGCTGAGGGCACAGGTGAGGGTGCGGACACGTGCTAGGGTCGGGGCACGTGCGGACGCGTGGGTCAGTGTCCGCGTACGGATTAGCATGAGTGTACGGCTGGGGCTAAGGTGTGGGGCTGCCGGTGGGTTTCCCTTCCGGGCTAGGGTTAGGGTTAGGGAACGGCAAGGCTGAGGGCACAGGTGAGGGTGCGGACACGTGCTAGGGTCGGGGCACGTGCGGACGCGCGGGTCAGTGTCCGCGTATGGATTAGGATGAGCGTACGGCGGAGGCTAAGGTGTGGGGCTGCCGGTGGGTTTCCCTTCCGGGCTAGGGTTAGGGTTAGGGAACGGCAAGGCTGAGGGCACAGGTGAGGGTGCGGACACGTGCTAGGTTCAGGGCACGTGCGGACGCGCGGGTCAGTGTCCGCGTACGGATTAGGATGAGGGTACGGCGGAGGCTAAGGTGTGGGGCTGCCGGTGGGTTTCCGTTCCGGGCTAGGGTTAGGGTTAGGGAACGGCAAGGCTGAGGGCACAGGCGAGGGTGCGGACACGTGCTAGGATCGTGCCACGTGTGGACGCGCGGGTCAGTGTCCGCGTACGGATTAGGATGAGGATACGGCAGAGGCTAAGGTGTGGGGTTGCCGGTGGGTTTCCGTTCCGGGCTAGGGTTAGGGTTAGGGAACGGCAAGGCTGAGAGCACAGGTGAGGGTGCGGACACGTGCTAGGGTCGGGGCACGTGCGGACGCGCGGGTCAGTGTCCGCGTACGGATTAGGATTAGGGTACGGCGGAGGCTAAGGTGTGGGGCTGCCGGTGGGTTTCCGTTCCGGGCTAGGGTTAGGGTTAGGGAACGGCAAGCCTGAGGGCACAGGTGAGGGTGCGGAAACGTGATAGGGTCGGGGCACGTGCGGACGTGCGGGTCAGTGTCCGCGTACGGATTAGGATGAGGGTACGGCAGAGGCTAAGGTGTGGGGCTGCCCGTTGGTTTCTGTTCCGGGCTAGGGTTAGGGTTACGGAACGGCAAGGCTGAGGGCACAGGTGAGGGTGCGGACACGTGCTAGGGTCGGGGCACGTGCGGACGCGCGGGTCAGTGTCCGCGTACGGATTAGCATGAGGGTACGGCGGGGGCTAAGGTGTGGGGCTGCCGGTGGGTTTCCGTTCCGGGCTAGGGTTAGGGTTAGGGAACGGCAAGGCTGAGGGCACAGGTGAGGGTGCGGACACGTGCTAGGGTCGGGGCACGTGCGGACGCGTGGGTCAGTGTCCGCGTACGGATTAGGATGAGGGTACGGCGGAGGCTAAGGTGTGGGGCTGCCGGTGGGTTTCCGTTCCGGGCTAGGGTTAGGGTTAGGGAACGGCAAGGCTGAGGGCACAGGTGAGGGGGCGGACACGTGCTAGGGTCGGGACACGTGCGGATGCGTGGGTCAGTGTCCGCGTACGGATTAGGATGAGGGTACGGCGGGGGCTGAGGTGTGGGGCTGCCGGTGGGTTTCCCTTCAGGGCTACGGTTAGGGTTAGGGAAAGGCAAGGCTGAGGGCACAGGTGAGGGTGCGGACACGTGCTAGGGTCGGGGCACGTGCGGACGCGCGGGTTAGTGTCCGCGTACGGATTAGCATGAGGGTACGGCGGGGGCTAAGGTGTGGGGCTGCCGGTGGGTTTCCGTTTCGGGCTAGGGTTAGGGTTAGGGAACGGCAAGGCTGAGGGCACAGGTGAGGGTGCGGACACGTGCTAGGGTCGGGGCACGTGCGGACGCGCGGGTCAGTGTCCGCGTACGGATTAGGATGAGCGTACGGCGGAGGCTAAGGTGTGGGGCTGCCGGTGGGTTTCCCTTCCGGGCTAGGGTTAGGGTTAGGGAACGGCAAGGCTGAGGGCACAGGTTAGGGTGCGGACACGTGCTAGGGTCGGGGCACGTGCGGACGCGCGGGTCAGTGTCCGCGTACGGATTAGGATGAGGGTACGGCGGAGGCTAAGGTGTGGGGCTGCCGGTGGGTTTCCCTTCCGTGCTAGGGTTAGGGTTAGGGAACGGCAAGGCTGAGGGCACAGGTGAGGGCGCGGACACGTGCTAGGGTCGGGGCATGTGCGGACGCGCGGGTCAGTGTCCGCGTACGGATTAGGATGAGGGTACGGCGGAGGCTAAGGTGTGGGGCTGCCGGTGGGTTTCCGTTCCGGGCTAGGGTTAGGGTTAGGGAACGGCAAGGCTGAGGGCACAGGCGAGGGTGCGGACACGTGCTAGGGTCGGGGCACGTGCGGACGCGCGGGTCAGTGTCCGCGTACGGATTAGGATGAGGGTACGGCGGAGGCTAAGGTGTGGGGCTGCCGGTGTGTTTCCGTTCCGGGCTAGGGTTAGGGTTAGGGAACGGCAAGGCTGAGGGCACAGGCAGGGTGCGGACACGTGCTAGGGTCATGCCACGTGCGGACGCGCGGGTCAGTGTCCGCGTACGGATTAGGATGAGGGTACGGCGGAGGCTAAGGTGTGGGGCTGCCGGTGGGTTTCCGTTCCGGGCTAGGGTTAGGGTTAGGGAACGGCAAGTCTGAGGGCACAGGCGAGGGTGCGGACACGTGCTAGGGTCGTGGCACGTGCGGACGCGCGGGTCAGTGTCCGCGTACGGATTAGGATGAGGGTACGGCGGAGGCTAAGGTGTGGGGCTGCCGGTGGGTTTCCGTTCCGGGCTAGGGTTAGGGTTAGGGAACGGCAAGTCTGAGGGCACAGGCGAGGGTGCGGACACGTGCTAGGGTCGGGGCACGTGCGGACGCGCGGGTCAGTGTCCGCGTATGGATTAGGATGAGGGTACGGCGGATGCTAAGGTGTGGGGCTGCCGGTGGGTTTCCGTTCTAGGCTAGGGCTAGGGTTAGGGAACGGCAAGGCTGAGGGCACAGGTGAGGGTGCGGACACGTGCTAGGGTCGGGGCACGTGCGGACGCGCGGGTCAGTGTCCGCGTACGGATTAGGATGAGGGTACGGCAGAGGCTAAGGTGTGGGGCTGCCGGTGGGTTTCCGTTCCGGGCTAGGGTTAGGGTTAGGGAACGGCAAGGTTGAGAGCACAGGTGAGGGTGTGGACACGTGCTAGTGTCGGGGCACGTGCGGACGCGCCGGTCAGTGTCCGCGTACGGATTAGGATGAGGGTACGGCGGAGGCTAAGGTGTGGGGCTGCCGGTGGGTTTCCGTTCCGGGCTAGGGTTAGGGTTAGGGAACGGCAAGGCTGAGGGCACAGGCGAGGGTGCGGACACGTGCTAGGGTCGGGGCACGTGCGGACGCGCGGGTCAGTGTCCGCGTACGGATTAGGATGAGGGAACGGCGGAGGCTAAGGTGTGGGGCTGCCGGTTGGTTTCCGTTCCGGGCTAGGGCTAGGGTTAGGGAACGGCAAGGCTGAGGGCACAGGTGAGGGTGCGGACACGTGCTAGGGTCGGGGCACGTGCGGACGCGCGGGTCAGTGTCCGCGTACGGATTAGGATGAGGATACGGCGGAGGCTAAGGTGTGGGGCTGCCGGTGGGTTTCCGTACCGGGCTAGGGTTAGGGTTAGGGAACGGCAAGGCTGAGGGCACAGGTGAGGGTGCGGACACGTGCTAGGGTCGGGGCACGTGCGGACGCGCGGGTCAGTGTCCGCGTACGGATTAGGATGAGGGTACGGCGGAGGCTAAGGTGTGGGGCTGCCGGTGGGTTTCCGTTCCGGGCTAGGGTTAGGGTTAGGGAACGGCAAGGCTGAGGGCACAGGTGAGGGTGCGGACACGTGCTAGGGTCGGGGCACGTGCGGACGCGCGGGTCAGTGTCCGCGTACGGATTAGGATGAGGGTACGGCGGAGGCTAAGGTGTGGGGCTGCCGGTGGGTTTCCGTTCCGGGCTAGGGTTAGGGTTAGGGAACGGCAAGGCTGAGGGCACAGGTGAGGGTGCGGACACGTGCTAGGGTCGGGGCACGTGCGGACGCGCGGGTCAGTGTCCGCGTACGGATTAGGATGAGGGTACGGCGGAGGCTAAGGTGTGGGGCTGCCGGTGGGTTTCCGTTCCGGGCTAGGGTTAGGGTTAGGGAACGGCAAGGCTGAGGGCACAGGTGAGGGTGCGGACACGTGCTAGGGTCGGGGCACGTGCGGACGCGCGTGTCTGTGTCCGCGTATGGATTAGGATGAGGGTACGGCGGAGGCTAAGGTGTGGGGCTGCCGGTGGGTTTCCGTTCCGGGCTAGGGTTAGGGTTAGGGAACGGCAAGGTTGAGGGCACAGGTGAGGGTGCGGACACGTGCTAGGGTCGGGGCACGTGCGGACGCGCGGGTCAGTGTCCGCGTATGGATTAGGATGAGGGTACGGCGGAGGCTAAGGTGTGGGGCTGCCGGTGGGTTTCCGTTCCGGGCTAGGGTTAGGGTTAGGGAACGGCAAGGCTGAGGGCACAGGTGAGGGTGCGGACACGTGCTAGGGTTGGGGCACGTGCGGACGTGCGGGTCAGTGTCCGCGCACGGATTAGGATGAGGGTACGGCGGAGGCTAAGGTGTGGGGCTGCCGGTGGGTTTCCGTTCTGGGCTAGGGTTAGGGTTAGGGAACGGCAAGGCTGAGGGCACAGGTGAGGGTGCGGACACGTGCTAGGGTCGGGGCACGTGCGGACGCGCGGGTCAGTGTCCGCGTACGGATTAGGATGAGGGTACCGCGGAGGCTAAGGTGTGGGGCTGCTGGTGGGTTTCCGTTCCGGGCTAGGGTTAGGGTTAGGGAACGGCAAGGCTGAGGGCACAGGTGAGGGTGCGGACACGTGCTAGGGTCGGGGCACGTGCGGACGCGCGGGTCAGTGTCCGCGTACGGATTAGGATGAGGGTACGGCGGAGGCTAAGGTGTGGGGCTACCGGTGGGTTTCCGTTCCGGGCTAGGGTTAGGGTTAGGGAACGGCAAGGCTGAGGGCACAGGTGAGGGTGCGGACACGTGCTAGGGTCGGGGCACGTGCGGACGCGCGGGTCAGAGTCCGCGTACGGATTAGGATGAGGGTACGGCGGAGGCTAAGTTGTGGGGCTGCCGGTGGGTTTCCGTTCCGGGCTAGGGTTAGGGTTAGGGAACGGCAAGGCTGAGGGCACAGGTGAGGGTGCGGACACGTGCTAGGTTCGGGGCACGTGCGGACGCGCGGGTCAGTGTCCGCGTACGGATTAGGATGAGCGTACGGCGGAGGCTAAGGTGTGGGGGCTGCCGGTGGGTTTCCGTTCAGGGCTAGGGTTAGGGTTAGGGAACGGCCAGGCTGAGGGCACAGGTGAGGGTGCGGACACGTGCTCGGGTCGGGGCACGTGCGGACGCGCGGGTCAGTGTCCGCGTACGGATTAGGATGAGGGTACGGCGGATGCTAAGGTGTGGGGCTGCCGGTGGGTTTCCGTTCTAGGCTAGGGCTAGGGTTAGGGAACGGCAAGGCTGAGGGCACAGGTGAGGGTGCGGACACGTGCTAGGGTCGGGGCACGTGCGGACGCGCGGGTCAGTGTCCGCGTACGGATTAGGATGAGGGTACGGCAGAGGCTAAGGTGTGGGGCTGCCGGTGGGTTTCCGTTCCGGTCTAGGGTTAGGGTTAGGGAACGGCAAGGTTGAGAGCACAGGTGAGGGTGCGGACACGTGCTAGGGTCGGGGCACGTGCGGACGCGCCGGTCAGTGTCCGCGTACGGAGTAGGATGAGGGTACGGCGGAGGCTAAGGTGTGGGGCTGCCGGTGGGTTTCCGTTCCGGGCTAGGGTTAGGGTTAGGGAACGGCAAGGCTGAGGGCACAGGCGAGGGTGCGGACACGTGCTAGGGTCGGGGCACGTGCGGACGCGCGGGTCAGTGTCCGCGTACGGATTAGGATGAGGGAACGGCGGAGGCTAAGGTGTGGGGCTGCCGGTGGGTTTCCGTTCCGGGCTAGGGCTAGGGTTAGGGAACGGCAAGGCTGAGGGCACAGGTGAGGGTGCGGACACGTGCTAGGGTCGGGGCACATGCGGACGCGCGGGTCAGTGTCCGCGTACGGATTAGGACGAGGATACGGCGGAGGCTAAGGTGTGGGGCTGCCGGTGGGTTTCCGTTCCGGGCTAGGGTTAGGGTTAGGGAACGGCAAGGCTGAGAGCTCAGGTGAGGGTGCGGACACGTGCTAGGGTCGGGGCACGTGCGGACGCGCGGGTCAGTGTCCGCGTACGGATTAGGATGAGGGTACGGCGGAGGCTAAGGGGTGGGGCTGCCGGTGGGTTTCCGTTCCGGGCTAGGGTTAGGGTTAGGGAACGGCAAGGCTGAGGGCACAGGTGAGGGTGCGGAGACGTGATAGGGTCGGGGCACGTGCGGACGCGCGGTTCAGTGTCCGCGTACGGATTAGGATGAGGGTACGGCGGAGGCTAAGGTGTGGGGCTGCCGGTGGGTTTCCGTTCCGGGCTAGGGTTAGGGTTAGGGAACGGCAAGGCTGAGGGCACCGGTGAGGGTGCGGACACGTGCTAGGGTCGGGGCACGTGCGGACGCGCGCGTCAGTGTCCGCGTACGGATTAGGATGAGGGTACGGCGGAGGCTAAGGTGTGGGGCTGCCGGTGGGTTTCCGTTCCGGGCTAGGGTTAGGGTTAGGGAACGGCAAGGCTGAGGGCACAGGTGAGGGTGCGGACACGTGCTAGGGTCGGGGCACGTGCGGACGCGCGGGTCAGTGTCCGCGTACGGATTAGGATGAGGGTACGGCGGAGGCTAAGGTGTGGGGCTGCCGGTGGGTTTCCGTTCCGGGCTAGGGTTAGGGTTAGGGAACGGCAAGGCTGAGGGCACAGGTGAGGGTGCGGACACGTGCTAGGGTCGGGGCACGTTCGGACGCGCGGGTCAGTGTTCGCGTACGGATTAGGATGAGGGTACAGCGGAGGCTAAGGTGTGGGGCTGCCGGTGGGTTTCCGTTCCGGGCTAGGGTTAGGGTTAGGGAACGGCAAGGCTGAGGGCACAGGTGAGGGTGCGGACACGTGCTAGGGTCGGGGCACGTGCGGACGCGCGGGTCAGTGTCCGCGTACGGATTAGGATGAGGGTACGGCGGAGGCTAAGGTGTGGGGCTGCCGGTGGGTTTCCGTTCCGGGCTAGGGTTAGGGTTAGGGAACGGCAAGGCTGAGGGCACAGGTGAGGGTGCGGACACGTGCTAGGGTCGGGGCACGTGCGGACGCGCGGGTCAGAGTCCGCGTACGGATTAGGATGAGGGTACGGCGGAGGCTAAGGTGTGGGGCTGCCGGTGGGTTTCCGTTCGGGGCTAGGGTTAGGGTTAGGGAACGGCAAGGCTGAGGGCACAGGTGAGGGTGCGGACACGTGCTAGGGTCGGGGCACGTGCGGACGCGCGGGTCAGTGTCCGCGTACGGATTAGGATGAGCGTACGGCGGAGGCTAAGGTGTGGGGCTGCCGGTGGGTTTCCGTTCCGGGCTAGGGTTAGGGTTAGGGAACGGCCAGGCTGAGGGCACAGGTGAGGGTGCGGACACGTGCTCGGGTCGGGGCACGTACGGACGCGCGGGTCAGTGTCCGCGTACGGATTAGGATGAGGGTACGGCGGAGGCTAAGCTGTGGGGCTGCCGGTGGGTTTCCGTTCCGGGGTAGGGTTAGGGTTAGGGAACGGCAAGGCTGAGGGCACAGGTGAGGGTGCGGACACGTGCTAGGGTCGGGGCACATGCGGACGCGCGGGTCAGTGTCCGCGTACGGATTAGGATGAGGGTACGGCGGAGGCTAAGGTGTGGGGCTGCCGGTGGGTTTCCGTTCCGGGCTAGGGTTAGGGTTAGGGAACGGCAAGGCTGAGGGCACAGGTGAGGGGGCGGACACGTGCTAGGGTCGGGGCACGTGCGGATGCGCGGGTCAGTGTCCGCGTACGGATTAGGATGAGGGTACGGAGGGGGCTAAGGTGTGGGGCTGCCAGTGGGTTTCCCTTCCGGGCTAGGGTTAGGGTTAGGGAACGGCAAGGCTGAGGGCACAGGTGAGGGTGCGGACACGTGCTAGGGTCGGGGCACGTGCGGACGCGCGGGTCAGTGTTCACGTACGGATTAGGATGAGGGTACGGCGGAGGCTAAGGTGTGGGGCTGCCGGTGGGTTTCCGTTCCGGGGTAGGGTTAGGGTTAGGGAACGGCAAGGCTGAGGGCACAGGTGAGGGTGCGGACACGTGCTAGGGTCGGGGCACGTGCGGACGCGCGGGTCAGTGTCCGCGTACGGATTAGGATGAGGGTACGGCGGAGGCTAAGGTGTGGGGCTGCCGGTGGGTTTCCGTTCCGGGCTAGGGTTAGGGTTAGGGAACGGCAAGGCTGAGGGCCCAGGTGAGGGTGCGGACACGTGCTAGGGTCTGGGCACGTGCGGACGCGCGGGTCTGTGTCCGCGTACGGATTAGGATGAGGGTACGGCGGAGGCTAAGGTGTGGGGCTGCCGGTGCGTTTCCGTTCCGGGCTAGGGTTAGGGTTAGGGAACGGCAAGGCTGAGGGTACAAGTGAGGGTGCGGACACATGCTAGGGTCGGGGCACGTGCGGACGCGCGGGTCAGTGTCCGCGTACGGATTAGGATGAGGGTACGGCGGAGGCTAAGGTGTGGGGCTGCCGGTGGGTTTCCGTTCCGGGCTAGGGTTAGGGTTAGGGAATGACAAGGCTGAGGGCACAGGCGAGGGTGCGGACACGTGCTAGGGTCGTGCCACGTGCGGACGCGCGGGTCAGTGTCCGCATACGGATTAGGATGAGGGTACGGCGGAGGCTAAGGTGTGGGGCTGCCGGTGGGTTTCCGTTCCGGGCTAGGGTTAGGGTTAGGGAACGGCAAGGCTGAGGGCACAGGTGAGGGTGCGGAGACGTGATAGGGTCGGGGCACGTGCGGACGCGCGGGTCAGTGTCCGCGTACGGATTAGGATGAGGGTACGGCGGAGGCTAAGGTGTGGGGCTGCCGGTGGGTTTCCGTTCCGGGCTAGGGTTAGGGTTAGGGAACGGCAAGGCTGACGGCACAGGCGAGGGTGCGGACACGTGCTAGGGTCGGGGCACGTGCGGACGCGCGGGTCAGTGTCCGCGTACGGATTAGGATGAGGGTACGGCGGAGGCTAAGGTGTGGGGCTGCCGGTGCGTTTCCGTTCCGGGCTAGGGTTAGGGTTAGGGAACGGCAAGGCTGAGGGCACAGGTGAGGGTGCGGACACGTGCTAGGGTCGGGGCACGTGCGGACGCGCGGGTCTGTGTCCGCGTACGGATTAGGATGAGGGTACGGCGGAGGCTAAGGTGTGGGGCTGCCGGTGGGTTTCCGTTCCGGGCTAGGGTTAGGGTTAGGGAACGGCAAGGCTGAGGGCACAGGTGAGGGTGCGGACACGTGCTAGGCTTGGGGCACGTGCGGACGCGCGGGTCAGTGTCCGCGTAAGATTAGGATGAGGGTACGGCAGAGGCTAAGGTGTGGGGCTGCCGGTGGGTTTCCCTTCCGGGCTAGGGTTAGGGTTAGGGAACGGCAAGGCTGAGGGCACAGGTGAGGGTGCGGACACGTGCTAGGGTCGGGGCACGTGCGGACGCGTGGGTCAGTGTCCGCGTACGGATTAGGATGAGGGTACGGCGGAGGCTAAGGTGTGGGGCTGCCGGTGGGTTTCCGTTCCGGGCTAGGGTTAGGGTTAGGGAACGGCAAGGCTGAGGGCACAGGTGAGGGTGCGGACACGTGCTAGGGTTGGGGCACGTGCGGACGCGCGGGTCAGTGTCCACGTACGGATTAGGATGAGGGTACCGCGGAGGCTAAGGTGTGGGGCTGCCGGTGGGTTTCCGTTCCGGGCTAGGGTTAGGGTTAGGGAACGGCAAGGCTGAGGGCACAGGTGAGGGTGAGGACACGTGCTAGGGTCGGGGTACGTGCGGACGCGTGGGTCACTGTCCGTGTACGGATTAGGATGAGGGTACGGCGGAGGCTATGGTGTGGGGCTACCGGTGGGTTTCCGTTCCGGGCTAGGGTTAGGGTTAGGGAACGGCAAGGCTGAGGGCACAGGTGAGGGTGCGGACACGTGCTAGGGTCGGGGCACGTGCGGACGCGCGGGTCAGTGTCCGCGTACGGATTAGGATGAGGGTACGGCGGAGGCTAAGGTGTGGGGCTGCCGGTGGGTTTCCGTTCCGGGTTAGGGTTAGGGTTAGGGAACGGCAAGGCTGAGGGCACAGGTGAGGGTGCGGACACGTGCTAGGGTCGGAGCACGTGCGGACGCGCGGGTCAGTGTCCGCGTACGGATTTGGATGAGGGTACGGCGGAGGCTAAGGTGTGGGGCTGCCGGTGGGTTTCCGTTCCGGGCTAGGGTTAGGGTTAGGGAACGGCAAGGCTGAGGGCACAGGTGAGGGTGCGGACACGTGCTAGGGTCGGGGCACGTGCGGACGCGCGGGTCAGTGTCCGCGTACGGATTAGGATGAGCGTACGGCGGAGGCTAAGGTGTGGGGCTGCCGGTGGGTTTCCGTTCCGGGCTAGGGTTAGGGTTAGGGAACGGCAAGGCTGAGGGCACAGGTGAGGGTGCAGACACGTGCTAGGGTCGGGGCACGTGCGGACGCGCGTGTCAGTGTCCGCGTACGGATTAGGATGAGGGTATGGCGGAGGCTAAGGTGTGGGGCTGCCGGTGGGTTTCCGTTCCGGGCTAGGGTTAGGGTTAGGGAACGGCAAGGCTGAGGGCACAGGTGAGGGTGCGGACACGTGCTAGGGTCGGGGCACGTGCGGATGCACAGGTCAGTGTCCGCGTACGGATTAGGATGAGGGTACGGCGGAGGCTAAGGTGTGGTGCTGCCGGTGGGTTTCCGTTCCGGGCTAGGGTTAGTGTTAGTGAACGGCAAGGCTGAGGCCACAGGTGAGGGTGCGGACACGTGCTAGGGTCGGGGCACGTGCGGACGCGCGGGTCAGTGTCTGCGTACGGATTAGGATGAGGGTACGGCGGAGGCTAAGGTGTGGGGCTGCCGGTGGGTTTCCCTTACGGGCTAGGGTTAGGGTTAGGGAACGGCAAGGCTGAGGGCACAGGTGAGGGTGGGGACAGGTGCTAGGGTCGGGGCACGTGCGGACGCGCGGGTCAGTGTCCGCGTACGGATTAGGATGAGGGTACGGCGGAGGCTAAGCTGTGGGGCTGCCGGTGGGTTTCCGTTCCGGGCTAGGGTTAGGGGTAGGGGACGGCAAGGCTGAGGGCACAGGTGAGGGTGCGGAGACGTGCTAGGGTCGGGGCACGAGCGGACGCGCGGTTCAGTATCCGCGTACGGATTAGGATGAGGGTACGGCGGAGGCTAAGCTGTGGGGCTGCCCGTGGGTTTCCGTTCGGGCTAGGGTTAGGGTTAGGGAACGGCAAGGCTGAGGGCACAGGTGAGGGTGCGGACACGTGCTAGGTTCGGGGCACGTGCGGACGCGCGGGTCAGTGTCCGCGTACGGATTAGGATGAGGGTACGGCGGAGGCTAAGGTGTTGGGCAGCCGGTGGGTTTCCCTTCCGGTCTAGGGTTAGGGTTAGGGAACGGCAAGGCTGAGGGCACAGGTGAGGGTGCGGACACGTGCTAGGGTCGGGGCACGTGCGGACGCGCGGGTCAGTGTCCGCGTACGGATTAGGATGAGGGTACGGCGGAGGCTAAGGTGTTCGGCAGCCGGTGGGTTTCCCTTCCGGTCTAGGGTTAGGGTTAGGGAACGGCAAGGCTGAGGGCACAGGTGAGGGTGCGGACACGTGCTAGGGTCGGGGCACGTGCGGACGTGCGGGTCAGTGTCCGTGTACGGATTAGGATGAGTGTACGGCGGAGGCTAAGGTGTGGGGCTGCCGGTGGGTTTCCGTTCCGGGCTAGGGTTAGTGTTAGGGAACGGCAAGGCTGAGGCCACAGGTGAGGGTGCGGACACGTGCTAGGGTCGGGGCACGTGCGGACGCGCGGGTCAGTGTCTGCGTACGGATTAGGATGAGGGTACGGCGGAGGCTAAGGTGTGGGGCTGCCGGTGGGTTTCCCTTACGGGCTAGGGTTAGGGTTAGGGAACGGCAAGGCTGAGGGCACAGGTGAGGGTGGGGACACGTGCTAGGGTCGGGGCACGTGCGGACGCGCGGGTGAGTGTCCGCGTACGGATTAGGATGAGGGTACGGCGGAGGCTAAGGTGTGGGGCTGCCGGTGGGTTTCCGTTCCGGGCTAGGGTTAGGGGTAGGGGACGGCAAGGCTGAGGGCACAGGTGAGGGTGCGGAGACGTGCTAGGGTCGGGGCACGTGCGGACGCGCGGTTCAGTGTCCGCGTACGGATTAGGATGAGGGTACGGCGGAGGCTAAGCTGTGGGGCTGCCCGTGGGTTTCCGTTCGGGCTAGGGTTAGGGTTAGGGAACGGCAAGGCTGAGGGCACAGGTGAGGGTGCGGACACGTGCTAGGTTCGGGGCACGTGCGGACGCGCGGGTCAGTGTCCGCGTACGGATTAGGATGAGGGTACGGCGGAGGCTAAGGTGTTGGGCAGCCGGTGGGTTTCCCTTCCGGTCTAGGGTTAGGGTTAGGGAACGGCAAGGCTGAGGGCACAGGTGAGGGTGCGGACACGTGCTAGGGTCGGGGCACGTGCGGACGCGCGGGTCAGTGTCCGCGTACGGATTAGGATGAGGGTACGGCGGAGGCTAAGGTGTTCGGCAGCCGGTGGGTTTCCCTTCCGGTCTAGGGTTAGGGTTAGGGAACGGCAAGGCTGAGGGCACAGGTGAGGGTGCGGACACGTGCTAAGGTTGGGGCACGTGCGGACGCGCGGGTCAGTGTCCGTGTACGGATTAGGATGAGGGTACGGCAGAGGCTAAGGTGTGGGGCTGCCGGTGGGTTTCCGTTCCAGGCTAGGGTTAGGGTTAGGAACGGCAAGGCTGAGGGCACAGGTGAGGGTGCGGACACGTGCTAGGGTCGGGGCACGTGCGGACGCGCGGGTCAGTGTCCGCGTACGGATTAGGATGAGGTTACGGCGGAGGCTAAGGTGTGGGGCTGCCGGTGGGTTTCCGTTCCGGGCTAGGGTTAGGGTTAGGGAACGGCCAGGCTGAGGGCACAGGTGAGGGTGCGGACACGTGCTAGGGTCGGGACACGTGCGGACGCGCGGGTCAGTGTCCGCGTACGGATTAGGATGAGGGTACGGCGGAGGCTAAGCTGTGGGGCTGCCGGTGGGTTTCCGTTCCGGGGTAGGGTTAGGGTTAGGGAACGGCAAGGCTGAGGGCACAGGTGAGGGTGCGGACACGTGCTAGGGTCGGGGCACGTGCGGACGCGCGGGTCAGTGTCCGCGTACGGATTAGGATGAGGGTACGGCGGAGGCTAAGGTGTGGGGCTGCCGGTGGGTTTCCGTTCCGGGCTAGGGTTAGGGTTAGGGAACGGCAAGGCTGAGGGCACAGGTGAGGGGGCGGACACGTGCTAGGGTCGGGGCACGTGCGGATGCGCGGGTCAGTGTCCGCGTACGGATTAGGATGAGGGTACGGCGGGGGCTAAGGTGTGGGGCTGCCAGTGGGTTTCCCTTCCGGGCTAGGGTTAGGGTTAGGGAACGGCAAGGCTGAGGGCACAGGTGAGGGTGCGGACACGTGCTAGGGTCGGGGCACGTGCGGACGCGCGGGTCAGTGTCCACGTACGGATTAGCATGAGTGTACGGCGGGGGCTAAGGTGTGGGGCTGCCGGTGGGTTTCCCTTCCGGGCTAGGGTTAGGGTTAGGGAACGGCAAGGCTGAGGGCACAGGTGAGGGTGCGGACACGTGCTAGGGTCGGGGCACGTGCGGACGCGCGGGTCAGTGTCCGCGTACGGATTAGGATGAGCGTACGGCGGAGGCTAAGGTGTGGGGCTGCCGGTGGGTTTCCCTTCCGGGCTAGGGTTAGGGTTAGGGAACGGCAAGGCTGAGGGCACAGGTGAGGGTGTGGACACATGCTAGGGTCAGGGCACGTGCGGACGCGCGTGTCAGTGTCCGCGTACGGATTAGGATGAGGGTACGGCGGAGGCTAAGGTGTGGGGCTGCCGGTGGGTTTCCGTTCCGGGCTAGGGTTAGGGTTAGGGAACGGCAAGGCTGAGGGCACAGGCGAGGGTGCGGACACGTGCTAGGGTCGTGCCACGTGAGGACGCGCGGGTCAGTGTCCGCGTACGGATTAGGATGAGGATACGGCAGAGGCTAAGGTGTGGGGCTGCCGGTGGGTTTCCGTTCCGGGCTAGGGTTAGGGTTAGGGAACGGCAAGGCTGAGAGCACAGGTGAGGGTGCGGACACGTGCTAGGGTCGGGGCACGTGCGGACGCGCGGGTCAGTGTCCGCGTACGGATTAGGATTAGGGTACAGCGGAGGGTAAGGTGTGGGGCTGCCGGTGGGTTTCCCTTCCGGGCTAGGGTTAGGGTTAGGGAACGGCAAGGCTGAGGGCACAGGCGAGGGTGCGGACACGTGCTAGGGTCGGGGCACGTGCGGACGCACGGGTCAGTGTCCGCGTACGGATTAGGATGAGGGTACGGCGGAGGCTAAGGTGTGGGCCTGTCGGTGGGTTTCCGTTCCGGGCTAGGGTTAGGGTTAGGGAACGGCAAGGCTGAGGGCACAGGTGAGGGTGCGGACACGTGCTAGGGTCGGGGCACGTGCGGACGCGCGGGTCAGTGTCCGCGTACGGATTAGGATGAGGGTACGGCGGAGGCTAAGGTGTGGGGCTGCCGGTGGGTTTCCGTTCCGGGCTAGGGTTAGGGTTAGGGAACGGCAAGGCTGAGGGCACAGGTGAGGGTGCGGACACGTGCTAGGGTCGGGGCACGTGCGGACGCGCGGGTCAGTGTCCGCGTACGGATTAGTATGAGGGTACGGCGGAGGCTAAGGTGTGGGGCTGCCGGTGGGTTTCCGTTCCGGGCTAGGGTTAGGGTTAGGGAACGGCAAGGCTGAGGCCACAGGTGAGGGTGCGGACACGTGCTAGGGTCGGGGCACGTGCGGAGGCGCGGGTCAGTGTCCGTGTACGGATTAGGATGAGGGTACGGCGGAGGCTAAGGTGTGGGGCTGCCGGTGGGTTTCCCTTCCGGGCTAGGCTTAGGGTTAGGGAACGGCAAGGCTGAGGGCACAGGTGAGGGTGCGGACACGTGCTAGGGTCGGGGCACGTGCGGACGCGCGGGTCAGTGTCCGCGTACGGATTAGGATGAGGGTACGGCGGAGGCTAAGGTGTGGGGCTGCCGGTGGGTTTCCGTTCCGGGCTAGGGTTAGGGGTAGGGAACGGCAAGGCTGAGGGAACAGGTGAGGGTGTGGAGACGTGCTAGGGTCGGGGCACGTGCGGATGCGAGGGTCAGTGTCCGCGTACGGATTAGGATGAGGGTACGGCGGAGGCTAAGCTGTGGGGCTGCCCGTGGGTTTCCGTTCGGGATAGGGTTAGGGTTAGGGAACGGCAAGGCTGAGGGCACAGGTGAGGGTGCGGAAACGTGCTAGGGTCGGGGCACGTGCGGACGCGCGTGTCAGTGTCCGCGTACGGATTAGGATGAGGGTACGGCGGAGGCTAAGGTTTGGGGCTGCCGGTGGGTTTCCGTTCCGGGCTAGGGTTAGGGTTAGGGAACGGCAAGGCTGAGGGCACAGGTGAGGGTGCGGACACGTGCTAGGGTCGGGGCACGTGCGGACGCGCGGGTCAGTGTCCGCGTACGGATTAGGATGAGGGTACAGCGGAGGCTAAGGTGTGGGGCTGCCGGTGGGTTTCCGTTCAGGGCTAGGGTTAGGGTTAGGGAACGGCCAGGCTGAGGGCACAGGTGAGGGTGCGGACACGTGCTAGGGTCGGGGCACGTGCGGACGCGCGGGTCAGTGTCTGCGTACGGATTAGCATGAGGGTACGGCGGGGGCTAAGGTGTGGGGCTGCCGGTGGGTTTCCGTTCCGGGCTAGGGTTAGGGTTAGGGAACGGCAAGGCTGAGGGCACAGGTGAGGGTGCGGACACGTGCTAGGGTCGGGGCACGTGCGGACGCGTGGGTCAGTGTCCGCGTACGGATTAGGATGAGGGTACGGCGGAGGCTAAGGTGTGGGGCTGCCGGTGGGTTTCCGTTCCGGGCTAGGGTTAGGGTTAGGGAACGGCAAGGCTGAGGGCACAGGTGAGGGGGCGGACACGTGCTAGGGTCGGGGCACGTGCGGATGCGCGGGTCAGTGTCCGCGTACGGATTAGGATGAGGGTACGGCGGGGGCTGAGGTGTGGGGCTGCCAGTGGGTTTCCCTTCAGGGCTAGGGTTAGGGTTAGGGAACGGCAAGGCTGAGGGCACAGGTGAGGGTGCGGACACGTGCTAGGGTCGGGGCACGTGCGGACGCGCGGGTTAGTGTCCGCGTACGGATTAGCATGAGGGTACGGCGGGGGCTAAGGTGTGGGGCTGCCGGTGGGTTTCCGTTTCGGGCTAGGGTTAGGGTTAGGGAACGGCAAGGCTGAGGGCACAGGTGAGGGTGCGGACACGTGCTAGGGTCAGGGCACGTGCGGACGCGCGGGTCAGTGTCCGCGTACGGATTAGGATGAGCGTACGGCGGAGGCTAAGGTGTGGGGCTGCCGGTGGGTTTCCCTTCCGGGCTAGGGTTAGGGTTAGGGAACGGCAAGGCTGAGGGCACAGGTTAGGGTGCGGACACGTGCTAGGGTCGGGGCACGTGCGGACGCGCGGGTCAGTGTCCGCGTACGGATTAGGATGAGGGTACGGCGGAGGCTAAGGTGTGGGGCTGCCGGTGGGTTTCCCTTCCGTGCTAGGGTTAGGGTTAGGGAACGGCAAGGCTGAGGGCACAGGTGAGGGCGCGGACACGTGCTAGGGTCGGGGCATGTGCGGACGCGCGGGTCAGTGTCCGCGTACGGATTAGGATGAGGGTACGGCGGAGGCTAAGGTGTGGGGCTGCCGGTGGGTTTCCGTTCCGGGCTAGGGTTAGGGTTAGGGAACGGCAAGGCTGAGGGCACAGGTCAGGGTGCGGATACGAGCTAGGGTCGGGGCACGTGCGGACGCGCGGGTCAGTGTCCGCGTACGGATTAGGATGAGGGTACGGCGGAGGCTAAGGTGTGGGGCTGCCGGTGGGTTTCCGTTCCGGGCTAGGGTTAGGGTTAGGGAACGGCAAGGCTGAGGGCACAGGCGAGGGTGCGGACACGTGCTAGTGTCGGGGCACGTGCGGACGCGCGGGTCAGTGTCCGCGTACGGATTAGGATGAGGGTACGGCGGAGGCTAAGGTGTGGGGCTGCCGGTGTGTTTCCGTTCCGGGCTAGGGTTAGGGTTAGGGAACGGCAAGGCTGAGGGCACAGGCAGGGTGCGGACACGTGCTAGGGTCATGCCACGTGCGGACGCGAGGGTCAGTGTCCGCGTACGGATTAGGATGAGGGTACGGCGGAGGCTAAGGTGTGGGGCTGCCGGTGGGTTTCCGTTCCGGGCTAGGGTTAGGGTTAGGGAACGGCAAGGCTGAGGGCACAGGCGAGGGTGCGGACACGTGCTAGGGTCGTGGCACGTGCGGACGCGCGGGTCAGTGTCCGCGTACGGATTAGGATGAGGGTACGGCGGAGGCTAAGGTGTGGGGCTGCCGGTGGGTTTCCGTTCCGGGCTAGGGTTAGGGTTAGGGAACGGCAAGGCTGAGGGCACAGGCGAGGGTGCGGACACGTGCTAGGGTCGGGGCACGTGCGGACGCGCGGGTCAGTGTCCGCGTACGGATTAGGATGAGGGTACGGCGGATGCTAAGGTGTGGGGCTGCCGGTGGGTTTCCGTTCTAGGCTAGGGCTAGGGTTAGGGAACGGCAAGGCTGAGGGCACAGGTGAGGGTGCGGACACGTGCTAGGGTCGGGGCACGTGCGGACGCGCGGGTCAGTGTCCGCGTACGGATTAGGATGAGGGTACGGCGGAGGCTAAGGTGTGGGGCTGCCGGTGGGTTTCCGTTCCGGGCTAGTGTTAGGGTTAGGGAACGGCAAGGCTGAGGGCACAGGCGAGGGTGCGGACACGTGCTAGGGTCGTGGCACGTGCGGACGCGCGGGTCAGTGTCCGCGTACGGATTAGGATGAGGGTACGGCGGAGGCTAAGGTGTGGGGCTGCCGGTGGGTTTCCGTTCCGGGCTAGGGTTAGGGTTAGGGAACGGCAAGGCTGAGGGCACAGGCGAGGGTGCGGACACGTGCTAGGGTCGGGGCACGTGCGGACGCGCGGGTCAGTGTCCGCGTACGGATTAGGATGAGGGTACGGCGGAGGCTAAGGTGTGGGGCTGCCGGTGGGTTTCCCTTCCGTGCTAGGGTTAGGGTTAGGGAACGGCAAGGCTGAGGGCACAGGTTAGGGTGCGGACACGTGCTAGGGTCGGGGCACGTGCGGACGCGCGGGTCAGTGTCCGCGTACGGATTAGGATGAGGGTACGGCGGAGGCTAAGGTGTGGGGCTGCCGGTGGGTTTCCCTTCCGTGCTAGGGTTAGGGTTAGGGAACGGCAAGGCTGAGGGCACAGGTGAGGGCGCGGACACGTGCTAGGGTCGGGGCATGTGCGGACGCGCGGGTCAGTGTCCGCGTACGGATTAGGATGAGGGTACGGCGGAGGCTAAGGTGTGGGGCTGCCGGTGGGTTTCCGTTCCGGGCTAGGGTTAGGGTTAGGGAACGGCAAGGCTGAGGGCACAGGTCAGGGTGCGGATACGAGCTAGGGTCGGGGCACGTGCGGACGCGCGGGTCAGTGTCCGCGTACGGATTAGGATGAGGGTACGGCGGAGGCTAAGGTGTGGGGCTGCCGGTGGGTTTCCGTTCCGGGCTAGGGTTAGGGTTAGGGAACGGCAAGGCTGAGGGCACAGGCGAGGGTGCGGACACGTGCTAGTGTCGGGGCACGTGCGGACGCGCGGGTCAGTGTCCGCGTACGGATTAGGATGAGGGTACGGCGGAGGCTAAGGTGTGGGGCTGCCGGTGTGTTTCCGTTCCGGGCTAGGGTTAGGGTTAGGGAACGGCAAGGCTGAGGGCACAGGCAGGGTGCGGACACGTGCTAGGGTCATGCCACGTGCGGACGCGAGGGTCAGTGTCCGCGTACGGATTAGGATGAGGGTACGGCGGAGGCTAAGGTGTGGGGCTGCCGGTGGGTTTCCGTTCCGGGCTAGGGTTAGGGTTAGGGAACGGCAAGGCTGAGGGCACAGGCGAGGGTGCGGACACGTGCTAGGGTCGTGGCACGTGCGGACGCGCGGGTCAGTGTCCGCGTACGGATTAGGATGAGGGTACGGCGGAGGCTAAGGTGTGGGGCTGCCGGTGGGTTTCCGTTCCGGGCTAGGGTTAGGGTTAGGGAACGGCAAGGCTGAGGGCACAGGCGAGGGTGCGGACACGTGCTAGGGTCGGGGCACGTGCGGACGCGCGGGTCAGTGTCCGCGTACGGATTAGGATGAGGGTACGGCGGATGCTAAGGTGTGGGGCTGCCGGTGGGTTTCCGTTCTAGGCTAGGGCTAGGGTTAGGGAACGGCAAGGCTGAGGGCACAGGTGAGGGTGCGGACACGTGCTAGGGTCGGGGCACGTGCGGACGCGCGGGTCAGTGTCCGCGTACGGATTAGGATGAGGTTACGGCGGAGGCTAAGGTGTGGGGCTGCCGGTGGGTTTCCGTTCCGGGCTAGTGTTAGGGTTAGGGAACGGCAAGGCTGAGGGCACAGGCGAGGGTGCGGACACGTGCTAGGGTCGTGGCACGTGCGGACGCGCGGGTCAGTGTCCGCGTACGGATTAGGATGAGGGTACGGCGGAGGCTAAGGTGTGGGGCTGCCGGTGGGTTTCCGTTCCGGGCTAGGGTTAGGGTTAGGGAACGGCAAGGCTGAGGGCACAGGCGAGGGTGCGGACACGTGCTAGGGTCGGGGCACGTGCGGACGCGCGGGTCAGTGTCCGCGTACGGATTAGGATGAGGGTACGGCGGATGCTAAGGTGTGGGGCTGCCGGTGGGTTTCCGTTCTAGGCTAGGGCTAGGGTTAGGGAACGGCAAGGCTGAGGGCACAGGTGAGGGTGCGGACACGTGCTAGGGTCGGGGCATGTGCGGACGCGCGGGTCAGTGTCCGCGTACGGATTAGGATGAGGGTACGGCAGAGGCTAAGGTGTGGGGCTGCCGGGGGGTTTCCGTTCCGGGCTAGGGTTAGGGTTAGGGAACGGCAAGGTTGAGAGCACAGGTGAGGGTGCGGACACGTGCTAGGGTCGGGGCACGTGCGGACGCGCCGGTCAGTGTCCGCGTACGGATTAGGATGAGGGTACGGCGGAGGCTAAGGTGTGGGGCTGCCGGTGGGTTTCCGTTCCGGGCTAGGGTTAGGGTTAGGGAACGGCAAGGCTGAGGGCACAGCCGAGGGTGCGGACACGTGCTAGGGTCGGGGCACGTGCGGACGCGCGGGTCAGTGTCCGCGTACGGATTAGGATGAGGGAACGGCGGAGGCTAAGGTGTGGGGCTGCCGGTGGGTTTCCGTTCCGGGCTAGGGCTAGGGTTAGGGAACGGCAAGGCTGAGGGCACAGGTGAGGGTGCGGACACGTGCTAGGGTCGGGGCACGTGCGGACGCGCGGGTCAGTGTACGCGTACGGATTAGGATGAGGATACGGCGGAGGCTAAGGTGTGGGGCTGCCGGTGGGTTTCCGTTCCGGGCTAGGGTTAGGGTTAGGGAACGGCAAGGCTGAGAGCACAGGTGAGGGTGCGGACACGTGCTAGGGTCGGGGCACGTGCGGACGCGCGGGTCAGTGTCCGCGTACGGATTAGGATGAGGGTACGGCGGAGGCTAAGGGGTGGGGCTGCCGGTGGGTTTCCGTTCCGGGCTAGGGTTAGGGTTAGGGAACGGCAAGGCTGAGGGCACAGGTGAGGGTGCGGACACGTGCGGACGCGCGGGTCAGTGTCCGCGTACGGATTAGGATGAGGGTACGGCGGAGGCTAAGGTGTGGGGCTGCCGGTGGGTTTCCGTTCCGGGCTAGGGTTAGGGTTAGGGAACGGCAAGGCTGAGGGCACAGGTGAGGGTGCGGACACATGCTAGGGTCGGGGCACGTGCGGACGCGCGTGTCTGTGTCCGCGTACGGATTAGGATGAGGGTACGGCGGAGGCTAAGGTGTGGGGCTGCCGGTGGGTTTCCGTTCCGGGCTAGGGTTAGGGTTAGGGAACGGCAAGGTTGAGGGCACAGGTGAGGGTGCGGACACGTGCTAGGGTCGGGGCACGTGCGGACGCGCGGGTCAGTGTCCGCGTATGGATTAGGATGAGGGTACGGCGGAGGCTAAGGTGTGGGGCTGCCGGTGGGTTTCTGTTCCGGGCTAGGGTTAGGGTTAGGGAACGGCAAGGCTGAGGGCACAGGTGAGGGTGCGGACACGTGCTAGGGTTGGGGCACGTGCGGACGTGCGGGTCAGTGTCCGCGTACGGATTAGGATGAGGGTACGGCGGAGGCTAAGGTGTGGGGCTGCCGGTGGGTTTCCGTTCCGGGCTAGGGTTAGGGTTAGGGAACGGCAAGGCTGAGGGCACAGGTGAGGGTGCGGACACGTGCTAGGGTCGGGGCACGTGCGGACGCGCGGGTCAGTGTCCGCGTACGGATTAGGATGAGGGTACGGCGGAGGCTAAGGTGTGGGGCTGCCGGTGGGTTTCCGTTCCGGGCTAGGGTTAGGGTTAGGGAACGGCAAGGCTGAGGGCACAGGTGAGGGTGCGGACACGTGCTAGGGTCGGGGCACGTGCGGACGCGCGGGTCAGTGTCCGCGTACGGATTAGGATGAGGGTACGGCGGAGGCTAAGGTGTGGGGCTGCCGGTGGGTTTCCGTTCCGGGCTAGGGTTAGGGTTAGGGAACGGCAAGGCTGAGGGCACAGGTGAGGGTGCGGACACGTGCTAGGGTCGGGGCACGTGCGGACGCGCGGGTCAGAGTCCGCGTACGGATTAGGATGAGGGTACGGCGGAGGCTAAGGTGTGGGGCTGCCGGTGGGTTTCCGTTCCGGGCTAGGGTTAGGGTTAGGGAACGGCAAGGCTGAGGGCACAGGTGAGGGTGCGGACACGTGCTAGGGTCGGGGCACGTGCGGACGCGCGGGTCAGTGTCCGCGTACGGATTAGGATGAGCGTACGGCGGAGGCTAAGGTGTGGGGCTGCCGGTGGGTTTCCGTTCCGGGCTAGGGTTAGGGTTAGGGAACGGCCAGGCTGAGGGCACAGGTGAGGGTGCGGACACGTGCTCGGGTCGGGGCACGTGCGGACGCGCGGGTCAGTGTCCGCGTACGGATTAGGATGAGGGTACGGCGGAGGCTAAGCTGTGGGGCTGCCGGTGGGTTTCCGTTCCGGGGTAGGGTTAGGGTCAGGGAACGGCAAGGCTGAGGGCACAGGTGAGGGTGCGGACACGTGCTAGGGTCGGGGCACGTGCGGACGCGCGGGTCAGTGTCCGCGTACGGATTAGGAGGAGGGTACGGCGGAGGCTAAAGTGTGGGGCTGCCGGTGGGTTTCCGTTCCGGGCTAGGGTTAGGGTTAGGGAACGGCAAGCCTGAGGGCACAGGTGAGGGGGCGGACACGTGCTAGGGTCGGGGCACGTGCGGATGCGCGGGTCAGTGTCCGCGTACAGATTAGGATGAGGGTACGGAGGGGGCTAAGGTGTGGGGCTGCCGGTGGGTTTCCGTTCCGGGCTAGGGTTAGGGTTAGGGAACGGCAAGGCTGAGGGCACAGGTGAGGGTGCGGACACGTGCTAGGGTCGGGGCACGTGCGGACGCGCGGGTCAGTGTCCGCGTACGGATTAGGATGAGGGTACGGCGGAGGCTAAGGTGTGGGGCTGCCGGTGGGTTTCCGTTCCGGCCTAGGGTTAGGGTTAGGGAACGGCAAGGCTGAGGGCACAGGTGAGGGTGCGGACACGTGCTAGGGTCAGGGCACGTGCGGACGCGCGGGTCAGTGTCCGCGTACGGATTAGGATGAGGGTACGGCGGAGGCTAAGGTGTGGGGCTGCCGGTGGGTTTCCGTTCCGGGCTAGGGTTAGGGTTAGGGAACGGCAAGGCTGAGGGCACAGGTGAGGGTGCGGACACGTGATAGGGTCGGGGCACGTGCGGACGCGCTGGTCAGTGTCCGTGTACGGATTAGGATGTGGGTACGGCGGAGGCTAAGGTGTGGGGCTGCCGGTGGGTTTCCGTTCCGGGCTAGGGTTAGGGTTAGGGAACGGCAAGGCTGAGGGCACAGGTGAGGGTGCGGACACGTGCTAGGGTCGGGGCACGTGCGGACGCGCGGGTCAGTGTACGCGTACGGATTAGGATGAGGGTACGGCGGAGGCTAAGGTGTGGGGCTGCCGGTGGGTTTCCATTCCGGGCTAGGGTTAGGGTTAGGGAACGGCAAGGCTGAGGGCACAGGTGAGGGTGCGGACACGTGCTAGGGTCGGGGCACGTGCGGACGCGCGGGTCAGTGTCCGCGTACGGATTAGGATGAGGGTACGGCGGAGGCTAAGGTGTGGGGCTGCCGGTGGGTTTCCGTTCCGGGCTAGGGTTAGGGTTAGGGAACGGCAAGGCTGAGGGCACAGGCGAGGGTGCGGACACGTGCTAGGGTCGGGGCACGTGCGGACGCGCAGGTCAGTGTCCGCGTACGGATTAGGATGAGGGTACGGCGGAGGCCAAGGTGTGGGGCTGCCGGTGGGTTTCCGTTCCGGGCTAGGGCTAGGGTTTGGGAACGGCAAGGCTGAGGGCACAGGTGAGGGTGCGGACACGTGCTAGGGTCGGGGCACGTGCGGACGCGCGGGTCAGTGTCCGCGTACGGATTAGGATGAGGGTACGGCGGAGGCTAAGGTGTGGGGCTGCCGGTGGGTTTCCGTTCCGGGCTAGGGTTAGGGTTAGGGAACGGCAAGGCTGAGGGCACAGGTGAGGGTGCGGAGACGTGATAGGGTCGGGGCACATGCGGACGCGCGTGTCAGTGTCCGCGTACGGATTAGGATGAGGGTACGGCGGAGGCTAAGGTGTGGGGCTGCCGGTGGGTTTCCGTTCCGGGCTAGGGTTAGGGTTAGGGAACGGCAAGGCTGAGGGCACAGGTGAGGGTGCGGACACGTGCTAGGGTCGGGGCACGTGCGGACGCGCGGGTCTGTGTCCGCGTACGGATGAGGATGAGGGTACGGCGGAGGCTAAGGTGTGGGGCTGCCGGTGGGTTTCCTTTTCGGGCTAGGGTTAGGGTTAGGGAACGGCAAGGCTGAGGGCACAGGTGAGGGTGCGGACACGTGCTAGGATCGGGGCACGTGCGGACGCGCGGGTCAGTGTCCGCGTACGGATTAGGATGAGGGTACGGCGGAGGCTAAGGTGTGGGGCTGCCGGTGGGTTTCCGTTCCGGGCTAGGGTTAGGGTTAGGGAACGGCAAGGCTGAGGGCACAGGTGAGGGTGCGGACACGTGCTAGGGTCGGGGCACGTGCGGACGCGCGGGTCAGTGTCCGCGTACGGATTAGGATGAGGGTACGACGGAGGCTAAGGTGTGGGTCTGCCGGTGGGTTTCCGTTCCGGGCTAGGGTTAGGGTTAGGGAACGGCAAGGCTGAGGGCACAGGTGAGGGTGCGGACACGTGCTAGGGTCGGGGCACGTGCGGACGCGCGGGTCAGTGTCCGCGTACGGATTAGGAGGAGGGTACGGCGGAGGCTAAGGTGTGGGGCTGCCGGTGGGTTTCCGTTCCGGGCTAGGGTTAGGGTTAGGGAACGGCAAGCCTGAGGGCACAGGTGAGGGGGCGGACACGTGCTAGGGTCGGGGCACGTGCGGATGCGCGGGTCAGTGTCCGCGTACGGATTAGGATGAGGGTACGGAGGGGGCTAAGGTGTGGGGCTGCCGGTGGGTTTCCGTTCCGGGCTAGGGTTAGGGTTAGGGAACGGCAAGGCTGAGGGCACAGGTGAGGGTGCGGACACGTGCTAGGGTCGGGGCACGTGCGGACGCGCGGGTCAGTGTCCGCGTACGGATTAGGATGAGGGTACGGCGGAGGCTAAGGTGTGGGGCTGCCGGTGGGTTTCCGTTCCGGCCTAGGGTTAGGGTTAGGGAACGGCAAGGCTGAGGGCACAGGTGAGGGTGCGGACAAGTGCTAGGGTCTGGGCACGTGCGGACGCGCGGGTCTGTGTCCGCGTAGGGATTAGGATGAGGGTACGGCGGAGGCTAAGGTGTGGGGCTGCCGGTGGGTTTCCGTTCCGGGCTAGGGTTAGGGTTAGGGAACGGCAAGGCTGAGGGCACAGGCGAGGGTGCGGACACGTGCTAGGGTCGGGGCACGTGCGGACGCGGAGGTCAGTGTCCGCGTACGGATTAGGATGAGGGTACGGCGGAGGCCAAGGTGTGGGGCTGCCGGTGGGTTTCCGTTCCGGGCTAGGGCTAGGGTTTGGGAACGGCAAGGCTGAGGGCACAGGTGAGGGTGCGGACACGTGCTAGGGTCGGGGCACGTGCGGACGCGCGGGTCAGTGTCCGCGTACGGATTAGGATGAGGGTACGGCGGAGGCTAAGGTGTGGGGCTGCCGGTGGGTTTCCGTTCCGGGCTAGGGTTAGGGTTAGGGAACGGCAAGCCTGAGGGCACAGGTGAGGGTGCGGAGACGTGATAGGGTCGGGGCACATGCGGACGCGCGTGTCAGTGTCCGCGTACGGATTAGGATGAGGGTACGGCGGGGGCTAAGGTGTGGGGCTGCCGGTGGGTTTCCGTTCCGGGCTAG
This sequence comes from Hyperoodon ampullatus, assembly GCF_949752795.1. Lineage (NCBI taxonomy): Eukaryota > Metazoa > Chordata > Mammalia > Artiodactyla > Ziphiidae > Hyperoodon > Hyperoodon ampullatus. The sequence goes on along the minus strand of NC_136929.1, from coordinate 167,339 downwards.
GGTTAGGGTTAGGGAACGGCAAGGCTGAGGGCACAGGTGAGGGTGCGGACACGTGCTAGGGTCGGGGCACGTGCGGACGCGCGGGTCTGTGTCCGCGTACGGATGAGGATGAGGGTACGGCGGAGGCTAAGGTGTGGGGCTGCCGGTGGGTTTCCTTTTCGGGCTAGGGTTAGGGTTAGGGAACGGCAAGGCTGAGGGCACAGGTGAGGGTGCGGACACGTGCTAGGATCGGGGCACGTGCGGACGCGCGGGTCAGTGTCCGCGTACGGATTAGGATGAGGGTACGGCGGAGGCTAAGGTGTGGGGCTGCCGGTGGGTTTCCGTTCCGGGCTAGGGTTAGGGTTAGGGAACGGCAAGGCTGAGGGCACAGGTGAGGGTGCGGACACGTGCTAGGGTCGGGGCACGTGCGGACGCGCGGGTCAGTGTCCGCGTACGGATTAGGATGAGGGTACGACGGAGGCTAAGGTGTGGGGCTGCCGGTGGGTTTCCGTTCCGGGCTAGGGTTAGGGTTAGGGAACGGCAAGGCTGAGGGCACAGGTGAGGGGGCGGACACGTGCTAGGGTCGGGGCACGTGCGGATGCGCGGGTCAGTGTCCGCGTACGGATTAGGATGAGGGTACGGAGGGGGCTAAGGTGTGGGGCTGCCAGTGGGTTTCCCTTCCGGGCTAGGGTTAGGGTTAGGGAACGGCAAGGCTGAGGGCACAGGTGAGGGTGCGGACACGTGCTAGGGTCGGGGCACGTGCGGACGCGCGTGTCAGTGTCCGCGTACGGATTAGCATGAGGGCACGGCGGGGGCTAAGGTGTGGGGCTGCCGGTGGGTTTCCGTTCCGGGCTAGGGTTAGGGTTAGGGAACGGCAAGGCTGAGGGCACAGGTGAGGGTGCGGACACGTGCTAGGGTCGGGGCACGTGCGGACGCGCGGGTCAGAGTCCGCGTACGGATTAGGATGAGGGTACGGCGGAGGCTAAGGTGTGGGGCTGCCGGTGGGTTTCCGTTCCGGGCTAGGGTTAGGGTTAGGGAACGGCAAGGCTGAGGGCACAGGTGAGGGTGCGGACACGTGCTAGGGTCGGGGCACGTGCGGACGCGCGGGTCAGTGTCCGCGTACGGATTAGGATGAGCGTACGGCGGAGGCTAAGGTGTGGGGCTGCCGGTGGGTTTCCGTTCCGGGCTAGGGTTAGGGTTAGGGAACGGCCAGGCTGAGGGCACAGGTGAGGGTGCGGACACGTGCTCGGGTCGGGGCACGTGCGGACGCGCGGGTCAGTGTCCGCGTACGGATTAGGATGAGGGTACGGCGGAGGCTAAGCTGTGGGGCTGCCGGTGGGTTTCCGTTCCGGGGTAGGGTTAGGGTCAGGGAACGGCAAGGCTGAGGGCACAGGTGAGGGTGCGGACACGTGCTAGGGTCGGGGCACGTGCGGACGCGCGGGTCAGTGTCCGCGTACGGATTAGGAGGAGGGTACGGCGGAGGCTAAAGTGTGGGGCTGCCGGTGGGTTTCCGTTCCGGGCTAGGGTTAGGGTTAGGGAACGGCAAGCCTGAGGGCACAGGTGAGGGGGCGGACACGTGCTAGGGTCGGGGCACGTGCGGATGCGCGGGTCAGTGTCCGCGTACAGATTAGGATGAGGGTACGGAGGGGGCTAAGGTGTGGGGCTGCCGGTGGGTTTCCGTTCCGGGCTAGGGTTAGGGTTAGGGAACGGCAAGGCTGAGGGCACAGGTGAGGGTGCGGACACGTGCTAGGGTCGGGGCACGTGCGGACGCGCGGGTCAGTGTCCGCGTACGGATTAGGATGAGGGTACGGCGGAGGCTAAGGTGTGGGGCTGCCGGTGGGTTTCCGTTCCGGCCTAGGGTTAGGGTTAGGGAACGGCAAGGCTGAGGGCACAGGTGAGGGTGCGGACACGTGCTAGGGTCAGGGCACGTGCGGACGCGCGGGTCAGTGTCCGCGTACGGATTAGGATGAGGGTACGGCGGAGGCTAAGGTGTGGGGCTGCCGGTGGGTTTCCGTTCCGGGCTAGGGTTAGGGTTAGGGAACGGCAAGGCTGAGGGCACAGGTGAGGGTGCGGAGACGTGATAGGGTCGGGGCACGTGCGGACGCGCGGGTCAGTGTCCGTGTACGGATTAGGATGTGGGTACGGCGGAGGCTAAGGTGTGGGGCTGCCGGTGGGTTTCCGTTCCGGGCTAGGGTTAGGGTTAGGGAACGGCAAGGCTGAGGGCACAGGTGAGGGTGCGGACACGTGCTAGGGTCGGGGCACGTGCGGACGCGCGGGTCAGTGTACGCGTACGGATTAGGATGAGGGTACGGCGGAGGCTAAGGTGTGGGGCTGCCGGTGGGTTTCCATTCCGGGCTAGGGTTAGGGTTAGGGAACGGCAAGGCTGAGGGCACAGGTGAGGGTGCGGACACGTGCTAGGGTCGGGGCACGTGCGGACGCGCGGGTCAGTGTCCGCGTACGGATTAGGATGAGGGTACGGCGGAGGCTAAGGTGTGGGGCTGCCGGTGGGTTTCCGTTCCGGGCTAGGGTTAGGGTTAGGGAACGGCAAGGCTGAGGGCACAGGTGAGGGTGCGGACAAGTGCTAGGGTCTGGGCACGTGCGGACGCGCGGGTCTGTGTCCGCGTACGGATTAGGATGAGGGTACGGCGGAGGCTAAGGTGTGGGGCTGCCGGTGGGTTTCCGTTCCGGGCTAGGGTTAGGGTTAGGGAACGGCAAGGCTGAGGGCACAGGCGAGGGTGCGGACACGTGCTAGGGTCGGGGCACGTGCGGACGCGCAGGTCAGTGTCCGCGTACGGATTAGGATGAGGGTACGGCGGAGGCCAAGGTGTGGGGCTGCCGGTGGGTTTCCGTTCCGTGCTAGGGCTAGGGTTTGGGAACGGCAAGGCTGAGGGCACAGGTGAGGGTGCGGACACGTGCTAGGGTCGGGGCACGTGCGGACGCGCGGGTCAGTGTCCGCGTACGGATTAGGATGAGGGTACGGCGGAGGCTAAGGTGTGGGGCTGCCGGTGGGTTTCCGTTCCGGGCTAGGGTTAGGGTTAGGGAACGGCAAGGCTGAGGGCACAGGTGAGGGTGCGGAGACGTGATAGGGTCGGGGCACATGCGGACGCGCGTGTCAGTGTCCGCGTACGGATTAGGATGAGGGTACGGCGGAGGCTAAGGTGTGGGGCTGCCGGTGGGTTTCCGTTCCGGGCTAGGGTTAGGGTTAGGGAACGGCAAGGCTGAGGGCACAGGTGAGGGTGCGGACACGTGCTAGGGTCGGGGCACGTGCGGACGCGCGGGTCTGTGTCCGCGTACGGATGAGGATGAGGGTACGGCGGAGGCTAAGGTGTGGGGCTGCCGGTGGGTTTCCTTTTCGGGCTAGGGTTAGGGTTAGGGAACGGCAAGGCTGAGGGCACAGGTGAGGGTGCGGACACGTGCTAGGATCGGGGCACGTGCGGACGCGCGGGTCAGTGTCCGCGTACGGATTAGGATGAGGGTACGGCGGAGGCTAAGGTGTGGGGCTGCCGGTGGGTTTCCGTTCCGGGCTAGGGTTAGGGTTAGGGAACGGCAAGGCTGAGGGCACAGGTGAGGGTGCGGACACGTGCTAGGGTCGGGGCACGTGCGGACGCGCGGGTCAGTGTCCGCGTACGGATTAGGATGAGGGTACGACGGAGGCTAAGGTGTGGGTCTGCCGGTGGGTTTCCGTTCCGGGCTAGGGTTAGGGTTAGGGAACGGCAAGGCTGAGGGCACAGGTGAGGGTGCGGACACGTGCTAGGGTCGGGGCACGTGCGGACGCGCGGGTCAGTGTCCGCGTACGGATTAGGAGGAGGGTACGGCGGAGGCTAAGGTGTGGGGCTGCCGGTGGGTTTCCGTTCCGGGCTAGGGTTAGGGTTAGGGAACGGCAAGCCTGAGGGCACAGGTGAGGGGGCGGACACGTGCTAGGGTCGGGGCACGTGCGGATGCGCGGGTCAGTGTCCGCGTACGGATTAGGATGAGGGTACGGAGGGGGCTAAGGTGTGGGGCTGCCGGTGGGTTTCCGTTCCGGGCTAGGGTTAGGGTTAGGGAACGGCAAGGCTGAGGGCACAGGTGAGGGTGCGGACACGTGCTAGGGTCGGGGCACGTGCGGACGCGCGGGTCAGTGTCCGCGTACGGATTAGGATGAGGGTACGGCGGAGGCTAAGGTGTGGGGCTGCCGGTGGGTTTCCGTTCCGGCCTAGGGTTAGGGTTAGGGAACGGCAAGGCTGAGGGCACAGGTGAGGGTGCGGACACGTGCTAGGGTCAGGGCACGTGCGGACGCGCGGGTCAGTGTCCGCGTACGGATTAGGATGAGGGTACGGCGGAGGCTAAGGTGTGGGGCTGCCGGTGGGTTTCCGTTCCGGGCTAGGGTTAGGGTTAGGGAACGGCAAGGCTGAGGGCACAGGTGAGGGTGCGGAGACGTGATAGGGTCGGGGCACGTGCGGACGCGCGGGTCAGTGTCCGCGTACGGATTAGGATGTGGGTACGGCGGAGGCTAAGGTGTGGGGCTGCCGGTGGGTTTCCGTTCCGGGCTAGGGTTAGGGTTAGGGAACGGCAAGGCTGAGGGCACAGGTGAGGGTGCGGACACGTGCTAGGGTCGGGGCACGTGCGGACGCGCGGGTCAGTGTACGCGTACGGATTAGGATGAGGGTACGGCGGAGGCTAAGGTGTGGGGCTGCCGGTGGGTTTCCATTCCGGGCTAGGGTTAGGGTTAGGGAACGGCAAGGCTGAGGGCACAGGTGAGGGTGCGGACACGTGCTAGGGTCGGGGCACGTGCGGACGCGCGGGTCAGTGTCCGCGTACGGATTAGGATGAGGGTACGGCGGAGGCTAAGGTGTGGGGCTGCCGGTGGGTTTCCGTTCCGGGCTAGGGTTAGGGTTAGGGAACGGCAAGGCTGAGGGCACAGGTGAGGGTGCGGACAAGTGCTAGGGTCTGGGCACGTGCGGACGCGCGGGTCTGTGTCCGCGTAGGGATTAGGATGAGGGTACGGCGGAGGCTAAGGTGTGGGGCTGCCGGTGGGTTTCCGTTCCGGGCTAGGGTTAGGGTTAGGGAACGGCAAGGCTGAGGGCACAGGCGAGGGTGCGGACACGTGCTAGGGTCGGGGCACGTGCGGACGCGGAGGTCAGTGTCCGCGTACGGATTAGGATGAGGGTACGGCGGAGGCCAAGGTGTGGGGCTGCCGGTGGGTTTCCGTTCCGGGCTAGGGCTAGGGTTTGGGAACGGCAAGGCTGAGGGCACAGGTGAGGGTGCGGACACGTGCTAGGGTCGGGGCACGTGCGGACGCGCGGGTCAGTGTCCGCGTACGGATTAGGATGAGGGTACGGCGGAGGCTAAGGTGTGGGGCTGCCGGTGGGTTTCCGTTCCGGGCTAGGGTTAGGGTTAGGGAACGGCAAGGCTGAGGGCACAGGTGAGGGTGCGGAGACGTGATAGGGTCGGGGCACATGCGGACGCGCGTGTCAGTGTCCGCGTACGGATTAGGATGAGGGTACGGCGGAGGCTAAGGTGTGGGGCTGCCGGTGGGTTTCCGTTCCGGGCTAGGGTTAGGGTTAGGGAACGGCAAGGCTGAGGGCACAGGTGAGGGTGCGGACACGTGCTAGGGTCGGGGCACGTGCGGACGCGCGGGTCTGTGTCCGCGTACGGATGAGGATGAGGGTACGGCGGAGGCTAAGGTGTGGGGCTGCCGGTGGGTTTCCTTTTCGGGCTAGGGTTAGGGTTAGGGAACGGCAAGGCTGAGGGCACAGGTGAGGGTGCGGACACGTGCTAGGATCGGGGCACGTGCGGACGCGCGGGTCAGTGTCCGCGTACGGATTAGGATGAGGGTACGGCGGAGGCTAAGGTGTGGGGCTGCCGGTGGGTTTCCGTTCCGGGCTAGGGTTAGGGTTAGGGAACGGCAAGGCTGAGGGCACAGGTGAGGGTGCGGACACGTGCTAGGGTCGGGGCACGTGCGGACGCGCGGGTCAGTGTCCGCGTACGGATTAGGATGAGGGTACGACGGAGGCTAAGGTGTGGGGCTGCCGGTGGGTTTCCGTTCCGGGCTAGGGTTAGGGTTAGGGAACGGCAAGGCTGAGGGCACAGGTGAGGGGGCGGACACGTGCTAGGGTCGGGGCACGTGCGGATGCGCGGGTCAGTGTCCGCGTACGGATTAGGATGAGGGTACGGAGGGGGCTAAGGTGTGGGGCTGCCAGTGGGTTTCCCTTCCGGGCTAGGGTTAGGGTTAGGGAACGGCAAGGCTGAGGGCACAGGTGAGGGTGCGGACACGTGCTAGGGTCGGGGCACGTGCGGACGCGCGTGTCAGTGTCCGCGTACGGATTAGCATGAGGGCACGGCGGGGGCTAAGGTGTGGGGCTGCCGGTGGGTTTCCGTTCCGGGCTAGGGTTAGGGTTAGGGAACGGTAAGGCTGAGGGCACAGGTGAGGGTGCGGACACGTGCTAGGGTCGGGGCACGTGCGGACGCGCGGCTCAGTGTCCGCGTACGGATTAGGATGAGGGTACGGCGGAGGCTAAGGTGTGGGGCTGCCAGTGGGTTTCCGTTCCGGGCTATGGTTAGGGTTAGGGAACGGCAAGGCTGAGGGCACAGGTGAGTGTGCGGACACGTGCTAGGGTCGGGGCACGTGCGGACGCGCGGGTCAGTGTCTGCGTACGGATTAGGATGAGGGTACGGCGGAGGCTAAGGTGTGGGGCTGCCGGTGGGTTTCCGTTCCGGGCTAGGGTTAGGGTTAGGGAACGGCAAGGCTGAGGGCACAGGTGAGGGTGCGGACACGTGCTAGGGTCGGAGCACGTGCGGACGCGCGGGTCACTGTCCGCGTACGGATTAGGATGAGGGTACGGCGGAGGCTAAGGTGTGGGGCTGCCGGTGGGTTTCCGTTCCGGGCTAGGGTTAGGGGTAGGGGACGGCAAGGCTGAGGGCACAGGTGAGGGTGTGGAGACGTGCTAGGGTCGGGGCACGTGCGGACGCGCGGGTCATTGTCCGCGTACGGATTAGGATGAGGGTACGGCGGAGGCTAAGCTGTGGGGCTGCCCGTGGGTTTCCGTTCGTGCTAGGGTTAGGGTTAGGGAACGGCAAGGCTGAGGGCACAGGTGAGGGTGAGGACACGTGCTAGGGTCGGGGCACGTGCGGACGCGCGGGTCAGTGTCCGCGTACGGATTAGGATGAGGGTACGGCGGAGGCTAAGGTGTGGGGCTGCCGGTGGGTTTCCGTTCCGGGCTAGGGTTAGGGTTAGGGAACGGCAAGGCTGAGGGCACAGGTGAGGGTGCGGACACGTGCTAGGGTCGGGGCACGTGCGGACGCGCGGGTCAGTGTCCGCGTACGGATTAGGATGAGGGTACGGCGGAGGCTAAGGTGTGGGGCTGCCGGTGGGTTTCCGTTCCGGGCTAGGGTTAGGGTTAGGGAACGGCCAGGCTGAGGGCACAGGTGAGGGTGCGGACACGTGCTAGGGTCGGGGCACGTGCGGACGCGCGGGTCAGTGTCCGCGTACGGATTAGGATGAGGGTACGGCGGAGGCTAAGCTGTGGGGCTGCCGGTGGGTTTCCGTTCCGGGGTAGGGTTAGGGTTAGGGAACGGCAAGGCTGAGGGCACAGGTGAGGGTGCGGACACGTGCTAGGGTCGGGGAACGTGCGGACGCGTGGGTCAGTGTCCGCGTACGGATTAGGATGAGGGTACGGCGGAGGCTAAGGTGTGGGGCTGCCGGTGGGTTTCCGTTCCGGGCTAGGGTTAGGGTTAGGGAACGGCAAGGCTGAGGGCACAGGTGAGGGTGCGGACACGTGCTAGGGTCGGGGCACGTGCGGATGCGCGGGTCAGTGTCCGCGTACGGATTAGGATGAGGGTACGGCGGGGGCTGAGGTGTGGGGCTGCCAGTGGGTTTCCCTTCAGGGCTAGGGTTAGGGTTAGGGAACGGCAAGGCTGAGGGCACAGGTGAGGGTGCGGACACGTGCTAGGGTCGGGGCACGTGCGGCCGCGCGGGTCAGTGTCCGCGTACGGATTAGGATGAGCGTACGGCGGAGGCTAAGGTGTGGGGCTGCTGGTGGGTTTCCCTTCCGGGCTAGGGTTAGGGTTAGGGAACGGCAAGGCTGAGGGCACAGGTTAGGGTGCGTACACGTGCTAGGGTCGGGGCACGTGCGGACGCGCGGGTCAGTGTCCGCGTACGGATTAGGATGAGGGTACGGCGGAGGCTAAGGTGTGGGGCTGCCGGTGGGTTTCCCTTCCGTGCTAGGGTTAGGGTTAGGGAACGGCAAGGCTGAGGGCATAGGTGAGGGTGCGGACACGTGCTAGGGTCGGGGCATGTGCGGACGCGCGGGTCAGTGTCCGCGTACGGATTAGGATGAGGGTACGGCGGAGGCTAAGGTGTGGGGCTGCCGGTGGGTTTCCGTTCCGGGCTAGGGTTAGGGTTAGGGAACGGCAAGGCTGAGGGCACAGGTCAGGGTGCGGATACGAGCTAGGGTCGGGGCACGTGCGGACGCGCGGGTCAGTGTCCGCGTACGGATTAGGATGAGGGTACGGCGGAGGCTAAGGTGTGGGGCTGCCGGTTGGTTTCCGTTCCGGGCTAGGGTTAGGGTTAGGGAACGGCAAGGCTGAGGGCACAGGCGAGGGTGCGGACACGTGCTAGGGTCGGGGCACGTGCGGACGCGCGGGTCAGTGTCCGCGTACGGATTAGGATGAGGGTACGGCGGAGGCTAAGGTGTGGGGCTGCCGGTGTGTTTCCGTTCCGGGCTAGGGTTAGGGTTAGGGAACGGCAAGGCTGAGGGCACAGGCAGGGTGCGGACACGTGCTAGGGTCATGCCACGTGCGGACGCGCGGGTCAGTGTCCGCGTACGGATTAGGATGAGGGTACGGCGGAGGCTAAGGTGTGGGGCTGCCGGTGGGTTTCCGTTCCGGGCTAGGGTTAGGGTTAGGGAACGGCAAGGCTGAGGGCACAGGCGAGGGTGCGGACACGTGCTAGGGTCGTGGCACGTGCGGACGCGCGGGTCAGTGTCCGCGTACGGATTAGGATGAGGGTACGGCGGAGGCTAAGGTGTGGGGCTGCCGGTGGGTTTCCGTTCCGGGCTAGGGTTAGGGTTAGGGAACGGCAAGGCTGAGGGCACAGGCGAGGGTGCGGACACGTGCTAGGGTCGGGGCACGTGCGGACGCGCGGGTCAGTGTCCGCGTACGGATTAGGATGAGGGTACGGCGGATGCTAAGGTGTGGGGCTGCCGGTGGGTTTCCGTTCTAGGCTAGGGCTAGGGTTAGGGAACGGCAAGGCTGAGGGCACAGGTGAGGGTGCGGACACGTGCTAGGGTCGGGGCATGTGCGGACGCGCGGGTCAGTGTCCGCGTACGGATTAGGATGAGGGTACGGCAGAGGCTAAGGTGTGGGGCTGCCGGTGGGTTTCCGTTCCGGGCTAGGGTTAGGGTTAGGGAACGGCAAGGTTGAGAGCACAGGTGAGGGTGCGGACACGTGCTAGGGTCGGGGCACGTGCGGACGCGCCGGTCAGTGTCCGCGTACGGATTAGGATGAGGGTACGGCGGAGGCTAAGGTGTGGGGCTGCCGGTGGGTTTCCGGTCCGGGCTAGGGTTAGGGTTAGGGAACGGCAAGGCTGAGGGCACAGGCGAGGGTGCGGACACGTGCTAGGGTCAGGGCACGTGCGGACGCGCGGGTCAGTGTCCGCGTACGGATTAGGATGAGGGAACGGCGGAGGCTAAGGTGTGGGGCTGCCGGTGAGTTTCCGTTCCGGGCTAGGGCTAGGGTTAGGGAACGGCAAGGCTGAGGGCACAGGTGAGGGTGCGGACACGTGCTAGGGTCGGGGCACGTGAGGACGCGCGGGTCAGTGTCCGCGTACGGATTAGGATGAGGATACGGCGGAGGCTAAGGTGTGGGGCTGCCGGTGGGTTTCCGTTCCGGGCTAGGGTTAGGGTTAGGGAACGGCAAGGCTGAGAGCACAGGTGAGGGTGCGGACACGTGCTAGGGTCGGGGCACGTGCGGACGCGCGGGTCAGTGTCCACGTACGGATTAGGATGAGGGTACGGCGGAGGCTAAGGGGTGGGGCTGCCGGTGGGTTTCCGTTCCGGGCTAGGGTTAGGGTTAGGGAACGGCAAGGCTGAGGGCACAGGTGAGGGTGCGGACACGTGCTAGGGTCGGGGCACGTGCGGACGCGCGGGTCAGTGTCCGCGTACGGATTAGGATGAGGGTACGGCGGAGGCTAAGGTGTGGGGCTGCCGGTGGGTTTCCGTTCCGGGCTAGGGTTAGGGTTAGGGAACGGCAAGGCTGAGGGCACAGGTGAGGGTGCGGACACGTGCTAGGGTCGGGGCACGTGCGGACGCGCGTGTCTGTGTCCGCGTACGGATTAGGATGAGGGTACGGCGGAGGCTAAGGTGTGGGGCTGCCGGTGGGTTTCCGTTCCGGGCTAGGGTTAGGGTTAGGGAACGGCAAGGTTGAGGGCACAGGTGAGGGTGCGGACACGTGCTAGGGTCGGGGCACGTGCGGACGCGCGGGTCAGTGTCCGCGTATGGATTAGGATGAGGGTACGGCGGAGGCTAAGGTGTGGGGCTGCCGGTGGGTTTCCGTTCCGGGCTAGGGTTAGGGTTAGGGAACGGCAAGGCTGAGGGCACAGGTGAGGGTGCGGACACGTGCTAGGGTCGGGGCACGTGCGGACGCGCGGGTCAGTGTCCGCGTATGGATTAGGATGAGGGTACGGCGGAGGCTAAGGTGTGGGGCTGCCGGTGGGTTTCCGTTCCGGGCTAGGGTTAGGGTTAGGGAACGGCAATGCTGAGGGCACAGGTCAGGGTGCGGATACGAGCTAGGGTCGGGGCACGTGCGGACGCGCGGGTCAGTGTCCGCGTACGGATTAGGATGAGGGTACGGCGGAGGCTAAGGTGTGGGGCTGCCGGTGGGTTTCCGTTCCGGGCTAGGGTTAGGGTTAGGGAACGGCAAGGCTGAGGGCACAGGCGAGGGTGCGGACACGTGCTAGGGTCGGGGCACGTGCGGACGCGCGGGTCAGTGTCCGCGTACGGATTAGGATGAGGGTACGGCGGAGGCTAAGGTGTGGGGCTCCCGGTGTGTTTCCGTTCCGGGCTAGGGTTAGGGTTAGGGAACGGCAAGGCTGAGGGCACAGGCAGGGTGCGGACACGTGCTAGGGTCATGCCACGTGCGGACGCGCGGGTCAGTGTCCGCGTACGGATTAGGATGAGGGTACAGCGGAGGCTAAGGTGTGGGGCTGCCGGTGGGTTTCCGTTCCGGGCTAGGGTTAGGGTTAGGGAACGGCAAGGCTGAGGGCACAGGCGAGGGTGCGGACACGTGCTAGGGTCGTGGCACGTGCGGACGCGCGGGTCAGTGTCCGCGTACGGATTAGGATGAGGGTACGGCGGAGGCTAAGGTGTGGGGCTGCCGGTGGGTTTCCGTTCCGGGCTAGGGTTAGGGTTAGGGAACGGCAAGGCTGAGGGCACAGGCGAGGGTGCGGACACGTGCTAGGGTCGGGGCACGTGCGGACGCGCGGGTCAGTGTCCGCGTACGGATTAGGATGAGGGTACGGCGGATGCTAAGGTGTGGGGCTGCCGGTGGGTTTCCGTTCTAGGCTAGGGCTAGGGTTAGGGAACGGCAAGGCTGAGGGCACAGGTGAGGGTGCGGACACGTGCTAGGGTCGGGGCATGTGCGGACGCGCGGGTCAGTGTCCGCGTACGGATTAGGATGAGGGTACGGCAGAGGCTAAGGTGTGGGGCTGCCGGTGGGTTTCCGTTCCGGGCTAGGGTTAGGGTTAGGGAACGGCAAGGTTGAGAGCACAGGTGAGGGTGCGGACACGTGCTAGGGTCGGGGCACGTGCGGACGCGCCGGTCAGTGTCCGCGTACGGATTAGGATGAGGGTACGGCGGAGGCTAAGGTGTGGGGCTGCCGGTGGGTTTCCGGTCCGGGCTAGGGTTAGGGTTAGGGAACGGCAAGGCTGAGGGCACAGGCGAGGGTGCGGACACGTGCTAGGGTCAGGGCACGTGCGGACGCGCGGGTCAGTGTCCGCGTACGGATTAGGATGAGGGAACGGCGGAGGCTAAGGTGTGGGGCTGCCGGTGGGTTTCCGTTCCGGGCTAGGGCTAGGGTTAGGGAACGGCAAGGCTGAGGGCACAGGTGAGGGTGCGGACACGTGCTAGGGTCGGGGCACGTGCGGACGCGCGGGTCAGTGTCCGCGTACGGATTAGGATGAGGATACGGCGGAGGCTAAGGTGTGGGGCTGCCGGTGGGTTTCCGTTCCGGGCTAGGGTTAGGGTTAGGGAACGGCAAGGCTGAGAGCACAGGTGAGGGTGCGGACACGTGCTAGGGTCGGGGCACGTGCGGACGCGCGGGTCAGTGTCCACGTACGGATTAGGATGAGGGTACGGCGGAGGCTAAGGGGTGGGGCTGCCGGTGGGTTTCCGTTCCGGGCTAGGGTTAGGGTTAGGGAACGGCAAGGCTGAGGGCACAGGTGAGGGTGCGGACACGTGCTAGGGTCGGGGCACGTGCGGACGCGCGGGTCAGTGTCCGCGTACGGATTAGGATGAGGGTACGGCTGAGGCTAAGGTGTGGGGCTGCCGGTGGGTTTCCGTTCCGGGCTAGGGTTAGGGTTAGGGAAAGGCAAGGCTGAGGGCACAGGTGAGGGTGCGGACACGTGCTAGGGTCGGGGCACGTGCGGACGCGCGTGTCTGTGTCCGCGTACGGATTAGGATGAGGGTACGGCGGAGGCTAAGGTGTGGGGCTGCCGGTGGGTTTCCGTTCCGGGCTAGGGTTAGGGTTAGGGAACGGCAAGGTTGAGGGCACAGGTGAGGGTGCGGACACGTGCTAGGGTCGGGGCACGTGCGGACGCGCGGGTCAGTGTCCACGTACGGATTAGCATGAGTGTACGGCGGGGGCTAAGGTGTGGGGCTGCCGGTGGGTTTCCCTTCCGGGCTAGGGTTAGGGTTAGGGAACGGCAAGGCTGAGGGCACAGGTGAGGGTGCGGACACGTGCTAGGGTCGGGGCACGTGCGGACGCGCGGGTCAGTGTCCGCGTACGGATTAGGATGAGCGTACGGCGGAGGCTAAGGTGTGGGGCTGCCGGTGGGTTTCCCTTCCGGGCTAGGGTTAGGGTTAGGGAACGGCAAGGCTGAGGGCACAGGTGAGGGTGTGGACACATGCTAGGGTCAGGGCACGTGCGGACGCGCGTGTCAGTGTCCGCGTACGGATTAGGATGAGGGTACGGCGGAGGCTAAGGTGTGGGGCTGCCGGTGGGTTTCCGTTCCGGGCTAGGGTTAGGGTTAGGGAACGGCAAGGCTGAGGGCACAGGCGAGGGTGCGGACACGTGCTAGGGTCGTGCCACGTGAGGACGCGCGGGTCAGTGTCCGCGTACGGATTAGGATGAGGATACGGCAGAGGCTAAGGTGTGGGGCTGCCGGTGGGTTTCCGTTCCGGGCTAGGGTTAGGGTTAGGGAACGGCAAGGCTGAGAGCACAGGTGAGGGTGCGGACACGTGCTAGGGTCGGGGCACGTGCGGACGCGCGGGTCAGTGTCCGCGTACGGATTAGGATTAGGGTACAGCGGAGGGTAAGGTGTGGGGCTGCCGGTGGGTTTCCCTTCCGGGCTAGGGTTAGGGTTAGGGAACGGCAAGGCTGAGGGCACAGGCGAGGGTGCGGACACGTGCTAGGGTCGGGGCACGTGCGGACGCACGGGTCAGTGTCCGCGTACGGATTAGGATGAGGGTACGGCGGAGGCTAAGGTGTGGGCCTGTCGGTGGGTTTCCGTTCCGGGCTAGGGTTAGGGTTAGGGAACGGCAAGGCTGAGGGCACAGGTGAGGGTGCGGACACGTGCTAGGGTCGGGGCACGTGCGGACGCGCGGGTCAGTGTCCGCGTACGGATTAGGATGAGGGTACGGCGGAGGCTAAGGTGTGGGGCTGCCGGTGGGTTTCCGTTCCGGGCTAGGGTTAGGGTTAGGGAACGGCAAGGCTGAGGGCACAGGTGAGGGTGCGGACACGTGCTAGGGTCGGGGCACGTGCGGACGCGCGGGTCAGTGTCCGCGTACGGATTAGTATGAGGGTACGGCGGAGGCTAAGGTGTGGGGCTGCCGGTGGGTTTCCGTTCCGGGCTAGGGTTAGGGTTAGGGAACGGCAAGGCTGAGGCCACAGGTGAGGGTGCGGACACGTGCTAGGGTCGGGGCACGTGCGGAGGCGCGGGTCAGTGTCCGTGTACGGATTAGGATGAGGGTACGGCGGAGGCTAAGGTGTGGGGCTGCCGGTGGGTTTCCCTTCCGGGCTAGGCTTAGGGTTAGGGAACGGCAAGGCTGAGGGCACAGGTGAGGGTGCGGACACGTGCTAGGGTCGGGGCACGTGCGGACGCGCGGGTCAGTGTCCGCGTACGGATTAGGATGAGGGTACGGCGGAGGCTAAGGTGTGGGGCTGCCGGTGGGTTTCCGTTCCGGGCTAGGGTTAGGGGTAGGGAACGGCAAGGCTGAGGGAACAGGTGAGGGTGTGGAGACGTGCTAGGGTCGGGGCACGTGCGGATGCGCGGGTCAGTGTCCGCGTACGGATTAGGATGAGGGTACGGCGGAGGCTAAGCTGTGGGGCTGCCCGTGGGTTTCCGTTCGGGATAGGGTTAGGGTTAGGGAACGGCAAGGCTGAGGGCACAGGTGAGGGTGCGGAAACGTGCTAGGGTCGGGGCACGTGCGGACGCGCGGGTCAGTGTCCGCGTACGGATTAGGATGAGCGTACGGCGGAGGCTAAGGTGTGGGGCTGCCGGTGGGTTTCCCTTCCGGGCTAGGGTTAGGGTTAGGGAACGGCAAGGCTGAGGGCACAGGTTAGGGTGCGGACACGTGCTAGGGTCGGGGCACGTGCGGACGCGCGGGTCAGTGTCCGCGTACGGATTAGGATGAGGGTACGGCGGAGGCTAAGGTGTGGGGCTGCCGGTGGGTTTCCCTTCCGTGCTAGGGTTAGGGTTAGGGAACGGCAAGGCTGAGGGCACAGGTGAGGGCGCGGACACGTGCTAGGGTCGGGGCATGTGCGGACGCGCGGGTCAGTGTCCGCGTACGGATTAGGATGAGGGTACGGCGGAGGCTAAGGTGTGGGGCTGCCGGTGGGTTTCCGTTCCGGGCTAGGGTTAGGGTTAGGGAACGGCAAGGCTGAGGGCACAGGTCAGGGTGCGGATACGAGCTAGGGTCGGGGCACGTGCGGACGCGCGGGTCAGTGTCCGCGTACGGATTAGGATGAGGGTACGGCGGAGGCTAAGGTGTGGGGCTGCCGGTGGGTTTCCGTTCCGGGCTAGGGTTAGGGTTAGGGAACGGCAAGGCTGAGGGCACAGGCGAGGGTGCGGACACGTGCTAGTGTCGGGGCACGTGCGGACGCGCGGGTCAGTGTCCGCGTACGGATTAGGATGAGGGTACGGCGGAGGCTAAGGTGTGGGGCTGCCGGTGTGTTTCCGTTCCGGGCTAGGGTTAGGGTTAGGGAACGGCAAGGCTGAGGGCACAGGCAGGGTGCGGACACGTGCTAGGGTCATGCCACGTGCGGACGCGAGGGTCAGTGTCCGCGTACGGATTAGGATGAGGGTACGGCGGAGGCTAAGGTGTGGGGCTGCCGGTGGGTTTCCGTTCCGGGCTAGGGTTAGGGTTAGGGAACGGCAAGGCTGAGGGCACAGGCGAGGGTGCGGACACGTGCTAGGGTCGTGGCACGTGCGGACGCGCGGGTCAGTGTCCGCGTACGGATTAGGATGAGGGTACGGCGGAGGCTAAGGTGTGGGGCTGCCGGTGGGTTTCCGTTCCGGGCTAGGGTTAGGGTTAGGGAACGGCAAGGCTGAGGGCACTGGCGAGGGTGCGGACACGTGCTAGGGTCGGGGCACGTGCGGACGCGCGGGTCAGTGTCCGCGTACGGATTAGGATGAGGGTACGGCGGATGCTAAGGTGTGGGGCTGCCGGTGGGTTTCCGTTCTAGGCTAGGGCTAGGGTTAGGGAACGGCAAGGCTGAGGGCACAGGTGAGGGTGCGGACACGTGCTAGGGTCGGGGCACGTGCGGACGCGCGGGTCAGTGTCCGCGTACGGATTAGGATGAGGGTACGGCGGAGGCTAAGGTGTGGGGCTGCCGGTGGGTTTCCGTTCCGGGCTAGTGTTAGGGTTAGGGAACGGCAAGGCTGAGGGCACAGGCGAGGGTGCGGACACGTGCTAGGGTCGTGGCACGTGCGGACGCGCGGGTCAGTGTCCGCGTACGGATTAGGATGAGGGTACGGCGGAGGCTAAGGTGTGGGGCTGCCGGTGGGTTTCCGTTCCGGGCTAGGGTTAGGGTTAGGGAACGGCAAGGCTGAGGGCACAGGCGAGGGTGCGGACACGTGCTAGGGTCGGGGCACGTGCGGACGCGCGGGTCAGTGTCCGCGTACGGATTAGGATGAGGGTACGGCGGATGCTAAGGTGTGGGGCTGCCGGTGGGTTTCCGTTCTAGGCTAGGGCTAGGGTTAGGGAACGGCAAGGCTGAGGGCACAGGTGAGGGTGCGGACACGTGCTAGGGTCGGGGCATGTGCGGACGCGCGGGTCAGTGTCCGCGTACGGATTAGGATGAGGGTACGGCAGAGGCTAAGGTGTGGGGCTGCCGGTGGGTTTCCGTTCCGGGCTAGGGTTAGGGTTAGGGAACGGCAAGGTTGAGAGCACAGGTGAGGGTGCGGACACGTGCTAGGGTCGGGGCACGTGCGGACGCGCCGGTCAGTGTCCGCGTACGGATTAGGATGAGGGTACGGCGGAGGCTAAGGTGTGGGGCTGCCGGTGGGTTTCCGTTCCGGGCTAGGGTTAGGGTTAGGGAACGGCAAGGCTGAGGGCACAGCCGAGGGTGCGGACACGTGCTAGGGTCGGGGCACGTGCGGACGCGCGGGTCAGTGTCCGCGTACGGATTAGGATGAGGGAACGGCGGAGGCTAAGGTGTGGGGCTGCCGGTGGGTTTCCGTTCCGGGCTAGGGTTAGGGTTAGGGAACGGCAAGGCTGAGGGCACAGGTGAGGGTGCGGACACGTGCTAGGGTCGGGGCACGTGCGGACGCGCGGGTCAGTGTACGCGTACGGATTAGGATGAGGATACGGCGGAGGCTAAGGTGTGGGGCTGCCGGTGGGTTTCCGTTCCGGGCTAGGGTTAGGGTTAGGGAACGGCAAGGCTGAGAGCACAGGTGACGGTGCGGACACGTGCTAGGGTCGGGGCACGTGCGGACGCGCGGGTCAGTGTCCGCGTACGGATTAGGATGAGGGTACGGCGGAGGCTAAGGGGTGGGGCTGCCGGTGGGTTTCCGTTCCGGGCTAGGGTTAGGGTTAGGGAACGGCAAGGCTGAGGGCACAGGTGAGGGTGCGGACACGTGCGGACGCGCGGGTCAGTGTCCGCGTACGGATTAGGATGAGGGTACGGCGGAGGCTAAGGTGTGGGGCTGCCGGTGGGTTTCCGTTCCGGGCTAGGGTTAGGGTTAGGGAACGGCAAGGCTGAGGGCACAGGTGAGGGTGCGGACACATGCTAGGGTCGGGGCACGTGCGGACGCGCGTGTCTGTGTCCGCGTACGGATTAGGATGAGGGTACGGCGGAGGCTAAGGTGTGGGGCTGCCGGTGGGTTTCCGTTCCGGGCTAGGGTTAGGGTTAGGGAACGGCAAGGTTGAGGGCACAGGTGAGGGTGCGGACACGTGCTAGGGTCGGGGCACGTGCGGACGCGCGGGTCAGTGTCCGCGTATGGATTAGGATGAGGGTACGGCGGAGGCTAAGGTGTGGGGCTGCCGGTGGGTTTCTGTTCCGGGCTAGGGTTAGGGTTAGGGAACGGCAAGGCTGAGGGCACAGGTGTGGGTGCGGACACGTGCTAGGGTTGGGGCACGTGCGGACGTGCGGGTCAGTGTCCGCGTACGGATTAGGATGAGGGTACGGCGGAGGCTAAGGTGTGGGGCTGCCGGTGGGTTTCCGTTCCGGGCTAGGGTTAGGGTTAGGGAACGGCAAGGCTGAGGGCACAGGTGAGGGTGCGGACACGTGCTAGGGTCGGGGCACGTGCGGACGCGCGGGTCAGTGTCCGCGTACGGATTAGGATGAGGGTACGGCGGAGGCTAAGGTGTGGGGCTGCCGGTGGGTTTCCGTTCCGGGCTAGGGTTAGGGTTAGGGAACGGCAAGGCTGAGGGCACAGGTGAGGGTGCGGACACGTGCTAGGGTCGGGGCACGTGCGGACGCGCGGGTCAGTGTCCGCGTACGGATTAGGATGAGGGTACGGCGGAGGCTAAGGTGTGGGGCTGCCGGTGGGTTTCCGTTCCGGGCTAGGGTTAGGGTTAGGGAACGGCAAGGCTGAGGGCACAGGTGAGGGTGCGGACACGTGCTAGGGTCGGGGCACGTGCGGACGCGCGGGTCAGAGTCCGCGTACGGATTAGGATGAGGGTACGGCGGAGGCTAAGGTGTGGGGCTGCCGGTGGGTTTCCGTTCCGGGCTAGGGTTAGGGTTAGGGAACGGCAAGGCTGAGGGCACAGGTGAGGGTGCGGACACGTGCTAGGGTCGGGGCACGTGCGGACGCGCGGGTCAGTGTCCGCGTACGGATTAGGATGAGCGTACGGCGGAGGCTAAGGTGTGGGGCTGCCGGTGGGTTTCCGTTCCGGGCTAGGGTTAGGGTTAGGGAACGGCCAGGCTGAGGGCACAGGTGAGGGTGCGGACACGTGCTCGGGTCGGGGCACGTGCGGACGCGCGGGTCAGTGTCCGCGTACGGATTAGGATGAGGGTACGGCGGAGGCTAAGCTGTGGGGCTGCCGGTGGGTTTCCGTTCCGGGGTAGGGTTAGGGTCAGGGAACGGCAAGGCTGAGGGCACAGGTGAGGGTGCGGACACGTGCTAGGGTCGGGGCACGTGCGGACGCGCGGGTCAGTGTCCGCGTACGGATTAGGAGGAGGGTACGGCGGAGGCTAAAGTGTGGGGCTGCCGGTGGGTTTCCGTTCCGGGCTAGGGTTAGGGTTAGGGAACGGCAAGCCTGAGGGCACAGGTGAGGGGGCGGACACGTGCTAGGGTTGGGGCACGTGCGGATGCGCGGGTCAGTGTCCGCGTACAGATTAGGATGAGGGTACGGAGGGGGCTAAGGTGTGGGGCTGCCGGTGGGTTTCCGTTCCGGGCTAGGGTTAGGGTTAGGGAACGGCAAGGCTGAGGGCACAGGTGAGGGTGCGGACACGTGCTAGGGTCGGGGCACGTGCGGACGCGCGGGTCAGTGTCCGCGTACGGATTAGGATGAGGGTACGGCGGAGGCTAAGGTGTGGGGCTGCCGGTGGGTTTCCGTTCCGGCCTAGGGTTAGGGTTAGGGAACGGCAAGGCTGAGGGCACAGGTGAGGGTGCGGACACGTGCTAGGGTCAGGGCACGTGCGGACGCGCGGGTCAGTGTCCGCGTACGGATTAGGATGAGGGTACGGCGGAGGCTAAGGTGTGGGGCTGCCGGTGGGTTTCCGTTCCGGGCTAGGGTTAGGGTTAGGGAACGGCAAGGCTGAGGGCACAGGTGAGGGTGCGGACACGTGATAGTGTCGGGGCACGTGCGGACGCGCGGGTCAGTGTCCGTGTACGGATTAGGATGTGGGTACGGCGGAGGCTAAGGTGTGGGGCTGCCGGTGGGTTTCCGTTCCGGGCTAGGGTTAGGGTTAGGGAACGGCAAGGCTGAGGGCACAGGTGAGGGTGCGGACACGTGCTAGGGTCGGGGCACGTGCGGACGCGCGGGTCAGTGTACGCGTACGGATTAGGATGAGGGTACGGCGGAGGCTAAGGTGTGGGGCTGCCGGTGGGTTTCCATTCCGGGCTAGGGTTAGGGTTAGGGAACGGCAAGGCTGAGGGCACAGGTGAGGGTGCGGACACGTGCTAGGGTCGGGGCACGTGCGGACGCGCGGGTCAGTGTCCGCGTACGGATTAGGATGAGGGTACGGCGGAGGCTAAGGTGTGGGGCTGCCGGTGGGTTTCCGTTCCGGGCTAGGGTTAGGGTTAGGGAACGGCAAGGCTGAGGGCACAGGTGAGGGTGCGGACAAGTGCTAGGGTCTGGGCACGTGCGGACGCGCGGGTCTGTGTCCGCGTACGGATTAGGATGAGGGTACAGCGGAGGCTAAGGTGTGGGGCTGCCGGTGGGTTTCCGTTCCGGGCTAGGGTTAGGGTTAGGGAACGGCAAGGCTGAGGGCACAGGCGAGGGTGCGGACACGTGCTAGGGTCGGGGCACGTGCGGACGCGCAGGTCAGTGTCCGCGTACGGATTAGGATGAGGGTATGGCGGAGGCCAAGGTGTGGGGCTGCCGGTGGGTTTCCGTTCCGGGCTAGGGCTAGGGTTTGGGAACGGCAAGGCTGAGGGCACAGGTGAGGGTGCGGACACGTGCTAGGGTCGGGGCACGTGCGGACGCGCGGGTCAGTGTCCGCGTACGGATTAGGATGAGGGTACGGCGGAGGCTAAGGTGTGGGGCTGCCGGTGGGTTTCCGTTCCGGGCTAGGGTTAGGGTTAGGGAACGGCAAGGCTGAGGGCACAGGTGAGGGTGCGGAGACGTGATAGGGTCGGGGCACATGCGGACGCGCGTGTCAGTGTCCGCGTACGGATTAGGATGAGGGTACGGCGGAGGCTAAGGTGTGGGGCTGCCGGTGGGTTTCCGTTCCGGGCTAGGGTTAGGGTTAGGGAACGGCAAGGCTGAGGGCACAGGTGAGGGTGCGGACACGTGCTAGGGTCGGGGCACGTGCGGACGCGCGGGTCTGTGTCCGCGTACGGATGAGGATGAGGGTACGGCGGAGGCTAAGGTGTGGGGCTGCCGGTGGGTTTCCTTTTCGGGCTAGGGTTAGGGTTAGGGAACGGCAAGGCTGAGGGCACAGGTGAGGGTGCGGACACGTGCTAGGATCGGGGCACGTGCGGACGCGCGGGTCAGTGTCCGCGTACGGATTAGGATGAGGGTACGGCGGAGGCTAAGGTGTGGGGCTGCCGGTGGGTTTCCGTTCCGGGCTAGGGTTAGGGTTAGGGAACGGCAAGGCTGAGAGCACAGGTGAGGGTGCGGACACGTGCTAGGGTCGGGGCACGTGCGGACGCGCCGGTCAGTGTCCGCGTACGGATTAGGATGAGGGTACGGCGGAGGCTAAGGTGTGGGGCTGCCGGTGGGTTTCCGTTCCGGGCTAGGGTTAGGGTTAGGGAACGGCAAGGCTGAGGGCACAGCCGAGGGTGCGGACACGTGCTAGGGTCGGGGCACGTGCGGACGCGCGGGTCAGTGTCCGCGTACGGATTAGGATGAGGGAACGGCGGAGGCTAAGGTGTGGGGCTGCCGGTGGGTTTCCGTTCCGGGCTAGGGTTAGGGTTAGGGAACGGCAAGGCTGAGGGCACAGGTGAGGGTGCGGACACGTGCTAGGGTCGGGGCACGTGCGGACGCGCGGGTCAGTGTACGCGTACGGATTAGGATGAGGATACGGCGGAGGCTAAGGTGTGGGGCTGCCGGTGGGTTTCCGTTCCGGGCTAGGGTTAGGGTTAGGGAACGGCAAGGCTGAGAGCACAGGTGACGGTGCGGACACGTGCTAGGGTCGGGGCACGTGCGGACGCGCGGGTCAGTGTCCGCGTACGGATTAGGATGAGGGTACGGCGGAGGCTAAGGGGTGGGGCTGCCGGTGGGTTTCCGTTCCGGGCTAGGGTTAGGGTTAGGGAACGGCAAGGCTGAGGGCACAGGTGAGGGTGCGGACACGTGCGGACGCGCGGGTCAGTGTCCGCGTACGGATTAGGATGAGGGTACGGCGGAGGCTAAGGTGTGGGGCTGCCGGTGGGTTTCCGTTCCGGGCTAGGGTTAGGGTTAGGGAACGGCAAGGCTGAGGGCACAGGTGAGGGTGCGGACACATGCTAGGGTCGGGGCACGTGCGGACGCGCGTGTCTGTGTCCGCGTACGGATTAGGATGAGGGTACGGCGGAGGCTAAGGTGTGGGGCTGCCGGTGGGTTTCCGTTCCGGGCTAGGGTTAGGGTTAGGGAACGGCAAGGTTGAGGGCACAGGTGAGGGTGCGGACACGTGCTAGGGTCGGGGCACGTGCGGACGCGCGGGTCAGTGTCCGCGTATGGATTAGGATGAGGGTACGGCGGAGGCTAAGGTGTGGGGCTGCCGGTGGGTTTCTGTTCCGGGCTAGGGTTAGGGTTAGGGAACGGCAAGGCTGAGGGCACAGGTGTGGGTGCGGACACGTGCTAGGGTTGGGGCACGTGCGGACGTGCGGGTCAGTGTCCGCGTACGGATTAGGATGAGGGTACGGCGGAGGCTAAGGTGTGGGGCTGCCGGTGGGTTTCCGTTCCGGGCTAGGGTTAGGGTTAGGGAACGGCAAGGCTGAGGGCACAGGTGAGGGTGCGGACACGTGCTAGGGTCGGGGCACGTGCGGACGCGCGGGTCAGTGTCCGCGTACGGATTAGGATGAGGGTACGGCGGAGGCTAAGGTGTGGGGCTGCCGGTGGGTTTCCGTTCCGGGCTAGGGTTAGGGTTAGGGAACGGCAAGGCTGAGGGCACAGGTGAGGGTGCGGACACGTGCTAGGGTCGGGGCACGTGCGGACGCGCGGGTCAGTGTCCGCGTACGGATTAGGATGAGGGTACGGCGGAGGCTAAGGTGTGGGGCTGCCGGTGGGTTTCCGTTCCGGGCTAGGGTTAGGGTTAGGGAACGGCAAGGCTGAGGGCACAGGTGAGGGTGCGGACACGTGCTAGGGTCGGGGCACGTGCGGACGCGCGGGTCAGAGTCCGCGTACGGATTAGGATGAGGGTACGGCGGAGGCTAAGGTGTGGGGCTGCCGGTGGGTTTCCGTTCCGGGCTAGGGTTAGGGTTAGGGAACGGCAAGGCTGAGGGCACAGGTGAGGGTGCGGACACGTGCTAGGGTCGGGGCACGTGCGGACGCGCGGGTCAGTGTCCGCGTACGGATTAGGATGAGCGTACGGCGGAGGCTAAGGTGTGGGGCTGCCGGTGGGTTTCCGTTCCGGGCTAGGGTTAGGGTTAGGGAACGGCCAGGCTGAGGGCACAGGTGAGGGTGCGGACACGTGCTCGGGTCGGGGCACGTGCGGACGCGCGGGTCAGTGTCCGCGTACGGATTAGGATGAGGGTACGGCGGAGGCTAAGCTGTGGGGCTGCCGGTGGGTTTCCGTTCCGGGGTAGGGTTAGGGTCAGGGAACGGCAAGGCTGAGGGCACAGGTGAGGGTGCGGACACGTGCTAGGGTCGGGGCACGTGCGGACGCGCGGGTCAGTGTCCGCGTACGGATTAGGAGGAGGGTACGGCGGAGGCTAAAGTGTGGGGCTGCCGGTGGGTTTCCGTTCCGGGCTAGGGTTAGGGTTAGGGAACGGCAAGCCTGAGGGCACAGGTGAGGGGGCGGACACGTGCTAGGGTTGGGGCACGTGCGGATGCGCGGGTCAGTGTCCGCGTACAGATTAGGATGAGGGTACGGAGGGGGCTAAGGTGTGGGGCTGCCGGTGGGTTTCCGTTCCGGGCTAGGGTTAGGGTTAGGGAACGGCAAGGCTGAGGGCACAGGTGAGGGTGCGGACACGT
Source organism: Hyperoodon ampullatus (assembly GCF_949752795.1). Classification (NCBI taxonomy): domain Eukaryota; kingdom Metazoa; phylum Chordata; class Mammalia; order Artiodactyla; family Ziphiidae; genus Hyperoodon; species Hyperoodon ampullatus. The sequence continues at coordinate 143,946 of NC_136929.1, read as the reverse complement.
GCTAGGGTCGGGGCACGTGCGGACGCGCGGGTCAGTGTCCGCGTACGGATTAGGATGAGGGTACGGCGGAGGCTAAGGTGTGGGGCTGCCGGTGGGTTTCCGTTCCGGCCTAGGGTTAGGGTTAGGGAACGGCAAGGCTGAGGGCACAGGTGAGGGTGCGGACACGTGCTAGGGTCAGGGCACGTGCGGACGCGCGGGTCAGTGTCCGCGTACGGATTAGGATGAGGGTACGGCGGAGGCTAAGGTGTGGGGCTGCCGGTGGGTTTCCGTTCCGGGCTAGGGTTAGGGTTAGGGAACGGCAAGGCTGAGGGCACAGGTGAGGGTGCGGACACGTGATAGTGTCGGGGCACGTGCGGACGCGCGGGTCAGTGTCCGTGTACGGATTAGGATGTGGGTACGGCGGAGGCTAAGGTGTGGGGCTGCCGGTGGGTTTCCGTTCCGGGCTAGGGTTAGGGTTAGGGAACGGCAAGGCTGAGGGCACAGGTGAGGGTGCGGACACGTGCTAGGGTCGGGGCACGTGCGGACGCGCGGGTCAGTGTACGCGTACGGATTAGGATGAGGGTACGGCGGAGGCTAAGGTGTGGGGCTGCCGGTGGGTTTCCATTCCGGGCTAGGGTTAGGGTTAGGGAACGGCAAGGCTGAGGGCACAGGTGAGGGTGCGGACACGTGCTAGGGTCGGGGCACGTGCGGACGCGCGGGTCAGTGTCCGCGTACGGATTAGGATGAGGGTACGGCGGAGGCTAAGGTGTGGGGCTGCCGGTGGGTTTCCGTTCCGGGCTAGGGTTAGGGTTAGGGAACGGCAAGGCTGAGGGCACAGGTGAGGGTGCGGACAAGTGCTAGGGTCTGGGCACGTGCGGACGCGCGGGTCTGTGTCCGCGTACGGATTAGGATGAGGGTACAGCGGAGGCTAAGGTGTGGGGCTGCCGGTGGGTTTCCGTTCCGGGCTAGGGTTAGGGTTAGGGAACGGCAAGGCTGAGGGCACAGGCGAGGGTGCGGACACGTGCTAGGGTCGGGGCACGTGCGGACGCGCAGGTCAGTGTCCGCGTACGGATTAGGATGAGGGTATGGCGGAGGCCAAGGTGTGGGGCTGCCGGTGGGTTTCCGTTCCGGGCTAGGGCTAGGGTTTGGGAACGGCAAGGCTGAGGGCACAGGTGAGGGTGCGGACACGTGCTAGGGTCGGGGCACGTGCGGACGCGCGGGTCAGTGTCCGCGTACGGATTAGGATGAGGGTACGGCGGAGGCTAAGGTGTGGGGCTGCCGGTGGGTTTCCGTTCCGGGCTAGGGTTAGGGTTAGGGAACGGCAAGGCTGAGGGCACAGGTGAGGGTGCGGAGACGTGATAGGGTCGGGGCACATGCGGACGCGCGTGTCAGTGTCCGCGTACGGATTAGGATGAGGGTACGGCGGAGGCTAAGGTGTGGGGCTGCCGGTGGGTTTCCGTTCCGGGCTAGGGTTAGGGTTAGGGAACGGCAAGGCTGAGGGCACAGGTGAGGGTGCGGACACGTGCTAGGGTCGGGGCACGTGCGGACGCGCGGGTCTGTGTCCGCGTACGGATGAGGATGAGGGTACGGCGGAGGCTAAGGTGTGGGGCTGCCGGTGGGTTTCCTTTTCGGGCTAGGGTTAGGGTTAGGGAACGGCAAGGCTGAGGGCACAGGTGAGGGTGCGGACACGTGCTAGGATCGGGGCACGTGCGGACGCGCGGGTCAGTGTCCGCGTACGGATTAGGATGAGGGTACGGCGGAGGCTAAGGTGTGGGGCTGCCGGTGGGTTTCCGTTCCGGGCTAGGGTTAGGGTTAGGGAACGGCAAGGCTGAGGGCACAGGTGAGGGTGCGGACACGTGCTAGGGTCGGGGCACGTGCGGACGCGCGGGTCAGTGTCCGCGTACGGATTAGGATGAGGGTACGACGGAGGCTAAGGTGTGGGTCTGCCGGTGGGTTTCCGTTCCGGGCTAGGGTTAGGGTTAGGGAACGGCAAGGCTGAGGGCACAGGTGAGGGTGCGGACACGTGCTAGGGTCGGGGCACGTGCGGACGCGCGGGTCAGTGTCCGCGTACGGATTAGGAGGAGGGTACGGCGGAGGCTAAGGTGTGGGGCTGCCGGTGGGTTTCCGTTCCGGGCTAGGGTTAGGGTTAGGGAACGGCAAGCCTGAGGGCACAGGTGAGGGGGCGGACACGTGCTAGGGTCGGGGCACGTGCGGATGCGCGGGTCAGTGTCCGCGTACGGATTAGGATGAGGGTACGGAGGGGGCTAAGGTGTGGGGCTGCCGGTGGGTTTCCGTTCCGGGCTAGGGTTAGGGTTAGGGAACGGCAAGGCTGAGGGCACAGGTGAGGGTGCGGACACGTGCTAGGGTCGGGGCACGTGCGGACGCGCGGGTCAGTGTCCGCGTACGGATTAGGATGAGGGTACGACGGAGGCTAAGGTGTGGGTCTGCCGGTGGGTTTCCGTTCCGGGCTAGGGTTAGGGTTAGGGAACGGCAAGGCTGAGGGCACAGGTGAGGGTGCGGACAAGTGCTAGGGTCTGGGCACGTGCGGACGCGCGGGTCTGTGTCCGCGTAGGGATTAGGATGAGGGTACGGCGGAGGCTAAGGTGTGGGGCTGCCGGTGGGTTTCCGTTCCGGGCTAGGGTTAGGGTTAGGGAACGGCAAGGCTGAGGGCACAGGCGAGGGTGCGGACACGTGCTAGGGTCGGGGCACGTGCGGACGCGGAGGTCAGTGTCCGCGTACGGATTAGGATGAGGGTACGGCGGAGGCCAAGGTGTGGGGCTGCCGGTGGGTTTCCGTTCCGGGCTAGGGCTAGGGTTTGGGAACGGCAAGGCTGAGGGCACAGGTGAGGGTGCGGACACGTGCTAGGGTCGGGGCACGTGCGGACGCGCGGGTCAGTGTCCGCGTACGGATTAGGATGAGGGTACGGCGGAGGCTAAGGTGTGGGGCTGCCGGTGGGTTTCCGTTCCGGGCTAGGGTTAGGGTTAGGGAACGGCAAGGCTGAGGGCACAGGTGAGGGTGCGGAGACGTGATAGGGTCGGGGCACATGCGGACGCGCGTGTCAGTGTCCGCGTACGGATTAGGATGAGGGTACGGCGGAGGCTAAGGTGTGGGGCTGCCGGTGGGTTTCCGTTCCGGGCTAGGGTTAGGGTTAGGGAACGGCAAGGCTGAGGGCACAGGTGAGGGTGCGGACACGTGCTAGGGTCGGGGCACGTGCGGACGCGCGGGTCTGTGTCCGCGTACGGATGAGGATGAGGGTACGGCGGAGGCTAAGGTGTGGGGCTGCCGGTGGGTTTCCTTTTCGGGCTAGGGTTAGGGTTAGGGAACGGCAAGGCTGAGGGCACAGGTGAGGGTGCGGACACGTGCTAGGATCGGGGCACGTGCGGACGCGCGGGTCAGTGTCCGCGTACGGATTAGGATGAGGGTACGGCGGAGGCTAAGGTGTGGGGCTGCCGGTGGGTTTCCGTTCCGGGCTAGGGTTAGGGTTAGGGAACGGCAAGGCTGAGGGCACAGGTGAGGGTGCGGACACGTGCTAGGGTCGGGGCACGTGCGGACGCGCGGGTCAGTGTCCGCGTACGGATTAGGATGAGGGTACGACGGAGGCTAAGGTGTGGGGCTGCCGGTGGGTTTCCGTTCCGGGCTAGGGTTAGGGTTAGGGAACGGCAAGGCTGAGGGCACAGGTGAGGGGGCGGACACGTGCTAGGGTCGGGGCACGTGCGGATGCGCGGGTCAGTGTCCGCGTACGGATTAGGATGAGGGTACGGAGGGGGCTAAGGTGTGGGGCTGCCAGTGGGTTTCCCTTCCGGGCTAGGGTTAGGGTTAGGGAACGGCAAGGCTGAGGGCACAGGTGAGGGTGCGGACACGTGCTAGGGTCGGGGCACGTGCGGACGCGCGTGTCAGTGTCCGCGTACGGATTAGCATGAGGGCACGGCGGGGGCTAAGGTGTGGGGCTGCCGGTGGGTTTCCGTTCCGGGCTAGGGTTAGGGTTAGGGAACGGCAAGGCTGAGGGCACAGGTGAGGGTGCGGACACGTGCTAGGGTCGGGGCACGTGCGGACGCGCGGGTCAGAGTCCGCGTACGGATTAGGATGAGGGTACGGCGGAGGCTAAGGTGTGGGGCTGCCGGTGGGTTTCCGTTCCGGGCTAGGGTTAGGGTTAGGGAACGGCAAGGCTGAGGGCACAGGTGAGGGTGCGGACACGTGCTAGGGTCGGGGCACGTGCGGACGCGCGGGTCAGTGTCCGCGTACGGATTAGGATGAGCGTACGGCGGAGGCTAAGGTGTGGGGCTGCCGGTGGGTTTCCGTTCCGGGCTAGGGTTAGGGTTAGGGAACGGCCAGGCTGAGGGCACAGGTGAGGGTGCGGACACGTGCTCGGGTCGGGGCACGTGCGGACGCGCGGGTCAGTGTCCGCGTACGGATTAGGATGAGGGTACGGCGGAGGCTAAGCTGTGGGGCTGCCGGTGGGTTTCCATTCCGGGGTAGGGTTAGGGTCAGGGAACGGCAAGGCTGAGGGCACAGGTGAGGGTGCGGACACGTGCTAGGGTCGGGGCACGTGCGGACGCGCGGGTCAGTGTCCGCGTACGGATTAGGAGGAGGGTACGGCGGAGGCTAAAGTGTGGGGCTGCCGGTGGGTTTCCGTTCCGGGCTAGGGTTAGGGTTAGGGAACGGCAAGCCTGAGGGCACAGGTGAGGGGGCGGACACGTGCTAGGGTCGGGGCACGTGCGGATGCGCGGGTCAGTGTCCGCGTACAGATTAGGATGAGGGTACGGAGGGGGCTAAGGTGTGGGGCTGCCGGTGGGTTTCCGTTCCGGGCTAGGGTTAGGGTTAGGGAACGGCAAGGCTGAGGGCACAGGTGAGGGTGCGGACACGTGCTAGGGTCGGGGCACGTGCGGACGCGCGGGTCAGTGTCCGCGTACGGATTAGGATGAGGGTACGGCGGAGGCTAAGGTGTGGGGCTGCCGGTGGGTTTCCGTTCCGGCCTAGGGTTAGGGTTAGGGAACGGCAAGGCTGAGGGCACAGGTGAGGGTGCGGACACGTGCTAGGGTCAGGGCACGTGCGGACGCGCGGGTCAGTGTCCGCGTACGGATTAGGATGAGGGTACGGCGGAGGCTAAGGTGTGGGGCTGCCGGTGGGTTTCCGTTCCGGGCTAGGGTTAGGGTTAGGGAACGGCAAGGCTGAGGGCACAGGTGAGGGTGCGGAGACGTGATAGGGTCGGGGCACGTGCGGACGCGCGGGTCAGTGTCCGTGTACGGATTAGGATGTGGGTACGGCGGAGGCTAAGGTGTGGGGCTGCCGGTGGGTTTCCGTTCCGGGCTAGGGTTAGGGTTAGGGAACGGCAAGGCTGAGGGCACAGGTGAGGGTGCGGACACGTGCTAGGGTCGGGGCACGTGCGGACGCGCGGGTCAGTGTACGCGTACGGATTAGGATGAGGGTACGGCGGAGGCTAAGGTGTGGGGCTGCCGGTGGGTTTCCATTCCGGGCTAGGGTTAGGGTTAGGGAACGGCAAGGCTGAGGGCACAGGTGAGGGTGCGGACACGTGCTAGGGTCGGGGCACGTGCGGACGCGCGGGTCAGTGTCCGCGTACGGATTAGGATGAGGGTACGGCGGAGGCTAAGGTGTGGGGCTGCCGGTGGGTTTCCGTTCCGGGCTAGGGTTAGGGTTAGGGAACGGCAAGGCTGAGGGCACAGGTGAGGGTGCGGACAAGTGCTAGGGTCTGGGCACGTGCGGACGCGCGGGTCTGTGTCCGCGTACGGATTAGGATGAGGGTACAGCGGAGGCTAAGGTGTGGGGCTGCCGGTGGGTTTCCGTTCCGGGCTAGGGTTAGGGTTAGGGAACGGCAAGGCTGAGGGCACAGGCGAGGGTGCGGACACGTGCTAGGGTCGGGGCACGTGCGGACGCGCAGGTCAGTGTCCGCGTACGGATTAGGATGAGGGTACGGCGGAGGCCAAGGTGTGGGGCTGCCGGTGGGTTTCCGTTCCGGGCTAGGGCTAGGGTTTGGGAACGGCAAGGCTGAGGGCACAGGTGAGGGTGCGGACACGTGCTAGGGTCGGGGCACGTGCGGACGCGCGGGTCAGTGTCCGCGTACGGATTAGGATGAGGGTACGGCGGAGGCTAAGGTGTGGGGCTGCCGGTGGGTTTCCGTTCCGGGCTAGGGTTAGGGTTAGGGAACGGCAAGGCTGAGGGCACAGGTGAGGGTGCGGAGACGTGATAGGGTCGGGGCACATGCGGACGCGCGTGTCAGTGTCCGCGTACGGATTAGGATGAGGGTACGGCGGAGGCTAAGGTGTGGGGCTGCCGGTGGGTTTCCGTTCCGGGCTAGGGTTAGGGTTAGGGAACGGCAAGGCTGAGGGCACAGGTGAGGGTGCGGACACGTGCTAGGGTCGGGGCACGTGCGGACGCGCGGGTCTGTGTCCGCGTACGGATGAGGATGAGGGTACGGCGGAGGCTAAGGTGTGGGGCTGCCGGTGGGTTTCCTTTTCGGGCTAGGGTTAGGGTTAGGGAACGGCAAGGCTGAGGGCACAGGTGAGGGTGCGGACACGTGCTAGGATCGGGGCACGTGCGGACGCGCGGGTCAGTGTCCGCGTACGGATTAGGATGAGGGTACGGCGGAGGCTAAGGTGTGGGGCTGCCGGTGGGTTTCCGTTCCGGGCTAGGGTTAGGGTTAGGGAACGGCAAGGCTGAGGGCACAGGTGAGGGTGCGGACACGTGCTAGGGTCGGGGCACGTGCGGACGCGCGGGTCAGTGTCCGCGTACGGATTAGGATGAGGGTACGACGGAGGCTAAGGTGTGGGTCTGCCGGTGGGTTTCCGTTCCGGGCTAGGGTTAGGGTTAGGGAACGGCAAGGCTGAGGGCACAGGTGAGGGTGCGGACACGTGCTAGGGTCGGGGCACGTGCGGACGCGCGGGTCAGTGTCCGCGTACGGATTAGGAGGAGGGTACGGCGGAGGCTAAGGTGTGGGGCTGCCGGTGGGTTTCCGTTCCGGGCTAGGGTTAGGGTTAGGGAACGGCAAGCCTGAGGGCACAGGTGAGGGGGCGGACACGTGCTAGGGTCGGGGCACGTGCGGATGCGCGGGTCAGTGTCCGCGTACGGATTAGGATGAGGGTACGGAGGGGGCTAAGGTGTGGGGCTGCCGGTGGGTTTCCGTTCCGGGCTAGGGTTAGGGTTAGGGAACGGCAAGGCTGAGGGCACAGGTGAGGGTGCGGACACGTGCTAGGGTCGGGGCACGTGCGGACGCGCGGGTCAGTGTCCGCGTACGGATTAGGATGAGGGTACGGCGGAGGCTAAGGTGTGGGGCTGCCGGTGGGTTTCCGTTCCGGCCTAGGGTTAGGGTTAGGGAACGGCAAGGCTGAGGGCACAGGTGAGGGTGCGGACACGTGCTAGGGTCAGGGCACGTGCGGACGCGCGGGTCAGTGTCCGCGTACGGATTAGGATGAGGGTACGGCGGAGGCTAAGGTGTGGGGCTGCCGGTGGGTTTCCGTTCCGGGCTAGGGTTAGGGTTAGGGAACGGCAAGGCTGAGGGCACAGGTGAGGGTGCGGAGACGTGATAGGGTCGGGGCACGTGCGGACGCGCGGGTCAGTGTCCGCGTACGGATTAGGATGTGGGTACGGCGGAGGCTAAGGTGTGGGGCTGCCGGTGGGTTTCCGTTCCGGGCTAGGGTTAGGGTTAGGGAACGGCAAGGCTGAGGGCACAGGTGAGGGTGCGGACACGTGCTAGGGTCGGGGCACGTGCGGACGCGCGGGTCAGTGTACGCGTACGGATTAGGATGAGGGTACGGCGGAGGCTAAGGTGTGGGGCTGCCGGTGGGTTTCCATTCCGGGCTAGGGTTAGGGTTAGGGAACGGCAAGGCTGAGGGCACAGGTGAGGGTGCGGACACGTGCTAGGGTCGGGGCACGTGCGGACGCGCGGGTCAGTGTCCGCGTACGGATTAGGATGAGGGTACGGCGGAGGCTAAGGTGTGGGGCTGCCGGTGGGTTTCCGTTCCGGGCTAGGGTTAGGGTTAGGGAACGGCAAGGCTGAGGGCACAGGTGAGGGTGCGGACAAGTGCTAGGGTCTGGGCACGTGCGGACGCGCGGGTCTGTGTCCGCGTAGGGATTAGGATGAGGGTACGGCGGAGGCTAAGGTGTGGGGCTGCCGGTGGGTTTCCGTTCCGGGCTAGGGTTAGGGTTAGGGAACGGCAAGGCTGAGGGCACAGGCGAGGGTGCGGACACGTGCTAGGGTCGGGGCACGTGCGGACGCGGAGGTCAGTGTCCGCGTACGGATTAGGATGAGGGTACGGCGGAGGCCAAGGTGTGGGGCTGCCGGTGGGTTTCCGTTCCGGGCTAGGGCTAGGGTTTGGGAACGGCAAGGCTGAGGGCACAGGTGAGGGTGCGGACACGTGCTAGGGTCGGGGCACGTGCGGACGCGCGGGTCAGTGTCCGCGTACGGATTAGGATGAGGGTACGGCGGAGGCTAAGGTGTGGGGCTGCCGGTGGGTTTCCGTTCCGGGCTAGGGTTAGGGTTAGGGAACGGCAAGGCTGAGGGCACAGGTGAGGGTGCGGAGACGTGATAGGGTCGGGGCACATGCGGACGCGCGTGTCAGTGTCCGCGTACGGATTAGGATGAGGGTACGGCGGAGGCTAAGGTGTGGGGCTGCCGGTGGGTTTCCGTTCCGGGCTAGGGTTAGGGTTAGGGAACGGCAAGGCTGAGGGCACAGGTGAGGGTGCGGACACGTGCTAGGGTCGGGGCACGTGCGGACGCGCGGGTCTGTGTCCGCGTACGGATGAGGATGAGGGTACGGCGGAGGCTAAGGTGTGGGGCTGCCGGTGGGTTTCCTTTTCGGGCTAGGGTTAGGGTTAGGGAACGGCAAGGCTGAGGGCACAGGTGAGGGTGCGGACACGTGCTAGGATCGGGGCACGTGCGGACGCGCGGGTCAGTGTCCGCGTACGGATTAGGATGAGGGTACGGCGGAGGCTAAGGTGTGGGGCTGCCGGTGGGTTTCCGTTCCGGGCTAGGGTTAGGGTTAGGGAACGGCAAGGCTGAGGGCACAGGTGAGTGTGCGGACACGTGCTAGGGTCGGGGCACGTGCGGACGCGCGGGTCAGTGTCCGCGTACGGATTAGGATGAGGGTACGACGGAGGCTAAGGTGTGGGGCTGCCGGTGGGTTTCCGTTCCGGGCTAGGGTTAGGGTTAGGGAACGGCAAGGCTGAGGGCACAGGTGAGGGGGCGGACACGTGCTAGGGTCGGGGCACGTGCGGATGCGCGGGTCAGTGTCCGCGTACGGATTAGGATGAGGGTACGGAGGGGGCTAAGGTGTGGGGCTGCCAGTGGGTTTCCCTTCCGGGCTAGGGTTTGGGTTAGGGAACGGCAAGGCTGAGGGCACAGGTGAGGGTGCGGACACGTGCTAGGGTCGGGGCACGTGCGGACGCGCGTGTCAGTGTCCGCGTACGGATTAGCATGAGGGCACGGCGGGGGCTAAGGTGTGGGGCTGCCGGTGGGTTTCCGTTCCGGGCTAGGGTTAGGGTTAGGGAACGGTAAGGCTGAGGGCACAGGTGAGGGTGCGGACACGTGCTAGGGTCGGGGCACGTGCGGACGCGCGGGTCAGTGTCCGCGTACGGATTAGGATGAGGGTACGGCGGAGGCTAAGGTGTGGGGCTGCCAGTGGGTTTCCGTTCCGGGCTATGGTTAGGGTTAGGGAACGGCAAGGCTGAGGGCACAGGTGAGTGTGCGGACACGTGCTAGGGTCGGGGCACGTGCGGACGCGCGGGTCAGTGTCTGCGTACGGATTAGGATGAGGGTACGGCGGAGGCTAAGGTGTGGGGCTGCCGGTGGGTTTCCGTTCCGGGCTAGGGTTAGGGTTAGGGAACGGCAAGGCTGAGGGCACAGGTGAGGGTGCGGACACGTGCTAGGGTCGGAGCACGTGCGGACGCGCGGGTCAGTGTCCGCGTACGGATTAGGATGAGGGTACGGCGGAGGCTAAGGTGTGGGGCTGCCGGTGGGTTTCCGTTCCGGGCTAGGGTTAGGGGTAGGGGACGGCAAGGCTGAGGGCACAGGTGAGGGTGTGGAGACGTGCTAGGGTCGGGGCACGTGCGGACGCGCGGGTCATTGTCCGCGTACGGATTAGGATGAGGGTACGGCGGAGGCTAAGCTGTGGGGCTGCCCGTGGGTTTCCGTTCGTGCTAGGGTTAGGGTTAGGGAACGGCAAGGCTGAGGGCACAGGTGAGGGTGAGGACACGTGCTAGGGTCGGGGCACGTGCGGACGCGCGGGTCAGTGTCCGCGTACGGATTAGGATGAGGGTACGGCGGAGGCTAAGGTGTGGGGCTGCCGGTGGGTTTCCGTTCCGGGCTAGGGTTAGGGTTAGGGAACGGCAAGGCTGAGGGCACAGGTGAGGGTGCGGACACGTGCTAGGGTCGGGGCACGTGCGGACGCGCGGGTCAGTGTCCGCGTACGGATTAGGATGAGGGTACGGCGGAGGCTAAGGTGTGGGGCTGCCGGTGGGTTTCCGTTCCGGGCTAGGGTTAGGGTTAGGGAACGGCCAGGCTGAGGGCACAGGTGAGGGTGCGGACACGTGCTAGGGTCGGGGCACGTGCGGACGCGCGGGTCAGTGTCCGCGTACGGATTAGGATGAGGGTACGGCGGAGGCTAAGCTGTGGGGCTGCCGGTGGGTTTCCGTTCCGGGGTAGGGTTAGGGTTAGGGAACGGCAAGGCTGAGGGCACAGGTGAGGGTGCGGACACGTGCTAGGGTCGGGGAACGTGCGGACGCGTGGGTCAGTGTCCGCGTACGGATTAGGATGAGGGTACGGCGGAGGCTAAGGTGTGGGGCTGCCGGTGGGTTTCCGTTCCGGGCTAGGGTTAGGGTTAGGGAACGGCAAGGCTGAGGGCACAGGTGAGGGTGCGGACACGTGCTAGGGTCGGGGCACGTGCGGATGCGCGGGTCAGTGTCCGCGTACGGATTAGGATGAGGGTACGGCGGGGGCTGAGGTGTGGGGCTGCCAGTGGGTTTCCCTTCAGGGCTAGGGTTAGGGTTAGGGAACGGCAAGGCTGAGGGCACAGGTGAGGGTGCGGACACGTGCTAGGGTCGGGGCACGTGCGGCCGCGCGGGTCAGTGTCCGCGTACGGATTAGGATGAGCGTACGGCGGAGGCTAAGGTGTGGGGCTGCTGGTGGGTTTCCCTTCCGGGCTAGGGTTAGGGTTAGGGAACGGCAAGGCTGAGGGCACAGGTTAGGGTGCGTACACGTGCTAGGGTCGGGGCACGTGCGGACGCGCGGGTCAGTGTCCGCGTACGGATTAGGATGAGGGTACGGCGGAGGCTAAGGTGTGGGGCTGCCGGTGGGTTTCCCTTCCGTGCTAGGGTTAGGGTTAGGGAACGGCAAGGCTGAGGGCATAGGTGAGGGTGCGGACACGTGCTAGGGTCGGGGCATGTGCGGACGCGCGGGTCAGTGTCCGCGTACGGATTAGGATGAGGGTACCGCGGAGGCTAAGGTGTGGGGCTGCCGGTGGGTTTCCGTTCCGGGCTAGGGTTAGGGTTAGGGAACGGCAAGGCTGAGGGCACAGGTCAGGGTGCGGATACGAGCTAGGGTCGGGGCACGTGCGGACGCGCGGGTCAGTGTCCGCGTACGGATTAGGATGAGGGTACGGCGGAGGCTAAGGTGTGGGGCTGCCGGTTGGTTTCCGTTCCGGGCTAGGGTTAGGGTTAGGGAACGGCAAGGCTGAGGGCACAGGCGAGGGTGCGGACACGTGCTAGGGTCGGGGCACGTGCGGACGCGCGGGTCAGTGTCCGCGTACGGATTAGGATGAGGGTACGGCGGAGGCTAAGGTGTGGGGCTGCCGGTGTGTTTCCGTTCCGGGCTAGGGTTAGGGTTAGGGAACGGCAAGGCTGAGGGCACAGGCAGGGTGCGGACACGTGCTAGGGTCATGCCACGTGCGGACGCGCGGGTCAGTGTCCGCGTACGGATTAGGATGAGGGTACGGCGGAGGCTAAGGTGTGGGGCTGCCGGTGGGTTTCCGTTCCGGGCTAGGGTTAGGGTTAGGGAACGGCAAGGCTGAGGGCACAGGCGAGGGTGCGGACACGTGCTAGGGTCGTGGCACGTGCGGACGCGCGGGTCAGTGTCCGCGTACGGATTAGGATGAGGGTACGGCGGAGGCTAAGGTGTGGGGCTGCCGGTGGGTTTCCGTTCCGGGCTAGGGTTAGGGTTAGGGAACGGCAAGGCTGAGGGCACAGGCGAGGGTGCGGACACGTGCTAGGGTCGGGGCACGTGCGGACGCGCGGGTCAGTGTCCGCGTACGGATTAGGATGAGGGTACGGCGGATGCTAAGGTGTGGGGCTGCCGGTGGGTTTCCGTTCTAGGCTAGGGCTAGGGTTAGGGAACGGCAAGGCTGAGGGCACAGGTGAGGGTGCGGACACGTGCTAGGGTCGGGGCATGTGCGGACGCGCGGGTCAGTGTCCGCGTACGGATTAGGATGAGGGTACGGCAGAGGCTAAGGTGTGGGGCTGCCGGTGGGTTTCCGTTCCGGGCTAGGGTCAGGGTTAGGGAACGGCAAGGTTGAGAGCACAGGTGAGGGTGCGGACACGTGCTAGGGTCGGGGCACGTGCGGACGCGCCGGTCAGTGTCCGCGTACGGATTAGGATGAGGGTACGGCGGAGGCTAAGGTGTGGGGCTGCCGGTGGGTTTCCGGTCCGGGCTAGGGTTAGGGTTAGGGAACGGCAAGGCTGAGGGCACAGGCGAGGGTGCGGACACGTGCTAGGGTCAGGGCACGTGCGGACGCGCGGGTCAGTGTCCGCGTACGGATTAGGATGAGGGAACGGCGGAGGCTAAGGTGTGGGGCTGCCGGTGAGTTTCCGTTCCGGGCTAGGGCTAGGGTTAGGGAACGGCAAGGCTGAGGGCACAGGTGAGGGTGCGGACACGTGCTAGGGTCGGGGCACGTGAGGACGCGCGGGTCAGTGTCCGCGTACGGATTAGGATGAGGATACGGCGGAGGCTAAGGTGTGGGGCTGCCGGTGGGTTTCCGTTCCGGGCTAGGGTTAGGGTTAGGGAACGGCAAGGCTGAGAGCACAGGTGAGGGTGCGGACACGTGCTAGGGTCGGGGCACGTGCGGACGCGCGGGTCAGTGTCCACGTACGGATTAGGATGAGGGTACGGCGGAGGCTAAGGGGTGGGGCTGCCGGTGGGTTTCCGTTCCGGGCTAGGGTTAGGGTTAGGGAACGGCAAGGCTGAGGGCACAGGTGAGGGTGCGGACACGTGCTAGGGTCGGGGCACGTGCGGACGCGCGGGTCAGTGTCCGCGTACGGATTAGGATGAGGGTACGGCGGAGGCTAAGGTGTGGGGCTGCCGGTGGGTTTCCGTTCCGGGCTAGGGTTAGGGTTAGGGAACGGCAAGGCTGAGGGCACAGGTGAGGGTGCGGACACGTGCTAGGGTCGGGGCACGTGCGGACGCGCGTGTCTGTGTCCGCGTACGGATTAGGATGAGGGTACGGCGGAGGCTAAGGTTTGGGGCTGCCGGTGGGTTTCCGTTCCGGGCTAGGGTTAGGGTTAGGGAACGGCAAGGTTGAGGGCACAGGTGAGGGTGCGGACACGTGCTAGGGTCGGGGCACGTGCGGACGCGCGGGTCAGTGTCCGCGTATGGATTAGGATGAGGGTACGGCGGAGGCTAAGGTGTGGGGCTGCCGGTGGGTTTCCGTTCCGGGCTAGGGTTAGGGTTAGGGAACGGCAAGGCTGAGGGCACAGGTGAGGGTGCGGACACGTGCTAGGGTCGGGGCACGTGCGGACGCGCGGGTCAGTGTCCGCGTATGGATTAGGATGAGGGTACGGCGGAGGCTAAGGTGTGGGGCTGCCGGTGGGTTTCCGTTCCGGGCTAGGGTTAGGGTTAGGGAACGGCAATGCTGAGGGCACAGGTCAGGGTGCGGATACGAGCTAGGGTCGGGGCACGTGCGGACGCGCGGGTCAGTGTCCGCGTACGGATTAGGATGAGGGTACGGCGGAGGCTAAGGTGTGGGGCTGCCGGTGGGTTTCCGTTCCGGGCTAGGGTTAGGGTTAGGGAACGGCAAGGCTGAGGGCACAGGCGAGGGTGCGGACACGTGCTAGGGTCGGGGCACGTGCGGACGCGCGGGTCAGTGTCCGCGTACGGATTAGGATGAGGGTACGGCGGAGGCTAAGGTGTGGGGCTCCCGGTGTGTTTCCGTTCCGGGCTAGGGTTAGGGTTAGGGAACGGCAAGGCTGAGGGCACAGGCAGGGTGCGGACACGTGCTAGGGTCATGCCACGTGCGGACGCGCGGGTCAGTGTCCGCGTACGGATTAGGATGAGGGTACAGCGGAGGCTAAGGTGTGGGGCTGCCGGTGGGTTTCCGTTCCGGGCTAGGGTTAGGGTTAGGGAACGGCAAGGCTGAGGGCACAGGCGAGGGTGCGGACACGTGCTAGGGTCGTGGCACGTGCGGACGCGCGGGTCAGTGTCCGCGTACGGATTAGGATGAGGGTACGGCGGAGGCTAAGGTGTGGGGCTGCCGGTGGGTTTCCGTTCCGGGCTAGGGTTAGGGTTAGGGAACGGCAAGGCTGAGGGCACAGGCGAGGGTGCGGACACGTGCTAGGGTCGGGGCACGTGCGGACGCGCGGGTCAGTGTCCGCGTACGGATTAGGATGAGGGTACGGCGGATGCTAAGGTGTGGGGCTGCCGGTGGGTTTCCGTTCTAGGCTAGGGCTAGGGTTAGGGAACGGCAAGGCTGAGGGCACAGGTGAGGGTGCGGACACGTGCTAGGGTCGGGGCATGTGCGGACGCGCGGGTCAGTGTCCGCGTACGGATTAGGATGAGGGTACGGCAGAGGCTAAGGTGTGGGGCTGCCGGTGGGTTTCCGTTCCGGGCTAGGGTTAGGGTTAGGGAACGGCAAGGTTGAGAGCACAGGTGAGGGTGCGGACACGTGCTAGGGTCGGGGCACGTGCGGACGCGCCGGTCAGTGTCCGCGTACGGATTAGGATGAGGGTACGGCGGAGGCTAAGGTGTGGGGCTGCCGGTGGGTTTCCGGTCCGGGCTAGGGTTAGGGTTAGGGAACGGCAAGGCTGAGGGCACAGGCGAGGGTGCGGACACGTGCTAGGGTCAGGGCACGTGCGGACGCGCGGGTCAGTGTCCGCGTACGGATTAGGATGAGGGAACGGCGGAGGCTAAGGTGTGGGGCTGCCGGTGGGTTTCCGTTCCGGGCTAGGGCTAGGGTTAGGGAACGGCAAGGCTGAGGGCACAGGTGAGGGTGCGGACACGTGCTAGGGTCGGGGCACGTGCGGACGCGCGGGTCAGTGTCCGCGTACGGATTAGGATGAGGATACGGCGGAGGCTAAGGTGTGGGGCTGCCGGTGGGTTTCCGTTCCGGGCTAGGGTTAGGGTTAGGGAACGGCAAGGCTGAGAGCACAGGTGAGGGTGCGGACACGTGCTAGGGTCGGGGCACGTGCGGACGCGCGGGTCAGTGTCCACGTACGGATTAGGATGAGGGTACGGCGGAGGCTAAGGGGTGGGGCTGCCGGTGGGTTTCCGTTCCGGGCTAGGGTTAGGGTTAGGGAACGGCAAGGCTGAGGGCACAGGTGAGGGTGCGGACACGTGCTAGGGTCGGGGCACGTGCGGACGCGCGGGTCAGTGTCCGCGTACGGATTAGGATGAGGGTACGGCTGAGGCTAAGGTGTGGGGCTGCCGGTGGGTTTCCGTTCCGGGCTAGGGTTAGGGTTAGGGAAAGGCAAGGCTGAGGGCACAGGTGAGGGTGCGGACACGTGCTAGGGTCGGGGCACGTGCGGACGCGCGTGTCTGTGTCCGCGTACGGATTAGGATGAGGGTACGGCGGAGGCTAAGGTGTGGGGCTGCCGGTGGGTTTCCGTTCCGGGCTAGGGTTAGGGTTAGGGAACGGCAAGGTTGAGGGCACAGGTGAGGGTGCGGACACGTGCTAGGGTCGGGGCACGTGCGGACGCGCGGGTCAGTGTCCGCGTATGGATTAGGATGAGGGTACGGCGGAGGCTAAGGTGTGGGGCTGACGGTGGGTTTCCGTTCCGGGCTAGGGTTAGGGTTAGGGAACGGCAAGGCTGAGGGCACAGGTGAGGGTGCGGACACGTGCTAGGGTCGGGGCACGTGCGGACGCGCGGGTCAGTGTCCGCGTACGGATTAGGATGAGCGTACGGCGGAGGCTAAGGTGTGGGGCTGCCGGTGGGTTTCCGTTCCGGGCTAGGGTTAGGGTTAGGGAACGGCCAGGCTGAGGGCACAGGTGAGGGTGCGGACACGTGCTCGGGTCGGGGCACGTGCGGACGCGCGGGTCAGTGTCCGCGTACGGATTAGGATGAGGGTACGGCGGAGGCTAAGCTGTGGGGCTGCCGGTGGGTTTCCGTTCCGGGGTAGGGTTAGGGTTAGGGAACGGCAAGGCTGAGGGCACAGGTGAGGGTGTGGACACGTGCTAGGGTCGGGGCACGTGCGGACGCGCGGGTCAGTGTCCGCGTACGGATTAGGATGAGGGTACGGCGGAGGCTAAGGTGTGGGGCTGCCGGTGGGTTTCCGTTCCGGGCTAGGGTTAGGGTTAGGGAACGGCAAGGCTGAGGGCACAGGTGAGGGGGCGGACACGTGCTAGGGTCGGGGCACGTGCGGATGCGCGGGTCAGTGTCCGCGTACGGATTAGGATGAGGGTACGGAGGGGGCTAAGGTGTGGGGCTGCCAGTGGGTTTCCCTTCCGGGCTAGGGTTAGGGTTAGGGAACGGCAAGGCTGAGGGCACAGGTGAGGGTGCGGACACGTGCTAGGGTCGGGGCACGTGCGGACGCGCGGGTCAGTGTCCGCGTACGGATTAGCATGAGGGCACGGCGGGGGCTAAGGTGTGGGGCTGCCGGTGGGTTTCCGTTCCGGGCTAGGGTTAGGGTTAGGGAACGGCAAGGCTGAGGGCACAGGTGAGGGTGCGGACACGTGCTAGGGTCGGGGCAGGTGCGGACGCGCGGGTCAGTGTCCGCGTACGGATTAGGATGAGGGTACGGCGGAGGCTAAGGTGTGGGGCTGCCGGTGGGTTTCCGTTCCGGCCTAGGGTTAGGGTTAGGGAACGGCAAGGCTGAGGGCACAGGTGAGGGTGCGGACACGTGCTAGGGTCAGGGCACGTGCGGACGCGCGGGTCAGTGTCCGCGTACGGATTAGGATGAGGGTACGGCGGAGGCTAAGGTGTGGGGCTGCCGGTGGGTTTCCGTTCCGGGCTAGGGTTAGGGTTAGGGAACGGCAAGGCTGAGGGCACAGGTGAGGGTGCGGAGACGTGATAGGGTCGGGGCACGTGCGGACGCGCGGGTCAGTGTCCGCGTACGGATTAGGATGTGGGTACGACGGAGGCTAAGGTGTGGGGCTGCCGGTGGGTTTCCGTTCCGGGCTAGGGTTAGGGTTAGGGAACGGCAAGGCTGAGGGCACAGGTGAGGGTGCGGACACGTGCTAGGGTCGGGGCACGTGCGGACGCGCGGGTCAGTGTCCGCGTACGGATTAGGATGAGGGTACGGCGGAGGCTAAGGTGTGGGGCTGCCGGTGGGTTTCCATTCCGGGCTAGGGTTAGGGTTAGGGAACGGCAAGGCTGAGGGCACAGGTGAGGGTGCGGACACGTGCTAGGGTCGGGGCACGTGCGGACGCGCGGGTCAGTGTCCGCGTACGGATTAGGATGAGGGTACGGCGGAGGCTAAGGTGTGGGGCTGCCGGTGGGTTTCCGTTCCGGGCTAGGGTTAGGGTTAGGGAACGGCAAGGCTGAGGGCACAGGTGAGGGTGCGGACAAGTGCTAGGGTCTGGGCACGTGCGGACGCGCGGGTCTGTGTCCGCGTACGGATTAGGATGAGGGTACGGCGGAGGCTAAGGTGTGGGGCTGCCGGTGGGTTTCCGTTCCGGGCTAGGGTTAGGGTTAGGGAACGGCAAGGCTGAGGGCACAGGCGAGGGTGCGGACACGTGCTAGGGTCGGGGCACGTGCGGACGCGCGGGTCAGTGTCCGCGTACGGATTAGGATGAGGGTACGGCGGAGGCCAAGGTGTGGGGCTGCCGGTGGGTTTCCGTTCCGGGCTAGGGCTAGGGTTTGGGAACGGCAAGGCTGAGGGCACAGGTGAGGGTGCGGACACGTGCTAGGGTCGGGGCACGTGCGGACGCGCGGGTCAGTGTCCGCGTACGGATTAGGATGAGGGTACGGCGGAGGCTAAGGTGTGGGGCTGCCGGTGGGTTTCCGTTCCGGGCTAGGGTTAGGGTTAGGGAACGGCAAGGCTGAGGGCACAGGTGAGGGTGCGGAGACGTGATAGGGTCGGGGCACGTGCGGACGCGCGTGTCAGTGTCCGCGTACGGATTAGGATGAGGGTACGGCGGAGGCTAAGGTGTGGGGCTGCCGGTGGGTTTCCGTTCCGGGCTAGGGTTAGGGTTAGGGAACGGCAAGGCTGAGGGCACAGGTGAGGGTGCGGACACGTGCTAGGGTCGGGGCACGTGCGGACGCGCGGGTCTGTGTCCGCGTACGGATGAGGATGAGGGTACGGCGGAGGCTAAGGTGTGGGGCTGCCGGTGGGTTTCCTTTCCGGGCTAGGGTTAGGGTTAGGGAACGGCAAAGCTGAGGGCACAGGTGAGGGTGCGGACACGTGCTAGGATCGGGGCACGTGCGGACGCGCGGGTCAGTGTCCGCGTACGGATTAGGATGAGGGTACGGCGGAGGCTAAGGTGTGGGGCTGCCGGTGGGTTTCCGTTCCGGGCTAGGGTTAGGGTTAGGGAACGGCAAGGCTGAGGGCACAGGTGAGGGTGCGGACACGTGCTAGGGTCGGGGTACGTGCGGACGCGCGGGTCAGTGTCCGCGTACGGATTAGGATGAGGGTACGGCGGAGGCTAAGGTGTGGGGCTGCCGGTGGGTTTCCGTTCAGGGCTAGGGTTAGGGTTAGGGAACGGCAAGGCTGAGGGCACAGGTGAGGGGGCGGACACGTGCTAGGGTCGGGGCACGTGCGGATGCTCGGGTCAGTGTCCGCGTACGGATTAGGATGAGGGTACGGAGGGGGCTAAGGTGTGGGGCTGCCAGTGGGTTTCCCTTCCGGGCTAGGGTTAGGGTTAGGGAACGGCAAGGCTGAGGGCACAGGTGAGGGTGCGGACACGTGCTAGGGTCGGGGCACGTGCGGACGCGCGGGTCAGTGTCCGCGTACGGATTAGCATGAGGGCACGGCGGGGGCTAAGGTGTGGGGCTGCCGGTGGGTTTCCATTCCGGGCTAGGGTTAGGGTTAGGGAACGGTAAGGCTGAGGGCACAGGTGAGGGTGCGGACACGTGCTAGGGTCGGGGCACGTGCGGACGCGCGGGTCAGTGTCCGCGTACGGATTAGGATGAGGGTACGGCGGAGGCTAAGGTGTGGGGCTGCCGGTGGGTTTCCCTTCCGGGCTAGGGTTAGGGTTAGGGAACGGCAAGGCTGAGGGCACAGGTGAGGGTGCGGACACGTGCTAGGCTCGGGGCACGTGCGGACGCGCGGGTCAGTGTCCGCGTACGGATTAGGATGAGGGTACGGCGGAGGCTAAGGTGTGGGGCTGCCGGTGGGTTTCCCTTCCGTGCTAGGGTTAGGGTTAGGGAACGGCAAGGCTGAGGGCACAGGTGAGGGTGCGGAGACGTGATAGGGTCGGGGCACGTGCGGACGCGCGTGTCAGTGTCCGCGTACGGATTAGGATGTGGGTACGGCGGAGGCTAAGGTGTGGGGCTGCCGGTGGGTTTCCGTTCCGGGCTAGGGTTAGGGTTAGGGAACGGCAAGGCTGAGGGCACAGGTGAGGGTGCGGACACGTGCTAGGGTCGGGGCACGTGCGGACGCGCGGGTCAGTGTCCGCGTACGGATTAGGATGAGGGTACGGCGGAGGCTAAGGTGTGGGGCTGCCGGTGGGTTTCCATTCCGGGCTAGGGTTAGGGTTAGGGAACGGCAAGGCTGAGGGCACAGGTGAGGGTGCGGACACGTGCTAGGGTCGGGGCACGTGCGGACGCGCGGGTCAGTGTCCCCGTACGGATTAGGATGAGGGTACGGCGGAGGCTAAGGTGTGGGGCTGCCGGTGGGTTTCCATTCCGGGCTAGGGTTAGGGTTAGGGAACGGCAAGGCTGAGGGCACAGGTGAGGGTGCGGACACGTGCTAGGGTCGGGGCACGTGCGGACGCGCGGGTCAGTGTCCGCGTACGGATTAGGATGAGGGTACGGCGGAGGCTAAGGTGTGGGGCTGCCGGTGGGTTTCCGTTCCGGGCTAGGGTTAGGGTTAGGGAACGGCAAGGCTGAGGGCACAGGTGAGGGTGCGGACAAGTGCTAGGGTCTGGGCACGTGCGGACGCGCGGGTCTGTGTCCGCGTACGGATTAGGATGAGGGTACGGCGGAGGCTAAGGTGTGGGGCTGCCGGTGGGTTTCCGTTCCGGGCTAGGGTTAGGGTTAGGGAACGGCAAGGCTGAGGGCACAGGCGAGGGTGCGGACACGTGCTAGGGTCGGGGCACGTGCGGACGCGCGGGTCAGTGTCCGCGTACGGATTAGGATGAGGGTACGGCGGAGGCCAAGGTGTGGGGCTGCCGGTGGGTTTCCGTTCCGGGCTAGGGCTAGGGTTTGGGAACGGCAAGGCTGAGGGCACAGGTGAGGGTGCGGACACGTGCTAGGGTCAGGGCACGTGCGGACGCGCGGGTCAGTGTCCGCGTACGGATTAGGATGAGGGTACGGCGGAGGCTAAGGTGTGGGGCTGCCGGTGGGTTTCCGTTCCGGGCTAGGGTTAGGGTTAGGGAACGGCAAGGCTGAGGGCACAGGTGAGGGTGCGGAGACGTGATAGGGTCGGGGCACGTGCGGACGCGCGTGTCAGTGTCCGCGTACGGATTAGGATGAGGGTACGGCGGAGGCTAAGGTGTGGGGCTGCCGGTGGGTTTCCGTTCCGGGCTAGGGTTAGGGTTAGGGAACGGCAAGGCTGAGGGCACAGGTGAGGGTGCGGACACGTGCTAGGGTCGGGGCACGTGCGGACGCGCGGGTCAGTGTCCGCGTACGGATTAGGATGAGGGTACGGTGGAGGCTTAGGTGTGGGGCTGCCGGTGGGTTTCCGTTCCGGGCTAGGGTTAGGGTTAGGGAACGGCAAGGCTGAGGGCACAGGTGAGGGGGCGGACACGTGCTAGGGTCGGGGCACGTGCGGATGCTCGGGTCAGTGTCCGCGTACGGATTAGGATGAGGGTACGGAGGGGGCTAAGGTGTGGGGCTGCCAGTGGGTTTCCCTTCCGGGCTAGGGTTAGGGTTAGGGAACGGCAAGGCTGAGGGCACAGGTGAGGGTGCGGACACGTGCTAGGGTCGGGGCACGTGCGGACGCGCGGGTCAGTGTCCGCGTACGGATTAGCATGAGGGCACGGCGGGGGCTAAGGTGTGGGGCTGCCGGTGGGTTTCCGTTCCGGGCTAGGGTTAGGGTTAGGGAACGGTAAGGCTGAGGGCACAGGTGAGGGTGCGGACACGTGCTAGGGTCGGGGCACGTGCGGACGCGCGGGTCAGTGTCCGCGTACGGATTAGGATGAGGGTACGGCGGAGGCTAAGGTGTGGGGCTGCCGGTGGGTTTCCCTTCCGGGCTAGGGTTAGGGTTAGGGAACGGCAAGGCTGAGGGCACAGGTGAGGGTGCGGACACGTGCTAGGCTCGGGGCACGTGCGGACACGCGGGTCAGTGTCCGCGTACGGATTAGGATGAGGGTACGGCGGAGGCTAAGGTGTGGGGCTGCCGGTGGGTTTCCCTTCCGTGCTAGGGTTAGGGTTAGGGAACGGCAAGGCTGAGGGCACAGGTGAGGGTGCGGAGACGTGATAGGGTCGGGGCACGTGCGGACGCGCGTGTCAGTGTCCGCGTACGGATTAGGATGTGGGTACGGCGGAGGCTAAGGTGTGGGGCTGCCGGTGGGTTTCCGTTCCGGGCTAGGGTTAGGGTTAGGGAACGGCAAGGCTGAGGGCACAGGTGAGGGTGCGGACACGTGCTAGGGTCGGGGCACGTGCGGACGCGCGGGTCAGTGTCCGCGTACGGATTAGGATGAGGGTACGGCGGAGGCTAAGGTGTGGGGCTGCCGGTGGGTTTCCATTCCGGGCTAGGGTTAGGGTTAGGGAACGGCAAGGCTGAGGGCACAGGTGAGGGTGCGGACACGTGCTAGGGTCGGGGCACGTGCGGACGCGCGGGTCAGTGTCCCCGTACGGATTAGGATGAGGGTACGGCGGAGGCTAAGGTGTGGGGCTGCCGGTGGGTTTCCGTTCCGGGCTAGGGTTAGGGTTAGGGAACGGCAAGGCTGAGGGCACAGGTGAGGGTGCGGACACGTGCTAGGGTCTGGGCACGTGCGGACGCGCGGGTCTGTGTCCGCGTACGGATTAGGATGAGGGTACGGCGGAGGCTAAGGTGTGGGGCTGCCGGTGGGTTTCCGTTCCGGGCTAGGGTTAGGGTTAGGGAACGGCAAGGCTGACGGCACAAGTGAGGGTGCGGACACGTGCTAGGGTCGGGGCACGTGCGGACGCGCGGGTCAGTGTCCGCGTACGGATTAGGATGAGGGTACGGCGGAGGCTAAGGTGTGGGGCTGCCGGTGGGTTTCCGTTCCGGGCTAGGGTTAGGGTTAGGGAACGGCAAGGCTGAGGGCACAGGCGAGGGTGCGGACACGTGCTAGGGTCGTGCTACGTGCGGACGCGCGGGTCAGTGTCCGCGTACGGATTAGGATGAGGGTACGGCGGAGGCTAAGTTGTGGGGCTGCCGGTGGGTTTCCGTTCCGGGCTAGGGTTAGGGTTAGGGAACGGCAAGGCTGAGGGCACAGGCGAGGGTGCGGACACGTGCTAGGGTCGGGGCACGTGCGGACGCGCGGGTCAGTGTCCGCGTACGGATTAGGATGAGGGTACGGCGGAGGCCAAGGTGTGGGGCTGCCGGTGGGTTTCCGTTCCGGGCTAGGGCTAGGGTTTGGGAACGGCAAGGCTGAGGGCACAGGTGAGGGTGCGGACACGTGCTAGGGTCGGGGCACGTGCGGACGCGCGGGTCAGTGTCCGCGTACGGATTAGGATGAGGGTACGGCGGAGGCTAAGGTGTGGGGCTGCCGGTGGGTTTCCGTTCCGGGCTAGGGTTAGGGTTAGGGAACGGCAAGGCTGAGGGCACAGGTGAGGGTGCGGACACGTGCTAGGGTCGGGGCACGTGCGGACGCGCGGGTCAGTGTCCGCGTACGGATTAGGATGACGGTACGGCAGAGGCTAAGGTGTGGGGCTGCCGGTGGGTTTCCGTTCCGGGCTAGGGTTAGGGTTAGGGAACGGCAAGGCTGAGGGCACAGGTGAGGGTGCGGACACGTGCTAGGGTCGGGGCACGTGCGGACGCGCGGGTCAGTGTCCGCGTACGGATTAGGATGAGGGTACGGCGGAGGCTAAGGTGTGGGGCTGCCGGTGGGTTTCCGTTCCGGGCTAGGGTTAGGGTTAGGGAACGGCAAGGCTGAGGGCACAGGTGAGGGTGCGGACACGTGCTAGGGTCGGGGCACGTGCGGACGCACGGGTCAGTGTCCGCGTACGGATTAGGATGAGGGTACGGCGGAGGCTAAGGTGTGGGGCTGCCGGTGGGTTTCCGTTCCGGGCTAGGGTTAGGGTTAGGGAACGGCAAGGCTGAGGCCACAGGTGAGGGTGCGGACACGTGCTAGGGTCGGGGCACGTGCGGACGCGCGGGTCAGTGTCCGCGTACGGATTAGGATGAGGGTACGGCGGAGGCTAAGGTGTGGGGCTGCCGGTGGGTTTCCGTTCCGGGCTAGGGTTAGGGTTAGGGAACGGCAAGGCTGAGGGCACAGGTGAGGGTGCGGACACGTGCTAGGGTCGGGGCACGTGCGGACGCGCGGGTCAGTGTCCGCGTACGGATTAGGATGAGGGTACGGCGGAGGCTAAGGTGTGGGGCTGCCGGTGGGTTTCCATTCCGGGCTAGGGTTAGGGATAGGGAACGGCAAGGCTGAGGGCACAGGTGAGGGTGCGGACACGTGCTAGGGTCGGGGCACGTGCGGACGCGCGGGTCTGTGCCCGCGTACGGATTAGGATGAGGGTACGGCGGAGGCTAAGGTGTGGGGCTGCCGGTGGGTTTCCGTTCCGGGCTAGGGTTAGGGTTAGGGAAC
Source organism: Hyperoodon ampullatus (assembly GCF_949752795.1). Taxonomy (NCBI): domain Eukaryota; kingdom Metazoa; phylum Chordata; class Mammalia; order Artiodactyla; family Ziphiidae; genus Hyperoodon; species Hyperoodon ampullatus. The sequence continues at coordinate 119,938 of NC_136929.1, read as the reverse complement.
GGCAAGGTTGAGGGCACAGGTGAGGGTGCGGACACGTGCTAGGGTCGGGGCACGTGCGGACGCGCGGGTCAGTGTCCGCGTACGGATTAGGATGAGGGTACGGTGGAGGCTAAGGTGTGGGGCTGCCGGTGGGTTTCCGTTCCGGGCTAGGGTTAGGGTTAGGGAACGGCAAGGCTGAGGGCACAGGTGAGGGTGCGGACACGTGCTAGGGTCGGGGCACGTGCGGACGCGCGGGTCAGTGTCCGCGTACGGATTAGGATGAGGGTACGGCGGAGGCTAAGGTGTGGGGCTGCCGGTGGGTTTCCGTTCCGGGCTAGGGTTAGGGTTAGGGAACGGCAAGGCTGAGGGCACAGGTGAGGGTGCGGACACGTGCTAGGGTCGGGGCACGTGCGGACGCGCGGGTCAGTGTCCGCGTACGGATTAGGATGAGGGTACCGCGGAGGCTAAGGTGTGGGGCTGCCGGTGGGTTTCCGTTCCGGGCTAGGGTTAGGGTTAGGGAACGGCAAGGCTGAGGGCACAGGTGAGGGTGCGGACACGTGCTAGGGTCGGGGCACGTGCGGACGCGTGGGTCAGTGTCCGCGTACGGATTAGGATGAGGGTACGGCGGAGGCTAAGGTGTGGGGCTACCGGTGGGTTTCCGTTCCGGGCTAGGGTTAGGGTTAGGGAAGGGCAAGGCTGAGGGCACAGGTGAGGGTGCGGACACGTGCTAGGGTCGGGGCACGTGCGGACGCGCGGGTCAGTGTCCGCGTACGGATTAGGATGAGGGTACGGCGGAGGCTAAGGTGTGGGGCTGCCGGTGGGTTTCCGTTCCGGGCTAGGGTTAGGTTTAGGGAACGGCAAGGCTGAGGGCACAGGTGAGGGTGCGGACATGTGCTAGGGTCGGGGCACGTGCGGATGCGCGGGTCAGTGTCCGCGTACGGATTAGGATGAGGGTACGGCGGAGGCTAAGGTGTGGGGCTGCCGGTGGGTTTCCGTTCCGGGCTAGGGTTAGGGTTAGGGAACGGTAAGGCTGAGGGCACAGGTGAGGGTGCGGACACGTGCTAGGGTCGGGGCACGTGCGGACGCGCGGGTCAGTGTCCGCGTACGGATTAGGATGAGGGTACGGCGGAGGCTAAGGTGTGGGGCTGCCGGTGGGTTTCCGTTCCGGGCTAGGGTTAGGGTTAGGGAACGGCAAGGCTGAGGGCACAGGTGAGGGTGCGGAGACGTGCTCGGGTCGGGGCACGTGCGGACGCGCGGGTCAGTGTCCGCGTACGGATTAGGATGAGGGTACGGCGGAGGCTAAAGTGTGGGGCTGCCGGTGGGTTTCCGTTCCGGGCTAGGGTTAGGTTAGGGAACGGCAAGGCTGAGGGCACAGGTGAGGGTGCGGACAAGTGCTAGGGTCTGGGCACGTGCGGACGCGCGGGTCTGTGTCCGCGTACGGATTAGGATGAGGGTACGGCGGAGGCTAAGGTGTGGGGCTGCCGGTGGGTTTCCGTTCCGGGCTAGGGTTAGGGTTAGGGAACGGCAAGGCTGAGGGCACAGGCGAGGGTGCGGACACGTGCTAGGGTCGGGGCACGTGCGGACGCGCGGGTCAGTGTCCGCGTACGGATTAGGATGAGGGTACGGCGGAGGCCAAGGTGTGGGGCTGCCGGTGGGTTTCCGTTCCGGGCTAGGGCTAGGGTTTGGGAACGGCAAGGCTGAGGGCACAGGTGAGGGTGCGGACACGTGCTAGGGTCGGGGCACGTGCGGACGCGCGGGTCAGTGTCCGCGTACGGATTAGGATGAGGGTACGGCGGAGGCTAAGGTGTGGGGCTGCCGGTGGGTTTCCGTTCCGGGCTAGGGTTAGGGTTAGGGAACGGCAAGGCTGAGGGCACAGGTGAGGGTGCGGAGACGTGATAGGGTCGGGGCACGTGCGGACGCGCGGGTCAGTGTCCGCGTACGGATTAGGATGAGGGTACGGCGGAGGCTAAGGTGTGGGGCTGCCGGTGGGTTTCCGTTCCGGGCTAGGGTTAGGGTTAGGGAACGGCAAGGCTGAGGGCACAGGTGAGGGGGCGGACACGTGCTAGGGTCGGGGCACGTGCGGATGCGCGGGTCAGTGTCCGCGTACGGATTAGGATGAGGGTACGGAGGGGGCTAAGGTGTGGGGCTGCCAGTGGGTTTCCCTTCCGGCCTAGGGTTAGGGTTAGGGAACGGCAAGGCTGAGGGCACAGGTGAGGGTGCGGACACGTGCTAGGGTCGGGGCACGTGCGGACGCGCTGGTCAGTGTCCGCGTACGGATTAGCATGAGGGCACGGCGGGGGCTAAGGTGTGGGGCTGCCGGTGGGTTTCCGTTCCGGGCTAGGGTTAGGGTTAGGGAACGGTAAGGCTGAGGGCACAGGTGAGGGTGCGGACACGTGCTAGGGTCGGGGCACGTGCGGACGCGCGGGTCAGTGTCCGCGTACGGATTAGGATGAGGGTACGGCGGAGGCTAAGGTGTGGGGCTGCCGGTGGGTTTCCCTTCCGGGCTAGGGTTAGGGTTAGGGAACGGCAAGGCTGAGGGCACAGGTGAGGGTGCGGACACGTGCTAGGGTCGGGGCACGTGCGGACGCGCGGGTCAGTGTCCGCGTACGGATTAGGATGAGGGTACGGCGGAGGCTAAGGTGTGGGGCTGCCGGTGGGTTTCCCTTCCGTGCTAGGGTTAGGGTTAGGGAACGGCAAGGCTGAGGGCACAGGTGAGGGTGCGGAGACGTGATAGGGTCGGGGCACGTGCGGACGCGCGGGTCAGTGTCCGCGTACGGATTAGGATGTGGGTACGGCGGAGGCTAAGGTGTGGGGCTGCCGGTGGGTTTCCGTTCCGGGCTAGGGTTAGGGTTAGGGAACGGCAAAGCTGAGGGCACAGGTGAGGGTGCGGACACGTGCTAGGGTCGGGGCACGTGCGGACGCGCGGGTCAGTGTCCGCGTACGGATTAGGATGAGGGTACGGCGGAGGCTAAGGTGTGGGGCTGCCGGTGGGTTTCCATTCCGGGCTAGGGTTAGGGTTAGGAAACGGCAAGGCTGAGGGCACAGGTGAGGGTGCGGACACGTGCTAGGGTCGGGGCACGTGCGGACGCGCGGGTCAGTGTCCGCGTACGGATTAGGATGAGGGTACGGCGGAGGCTAAGGTGTGGGGCTGCCGGTGGGTTTCCGTTCCGGGCTAGGGTTAGGGTTAGGGAACGGCAAGGCTGAGGGCACAGGTGAGGGTGCGGACACGTGCTAGGGTCTGGGCACGTGCGGACGCGCGGGTCTGTGTCCGCGTATGGATTAGGATGAGGGTACGGCGGAGGCTAAGGTGTGGGGCTGCCGGTGGGTTTCCGTTCGTTCTAGGGTTAGGGTTAGGGAACGGCAAGGCTGAGGGCACAAGTGATGGTGCGGACACGTGCTAGGGTCGGGGCACGTGCGGACGCGCGGGTCAGTGTCCGCGTACGGATTAGGATGAGGGTACGGCGGAGGCTAAGGTGTGGGGCTGCCGGTGGGTTTCCGTTCCGGGCTAGGGTTAGGGTTAGGGAACGGCAAGGCTGAGGGCACAGGCGAGGGTGCGGACACGTGCTAGGGTCGTGCCACGTGCGGACGCGCGGGTCAGTGTCCGCGTACGGATTAGGATGAGGGTACGGCGGAGGCTAAGGTGTGGGGCTGCCGGTGGGTTTCCGTTCCGGGCTAGGGTTAGGGTTAGGGAACGGCAAGGCTGAGGGCACAGGCGAGGGTGCGGACACGTGCTAGGGTCGGGGCACGTGCGGACGCGCGGGTCAGTGTCCGCGTACGGATTAGGATGAGGGTACGGCGGAGGCCAAGGTGTGGGGCTGCCGGTGGGTTTCCGTTCCGGGCTAGGGCTAGGGTTTGGGAACGGCAAGGCTGAGGGCACAGGTGAGGGTGCGGACACGTGCTAGGGTCGGGGCACGTGCGGACGCGCGGGTCAGTGTCTGCGTACGGATTAGGATGAGGGTACGGCAGAGGCTAAGGTGTGGGGCTGCCGGTGGGTTTCCGTTCCGGGCTAGGGTTAGGGTTAGGGAACGGCAAGGCTGAGGGCACAGGTGAGGGTGCGGAGACGTGATAGGGTCGGGGCATGTGCGGACGCGCGGGTCAGTGTCCGCGTACGGATTAGGATGAGGGTATGGCAGAGGCTAAGGTGTGGGGCTGCCGGTGGGTTTCCGTTCCGGGCTAGGGTTAGGGTTAGGGAACGGCAAGGCTGAGGGCACAGGTGAGGGTGCGGACACGTGCTAGGGTCGGGGCACGTGCGGACGCGCGGGTCAGTGTCCGCGTACGGATTAGGATGAGGGTACGGCGGAGGCTAAGGTGTGGGGCTGCCGGTGGGTTTCCGTTCCGGGCTAGGGTTAGGGTTAGGGAACGGCAAGGCTGAGGGCACAGGTGAGGGTGCGGACACGTGCTAGGGTCGGGGCACGTGCGGACGCAAGGGTCAGTGTCCGCGTACGGATTAGGATGAGGGTACGGCGGAGGCTAAGGTGTGGGGCTGCCAGTGGGTTTCCGTTCCGGGCTAGGGTTAGGGTTAGGGTACGGCAAGGCTGAGGCCACAGGTGAGTGTGCGGACACGTGCTAGGGTCGGGGCACGTGCGGACGCGCGGGTCAGTGTCCGCGTACGGATTAGGATGAGGGTACGGCGGAGGCTAAGGTGTGGGGCTGCCGGTGGGTTTCCGTTCCGGGCTAGGGTTAGGGTTAGGGAACGGCAAGGCTGAGGGCACAGGTGAGGGTGCGGACACGTGCTAGGGTCGGGGCACGTGCGGACGCGCGGGTCTGTGTCCGCGTACGGATGAGGATGAGGGTACGGCGGAGGCTAAGGTGTGGGGCTGCCGGTGGGTTTCCTTTCCGGGCTAGGGTTAGGGTTAGGGAACGGCAAGGCTGAGGGCACAGGTGAGGGTGCGGAGACGTGCTAGGGTCGGGGCACGTGCGGACGCGGGGGTCAGTGTCCGCGTACGGATTAGGATGAGGGTACGGCAGAGGCTAAGGTGTGGGGCTGCCGGTGGGTTTCCGTTCCGGGCTAGGGTTAGGGTTAGGGAACGGCAAGGCTGAGGGCACAGGTGAGGGTGCGGACACGTGCTAGGGTCGGGGCACGTGCGGACGCGCGGGTCAGTGTCCGCGTACGGATTAGGATGAGGGTACGACGGAGGCTAAGGTGTGGGGCTGCCGGTGGGTTTCCGTTCCGGGCTAGGGTTAGGGTTAGGGAACGGCAAGGCTGAGGGCACAGGTGAGGGTGCGGACACGTGCTAGGGTCTGGGCACGTGCGGACGCGCGGGTCAGTGTCCGCGTACGGATTAGGATGAGGGTACGGCGGAGGCTAAGGTGTGGGGCTGCCGGTGGGTTTCCGTTCCGGGCTAGGGTTAGGGTTAGGGAACGGCAAGGCTGAGGGCACAGATGAGGGTGCGGACACGTGCTAGGGTCGGGGCACGTGCGGACGCGCGGGTCTGTGTCCGCGTACGGATTAGGATGAGGGTACGGTGGAGGCTAAGGTGTGGGGCTGCCGGTGGGTTTCCGTTCCGGGCTAGGGTTAGGGTTAGGGAACGGCAAGGCTGAGGGCACAGGTGAGGGTGCGGACACGTGCTAGGGTCGGGGCACGTGCGGACGCGCGGGTCAGTGTCCGCGTACGTATTAGGATGAGGGTACGGCGGAGGCTAAGGTGTGGGGCTGCCGGTGGGTTTCCGTTCCGGGCTAGGGTTAGGGTTAGGGAACGGCAAGGCTGAGGGCACAGGTGAGGGTGCGGACACGTCCTAGGGTCGGGGCACGTGCGGACGCGCGGGTCAGTGTCCGCGTACGGATTAGAATGAGGGTACGGCGGAGGCTAAGGTGTGGGGCTGCCGGTGGGTTTCCGTTCCGGGCTAGGGTTAGGGTTAGGGAACAGCAAGGCTGAGGGCATAGGTGAGGGTGCGGACACGTGCTAGGGTCGGGGCACGTGCGGACGCGCGGGTCAGTGTCCGCGTACGGATTAGGATGAGGGTACCGCGGAGGCTAAGGTGTGGGGCTGCCGGTGGGTTTCCGTTCCGGGCTAGGGTTAGGGTTAGGGAACGGCAAGGCTGAGGGCACAGGTGAGGGTGCGGACACGTGCTAGGGTCGGGGCACGTGCGGACGCGCGGGTCAGTGTCCGCGTACGGATTAGGATGAGGGTACGGCGGAGGCTAAGGTGTGGGGCTACCGGTGGGTTTCCGTTCCGGGCTAGGGTTAGGGTTAGGGAACGGCAAGGCTGAGGGCACAGGTGAGGGTGCGGACACGTGCTAGGGTCGGGGCACGTGCGGACGCGCGGGTCAGTGTCCGCGTACGGATTAGGATGAGGGTACGGCGGAGGCTAAGGTGTGGGGCTGCCGGTGGGTTTCCGTTCCGGGCTAGGGTTAGGTTTAGGGAACGGCAAGGCTGAGGGCACAGGTGAGGGTGCGGACATGTGCTAGGGTCGGGGCACGTGCGGATGCGCGGGTCAGTGTCCGCGTACGGATTAGGATGAGGGTACGGCGGAGGCTAAGGTGTGGGGCTGCCGGTGGGTTTCCGTTCCGGGCTAGGGTTAGGGTTAGGGAACGGCAAGGCTGAGGGCACAGGTGAGGGTGCGGACACGTGCTAGGGTCGGGGCACGTGCGGACGCGCGGGTCAGTGTCCGCGTACGTATTAGGATGAGGGTACGGCGGAGGCTAAGGTGTGCGGCTGCCGGTGGGTTTCCGTCCTGGGATAGGGTTAGGGTTAGGGAACGGCAAGGCTGAGGGCACAGGTGAGGGTGCGGAGACGTGCTAGGGTCGGGGCTCGTGCAGACTCGCGGGTCAGTGTCCGCGTACGGATTAGGATGAGGGTACGGCGGAGGCTAAGGTGTGGGGCTGCCGGTGGGTTTCCGTTCCGGGCTAGGGTTAGGGTTAGGGAACGGCAAGGCTGAGGGCACAGGTGAGGGTGCGGACACGTGCTAGGGTCGGGGCACGTGCGGACGCGCGGGTAAGTGTCCGCGTATGGATTAGGATGAGGGTACGGCGGAGGCTAAGGTGTGGGGCTGCCGGTGGGTTTCCGTTACGGGCTACGGTTAGGGGTAGGGGACGGCAAGGCTGAGGGCACAGGTGAGGGTGCGGAGACGTGCTAGGGTCGGGGCACGTGCGGACGCGCGGGTCAGTGTCCGCGTACGGATTAGGATGAGGGTACGGCGGAGGCTAAGGTGTGGGGCTGCCCGTGGGTTTGCGTTCGGGCTAGGGTTAGGGTTAGGGAACGGCAAGGCTGAGGGCACAGGTGAGGGTGCGGACACGTGCTAGGGTCGGGGCACGTGCGGACGCGCGGGTCAGTGTCCGCGTACGGATTATGATGAGGGTACGGCGGAGGCTAAGGTGTGGGGCTGCCGGTGGGTTTCCGTTCCGGGCTAGGGTTAGGGTTAGGGAACGGCAAGGCTGAGGGCACAGGTGAGGGTGCGGACACGTGCTAGGGTCGGGGCACGTGCGGACGTGCGGGTCAGTGTCCGCGTACGGATTAGGATGAGCGTACGGCGGAGGCTAAGGTGTGGGGCTGCCGGTGGGTTTCCGTTCCGGGCTAGGGTTAGGGTTAGGGAACGGCAAGGCTGAGGGCACAGGTGAGGGTGCGGACACGTGCTAGGGTCGGGGCACGTGCGGACGCGCGGGTCAGTGTCCGCGTACGGATTAGGATGAGGGTACGGCGGAGGCTAAGGTGTGGGGCTGCCGGTGGGTTTCCGTTCCGGGCTAGGGTTAGGGTTAGGGAACGGCAAGGCTGAGGACACAGGTGAGGGTGCGGACACATGCTAGGGTCGGGGCACGTGCGGACGCGCGGGTCAGTGTCCGCGTACGGATTAGGATGAGGGTACGGCGGAGGCTAAGGTGTGGGGCTGCCGGTGGGTTTCCGTTCCGGGCTAGGGTTAGGGTTAGGGAACGGCAAGGCTGAGGGCACAAGCGAGGGTGCGGACAAGTGCTAGGGTCGGGGCACGTGCGGACGCGCGGGTCAGTGTCCGCGTACGGATTAGGATGAGGGTACGGCGGAGGCTAAGGTGTGGGGCTGCCGGTGGGTTTCCGTTCCGGGCTAGGGTTAGGGTTAGGGAACGGCAAGGCTGAGGGCACAGGTCAGGGTGCGGACACGTGCTAGGGTCGGGGCACGTGCGGACGCGCGTGTCAGTGTCCGCGTACGGATTAGGATGAGGGTACGGCGGAGGCTAAGGTGTGGGGCTGCCGGTGGGTTTCCGTTCCGGGCTAGGGTTAGGGTTAGGGAACGGCAAGGCTGAGGGCACAGGTGAGGGTGCGGACACGTGCTAGGGTCGGGGCACGTGCGGACGCGCGGGTCTGTGTCCGCGTACGGATTAGGATGAGGGTACGGCGGAGGCTAAGGTGTGGGGCTGCCGGTGGGTTGCCGTTCCGGGCTAGGGTTAGGGTTAGGGAACGGCAAGGTTGAGGGCACAGGTGAGGGTGCGGACACGTGCTAGGGTCGGGGCACGTGCGGACGCGCGGTTCAGTGTCCGCGTACGGATTAGGATGAGGGTACGGCGGAGGCTAAGGTGTGGGGCTGCCGGTGGGTTTCCGTTCCGGGCTAGGGTTAGGGTTAGGGAACGGCAAGGCTGAGGGCACAGGTGAGGGTGCGGACACGTTCTAGGGTCGGGGCACGTGCGGACGCGCGGGTCAGTGTCCGCGTACGGATTAGGATGAGGGTACGGCGGAGGCTACGGTGTGGGGCTGCCGGTGGGTTTCCGTTCCGGGCTAGGGTTAGGGTTAGGGAACGGCAAGGCTGAGGGCACAGGTGAGGGTGCGGACACGTGCTAGGGTCGGGGCACGTGCGGACGCGCGGGTCAGTGTCCGCGTACGGATTAGGATGAGGGTACCGCGGAGGCTAAGGTGTGGGGCTGCCGGTGGGTTTCCGTTCCGGGCTAGGGTTAGGGTTAGGGAATGGCAAGGCTGAGGGCACAGGTGAGGGTGCGGACACGTGCTAGGGTCGGGGCACGTGCGGACGCGCGGGTCACTGTCCGCGTACGGATTAGGATGAGGGTACGGCGGAGGCTAAGGTGTGGGGCTACCGGTGGGTTTCCGTTCCGGGCTAGGGTTACGGTTAGGGAACGGCAAGGCTGAGGGCACAGGTGAGGGTGCGGACACGTGCTAGGGTCGGGGCACGTGCGGACGCGCGGGTCAGTGTCCGCGTACGGATTAGGATGAGGGTACGGTGGAGGCTAAGGTGTGGGGCTGCCGGTGGGTTTCCGTTCCGGGCTAGGGTTAGGGTTAGGGAACGGCAAGGCTGAGGGCACAGGTGAGGGTGCGGACACGTGCTAGGGTCGGAGCACGTGCGGATGCGCGGGTCAGTGTCCGCGTACGGATTAGGATGAGGGTACGGCGGAGGCTAAGGTGTGGGGCTGCCGGTAGGTTTCCGTTCCGGGCTAGGGTTAGGGTTAGGGAACGGCAAGGCTGAGGGCACAGGTGAGGGTGCGGACACGTGCTAGGGTCGGGGCACGTGCGGACGCGCGGGTCAGTGTCCGCGTACGGATTAGGATGAGGGTACGGCGGAGGCTAAGGTGTGGGGCTGCCGGTGGGTTTCCGTTCCGGGCTAGGGTTAGGGTTAGGGAACGGCAAGGCTCAGGGCACAGGTGAGGGTGCGGACACGTGCTAGGGTCGGGGCACGTGCGGACGCGCGGGTCAGTGTCCGCGTACGGATTAGGATGAGGGTACGGCGGAGGCTAAGGTGTGGGGCTGCCGGTGGGTTTCCGTTCCGGGCTAGGGTTAGGGTTAGGGAACGGCAAGGCTGAGGGCACAGGTGAGGGTGCGGACACGTGCTAGGGTCGGGGCACGTGCGGACGCGCGGGTCAGTGTCCGCGTACGGATTAGGATGAGGGTACGGCGGAGGCTAAGGTGTGGGGCTGCCGGTGGGTTTCCGTTCCGGGCTAGGGTTAGGGTTAGGGAACGGCAAGGTTGAGGGCACAGGTGAGGGTGCGGACACGTGCTAGGGTCGGGGCACGTGCGGACACGCGGGTCAGTGTCCGCGTACGGATTAGGATGAGGGTACGGCGGAGGCTAAGGTGTGGGGCTGCCTGTGGGTTTCCGTTCCGGGCTAGGGTTAGGGTTAGGGAACGGCAAGGCTGAGGGCACAGGTGAGGGTGCGGACACGTGCTAGGGTCGGGGCACGTGCGGACGCGAGGGTCAGTGTCCACGTACGGATTAGGATGAGGGTACGGCGGAGGCTAAGGTGTGGGGCTGCCGGTGGGTTTCCGTTCCGGGCTAGGGTTAGGGTTAGGGAACGGCAAGGCTGAGGGCACAGGTGAGGGTGCGGACACGTGCTAGGGTCGGGGCACGTGCGGACGCGCGGGTCAGTGTCCGCGTACGGATTAGGATGAGGGTACCGCGGAGGCTAAGGTGTGGGGCTGCCGGTGGGTTTCCGTTCCGGGCTAGGGTTAGGGTTAGGGAACGGCAAGGCTGAGGGCACAGGTGAGGGTGCGGACACGTGCTAGGGTCAGGGCACGTGCGGACGCGCGGGTCAGTGTCCGCGTACGGATTAGGATGAGGGTACGGCGGAGGCTAAGGTGTGGGGCTGCCGGTGGGTTTCCGTTCTGGGCTAGGGTTAGGGTTAGGGAACGGCAAGGCTGAGGGCACAGGTGAGGGTGCGGACACGTGCTAGGGTCGGGGCACGTGCGGACGCGCGGGTCAGTGTCCGCGTACGGATTAGGATGAGGGTACGGCGGAGGCTAAGGTGTGGGGCTGACGGTGGGTTTCCGTTCCGGGCTAGGGTTAGGGTTAGGGAACGGCAAGGCTGAGGGCACAGGTGAGGGTGCGGACACGTGCTTGGGTCGGGGCACGTGCGGACGCGCGGGTCAGTGTCCGCGTACGGATTAGGATGAGGGTACGGCGGAGGCTAAGGTGTGGGGCTGCCGGTGGGTTTCCGTTCCGGGCTAGGGTTAGGGTTAGGGAACGGCAAGGCTGAGGGCACAGGTGAGGGTGCGGACACGTGCTAGGGTCGGGGCACGTGCGGACACGCGGGTCAGTGTCCGCGTACGGATTAGGATGAGGGTACGGCGGAGGCTAAGGTGTGGGGCTGCCGGTGGGTTTCCGTTCAGGGCTAGGGTTAGGGTTAGGGAACGGCAAGGCTGAGGGCTCAGGTGAGGGTGCGGAGACGTGATAGGGTCGGGGCAGGTGCGGACGCGCGGGTCAGTGTCCGCGTACGGATTAGGATGAGGGTACGGCAGAGGCTAAGGTGTGGGGCTGCCGGTGGGTTTCCGTTCCGGGCTAGGGTTAGGGTTAGGGAACGGCAAGGCTGAGGGCACAGGTGAGGGTGCGGACACGTGCTAGGGTCGGGGCACGTGCGGACGCGCGGGTCAGTGTCCGCGTACGGATTAGGATGAGGGTACGGCGGAGGCCAAGGTGTGGGGCTGCCGGTGGGTTTCCGTTCCGGGCTAGGGTTAGGGTTAGGGAACGGCAAGGCTGAGGGCACAGGTGAGGGTGCGGACACGTGCTAGGGTCGGGGCACGTGCGGACGCACGGGTCAGTGTCCGCGTACGGATTAGGATGAGGGTACGGCGGAGGCTAAGGTGTGGGGCTGCCGGTGGGTTTCCGTTCCGGGGTAGGGTTAGGGTTAGGGAACGGCAAGGCTGAGGCCACAGGTGAGGGTGCGGACACGTGCTAGGGTCGGGGCACGTGCGGACGCGCGGGTCAGTGTCCGCGTACGGATTAGGATGAGGGTACGGCGGAGGCTTAGGTGTGGGGCTGCCGGTGGGTTTCCGTTCCGGGCTAGGGTTAGGGTTAGGGAACGGCAAGGCTGAGGGCACAGGTGAGGGTGCGGACACGTGCTAGGGTCGGGGCACTTGCGGACGCGCGGGTCTGTGTCCGCGTACGGATGAGGATGAGGGTACGGCGGAGGCTAAGGTGTGGGGCTGCCGGTGGGTTTCCTTTCCGGGCTAGGGTTAGGGTTAGGGAACGGCAAGGCTGAGGGCACAGGTGAGGGTGCGGAGACGTGCTAGGGTCGGGGCACGTGCGGACGCGCGGGTCAGTGTCCGCGTACGGATAAGGATGAGGGTACGGCAGAGGCTAAGGTGTGGGGCTGCCGGTGGGTTTCCGTTCCGGGCTAGGGTTAGGGTTAGGGAATGGCAAGGCTGAGGGCACAGGTGAGGGTGCGGACACGTGCTAGGGTCGGGGCACGTGCGGACGCGCGGGTCAGTGTCCGCGTACGGATTAGGATGAGGGTACGACGGAGGCTAAGGTGTGGGGCTGCCGGTGGGTTTCCGTTCTGGGCTAGGGTTAGGGTTAGGGAACGGCAAGGCTGAGGGCACAGGTGAGGGTGCGGACACGTCCTAGGGTCGGGGCACGTGCGGACGCGCGGGTCAGTGTCCGCGTACGGATTAGGATGAGGGTACGGCGGAGGCTAAGGTGTGGGGCTGCCGGTGGGTTTCCGTTCCGGGCTAGGGTTAGGGTTAGGGAACGGCAAGGCTGAGGGCACAGGTGAGGGTGCGGACACGTGCTAGGGTCGGGGCACGTGCGGACGCGCGGGTCTGTGTCCGCGTACGGATTAGGATGAGGGTACGGCGGAGGCTAAGGTGTGGGGCTGCCGGTGGGTTTCCGTTCCGGGCTAGGGTTAGGGTTAGGGAACGGCAAGGCTGAGGGCACAGGTGAGGGTGCGGACACGTCCTAGGGTCGGGGCACGTGCGGACGCGCGGGTCAGTGTCCGCGTACGGATTAGGATGAGGGTACGGCGGAGGCTAAGGTGTGGGGCTGCCGGTGGGTTTCCGTTCCGGGCTAGGGTTAGGGTTAGGGAACGGCAAGGCTGAGGGCACAGGTGAGGGTGCGGACACGTGCTAGGGTCGGGGCACGTGCGGACGCGCGGGTCAGTGTCCGCGTACGGATTAGGATGAGGGTACCGCGGAGGCTAAGGTGTGGGGCTGCCGCTGGGTTTCCGTTCCGGGCTAGGGTTAGGGTTAGGGAACGGCAAGGCTGAGGGCACAGGTGAGGGTGCGGACACGTGCTAGGGTCGGGGCACGTGCGGACGCGCGGGTCAGTGTCCGCGTACGGATTAGGATGAGGGTACGGCGGAGGCTAAGGTGTGGGGCTACCGGTGGGTTTCCGTTCCGGGCTAGGGTTAGGGTTAGGGAACGGCAAGGCTGAGGGCACAGGTGAGGGTGCGGACACGTGCTAGGGTCGGGGCACGTGCGGACGCGCGGGTCAGTGTCCGCGTACGGATTAGGATGAGGGTACGGCGGAGGCTAAGGTGTGGGGCTGCCGGTGGGTTTCCGTTCCGGGCTAGGGTTAGGGTTAGGGAACGGCAAGGCTGAGGGCACAGGTGTGGGTGCGGACACGTGCTAGAGTCGGGGCACGTGCGGACGCGCGGGTAAGTGTCCGCCTATGGATTAGGATGAGGGTACGGCGGAGGCTAAGGTGTGGGGCTGCCGGTGGGTTTCCGTTACGGGCTACGGTTAGGGGTAGGGGACGGCAAGGCTGAGGGCACAGGTGAGGGTGCGGAGACGTGCTAGGGTCGGGGCACGTGCGGACGCGCGGGTCAGTGTCCGCGTACGGATTAGGATGAGGGTACGGCGGAGGCTAAGGTGTGGGGCTGCCCGTGGGTTTGCGTTCGGGCTAGGGTTAGGGTTAGGGAACGGCAAGGCTGAGGGCACAGGTGAGGGTGCGGACACGTGCTAGGGTCGGGGCACGTGCGGACGCGCGGGTCAGTGTCCGCGTACGGATTATGATGAGGGTACGGCGGAGGCTAAGGTGTGGGGCTGCCGGTGGGTTTCCGTTCCGGGCTAGGGTTAGGGTTAGGGAACGGCAAGGCTGAGGGCACAGGTGAGGGTGCGGACACGTGCTAGGGTCGGGGCACGTGCGGACGTGCAGGTCAGTGTCCGCGTACGGATTAGGATGAGCGTACGGCGGAGGCTAAGGTGTGGGGCTGCCGGTGGGTTTCCGTTCCGGGCTAGGGTTAGGGTTAGGGAACGGCAAGGCTGAGGGCACAGGTGAGGGTGCGGACACGTGCTAGGGTCGGGGCACGTGCGGACGCGCGGGTCAGTGTCCGCGTACGGATTAGGATGAGGGTACGGCGGAGGCTAAGGTGTGGGGCTGCCGGTGGGTTTCCGTTCCGGGCTAGGTTTAGGGTTAGGGAACGGTAAGGCTGAGGGCACAGGTGAGGGTGCGGACACGTGCTAGGGTCGGGGCACGTGCGGACGCGTGGGTCAGTGTCCGCGTACGGATTAGGATGAGGGTACGGCGGAGGCTAAGGTGTGGGGCTCCCGGTGGGTTTCCCTTTTGGGCTAGGGTTAGGGTTAGGGAACGGCAAGGCTGAGGGCAGAGGCGAGGGTGCGGACACGTGCTAGGGTCGTGCCACGTGCGGACGCGCGGGTCAGTGTCCGCATACGGTTTAGGATGAGGGTACGGCGGAGGCTAAGGTGTGGGGCTGCCGGTGGGTTTCCATTCCGGGCTAGGGTTAGGGTTAGGGAACGGGAAGGCTGAGGGCACAAGCGAGGGTGCGGACAAGTGCTAGGGTCGGGGCACGTGTGGACGTGCGGGTCAGTGTCCGTGTACGGATTAGGATGAGGGTACGGCGGAGGCTAAGGCGTGGGGCTGCCGGTGGGTTTCCGTTCCGGGCTAGGGCTAGGGTTAGGGAACGGCAAGGCTGAGGGCACAGGTGAGGGTGCGGACACGTGCTAGGGTCGGGGCACGTGCGGACGCGCGGGTCAGTGTCCGCGTACGGATTAGGATGAGGGTACGGCGGAGGCTAAGGTGTGGGGCTGCCGGTGGGTTTCCGTTCCGGGCTAGGGTTAGGGTTAGGGAACGGCAAGGCTGAGGGCACAGGCGAGGGTGCGGACACGTGCTAGGGTCGGGGCACGTGCGGACGCGCGGGTCAGTGTCCGCGTACGGATTAGGATGAGGGTACGGCGGAGGCCAAGGTGTGGGGCTGCCGGTGGGTTTCCGTTCCGGGCTAGGGCTAGGGTTTGGGAACGGCAAGGCTGAGGGCACAGGTGAGGGTGCGGACACGTGCTAGGGTCGGGGCACGTGCGGACGCGCGGGTCAGTGTCTGCGTACGGATTAGGATGAGGGTACGGCAGAGGCTAAGGTGTGGGGCTGCCGGTGGGTTTCCGTTCCGGGCTAGGGTTAGGGTTAGGGAACGGCAAGGCTGAGGGCACAGGTGAGGGTGCGGAGACGTGATAGGGTCGGGGCATGTGCGGACGCGCGGGTCAGTGTCCGCGTACGGATTAGGATGAGGGTATGGCAGAGGCTAAGGTGTGGGGCTGCCGGTGGGTTTCCGTTCCGGGCTAGGGTTAGGGTTAGGGAACGGCAAGGCTGAGGGCACAGGTGAGGGTGCGGACACGTGCTAGGGTCGGGGCACGTGCGGACGCGCGGGTCAGTGTCCGCGTACGGATTAGGATGAGGGTACGGCGGAGGCTAAGGTGTGGGGCTGCCGGTGGGTTTCCGTTCCGGGCTAGGGTTAGGGTTAGGGAACGGCAAGGCTGAGGGCACAGGTGAGGGTGCGGACACGTGCTAGGGTCGGGGCACGTGCGGACGCAAGGGTCAGTGTCCGCGTACGGATTAGGATGAGGGTACGGCGGAGGCTAAGGTGTGGGGCTGCCAGTGGGTTTCCGTTCCGGGCTAGGGTTAGGGTTAGGGTACGGCAAGGCTGAGGCCACAGGTGAGTGTGCGGACACGTGCTAGGGTCGGGGCACGTGCGGACGCGCGGGTCAGTGTCCGCGTACGGATTAGGATGAGGGTACGGCGGAGGCTAAGGTGTGGGGCTGCCGGTGGGTTTCCGTTCCGGGCTAGGGTTAGGGTTAGGGAACGGCAAGGCTGAGGGCACAGGTGAGGGTGCGGACACGTGCTAGGGTCGGGGCACGTGCGGACGCGCGGGTCTGTGTCCGCGTACGGATGAGGATGAGGGTACGGCGGAGGCTAAGGTGTGGGGCTGCCGGTGGGTTTCCTTTCCGGGCTAGGGTTAGGGTTAGGGAACGGCAAGGCTGAGGGCACAGGTGAGGGTGCGGAGACGTGCTAGGGTCGGGGCACGTGCGGACGCGGGGGTCAGTGTCCGCGTACGGATTAGGATGAGGGTACGGCAGAGGCTAAGGTGTGGGGCTGCCGGTGGGTTTCCGTTCCGGGCTAGGGTTAGGGTTAGGGAACGGCAAGGCTGAGGGCACAGGTGAGGGTGCGGACACGTGCTAGGGTCGGGGCACGTGCGGACGCGCGGGTCAGTGTCCGCGTACGGATTAGGATGAGGGTACGACGGAGGCTAAGGTGTGGGGCTGCCGGTGGGTTTCCGTTCCGGGCTAGGGTTAGGGTTAGGGAACGGCAAGGCTGAGGGCACAGGTGAGGGTGCGGACACGTGCTAGGGTCTGGGCACGTGCGGACGCGCGGGTCAGTGTCCGCGTACGGATTAGGATGAGGGTACGGCGGAGGCTAAGGTGTGGGGCTGCCGGTGGGTTTCCGTTCCGGGCTAGGGTTAGGGTTAGGGAACGGCAAGGCTGAGGGCACAGATGAGGGTGCGGACACGTGCTAGGGTCGGGGCACGTGCGGACGCGCGGGTCTGTGTCCGCGTACGGATTAGGATGAGGGTACGGTGGAGGCTAAGGTGTGGGGCTGCCGGTGGGTTTCCGTTCCGGGCTAGGGTTAGGGTTAGGGAACGGCAAGGCTGAGGGCACAGGTGAGGGTGCGGACACGTGCTAGGGTCGGGGCACGTGCGGACGCGCGGGTCAGTGTCCGCGTACGGATTAGGATGAGGGTACGGCGGAGGCTAAGGTGTGGGGCTGCCGGTGGGTTTCCGTTCCGGGCTAGGGTTAGGGTTAGGGAACGGCAAGGCTGAGGGCACAGGTGAGGGTGCGGACACGTCCTAGGGTCGGGGCACGTGCGGACGCGCGGGTCAGTGTCCGCGTACGGATTAGAATGAGGGTACGGCGGAGGCTAAGGTGTGGGGCTGCCGGTGGGTTTCCGTTCCGGGCTAGGGTTAGGGTTAGGGAACAGCAAGGCTGAGGGCATAGGTGAGGGTGCGGACACGTGCTAGGGTCGGGGCACGTGCGGACGCGCGGGTCAGTGTCCGCGTACGGATTAGGATGAGGGTACCGCGGAGGCTAAGGTGTGGGGCTGCCGGTGGGTTTCCGTTCCGGGCTAGGGTTAGGGTTAGGGAACGGCAAGGCTGAGGGCACAGGTGAGGGTGCGGACACGTGCTAGGGTCGGGGCACGTGCGGACGCGCGGGTCAGTGTCCGCGTACGGATTAGGATGAGGGTACGGCGGAGGCTAAGGTGTGGGGCTACCGGTGGGTTTCCGTTCCGGGCTAGGGTTAGGGTTAGGGAACGGCAAGGCTGAGGGCACAGGTGAGGGTGCGGACACGTGCTAGGGTCGGGGCACGTGCGGACGCGCGGGTCAGTGTCCGCGTACGGATTAGGATGAGGGTACGGCGGAGGCTAAGGTGTGGGGCTGCCGGTGGGTTTCCGTTCCGGGCTAGGGTTAGGTTTAGGGAACGGCAAGGCTGAGGGCACAGGTGAGGGTGCGGACATGTGCTAGGGTCGGGGCACGTGCGGATGCGCGGGTCAGTGTCCGCGTACGGATTAGGATGAGGGTACGGCGGAGGCTAAGGTGTGGGGCTGCCGGTGGGTTTCCGTTCCGGGCTAGGGTTAGGGTTAGGGAACGGCAAGGCTGAGGGCACAGGTGAGGGTGCGGACACGTGCTAGGGTCGGGGCACGTGCGGACGCGCGGGTCAGTGTCCGCGTACGTATTAGGATGAGGGTACGGCGGAGGCTAAGGTGTGCGGCTGCCGGTGGGTTTCCGTCCTGGGATAGGGTTAGGGTTAGGGAACGGCAAGGCTGAGGGCACAGGTGAGGGTGCGGAGACGTGCTAGGGTCGGGGCTCGTGCAGACTCGCGGGTCAGTGTCCGCGTACGGATTAGGATGAGGGTACGGCGGAGGCTAAGGTGTGGGGCTGCCGGTGGGTTTCCGTTCCGGGCTAGGGTTAGGGTTAGGGAACGGCAAGGCTGAGGGCACAGGTGAGGGTGCGGACACGTGCTAGGGTCGGGGCACGTGCGGACGCGCGGGTAAGTGTCCGCGTATGGATTAGGATGAGGGTACGGCGGAGGCTAAGGTGTGGGGCTGCCGGTGGGTTTCCGTTACGGGCTACGGTTAGGGGTAGGGGACGGCAAGGCTGAGGGCACAGGTGAGGGTGCGGAGACGTGCTAGGGTCGGGGCACGTGCGGACGCGCGGGTCAGTGTCCGCGTACGGATTAGGATGAGGGTACGGCGGAGGCTAAGGTGTGGGGCTGCCCGTGGGTTTGCGTTCGGGCTAGGGTTAGGGTTAGGGAACGGCAAGGCTGAGGGCACAGGTGAGGGTGCGGACACGTGCTAGGGTCGGGGCACGTGCGGACGCGCGGGTCAGTGTCCGCGTACGGATTATGATGAGGGTACGGCGGAGGCTAAGGTGTGGGGCTGCCGGTGGGTTTCCGTTCCGGGCTAGGGTTAGGGTTAGGGAACGGCAAGGCTGAGGGCACAGGTGAGGGTGCGGACACGTGCTAGGGTCGGGGCACGTGCGGACGTGCGGGTCAGTGTCCGCGTACGGATTAGGATGAGCGTACGGCGGAGGCTAAGGTGTGGGGCTGCCGGTGGGTTTCCGTTCCGGGCTAGGGTTAGGGTTAGGGAACGGCAAGGCTGAGGGCACAGGTGAGGGTGCGGACACGTGCTAGGGTCGGGGCACGTGCGGACGCGCGGGTCAGTGTCCGCGTACGGATTAGGATGAGGGTACGGCGGAGGCTAAGGTGTGGGGCTGCCGGTGGGTTTCCGTTCCGGGCTAGGGTTAGGGTTAGGGAACGGCAAGGCTGAGGACACAGGTGAGGGTGCGGACACATGCTAGGGTCGGGGCACGTGCGGACGCGCGGGTCAGTGTCCGCGTACGGATTAGGATGAGGGTACGGCGGAGGCTAAGGTGTGGGGCTGCCGGTGGGTTTCCGTTCCGGGCTAGGGTTAGGGTTAGGGAACGGCAAGGCTGAGGGCACAAGCGAGGGTGCGGACAAGTGCTAGGGTCGGGGCACGTGCGGACGCGCGGGTCAGTGTCCGCGTACGGATTAGGATGAGGGTACGGCGGAGGCTAAGGTGTGGGGCTGCCGGTGGGTTTCCGTTCCGGGCTAGGGTTAGGGTTAGGGAACGGCAAGGCTGAGGGCACAGGTCAGGGTGCGGACACGTGCTAGGGTCGGGGCACGTGCGGACGCGCGTGTCAGTGTCCGCGTACGGATTAGGATGAGGGTACGGCGGAGGCTAAGGTGTGGGGCTGCCGGTGGGTTTCCGTTCCGGGCTAGGGTTAGGGTTAGGGAACGGCAAGGCTGAGGGCACAGGTGAGGGTGCGGACACGTGCTAGGGTCGGGGCACGTGCGGACGCGCGGGTCTGTGTCCGCGTACGGATTAGGATGAGGGTACGGCGGAGGCTAAGGTGTGGGGCTGCCGGTGGGTTGCCGTTCCGGGCTAGGGTTAGGGTTAGGGAACGGCAAGGTTGAGGGCACAGGTGAGGGTGCGGACACGTGCTAGGGTCGGGGCACGTGCGGACGCGCGGTTCAGTGTCCGCGTACGGATTAGGATGAGGGTACGGCGGAGGCTAAGGTGTGGGGCTGCCGGTGGGTTTCCGTTCCGGGCTAGGGTTAGGGTTAGGGAACGGCAAGGCTGAGGGCACAGGTGAGGGTGCGGACACGTTCTAGGGTCGGGGCACGTGCGGACGCGCGGGTCAGTGTCCGCGTACGGATTAGGATGAGGGTACGGCGGAGGCTACGGTGTGGGGCTGCCGGTGGGTTTCCGTTCCGGGCTAGGGTTAGGGTTAGGGAACGGCAAGGCTGAGGGCACAGGTGAGGGTGCGGACACGTGCTAGGGTCGGGGCACGTGCGGACGCGCGGGTCAGTGTCCGCGTACGGATTAGGATGAGGGTACCGCGGAGGCTAAGGTGTGGGGCTGCCGGTGGGTTTCCGTTCCGGGCTAGGGTTAGGGTTAGGGAATGGCAAGGCTGAGGGCACAGGTGAGGGTGCGGACACGTGCTAGGGTCGGGGCACGTGCGGACGCGCGGGTCACTGTCCGCGTACGGATTAGGATGAGGGTACGGCGGAGGCTAAGGTGTGGGGCTACCGGTGGGTTTCCGTTCCGGGCTAGGGTTACGGTTAGGGAACGGCAAGGCTGAGGGCACAGGTGAGGGTGCGGACACGTGCTAGGGTCGGGGCACGTGCGGACGCGCGGGTCAGTGTCCGCGTACGGATTAGGATGAGGGTACGGTGGAGGCTAAGGTGTGGGGCTGCCGGTGGGTTTCCGTTCCGGGCTAGGGTTAGGGTTAGGGAACGGCAAGGCTGAGGGCACAGGTGAGGGTGCGGACACGTGCTAGGGTCGGAGCACGTGCGGATGCGCGGGTCAGTGTCCGCGTACGGATTAGGATGAGGGTACGGCGGAGGCTAAGGTGTGGGGCTGCCGGTAGGTTTCCGTTCCGGGCTAGGGTTAGGGTTAGGGAACGGCAAGGCTGAGGGCACAGGTGAGGGTGCGGAGACGTGCTAGGGTCGGGGCACGTGCGGACGCGCGGGTCAGTGTCCGCGTACGGATTAGGATGAGGGTACGGCGGAGGCTAAGGTGTGGGGCTGCCGGTGGGTTTCCGTTCCGGGCTAGGGTTAGGGTTAGGGAACGGCAAGGCTCAGGGCACAGGTGAGGGTGCGGACACGTGCTAGGGTCGGGGCACGTGCGGACGCGCGGGTCAGTGTCCGCGTACGGATTAGGATGAGGGTACGGCGGAGGCTAAGGTGTGGGGCTGCCGGTGGGTTTCCGTTCCGGGCTAGGGTTAGGGTTAGGGAACGGCAAGGCTGAGGGCACAGGTGAGGGTGCGGACACGTGCTAGGGTCGGGGCACGTGCGGACGCGCGGGTCAGTGTCCGCGTACGGATTAGGATGAGGGTACGGCGGAGGCTAAGGTGTGGGGCTGCCGGTGGGTTTCCGTTCCGGGCTAGGGTTAGGGTTAGGGAACGGCAAGGTTGAGGGCACAGGTGAGGGTGCGGACACGTGCTAGGGTCGGGGCACGTGCGGACACGCGGGTCAGTGTCCGCGTACGGATTAGGATGAGGGTACGGCGGAGGCTAAGGTGTGGGGCTGCCTGTGGGTTTCCGTTCCGGGCTAGGGTTAGGGTTAGGGAACGGCAAGGCTGAGGGCACAGGTGAGGGTGCGGACACGTGCTAGGGTCGGGGCACGTGCGGACGCGAGGGTCAGTGTCCACGTACGGATTAGGATGAGGGTACGGCGGAGGCTAAGGTGTGGGGCTGCCGGTGGGTTTCCGTTCCGGGCTAGGGTTAGGGTTAGGGAACGGCAAGGCTGAGGGCACAGGTGAGGGTGCGGACACGTGCTAGGGTCGGGGCACGTGCGGACGCGCGGGTCAGTGTCCGCGTACGGATTAGGATGAGGGTACCGCGGAGGCTAAGGTGTGGGGCTGCCGGTGGGTTTCCGTTCCGGGCTAGGGTTAGGGTTAGGGAACGGCAAGGCTGAGGGCACAGGTGAGGGTGCGGACACGTGCTAGGGTCAGGGCACGTGCGGACGCGCGGGTCAGTGTCCGCGTACGGATTAGGATGAGGGTACGGCGGAGGCTAAGGTGTGGGGCTGCCGGTGGGTTTCCGTTCTGGGCTAGGGTTAGGGTTAGGGAACGGCAAGGCTGAGGGCACAGGTGAGGGTGCGGACACGTGCTAGGGTCGGGGCACGTGCGGACGCGCGGGTCAGTGTCCGCGTACGGATTAGGATGAGGGTACGGCGGAGGCTAAGGTGTGGGGCTGACGGTGGGTTTCCGTTCCGGGCTAGGGTTAGGGTTAGGGAACGGCAAGGCTGAGGGCACAGGTGAGGGTGCGGACACGTGCTTGGGTCGGGGCACGTGCGGACGCGCGGGTCAGTGTCCGCGTACGGATTAGGATGAGGGTACGGCGGAGGCTAAGGTGTGGGGCTGCCGGTGGGTTTCCGTTCCGGGCTAGGGTTAGGGTTAGGGAACGGCAAGGCTGAGGGCACAGGTGAGGGTGCGGACACGTGCTAGGGTCGGGGCACGTGCGGACACGCGGGTCAGTGTCCGCGTACGGATTAGGATGAGGGTACGGCGGAGGCTAAGGTGTGGGGCTGCCGGTGGGTTTCCGTTCAGGGCTAGGGTTAGGGTTAGGGAACGGCAAGGCTGAGGGCTCAGGTGAGGGTGCGGAGACGTGATAGGGTCGGGGCAGGTGCGGACGCGCGGGTCAGTGTCCGCGTACGGATTAGGATGAGGGTACGGCAGAGGCTAAGGTGTGGGGCTGCCGGTGGGTTTCCGTTCCGGGCTAGGGTTAGGGTTAGGGAACGGCAAGGCTGAGGGCACAGGTGAGGGTGCGGACACGTGCTAGGGTCGGGGCACGTGCGGACGCGCGGGTCAGTGTCCGCGTACGGATTAGGATGAGGGTACGGCGGAGGCCAAGGTGTGGGGCTGCCGGTGGGTTTCCGTTCCGGGCTAGGGTTAGGGTTAGGGAACGGCAAGGCTGAGGGCACAGGTGAGGGTGCGGACACGTGCTAGGGTCGGGGCACGTGCGGACGCACGTGTCAGTGTCCGCGTACGGATTAGGATGAGGGTACGGCGGAGGCTAAGGTGTGGGGCTGCCGGTGGGTTTCCGTTCCGGGGTAGGGTTAGGGTTAGGGAACGGCAAGGCTGAGGCCACAGGTGAGGGTGCGGACACGTGCTAGGGTCGGGGCACGTGCGGACGCGCGGGTCAGTGTCCGCGTACGGATTAGGATGAGGGTACGGCGGAGGCTTAGGTGTGGGGCTGCCGGTGGGTTTCCGTTCCGGGCTAGGGTTAGGGTTAGGGAACGGCAAGGCTGAGGGCACAGGTGAGGGTGCGGACACGTGCTAGGGTCGGGGCACTTGCGGACGCGCGGGTCTGTGTCCGCGTACGGATGAGGATGAGGGTACGGCGGAGGCTAAGGTGTGGGGCTGCCGGTGGGTTTCCTTTCCGGGCTAGGGTTAGGGTTAGGGAACGGCAAGGCTGAGGGCACAGGTGAGGGTGCGGAGACGTGCTAGGGTCGGGGCACGTGCGGACGCGCGGGTCAGTGTCCGCGTACGGATAAGGATGAGGGTACGGCAGAGGCTAAGGTGTGGGGCTGCCGGTGGGTTTCCGTTCCGGGCTAGGGTTAGGGTTAGGGAATGGCAAGGCTGAGGGCACAGGTGAGGGTGCGGACACGTGCTAGGGTCGGGGCACGTGCGGACGCGCGGGTCAGTGTCCGCGTACGGATTAGGATGAGGGTACGACGGAGGCTAAGGTGTGGGGCTGCCGGTGGGTTTCCGTTCTGGGCTAGGGTTAGGGTTAGGGAACGGCAAGGCTGAGGGCACAGGTGAGGGTGCGGACACGTCCTAGGGTCGGGGCACGTGCGGACGCGCGGGTCAGTGTCCGCGTACGGATTAGGATGAGGGTACGGCGGAGGCTAAGGTGTGGGGCTGCCGGTGGGTTTCCGTTCCGGGCTAGGGTTAGGGTTAGGGAACGGCAAGGCTGAGGGCACAGGTGAGGGTGCGGACACGTGCTAGGGTCGGGGCACGTGCGGACGCGCGGGTCTGTGTCCGCGTACGGATTAGGATGAGGGTACGGCGGAGGCTAAGGTGTGGGGCTGCCGGTGGGTTTCCGTTCCGGGCTAGGGTTAGGGTTAGGGAACGGCAAGGCTGAGGGCACAGGTGAGGGTGCGGACACGTCCTAGGGTCGGGGCACGTGCGGACGCGCGGGTCAGTGTCCGCGTACGGATTAGGATGAGGGTACGGCGGAGGCTAAGGTGTGGGGCTGCCGGTGGGTTTCCGTTCCGGGCTAGGGTTAGGGTTAGGGAACGGCAAGGCTGAGGGCACAGGTGAGGGTGCGGACACGTGCTAGGGTCGGGGCACGTGCGGACGCGCGGGTCAGTGTCCGCGTACGGATTAGGATGAGGGTACCGCGGAGGCTAAGGTGTGGGGCTGCCGCTGGGTTTCCGTTCCGGGCTAGGGTTAGGGTTAGGGAACGGCAAGGCTGAGGGCACAGGTGAGGGTGCGGACACGTGCTAGGGTCGGGGCACGTGCGGACGCGCGGGTCAGTGTCCGCGTACGGATTAGGATGAGGGTACGGCGGAGGCTAAGGTGTGGGGCTACCGGTGGGTTTCCGTTCCGGGCTAGGGTTAGGGTTAGGGAACGGCAAGGCTGAGGGCACAGGTGAGGGTGCGGACACGTGCTAGGGTCGGGGCACGTGCGGACGCGCGGGTCAGTGTCCGCGTACGGATTAGGATGAGGGTACGGCGGAGGCTAAGGTGTGGGGCTGCCGGTGGGTTTCCGTTCCGGGCTAGGGTTAGGGTTAGGGAACGGCAAGGCTGAGGGCACAGGTGTGGGTGCGGACACGTGCTAGAGTCGGGGCACGTGCGGACGCGCGGGTAAGTGTCCGCCTATGGATTAGGATGAGGGTACGGCGGAGGCTAAGGTGTGGGGCTGCCGGTGGGTTTCCGTTACGGGCTACGGTTAGGGGTAGGGGACGGCAAGGCTGAGGGCACAGGTGAGGGTGCGGAGACGTGCTAGGGTCGGGGCACGTGCGGACGCGCGGGTCAGTGTCCGCGTACGGATTAGGATGAGGGTACGGCGGAGGCTAAGGTGTGGGGCTGCCCGTGGGTTTGCGTTCGGGCTAGGGTTAGGGTTAGGGAACGGCAAGGCTGAGGGCACAGGTGAGGGTGCGGACACGTGCTAGGGTCGGGGCACGTGCGGACGCGCGGGTCAGTGTCCGCGTACGGATTATGATGAGGGTACGGCGGAGGCTAAGGTGTGGGGCTGCCGGTGGGTTTCCGTTCCGGGCTAGGGTTAGGGTTAGGGAACGGCAAGGCTGAGGGCACAGGTGAGGGTGCGGACACGTGCTAGGGTCGGGGCACGTGCGGACGTGCAGGTCAGTGTCCGCGTACGGATTAGGATGAGCGTACGGCGGAGGCTAAGGTGTGGGGCTGCCGGTGGGTTTCCGTTCCGGGCTAGGGTTAGGGTTAGGGAACGGCAAGGCTGAGGGCACAGGTGAGGGTGCGGACACGTGCTAGGGTCGGGGCACGTGCGGACGCGCGGGTCAGTGTCCGCGTACGGATTAGGATGAGGGTACGGCGGAGGCTAAGGTGTGGGGCTGCCGGTGGGTTTCCGTTCCGGGCTAGGTTTAGGGTTAGGGAACGGTAAGGCTGAGGGCACAGGTGAGGGTGCGGACACGTGCTAGGGTCGGGGCACGTGCGGACGCGTGGGTCAGTGTCCGCGTACGGATTAGGATGAGGGTACGGCGGAGGCTAAGGTGTGGGGCTCCCGGTGGGTTTCCCTTTTGGGCTAGGGTTAGGGTTAGGGAACGGCAAGGCTGAGGGCAGAGGCGAGGGTGCGGACACGTGCTAGGGTCGTGCCACGTGCGGACGCGCGGGTCAGTGTCCGCATACGGTTTAGGATGAGGGTACGGCGGAGGCTAAGGTGTGGGGCTGCCGGTGGGTTTCCATTCCGGGCTAGGGTTAGGGTTAGGGAACGGGAAGGCTGAGGGCACAAGCGAGGGTGCGGACAAGTGCTAGGGTCGGGGCACGTGTGGACGTGCGGGTCAGTGTCCGTGTACGGATTAGGATGAGGGTACGGCGGAGGCTAAGGCGTGGGGCTGCCGGTGGGTTTCCGTTCCGGGCTAGGGCTAGGGTTAGGGAACGGCAAGGCTGAGGGCACAGGTGAGGGTGCGGACACGTGCTAGGGTCGGGGCACGTGCGGACGCGCGGGTCAGTGTCCGCGGACGGATTAGGATGAGGGTACGGCGGAGGCTAAGGTGTGGGGCTGCCGGTGGGTTTCCGTTCCGGGCTAGGGTTAGGGTTAGGGAACGGCAAGGCTGAGGGCACAGGTGAGGGTGCGGACACGTGCTAGGGTCGGGGCACGTGCGGACGCGCGGGTCAGTGTCCGCGTACGGATTAGGATAAGGATACGGCGGAGGCTAAGGTTTGGGGCTGCCGGTGGGTTTCCGTTTCGGGCTAGGGTTAGGGTTAGGGAACGGCAAGGCTGAGGGCACAGGTCAGGGTGCGGACACGTGCTAGGGTCGGGGCACGTGCGGACGCGCGTGTCAGTGTCCGCGTACGGATTAGGATGAGGGTACGGCGGAGGCTAAGGTGTGGGGCTGCCGGTGGGTTTCCGTTCCGGGCTAGGGTTAGGGTTAGGGAACGGCAAGGCTGAGGGCACAGGTGAGGGTGCGGACACGTGCTAGGGTCGGGGCACGTGCGGACGCGCGGGTCTGTGTCCGCGTACGGATTAGGATGAAGGTACGGCGGAGGCTAAGGTGTGGGGCTGCCGGTGGGTTTCCGTTCCGGGCTAGGGTTAGGGTTAGGGAACGGCAAGGTTGAGGGCACAGGTGAGGGTGCGGACACGTGCTAGGGTCGGGGCACGTGCGGACGCGCGGGTCAGTGTCCGCGTACGGATTAGGATGAGGGTACGGCGGAGGCTAAGGTGTGGGGCTGCCGGTGGGTTTCCGTTCCGGGCTAGTGTTAGGGTTAGGGAACGGCAAGGCTGAGGGCACAGGTGAGGGTGCGGACACGTTCTAGGGTCGGGGAACGTGCGGACGCGCGGGTCAGTGTCCGCGTACGGATTAGGATGAGGGTACGGCGGAGGCTAAGGTGTGGGGCTGCCGGTGGGTTTCCGTTCCGGGCTAGGGTTAGGGTTAGGGAACGGCAAGGCTGAGGGCACAGGTGAGGGTGCGGACACGTGCTAGGGTCGGGGCACGTGCGGACGCGCGGGTCAGTGTCCGCGTACGGATTAGGATGAGGGTACCGCGGAGGCTAAGGTGTGGGGCTGCCGGTGGGTTTCCGTTCCGGGCTAGGGTTAGGGTTAGGGAACGGCAAGGCTGAGGGCACAGGTGAGGGTGCGGACACGTGCTAGGGTCGGGGCACGTGCGGACGCGCGGGTCACTGTCCGCGTACGGATTAGGATGAGGGTACGGCGGAGGCTAAGGTGTGGGGCTACCGGTGGGTTTCCGTTCCGGGCTAGGGTTACGGTTAGGGAACGGCAAGGCTGAGGGCACAGGTGAGGGTGCGGACACGTGCTAGGGTCGGGGCACGTGCAGACGCGCGGGTCAGTGTCCGCGTACGGATTAGGATGAGGGTACGGTGGAGGCTAAGGTGTGGGGCTTCCGGTGGGTTTCCGTTCCGGGCTAGGGTTAGGGTTAGGGAACGGCAAGGCTGAGGGCACAGGTGAGGGTGCGGACACGTGCTAGGGTCGGAGCACGTGCGGATGCGCGGGTCAGTGTCCGCGTACGGATTAGGATGAGGGTACGGCGGAGGCTAAGGTGTGGGGCTGCCGGTAGGTTTCCGTTCCGGGCTAGGGTTAGGGTTAGGGAACGGCAAGGCTGAGGGCACAGGTGAGGGTGCGGACACGTGCTAGGGTCGGGGCACGTGCGGACGCGCGGGTCAGTGTCCGCGTACGGATTAGGATGAGGGTACGGCGGAGGCTAAGGTGTGGGGCTGCCGGTGGGTTTCCGTTCCGGGCTAGGGTTAGGGTTAGGGAACGGCAAGGCTGAGGGCACAGGTGAGGGTGCGGACACGTGCTAGGGTCGGGGCACGTGCGGACGCGCGGGTCAGTGTCCGCGTACGGATTAGGATGAGGGTACGGCGGAGGCTAAGGTGTGGGGCTGCCGGTGGGTTTCCGTTCCGGGCTAGGGTTAGGGTTAGGGAACGGCAAGGCTGAGGGCACAGGTGAGGGTGCGGACACGTGCTAGGGTCGGGGCACGTGCGGACGCGCGGGTCAGTGTCCGCGTACGGATTAGGATGAGGGTACGGCGGAGGCTAAGGTGTGGGGCTGCCGGTGGGTTTCCGTTCCGGGCTAGGGTTAGGGTTAGGGAACGGCAAGTTTGAGGGCACAGGTGAGGGTGCGGACACGTGCTAGGATCGGGGCACGTGCGGACACGCGGGTCAGTGTCCGCGTACGGATTAGGATGAGGGTACGGCGGAGGCTAAGGTGTGGGGCTGCCGGTGGGTTTCCGTTCCGGGCTAGGGTTAGGGTTAGGGAACGGCAAGGCTGAGGGCACAGGTGAGGGTGCGGACACGTGCTAGGGTCGGGGCACGTGCGGACGCGAGGGTCAGTGTCCACGTACGGATTAGGATGAGGGTACGGCGGAGGCTAAGGTGTGGGGCTGCCGGTGGGTTTCCGTTCCGGGCTAGGGTTAGGGTTAGGGAACGGCAAGGCTGAGGGCACAGGTGAGGGTGCGGACACGTGCTAGGGTCGGGGCACGTGCGGACGCGCGGGTCAGTGTCCGCGTACGGATTAGGATGAGGGTACCGCGGAGGCTAAGGTGTGGGGCTGCCGGTGGGTTTCCGTTCCGGGCTAGGGTTAGGGTTAGGGAACGGCAAGGCTGAGGGCACAGGTGAGGGTGCGGACACGTGCTAGGGTCGGGGCACGTGCGGACGCGCGGGTCAGTGTCCACGTACGTATTAGGATGAGGGTACGGCGGAGGCTAAGGTGTGGGGCTGCTGGTGGGTTTCCGTTTCGGGCTAGGGTTAGGGTTAGGGAACGGCAAGGCTGAGGGCACAGGTGAGGGTGCGGACACGTGCTAGGGTCGGGGCACGTGCGGACGCGCGGGTCAGTGTCCGTGTACGGATTAGGATGAGGGTACGGCGGAGGCTAAGGTGTGGGGCTGCCGGTGGGTTTCCGTTCCGGGCTAGGGTTAGGGTTAGGGAACGGCAAGGCTGAGGGCACAGGTGAGGGTGCGGACACGTGCTAGGGTCGGGGCACGTGCGGACGCGCGGGTCAGTGTCCGCGTACGGATTAGGATGAGGGTACGGCGGAGGCTAAGGTGTGGGGCTGCCGGTGGGTTTCCGTTCCGGGCTAGGGTTAGGGTTAGGGAACGGCAAGGCTGAGGGCACAGGTGAGGGTGCGGACACGTGCTAGGGTCGGGGCACGTGCGGACGCGCGGGTCAGTGTCCGCGTACGGATTAGGATGAGGGTACGGCGGAGGCTAAGGTGTGGGGCTACCGGTGGGTTTCCGTTCCGGGCTAGGGTTAGGGTTAGGGAACGGCAAGGCTGAGGGCACAGGTGAGGGTGCGGACACGTGCTAGGGTCGGGGCACGTGCGGACGCGCGGGTCAGTGTCCGCGTACGGATTAGGATGAGGGTACGGCGGAGGCTAAGGTGTGGGGCTGCCGGTGGGTTTCCGTTCCGGGCTAGGGTTAGGGTTAGGGAACGGCAAGGCTGAGGGCACAGGTGAGGGTGCGGACACGTGCTAGGGTCGGAGCACGTGCGGACGCGCGGGTCAGTGTCCGCGTACGGATTAGGATGAGGGTACGGCGGAGGCTAAGGTGTGGGGCTGCCGGTAGGTTTCCGTTCCGGGCTAGGGTTAGGGTTAGGGAACGGCAAGGCTGAGGGCACAGGTGAGGGTGCGGACACGTGCTAGGGTCGGGGCACGTGCGGACGCGCGGGTCAGTGTCCGCGTACGGATTAGGATGAGGGTACGGCGGAGGCTAAGGTGTGGGGCTGCCGGTGGGTTTCCGTTCCGGGCTAGGGTTAGGGTTAGGGAACGGCAAGGCTGAGGGCACAGGTGAGGGTGCGGACACGTGCTAGGGTCGGGGCACGTGCGGACGCGCGGGTCAGTGTCCGCGTACGGATTAGGATGAGGGTACGGCGGAGGCTAAGGTGTGGGGCTGCCGGTGGGTTTCCGTTCCGGGCTAGGGTTAGGGTTAGGGAACGGCAAGGTTGAGGGCACAGGTGAGGGTGCGGACACGTGCTAGGGTCGGGGCACGTGCGGACGCGCGGGTCAGTGTCCGCGTACGGATTAGGATGAGGGTACGGCGGAGGCTAAGGTGTGGGGCTGCCGGTGGGTTTCCGTTCCGGGCTAGTGTTAGGGTTAGGGAACGGCAAGGCTGAGGGCACAGGTGAGGGTGCGGACACGTTCTAGGGTCGGGGAACGTGCGGACGCGCGGGTCAGTGTCCGCGTACGGATTAGGATGAGGGTACGGCGGAGGCTAAGGTGTGGGGCTGCCGGTGGGTTTCCGTTCCGGGCTAGGGTTAGGGTTAGGGAACGGCAAGGCTGAGGGCACAGGTGAGGGTGCGGACACGTGCTAGGGTCGGGGCACGTGCGGACGCGCGGGTCAGTGTCCGCGTACGGATTAGGATGAGGGTACCGCGGAGGCTAAGGTGTGGGGCTGCCGGTGGGTTTCCGTTCCGGGCTAGGGTTAGGGTTAGGGAACGGCAAGGCTGAGGGCACAGGTGAGGGTGCGGACACGTGCTAGGGTCGGGGCACGTGCGGACGCGCGGGTCACTGTCCGCGTACGGATTAGGATGAGGGTACGGCGGAGGCTAAGGTGTGGGGCTACCGGTGGGTTTCCGTTCCGGGCTAGGGTTACGGTTAGGGAACGGCAAGGCTGAGGGCACAGGTGAGGGTGCGGACACGTGCTAGGGTCGGGGCACGTGCAGACGCGCGGGTCAGTGTCCGCGTACGGATTAGGATGAGGGTACGGTGGAGGCTAAGGTGTGGGGCTGCCGGTGGGTTTCCGTTCCGGGCTAGGGTTAGGGTTAGGGAACGGCAAGGCTGAGGGCACAGGTGAGGGTGCGGACACGTGCTAGGGTCGGAGCACGTGCGGATGCGCGGGTCAGTGTCCGCGTACGGATTAGGATGAGGGTACGGCGGAGGCTAAGGTGTGGGGCTGCCGGTAGGTTTCCGTTCCGGGCTAGGGTTAGGGTTAGGGAACGGCAAGGCTGAGGGCACAGGTGAGGGTGCGGACACGTGCTAGGGTCGGGGCACGTGCGGACGCGCGGGTCAGTGTCCGCGTACGGATTAGGATGAGGGTACGGCGGAGGCTAAGGTGTGGGGCTGCCGGTGGGTTTCCGTTCCGGGCTAGGGTTAGGGTTAGGGAACGGCAAGGCTGAGGGCACAGGTGAGGGTGCGGACACGTGCTAGGGTCGGGGCACGTGCGGACGCGCGGGTCAGTGTCCGCGTACGGATTAGGATGAGGGTACGGCGGAGGCTAA
The DNA here is from genome assembly GCF_949752795.1 of Hyperoodon ampullatus. NCBI lineage: Eukaryota > Metazoa > Chordata > Mammalia > Artiodactyla > Ziphiidae > Hyperoodon > Hyperoodon ampullatus. The sequence continues at coordinate 89,103 of NC_136929.1, read as the reverse complement.
GGTGTGGGGCTGCCGGTGGGTTTCCGTTCCGGGCTAGGGTTAGGGTTAGGGAACGGCAAGGCTGAGGGCACAGGTGAGGGTGCGGACACGTGCTAGGGTCGGGGCACGTGCGGACGCGCGGGTCAGTGTCCGCGTACGGATTAGGATGAGGGTACGGCGGAGGCTAAGGTGTGGGGCTGCCGGTGGGTTTCCGTTCCGGGCTAGGGTTAGGGATAGGGAACGGCAAGTTTGAGGGCAAAGGTGAGGGTGCGGACACGTGCTAGGATCGGGGCACGTGCGGACACGCGGGTCAGTGTCCGCGTACGGATTAGGATGAGGGTACGGCGGAGGCTAAGGTGTGGGGCTGCCGGTGGGTTTCCGTTCCGGGCTAGGGTTAGGGTTAGGGAACGGCAAGGCTGAGGGCACAGGTGAGGGTGCGGACACGTGCTAGGGTCGGGGCACGTGCGGACGCGAGGGTCAGTGTCCACGTACGGATTAGGATGAGGGTACGGCGGAGGCTAAGGTGTGGGGCTGCCGGTGGGTTTCCGTTCCGGGCTAGGGTTAGGGTTAGGGAACGGCAAGGCTGAGGGCACAGGTGAGGGTGCGGACACGTGCTAGGGTCGGGGCACGTGCGGACGCGCGGGTCAGTGTCCGCGTACGGATTAGGATGAGGGTACCGCGGAGGCTAAGGTGTGGGGCTGCCGGTGGGTTTCCGTTCCGGGCTAGGGTTAGGGTTAGGGAACGGCAAGGCTGAGGGCACAGGTGAGGGTGCGGACACGTGCTAGGGTCGGGGCACGTGCGGACGCGCGGGTCAGTGTCCACGTACGTATTAGGATGAGGGTACGGCGGAGGCTAAGGTGTGGGGCTGCTGGTGGGTTTCCGTTTCGGGCTAGGGTTAGGGTTAGGGAACGGCAAGGCTGAGGGCACAGGTGAGGGTGCGGACACGTGCTAGGGTCGGGGCACGTGCGGACGCGCGGGTCAGTGTCCGTGTACGGATTAGGATGAGGGTACGGCGGAGGCTAAGGTGTGGGGCTGCCGGTGGGTTTCCGTTCCGGGCTAGGGTTAGGGTTAGGGAACGGCAAGGCTGAGGGCACAGGTGAGGGTGCGGACACGTGCTAGGGTCGGGGCACGTGCGGACGCGCGGGTCAGTGTCCGCGTACGGATTAGGATGAGGGTACGGCGGAGGCTAAGGTGTGGGGCTGCCGGTGGGTTTCCGTTCCGGGCTAGGGTTAGGGTTAGGGAACGGCAAGGCTGAGGGCACAGGTGAGGGTGCGGACACGTGCTAGGGTCGGGGCACGTGCGGACGCGCGGGTCAGTGTCCGCGTACGGATTAGGATGAGGGTACGGCGGAGGCTAAGGTGTGGGGCTACCGGTGGGTTTCCGTTCCGGGCTAGGGTTAGGGTTAGGGAACGGCAAGGCTGAGGGCACAGGTGAGGGTGCGGACACGTGCTAGGGTCGGGGCACGTGCGGACGCGCGGGTCAGTGTCCGCGTACGGATTAGGATGAGGGTACGGCGGAGGCTAAGGTGTGGGGCTGCCGGTGGGTTTCCGTTCCGGGCTAGGGTTAGGGTTATGGAACGGCAAGGCTGAGGGCACAGGTGAGGGTGCGGACACGTGCTAGGGTCGGAGCACGTGCGGACGCGCGGGTCAGTGTCCGCGTACGGATTAGGATGAGGGTACGGCGGAGGCTAAGGTGTGGGGCTGCCGGTAGGTTTCCGTTCCGGGCTAGGGTTAGGGTTAGGGAACGGCAAGGCTGAGGGCACAGGTGAGGGTGCGGACACGTGCTAGGGTCGGGGCACGTGCGGACGCGCGGGTCAGTGTCCGCGTACGGATTAGGATGAGGGTACGGCGGAGGCTAAGGTGTGGGGCTGCCGGTGGGTTTCCGTTCCGGGCTAGGGTTAGGGTTAGGGAACGGCAAGGCTGAGGGCACAGGTGAGGGTGCGGACACGTGCTAGGGTCGGGACACGTGCGGACGCGCGGGTCACTGTCCGCGTACGGATTAGGATGAGGGTACGGCGGAGGCTAAGGTGTGGGGCTACCGGTGGGTTTCCGTTCCGGGCTAGGGATAGGGTTAGGGAACGGCAAGGCTGAGGGCACAGGTGAGGGTGCGGACACGTGCTAGAGTCGGAGCACGTGCGGACGCGCGGGTCAGTGTCCGCGTACGGATTAGGATGAGGGTATGGCGGAGGCTAAGGTGTGGGGCTGCCGGTAGGTTTCCGTTCTGGGCTAGGGTTAGGGTTAGGGAACGGCAAGGCTGAGGGCACAGGTGAGGGTGCGGACACGTGCTAGGGTCGGGGCACGTGCGGACGCGCGGGTCAGTGTCCGCGTACGGATTAGGATGAGGGGACGGCGGAGGCTAAGGTGTGGGGCTGCCGGTGGGTTTCCGTTCCGGGCTAGGGTTAGGGTTAGGGAACGGCAAGGCTGAGGCCACAGGTGAGGGTGCGGACACGTGCTAGGGTCGGGGCACGTGCGGACGCGCGGGTCAGTGTCCGCGTACGGATTAGGATGAGGGTACGGCGGAGGCTAAGGTGTGGGGCTGCCGGTGGGTTTCCGTTCCGGGCTAGGGTTAGGGTTAGGGAACGGCAAGGTTGAGGGCACAGGTGAGGGTGCGGACACGTGCTAGGGTCCGGGCACGTGCGGACGCGCGGGTCAGTGTCCGCGTACGGATTAGGATGAGGGTACGGCGGAGGCTAAGGTGTGGGGCTGCCGGTGGGTTTCCGTTCCGGGCTAGGGTTAGGGTTAGGGAACGGCAAGGCTGAGGGCACAGGTGAGGGTGCGGACACGTGCTAGGGTCGGGGCACGTGCGGACGCGCGGGTCAGTGTCCGCGTACGGATTAGGATGAGGGTACGGCGGAGGCTAAGGTGTGGGGCTGCCGGTGGGTTTCCGTTCCGGGCTAGGGTTAGGGTTAGGGAACGGCAAGGCTGAGGGCACAGGTGAGGGTGCGGACACGTGCTAGTGTCGGGGCACGTGCGGACGCGCGGGTCAGTGTCCGCGTACGGATTAGGATGAGGGTACCGTGGAGGCTAAGGTGTGGGGCTGCCGGTGGGTTTCCGTTCCGGGCTAGGGTTAGGGTTAGGGAACGGCAAGGCTGAGGGCACAGGTGAGGGTGCGGACACGTGCTAGGGTCGGGGCACGTGCGGACGCGCGGGTCACTGTCCGCGTACGGATTAGGATGAGGGTACGGCGGAGGCTAAGGTGTGGGGCTACCGGTGGGTTTCCGTTCCGGGCTAGGGTTAGGGTTAGGGAACGGCAAGGCTGAGGGCACAGGTGAGGGTGCGGACACGTGCTAGGGTCGGGGCACGTGCGGACGCGCGGGTCAGTGTCCGCGTACGGATTAGGATGAGGGTACGGCGGAGGCTAAGGTGTGGGGCTGCCGGTGGGTTTCCGTTCTGGGCTAGGGTTAGGGTTAGGGAACGGCAAGGCTGAGGGCACAGGTGAGGGTGCGGACCCGTGCTAGGGTCGGGGCACGTGCGGACACGCGGGTCAGTGTCCGCGTACGGATTAGGATGAGGGTACGGCGGAGGCTAAGGTGTGGGGCTGCCGGTGGGTTTCCGTTCCGGGCTAGGGTTAGGGTTAGGGAACGGCAAGGCTGAGGGCACAGGTGAGGGTGCGGACACGTGCTAGGGTCGGGGCACGTGCGGACGCGCGGGTCAGTGTCCGCGTACGGATTAGGATGAGGGTACGGCGGAGGCTAAGGTGTGGGGCTGCCGGTGGGTTTCCGTTCCGGGCTAGGGTTAGGGTTAGGGAATGGCAAGGCTGAGGGCACAGGTGAGGGTGCGGACACGTGCTAGGGTCGGGGCACGTGCGGGCGCGCGGGTCAGTGTCCGCGTACGGATTAGGATGAGGGTACGGCGGAGGCTAAGGTGTGGGGCTGCCGGTGGGTTTCCGTTCCGGGCTAGGGTTAGGGTTAGGGAACGGCAAGGCTGAGGGCACAGGTGAGGGTGCGGACACGTGCTAGGGTCGGGGCACGTGCGGACGCGCGGGTCAGTGTCCGCGTACGGATTAGGTTGAGGGTACGGTGGAGGCTAAGGTGTGGGGCTGCCGGTGGGTTTCCGTTCCGGGCTAGGGTTAGGGTTAGGGAACGGCAAGGCTGAGGGCACAGGTGAGGGTGCGGACACGTGCTAGGGTCTGGGCACGTGAGGACGCGCGGGTCTGTGTCCGCGTACGGATTAGGATGAGGGTACGGCGGAGGCTAAGGTGTGGGGCTGCCGGTGGGTTTCCGTTCCGGGCTAGGGTTAGGGTTAGGGAACGGCAAGGCTGAGGGCACAGGTGAGGGTGCGGACACGTGCTAGGGTCGGGGCACGTGCGGACGCGCGGGTCAGTGTCCGCGTACGGATTAGGATGAGGGTACGGCGGAGGCTAAGGTGTGGGGCTGCCGGTGGGTTTCCGTTCCGGGCTAGGGTTAGGTTTAGGGAACGGCAAGGCTGAGGGCACAGGTGAGGGTGCGGACATGTGCTAGGGTCGGGGCACGTGCGGATGCGCGGGTCAGTGTCCGCGTACGGATTAGGATGAGGGTACGGCGGAGGCTAAGGTGTGGGGCTGCCGGTGGGTTTCCGTTCCGGGCTAGGGTTAGGGTTAGGGAACGGCAAGGCTGAGGGCACAGGTGAGGGTGCGGACACGTGCTAGGGTCGGGGCACGTGCGGACGCGCGGGTCAGTGTCCGCGTACGGATTAGGATGAGGGTACGGCGGAGGCTAAGGTGTGGGGCTACCGGTGGGTTTCCGTTCCGGGCTAGGGTTAGGGTTAGGGAACGGCAAGGCTGAGGGCACAGGTGAGGGTGCGGACACGTGCTAGGGTCGGGGCACGTGCGGACGCGCGGGTCAGAGTCTGCGTACGGATTAGGATGAGGGTACGGCGGAGGCTAAGGTGTGGGGCTGCCGGTGGGTTTCCGTTCCGGGCTAGGGTTAGGGTTAGGGAACGGCAAGGCTGAGGGCACAGGTGAGGGTGCGGACACGTGCTAGGGTCGGGGCACGTGCGGACGCGCGGGTCAGTGTCCGCGTACGGATTAGGATGAGGGTACGGCGGAGGCTAAGGTGTGGGGCTGCCGGTGGGTTTCCGTTCCGGGCTAGGGTTAGGGTTAGGGAACGGCAAGGCTGAGGGCACAGGTGAGGGTGCGGACACGTGCTAGGGTCGGGGCACGTGCGGACGCGCGTGTCTGTGTCCGCGTACGGATTAGGATGAGGGTACGGCGGAGGCTAAGGTGTGGGGCTGCCGGTGGGTTTCCGTTCCGGGCTAGGGTTAGGGTTAGGGAACGGCAAGGTTGAGGGCACAGGTGAGGGTGCGGACACGTGCTAGGGTCGGGGCACGTGCGGACGCGCGGGTCAGTGTCCGCGTATGGATTAGGATGAGGGTACGGCGGAGGCTAAGGTGTGGGGCTGCCGGTGGGTTTCCGTTCCGGGCTAGGGTTAGGTTTAGGGAACGGCAAGGCTGAGGGCACAGGTGAGGGTGCGGACACGTGCTAGGGTCGGGGCACGTGCGGACGCGCGGGTCAGTGTCCGCGTACGGATTAGGATGAGGGTACGGCGGAGGCTAAGGTGTGGGGCTACCGGTGGGTTTCCGTTCCGGGCTAGGGTTAGGGATAGGGAACGGCAAGGCTGAGGGCACAGGTGAGGGTGCGGACACGTGCTAGGGTCGGGGCACGTGCGGACGCGCGTGTCAGAGTCCGCGTACGGATTAGGATGAGGGTACGGCGGAGGCTAAGGTGTGGGGCTGCCGGTGGGTTTCCGTTCCGGGCTAGGGTTAGGGTTAGGGAACGGCAAGGCTGAGGCCACAGGTGAGGGTGCGGACACGTGCTAGGGTCGGGGCACGTGCGGACGCGCGGGTCAGTGTCCGCGTACGGATTAGGATGAGCGTACGGCGGAGGCTAAGGTGTGGGGCTGCCGGTGGGTTTCCGTTCCGGGCTAGGGTTACGGTTAGGGAACGGCCAGGCTGAGGGCACAGGTGAGGGTGCGGACACGTGCTCGGGTCGGTGCACGTGCGGACGCGCGGGTCAGTGTCCGCGTACGGATTAGGATGAGGGTACGGCGGAGGCCAAGGTGTGGGGCTGCCGGTGGGTTTCCGTTCCGGGCTAGGGCTAGGGTTTGGGAACGGCAAGGCTGAGGGCACAGGTGAGGGTGCGGACACGTGCTAGGGTCGGGGCACGTGCGGACGCGCGGGTCAGTGTCCGCGTACGGATTAGGATGAGGGTACGGCGGAGGCTAAGGTGTGGGGCTGCCGGTGGGTTTCCGTTCCGGGCTTGGGTTAGGGTTAGGGAACGGCAAGGCTGAGGGCACAGGTGAGGGTGCGGAGACGTGATAGGGTCGGGGCACGTGCGGACGCGCGGGTCAGTGTCCGCGTATGGATTAGGATGAGGGTACGGCGGAGGCTAAGGTGTGGGGCTGCCGGTGGGTTTCCGTTCCGGGCTAGGGTTAGGGTTAGGGAACGGCAAGGCTGAGGGCACAGGTGAGGGTGCGGACACGTGCTAGGGCCGGGGCACGTGCGGACGCGCGTGTCTGTGTCCGCGTACGGATGAGGATGAGGGTACGGCGGAGGCTAAGGTGTGGGGCTGCCGGTGGGTTTCCTTTCCGGGCTAGGGTTAGGGTTAGGGAACGGCAAGGCTGAGGGCACAGGTGAGGGTGCGGACACGTGCTAGGATCGGGGCACGTGCGGACGCGCGGGTCAGTGTCCGCGTACGGATTAGGATGAGGGTACGGCGGAGGCTAAGGTGTGGGGCTGCCGGTGGGTTTCCGTTCCGGGCTAGGGTTAGGGTTAGGGAACGGCAAGGCTGAGGGCACAGGTGAGGGTGCGGACACGTGCTAGGGTCGGGGCACGTGCGGACGCGCGGGTCAGTGTCCGCGTACGGATTAGGATGAGGGTACGACGGAGGCTAAGGTGTGGGGCTGCCGGTGGGTTTCCGTTCCGGGCTAGGGTTAGGGTTAGGGAACGGCAAGGCTGAGGGCACAGGTGAGGGGGCGGACACGTGCTAGGGTTGGGGCACGTGCGGATGCGCAGGTCAGTGTCCGCGTACGGATTAGGATGAGGGTACGGAGGGGGCTAAGGTGTGGGGCTGCCAGTGGGTTTCCCTTCCGGGCTAGGGTTAGGGTTAGGGAACGGCAAGGCTGAGGGCACAGGTGAGGGTGCGGACACGTGCTAGGGTCGGGGCACGTGCGGACGCGCGGGTCAGTGTCCGCGTACGGATTAGCATGAGGGCACGGCGGGGGCTAAGGTGTGGGGCTGCCGGTGGGTTTCCGTTCCGGGCTAGGGTTAGGGTTAGGGAACGGTAAGGCTGAGGGCACAGGTGAGGGTGCGGACACGTGCTAGGGTCGGGGCACGTGCGGACGCGCGGGTCAGTGTCCGCGTACGGATTAGGATGAGGGTACGGCGGGGGCTAAGGTGTGGGGCTGCCGGTGGGTTTCCCTTCCGGGCTAGGGTTAGGGTTAGGGAACGGCAAGGCTGAGGGCACAGGTGAGGGTGCGGACACGTGCTAGGGTTGGGGCACGTGCGGACACGCGGGTCAGTGTCCGCGTACGGATTAGGATGAGGGTACGGCGGAGGCTAAGGTGTGGGGCTGCCGGTGGGTTTCCCTTCCGTGCTAGGGTTAGGGTTAGGGAACGGCAAGGCTGAGGGCACAGGTGAGGGTGCGGAGACGTGATAGGGTCGGGGCACGTGCGGACGCGCGTGTCAGTGTCCGCGTACGGATTAGGATGTGGGTACGGCGGAGGCTAAGGTGTGGGGCTGCCGGTGGGTTTCCGTTCCGGGCTAGGGTTAGGTTTAGGGAACGGCAAGGCTGAGGGCACAGGTGAGGGTGCGGACATGTGCTAGGGTCGGGGCACGTGCGGATGCGCGGGTCAGTGTCCGCGTACGGATTAGGATGAGGGTACGGCGGAGGCTAAGGTGTGGGGCTGCCGGTGGGTTTCCGTTCCGGGCTAGGGTTAGGGTTAGGGAACGGCAAGGCTGAGGGCACAGGTGAGGGTGCGGACACGTGCTAGGGTCGGGGCACGTGCGGACGCGCGGGTCAGTGTCCGCGTACGGATTAGGATGAGGGTACGGCGGAGGCTAAGGTGTGGGGCTACCGGTGGGTTTCCGTTCCGGGCTAGGGTTAGGGTTAGGGAACGGCAAGGCTGAGGGCACAGGTGAGGGTGCGGACACGTGCTAGGGTCGGGGCACGTGCGGACGCGCGGGTCAGAGTCTGCGTACGGATTAGGATGAGGGTACGGCGGAGGCTAAGGTGTGGGGCTGCCGGTGGGTTTCCGTTCCGGGCTAGGGTTAGGGTTAGGGAACGGCAAGGCTGAGGGCACAGGTGAGGGTGCGGACACGTGCTAGGGTCGGGGCACGTGCGGACGCGCGGGTCAGTGTCCGCGTACGGATTAGGATGAGGGTACGGCGGAGGCTAAGGTGTGGGGCTGCCGGTGGGTTTCCGTTCCGGGCTAGGGTTAGGGTTAGGGAACGGCAAGGCTGAGGGCACAGGTGAGGGTGCGGACACGTGCTAGGGTCGGGGCACGTGCGGACGCGCGTGTCTGTGTCCGCGTACGGATTAGGATGAGGGTACGGCGGAGGCTAAGGTGTGGGGCTGCCGGTGGGTTTCCGTTCCGGGCTAGGGTTAGGGTTAGGGAACGGCAAGGTTGAGGGCACAGGTGAGGGTGCGGACACGTGCTAGGGTCGGGGCACGTGCGGACGCGCGGGTCAGTGTCCGCGTATGGATTAGGATGAGGGTACGGCGGAGGCTAAGGTGTGGGGCTGCCGGTGGGTTTCCGTTCCGGGCTAGGGTTAGGTTTAGGGAACGGCAAGGCTGAGGGCACAGGTGAGGGTGCGGACACGTGCTAGGGTCGGGGCACGTGCGGACGCGCGGGTCAGTGTCCGCGTACGGATTAGGATGAGGGTACGGCGGAGGCTAAGGTGTGGGGCTACCGGTGGGTTTCCGTTCCGGGCTAGGGTTAGGGATAGGGAACGGCAAGGCTGAGGGCACAGGTGAGGGTGCGGACACGTGCTAGGGTCGGGGCACGTGCGGACGCGCGTGTCAGAGTCCGCGTACGGATTAGGATGAGGGTACGGCGGAGGCTAAGGTGTGGGGCTGCCGGTGGGTTTCCGTTCCGGGCTAGGGTTAGGGTTAGGGAACGGCAAGGCTGAGGCCACAGGTGAGGGTGCGGACACGTGCTAGGGTCGGGGCACGTGCGGACGCGCGGGTCAGTGTCCGCGTACGGATTAGGATGAGCGTACGGCGGAGGCTAAGGTGTGGGGCTGCCGGTGGGTTTCCGTTCCGGGCTAGGGTTACGGTTAGGGAACGGCCAGGCTGAGGGCACAGGTGAGGGTGCGGACACGTGCTCGGGTCGGTGCACGTGCGGACGCGCGGGTCAGTGTCCGCGTACGGATTAGGATGAGGGTACGGCGGAGGCCAAGGTGTGGGGCTGCCGGTGGGTTTCCGTTCCGGGCTAGGGCTAGGGTTTGGGAACGGCAAGGCTGAGGGCACAGGTGAGGGTGCGGACACGTGCTAGGGTCGGGGCACGTGCGGACGCGCGGGTCAGTGTCCGCGTACGGATTAGGATGAGGGTACGGCGGAGGCTAAGGTGTGGGGCTGCCGGTGGGTTTCCGTTCCGGGCTTGGGTTAGGGTTAGGGAACGGCAAGGCTGAGGGCACAGGTGAGGGTGCGGAGACGTGATAGGGTCGGGGCACGTGCGGACGCGCGGGTCAGTGTCCGCGTATGGATTAGGATGAGGGTACGGCGGAGGCTAAGGTGTGGGGCTGCCGGTGGGTTTCCGTTCCGGGCTAGGGTTAGGGTTAGGGAACGGCAAGGCTGAGGGCACAGGTGAGGGTGCGGACACGTGCTAGGGCCGGGGCACGTGCGGACGCGCGGGTCTGTGTCCGCGTACGGATGAGGATGAGGGTACGGCGGAGGCTAAGGTGTGGGGCTGCCGGTGGGTTTCCTTTCCGGGCTAGGGTTAGGGTTAGGGAACGGCAAGGCTGAGGGCACAGGTGAGGGTGCGGACACGTGCTAGGATCGGGGCACGTGCGGACGCGCGGGTCAGTGTCCGCGTACGGATTAGGATGAGGGTACGGCGGAGGCTAAGGTGTGGGGCTGCCGGTGGGTTTCCGTTCCGGGCTAGGGTTAGGGTTAGGGAACGGCAAGGCTGAGGGCACAGGTGAGGGTGCGGACACGTGCTAGGGTCGGGGCACGTGCGGACGCGCGGGTCAGTGTCCGCGTACGGATTAGGATGAGGGTACGACGGAGGCTAAGGTGTGGGGCTGCCGGTGGGTTTCCGTTCCGGGCTAGGGTTAGGGTTAGGGAACGGCAAGGCTGAGGGCACAGGTGAGGGGGCGGACACGTGCTAGGGTTGGGGCACGTGCGGATGCGCAGGTCAGTGTCCGCGTACGGATTAGGATGAGGGTACGGAGGGGGCTAAGGTGTGGGGCTGCCAGTGGGTTTCCCTTCCGGGCTAGGGTTAGGGTTAGGGAACGGCAAGGCTGAGGGCACAGGTGAGGGTGCGGACACGTGCTAGGGTCGGGGCACGTGCGGACGCGCGGGTCAGTGTCCGCGTACGGATTAGCATGAGGGCACGGCGGGGGCTAAGGTGTGGGGCTGCCGGTGGGTTTCCGTTCCGGGCTAGGGTTAGGGTTAGGGAACGGTAAGGCTGAGGGCACAGGTGAGGGTGCGGACACGTGCTAGGGTCGGGGCACGTGCGGACGCGCGGGTCAGTGTCCGCGTACGGATTAGGATGAGGGTACGGCGGGGGCTAAGGTGTGGGGCTGCCGGTGGGTTTCCCTTCCGGGCTAGGGTTAGGGTTAGGGAACGGCAAGGCTGAGGGCACAGGTGAGGGTGCGGACACGTGCTAGGGTCGGGGCACGTGCGGACACGCGGGTCAGTGTCCGCGTACGGATTAGGATGAGGGTACGGCGGAGGCTAAGGTGTGGGGCTGCCGGTGGGTTTCCCTTCCGTGCTAGGGTTAGGGTTAGGGAACGGCAAGGCTGAGGGCACAGGTGAGGGTGCGGAGACGTGATAGGGTCGGGGCACGTGCGGACGCGCGTGTCAGTGTCCGCGTACGGATTAGGATGTGGGTACGGCGGAGGCTAAGGTGTGGGGCTGCCGGTGGGTTTCCGTTCCGGGCTAGGGTTAGGGTTAGGGAACGGCAAGGCTGAGGGCACAGGTGAGGGTGCGGACACGTGCTAGGGTCGGGGCACGTGCGGACGCGCGGGTCAGTGTCCGCGTACGGATTAGGATGAGGGTACGGCGGAGGCTAAGGTGTGGGGCTGCCGGTGGGTTTCCATTCCGGGCTAGGGTTAGGGTTAGGGAACGGCAAGGCTGAGGGCACAGGTGAGGGTGCGGACACGTGCTAGGGTCGGGGCACGTGCGGACGCGCGGGTCAGTGTCCCCGTACGGATTAGGATGAGGGTACGGTGGAGGCTAAGGTGTGGGGCTGCCGGTGGGTTTCCGTTCCGGGCTAGGGTTAGGGTTAGGGAACGGCAAGGCTGAGGGCACAGGTGAGGTTGCGGACACGTGCTAGGTTCTGGGCACGTGCGGACGCGCGGGTCTGTGTCCGCGTACGGATTAGGATGAGGGTACGGCGGAGGCTAAGGTGTGGGGCTGCCGGTGGGTTTCCGTTCCGGGCTAGGGTTAGGGTTAGGGAACGGCAAGGCTGAGGGCACAAGTGAGGGTGCGGACACGTGCTAGGGTCGGGGCACGTGCGGACGCGCGGGTCAGTGTCCGCGTACGGATTAGGATGAGGGTACGGCGGAGGCTAAGGTGTGGGGCTGCCGGTGGGTTTCCGTTCCGGGCTAGGGTTAGGGTTAGGGAACGGCAAGGCTGAGGGCACAGGCGAGGGTGTGGACACGTGCTAGGGTCGTGCCACGTGCGGACGCGCCGGTCAGTGTCCGCGTACGGATTAGGATGAGGGTACGGCGGAGGCTAAGGTGTGGGGCTGCCGGTGGGTTTCCGTTCCGGGCTAGGGTTAGGGTTAGGGAACGGCAAGGCTGAGGGCACAGGCGAGGGTGCGGACACGTGCTAGGGTCGGGGCACGTGCGGACGCGAGGGTCAGTGTCCGCGTACGGATTAGGATGAGGGTACGGCGGAGGCCAAGGTGTGGGGCTGCCGGTGGGTTTCCGTTCCGGGCTAGGGCTAGGGTTTGGGAACGGCAAGGCTGAGGGCACAGGTGAGGGTGCGGACACGTGCTAGGGTCAGGGCACGTGCGGACGCGCGGGTCAGTGTCCGCGTACGGATTAGGATGAGGGTACGGCGGAGGCTTAGGTGTGGGGCTGCCGGTGGGTTTCCGTTCCGGGCTAGGGTTAGGGTTAGGGAACGGCAAGGCTGAGGGCACAGGTGAGGGTGCGGGCACGTGCTAGGGTCGGGGCACGTGCGGACGCGAGGGTCAGTGTCCACGTACGGATTAGGATGAGGGTACGGCGGAGGCTAAGGTGTGGGGCTGCCGGTGGGTTTCCGTTCCGGGCTAGGGTTAGGGTTAGGGAACGGCAAGGCTGAGGGCACAGGTGAGGGTGCGGACACGTGCTAGGGTCGGGGCACGTGCGTACGCGCGGGTCAGTGTCCGCGTACGGATTAGGATGAGGGTACCGCGGAGGCTAAGGTGTGGGGCTGCCGGTGGGTTTCCATTCCGGGCTAGGGTTAGGGTTAGGGAACGGCAAGGCTGAGGGCACAGGTGAGGGTGCGGACACGTGCTAGGGTCGGGGCACGTGCGGACGCGCGGGTCAGTGTCCACGTACGTATTAGGATGAGGGTACGGCGGAGGCTAAGGTGTGGGGCTGCCGGTGGGTTTCCGTTTCGGGCTAGGGTTAGGGTTAGGGAACGGCAAGGCTGAGGGCACAGGTGAGGGTGCGGACACGTGCTAGGGTCGGGGCACGTGCGGACGCGCGGGTCAGTGTCCGTGTACGGATTAGAATGAGGGTACGGCGGAGGCTAAGGTGTGGAGCTGCCGGTGGGTTTCCGTTCCGGGCTAGGGTTAGGGTTAGGGAACGGCAAGGCTGAGGGCACAGGTGAGGGTGCGGACACGTGCTAGGGTCGGGGCACGTGCGGAGGCGCGGATCAGTGTCCGCGTACGGATTAGGATGAGGGTACGGCGGAGGCTAAGGTGTGGGGCTGCCGGTGGGTTTCCGTTCCGGGCTAGGGTTAGGGTTAGGGAACGGCAAGGCTGAGGGCACAGGTGAGGGTGCGGACACGTGCTAGGGTCGGGGCACGTGCGGACGCGCGGGTCAGTGTCCGCGTACGGATTAGGATGAGGGTACGGCGGAGGCTAAGGTGTGGGGCTACCGGTGGGTTTCCGTTCCGGGCTAGGGTTAGGGTTAGGGAACGGCAAGGCTGAGGGCACAGGTGAGGGTGCGGACACGTGCTAGGGTCGGGGCACGTGCGGACGCGCGGGTCAGTGTCCGCGTACGGATTAGGATGAGGGTACGGCGGAGGCTAAGGTGTGGGGCTGCCGGTGGGTTTCCGTTCCGGGCTAGGGTTAGGGTTAGGGAACGGCAAGGCTGAGGGCACAGGTGAGGGTGCGGACACGTGCTAGGGTCGGGGCACGTGCGGACGCGAGGGTCAGTGTCCACGTACGGATTAGGCTGAGGGTACGGCGGAGGCTAAGGTGTGGGGCTGCCGGTGGGTTTCCGTTCAGGGCTAGGGTTAGGGTTAGGGAACGGCAAGGCTGAGGGCACAGGTGAGGGTGCGGACACGTGCTAGGGTCGGGGCACGTGCGGACGCGCGGGTCAGTGTCCGCGTACGGATTAGGATGAGGGTACCGCGGAGGCTAAGGTGTGGGGCTGCCGGTGGTTTTCCGTTCCGGGCTAGGGTTAGGGTTAGGGAACGGCAAGGCTGAGGGCACAGGTGAGGGTGCGGACACGTGCTAGGGTCGGGGCACGTGCGGACGCGCGGGTCAGTGTCCACGTACGTATTAGGATGAGGGTACGGCGGAGGCTAAGGTGTGGGGCTGCCGGTGGGTTTCCGTTTCGGGCTAGGGTTAGGGTTAGGGAACGGCAAGGCTGAGGGCACAGGTGAGGGTGCGGACACGTGCTAGGGTCGGGGCACGTGCGGACGCGCGGGTCAGTGTCCGTGTACGGATTAGGATGAGGGTACGGCGGAGGCTAAGGTGTGGGGCTGCCGGTGGGTTTCCGTTCCGGGCTAGGGTTAGGGTTAGGGAACGGCAAGGCTGAGGGCACAGGTGAGGGTGCGGACACGTGCTAGGGTCGGGGCACGTGCGGACGCGCGGGTCAGTGTCCGCGTACGGATTAGGATGAGGGTACGGCGGAGGCTAAGGTGTGGGGCTGCCGGTGGGTTTCCGTTCCGGGCTAGGGTTAGGGTTAGGGAACGGCAAGGCTGAGGGCACAGGTGAGGGTGCGGACACGTGCTAGGGTCGGGGCACGTGCGGACGCGCGGGTCAGTGTCCGCGTACGGATTAGGATGAGGGTACGGCGGAGGCTAAGGTGTGGGGCTACCGGTGGGTTTCCGTTCCGGGCTAGGGTTAGGGTTAGGGAACGGCAAGGCTGAGGGCACAGGTGAGGGTGCGGACACGTGCTAGGGTCGGGGCACGTGCGGACGCGCGGGTCAGTGTCCGCGTACGGATTAGGATGAGGGTACGGCGGAGGCTAAGGTGTGGGGCTGCCGGTGGGTTTCCGTTCCGGGCTAGGGTTAGGGTTAGGGAACGGCAAGGCTGAGGGCACAGGTGAGGGTGCGGACACGTGCTAGGGTCGGAGCACGTGCGGACGCGCGGGTCAGTGTCCGCGTACGGATTAGGATGAGGGTACGGCGGAGGCTAAGGTGTGGGGCTGCCGGTAGGTTTCCGTTCCGGGCTAGGGTTAGGGTTAGGGAACGGCAAGGCTGAGGGCACAGGTGAGGGTGCGGACACGTGCTAGGGTCGGGGCACGTGCGGACGCGCGGGTCAGTGTCCGCGTATGGATTAGGATGAGGGTACGGCGGAGGCTAAGGTGTGGGGCTGCCGGTGGGTTTCCGTTCCGGGCTAGGGTTAGGGTTAGGGAACGGCAAGGCTGAGGGCACAGGTGAGGGTGCGGACACGTGCTAGGGTCGGGGCACGTGCGGACGCGCGGGTCAGTGTCCGCGTACGGATTAGGATGAGGGTACGGCGGAGGCTAAGGTGTGGGGCTGCCGGTGGGTTTCCGTTCCGGGCTAGGGTTAGGGTTAGGGAACGGCAAGGCTGAGGGCACAGGTGAGGGTGCGGAAACGTGCTAGGGTCGGGGCACGTGCGGACGCGCGGGTCAGTGTCCGCGTACGGATTAGGATGAGGGTACGGCGGAGGCTAAGGTGTGGGGCTGCCGGTGGGTTTCCGTTCCGGGCTAGGGTTAGGGTTAGGGAACGGCAAGGTTGAGGGCACAGGTGAGGGTGCGGACACGTGCTAGGGTCGGGGCACGTGCGGACGCGCGGGTCAGTGTCCGCGTACGGATTAGGATGAGGGTACGGCGGAGGCTAAGGTGTGGGGCTGCCGGTGGGTTTCCGTTCCGGGCTAGGGTTAGGGTTAGGGAACGGCAAGGCTGAGGGCACAGGTGAGGGTGCGGACACGTGCTAGGGTCGGGGCACGTGCGGACGCGCGGGTCAGTGTCCGCGTACGGATTAGGATGAGGGTACGGCGGAGGCTAAGGTGTGGGGCTGCCGGTGGGTTTCCGTTCCGGGCTAGGGTTAGGGTTAGGGAACGGCAAGGCTGAGGGCACAGGTGAGGGTGCGGACACGTGCTAGGGTCGGGGCACGTGCGGACGCGCGGGTCAGTGTCCGCGTACGGATTAGGATGAGGGTACGGCGGAGGCTATGGTGTGGGGCTGCCGGTGGGTTTCCGTTCCGGGCTAGGGTTAGGGTTAGGGAACGGCAAGGCTGAGGGCACAGGTGAGGGTGCGGACACGTGCTAGGGTCGGGGCACGTGCGGACGCGCGGGTCAGTGTCCGCGTACGGATTAGGATGAGGGTACCGCGGAGGCTAAGGTGTGGGGCTGCCGGTGGGTTTCCGTTCCGGGCTAGGGTTAGGGTTAGGGAACGGCAAGGCTGAGGGCACAGGTGAGGGTGCGGACACGTGCTAGGGTCGGGACACGTGCGGACGCGCGGGTCACTGTCCGCGTACGGATTAGGATGAGGGTACGGCGGAGGCTAAGGTGTGGGGCTACCGGTGGGTTTCCGTTCCGGGCTAGGGATAGGGTTAGGGAACGGCAAGGCTGAGGGCACAGGTGAGGGTGCGGACACGTGCTAGAGTCGGAGCACGTGCGGACGCGCGGGTCAGTGTCCGCGTACGGATTAGGATGAGGGTACGGCGGAGGCTAAGGTGTGGGGCTGCCGGTAGGTTTCCGTTCTGGGCTAGGGTTAGGGTTAGGCAACGGCAAGGCTGAGGGCACAGGTGAGGGTGCGGACACGTGCTAGGGTCGGGGCACGTGCGGACGCGCGGGTCAGTGTCCGCGTACGGATTAGGATGAGGGGACGGCGGAGGCTAAGGTGTGGGGCTGCCGGTGGGTTTCCGTTCCGGGCTAGGGTTAGGGTTAGGGAACGGCAAGGCTGAGGCCACAGGTGAGGGTGCGGACACGTGCTAGGGTCGGGGCACGTGCGGACGCGCGGGTCAGTGTCCGCGTACGGATTAGGATGAGGGTACGGCGGAGGCTAAGGTGTGGGGCTGCCGGTGGGTTTCCGTTCCGGGCTAGGGTTAGGGTTAGGGAACGGCAAGGTTGAGGGCACAGGTGAGGGTGCGGACACGTGCTAGGGTCGGGGCACGTGCGGACGCGCGGGTCAGTGTCCGCGTACGGATTAGGATGAGGGTACGGCGGAGGCTAAGGTGTGGGGCTGCCGGTGGGTTTCCGTTCCGGGCTAGGGTTAGGGTTAGGGAACGGCAAGGCTGAGGGCACAGGTGAGGGTGCGGACACGTGCTAGAATCGGGGCACGTGCGGACGCGCGGGTCAGTGTCCGCGTACGGATTAGGATGAGGGTACGGCGGAGGCTAAGGTGTGGGGCTGCCGGTGGGTTTCCGTTCCGGGCTAGGGTTAGGGTTAGGGAACGGCAAGGCTGAGGGCACAGGTGAGGGTGCGGACACGTGCTAGTGTCGGGGCACGTGCGGACGCGCGGGTCAGTGTCCGCGTACGGATTAGGATGAGGGTACCGTGGAGGCTAAGGTGTGGGGCTGCCGGTGGGTTTCCGTTCCGGGCTAGGGTTAGGGTTAGGGAACGGCAAGGCTGAGGGCACAGGTGAGGGTGCGGACACGTGCTAGGGTCGGGGCACGTGCGGACGCGCGGGTCACTGTCCGCGTACGGATTAGGATGAGGGTACGGCGGAGGCTAAGGTGTGGGGCTACCGGTGGGTTTCCGTTCCGGGCTAGGGTTAGGGTTAGGGAACGGCAAGGCTGAGGGCACAGGTGAGGGTGCGGACACGTGCTAGGGTCGGGGCACGTGCGGACGCGCGGGTCAGTGTCCGCGTACGGATTAGGATGAGGGTACGGCGGAGGCTAAGGTGTGGGGCTGCCGGTGGGTTTCCGTTCTGGGCTAGGGTTAGGGTTAGGGAACGGCAAGGCTGAGGGCACAGGTGAGGGTGCGGACCCGTGCTAGGGTCGGGGCACGTGCGGACGCGCGGGTCAGTGTCCGCGTACGGATTAGGATGAGGGTACGGCGGAGGCTAAGGTGTGGGGCTGCCGGTGGGTTTCCGTTCCGGGCTAGGGTTAGGGTTAGGGAACGGCAAGGCTGAGGGCACAGGTGAGGGTGCGGACACGTGCTAGGGTCGGGGCACGTGCGGACGCGCGGGTCAGTGTCCGCGTACGGATTAGTATGAGGGTACGGCGGAGGCTAAGGTGTGGGGCTGCCGGTGGGTTTCCGTTCCGGGCTAGGGTTAGGGTTAGGGAACGGCAAGGCTGAGGGCACAGGTGAGGGTGCGGACACGTGCTAGGGTCGGGGCACGTGCGGACGCGCGGGTCAGTGTCCGCGTACGGATTAGGATGAGGGTACGGCGGAGGCTAAGGTGTGGGGCTGCCGGTGGGTTTCCGTTCCGGGCTAGGGTTAGGGTTAGGGAACGGCAAGGCTGAGGGCACAGGTGAGGGTGCGGACACGTGCTAGGGTCGGGGCACGTGCGGACGCGCGGGTCAGTGTCCGCGTACGGATTAGGTTGAGGGTACGGTGGAGGCTAAGGTGTGGGGCTGCCGGTGGGTTTCCGTTCCGGGCTAGGGTTAGGGTTAGGGAACGTCAAGGCTGAGGGCACAGGTGAGGGTGCGGACACGTGCTAGGGTCTGGGCACGTGAGGACGCGCGGGTCTGTGTCCGCGTACGGATTAGGATGAGGGTACGGCGGAGGCTAAGGTGTGGGGCTGCCGGTGGGTTTCCGTTCCGGGCTAGGGTTAGGGTTAGGGAACGGCAAGGCTGAGGGCAGAAGTGAGGGTGCGGACACGTGCTAGGGTCGGGGCACGTGCGGACGCGCGGGTCAGTGTCCGCGTACGGATTAGGATGAGGGTACGGCGGAGGCTAAGGTGTGGGGCTGCCGGTGGGTTTCTGTTCCGGGCTAGGGTTAGGGTTAGGGAACGGCAAGGCTGAGGGCACAGGCGAGGGTGTGGACACGTGCTAGGGTCGTGCCACCTGCGGACGCGCCGGTCAGTGTCCGCGTACGGATTAGGATGAGGGTACGGCGGAGGCTAAGGTGTGGGGCTGCCGGTGGGTTTCCGTTCCGGGCTAGGGTTAGGGTTAGGGAACGGCAAGGCTGAGGGCACAGGCGAGGGTGCGGACACGTGCTAGGGTCGGGGCACGTGCGGACGCGCGAGTCAGTGTCCGCGTACGGATTAGGATGAGGGTACGGCGGAGGCCAAGGTGTGGGGCTGCCGGTGGGTTTCCGTTCCGGGCTAGGGCTAGGGTTTGGGAACGGCAAGGCTGAGGGCACAGGTGAGGGTGCGGACACGTGCTAGGGTCAGGGCACGTGCGGACGCGCGGGTCAGTGTCCGCGTACGGATTAGGATGAGGGTACGGCGGAGGCTAAGGTGTGGGGCTGCCGGTGGGTTTCCGTTCCGGGCTAGGGTTAGGGTTAGGGAACGGCAAGGCTGAGGGCACAGGTGAGGGTGCGGACACGTGCTAGGGTCGGGGCACGTGCGGACGCGCGGGTCTGTGTCCGCGTACGGATTAGGATGAGGGTACGGCGGAGGCTAAGGTGTGGGGCTGCCGGTGGGTTTCCGTTCCGGTCTAGGGTTAGGGTTAGGGAACGGCAAGGCTGAGGGCACAGGTGAGGGTGCGGACACGTGCTAGGGTCGGGGCACGTGCGGACGCGCGGGTCAGTGTCCGCGTACGGATTAGGATGAGGGTACGGCGGAGGCTAAGGTGTGGGGCTGCCGGTGGGTTTCCGTTCCGGGCTAGGGTTAGGGTTAGGGAACGGCAAGGCTGAGGGCACAGGTGAGGGTGCGGACACGTCCTAGGGTCGGGGCACGTGCGGACGCGCGGGTCAGTGTCCGCGTACGGATTAGGATGAGGGTACGGCGGAGGCTAAGGTGTGGGGCTGCCGGTGGGTTTCCGTTCCGGGCTAGGGTTAGGGTTAGGGAACGGCAAGCCTGAGGGCACAGGTGAGGGTGCGGACACGTGCTAGGGTCGGGGCACGTGCGGACGCGCGGGTCAGTGTCCGCGTACGGATTAGGATGAGGGTACCGCGGAGGCTAAGGTGTGGGGCTGCCGGTGGGTTTCCGTTCCGGGCTAGGGTTAGGGTTAGGGAACGGCAAGGCTGAGGGCACAGGTGAGGGTGCGGACACGTGCTAGGGTCGGGGCACGTGCGGACGCGCGGGTCAGTGTCCGCGTACGGATTAGGATGAGGGTACGGTGGAGGCTAAGGTGTGGGGCTACCGGTTGGTTTCCGTTCCGGGCTAGGGTTAGGGTTAGGGAACGGCAAGGCTGAGGGCACAGGTGAGGGTGCGGACACGTGCTAGGGTCGGGGCACGTGCGGACGCGCGGGTCAGTGTCCGCGTACGGATTAGGATGAGGGTACGGCGGAGGCTAAGGTGTGGGGCTGCCGGTGGGTTTCCGTTCCGGGCTAGGGTTAGGTTTAGGGAACGGCAAGGCTGAGGGCACAGGTGAGGGTGCGGACATGTGCTAGGGTCGGGGCACGTGCGGATGCGCGGGTCAGTGTCCGCGTACGGATTAGGATGAGGGTACGGCGGAGGCTAAGGTGTGGGGCTGCCGGTGGGTTTCCGTTCCGGGCTAGGGTTAGGGTTAGGGAACGGCAAGGCTGAGGGCACAGGTGAGGGTGCGGACACGTGCTAGGGTCGGGGCACGTGCGGACGCGCGGGTCAGTGTCCGCGTACGGATTAGGATGAGGGTACGGCGGAGGCTAAGGTGTGGGGCTACCGGTGGGTTTCCGTTCCGGGCTAGGGTTAGGGTTAGGGAACGGCAAGGCTGAGGGCACAGGTGAGGGTGCGGACACGTGCTAGGGTCGGGGCACGTGCGGACGCGCGGGTCAGAGTCTGCGTACGGATTAGGATGAGGGTACGGCGGAGGCTAAGGTGTGGGGCTGCCGGTGGGTTTCCGTTCCGGGCTAGGGTTAGGGTTAGGGAACGGCAAGGCTGAGGGCACAGGTGAGGGTGCGGACACGTGCTAGGGTCGGGGCACGTGCGGACGCGCGGGTCAGTGTCCGCGTACGGATTAGGATGAGGGTACGGCGGAGGCTAAGGTTTGGGGCTGCCGGTGGGTTTCCGTTCCGGGCTAGGGTTAGGGTTAGGGAACGGCAAGGCTGAGGGCACAGGTGAGGGTGCGGACACGTGCTAGGGTCGGGGCACGTGCGGACGCGCGTGTCTGTGTCCGCGTATGGATTAGGATGAGGGTACGGCGGAGGCTAAGGTGTGGGGCTGCCGGTGGGTTTCCGTTCCGGGCTAGGGTTAGGGTTAGGGAACGGCAAGGTTGAGGGCACAGGTGAGGGTGCGGACACGTGCTAGGGTCGGGGCACGTGCGGACGCGCGGGTCAGTGTCCGCGTATGGATTAGGATGAGGGTACGGCGGAGGCTAAGGTGTGGGGCTGCCGGTGGGTTTCCGTTCCGGGCTAGGGTTAGGTTTAGGGAACGGCAAGGCTGAGGGCACAGGTGAGGGTGCGGACACGTGCTAGGGTCGGGGCACGTGCGGACGCGCGGGTCACTGTCCGCGTACGGATTAGGATGAGGGTACGGCGGAGGCTAAGGTGTGGGGCTACCGGTGGGTTTCCGTTCCGGGCTAGGGTTAGGGTTAGGGAACGGCAAGGCTGAGGGCACAGGTGAGGGTGCGGACACGTGCTAGGGTCGGGGCACGTGCGGACGCGCGGGTCAGTGTCCGCGTACGGATTAGGATGAGGGTACGGCGGAGGCTAAGGTGTGGGGCTGCCGGTGGGTTTCCGTTCTGGGCTAGGGTTAGGGTTAGGGAACGGCAAGGCTGAGGGCACAGGTGAGGGTGCGGACCCGTGCTAGGGTCGGGGCACGTGCGGACGCGCGGGTCAGTGTCCGCGTACGGATTAGGATGAGGGTACGGCGGAGGCTAAGGTGTGGGGCTGCCGGTGGGTTTCCGTTCCGGGCTAGGGTTAGGGTTAGGGAACGGCAAGGCTGAGGGCACAGGTGAGGGTGCGGACACGTGCTAGGGTCGGGGCACGTGCGGACGCGCGGGTCAGTGTCCGCGTACGGATTAGTATGAGGGTACGGCGGAGGCTAAGGTGTGGGGCTGCCGGTGGGTTTCCGTTCCGGGCTAGGGTTAGGGTTAGGGAACGGCAAGGCTGAGGGCACAGGTGAGGGTGCGGACACGTGCTAGGGTCGGGGCACGTGCGGACGCGCGGGTCAGTGTCCGCGTACGGATTAGGTTGAGGGTACGGTGGAGGCTAAGGTGTGGGGCTGCCGGTGGGTTTCCGTTCCGGGCTAGGGTTAGGGTTAGGGAACGGCAAGGCTGAGGGCACAGGTGAGGGTGCGGACACGTGCTAGGGTCTGGGCACGTGAGGACGCGCGGGTCTGTGTCCGCGTACGGATTAGGATGAGGGTACGGCGGAGGCTAAGGTGTGGGGCTGCCGGTGGGTTTCCGTTCCGGGCTAGGGTTAGGGTTAGGGAACGGCAAGGCTGAGGGCAGAAGTGAGGGTGCGGACACGTGCTAGGGTCGGGGCACGTGCGGACGCGCGGGTCAGTGTCCGCGTACGGATTAGGATGAGGGTACGGCGGAGGCTAAGGTGTGGGGCTGCCGGTGGGTTTCCGTTCCGGGCTAGGGTTAGGGTTAGGGAACGGCAAGGCTGAGGGCACAGGCGAGGGTGTGGACACGTGCTAGGGTCGTGCCACGTGCGGACGCGCCGGTCAGTGTCCGCGTACGGATTAGGATGAGGGTACGGCGGAGGCTAAGGTGTGGGGCTGCCGGTGGGTTTCCGTTCCGGGCTAGGGTTAGGGTTAGGGAACGGCAAGGCTGAGGGCACAGGCGAGGGTGCGGACACGTGCTAGGGTCGGGGCACGTGCGGACGCGCGAGTCAGTGTCCGCGTACGGATTAGGATGAGGGTACGGCGGAGGCCAAGGTGTGGGGCTGCCGGTGGGTTTCCGTTCCGGGCTAGGGCTAGGGTTTGGGAACGGCAAGGCTGAGGGCACAGGTGAGGGTGCGGACACGTGCTAGGGTCAGGGCACGTGCGGACGCGCGGGTCAGTGTCCGCGTACGGATTAGGATGAGGGTACGGCGGAGGCTAAGGTGTGGGGCTGCCGGTGGGTTTCCGTTCCGGGCTAGGGTTAGGGTTAGGGAACGGCAAGGCTGAGGGCACAGGTGAGGGTGCGGACACGTGCTAGGGTCGGGGCACGTGCGGACGCGCGGGTCTGTGTCCGCGTACGGATTAGGATGAGGGTACGGCGGAGGCTAAGGTGTGGGGCTGCCGGTGGGTTTCCGTTCCGGGCTAGGGTTAGGGTTAGGGAACGGCAAGGCTGAGGGCACAGGTGAGGGTGCGGACACGTGCTAGGGTCGGGGCACGTGCGGACGCGCGGGTCAGTGTCCGCGTACGGATTAGGATGAGGGTACGGCGGAGGCTAAGGTGTGGGGCTGCCGGTGGGTTTCCGTTCCGGGCTAGGGTTAGGGTTAGGGAACGGCAAGGCTGAGGGCACAGGTGAGGGTGCGGACACGTCCTAGGGTCGGGGCACGTGCGGACGCGCGGGTCAGTGTCCGCGTACGGATTAGGATGAGGGTACGGCGGAGGCTAAGGTGTGGGGCTGCCGGTGGGTTTCCGTTCCGGGCTAGGGTTAGGGTTAGGGAACGGCAAGGCTGAGGGCACAGGTGAGGGTGCGGACACGTGCTAGGGTCGGGGCACGTGCGGACGCGCGGGTCAGTGTCCGCGTACGGATTAGGATGAGGGTACCGCGGAGGCTAAGGTGTGGGGCTGCCGGTGGGTTTCCGTTCCGGGCTAGGGTTAGGGTTAGGGAACGGCAAGGCTGAGGGCACAGGTGAGGGTGCGGACACGTGCTAGGGTCGGGGCACGTGCGGACGCGCGGGTCAGTGTCCGCGTACGGATTAGGATGAGGGTACGGTGGAGGCTAAGGTGTGGGGCTACCGGTTGGTTTCCGTTCCGGGCTAGGGTTAGGGTTAGGGAACGGCAAGGCTGAGGGCACAGGTGAGGGTGCGGACACGTGCTAGGGTCGGGGCACGTGCGGACGCGCGGGTCAGTGTCCGCGTACGGATTAGGATGAGGGTACGGCGGAGGCTAAGGTGTGGGGCTGCCGGTGGGTTTCCGTTCCGGGCTAGGGTTAGGTTTAGGGAACGGCAAGGCTGAGGGCACAGGTGAGGGTGCGGACATGTGCTAGGGTCGGGGCACGTGCGGATGCGCGGGTCAGTGTCCGCGTACGGATTAGGATGAGGGTACGGCGGAGGCTAAGGTGTGGGGCTGCCGGTGGGTTTCCGTTCCGGGCTAGGGTTAGGGTTAGGGAACGGCAAGGCTGAGGGCACAGGTGAGGGTGCGGACACGTGCTAGGGTCGGGGCACGTGCGGACGCGCGGGTCAGTGTCCGCGTACGGATTAGGATGAGGGTACGGCGGAGGCTAAGGTGTGGGGCTACCGGTGGGTTTCCGTTCCGGGCTAGGGTTAGGGTTAGGGAACGGCAAGGCTGAGGGCACAGGTGAGGGTGCGGACACGTGCTAGGGTCGGGGCACGTGCGGACGCGCGGGTCAGAGTCTGCGTACGGATTAGGATGAGGGTACGGCGGAGGCTAAGGTGTGGGGCTGCCGGTGGGTTTCCGTTCCGGGCTAGGGTTAGGGTTAGGGAACGGCAAGGCTGAGGGCACAGGTGAGGGTGCGGACACGTGCTAGGGTCGGGGCACGTGCGGACGCGCGGGTCAGTGTCCGCGTACGGATTAGGATGAGGGTACGGCGGAGGCTAAGGTGTGGGGCTGCCGGTGGGTTTCCGTTCCGGGCTAGGGTTAGGGTTAGGGAACGGCAAGGCTGAGGGCACAGGTGAGGGTGCGGACACGTGCTAGGGTCGGGGCACGTGCGGACGCGCGTGTCTGTGTCCGCGTACGGATTAGGATGAGGGTACGGCGGAGGCTAAGGTGTGGGGCTGCCGGTGGGTTTCCGTTCCGGGCTAGGGTTAGGGTTAGGGAACGGCAAGGTTGAGGGCACAGGTGAGGGTGCGGACACGTGCTAGGGTCGGGGCACGTGCGGACGCGCGGGTCAGTGTCCGCGTATGGATTAGGATGAGGGTACGGCGGAGGCTAAGGTGTGGGGCTGCCGGTGGGTTTCCGTTCCGGGCTAGGGTTAGGTTTAGGGAACGGCAAGGCTGAGGGCACAGGTGAGGGTGCGGACACGTGCTAGGGTCGGGGCACGTGCGGACGCGCGGGTCAGTGTCCGCGTACGGATTAGGATGAGGGTACGGCGGAGGCTAAGGTGTGGGGCTACCGGTGGGTTTCCGTTCCGGGCTAGGGTTAGGGATAGGGAACGGCAAGGCTGAGGGCACAGGTGAGGGTGCGGACACGTGCTAGGGTCGGGGCACGTGCGGACGCGCGGGTCAGAGTCCGCGTACGGATTAGGATGAGGGTACGGCGGAGGCTAAGGTGTGGGGCTGCCGGTGGGTTTCCGTTCCGGGCTAGGGTTAGGGTTAGGGAACGGCAAGGCTGAGGCCACAGGTGAGGGTGCGGACACGTGCTAGGGTCGGGGCACGTGCGGACGCGCGGGTCAGTGTCCGCGTACGGATTAGGATGAGCGTACGGCGGAGGCTAAGGTGTGGGGCTGCCGGTGGGTTTCCGTTCCGGGCTAGGGTTAGGGTTAGGGAACGGCCAGGCTGAGGGCACAGGTGAGGGTGCGGACACGTGCTCGGGTCGGGGCACGTGCGGACGCGCGGGTCAGTGTCCGCGTACGGATTAGGATGAGGGTACGGCGGAGGCCAAGGTGTGGGGCTGCCGGTGGGTTTCCGTTCCGGGCTAGGGCTAGGGTTTGGGAACGGCAAGGCTGAGGGCACAGGTGAGGGTGCGGACACGTGCTAGGGTCGGGGCACGTGCGGACGCGCGGGTCAGTGTCCGCGTACGGATTAGGATGAGGGTACGGCAGAGGCTAAGGTGTGGGGCTGCCGGTGGGTTTCCGTTCCGGGCTAGGGTTAGGGTTAGGGAACGGCAAGGCTGAGGGCACAGGTGAGGGTGCGGAGACGTGATAGGGTCGGGGCACGTGCGGACGCGCGGGTCAGTGTCCGCGTATGGATTAGGATGAGGGTACGGCGGAGGCTAAGGTGTGGGGCTGCCGGTGGGTTTCCGTTCCGGGCTAGGGTTAGGGTTAGGGAACGGCAAGGCTGAGGGCACAGGTGAGGGTGCGGACATGTGCTAGGGCCGGGGCACGTGCGGACGCGCGGGTCTGTGTCCGCGTACGGATGAGGATGAGGGTACGGCGGAGGCTAAGGTGTGGGGCTGCCGGTGGGTTTCCTTTCCGGGCTAGGGTTAGGGTTAGGGAACGGCAAGGCTGAGGGCACAGGTGAGGGTGCGGACACGTGCTAGGATCGGGGCACGTGCGGACGCGCGGGTCAGTGTCCGCGTACGGATTAGGATGAGGGTACGGCGGAGGCTAAGGTGTGGGGCTGCCGGTGGGTTTCCGTTCCGGGCTAGGGTTAGGGTTAGGGAACGGCAAGGCTGAGGGCACAGGTGAGGGTGCGGACACGTGCTAGGGTCGGGGCACGTGCGGACGCGCGGGTCAGTGTCCGCGTACGGATTAGGATGAGGGTACGACGGAGGCTAAGGTGTGGGGCTGCCGGTGGGTTTCCGTTCCGGGCTAGGGTTAGGGTTAGGGAACGGCAAGGCTGAGGGCACAGGTGAGGGGGCGGACACGTGCTAGGGTTGGGGCACGTGCGGATGCGCAGGTCAGTGTCCGCGTACGGATTAGGATGAGGGTACGGAGGGGGCTAAGGTGTGGGGCTGCCAGTGGGTTTCCCTTCCGGGCTAGGGTTAGGGTTAGGGAACGGCAAGGCTGAGGGCACAGGTGAGGGTGCGGACACGTGCTAGGGTTGGGGCACGTGCGGACGCGCGGGTAAGTGTCCGCGTACGGATTAGCATGAGGGCACGGCGGGGGCTAAGGTGTGGGGCTGCCGGTGGGTTTCCGTTCCGGGCTAGGGTTAGGGTTAGGGAACGGTAAGGCTGAGGGCACAGGTGAGGGTGCGGACACGTGCTAGGGTCGGGGCACGTGCGGACGCGCGGGTCAGTGTCCGCGTACGGATTAGGATGAGGGTACGGTGGAGGCTAAGGTGTGGGGCTGCCGGTGGGTTTCCCTTCCGGGCTAGGGTTAGGGTTAGGGAACGGCAAGGCTGAGGGCACAGGTGAGGGTGCGGACACGTGCTAGGGTCGGGGCACGTGCGGACACGCGGGTCAGTGTCCGCGTACGGATTAGGATGAGGGTACGGCGGAGGCTAAGGTGTGGGGCTGCCGGTGGGTTTCCCTTCCGTGCTAGGGTTAGGGTTAGGGAACGGCAAGGCTGAGGGCACAGGTGAGGGTGCGGAGACGTGATAGGGTCGGGGCACGTGCGGACGCGCGTGTCAGTGTCCGCGTACGGATTAGGATGTGGGTACGGCGGAGGCTAAGGTGTGGGGCTGCCGGTGGGTTTCCGTTCCGGGCTAGGGTTAGGGTTAGGGAACGGCAAGGCTGAGGGCACAGGTGAGGGTGCGGACACGTGCTAGGGTCGGGGCACGTGCGGACGCGCGGGTGAGTGTCCGCGTACGGATTAGGATGAGGGTACGGCGGAGGCTAAGGTGTGGGGCTGCCGGTGGGTTTCCATTCCGGGCTAGGGTTAGGGTTAGGGAACGGCAAGGCTGAGGGCACAGGTGAGGGTGCGGACACGTGCTAGGGTCGGGGCACGTGCGGACGCGCGGGTCAGTGTCCCCGTACGGATTAGGATGAGGGTACGGTGGAGGCTAAGGTGTGGGGCTGCCGGTGGGTTTCCGTTCCGGGCTAGGGTTAGGGTTAGGGAACGGCAAGGCTGAGGGCACAGGTGAGGTTGCGGACACGTGCTAGTGTCTGGGCACGTGCGGACGCGCGGGTCTGTGTCCGCGTACGGATTAGGATGAGGGTACGGCGGAGGCTAAGGTGTGGGGCTGCCGGTGGGTTTCCGTTACGGGCTAGGGTTAGGGTTAGGGAACGGCAAGGCTGAGGGCACAAGTGAGGGTGCGGACACGTGCTAGGGTCGGGGCACGTGCGGACGCGCGGGTCAGTGTCCGCGTACGGATTAGGATGAGGGTACGGCGGAGGCTAAGGTGTGGGGCTGCCGGTGGGTTTCCGTTCCGGGCTAGGGTTAGGGTTAGGGAACGGCAAGGCTGAGGGCACAGGCGAGGGTGTGGACACGTGCTAGGGTCGTGCCACGTGCGGACGCGCCGGTCAGTGTCCGCGTACGGATTAGGATGAGGGTACGGCGGAGGCTAAGGTGTGGGGCTGCCGGTGGGTTTCCGTTCCGGGCTAGGGTTAGGGTTAGGGAACGGCAAGGCTGAGGGCACAGGCGAGGGTGCGGACACGTGCTAGGGTCGGGGCACGTGCGGACGCGCGGGTCAGTGTCCGCGTACGGATTAGGATGAGGGTACGGCGGAGGCCAAGGTGTGGGGCTGCCGGTGGGTTTCCGTTCCGGGCTAGGGCTAGGGTTTGGGAACGGCAAGGCTGAGGGCACAGGTGAGGGTGCGGACACGTGCTAGGGTCAGGGCACGTGCGGACGCGCGGGTCAGTGTCCGCGTACGGATTAGGATGAGGGTACGGCGGAGGCTAAGGTGTGGGGCTGCCGGTGGGTTTCCGTTCCGGGCTAGGGTTAGGGTTAGGGAACGGCAAGGCTGAGGGCACAGGTGAGGGTGCGGACACGTGCTAGGGTCGGGGCACATGCGGACGCGCGGGTCTGTGTCCGCGTACGGATTAGGATGAGGGTACGGCGGAGGCTAAGGTGTGGGGCTGCCGGTGGGTTTCCGTTCCGGGCTAGGGTTAGGGTTAGGGAACGGCAAGGCTGAGGGCACAGGTGAGGGTGCGGACACGTGCTAGGGTCGGGGCACGTGCGGACGCGAGGGTCAGTGTCCGCGTACGGATTAGGATGAGGCTACGGCGGAGGCTAAGGTGTGGGGCTGCCGGTGGGTTTCCGTTCCGGGCTAGGGTTAGGGTTAGGGAACGGCAAGGCTGAGGGCACAGGTGAGGGTGCGGACACGTCCTAGGGTCGGGGCACGTGCGGACGCGCGGGTCAGTGTCCGCGTACGGATTAGGATGAGGGTACGGCGGAGGCTAAGGTGTGGGGCTGCCAGTGGGTTTCCCTTCCGGGCTAGGGTTAGGGTTAGGGAATGGCAAGGCTGAGGGCACAGGTGAGGGTGCGGACACGTGCTAGGGTCGGGGCACGTGCGGACGCGCGGGTCAGTGTCCGCGTACGGATTAGCATGAGGGCACGGCGGGGGCTAAGGTGTGGGGCTGCCGGTGGGTTTCCGTTCCGGGCTAGGGTAAGGGTTAGGGAACGGTAAGGCTGAGGGCACAGGTGAGGGTGCGGACACGTGCTAGGGTCGGGGCACGTGCGGACGCGCGGGTCAGTGTCCGCGTACGGATTAGGATGAGGGTACGGCGGAGGCTAAGGTGTGGGGCTGCCGGTGGGTTTCCCTTCCGGGCTAGGGTTAGGGTTAGGGAACGGCAAGGCTGAGGGCACAGGTGAGGGTGCGGACACGTGCTAGGGTCGGGGCACGTGCGGACGCGCGGGTCAGTGTCCGCGTACGGATTAGGATGAGGGTACGGCGGAGGCTAAGGTGTGGGGCTGCCGGTGGGTTTCCCTTCCGTGTTAGGGTTAGGGTTAGGGAACGGCAAGGCTGAGGGCACAGGTGAGGGTGCGGAGACGTGATAGGGTCGGGGCACGTGCGGACGCGCGGGTCAGTGTCCGCGTACGGATTAGGATGTGGGTACGGCGGAGGCTAAGGTGTGGGGCTGCCGGTGGGTTTCCGTTCCGGGCTAGGGTTAGGGTTAGGGAACGGCAAGGCTGAGGGCACAGGTGAGGGTGCGGACACGTGCTAGGGTCGGGGCACGTGCGGACCCGCGGGTCAGTGTCCGCCTACGGATTAGGATGAGGGTACAGCGGAGGCTAAGGTGTGGGGCTGCCGGTGGGTTTCCGTTCCGGGCTAGGGTTAGGGTTAGGGAACGGCAAGGCTGAGGGCACAGGCGAGGGTGCGGACACGTGCTAGGGTCGGGGCACGTGCGGACGCGCGGGTCAGTGTCCGCGTACGGATTAGGATGAGGGTACGGCGGAGGCTAAGGTGTGGGGCTGCCGGTGGGTTTCCGTTCCGGGCTAGGGTTAGGGTTAGGGAACGGCAAGGCTGAGGGCACAGGCGAGGGTGCGGACACGTGCTAGGGTCGGGGCACGTGCGGACGCGCGGGTCAGTGTCCGCGTACGGATTAGGATGAGGGTACGGCGGAGGCCAAGGTGTGGGGCTGCCGGTGGGTTTCCGTTCCGGGCTAGGGCTAGGGTTTGGGAACGGCAAGGCTGAGGGCACAGGTGAGGGTGCGGACACGTGCTAGGGTCAGGGCACGTGCGGACGCGCGGGCCAGTGTCCGCGTACGGATTAGGATGAGGGTACGGCGGAGGCTAAGGTGTGGGGCTGCCGGTGGGTTTCCGTTCCGGGCTAGGGTTAGGGTTAGGGAACGGCAAGGCTGAGGGCACAGGTGAGGGTGCGGACACGTGCTAGGGTCGGGGCACATGCGGACGCGCGGGTCTGTGTCCGCGTACGGATTAGGATGAGGGTAAGGCGGAGGCTAAGGTGTGGGGCTGCCGGTGGGTTTCCGTTCCGGGCTAGGGTTAGGGTTAGGGAACGGCAAGGCTGAGGGCACAGGTGAGGGTGCGGACACGTGCTAGGGTCGGGGCACGTGCGGACGCGCGGGTCAGTGTCCGCGTACGGATTAGGATGAGGCTACGGCGGAGGCTAAGGTGTGGGGCTGCCGGTGGGTTTCCGTTCCGGGCTAGGGTTAGGGTTAGGGAACGGCAAGGCTGAGGGCACAGGTGAGGGTGCGGACACGTCCTAGGGTCGGGGCACGTGCGGACGCGCGGGTCAGTGTCCGCGTACGGATTAGGATGAGGGTACGGCGGAGGCTAAGGTGTGGGGCTGCCAGTGGGTTTCCCTTCCGGGCTAGGGTTAGGGTTAGGGAATGGCAAGGCTGAGGGCACAGGTGAGGGTGCGGACACGTGCTAGGGTCGGGGCACGTGCGGACGCGCGGGTCAGTGTCCGCGTACGGATTAGCATGAGGGCACGGCGGGGGCTAAGGTGTGGGGCTGCCGGTGGGTTTCCGTTCCGGGCTAGGGTAAGGGTTAGGGAACGGTAAGGCTGAGGGCACAGGTGAGGGTGCGGACACGTGCTAGGGTCGGGGCACGTGCGGACGCGCGGGTCAGTGTCCGCGTACGGATTAGGATGAGGGTACGGCGGAGGCTAAGGTGTGGGGCTGCCGGTGGGTTTCCCTTCCGGGCTAGGGTTAGGGTTAGGGAACGGCAAGGCTGAGGGCACAGGTGAGGGTGCGGACACGTGCTAGGGTCGGGGCACGTGCGGACGCGCGGGTCAGTGTCCGCGTACGGATTAGGATGAGGGTACGGCGGAGGCTAAGGTGTGGGGCTGCCGGTGGGTTTCCCTTCCGTGTTAGGGTTAGGGTTAGGGAACGGCAAGGCTGAGGGCACAGGTGAGGGTGCGGAGACGTGATAGGGTCGGGGCACGTGCGGACGCGCGGGTCAGTGTCCGCGTACGGATTAGGATGTGGGTACGGCGGAGGCTAAGGTGTGGGGCTGCCGGTGGGTTTCCGTTCCGGGCTAGGGTTAGGGTTAGGGAACGGCAAGGCTGAGGGCACAGGTGAGGGTGCGGACACGTGCTAGGGTCGGGGCACGTGCGGACGCGCGGGTCAGTGTCCGCCTACGGATTAGGATGAGGGTACGGCGGAGGCTAAGGTGTGGGGCTGCCGGTGGGTTTCCATTCCGGGCTAGGGTTAGGGTTAGGGAACGGCAAGGCTGAGGGCACAGGTGAGGGTGCGGACACGTGCTAGGGTCGGGGCACGTGCGGACGCGCGGGTCAGTGTCCGCGTACGGATTAGGATAAGGGTACGGCGGAGGCTAAGGTGTGGGGCTGCCGGTGGGTTTCCGTTCCGGGCTAGGGTTAGGGTTAGGGAACGGCAAGGCTGAGGGCACAGGTGAGGGTGCGGACACGTGCTAGGGTCTGGGCACGTGCGGACGCGCGGGTCTGTGTCCGCGTACGGATTAGGATGAGGGTACGGCGGAGGCTAAGGTGTGGGGCTGCCGGTGGGTTTCCGTTCCGGGCTAGGGTGAGGGTTAGGGAACGGCAAGGCTGAGGGCACAAGTGAGGGTGCGGACACGTGCTAGGGTCGGGGCACGTGCGGACGCGCGGGTCAGTGTCCGCGTACGGATTAGGATGAGGGTACGGCGGAGGCTAAGGTGTGGGGCTGCCGGTGGGTTTCCGTTCCGGGCTAGGGTTAGGGTTAGGGAACGGCAAGGCTGAGGGCACAGGCGAGGGTGCGGACACGTGCTAGGGTCGTGCCACGTGCGGACGCGCGGGTCAGTGTCCGCGTACGGATTAGGATGAGGGTACGGCAGAGGCTAAGGTGTGGGGCTGCCGGTGGGTTTCCGTTCCGGGCTAGGGTTAGGGTTAGGGAACGGCAAGTCTGAGGGCACAGGCGAGGCTGCGGACACGTGCTAGGGTCGGGGCACGTGCGGACGCGCGGGTCAGTGTCCGCGTACGGATTAGGGTGAGGGTACGGCGGAGGCCAAGGTGTGGGGCTGCCGGTGGGTTTCCGTTCCGGGCTAGGGCTAGGGTTTGGGAACGGCAAGGCTGAGGGCACAGGTGAGGGTGCGGACACGTGCTAGGGTCGGGGCACGTGCGGACGCGCGGGTCAGTGTCCGCGTACGGATTAGGATGAGGGTACGGCGGAGGCTAAGGTGTGGGGCTGCCGGTGGGTTTCCGTTCCGGGCTAGGGTTAGGGTTAGGGAACGGCAAGGCTGAGGGCACAGGTGAGGGTGCGGAGACGTGATAGGGTCGGGGCACGTGCGGACGCGCGGGTCAGTGTCCGCGTACGGATTAGGATGAGGGTACGGCAGAGGCTAAGGTGTGGGGCTGCCGGTGGGTTTCCGTTCCGGGCTAGGGTTAGGGTTAGGGAACGGCAAGGCTGAGGGCACAGGTGAGGGTGCGGACACGTGCTAGGGTCGGGGCACGTGCGGACGCGCGGGTCAGTGTCCGCGTACGGATTAGGATGAGGGTACGGCGGAGGCTAAGGTGTGGGGCTGCCGGTGGGTTTCCGTTCCGGGCTAGGGTTAGGGTTAGGGAACGGCAAGGCTGAGGGCACAGGTGAGGGTGCGGACACGTCCTAGGGTTGGGGCACGTGCGGACGTGCGGGTCAGTGTCCGCGTACGGATTAGGATGAGGGTACGGCGGAGGCTAAGGTGTGGGGCTGCCGGTGGGTTTCCGTTCCGGGCTAGGGTTAGGGTTAGGGAACGGCAAGGCTGAGGGCACAGGTGAGGGTGCGGAGACACGTACTAGGGTCGGGGCACGTGCGGACGCGCGGGTCAGTGTCCGCGTACGGATTAGGATGAGGGTACGGCAGAGGCTAAGGTGTGGGGCTGCCGGTGGGTTTCCGTTCCGGGCTAGGGTTAGGGTTAGGGAACGGCAAGGCTGAGGGCACAGGTGAGGGTGCGGACACGTGCTAGGGTCGGGGCACGTGCGGACGCGCGGGTCAGTGTCCGCGTACGGATTAGGATGAGGGTACGGCGGAGGCTAAGGTGTGGGGCTGCCGGTGGGTTTCCGTTCCGGGCTAGGGTTAGGGTTAGGGAACGGCAAGGCTGAGGGCACAGGTGAGGGTGCGGACACGTGCTAGGGTCGGGGCACGTGCGGACGCACGGGTCAGTGTCCGCGTACGGATTAGGATGAGGGTACGGCGGAGGCTAAGGTGTGGGGCTGCCGGTGGGTTTCCGTTCCGGGCTAGGGTTAGGGTTAGGGAACGGCAAGGCTGAGGCCACAGGTGAGGGTGCGGACACGTGCTAGGGTCGGGGCACTTGCGGACGCGCGGGTCAGTGTCCGCGTACGGATTAGGATGAGGGTACGGCGGAGGCTAAGGTGTGGGGCTGCCGGTGGGTTTCCGTTCCGGGCTAGGGTTAGGGTTAGGGAACGGCAAGGCTGAGGGCACAGGTGAGGGTGCGGACACGTGCTAGGGTCGGGGCACGTGCGGACGCGCGGGTCAGTGTCCGCGTACGGATTAGGATGAGGGTACGGCGGAGGCTAAGGTGTGGGGCTGCCGGTGGGTTTCCATTCCGGGCTAGGGTTAGGGATAGGGAATGGCAAGGCTGAGGGCACAGGTGAGGGTGCGGACACGTGCTAGGGTCGGGGCACGTGCGGACGCGCGGGTCTGTGTCCGCGTACGGATTAGGATGAGGGTACGGCGGAGGCTAAGGTGTGGGGCTGCCGGTGGGTTTCCGTTCCGGGCTAGGGTTAGGGTTAGGGAACGGCAAGGTTGAGGGCACAGGTGAGGGTGCGGACACGTGCTAGGGTCGGGGCACGTGCGGACGCGCGGGTCAGTGTCCGCGTACGGATTAGGATGAGGGTACGGTGGAGGCTAAGGTGTGGGGCTGCCGGTGGGTTTCCGTTCCGGGCTAGGGTTAGGGTTAGGGAACGGCAAGGCTGAGGGCACAGGTGAGGGTGCGGACACGTGCTAGGGTCGGGGCACGTGCGGACGCGCGGGTCAGTGTCCGCGTACGGATTAGGATGAGGGTACGGCGGAGGCTAAGGTGTGGGGCTGCCGGTGGGTTTCCGTTCCGGGCTAGGGTTAGGGTTAGGGAACGGCAAGGCTGAGGGCACAGGTGAGGGTGCGGACACGTGCTAGGGTCGGGGCACGTGCGGACGCGCGGGTCAGTGTCCGCGTACGGATTAGGATGAGGGTACCGCGGAGGCTAAGGTGTGGGGCTTCCGGTGGGTTTCCGTTCCGGGCTAGGGTTAGGGTTAGGGAACGGCAAGGCTGAGGGCACAGGTGAGGGTGCGGACACGTGCTAGGGTCGGGGCACGTGCGGACGCGTGGGTCAGTGTCCGCG
This sequence comes from Hyperoodon ampullatus, assembly GCF_949752795.1. NCBI lineage: Eukaryota > Metazoa > Chordata > Mammalia > Artiodactyla > Ziphiidae > Hyperoodon > Hyperoodon ampullatus. Next base: position 54,732 of record NC_136929.1, on the reverse strand, counting down.
TACGGATTAGAATGAGGGTACGGCGGAGGCTAAGGTGTGGGGCTACCGGTGGGTTTCCGTTCCGGGCTAGGGTTAGGGTTAGGGAAGGGCAAGGCTGAGGGCACAGGTGAGGGTGCGGACACGTGCTAGGGTCGGGGCACGTGCGGACGCGCGGGTCAGTGTCCGCGTACGGATTAGGATGAGGGTACGGCGGAGGCTAAGGTGTGGGGCTGCCGGTGGGTTTCCGTTCCGGGCTAGGGTTAGGTTTAGGGAACGGCAAGGCTGAGGGCACAGGTGAGGGTGCGGACATGTGCTAGGGTCGGGGCACGTGCGGATGCGCGGGTCAGTGTCCGCGTACGGATTAGGATGAGGGTACGGCGGAGGCTAAGGTGTGGGGCTGCCGGTGGGTTTCCGTTCCGGGCTAGGGTTAGGGTTAGGGAACGGTAAGGCTGAGGGCACAGGTGAGGGTGCGGACACGTGCTAGGGTCGGGGCACGTGCGGACGCGCGGGTCAGTGTCCGCGTACGGATTAGGATGAGGGTACGGCGGAGGCTAAGGTGTGGGGCTGCCGGTGGGTTTCCGTTCCGGGCTAGGGTTAGGGTTAGGGAACGGCAAGGCTGAGGGCACAGGTGAGGGTGCGGAGACGTGCTAGGGTCGGGGCACGTGCGGACGCGCGGGTCAGTGTCCGCGTACGGATTAGGATGAGGGTACGGCGGAGGCTAAAGTGTGGGGCTGCCGGTGGGTTTCCGTTCCGGGCTAGGGTTAGGGTTAGGGAACGGTAAGGCTGAGGGCACAGGTGAGGGTGCGGACACGTGCTAGGGTCGGGGCACGTGCGGACGCGCGGGTCAGTGTCCGCGTACGGATTAGGATGAGGGTACGGCGGAGGCTAAGGTGTGGGGCTGCCGGTGGGTTTCCGTTCCGGGCTAGGGTTAGGGTTAGGGAACGGCAAGGCTGAGGGCACAGGCGAGGGTGCGGACACGTGCTAGGGTCGGGGCACGTGCGGACGCGCGGGTCAGTGTCCGCGTACGGATTAGGATGAGGGTACGGCGGAGGCCAAGGTGTGGGGCTGCCGGTGGGTTTCCGTTCCGGGCTAGGGCTAGGGTTTGGGAACGGCAAGGCTGAGGGCACAGGTGAGGGTGCGGACACGTGCTAGGGTCGGGGCACGTGCGGACGCGCGGGTCAGTGTCCGCGTACGGATTAGGATGAGGGTACGGCGGAGGCTAAGGTGTGGGGCTGCCGGTGGGTTTCCGTTCCGGGCTAGGGTTAGGGTTAGGGAACGGCAAGGCTGAGGGCACAGGTGAGGGTGCGGAGACGTGATAGGGTCGGGGCACGTGCGGACGCGCGGGTCAGTGTCCGCGTACGGATTAGGATGAGGGTACGGCGGAGGCTAAGGTGTGGGGCTGCCGGTGGGTTTCCGTTCCGGGCTAGGGTTAGGGTTAGGGAACGGCAAGGCTGAGGGCACAGGTGAGGGGGCGGACACGTGCTAGGGTCGGGGCACGTGCGGATGCGCGGGTCAGTGTCCGCGTACGGATTAGGATGAGGGTACGGAGGGGGCTAAGGTGTGGGGCTGCCAGTGGGTTTCCCTTCCGGCCTAGGGTTAGGGTTAGGGAACGGCAAGGCTGAGGGCACAGGTGAGGGTGCGGACACGTGCTAGGGTCGGGGCACGTGCGGACGCGCTGGTCAGTGTCCGCGTACGGATTAGCATGAGGGCACGGCGGGGGCTAAGGTGTGGGGCTGCCGGTGGGTTTCCGTTCCGGGCTAGGGTTAGGGTTAGGGAACGGTAAGGCTGAGGGCACAGGTGAGGGTGCGGACACGTGCTAGGGTCGGGGCACGTGCGGACGCGCGGGTCAGTGTCCGCGTACGGATTAGGATGAGGGTACGGCGGAGGCTAAGGTGTGGGGCTGCCGGTGGGTTTCCCTTCCGGGCTAGGGTTAGGGTTAGGGAACGGCAAGGCTGAGGGCACAGGTGAGGGTGCGGACACGTGCTAGGGTCGGGGCACGTGCGGACGCGCGGGTCAGTGTCCGCGTACGGATTAGGATGAGGGTACGGCGGAGGCTAAGGTGTGGGGCTGCCGGTGGGTTTCCCTTCCGTGCTAGGGTTAGGGTTAGGGAACGGCAAGGCTGAGGGCACAGGTGAGGGTGCGGAGACGTGATAGGGTCGGGGCACGTGCGGACGCGCGGGTCAGTGTCCGCGTACGGATTAGGATGTGGGTACGGCGGAGGCTAAGGTGTGGGGCTGCCGGTGGGTTTCCGTTCCGGGCTAGGGTTAGGGTTAGGGAACGGCAAGGCTGAGGGCACAGGTGAGGGTGCGGACACGTGCTAGGGTCGGGGCACGTGCGGACGCGCGGGTCAGTGTCCGCGTACGGATTAGGATGAGGGTACGGCGGAGGCTAAGGTGTGGGGCTGCCGGTGGGTTTCCATTCCGGGCTAGGGTTAGGGTTAGGGAACGGCAAGGCTGAGGGCACAGGTGAGGGTGCGGACACGTGCTAGGGTCGGGGCACGTGCGGACGCGCGGGTCAGTGTCCGCGTACGGATTAGGATGAGGGTACGGCGGAGGCTAAGGTGTGGGGCTGCCGGTGGGTTTCCGTTCCGGGCTAGGGTTAGGGTTAGGGAACGGCAAGGCTGAGGGCACAGGTGAGGGTGCGGACACGTGCTAGGGTCTGGGCACGTGCGGACGCGCGGGTCTGTGTCCGCGTATGGATTAGGATGAGGGTACGGCGGAGGCTAAGGTGTGGGGCTGCCGGTGGGTTTCCGTTCGGGCTAGGGTTAGGGTTAGGGAACGGCAAGGCTGAGGGCTCAAGTGATGGTGCGGACACGTGCTAGGGTCGGGGCACGTGCGGACGCGCGGGTCAGTGTCCGCGTACGGATTAGGATGAGGGTACGGCGGAGGCTAAGGTGTGGGGCTGCCGGTGGGTTTCCGTTCCGGGCTAGGGTTAGGGTTAGGGAACGGCAAGGCTGAGGGCACAGGCGAGGGTGCGGACACGTGCTAGGGTCGTGCCACGTGCGGACGCGCGGGTCAGTGTCCGCGTACGGATTAGGATGAGGGTACGGCGGAGGCTAAGGTGTGGGGCTGCCGGTGGGTTTCCGTTCCGGGCTAGGGTTAGGGTTAGGGAACGGCAAGGCTGAGGGCACAGGCGAGGGTGCGGACACGTGCTAGGGTCGGGGCACGTGCGGACGCGCGGGTCAGTGTCCGCGTACGGATTAGGATGAGGGTACGGCGGAGGCCAAGGTGTGGGGCTGCCGGTGGGTTTCCGTTCCGGGCTAGGGCTAGGGTTTGGGAACGGCAAGGCTGAGGGCACAGGTGAGGGTGCGGACACGTGCTAGGGTCGGGGCACGTGCGGACGCGCGGGTCAGTGTCTGCGTACGGATTAGGATGAGGGTACGGCAGAGGCTAAGGTGTGGGGCTGCCGGTGGGTTTCCGTTCCGGGCTAGGGTTAGGGTTAGGGAACGGCAAGGCTGAGGGCACAGGTGAGGGTGCGGAGACGTGATAGGGTCGGGGCATGTGCGGACGCGCGGGTCAGTGTCCTCGTACGGATTAGGATGAGGGTACGGCAGAGGCTAAGGTGTGGGGCTGCCGGTGGGTTTCCGTTCCGGGCTAGGGTTAGGGTTAGGGAACGGCAAGGCTGAGGGCACAGGTGAGGGTGCGGACACGTGCTAGGGTCGGGGCACGTGCGGACGCGCGGGTCTGTGTCCGCGTACGGATTAGGATGAGGGTACGGCGGAGGCTAAGGTGTGGGGCTGCCGGTGGGTTTCCGTTCCGGGCTAGGGTTAGGGTTAGGGAACGGCAAGGCTGAGGGCACAGGTGAGGGTGCGGACACGTGCTAGGGTCGGGGCACGTGCGGACGCACGGGTCAGTGTCCGCGTACGGATTAGGATGAGGGTACGGCGGAGGCTAAGGTGTGGGGCTGCCGGTGGGTTTCCGTTCCGGGCTAGGGTTAGGGTTAGGGTACGGCAAGGCTGAGGCCACAGGTGAGTGTGCGGACACGTGCTAGGGTCGGGGCACGTGCGGACGCGCGGGTCAGTGTCCGCGTACGGATTAGGATGAGGGTACGGCGGAGGCTAAGGTGTGGGGCTGCCGGTGGGTTTCCGTTCCGGGCTAGGGTTAGGGTTAGGGAACGGCAAGGCTGAGGGCACAGGTGAGGGTGCGGACACGTGCTAGGGTCGGGGCACGTGCGGACGCGCGGGTCTGTGTCCGCGTACGGATGAGGATGAGGGTACGGCGGAGGCTAAGGTGTGGGGCTGCCGGTGGGTTTCCTTTCCGGGCTAGGGTTAGGGTTAGGGAACGGCAAGGCTGAGGGCACAGGTGAGGGTGCGGAGACGTGCTAGGGTCGGGGCACGTGCGGACGCGGGGGTCAGTGTCCGCGTACGGATTAGGACGAGGGTACGGCAGAGGCTAAGGTGTGGGGCTGCCGGTGGGTTTCCGTTCCGGGCTAGGGTTAGGGTTAGGGAACGGCAAGGCTGAGGGCACAGGTGAGGGTGCGGACACGTGCTAGGGTCGGGGCACGTGCGGACGCGCGGGTCAGTGTCCGCGTACGGATTAGGATGAGGGTACGACGGAGGCTAAGGTGTGGGGCTGCCGGTGGGTTTCCGTTCCGGGCTAGGGTTAGGGTTAGGGAACGGCAAGGCTGAGGGCACAGGTGAGGGTGCGGACACGTGCTAGGGTCTGGGCACGTGCGGACGCGCGGGTCAGTGTCCGCGTACGGATTAGGATGAGGGTACGGCGGAGGCTAAGGTGTGGGGCTGCCGGTGGGTTTCCGTTCCGGGCTAGGGTTAGGGTTAGGGAACGGCAAGGCTGAGGGCACAGATGAGGGTGCGGACACGTGCTAGGGTCGGGGCACGTGCGGACGCGCGGGTCTGTGTCCGCGTACGGATTAGGATGAGGGTACCGCGGAGGCTAAGGTGTGGGGCTGCCGGTGGGTTTCCGTTCCGGGCTAGGGTTAGGGTTAGGGAACGGCAAGGCTGAGGGCACAGGTGAGGGTGCGGACACGTGCTAGGGTCGGGGCACGTGCGGACGCGCGGGTCAGTGTCCGCGTACGGATTAGGATGAGGGTACGGCGGAGGCTAAGGTGTGGGGCTACCGGTGGGTTTCCGTTCCGGGCTAGGGTTAGGGTTAGGGAACGGCAAGGCTGAGGGCACAGGTGAGGGTGCGGACACGTCCTAGGGTCGGGGCACGTGCGGACGCGCGGGTCAGTGTCCGCGTACGGATTAGGATGAGGGTACGGCGGAGGCTAAGGTGTGGGGCTGCCGGTGGGTTTCCGTTCCGGGCTAGGGTTAGGGTTAGGGAACAGCAAGGCTGAGGGCATAGGTGAGGGTGCGGACACGTGCTAGGGTGGGGGCACGTGCGGATGCGCGGGTCAGTGTCCGCGTACGGATTAGGATGAGGGTACCGCGGAGGCTAAGGTGTGGGGCTGCCGGTGGGTTTCCGTTCCGGGCTAGGGTTAGGGTTAGGGAACGGCAAGGCTGAGGGCACAGGTGAGGGTGCGGACACGTGCTAGGGTCGGGGCACGTGCGGACGCGCGGGTCAGTGTCCGCGTACGGATTAGGATGAGGGTACGGCGGAGGCTAAGGTGTGGGGCTGCCGGTGGGTTTCCGTTCCGGGCTAGGGTTAGGGTTAGGGAACGGCAAGGCTGAGGGCACAGGTGAGGGTGCGGAGACGTGCTAGGGTCGGGGCACGTGCGGACGCGCGGGTCAGTGTCCGCGTACGGATTAGGATGAGGGTACGGCGGAGGCTAAGGTGTGGGGCTGCCGGTGGGTTTCCGTTCCGGGCTAGGGTTAGGGTTAGGGAACGGCAAGGCTGAGGGCACAGGTGAGGGTGCGGACACGTGCTAGGGTGGGGGCACGTGCGGATGCGCGGGTAAGTGTCCGCGTACGGATTAGGATGAGGGTACGGCGGAGGCTAAGGTGTGGGGCTGCCGGTGGGTTTCCGTTCCGGGCTAGGGTTAGGGTTAGGGAACGGCAAGGCTGAGGGCACAGGTGAGGGTGCGGACACGTGCTAGGGTCGGGGCACGTGCGGACGCGCGGGTCAGTGTCCGCGTACGGATTAGGATGAGGGTACGGCGGAGGCTAAGGTGTGGGGCTGCCGGTGGGTTTCCGTCCTGGGATAGGGTTAGGGTTAGGGAACGGCAAGGCTGAGGGCACAGGTGAGGGTGCGGAGACGTGCTAGGGTCGGGGCACGTGCGGACGCGCGGGTCAGTGTCCGCGTACGGATTAGGATGAGGGTACGGCGGAGGCTAAGGTGTGGGGCTGCCGGTGGGTTTCCGTTCCGGGCTAGGGTTAGGGTTAGGGAACGGCAAGGCTGAGGGCACAGGTGAGGGTGCGGACACGTGCTAGGGTCGGGGCACGTGCGGACGCGCGGGTAAGTGTCCGCGTATGGATTAGGATGAGCGTACGGCGGAGGCTAAGGTGTGGGGCTGCCGGTGGGTTTCCGTTACGGGCTACGGTTAGGGGTATGGGACGGCAAGGCTGAGGGCACAGGTGAGGGTGCGGAGACGTGCTAGGGTCGGGGCACGTGCGGACGCGCGGGTCAGTGTCCGCGTACGGATTAGGATGAGGGTACGGCGGAGGCTAAGGTGTGGGGCTGCCCGTGGGTTTGCGTTCCGGGCTAGGGTTAGGGTTAGGGAACGGCAAGGCTGAGGACACAGGTGAGGGTGCGGACACATGCTAGGGTCGGGGCACGTGCGGACGCGCGGGTCAGTGTCCGCGTACGGATTACGATGAGGGTACGGCGGAGGCTAAGGTGTGGGGCTGACGGTGGGTTTCCGTTCCGGGCTAGGGTTAGGGTTAGGGAACGGCAAGGCTGAGGGCACAGGTGAGGGTGCGGACACATGCTAGGGTCGGGGCACGTGCGGACGCGCGGGTCAGTGTCCGCGTACGGATTATGATGAGGGTACGGCGGAGGCTAAGGTGTGGGGCTGCCGGTGGGTTTCCGTTCCGGGCTAGGGTTAGGGTTAGGGAACGGCAAGGCTGAGGGCACAGGTGAGGGTGCGGACACGTGCTAGTGTCGGGGCACGTGCGGACGTGCGGGTCAGTGTCCGCGTACGGATTAGGATGAGCGTACGGCGGAGGCTAAGGTGTGGGGCTGCCGGTGGGTTTCCGTTCCGGGCTAGGGTTAGGGTTAGGGAACGGCAAGGCTGAGGGCACAGGTGAGGGTGCGGACACGTGCTAGGGTCGGGGCACGTGCGGACGCGCGGGTCAGTGTCCGCGTACGGATTAGGATGAGGGTACGGCGGAGGCTAAGGTGTGGGGCTGCCGGTGGGTTTCCGTTCCGGGCTAGGGTTAGGGTTAGGGAACGGCAAGGCTGAGGGCACAGGTGAGGGTGCGGACACGTGCTAGGGTCGGGGCACGTGCGGACGCACGGGTCAGTGTCCGCGTACGGATTAGGATGAGGGTACGGCGGAGGCTAAGGTGTGGGGCTGCCGGTGGGTTTCCGTTCCGGGCTAGGGTTAGGGTTAGGGAACGGCAAGGCTGAGGCCACAGGTGAGGGTGCGGACACGTGCTAGGGTCGGGGCACTTGCGGACGCGCGGGTCAGTGTCCGCGTACGGATTAGGATGAGGGTACGGCGGAGGCTAAGGTGTGGGGCTGCCGGTGGGTTTCCGTTCCGGGCTAGGGTTAGGGTTAGGGAACGGCAAGGCTGAGGGCACAGGTGAGGGTGCGGACACGTGCTAGGGTCGGGGCACGTGCGGACGCGCGGGTCAGTGTCCGCGTACGGATTAGGATGAGGGTACGGCGGAGGCTAAGGTGTGGGGCTGCCGGTGGGTTTCCATTCCGGGCTAGGGTTAGGGATAGGGAACGGCAAGGCTGAGGGCACAGGTGAGGGTGCGGACACGTGCTAGGGTCGGGGCACGTGCGGACGCGCGGGTCTGTGTCCGCGTACGGATTAGGATGAGGGTACGGCGGAGGCTAAGGTGTGGGGCTGCCGGTGGGTTTCCGTTCCGGGCTAGGGTTAGGGTTAGGGAACGGCAAGGTTGAGGGCACAGGTGAGGGTGCGGACACGTGCTAGGGTCGGGGCACGTGCGGACGCGCGGGTCAGTGTCCGCGTACGGATTAGGATGAGGGTACGGTGGAGGCTAAGGTGTGGGGCTGCCGGTGGGTTTCCGTTCCGGGCTAGGGTTAGGGTTAGGGAACGGCAAGGCTGAGGGCACAGGTGAGGGTGCGGACACGTGCTAGGGTCGGGGCACGTGCGGACGCGCGGGTCAGTGTCCGCGTACGGATTAGGATGAGGGTACGGCGGAGGCTAAGGTGTGGGGCTGCCGGTGGGTTTCCGTTCCGGGCTAGGGTTAGGGTTAGGGAACGGCAAGGCTGAGGGCACAGGTGAGGGTGCGGACACGTGCTAGGGTCGGGGCACGTGCGGACGCGCGGGTCAGTGTCCGCGTACGGATTAGGATGAGGGTACCGCGGAGGCTAAGGTGTGGGGCTTCCGGTGGGTTTCCGTTCCGGGCTAGGGTTAGGGTTAGGGAACGGCAAGGCTGAGGGCACAGGTGAGGGTGCGGACACGTGCTAGGGTCGGGGCACGTGCGGACGCGTGGGTCAGTGTCCGCGTACGGATTAGGATGAGGGTACGGCGGAGGCTAAGGTGTGGGGCTACCGGTGGGTTTCCGTTCCGGGCTAGGGTTAGGGTTAGGGAAGGGCAAGGCTGAGGGCACAGGTGAGGGTGCGGACACGTGCTAGGGTCGGGGCACGTGCGGACGCGCGGGTCAGTGTCCGCGTACGGATTAGGATGAGGGTACGGCGGAGGCTAAGGTGTGGGGCTGCCGGTGGGTTTCCGTTCCGGGCTAGGGTTAGGTTTAGGGAACGGCAAGGCTGAGGGCACAGGTGAGGGTGCGGACATGTGCTAGGGTCGGGGCACGTGCGGATGCGCGGGTCAGTGTCCGCGTACGGATTAGGATGAGGGTACGGCGGAGGCTAAGGTGTGGGGCTGCCGGTGGGTTTCCGTTCCGGGCTAGGGTTAGGGTTAGGGAACGGTAAGGCTGAGGGCACAGGTGAGGGTGCGGACACGTGCTAGGGTCGGGGCACGTGCGGACGCGCGGGTCAGTGTCCGCGTACGGATTAGGATGAGGGTACGGCGGAGGCTAAGGTGTGGGGCTGCCGGTGGGTTTCCGTTCCGGGCTAGGGTTAGGGTTAGGGAACGGCAAGGCTGAGGGCACAGGTGAGGGTGCGGAGACGTGCTAGGGTCGGGGCACGTGCGGACGCGCGGGTCAGTGTCCGCGTACGGATTAGGATGAGGGTACGGCGGAGGCTAAAGTGTGGGGCTGCCGGTGGGTTTCCGTTCCGGGCTAGGGTTAGGTTAGGGAACGGCAAGGCTGAGGGCACAGGTGAGGGTGCGGACAAGTGCTAGGGTCTGGGCACGTGCGGACGCGCGGGTCTGTGTCCGCGTACGGATTAGGATGAGGGTACGGCGGAGGCTAAGGTGTGGGGCTGCCGGTGGGTTTCCGTTCCGGGCTAGGGTTAGGGTTAGGGAACGGCAAGGCTGAGGGCACAGGCGAGGGTGCGGACACGTGCTAGGGTCGGGGCACGTGCGGACGCGCGGGTCAGTGTCCGCGTACGGATTAGGATGAGGGTACGGCGGAGGCCAAGGTGTGGGGCTGCCGGTGGGTTTCCGTTCCGGGCTAGGGCTAGGGTTAGGGTTAGGGAACGGCAAGGCTGAGGGCACAGGTGAGGGTGCGGACACGTGCTAGGGTCGGGGCACGTGCGGACGCGCGGGTCAGTGTCCGCGTACGGATTAGGATGAGGGTACGGCGGAGGCTAAGGTGTGGGGCTGCCGGTGGGTTTCCGTTCCGGGCTAGGGTTAGGGTTAGGGAACGGCAAGGCTGAGGGCACAGGTGAGGGTGCGGAGACGTGCTAGGGTCGGGGCACGTGCGGACGCGCGGGTCAGTGTCCGCGTATGGATTAGGATGAGGGTACGGCGGAGGCTAAGGTGTGGGGCTGCCGGTGGGTTTCCGTTCCGGGCTAGGGTTAGGGTTAGGGAACGGCAAGGCTGAGGGCACAGGTGAGGGGGCGGACACGTGCTAGGGTCGGGGCACGTGCGGATGCGCGGGTCAGTGTCCGCGTACGGATTAGGATGAGGGTACGGAGGGGGCTAAGGTGTGGGGCTGCCAGTGGGTTTCCCTTCCGGCCTAGGGTTAGGGTTAGGGAACGGCAAGGCTGAGGGCACAGGTGAGGGTGCGGACACGTGCTAGGGTCGGGGCACGTGCGGACGCGCTGGTCAGTGTCCGCGTACGGATTAGCATGAGGGCACGGCGGGGGCTAAGGTGTGGGGCTGCCGGTGGGTTTCCGTTCCGGGCTAGGGTTAGGGTTAGGGAACGGTAAGGCTGAGGGCACAGGTGAGGGTGCGGACACGTGCTAGGGTCGGGGCACGTGCGGACGCGCGGGTCAGTGTCCGCGTACGGATTAGGATGAGGGTACGGCGGAGGCTAAGGTGTGGGGCTGCCGGTGGGTTTCCCTTCCGGGCTAGGGTTAGGGTTAGGGAACGGCAAGGCTGAGGGCACAGGTGAGGGTGCGGACACGTGCTAGGGTCGGGGCACGTGCGGACGCGCGGGTCAGTGTCCGCGTACGGATTAGGATGAGGGTACGGCGGAGGCTAAGGTGTGGGGCTGCCGGTGGGTTTCCCTTCCGTGCTAGGGTTAGGGTTAGGGAACGGCAAGGCTGAGGGCACAGGTGAGGGTGCGGAGACGTGATAGGGTCGGGGCACGTGCGGACGCGCGGGTCAGTGTCCGCGTACGGATTAGGATGTGGGTACGGCGGAGGCTAAGGTGTGGGGCTGCCGGTGGGTTTCCGTTCCGGGCTAGGGTTAGGGTTAGGGAACGGCAAGGCTGAGGGCACAGGTGAGGGTGCGGACACGTGCTAGGGTCGGGGCACGTGCGGACGCGCGGGTCAGTGTCCGCGTACGGATTAGGATGAGGGTACGGCGGAGGCTAAGGTGTGGGGCTGCCGGTGGGTTTCCATTCCGGGCTAGGGTTAGGGTTAGGGAACGGCAAGGCTGAGGGCACAGGTGAGGGTGCGGACACGTGCTAGGGTCGGGGCACGTGCGGACGCGCGGGTCAGTGTCCGCGTACGGATTAGGATGAGGGTACGGCGGAGGCTAAGGTGTGGGGCTGCCGGTGGGTTTCCGTTCCGGGCTAGGGTTAGGGTTAGGGAACGGCAAGGCTGAGGGCACAGGTGAGGGTGCGGACACGTGCTAGGGTCTGGGCACGTGCGGACGCGCGGGTCTGTGTCCGCGTATGGATTAGGATGAGGGTACGGCGGAGGCTAAGGTGTGGGGCTGCCGGTGGGTTTCCGTTCGGGCTAGGGTTATGGTTAGGGAACGGCAAGGCTGAGGGCTCAAGTGATGGTGCGGACACGTGCTAGGGTCGGGGCACGTGCGGACGCGCGGGTCAGTGTCCGCGTACGGATTAGGATGAGGGTACGGCGGAGGCTAAGGTGTGGGGCTGCCGGTGGGTTTCCGTTCCGGGCTAGGGTTAGGGTTAGGGAACGGCAAGGCTGAGGGCACAGGCGAGGGTGCGGACACGTGCTAGGGTCGTGCCACGTGCGGACGCGCGGGTCAGTGTCCGCGTACGGATTAGGATGAGGGTACGGCGGAGGCTAAGGTGTGGGGCTGCCGGTGGGTTTCCGTTCCGGGCTAGGGTTAGGGTTAGGGAACGGCAAGGCTGAGGGCACAGGCGAGGGTGCGGACACGTGCTAGGGTCGGGGCACGTGCGGACGCGCGGGTCAGTGTCCGCGTACGGATTAGGATGAGGGTACGGCGGAGGCCAAGGTGTGGGGCTGCCGGTGGGTTTCCGTTCCGGGCTAGGGCTAGGGTTTGGGAACGGCAAGGCTGAGGGCACAGGTGAGGGTGCGGACACGTGCTAGGGTCGGGGCACGTGCGGACGCGCGGGTCAGTGTCTGCGTACGGATTAGGATGAGGGTACGGCAGAGGCTAAGGTGTGGGGCTGCCGGTGGGTTTCCGTTCCGGGCTAGGGTTAGGGTTAGGGAACGGCAAGGCTGAGGGCACAGGTGAGGGTGCGGAGACGTGATAGGGTCGGGGCATGTGCGGACGCGCGGGTCAGTGTCCTCGTACGGATTAGGATGAGGGTACGGCAGAGGCTAAGGTGTGGGGCTGCCGGTGGGTTTCCGTTCCGGGCTAGGGTTAGGGTTAGGGAACGGCAAGGCTGAGGGCACAGGTGAGGGTGCGGACACGTGCTAGGGTCGGGGCACGTGCGGACGCGCGGGTCTGTGTCCGCGTACGGATTAGGATGAGGGTACGGCGGAGGCTAAGGTGTGGGGCTGCCGGTGGGTTTCCGTTCCGGGCTAGGGTTAGGGTTAGGGAACGGCAAGGCTGAGGGCACAGGTGAGGGTGCGGACACGTGCTAGGGTCGGGGCACGTGCGGACGCACGGGTCAGTGTCCGCGTACGGATTAGGATGAGGGTACGGCGGAGGCTAAGGTGTGGGGCTGCCGGTGGGTTTCCGTTCCGGGCTAGGGTTAGGGTTAGGGTACGGCAAGGCTGAGGCCACAGGTGAGTGTGCGGACACGTGCTAGGGTCGGGGCACGTGCGGACGCGCGGGTCAGTGTCCGCGTACGGATTAGGATGAGGGTACGGCGGAGGCTAAGGTGTGGGGCTGCCGGTGGGTTTCCGTTCCGGGCTAGGGTTAGGGTTAGGGAACGGCAAGGCTGAGGGCACAGGTGAGGGTGCGGACACGTGCTAGGGTCGGGGCACGTGCGGACGCGCGGGTCTGTGTCCGCGTACGGATGAGGATGAGGGTACGGCGGAGGCTAAGGTGTGGGGCTGCCGGTGGGTTTCCTTTCCGGGCTAGGGTTAGGGTTAGGGAACGGCAAGGCTGAGGGCACAGGTGAGGGTGCGGAGACGTGCTAGGGTCGGGGCACGTGCGGACGCGGGGGTCAGTGTCCGCGTACGGATTAGGATGAGGGTACGGCAGAGGCTAAGGTGTGGGGCTGCCGGTGGGTTTCCGTTCCGGGCTAGGGTTAGGGTTAGGGAACGGCAAGGCTGAGGGCACAGGTGAGGGTGCGGACACGTGCTAGGGTCGGGGCACGTGCGGACGCGCGGATCAGTATCCGCGTACGGATTAGGATGAGGGTACGACGGAGGCTAAGGTGTGGGGCTGCCGGTGGGTTTCCGTTCCGGGCTAGGGTTAGGGTTAGGGAACGGCAAGGCTGAGGGCACAGGTGAGGGTGCGGACACGTGCTAGGGTCTGGGCACGTGCGGACGCGCGGGTCAGTGTCCGCGTACGGATTAGGATGAGGGTACGGCGGAGGCTAAGGTGTGGGGCTGCCGGTGGGTTTCCGTTCCGGGCTAGGGTTAGGGTTAGGGAACGGCAAGGCTGAGGGCACAGATGAGGGTGCGGACACGTGCTAGGGTCGGGGCACGTGCGGACGCGCGGGTCTGTGTCCGCGTACGGATTAGGATGAGGGTACCGCGGAGGCTAAGGTGTGGGGCTGCCGGTGGGTTTCCGTTCCGGGCTAGGGTTAGGGTTAGGGAACGGCAAGGCTGAGGGCACAGGTGAGGGTGCGGACACGTGCTAGGGTCGGGGCACGTGCGGACGCGCGGGTCAGTGTCCGCGTACGGATTAGGATGAGGGTACGGCGGAGGCTAAGGTGTGGGGCTACCGGTGGGTTTCCGTTCCGGGCTAGGGTTAGGGTTAGGGAACGGCAAGGCTGAGGGCACAGGTGAGGGTGCGGACACGTCCTAGGGTCGGGGCACGTGCGGACGCGCGGGTCAGTGTCCGCGTACGGATTAGGATGAGGGTACGGCGGAGGCTAAGGTGTGGGGCTGCCGGTGGGTTTCCGTTCCGGGCTAGGGTTAGGGTTAGGGAACAGCAAGGCTGAGGGCATAGGTGAGGGTGCGGACACGTGCAAGGGTGGGGGCACGTGCGGATGCGCGGGTCAGTGTCCGCGTACGGATTAGGATGAGGGTACCGCGGAGGCTAAGGTGTGGGGCTGCCGGTGGGTTTCCGTTCCGGGCTAGGGTTAGGGTTAGGGAACGGCAAGGCTGAGGGCACAGGTGAGGGTGCGGACACGTGCTAGGGTCGGGGCACGTGCGGACGCGCGGGTCAGTGTCCGCGTACGGATTAGGATGAGGGTACGGCGGAGGCTAAGGTGTGGGGCTGCCGGTGGGTTTCCGTTCCGGGCTAGGGTTAGGGTTAGGGAACGGCAAGGCTGAGGGCACAGGTGAGGGTGCGGAGACGTGCTAGGGTCGGGGCACGTGCGGACGCGCGGGTCAGTGTCCGCGTACGGATTAGGATGAGGGTACGGCGGAGGCTAAGGTGTGGGGCTGCCGGTGGGTTTCCGTTCCGGGCTAGGGTTAGGGTTAGGGAACGGCAAGGCTGAGGGCACAGGTGAGGGTGCGGACACGTGCTAGGGTGGGGGCACGTGCGGATGCGCGGGTAAGTGTCCGCGTACGGATTAGGATGAGGGTACGGCGGAGGCTAAGGTGTGGGGCTGCCGGTGGGTTTCCGTTCCGGGCTAGGGTTAGGGTTAGGGAACGGCAAGGCTGAGGGCACAGGTGAGGGTGCGGACACGTGCTAGGGTCGGGGCACGTGCGGACGCGCGGGTCAGTGTCCGCGTACGGATTAGGATGAGGGTACGGCGGAGGCTAAGGTGTGGGGCTGCCGGTGGGTTTCCGTCCTGGGATAGGGTTAGGGTTAGGGAACGGCAAGGCTGAGGGCACAGGTGAGGGTGCGGAGACGTGCTAGGGTCGGGGCACGTGCGGACGCGCGGGTCAGTGTCCGCGTACGGATTAGGATGAGGGTACGGCGGAGGCTAAGGTGTGGGGCTGCCGGTGGGTTTCCGTTCCGGGCTAGGGTTAGGGTTAGGGAACGGCAAGGCTGAGGGCACAGGTGAGGGTGCGGACACGTGCTAGGGTCGGGGCACGTGCGGACGCGCGGGTAAGTGTCCGCGTATGGATTAGGATGAGCGTACGGCGGAGGCTAAGGTGTGGGGCTGCCGGTGGGTTTCCGTTACGGGCTACGGTTAGGGGTATGGGACGGCAAGGCTGAGGGCACAGGTGAGGGTGCGGAGACGTGCTAGGGTCGGGGCACGTGCGGACGCGCGGGTCAGTGTCCGCGTACGGATTAGGATGAGGGTACGGCGGAGGCTAAGGTGTGGGGCTGCCCGTGGGTTTGCGTTCCGGGCTAGGGTTAGGGTTAGGGAACGGCAAGGCTGAGGACACAGGTGAGGGTGCGGACACATGCTAGGGTCGGGGCACGTGCGGACGCGCGGGTCAGTGTCCGCGTACGGATTACGATGAGGGTACGGCGGAGGCTAAGGTGTGGGGCTGACGGTGGGTTTCCGTTCCGGGCTAGGGTTAGGGTTAGGGAACGGCAAGGCTGAGGGCACAGGTGAGGGTGCGGACACATGCTAGGGTCGGGGCACGTGCGGACGCGCGGGTCAGTGTCCGCGTACGGATTATGATGAGGGTACGGCGGAGGCTAAGGTGTGGGGCTGCCGGTGGGTTTCCGTTCCGGGCTAGGGTTAGGGTTAGGGAACGGCAAGGCTGAGGGCACAGGTGAGGGTGCGGACACGTGCTAGTGTCGGGGCACGTGCGGACGTGCGGGTCAGTGTCCGCGTACGGATTAGGATGAGCGTACGGCGGAGGCTAAGGTGTGGGGCTGCCGGTGGGTTTCCGTTCCGGGCTAGGGTTAGGGTTAGGGAACGGCAAGGCTGAGGGCACAGGTGAGGGTGCGGACACGTGCTAGGGTCGGGGCACGTGCGGACGCGCGGGTCAGTGTCCGCGTACGGATTAGGATGAGGGTACGGCGGAGGCTAAGGTGTGGGGCTGCCGGTGGGTTTCCGTTCCGGGCTAGGGTTAGGGTTAGGGAACGGCAAGGCTGAGGACACAGGTGAGGGTGCGGACACATGCTAGGGTCGGGGCACGTGCGGACGCGCGGGTCAGTGTCCGCGTACGGATTACGATGAGGGTACGGCGGAGGCTAAGGTGTGGGGCTGACGGTGGGTTTCCGTTCCGGGCTAGGGTTAGGGTTAGGGAACGGCAAGGCTGAGGGCACAGGTGAGGGTGCGGACACGTGCTAGGGTCGGGGCACGTGCGGACGCGCGAGTCAGTGTCCGCGTACGGATTAGGATGAGGGTACGGCGGTGGCTAAGGTGTGGGGCTGCCGGTGGGTTTCCGTTCCGGGCTAGGGTTAGGGTTAGGGAACGGCAAGGCTGAGGGCACAGGTGAGGGTGCGGACACGTGCTAGGGTCGGGGCACGTGCGGACACGCGGGTCAGTGTCCGCGTACGGATTAGGATGAGGGTACGGCGGAGGCTAAGGTGTGGGTCTGCCGGTGGGTTTCCGTTCCGGGCTAGGGTTAGGGTTAGGGAACGTCAAGGCTGAGCGCACAGGTGAGGGTGCGGACACGTGCTAGGGTCGGAGCACGTGCGGACGCGCGGGTCAGTGTCCGCGTACGGATTAGGATGAGGGTACGGCGGAGGCTAAGTTGTGGGGCTGCCGGTGGGTTTCCGTTCCGGGCTAGGTTTAGGGTTAGGGAACGGTAAGGCTGAGGGCACAGGTGAGGGTGCGGACACGTGCTAGGGTCGGGGCACGTGCGGACGCGCGGGTCAGTGTCCGCGTACGGATTAGGATGAGGGTACGGTGGAGGCTAAGGTGTGGGGCTCCCGGTGGGTTTCCCTTTTGGGCTAGGGTTAGGGTTAGGGAACGGCAAGGCTGAGGGCAGAGGCGAGGGTGCGGACACGTGCTAGGGTCGTGCCACGTGCGGACGCGCGGGTCAGTGTCCGCATACGGTTTAGGATGAGGGTACGGCGGAGGCTAAGGTGTGGGGCTGCCGGTGGGTTTCCATTCCGGGCTAGGGTTAGGGTTAGGGAACGGCAAGGCTGAGGGCACAAGCGAGGGTGCGGACAAGTGCTAGGGTCGGGGCACGTGCGGACGCGCGGGTCAGTGTCCGCGTACGGATTAGGATGAGGGTACGGCGGAGGCTAAGGTGTGGGGCTGCCGGTGGGTTTCCGTTCCGGGCTAGGGTTAGGGTTAGGGAACGGCAAGGCTGAGGGCACAGGTCAGGGTGCGGACACGTGCTAGGGTCGGGGCACGTGCGGACGCGCGTGTCAGTGTCCGCGTACGGATTAGGATGAGGGTACGGCGGAGGCTAAGGTGTGGGGCTGCCGGTGGGTTTCCGTTCCGGGCTAGGGTTAGGGTTAGGGAACGGCAAGGCTGAGGGCACAGGTGAGGGTGCGGACACGTGCTAGGGTCGGGGCACGTGCGGACGCGCGGGTCTGTGTCCGCGTACGGATTAGGATGAGGGTACGGCGGAGGCTAAGGTGTGGGGCTGCCGGTGGGTTGCCGTTCCGGGCTAGGGTTAGGGTTAGGGAACGGCAAGGTTGAGGGCACAGGTGAGGGTGCGGACACGTGCTAGGGTCGGGGCACGTGCGGACGCGCGGTTCAGTGTCCGCGTACGGATTAGGATGAGGGTACGGCGGAGGCTAAGGTGTGGGGCTGCCGGTGGGTTTCCGTTCCGGGCTAGGGTTAGGGTTAGGGAACGGCAAGGCTGAGGGCACAGGTGAGGGTGCGGACACGTTCTAGGGTCGGGGCACGTGCGGACGCGCGGGTCAGTGTCCGCGTACGGATTAGGATGAGGGTACGGCGGAGGCTACGGTGTGGGGCTGCCGGTGGGTTTCCGTTCCGGGCTAGGGTTAGGGTTAGGGAACGGCAAGGCTGAGGGCACAGGTGAGGGTGCGGACACGTGCTAGGGTCGGGGCACGTGCGGACGCGCGGGTCAGTGTCCGCGTACGGATTAGGATGAGGGTACCGCGGAGGCTAAGGTGTGGGGCTGCCGGTGGGTTTCCGTTCCGGGCTAGGGTTAGGGTTAGGGAACGGCAAGGCTGAGGGCACAGGTGAGGGTGCGGACACGTGCTAGGGTCGGGGCACGTGCGGACGCGCGGGTCACTGTCCGCGTACGGATTAGGATGAGGGTACGGCGGAGGCTAAGGTGTGGGGCTACCGGTGGGTTTCCGTTCCGGGCTAGGGTTACGGTTAGGGAACGGCAAGGCTGAGGGCACAGGTGAGGGTGCGGACACGTGCTAGGGTCGGGGCACGTGCGGACGCGCGGGTCAGTGTCCGCGTACGGATTAGGATGAGGGTACGGTGGAGGCTAAGGTGTGGGGCTGCCGGTGGGTTTCCGTTCCGGGCTAGGGTTAGGGTTAGGGAACGGCAAGGCTGAGGGCACAGGTGAGGGTGCGGACACGTGCTAGGGTCGGAGCACGTGCGGATGCACGGGTCAGTGTCCGCGTACGGATTAGGATGAGGGTACGGCGGAGGCTAAGGTGTGGGGCTGCCGGTAGGTTTCCGTTCCGGGCTAGGGTTAGGGTTAGGGAACGGCAAGGCTGAGGGCACAGGTGAGGGTGCGGACACGTGCTAGGGTCGGGGCACGTGCGGACGCGCGGGTCAGTGTCCGCGTACGGATTAGGATGAGGGTACGGCGGAGGCTAAGGTGTGGGGCTGCCGGTGGGTTTCCGTTCCGGGCTAGGGTTAGGGTTAGGGAACGGCAAGGCTGAGGGCACAGGTGAGGGTGCGGACACGTGCTAGGGTCGGGGCACGTGCGGACGCGCGGGTCAGTGTCCGCGTACGGATTAGGATGAGGGTACGGCGGAGGCTAAGGTGTGGGGCTGCCGGTGGGTTTCCGTTCCGGGCTAGGGTTAGGGTTAGGGAACGGCAAGGCTGAGGGCACAGGTGAGGGTGCGGACACGTGCTAGGGTCGGGGCACGTGCGGACGCGCGGGTCAGTGTCCGCGTACGGATTAGGATGAGGGTACGGCGGAGGCTAAGGTGTGGGGCTGCCGGTGGGTTTCCGTTCCGGGCTAGGGTTAGGGTTAGGGAACGGCAAGGCTGAGGGCACAGGTGAGGGTGCGGACACGTGCTAGGGTCGGGGCACGTGCGGACGCGCGGGTCAGTGTCCGCGTACGGATTAGGATGAGGGTACGGCGGAGGCTAAGGTGTGGGGCTGCCGGTGGGTTTCCGTTCCGGGCTAGGGTTAGGGTTAGGGAACGGCAAGGCTGAGGGCACAGGTGAGGGTGCGGACACGTGCTAGGGTCGGGGCACGTGCGGACGCGCGGGTCAGTGTCCGCGTACGGATTAGGATGAGGGTACGGCGGAGGCTAAGGTGTGGGGCTGCCGGTGGGTTTCCGTCCTGGGATAGGGTTAGGGTTAGGGAACGGCAAGGCTGAGGGCACAGGTGAGGGTGCGGAGACGTGCTAGGATCGGGGCACGTGCGGACGCGCGGGTCAGTGTCCGCGTACGGATTAGGATGAGGGTACGGCGGAGGCTAAGGTGTGGGGCTGCCGGTGGGTTTCCGTTCCGGGCTAGGGTTAGGGTTAGGGAACGGCAAGGCTGAGGGCACAGGTGAGGGTGCGGACACGTGCTAGGGTCGGGGCACGTGCGGACGCGCGGGTAAGTGTCCGCGTATGGATTAGGATGAGCGTACGGCGGAGGCTAAGGTGTGGGGCTGCCGGTGGGTTTCCGTTACGGGCTACGGTTAGGGGTATGGGACGGCAAGGCTGAGGGCACAGGTGAGGGTGCGGAGACGTGCTAGGGTCGGGGCACGTGCGGACGCGCGGGTCAGTGTCCGCGTACGGATTAGGATGAGGGTACGGCGGAGGCTAAGGTGTGGGGCTGCCCGTGGGTTTGCGTTCCGGGCTAGGGTTAGGGTTAGGGAACGGCAAGGCTGAGGACACAGGTGAGGGTGCGGACACATGCTAGGGTCGGGGCACGTGCGGACGCGCGGGTCAGTGTCCGCGTACGGATTACGATGAGGGTACGGCGGAGGCTAAGGTGTGGGGCTGACGGTGGGTTTCCGTTCCGGGCTAGGGTTAGGGTTAGGGAACGGCAAGGCTGAGGGCACAGGTGAGGGTGCGGACACATGCTAGGGTCGGGGCACGTGCGGACGCGCGGGTCAGTGTCCGCGTACGGATTATGATGAGGGTACGGCGGAGGCTAAGGTGTGGGGCTGCCGGTGGGTTTCCGTTCCGGGCTAGGGTTAGGGTTAGGGAACGGCAAGGCTGAGGGCACAGGTGAGGGTGCGGACACGTGCTAGGGTCGGGGCACGTGCGGACGTGCGGGTCAGTGTCCGCGTACGGATTAGGATGAGCGTACGGCGGAGGCTAAGGTGTGGGGCTACCGGTGGGTTTCCGTTCCGGGCTAGGGTTAGGGTTAGGGAACGGCAAGGCTGAGGGCACAGGTGAGGGTGCGGACACGTGCTAGGGTCGGGGCACGTGCGGACGCGCGGGTCAGTGTCCGCGTACGGATTAGGATGAGGGTACGGCGGAGGCTAAGGTGTGGGGCTGCCGGTGGGTTTCCGTTCCGGGCTAGGGTTAGGGTTAGGGAACGGCAAGGCTGAGGACACAGGTGAGGGTGCGGACACATGCTAGGGTCGGGGCACGTGCGGACGCGCGGGTCAGTGTCCGCGTACGGATTACGATGAGGGTACGGCGGAGGCTAAGGTGTGGGGCTGACGGTGGGTTTCCGTTCCGGGCTAGGGTTAGGGTTAGGGAACGGCAAGGCTGAGGGCACAGGTGAGGGTGCGGACACGTGCTAGGGTCGGGGCACGTGCGGACGCGCGAGTCAGTGTCCGCGTACGGATTAGGATGAGGGTACGGCGGTGGCTAAGGTGTGGGGCTGCCGGTGGGTTTCCGTTCCGGGCTAGGGTTAGGGTTAGGGAACGGCAAGGCTGAGGGCACAGGTGAGGGTGCGGACACGTGCTAGGGTCGGGGCACGTGCGGACACGCGGGTCAGTGTCCGCGTACGGATTAGGATGAGGGTACGGCGGAGGCTAAGGTGTGGGTCTGCCGGTGGGTTTCCGTTCCGGGCTAGGGTTAGGGTTAGGGAACGTCAAGGCTGAGCGCACAGGTGAGGGTGCGGACACGTGCTAGGGTCGGAGCACGTGCGGACGCGCGGGTCAGTGTCCGCGTACGGATTAGGATGAGGGTACGGCGGAGGCTAAGTTGTGGGGCTGCCGGTGGGTTTCCGTTCCGGGCTAGGTTTAGGGTTAGGGAACGGTAAGGCTGAGGGCACAGGTGAGGGTGCGGACACGTGCTAGGGTCGGGGCACGTGCGGACGCGCGGGTCAGTGTCCGCGTACGGATTAGGATGAGGGTACGGTGGAGGCTAAGGTGTGGGGCTCCCGGTGGGTTTCCCTTTTGGGCTAGGGTTAGGGTTAGGGAACGGCAAGGCTGAGGGCAGAGGCGAGGGTGCGGACACGTGCTAGGGTCGTGCCACGTGCGGACGCGCGGGTCAGTGTCCGCATACGGTTTAGGATGAGGGTACGGCGGAGGCTAAGGTGTGGGGCTGCCGGTGGGTTTCCATTCCGGGCTAGGGTTAGGGTTAGGGAACGGCAAGGCTGAGGGCACAAGCGAGGGTGCGGACAAGTGCTAGGGTCGGGGCACGTGCGGACGCGCGGGTCAGTGTCCGCGTACGGATTAGGATGAGGGTACGGCGGAGGCTAAGGTGTGGGGCTGCCGGTGGGTTTCCGTTCCGGGCTAGGGTTAGGGTTAGGGAACGGCAAGGCTGAGGGCACAGGTCAGGGTGCGGACACGTGCTAGGGTCGGGGCACGTGCGGACGCGCGTGTCAGTGTCCGCGTACGGATTAGGATGAGGGTACGGCGGAGGCTAAGGTGTGGGGCTGCCGGTGGGTTTCCGTTCCGGGCTAGGGTTAGGGTTAGGGAACGGCAAGGCTGAGGGCACAGGTGAGGGTGCGGACACGTGCTAGGGTCGGGGCACGTGCGGACGCGCGGGTCTGTGTCCGCGTACGGATTAGGATGAGGGTACGGCGGAGGCTAAGGTGTGGGGCTGCCGGTGGGTTGCCGTTCCGGGCTAGGGTTAGGGTTAGGGAACGGCAAGGTTGAGGGCACAGGTGAGGGTGCGGACACGTGCTAGGGTCGGGGCACGTGCGGACGCGCGGTTCAGTGTCCGCGTACGGATTAGGATGAGGGTACGGCGGAGGCTAAGGTGTGGGGCTGCCGGTGGGTTTCCGTTCCGGGCTAGGGTTAGGGTTAGGGAACGGCAAGGCTGAGGGCACAGGTGAGGGTGCGGACACGTTCTAGGGTCGGGGCACGTGCGGACGCGCGGGTCAGTGTCCGCGTACGGATTAGGATGAGGGTACGGCGGAGGCTACGGTGTGGGGCTGCCGGTGGGTTTCCGTTCCGGGCTAGGGTTAGGGTTAGGGAACGGCAAGGCTGAGGGCACAGGTGAGGGTGCGGACACGTGCTAGGGTCGGGGCACGTGCGGACGCGCGGGTCAGTGTCCGCGTACGGATTAGGATGAGGGTACCGCGGAGGCTAAGGTGTGGGGCTGCCGGTGGGTTTCCGTTCCGGGCTAGGGTTAGGGTTAGGGAACGGCAAGGCTGAGGGCACAGGTGAGGGTGCGGACACGTGCTAGGGTCGGGGCACGTGCGGACGCGCGGGTCACTGTCCGCGTACGGATTAGGATGAGGGTACGGCGGAGGCTAAGGTGTGGGGCTACCGGTGGGTTTCCGTTCCGGGCTAGGGTTACGGTTAGGGAACGGCAAGGCTGAGGGCACAGGTGAGGGTGCGGACACGTGCTAGGGTCGGGGCACGTGCGGACGCGCGGGTCAGTGTCCGCGTACGGATTAGGATGAGGGTACGGTGGAGGCTAAGGTGTGGGGCTGCCGGTGGGTTTCCGTTCCGGGCTAGGGTTAGGGTTAGGGAACGGCAAGGCTGAGGGCACAGGTGAGGGTGCGGACACGTGCTAGGGTCGGAGCACGTGCGGATGCGCGGGTCAGTGTCCGCGTACGGATTAGGATGAGGGTACGGCGGAGGCTAAGGTGTGGGGCTGCCGGTAGGTTTCCGTTCCGGGCTAGGGTTAGGGTTAGGGAACGGCAAGGCTGAGGGCACAGGTGAGGGTGCGGACACGTGCTAGGGTCGGGGCACGTGCGGACGCGCGGGTCAGTGTCCGCGTACGGATTAGGATGAGGGTACGGCGGAGGCTAAGGTGTGGGGCTGCCGGTGGGTTTCCGTTCCGGGCTAGGGTTAGGGTTAGGGAACGGCAAGGCTGAGGGCACAGGTGAGGGTGCGGACACGTGCTAGGGTCGGGGCACGTGCGGACGCGCGGGTCAGTGTCCGCGTACGGATTAGGATGAGGGTACGGCGGAGGCTAAGGTGTGGGGCTGCCGGTGGGTTTCCGTTCCGGGCTAGGGTTAGGGTTAGGGAACGGCAAGGCTGAGGGCACAGGTGAGGGTGCGGACACGTGCTAGGGTCGGGGCACGTGCGGACGCGCGGGTCAGTGTCCGCGTACGGATTAGGATGAGGGTACGGCGGAGGCTAAGGTGTGGGGCTGCCGGTGGGTTTCCGTTCCGGGCTAGGGTTAGGGTTAGGGAACGGCAAGGTTGAGGGCACAGGTGAGGGTGCGGACACGTGCTAGGGTCGGGGCACGTGCGGACACGCGGGTCAGTGTCCGCGTACGGATTAGGATGAGGGTACGGCGGAGGCTAAGGTGTGGGGCTGCCGGTGGGTTTCCGTTCCGGGCTAGGGTTAGGGTTAGGGAACGGCAAGGCTGAGGGCACAGGTGAGGGTGCGGAGACGTGATAGGGTCGGGGCATGTGCGGACGCGCGGGTCAGTGTCCGCGTACGGATTAGGATGAGGGTACGGCAGAGGCTAAGGTGTGGGGCTGCCGGTGGGTTTCCGTTCCGGGCTAGGGTTAGGGTTAGGGAACGGCAAGGCTGAGGGCACAGGTGAGGGTGCGGACACGTGCTAGGGTCGGGGCACGTGCGGACGCGCGGGTCAGTGTCCGCGTACGGATTAGGATGAGGGTACGGCGGAGGCTAAGGTGTGGGGCTGCCGGTGGGTTTCCGTTCCGGGCTAGGGTTAGGGTTAGGGAACGGCAAGGCTGAGGGCACAGGTGAGGGTGCGGACACGTGCTAGGGTCGGGGCACGTGCGGACGCACGGGTCAGTGTCCGCGTACGGATTAGGATGAGGGTACGGCGGAGGCTAAGGTGTGGGGCTGCCAGTGGGTTTCCGTTCCGGGCTAGGGTTAGGGTTAGGGTACGGCAAGGCTGAGGCCACAGGTGAGTGTGCGGACACGTGCTAGGGTCGGGGCACGTGCGGACGCGCGGGTCAGTGTCCGCGTACGGATTAGGATGAGGGTACGGCGGAGGCTAAGGTGTGGGGCTGCCGGTGGGTTTCCGTTCCGGGCTAGGGTTAGGGTTAGGGAACGGCAAGGCTGAGGGCACAGGTGAGGGTGCGGACACGTGCTAGGGTCGGGGCACGTGCGGACGCGCGGGTCTGTGTCCGCGTACGGATGAGGATGAGGGTACGGCGGAGGCTAAGGTGTGGGGCTGCCGGTGGGTTTCCTTTCCGGGCTAGGGTTAGGGTTAGGGAACGGCAAGGCTGAGGGCACAGGTGAGGGTGCGGAGACGTGCTAGGGTCGGGGCACGTGCGGACGCGGGGGTCAGTGTCCGCGTACGGATTAGGATGAGGGTACGGCAGAGGCTAAGGTGTGGGGCTGCCGGTGGGTTTCCGTTCCGGGCTAGGGTTAGGGTTAGGGAACGGCAAGGCTGAGGGCACAGGTGAGGGTGCGGACACGTGCTAGGGTCGGGGCACGTGCGGACGCGCGGGTCAGTGTCCGCGTACGGATTAGGATGAGGGTACGACGGAGGCTAAGGTGTGGGGCTGCCGGTGGGTTTCCGTTCCGGGCTAGGGTTAGGGTTAGGGAACGGCAAGGCTGAGGGCACAGGTGAGGGTGCGGACACGTGCTAGGGTCTGGGCACGTGCGGACGCGCGGGTCAGCGTCCGCGTACGGATTAGGATGAGGGTACGGCGGAGGCTAAGGTGTGGGGCTGCCGGTGGGTTTCCGTTCCGGGCTAGGGTTAGGGTTAGGGAACGGCAAGGCTGAGGGCACAGATGAGGGTGCGGACACGTGCTAGGGTCGGGGCACGTGCGGACGCGCGGGTCTGTGTCCGCGTACGGATTAGGATGAGGGTACGGCGGAGGCTAAGGTGTGGGGCTGCCGGTGGGTTTCCGTTCCGGGCTAGGGTTAGGGTTAGGGAACGGCAAGGCTGAGGGCACAGGTGAGGGTGCGGACACGTGCTAGGGTCGGGGCACGTGCGGACGCGCGGGTCAGTGTCCGCGTACGGATTAGGATGAGGGTACCGCGGAGGCTAAGGTGTGGGGCTGCCGGTGGGTTTCCGTTCCGGGCTAGGGTTAGGGTTAGGGAACGGCAAGGCTGAGGGCACAGGTGAGGGTGCGGACACGTGCTAGGGTCGGGGCACGTGCGGACGCGCGGGTCAGTGTCCGCGTACGGATTAGGATGAGGGTACGGCGGAGGCTAAGGTGTGGGGCTACCGGTGGGTTTCCGTTCCGGGCTAGGGTTAGGGTTAGGGAACGGCAAGGCTGAGGGCACAGGTGAGGGTGCGGACACGTGCTAGGGTCGGGGCACGTGCGGACGCGCGGGTCAGTGTCCGCGTACGGATTAGGATGAGGGTACGGCGGAGGCTAAGGTGTGGGGCTGCCGGTGGGTTTCCGTTCCGGGCTAGGGTTAGGTTTAGGGAACGGCAAGGCTGAGGGCACAGGTGAGGGTGCGGACATGTGCTAGGGTGGGGGCACGTGCGGATGCGCGGGTCAGTGTCCGCGTACGGATTAGGATGAGGGTACGGCGGAGGCTAAGGTGTGGGGCTGCCGGTGGGTTTCCGTTCCGGGCTAGGGTTAGGGTTAGGGAACGGCAAGGCTGAGGGCACAGGTGAGGGTGCGGACACGTGCTAGGGTCGGGGCACGTGCGGACGCGCGGGTCAGTGTCCGCGTACGTATTAGGATGAGGGTACGGCGGAGGCTAAGGTGTGGGGCTGCCGGTGGGTTTCCGTCCTGGGATAGGGTTAGGGTTAGGGAACGGCAAGGCTGAGGGCACAGGTGAGGTTGCGGAGACGTGCTAGGGTCGGGGCTCGTGCAGACTCGCGGGTCAGTGTCCGCGTACGGATTAGGATGAGGGTACGGCGGAGGCTAAGGTGTGGGGCTGCCGGTGGGTTTCCGTTCCGGGCTAGGGTTAGGGTTAGGGAACGGCAAGGCTGAGGGCACAGGTGAGGGTGCGGACACGTGCTAGGGTCGGGGCACGTGCGGACGCGCGGGTAAGTGTCCGCGTATGGATTAGGATGAGGGTACGGCGGAGGCTAAGGTGTGGGGCTGCCGG
Organism: Hyperoodon ampullatus; assembly: GCF_949752795.1. Lineage (NCBI taxonomy): Eukaryota > Metazoa > Chordata > Mammalia > Artiodactyla > Ziphiidae > Hyperoodon > Hyperoodon ampullatus. The sequence continues at coordinate 28,628 of NC_136929.1, read as the reverse complement.
TGGGTTTCCGTTACGGGCTACGGTTAGGGGTAGGGGACGGCAAGGCTGAGGGCACAGGTGAGGGTGCGGAGACGTGCTAGGGTCGGGGCACGTGCGGACGCGCGGGTCAGTGTCCGCGTACGGATTAGGATGAGGGTACGGCGGAGGCTAAGGTGTGGGGCTGCCCGTGGGTTTGCGTTCGGGCTAGGGTTAGGGTTAGGGAACGGCAAGGCTGAGGGCACAGGTGAGGGTGCGGACACGTGCTAGGGTCGGGGCACGTGCGGACGCGCGGGTCAGTGTCCGCGTACGGATTATGATGAGGGTACGGCGGAGGCTAAGGTGTGGGGCTGCCGGTGGGTTTCCGTTCCGGGCTAGGGTTAGGGTTAGGGAACGGCAAGGCTGAGGGCACAGGTGAGGGTGCGGACACGTGCTAGGGTCGGGGCACGTGCGGACGCGCGGGTCAGTGTCCGCGTACGGATTAGGATGAGGGTACGGCGGAGGCTAAGGTGTGGGGCTGCCGGTGGGTTTCCGTTCCGGGCTAGGGTTAGGGTTAGGGAACGGCAAGGCTGAGGACACAGGTGAGGGTGCGGACACATGCTAGGGTCGGGGCACGTGCGGACGCGCGGGTCAGTGTCCGCGTACGGATTAGGATGAGGGTACGGCGGAGGCTAAGGTGTGGGGCTGACGGTGGGTTTCCGTTCCGGGCTAGGGTTAGGGTTAGGGAACGGCAAGGCTGAGGGCACAGGTGAGGGTGCGGACACGTGCTAGGGTCGGGGCACGTGCGGACGCGCGAGTCAGTGTCCGCGTACGGATTAGGATGAGGGTACGGCGGTGGCTAAGGTGTGGGGCTGCCGGTGGGTTTCCGTTCCGGGCTAGGGTTAGGGTTAGGGAACGGCAAGGCTGAGGGCACAGGTGAGGGTGCGGACACGTGCTAGGGTCGGGGCACGTGCGGACACGCGGGTCAGTGTCCGCGTACGGATTAGGATGAGGGTACGGCGGAGGCTAAGGTGTGGGTCTGCCGGTGGGTTTCCGTTCCGGGCTAGGGTTAGGGTTAGGGAACGTCAAGGCTGAGCGCACAGGTGAGGGTGCGGACACGTGCTAGGGTCGGAGCACGTGCGGACGCGCGGGTCAGTGTCCGCGTACGGATTAGGATGAGGGTACGGCGGAGGCTAAGTTGTGGGGCTGCCGGTGGGTTTCCGTTCCGGGCTAGGTTTAGGGTTAGGGAACGGTAATGCTGAGGGCACAGGTGAGGGTGCGGACACGTGCTAGGGTCGGGGCACGTGCGGACGCGCGGGTCAGTGTCCGCGTACGGATTAGGATGAGGGTACGGTGGAGGCTAAGGTGTGGGGCTCCCGGTGGGTTTCCCTTTTGGGCTAGGGTTAGGGTTAGGGAACGGCAAGGCTGAGGGCAGAGGCGAGGGTGCGGACACGTGCTAGGGTCGTGCCACGTGCGGACGCGCGGGTCAGTGTCCGCATACGGTTTAGGATGAGGGTACGGCGGAGGCTAAGGTGTGGGGCTGCCGGTGGGTTTCCATTCCGGGCTAGGGTTAGGGTTAGGGAACGGCAAGGCTGAGGGCACAAGCGAGGGTGCGGACAAGTGCTAGGGTCGGGGCACGTGCGGACGCGCGGGTCAGTGTCCGCGTACGGATTAGGATGAGGGTACGGCGGAGGCTAAGGTGTGGGGCTGCCGGTGGGTTTCCGTTCCGGGCTAGGGTTAGGGTTAGGGAACGGCAAGGCTGAGGGCACAGGTCAGGGTGCGGACACGTGCTAGGGTCGGGGCACGTGCGGACGCGCGTGTCAGTGTCCGCGTACGGATTAGGATGAGGGTACGGCGGAGGCTAAGGTGTGGGGCTGCCGGTGGGTTTCCGTTCCGGGCTAGGGTTAGGGTTAGGGAACGGCAAGGCTGAGGGCACAGGTGAGGGTGCGGACACGTGCTAGGGTCTGGGCACGTGCGGACGCGCGGGTCAGTGTCCGCGTACGGATTAGGATGAGGGTACGGCGGAGGCTAAGGTGTGGGGCTGCCGGTGGGTTTCCGTTCCGGGCTAGGGTTAGGGTTAGGGAACGGCAAGGCTGAGGGCACAGATGAGGGTGCGGACACGTGCTAGGGTCGGGGCACGTGCGGACGCGCGGGTCTGTGTCCGCGTACGGATTAGGATGAGGGTACGGCGGAGGCTAAGGTGTGGGGCTGCCGGTGGGTTTCCGTTCCGGGCTAGGGTTAGGGTTAGGGAACGGCAAGGCTGAGGGCACAGGTGAGGGTGCGGACACGTGCTAGGGTCGGGGCACGTGCGGACGCGCGGGTCAGTGTCCGCGTACGGATTAGGATGAGGGTACGGTGGAGGCTAAGGTGTGGGGCTCCCGGTGGGTTTCCCTTTTGGGCTAGGGTTAGGGTTAGGGAACGGCAAGGCTGAGGGCAGAGGCGAGGGTGCGGACACGTGCTAGGGTCGTGCCACGTGCGGACGCGCGGGTCAGTGTCCGCATACGGTTTAGGATGAGGGTACGGCGGAGGCTAAGGTGTGGGGCTGCCGGTGGGTTTCCATTCCGGGCTAGGGTTAGGGTTAGGGAACGGCAAGGCTGAGGGCACAAGCGAGGGTGCGGACAAGTGCTAGGGTCGGGGCACGTGCGGACGCGCGGGTCAGTGTCCGCGTACGGATTAGGATGAGGGTACGGCGGAGGCTAAGGTGTGGGGCTGCCGGTGGGTTTCCGTTCCGGGCTAGGGTTAGGGTTAGGGAACGGCAAGGCTGAGGGCACAGGTCAGGGTGCGGACACGTGCTAGGGTCGGGGCACGTGCGGACGCGCGTGTCAGTGTCCGCGTACGGATTAGGATGAGGGTACGGCGGAGGCTAAGGTGTGGGGCTGCCGGTGGGTTTCCGTTCCGGGCTAGGGTTAGGGTTAGGGAACGGCAAGGCTGAGGGCACAGGTGAGGGTGCGGACACGTGCTAGGGTCGGGGCACGTGCGGACGCGCGGGTCTGTGTCCGCGTACGGATTAGGATGAGGGTACGGCGGAGGCTAAGGTGTGGGGCTGCCGGTGGGTTGCCGTTCCGGGCTAGGGTTAGGGTTAGGGAACGGCAAGGTTGAGGGCACAGGTGAGGGTGCGGACACGTGCTAGGGTCGGGGCACGTGCGGACGCGCGGTTCAGTGTCCGCGTACGGATTAGGATGAGGGTACGGCGGAGGCTAAGGTGTGGGGCTGCCGGTGGGTTTCCGTTCCGGGCTAGGGTTAGGGTTAGGGAACGGCAAGGCTGAGGGCACAGGTGAGGGTGCGGACACGTTCTAGGGTCGGGGCACGTGCGGACGCGCGGGTCAGTGTCCGCGTACGGATTAGGATGAGGGTACGGCGGAGGCTACGGTGTGGGGCTGCCGGTGGGTTTCCGTTCCGGGCTAGGGTTAGGGTTAGGGAACGGCAAGGCTGAGGGCACAGGTGAGGGTGCGGACACGTGCTAGGGTCGGGGCACGTGCGGACGCGCGGGTCAGTGTCCGCGTACGGATTAGGATGAGGGTACCGCGGAGGCTAAGGTGTGGGGCTGCCGGTGGGTTTCCGTTCCGGGCTAGGGTTAGGGTTAGGGAACGGCAAGGCTGAGGGCACAGGTGAGGGTGCGGACACGTGCTAGGGTCGGGGCACGTGCGGACGCGCGGGTCACTGTCCGCGTACGGATTAGGATGAGGGTACGGCGGAGGCTAAGGTGTGGGGCTACCGGTGGGTTTCCGTTCCGGGCTAGGGTTACGGTTAGGGAACGGCAAGGCTGAGGGCACAGGTGAGGGTGCGGACACGTGCTAGGGTCGGGGCACGTGCGGACGCGCGGGTCAGTGTCCGCGTACGGATTAGGATGAGGGTACGGTGGAGGCTAAGGTGTGGGGCTGCCGGTGGGTTTCCGTTCCGGGCTAGGGTTAGGGTTAGGGAACGGCAAGGCTGAGGGCACAGGTGAGGGTGCGGACACGTGCTAGGGTCGGAGCACGTGTGGATGCGCGGGTCAGTGTCCGCGTACGGATTAGGATGAGGGTACGGCGGAGGCTAAGGTGTGGGGCTGCCGGTAGGTTTCCGTTCCGGGCTAGGGTTAGGGTTAGGGAACGGCAAGGCTGAGGGCACAGGTGAGGGTGCGGACACGTGCTAGGGTCGGGGCACGTGCGGACGCGCGGGTCAGTGTCCGCGTACGGATTAGGATGAGGGTACGGCGGAGGCTAAGGTGTGGGGCTGCCGGTGGGTTTCCGTTCCGGGCTAGGGTTAGGGTTAGGGAACGGCAAGGCTGAGGGCACAGGTGAGGGTGCGGACACGTGCTAGGGTCGGGGCACGTGCGGACGCGCGGGTCAGTGTCCGCGTACGGATTAGGATGAGGGTACGGCGGAGGCTAAGGTGTGGGGCTGCCGGTGGGTTTCCGTTCCGGGCTAGGGTTAGGGTTAGGGAACGGCAAGGCTGAGGGCACAGGTGAGGGTGCGGACACGTGCTAGGGTCGGGGCACGTGCGGACGCGCGGGTCAGTGTCCGCGTACGGATTAGGATGAGGGTACCGCGGAGGCTAAGGTGTGGGGCTGCCGGTGTGTTTCCGTTCCGGGCTAGGGTTAGGGTTAGGGAACGGCAAGGCTGAGGGCACAGGTGAGGGTGCGGACACGTGCTAGGGTCAGGGCACGTGCGGACGCGCGGGTCAGTGTCCGCGTACGGATTAGGATGAGGGTACGGCGGAGGCTAAGGTGTGGGGCTGCCGGTGGGTTTCCGTTCCGGGCTAGGGTTAGGGTTAGGGAACGGCAAGGCTGAGGGCACAGGTGAGGGTGCGGAGACGTGATAGGGTCGGGGCATGTGCGGACGCGCGGGTCAGTGTCCGCGTACGGATTAGGATGAGGGTACGGCAGAGGCTAAGGTGTGGGGCTGCCGGTGGGTTTCCGTTCCGGGCTAGGGTTAGGGTTAGGGAACGGCAAGGCTGAGGGCACAGGTGAGGGTGCGGACACGTGCTAGGGTCGGGGCACGTGCGGACGCGCGGGTCAGTGTCCGCGTACGGATTAGGATGAGGGTACGGCGGAGGCTAAGGTGTGGGGCTGCCGGTGGGTTTCCGTTCCGGGCTAGGGTTAGGGTTAGGGAACGGCAAGGCTGAGGGCACAGGTGAGGGTGCGGACACGTGCTAGGGTCGGGGCACGTGCGGACGCACGGGTCAGTGTCCGCGTACGGATTAGGATGAGGGTACGGCGGAGGCTAAGGTGTGGGGCTGCCAGTGGGTTTCCGTTCCGGGCTAGGGTTAGGGTTAGGGTACGGCAAGGCTGAGGCCACAGGTGAGTGTGCGGACACGTGCTAGGGTCGGGGCACGTGCGGACGCGCGGGTCAGTGTCCGCGTACGGATTAGGATGAGGGTACGGCGGAGGCTAAGGTGTGGGGCTGCCGGTGGGTTTCCGTTCCGGGCTAGGGTTAGGGTTAGGGAACGGCAAGGCTGAGGGCACAGGTGAGGGTGCGGACACGTGCTAGGGTCGGGGCACGTGCGGACGCGCGGGTCTGTGTCCGTGTACGGATGAGGATGAGGGTACGGCGGAGGCTAAGGTGTGGGGCTGCCGGTGGGTTTCCTTTCCGGGCTAGGGTTAGGGTTAGGGAACGGCAAGGCTGAGGGCACAGGTGAGGGTGCGGAGACGTGCTAGGGTCGGGGCACGTGCGGACGCGGGGGTCAGTGTCCGCGTACGGATTAGGATGAGGGTACGGCAGAGGCTAAGGTGTGGGGCTGCCGGTGGGTTTCCGTTCCGGGCTAGGGTTAGGGTTAGGGAACGGCAAGGCTGAGGGCACAGGTGAGGGTGCGGACACGTGCTAGGGTCGGGGCACGTGCGGACGCGCGGGTCAGTGTCCGCGTACGGATTAGGATGAGGGTACGACGGAGGCTAAGGTGTGGGGCTGCCGGTGGGTTTCCGTTCCGGGCTAGGGTTAGGGTTAGGGAACGGCAAGGCTGAGGGCACAGGTGAGGGTGCGGACACGTGCTAGGGTCTGGGCACGTGCGGACGCGCGGGTCAGTGTCCGCGTACGGATTAGGATGAGGGTACGGCGGAGGCTAAGGTGTGGGGCTGCCGGTGGGTTTCCGTTCCGGGCTAGGGTTAGGGTTAGGGAACGGCAAGGCTGAGGGCACAGATGAGGGTGCGGACACGTGCTAGGGTCGGGGCACGTGCGGACGCGCGGGTCTGTGTCCGCGTACGGATTAGGATGAGGGTACGGCGGAGGCTAAGGTGTGGGGCTGCCGGTGGGTTTCCGTTCCGGGCTAGGGTTAGGGTTAGGGAACGGGAAGGCTGAGGGCACAGGTGAGGGTGCGGACACGTGCTAGGGTCGGGGCACGTGCGGACGCGCGGGTCAGTGTCCGCGTACGGATTAGGATGAGGGTACGGCGGAGGCTAAGGTGTGGGGCTGCCGGTGGGTTTCCGTTCCGGGCTAGGGTTAGGGTTAGGGAACGGCAAGGCTGAGGGCACAGGTGAGGGTGCGGACACGTCCTAGGGTCGGGGCACGTGCGGACGCGCGGGTCAGTGTCCGCGTACGGATTAGGATGAGGGTACGGCGGAGGCTAAGGTGTGGGGCTGCCGGTGGGTTTCCGTTCCGGGCTAGGGTTAGGGTTAGGGAACAGCAAGGCTGAGGGCATAGGTGAGGGTGCGGACACGTGCTAGGGTCGGGGCACGTGCGGACGCGCGGGTCAGTGTCCGCGTACGGATTAGGATGAGGGTACCGCGGAGGCTAAGGTGTGGGGCTGCCGGTGGGTTTCCGTTCCGGGCTAGGGTTAGGGTTAGGGAACGGCAAGGCTGAGGGCACAGGTGAGGGTGCGGACACGTGCTAGGGTCGGGGCACGTGCGGACGCGCGGGTCAGTGTCCGCGTACGGATTAGGATGAGGGTACGGCGGAGGCTAAGGTGTGGGGCTACCGGTGGGTTTCCGTTCCGGGCTAGGGTTAGGGTTAGGGAACGGCAAGGCTGAGGGCACAGGTGAGGGTGCGGACACGTGCTAGGGTCGGGGCACGTGCGGACGCGCGGGTCAGTGTCCGCGTACGGATTAGGATGAGGGTACGGCGGAGGCTAAGGTGTGGGGCTGCCGGTGGGTTTCCGTTCCGGGCTAGGGTTAGGTTTAGGGAACGGCAAGGCTGAGGGCACAGGTGAGGGTGCGGACATGTGCTAGGGTGGGGGCACGTGCGGATGCGCGGGTCAGTGTCCGCGTACGGATTAGGATGAGGGTACGGCGGAGGCTAAGGTGTGGGGCTGCCGGTGGGTTTCCGTTCCGGGCTAGGGTTAGGGTTAGGGAACGGCAAGGCTGAGGGCACAGGTGAGGGTGCGGACACGTGCTAGGGTCGGGGCACGTGCGGACGCGCGGGTCAGTGTCCGCGTACGTATTAGGATGAGGGTACGGCGGAGGCTAAGGTGTGGGGCTGCCGGTGGGTTTCCGTCCTGGGATAGGGTTAGGGTTAGGGAACGGCAAGGCTGAGGGCACAGGTGAGGTTGCGGAGACGTGCTAGGGTCGGGGCTCGTGCAGACTCGCGGGTCAGTGTCCGCGTACGGATTAGGATGAGGGTACGGCGGAGGCTAAGGTGTGGGGCTGCCGGTGGGTTTCCGTTCTGGGCTAGGGTTAGGGTTAGGGAACGGCAAGGCTGAGGGCACAGGTGAGGGTGCGGACACGTGCTAGGGTCGGGGCACGTGCGGACGCGCGGGTAAGTGTCCGCGTATGGATTAGGATGAGGGTACGGCGGAGGCTAAGGTGTGGGGCTGCCGGTGGGTTTCCGTTACGGGCTACGGTTAGGGGTAGGGGACGGCAAGGCTGAGGGCACAGGTGAGGGTGCGGAGACGTGCTAGGGTCGGGGCACGTGCGGACGCGCGGGTCAGTGTCCGCGTACGGATTAGGATGAGGGTACGGCGGAGGCTAAGGTGTGGGGCTGCCCGTGGGTTTGCGTTCGGGCTAGGGTTAGGGTTAGGGAACGGCAAGGCTGAGGGCACAGGTGAGGGTGCGGACACGTGCTAGGGTCGGGGCACGTGCGGACGCGCGGGTCAGTGTCCGCGTACGGATTATGATGAGGGTACGGCGGAGGCTAAGGTGTGGGGCTGCCGGTGCGTTTCCGTTCCGGGCTAGGGTTAGGGTTAGGGAACGGCAAGGCTGAGGGCACAGGTGAGGGTGCGGACACGTGCTAGGGTCGGGGCACGTGCGGACGTGCGGGTCAGTGTCCGCGTACGGATTAGGATGAGCGTACGGCGGAGGCTAAGGTGTGGGGCTGCCGGTGGGTTTCCGTTCCGGGCTAGGGTTAGGGTTAGGGAACGGCAAGGCTGAGGGCACAGGTGAGGGTGCGGACACGTGCTAGGGTCGGGGCACGTGCGGACGCGCGGGTCAGTGTCCGCGTACGGATTAGGATGAGGGTACGGCGGAGGCTAAGGTGTGGGGCTGCCGGTGGGTTTCCGTTCCGGGCTAGGGTTAGGGTTAGGGAACGGCAAGGCTGAGGACACAGGTGAGGGTGCGGACACATGCTAGGGTCGGGGCACGTGCGGACGCGCGGGTCAGTGTCCGCGTACGGATTAGGATGAGGGTACGGCGGAGGCTAAGGTGTGGGGCTGACGGTGGGTTTCCGTTCCGGGCTAGGGTTAGGGTTAGGGAACGGCAAGGCTGAGGGCACAGGTGAGGGTGCGGACACGTGCTAGGGTCGGGGCACGTGCGGACGCGCGAGTCAGTGTCCGCGTACGGATTAGGATGAGGGTACGGCGGTGGCTAAGGTGTGGGGCTGCCGGTGGGTTTCCGTTCCGGGCTAGGGTTAGGGTTAGGGAACGGCAAGGCTGAGGGCACAGGTGAGGGTGCGGACACGTGCTAGGGTCGGGGCACGTGCGGACACGCGGGTCAGTGTCCGCGTACGGATTAGGATGAGGGTACGGCGGAGGCTAAGGTGTGGGTCTGCCGGTGGGTTTCCGTTCCGGGCTAGGGTTAGGGTTAGGGAACGTCAAGGCTGAGCGCACAGGTGAGGGTGCGGACACGTGCTAGGGTCGGAGCACGTGCGGACGCGCGGGTCAGTGTCCGCGTACGGATTAGGATGAGGGTACGGCGGAGGCTAAGTTGTGGGGCTGCCGGTGGGTTTCCGTTCCGGGCTAGGTTTAGGGTTAGGGAACGGTAATGCTGAGGGCACAGGTGAGGGTGCGGACACGTGCTAGGGTCGGGGCACGTGCGGACGCGCGGGTCAGTGTCCGCGTACGGATTAGGATGAGGGTACGGTGGAGGCTAAGGTGTGGGGCTCCCGGTGGGTTTCCCTTTTGGGCTAGGGTTAGGGTTAGGGAACGGCAAGGCTGAGGGCAGAGGCGAGGGTGCGGACACGTGCTAGGGTCGTGCCACGTGCGGACGCGCGGGTCAGTGTCCGCATACGGTTTAGGATGAGGGTACGGCGGAGGCTAAGGTGTGGGGCTGCCGGTGGGTTTCCGTTCCGGGCTAGGGTTAGGGTTAGGGAACGGCAAGGCTGAGGGCACAGGTCAGGGTGCGGACACGTGCTAGGGTCGGGGCACGTGCGGACGCGCGTGTCAGTGTCCGCGTACGGATTAGGATGAGGGTACGGCGGAGGCTAAGGTGTGGGGCTGCCGGTGGGTTTCCGTTCCGGGCTAGGGTTAGGGTTAGGGAACGGCAAGGCTGAGGGCACAGGTGAGGGTGCGGACACGTGCTAGGGTCGGGGCACGTGCGGACGCGCGGGTCTGTGTCTGCGTACGGATTAGGATGAGGGTACGGCGGAGGCTAAGGTGTGGGGCTGCCGGTGGGTTTCCGTTCCGGGCTAGGGTTAGGGTTAGGGAACGGCAAGGCTGAGGGCACAGGTGAGGGTGCGGACACGTGCTAGGGTCGGGGCACGTGCGGACGCGCGGGTCACTGTCCGCGTACGGATTAGGATGAGGGTACGGCGGAGGCTAAGGTGTGGGGCTACCGGTGGGTTTCCGTTCCGGGCTAGGGTTACGGTTAGGGAACGGCAAGGCTGAGGGCACAGGTGAGGGTGCGGACACGTGCTAGGGTCGGGGCACGTGCGGACGCGCGGGTCAGTGTCCGCGTACGGATTAGGATGAGGGTACGGTGGAGGCTAAGGTGTGGGGCTGCCGGTGGGTTTCCGTTCCGGGCTAGGGTTAGGGTTAGGGAACGGCAAGGCTGAGGGCACAGGTGAGGGTGCGGACACGTGCTAGGGTCGGAGCACGTGCGGATGCGCGGGTCAGTGTCCGCGTACGGATTAGGATGAGGGTACGGCGGAGGCTAAGGTGTGGGGCTGCCGGTAGGTTTCCGTTCCGGGCTAGGGTTAGGGTTAGGGAACGGCAAGGCTGAGGGCACAGGTGAGGGTGCGGACACGTGCTAGGGTCGGGGCACGTGCGGACGCGCGGGTCAGTGTCCGCGTACGTATTAGGATGAGGGTACGGCGGAGGCTAAGGTGTGGGGCTGCCGGTGGGTTTCCGTTCCGGGCTAGGGTTAGGGTTAGGGAACGGCAAGGCTGAGGGCACAGGTGAGGGTGCGGACACGTGCTAGGGTCGGGGCACGTGCGGACGCGCGGGTCAGTGTCCGCGTACGGATTAGGATGAGGGTACGGCGGAGGCTAAGGTGTGGGGCTGCCGGTGGGTTTCCGTTCCGGGCTAGGGTTAGGGTTAGGGAACGGCAAGGCTGAGGGCACAGGTGAGGGTGCGGACACGTGCTAGGGTCGGGGCACGTGCGGACGCGCGGGTCAGTGTCCGCGTACGGATTAGGATGAGGGTACGGCGGAGGCTAAGGTGTGGGGCTGCCGGTGGGTTTCCGTTCCGGGCTAGGGTTAGGGTTAGGGAACGGCAAGGTTGAGGGCACAGGTGAGGGTGCGGACACGTGCTAGGGTCGGGGCACGTGCGGACACGCGGGTCAGTGTCCGCGTACGGATTAGGATGAGGGTACGGCGGAGGCTAAGGTGTGGGGCTGCCGGTGGGTTTCCGTTCCGGGCTAGGGTTAGGGTTAGGGAACGGCAAGGCTGAGGGCACAGGTGAGGGTGCGGACACGTGCTAGGCTCGGGGCACGTGCGGACGCGAGGGTCAGTGTCCACGTACGGATTAGGATGAGGGTACGGCGGAGGCTAAGGTGTGGGGCTGCCGGTGGGTTTCCGTTCCGGGCTAGGGTTAGGGTTAGGGAACGGCAAGGCTGAGGGCACAGGTGAGGGTGCGGACACGTGCTAGGGTCGGGGCACGTGCGGACGCGCGGGTCAGTGTCCGCGTACGGATTAGGATGAGGGTACCGCGGAGGCTAAGGTGTGGGGCTGCCGGTGTGTTTCCGTTCCGGGCTAGGGTTAGGGTTAGGGAACGGCAAGGCTGAGGGCACAGGTGAGGGTGCGGACACGTGCTAGGGTCAGGGCACGTGCGGACGCGCGGGTCAGTGTCCGCGTACGGATTAGGATGAGGGTACGGCGGAGGCTAAGGTGTGGGGCTGCCGGTGGGTTTCCGTTCTGGGCTAGGGTTAGGGTTAGGGAACGGCAAGGCTGAGGGCACAGGTGAGGGTGCGGACACGTGCTAGGGTCGGGGCACGTGCGGACGCGCGGGTCAGTGTCCGCGTACGGATTAGGATGAGGGTACGGCGGAGGCTAAGGTGTGGGGCTGACGGTGGGTTTCCGTTCCGGGCTAGGGTTAGGGTTAGGGAACGGCAAGGCTGAGGGCACAGGTGAGGGTGCGGACACGTGCTAGGGTCGGGGCACGTGCGGACGCGCGGGTCAGTGTCCGCGTACGGATTAGGATGAGGGTACGGCGGAGGCTAAGGTGTGGGGCTGCCGGTGGGTTTCCGTTCCGGGCTAGGGTTAGGGTTAGGGAACGGCAAGGCTGAGGGCACAGGTGAGGGTGCGGACACGTGCTAGGGTCGGGGCACGTGCGGACACGCGGGTCAGTGTCCGCGTACGGATTAGGATGAGGGTACGGCGGAGGCTAAGGTGTGGGGCTGCCGGTGGGTTTCCGTTCCGGGCTAGGGTTAGGGTTAGGGAACGGCAAGGCTGAGGGCACAGGTGAGGGTGCGGACACGTGCTAGGGTCGGGGCACGTGCGGACGCGCGGGTCTGTGTCCGCGTACGGATTAGGATGAGGGTACGGCGGAGGCTAAGGTGTGGGGCTGCCGGTGGGTTGCCGTTCCGGGCTAGGGTTAGGGTTAGGGAACGGCAAGGTTGAGGGCACAGGTGAGGGTGCGGACACGTGCTAGGGTCGGGGCACGTGCGGACGCGCGGTTCAGTGTCCGCGTACGGATTAGGATGAGGGTACGGCGGAGGCTAAGGTGTGGGGCTGCCGGTGGGTTTCCGTTCCGGGCTAGGGTTAGGGTTAGGGAACGGCAAGGCTGAGGGCACAGGTGAGGGTGCGGACACGTTCTAGGGTCGGGGCACGTGCGGACGCGCGGGTCAGTGTCCGCGTACGGATTAGGATGAGGGTACGGCGGAGGCTACGGTGTGGGGCTGCCGGTGGGTTTCCGTTCCGGGCTAGGGTTAGGGTTAGGGAACGGCAAGGCTGAGGGCACAGGTGAGGGTGCGGACACGTGCTAGGGTCGGGGCACGTGCGGACGCGCGGGTCAGTGTCCGCGTACGGATTAGGATGAGGGTACCGCGGAGGCTATGGTGTGGGGCTGCCGGTGGGTTTCCGTTCCGGGCTAGGGTTAGGGTTAGGGAACGGCAAGGCTGAGGGCACAGGTGAGGGTGCGGACACGTGCTAGGGTCGGGGCACGTGCGGACGCGCGGGTCACTGTCCGCGTACGGATTAGGATGAGGGTACGGCGGAGGCTAAGGTGTGGGGCTACCGGTGGGTTTCCGTTCCGGGCTAGGGTTACGGTTAGGGAACGGCAAGGCTGAGGGCACAGGTGAGGGTGCGGACACGTGCTAGGGTCGGGGCACGTGCGGACGCGCGGGTCAGTGTCCGCGTACGGATTAGGATGAGGGTACGGTGGAGGCTAAGGTGTGGGGCTGCCGGTGGGTTTCCGTTCCGGGCTAGGGTTAGGGTTAGGGAACGGCAAGGCTGAGGGCACAGGTGAGGGTGCGGACACGTGCTAGGGTCGGAGCACGTGCGGATGCGCGGGTCAGTGTCCGCGTACGGATTAGGATGAGGGTACGGCGGAGGCTAAGGTGTGGGGCTGCCGGTAGGTTTCCGTTCCGGGCTAGGGTTAGGGTTAGGGAACGGCAAGGCTGAGGGCACAGGTGAGGGTGCGGACACGTGCTAGGGTCGGGGCACGTGCGGACGCGCGGGTCAGTGTCCGAGTACGGATTAGGATGAGGGTACGGCGGAGGCTAAGGTGTGGGGCTGCCGGTGGGTTTCCGTTCCGGGCTAGGGTTAGGGTTAGGGAACGGCAAGGCTGAGGGCACAGGTGAGGGTGCGGACACGTGCTAGGGTCGGGGCACGTGCGGACGCGCGGGTCAGTGTCCGCGTACGGATTAGGATGAGGGTACGGCGGAGGCTAAGGTGTGGGGCTGCCGGTGGGTTTCCGTTCCGGGCTAGGGTTAGGGTTAGGGAACGGCAAGGCTGAGGGCACAGGTGAGGGTGCGGACACGTGCTAGGGTCGGGGCACGTGCGGACGCGCGGGTCAGTGTCCGCGTACGGATTAGGATGAGGGTACGGCGGAGGCTAAGGTGTGGGGCTGCCGGTGGGTTTCCGTTCCGGGCTAGGGGTAGGGTTAGGGAACGGCAAGGTTGAGGGCACAGGTGAGGGTGCGGACACGTGCTAGGGTCGGGGCACGTGCGGACACGCGGGTCAGTGTCCGCGTACGGATTAGGATGAGGGTACGGCGGAGGCTAAGGTGTGGGGCTGCCGGTGGGTTTCCGTTCCGGGCTAGGGTTAGGGTTAGGGAACGGCAAGGCTGAGGGCACAGGTGAGGGTGCGGACACGTGCTAGGGTCGGGGCACGTGCGGACGCGAGGGTCAGTGTCCACGTACGGATTAGGATGAGGGTACGGCGGAGGCTAAGGTGTGGGGCTGCCGGTGGGTTTCCGTTCCGGGCTAGGGTTAGGGTTAGGGAACGGCAAGGCTGAGGGCACAGGTGAGGGTGCGGACACGTGCTAGGGTCGGGGCACGTGCGGACGCGCGGGTCAGTGTCCGCGTACGGATTAGGATGAGGGTACCGCGGAGGCTAAGGTGTGGGGCTGCCGGTGGGTTTCCGTTCCGGGCTAGGGTTAGGGTTAGGGAACGGCAAGGCTGAGGGCACAGGTGAGGGTGCGGACACGTGTTAGGGTCAGGGCACGTGCGGACGCGCGGGTCAGTGTCCGCGTACGGATTAGGATGAGGGTACGGCGGAGGCTAAGGTGTGGGGCTGCCGGTGGGTTTCCGTTCTGGGCTAGGGTTAGGGTTAGGGAACGGCAAGGCTGAGGGCACAGGTGAGGGTGCGGACACGTGCTAGGGTCGGGGCACGTGCGGACGCGCGGGTCAGTGTCCGCGTACGGATTAGGATGAGGGTACGGCGGAGGCTAAGGTGTGGGGCTGACGGTGGGTTTCCGTTCCGGGCTAGGGTTAGGGTTAGGGAACGGCAAGGCTGAGGGCACAGGTGAGGGTGCGGACACGTGCTAGGGTCGGGGCACGTGCGGACGCGCGGGTCAGTGTCCGCGTACGGATTAGGATGAGGGTACGGCGGAGGCTAAGGTGTGGGGCTGCCGGTGGGTTTCCGTTCCGGGCTAGGGTTAGGGTTAGGGAACGGCAAGGCTGAGGGCACAGGTGAGGGTGCGGACACGTGCTAGGATCGGGGCACGTGCGGACACGCGGGTCAGTGTCCGCGTACGGATTAGGATGAGGGTACGGCGGAGGCTAAGGTGTGGGGCTGCCGGTGGGTTTCCGTTCAGGGCTAGGGTTAGGGTTAGGGAACGGCAAGGCTGAGGGCACAGGTGAGGGTGCGGAGACGTGATAGGGTCGGGGCAGCTGCGGACGCGCGGGTCAGTGTCCGCGTACGGATTAGGATGAGGGTACGGCAGAGGCTAAGGTGTGGGGCTGCCGGTGGGTTTCCGTTCCGGGCTAGGGTTAGGGTTAGGGAACGGCAAGGCTGAGGGCACAGGTGAGGGTGCGGACACGTGCTAGGGTCGGGGCACGTGCGGACGCGCGGGTCAGTGTCCGCGTACGGATTAGGATGAGGGTACGGCGGAGGCCAAGGTGTGGGGCTGCCGGTGGGTTTCCGTTCCGGGCTAGGGTTAGGGTTAGGGAACGGCAAGGCTGAGGGCACAGGTGAGGGTGCGGACACGTGCTAGGGTCGGGGCACGTGCGGACGCACGGGTCAGTGTCCGCGTACGGATTAGGATGAGGGTACGGCGGAGGCTAAGGTGTGGGGCTGCCGGTGGGTTTCCGTTCCGGGGTAGGGTTAGGGTTAGGGAACGGCAAGGCTGAGGCCACAGGTGAGGGTGCGGACACGTGCTAGGGTCGGGGCACGTGCGGACGCGCGGGTCAGTGTCCGCGTACGGATTAGGATGAGGGTACGGCGGAGGCTTAGGTGTGGGGCTGCCGGTGGGTTTCCGTTCCGGGCTAGGGTTAGGGTTAGGGAACGGCAAGGCTGAGGGCACAGGTGAGGGTGCGGACACGTGCTAGGGTCGGGGCACTTGCGGACGCGCGGGTCTGTGTCCGCGTACGGATGAGGATGAGGGTACGGCGGAGGCTAAGGTGTGGGGCTGCCGGTGGGTTTCCTTTCCGGGCTAGGGTTAGGGTTAGGGAACGGCAAGGCTGAGGGCACAGGTGAGGGTGCGGAGACGTGCTAGGGTCGGGGCACGTGCGGACGCGAGGGTCAGTGTCCGCGTACGGATTAGGATGAGGGTACGGCAGAGGCTAAGGTGTGGGGCTGCCGGTGGGTTTCCGTTCCGGGCTAGGGTTAGGGTTAGGGAACGGCAAGGCTGAGGGCACAGGTGAGGGTGCGGACACGTGCTAGGGTCGGGGCACGTGCGGACGCGCGGGTCAGTGTCCGCGTACGGATTAGGATGAGGGTACGACGGAGGCTAAGGTGTGGGGCTGCCGGTGGGTTTCCGTTCTGGGCTAGGGTTAGGGTTAGGGAACGGCAAGGCTGAGGGCACAGGTGAGGGTGCGGACACGTGCTAGGGTCGGGGCACGTGCGGACGCGCGGGTCAGTGTCCGCGTACGGATTAGGATGAGGGTACGGCGGAGGCTAAGGTGTGGGGCTGCCGGTGGGTTTCCGTTCCGGGCTAGGGTTAGGGTTAGGGAACGGCAAGGCTGAGGGCACAGGTGAGGGTGCGGACACGTGCTAGGGTCGGGGCACGTGCGGACGCGCGGGTCTGTGTCCGCGTACGGATTAGGATGAGGGTACGGCGGAGGCTAAGGTGTGGGGCTGCCGGTGGGTTTCCGTTCCGGGCTAGGGTTAGGGTTAGGGAACGGCAAGGCTGAGGGCACAGGTGAGGGTGCGGACACGTCCTAGGGTCGGGGCACGTGCGGACGCGCGGGTCAGTGTCCGCGTACGGATTAGGATGAGGGTACGGCGGAGGCTAAGGTGTGGGGCTGCCGGTGGGTTTCCGTTCCGGGCTAGGGTTAGGGTTAGGGAACGGCAAGGCTGAGGGCACAGGTGAGGGTGCGGACACGTGCTAGGGTCGGGGCACGTGCGGACGCGCGGGTCAGTGTCCGCGTACGGATTAGGATGAGTTTACCGCGGAGGCTAAGGTGTGGGGCTGCCGCTGGGTTTCCGTTCCGGGCTAGGGTTAGGGTTAGGGAACGGCAAGGCTGAGGGCACAGGTGAGGGTGCGGACACGTGCTAGGGTCGGGGCACGTGCGGACGCGCGGGTCAGTGTCCGCGTACGGATTAGGATGAGGGTACGGCGGAGGCTAAGGTGTGGGGCTACCGGTGGGTTTCCGTTCCGGGCTAGGGTTAGGGTTAGGGAACGGCAAGGCTGAGGGCACAGGTGAGGGTGCGGACACGTGCTAGGGTCGGGGCACGTGCGGACGCGCGGGTCAGTGTCCGCGTACGGATTAGGATGAGGGTACGGCGGAGGCTAAGGTGTGGGGCTGCCGGTGGGTTTCCGTTCCGGGCTAGGGTTAGGGTTAGGGAACGGCAAGGCTGAGGGCACAGGTGTGGGTGCGGACACGTGCTAGAGTCGGGGCACGTGCGGACGCGCGGGTAAGTGTCCGCCTATGGATTAGGATGAGGGTACGGCGGAGGCTAAGGTGTGGGGCTGCCGGTGGGTTTCCGTTACGGGCTACGGTTAGGGGTAGGGGACGGCAAGGCTGAGGGCACAGGTGAGGGTGCGGAGACGTGCTAGGGTCGGGGCACGTGCGGACGCGCGGGTCAGTGTCCGCGTACGGATTAGGATGAGGGTACGGCGGAGGCTAAGGTGTGGGGCTGCCCGTGGGTTTGCGTTCGGGCTAGGGTTAGGGTTAGGGAACGGCAAGGCTGAGGGCACAGGTGAGGGTGCGGACACGTGCTAGGGTCGGGGCACGTGCGGACGCGCGGGTCAGTGTCCGCGTACGGATTATGATGAGGGTACGGCGGAGGCTAAGGTGTGGGGCTGCCGGTGGGTTTCCGTTCCGGGCTAGGGTTAGGGTTAGGGAACGGCAAGGCTGAGGGCACAGGTGAGGGTGCGGACACGTGCTAGGGTCGGGGCACGTGCGGACGTGCAGGTCAGTGTCCGCGTACGGATTAGGATGAGCGTACGGCGGAGGCTAAGGTGTGGGGCTGCCGGTGGGTTTCCGTTCCGGGCTAGGGTTAGGGTTAGGGAACGGCAAGGCTGAGGGCACAGGTGAGGGTGCGGACACGTGCTAGGGTCGGGGCACGTGCGGACGCGCGGGTCAGTGTCCGCGTACGGATTAGGATGAGGGTACGGCGGAGGCTAAGGTGTGGGGCTGCCGGTGGGTTTCCGTTCCGGGCTAGGGTTAGGGTTAGGGAACGGCAAGGCTGAGGGCACAGGTGAGGGTGCGGACACGTGCTAGGGTCGGGGCACGTGCGGACGCGTGGGTCAGTGTCCGCGTACGGATTAGGATGAGGGTACGGCGGAGGCTAAGGTGTGGGGCTCCCGGTGGGTTTCCCTTTTGGGCTAGGGTTAGGGTTAGGGAACGGCAAGGCTGAGGGCAGAGGCGAGGGTGCGGACACGTGCTAGGGTCGTGCCACGTGCGGACGCGCGGGTCAGTGTCCGCATACGGTTTAGGATGAGGGTACGGCGGAGGCTAAGGTGTGGGGCTGCCGGTGGGTTTCCATTCCGGGCTAGGGTTAGGGTTAGGGAACGGGAAGGCTAAGGGCACAAGCGAGGGTGCGGACAAGTGCTAGGGTCGGGGCACGTGTGGACGTGCTGGTCAGTGTCCGTGTACGGATTAGGATGAGGGTACGGCGGAGGCTAAGGCGTGGGGCTGCCGGTGGGTTTCCGTTCCGGGCTAGGGCTAGGGTTAGGGAACGGCAAGGCTGAGGGCACAGGTGAGGGTGCGGACACGTGCTAGGGTCGGGGCACGTGCGGACGCGCGGGTCAGTGTCCGCGGACGGATTAGGATGAGGGTACGGCAGAGGCTAAGGTGTGGGGCTGCCGGTGGGTTTCCGTTCCGGGCTAGGGTTAGGGTTAGGGAACGGCAAGGCTGAGGGCACAGGTGAGGGTGCGGACACGTGCTAGGGTCGGGGCACGTGCGGACGCGCGGGTCAGTGTCCGCGTACGGATTAGGATAAGGATACGGCGGAGGCTAAGGTTTGGGGCTGCCGGTGGGTTTCCGTTTCGGGCTAGGGTTAGGGTTAGGGAACGGCAAGGCTGAGGGCACAGGTCAGGGTGCGGACACGTGCTAGGGTCGGGGCACGTGCGGACGCGCGTGTCAGTGTCCGCGTACGGATTAGGATGAGGGTACGGCGGAGGCTAAGGTGTGGGGCTGCCGGTGGGTTTCCGTTCCGGGCTAGGGTTAGGGTTAGGGAACGGCAAGGCTGAGGGCACAGGTGAGGGTGCGGACACGTGCTAGGGTCGGGGCACGTGCGGACGCGCGGGTCTGTGTCCGCGTACGGATTAGGATGAGGGTACGGCGGAGGCTAAGGTGTGGGGCTGCCGGTGGGTTTCCGTTCCGGGCTAGGGTTAGGGTTAGGGAACGGCAAGGTTGAGGGCACAGGTGAGGGTGCGGACACGTGCTAGGGTCGGGGCACGTGCGGACGCGCGGGTCAGTGTCCGCGTACGGATTAGGATGAGGGTACGGCGGAGGCTAAGGTGTGGGGCTGCCGGTGGGTTTCCGTTCCGGGCTAGTGTTAGGGTTAGGGAACGGCAAGGCTGAGGGCACAGGTGAGGGTGCGGACACGTTCTAGGGTCGGGGCACGTGCGGACGCGCGGGTCAGTGTCCGCGTACGGATTAGGATGAGGGTACGGCGGAGGCTAAGGTGTGGGGCTGCCGGTGGGTTTCCGTTCCGGGCTAGGGTTAGGGTTAGGGAACGGCAAGGCTGAGGGCACAGGTGAGGGTGCGGACACGTGCTAGGGTCGGGGCACGTGCGGACGCGCGGGTCAGTGTCCGCGTACGGATTAGGATGAGGGTACCGCGGAGGCTAAGGTGTGGGGCTGCCGGTGGGTTTCCGTTCCGGGCTAGGGTTAGGGTTAGGGAACGGCAAGGCTGAGGGCACAGGTGAGGGTGCGGACACGTGCTAGGGTCGGGGCACGTGCGGACGCGCGGGTCACTGTCCGCGTACGGATTAGGATGAGGGTACGGCGGAGGCTAAGGTGTGGGGCTACCGGTGGGTTTCCGTTCCGGGCTAGGGTTACGGTTAGGGAACGGCAAGGCTGAGGGCACAGGTGAGGGTGCGGACACGTGCTAGGGTCGGGGCACGTGCAGACGCGCGGGTCAGTGTCCGCGTACGGATTAGGATGAGGGTACGGTGGAGGCTAAGGTGTGGGGCTGCCGGTGGGTTTCCGTTCCGGGCTAGGGTTAGGGTTAGGGAACGGCAAGGCTGAGGGCACAGGTGAGGGTGCGGACACGTGCTAGGGTCGGAGCACGTGCGGATGCGCGGGTCAGTGTCCGCGTACGGATTAGGATGAGGGTACGGCGGAGGCTAAGGTGTGGGGCTGCCGGTAGGTTTCCGTTCCGGGCTAGGGTTAGGGTTAGGGAACGGCAAGGCTGAGGGCACAGGTGAGGGTGCGGACACGTGCTAGGGTCGGGGCACGTGCGGACGCGCGGGTCAGTGTCCGCGTACGGATTAGGATGAGGGTACGGCGGAGGCTAAGGTGTGGGGCTGCCGGTGGGTTTCCGTTCCGGGCTAGGGTTAGGGTTAGGGAACGGCAAGGCTGAGGGCACAGGTGAGGGTGCGGACACGTGCTAGGGTCGGGGCACGTGCGGACGCGCGGGTCAGTGTCCGCGTACGGATTAGGATGAGGGTACGGCGGAGGCTAAGGTGTGGGGCTGCCGGTGGGTTTCCGTTCCGGGCTAGGGTTAGGGTTAGGGAACGGCAAGGCTGAGGGCACAGGTGAGGGTGCGGACACGTGCTAGGGTCGGGGCACGTGCGGACGCGCGGATCAGTGTCCGCGTACGGATTAGGATGAGGGTACGGCGGAGGCTAAGGTGTGGGGCTGCCGGTGGGTTTCCGTTCCGGGCTAGGGTTAGGGTTAGGGAACGGCAAGTTTGAGGGCACAGGTGAGGGTGCGGACACGTGCTAGGATCGGGGCACGTGCGGACACGCGGGTCAGTGTCCGCGTACGGATTAGGATGAGGGTACGGCGGAGGCTAAGGTGTGGGGCTGCCGGTGGGTTTCCGTTCCGGGCTAGGGTTAGGGTTAGGGAACGGCAAGGCTGAGGGCACAGGTGAGGGTGCGGACACGTGCTAGGGTCGGGGCACGTGCGGACGCGAGGGTCAGTGTCCACGTACGGATTAGGATGAGGGTACGGCGGAGGCTAAGGTGTGGGGCTGCCGGTGGGTTTCCGTTCCGGGCTAGGGTTAGGGTTAGGGAACGGCAAGGCTGAGGGCACAGGTGAGGGTGCGGACACGTGCTAGGGTCGGGGCACGTGCGGACGCGCGGGTCAGTGTCCGCGTACGGATTAGGATGAGGGTACCGCGGAGGCTAAGGTGTGGGGCTGCCGGTGTGTTTCCGTTCCGGGCTAGGGTTAGGGTTAGGGAACGGCAAGGCTGAGGGCACAGGTGAGGGTGCGGACACGTGCTAGGGTCGGGGCACGTGCGGACGCGCGGGTCAGTGTCCACGTACGTATTAGGATGAGGGTACGGCGGAGGCTAAGGTGTGGGGCTGCTGGTGGGTTTCCGTTTCGGGCTAGGGTTAGGGTTAGGGAACGGCAAGGCTGAGGGCACAGGTGAGGGTGCGGACACGTGCTAGGGTCGGGGCACGTGCGGACGCGCGGGTCAGTGTCCGTGTACGGATTAGGATGAGGGTACGGCGGAGGCTAAGGTGTGGGGCTGCCGGTGGGTTTCCGTTCCGGGCTAGGGTTAGGGTTAGGGAACGGCAAGGCTGAGGGCACAGGTGAGGGTGCGGACACGTGCTAGGGTCGGGGCACGTGCGGACGCGCGGGTCAGTGTCCGCGTACGGATTAGGATGAGGGTACGGCGGAGGCTAAGGTGTGGGGCTGCCGGTGGGTTTCCGTTCCGGGCTAGGGTTAGGGTTAGGGAACGGCAAGGCTGAGGGCACAGGTGAGGGTGCGGACACGTGCTAGGGTCGGGGCACGTGCGGACGCGCGGGTCAGTGTCCGCGTACGGATTAGGATGAGGGTACGGCGGAGGCTAAGGTGTGGGGCTACCGGTGGGTTTCCATTCCGGGCTAGGGTTAGGGTTAGGGAACGGCAAGGCTGAGGGCACAGGTGAGGGTGCGGACACGTGCTAGGGTCGGGGCACGTGCGGACGCGCGGGTCAGTGTCCGCGTACGGATTAGGATGAGGGTACGGCGGAGGCTAAGGTGTGGGGCTGCCGGTGGGTTTCCGTTCCGGGCTAGGGTTAGGGTTAGGGAACGGCAAGGCTGAGGGCACAGGTGAGGGTGCGGACACGTGCTAGGGTCGGAGCACGTGCGGACGCGCGGGTCAGTGTCTGCGTACGGATTAGGATGAGGGTACGGCGGAGGCTAAGGTGTGGGGCTGCCGGTAGGTTTCCGTTCCGGGCTAGGGTTAGGGTTAGGGAACGGCAAGGCTGAGGGCACAGGTGAGGGTGCGGACACGTGCTAGGGTCGGGGCACGTGCGGACGCGCGGGTCAGTGTCCGCGTACGGATTAGGATGAGGGTACGGCGGAGGCTAAGGTGTGGGGCTGCCGGTGGGTTTCCGTTCCGGGCTAGGGTTAGGGTTAGGGAACGGCAAGGCTGAGGGCACAGGTGAGGGTGCGGACACGTGCTAGGGTCGGGGCACGTGCGGACGCGCGGGTCAGTGTCCGCGTACGGATTAGGATGAGGGTACGGCGGAGGCTAAGGTGTGGGGCTGCCGGTGGGTTTCCGTTCCGGGCTAGGGTTAGGGTTAGGGAACGGCAAGGCTGAGGGCACAGGTGAGGGTGCGGAAACGTGCTAGGGTCGGGGCACGTGCGGACGCGCGGGTCAGTGTCCGCGTACGGATTAGGATGAGGGTACGGCGGAGGCTAAGGTGTGGGGCTGCCGGTGGGTTTCCGTTCCGGGCTAGGGTTAGGGTTAGGGAACGGCAAGGTTGAGGGCACAGGTGAGGGTGCGGACACGTGCTAGGGTCGGGGCACGTGCAGACGCGCGGGTCAGTGTCCGCGTACGGATTAGGATGAGGGTACGGCGGAGGCTAAGGTGTGGGGCTGCCGGTGGGTTTCCGTTCCGGGCTAGGGTTAGGGTTAGGGAACGGCAAGGCTGAGGGCACAGGTGAGGGTGCGGACACGTGCTAGGGTCGGGGCACGTGCGGACGCGCGGGTCAGTGTCCGCGTACGGATTAGGATGAGGGTACGGCGGAGGCTAAGGTGTGGGGCTGCCGGTGGGTTTCCGTTCCGGGCTAGGGTTAGGGTTAGGGAACGGCAAGGCTGAGGGCACAGGTGAGGGTGCGGACACGTGCTAGGGTCGGGGCACGTGCGGACGCGCGGGTCAGTGTCCGCGTACGGATTAGGATGAGGGTACGGCGGAGGCTAAGGTGTGGGGCTGCCGGTGGATTTCCGTTCCGGGCTAGGGTTAGGGTTAGGGAACGGCAAGGCTGAGGGCACAGGTGAGGGTGCGGACACGTGCTAGGGTCGGGGCACGTGCGGACGCGCGGGTCAGTGTCCGCGTACGGATTAGGATGAGGGTACCGCGGAGGCTAAGGTGTTGGGCTGCCGGTGGGTTTCCGTTCCGGGCTAGGGTTAGGGTTAGGGAACGGCAAGGCTGAGGGCACAGGTGAGGGTGCGGACACGTGCTAGGGTCGGGACACGTGCGGACGCGCGGGTCACTGTCCGCGTACGGATTAGGATGAGGGTACGGCGGAGGCTAAGGTGTGGGGCTACCGGTGGGTTTCCGTTCCGGGCTAGGGATAGGGTTAGGGAACGGCAAGGCTGAGGGCACAGGTGAGGGTGCGGACACGTGCTAGAGTCGGAGCACGTGCGGACGCGCGGGTCA
Source organism: Hyperoodon ampullatus (assembly GCF_949752795.1). NCBI lineage: Eukaryota > Metazoa > Chordata > Mammalia > Artiodactyla > Ziphiidae > Hyperoodon > Hyperoodon ampullatus. Next base: position 5,309 of record NC_136929.1, on the reverse strand, counting down.
GTGTCCGCGTACGGATTAGGATGAGGGTACGGCGGAGGCTAAGGTGTGGGGCTGCCGGTAGGTTTCCGTTCTGGGCTAGGGTTAGGGTTAGGGAACGGCAAGGATGAGGGCACAGGTGAGGGTGCGGACACGTGCTAGGGTCGGGGCACGTGCGGACGCGCGGGTCAGTGTCCGCGTACGGATTAGGATGAGGGGACGGCGGAGGCTAAGGTGTGGGGCTGCCGGTGGGTTTCCGTTCCGGGCTAGGGTTAGGGTTAGGGAACGGCAAGGCTGAGGCCACAGGTGAGGGTGCGGACACGTGCTAGGGTCGGGGCACGTGCGGACGCGCTGGTCAGTGTCCGCGTACGGATTAGGATGAGGGTACGGCGGAGGCTAAGGTGTGGGGCTGCCGGTGGGTTTCCGTTCCGGGCTAGGGTTAGGGTTAGGGAACGGCAAGGTTGAGGGCACAGGTGAGGGTGCGGACACGTGCTAGGGTCGGGGCACGTGCGGACGCGCGGGTCAGTGTCCGCGTACGGATTAGGATGAGGGTACGGCGGAGGCTAAGGTGTGGGGCTGCCGGTGGGTTTCCGTTCCGGGCTAGGGTTAGGGTTAGGGAACGGCAAGGCTGAGGGCACAGGTGAGGGTGCGGACACGTGCTAGGGTCGGGGCACGTGCGGACGCGCGGGTCAGTGTCCGCGTACGGATTAGGATGAGGGTACGGCGGAGGCTAAGGTGTGGGGCTGCCGGTGGGTTTCCGTTCCGGGCTAGGGTTAGGGTTAGGGAACGGCAAGGCTGAGGGCACAGGTGAGGGTGCGGACACGTGCTAGTGTCGGGGCACGTGCGGACGCGCGGGTCAGTGTCCGCGTACGGATTAGGATGAGGGTACCGTGGAGGCTAAGGTGTGGGGCTGCCGGTGGGTTTCCGTTCCGGGCTAGGGTTAGGGTTAGGGAACGGCAAGGCTGAGGGCACAGGTGAGGGTGCGGACACGTGCTAGGGTCGGGGCACGTGCGGACGCGCGGGTCACTGTCCGCGTACGGATTAGGATGAGGGTACGGCGGAGGCTAAGGTGTGGGGCTACCGGTGGGTTTCCGTTCCGGGCTAGGGTTAGGGTTAGGGAACGGCAAGGCTGAGGGCACAGGTGAGGGTGCGGACACGTGCTAGGGTCGGGGCACGTGCGGACGCGCGGGTCAGTGTCCGCGTACGGATTAGGATGAGGGTACGGCGGAGGCTAAGGTGTGGGGCTGCCGGTGGGTTTCCGTTCTGGGCTAGGGTTAGGGTTAGGGAACGGCAAGGCTGAGGGCACAGGTGAGGGTGCGGACCCGTGCTAGGGTCGGGGCACGTGCGGACACGCGGGTCAGTGTCCGCGTACGGATTAGGATGAGGGTACGGCGGAGGCTAAGGTGTGGGGCTGCCGGTGGGTTTCCGTTCCGGGCTAGGGTTAGGGTTAGGGAACGGCAAGGCTGAGGGCACAGGTGAGGGTGCGGACACGTGCTAGGGTCGGGGCACGTGCGGACGCGCGGGTCAGTGTCCGCGTACGGATTAGGATGAGGGTACGGCGGAGGCTAAGGTGTGGGGCTGCCGGTGGGTTTCCGTTCCGGGCTAGGGTTAGGGTTAGGGAATGGCAAGGCTGAGGGCACAGGTGAGGGTGCGGACACGTGCTAGGGTCGGGGCACGTGCGGACGCGCGGGTCAGTGTCCGCGTACGGATTAGGATGAGGGTACGGCGGAGGCTAAGGTGTGGGGCTGCCGGTGGGTTTCCGTTCCGGGCTAGGGTTAGGGTTAGGGAACGGCAAGGCTGAGGGCACAGGTGAGGGTGCGGACACGTGCTAGGGTCGGGGCACGTGCGGACGCGCGGGTCAGTGTCCGCGTACGGATTAGGTTGAGGGTACGGTGGAGGCTAAGGTGTGGGGCTGCCGGTGGGTTTCCGTTCCGGGCTAGGGTTAGGGTTAGGGAACGGCAAGGCTGAGGGCACAGGTGAGGGTGCGGACACGTGCTAGGGTCTGGGCACGTGAGGACGCGCGGGTCTGTGTCCGCGTACGGATTAGGATGAGGGTACGGCGGAGGCTAAGGTGTGGGGCTGCCGGTGGGTTTCCGTTCCGGGCTAGGGTTAGGGTTAGGGAACGGCAAGGCTGAGGGCAGAAGTGAGGGTGCGGACACGTGCTAGGGTCGGGGCACGTGCGGACGCGCGGGTCAGTGTCCGCGTACGGATTAGGATGAGGGTACGGCGGAGGCTAAGGTGTGGGGCTGCCGGTGGGTTTCCGTTCCGGGCTAGGGTTAGGGTTAGGGAACGGCAAGGCTGAGGGCACAGGCGAGGGTGTGGACACGTGCTAGGGTCGTGCCACGTGCGGACGCGCCGGTCAGTGTCCGCGTACGGATTAGGATGAGGGTACGGCGGAGGCTAAGGTGTGGGGCTGCCGGTGGGTTTCCGTTCCGGGCTAGGGTTAGGGTTAGGGAACGGCAAGGCTGAGGGCACAGGCGAGGGTGCGGACACGTGCTAGGGTCGGGGCACGTGCGGACGCGCGAGTCAGTGTCCGCGTACGGATTAGGATGAGGGTACGGCGGAGGCCAAGGTGTGGGGCTGCCGGTGGGTTTCCGTTCCGGGCTAGGGCTAGGGTTTGGGAACGGCAAGGCTGAGGGCACAGGTGAGGGTGCGGACACGTGCTAGGGTCAGGGCACGTGCGGACGCGCGGGTCAGTGTCCGCGTACGGATTAGGATGAGGGTACGGCGGAGGCTAAGGTGTGGGGCTGCCGGTGGGTTTCCGTTCCGGGCTAGGGTTAGGGTTAGGGAACGGCAAGGCTGAGGGCACAGGTGAGGGTGCGGACACGTGCTAGGGTCGGGGCACGTGCGGACGCGCGGGTCTGTGTCCGCGTACGGATTAGGATGAGGGTACGGCGGAGGCTAAGGTGTGGGGCTGCCGGTGGGTTTCCGTTCCGGGCTAGGGTTAGGGTTAGGGAACGGCAAGGCTGAGGGCACAGGTGAGGGTGCGGACACGTCCTAGGGTCGGGGCACGTGCGGACGCGCGGGTCAGTGTCCGCGTACGGATTAGGATGAGGGTACGGCGGAGGCTAAGGTGTGGGGCTGCCGGTGGGTTTCCGTTCCGGGCTAGGGTTAGGGTTAGGGAACGGCAAGGCTGAGGGCACAGGTGAGGGTGCGGACACGTGCTAGGGTCGGGGCACGTGCGGACGCGCGGGTCAGTGTCCGCGTACGGATTAGGATGAGTTTACCGCGGAGGCTAAGGTGTGGGGCTGCCGCTGGGTTTCCGTTCCGGGCTAGGGTTAGGGTTAGGGAACGGCAAGGCTGAGGGCACAGGTGAGGGTGCGGACACGTGCTAGGGTCGGGGCACGTGCGGACGCGCGGGTCAGTGTCCGCGTACGGATTAGGATGAGGGTACGGCGGAGGCTAAGGTGTGGGGCTGCCGGTGGGTTTCCGTTCCGGGCTAGGTTTAGGGTTAGGGAACGGTAAGGCTGAGGGCACAGGTGAGGGTGCGGACACGTGCTAGGGTCGGGGCACGTGCGGACGCGTGGGTCAGTGTCCGCGTACGGATTAGGATGAGGGTACGGCGGAGGCTAAGGTGTGGGGCTCCCGGTGGGTTTCCCTTTTGGGCTAGGGTTAGGGTTAGGGAACGGCAAGGCTGAGGGCAGAGGCGAGGGTGCGGACACGTGCTAGGGTCGGGGCACGTGCGGACGCGCGGGTCTGTGTCCGCGTACGGATTAGGATGAGGGTACGGCGGAGGCTAAGGTGTGGGGCTGCCGGTGGGTTTCCGTTCCGGGCTAGGGTTAGGGTTAGGGAACGGCAAGGTTGAGGGCACAGGTGAGGGTGCGGACACGTGCTAGGGTCGGGGCACGTGCGGACGCGCGGGTCAGTGTCCGCGTACGGATTAGGATGAGGGTACGGCGGAGGCTAAGGTGTGGGGCTGCCGGTGGGTTTCCGTTCCGGGCTAGTGTTAGGGTTAGGGAACGGCAAGGCTGAGGGCACAGGTGAGGGTGCGGACACGTTCTAGGGTCGGGGCACGTGCGGACGCGCGGGTCAGTGTCCGCGTACGGATTAGGATGAGGGTACCGCGGAGGCTAAGGTGTGGGGCTGCCGGTGGGTTTCCGTTCCGGGCTAGGGTTAGGGTTAGGGAACGGCAAGGCTGAGGGCACAGGTGAGGGTGCGGACACGTGCTAGGGTCGGGGCACGTGCGGACGCGCGGGTCAGTGTCCGCGTACGGATTAGGATGAGGGTACCGCGGAGGCTAAGGTGTGGGGCTGCCGGTGGGTTTCCGTTCCGGGCTAGGGTTAGGGTTAGGGAACGGCAAGGCTGAGGGCACAGGTGAGGGTGCGGACACGTGCTAGGGTCGGGGCACGTGCGGACGCGCGGGTCACTGTCCGCGTACGGATTAGGATGAGGGTACGGCGGAGGCTAAGGTGTGGGGCTACCGGTGGGTTTCCGTTCCGGGCTAGGGTTACGGTTAGGGAACGGCAAGGCTGAGGGCACAGGTGAGGGTGCGGACACGTGCTAGGGTCGGGGCACGTGCAGACGCGCGGGTCAGTGTCCGCGTACGGATTAGGATGAGGGTACGGTGGAGGCTAAGGTGTGGGGCTGCCGGTGGGTTTCCGTTCCGGGCTAGGGTTAGGGTTAGGGAACGGCAAGGCTGAGGGCACAGGTGAGGGTGCGGACACGTGCTAGGGTCGGAGCACGTGCGGATGCGCGGGTCAGTGTCCGCGTACGGATTAGGATGAGGGTACGGCGGAGGCTAAGGTGTGGGGCTGCCGGTAGGTTTCCGTTCCGGGCTAGGGTTAGGGTTAGGGAACGGCAAGGCTGAGGGCACAGGTGAGGGTGCGGACACGTGCTAGGGTCGGGGCACGTGCGGACGCGCGGGTCAGTGTCCGCGTACGGATTAGGATGAGGGTACGGCGGAGGCTAAGGTGTGGGGCTGCCGGTGGGTTTCCGTTCCGGGCTAGGGTTAGCGTTAGGGAACGGCAAGGCTGAGGGCACAGGTGAGGGTGCGGACACGTGCTAGGGTCGGGGCACGTGCGGACGCGCGGGTCAGTGTCCGCGTACGGATTAGGATGAGGGTACGGCGGAGGCTAAGGTGTGGGGCTGCCGGTGGGTTTCCGTTCCGGGCTAGGGTTAGGGTTAGGGAACGGCAAGGCTGAGGGCACAGGTGAGGGTGCGGACACGTGCTAGGGTCGGGGCACGTGCGGACGCGCGGATCAGTGTCCGCGTACGGATTAGGATGAGGGTACGGCGGAGGCTAAGGTGTGGGGCTGCCGGTGGGTTTCCGTTCCGGGCTAGGGTTAGGGTTAGGGAACGGCAAGTTTGAGGGCACAGGTGAGGGTGCGGACACG